>NW_027203115.1:1348162-2558824 GCF_024711535.1 Dipodomys merriami | reverse complement strand
TAGGGTCAGTGACTCTGGTTGCCTTTGTTTTGCACTCCTTTGTAAAATCTCACACAAAATAATTCAGGGGCCATTTATTAAGTGAATGAGAAATGGCAAGATGATGGCAGGATGTTACCCACCCCTGCACCACAGGTTCCTCACTTGAAATGGGAGCGGGGAGGAAGAGGGAGAATTAACCTTACTCTTTCTTGCAAAGGTTACATGAGATAAGAAACATGAAAGCACTTTTTTCCTGGTCGGTCGTGGGGATTGAACTCTGGGCCTGGGTGCTATTCCTCAGCTCTTCAGCTCAAGGCTAGTGCTCTACCATTTGAGCTACAGCACCACTTCCAGTTTTCTGGTGGTTAATTGGAGGTAAGAGTCTTATGGACTTTCTAGACCAGGCTGGCTTTGAACCATGATCCTCAGATCTCAGCCTCCTGAGTAGCTAGGATTACAGGCATGAGCTACCGGTGCCTGCTGAAAGCACTCTTGAAATGAAGGGAACTGAATAAAGTGGTAGCATACTCATCGAGTTTGGGAGTAGTCACCGGGGAGGAAGGAACACAAGGGGTACAGGAAGGACTTAAGTGGACAAAAGATTAGGGGGATACACTGATAGGACTGTGAGCATGAGCACATCAGTCTCAGGCCATGCAAATTGTGTTGGGGGTAGCCAGCAGCCATAGTTGCTGGAATCCATGCTGTTTCTTTGAACATGGTGCATGACTAACTGCATGGCTAGAAGCATGGCAAGCATTCCTCTTGCCAATGATAATAAAAGATAGTTTGCATTTACGGACTCATTTGTATGGGCAGCCACTGTGTTTACACACCTTCTCAATGATCACAATATAAATACAAGGTAGGAATTATCATAAGCATTATAAAGACACTAAGCCCTCAAAAGCTCAGGTAAGTTGTTTAAGTTAAGGCAGCTAAGGGAGCCAGAGATAGCACAGGACATCAGGGAACCTGAACCATGTGCTACCAGCTGACAAGCACTGGAAGCACATGGCAAAAAGATCACACATACAGGTCTTTTAAAAATACATATATTTGGGGCTGGGAAGGTGGCTCAGTGGTAGAGTGCTTACCTTTCATGCATGACGCCCTGGGTTCAATTCCTTAGCACCACATAAGCAGTAAAAGCAGAAAGTGGCATTGTAGCTCAAATGGTAGAGCACTAGCCTTGAGCTGAAGAGCTGAGGGACAGTACCCAGGCTCAGAGTTCAGGCCCATGACCGACAAAAACAAGAAACAACCAAAAACATATATTTGCTGGTTCATGCCTGTTATCCAAGCTGTTTAGGAGGCAGAGTCCTGAACATCCAGGTTCAAAGCTAGCCCAGGCAAGAAAGTCCATGAAACTCTTACCTCCAATTAACCGTCAAATAACACTTGAAGTAGAGCTGTGGCTCAAGTGGAAGGGTGCTAGTCTTAAGCAAAAAGCAAAGAGACAGTGCCCAGGCTAAGTTCAAACCCCAGGACTGGCATATGCACACTCATGTACACACATACACACACATATACAAAACTCATTTCAAAACTTTTATCTTGTCCCAGCATTTCTTCCACAGAACCCATGTTTCTAGATAATGCCATAGGAAACAAAGGATAGTTTTCTTCAACTTAAGCAAGCAACAAGAGTTCTACAGCACTAGTTATAAGGTGCTGAGTTTGCCAATGACCTTTAAATGGAAAATAAAGAGCAAGAGGTAAGATGCCCCCACCTTTCCTGAAAGGTCTTCCGATGATCAGGAAGGATTCTATTACTCTACTGTCCCCATCTTTTCTTGAAATTGTTCAGTCTCTATTGAGCATCAAAAGCCCTAAGGAATTATAAATACTATGATATTTATGAACTGCCTGAAGGTTAACATTTCTAGGGAATTTTATTTCCAGTTTGGAAAGAAGTTTGAACCAAATAAAAGTCAGCTCTGCAAACAAGATAAACCAAAGGTCTGCAGAATCATCCTGACCACATGATTTCCTCAGAGGCCTCAGCAGTACTTGAGCAGAGTAGGTAAGAGAAGCATGATTTTCTTTCCAGAGAGAGCCACAGGTGGATTTCTCAAGACTCTCCCCAACTGCATCTGAGGCCAGATTCTGCCCCACATACCCACAGGTAGGGGGAGCAGTCACCTGTGCTCTTGGGATTTTCCTCAGTCCCTTCTCTTGTTGTTGGTACAGCTGTTTCTACAGCCAGAGCCTAGCTGCTTCCTGGCTTCTAATAAGAACCTTGCTTAAGTGGAGAATCCTTTGTTATTCAGCCGCCCACCAGAGACCAGAGAAGACAAGACAAGCCTGCACCCACTACCAGTGACACCTTTCAGGTCCAGGTCAAAGAGGACCACTCACAAGGTCAGGAAGGTGGGGGCAATCGAGTTATAAGAACCCTCCCAATCCACTACACCATTTATCAATGTAAGTTAAGAGTTTTCATACTCTGGGGACAGATGCATGCCTCAATTGCTAAAACTGCAAGACTTCTCCTTTAAGACCTGATTTCCTGGGCAGGACCATGTACAAGCTTCCTGTTGCTCCAGTTTCTCTCCTGGCTCTCCCTTTCCCTCCCTCCCAATGCTAATGTGCGCTATTTTAACGGCTGCCCCAGTTCTGCTGTCTCTGGGATCACCTAAAGGTGGAGGAATCAAAAGAAGTAACCAGGTAAAGGGAACCTCCCACCTAGGTGGGGCCTCCAGTCTAGGGGGAGAAAAGTGATGTAGCCAGGAGTCTGGTGAGCACCACCGTGGTTCCATCCCTACCAGTCAGTTCCCAGTTGACTCAATGAATTTACTACATGGAATTTATTATAAATAGTCTTAAGAGTTAACAGAGTCCGACATTTCTGTGCTGCAGGTATCATAGTCTTCACTCACAAAGACACGGGTATATTCTGTCTACCTTATCTGACTCTCTCAACTAAAAATCAATATACAATTTACCAACTGCTAATCTAAGGTATGAGTCAGTGTCTCCTGGAGAATATTCTGGACCAGGTTAAAGTCTAGGAGCTCTGGTTTTTAACTTCTTTAAAACCTCTTTTTTGGACAAGGCCCCTGCAGTTCTATGACTGGGTGATAGGAATCATAGGTTATTTGGTTAAATACTTTTCTGGGTGTGTCTGTAAGGGTGTTTCCAGAAAAATTACCACCAGGATTAGTATTCCATACAAAGCACACTGCCCTCCCCAAAGTAGGTAGGCTAAGTGAGATTTCATTCTTCCTCTGGTGCTTGAACTCCGAGACTAGACTTCTCCTACCCTTGAAATAAGAAAAATGCTATTATCAATCCTAATCAGGCTTTCACTCGGACTGTGGTTAATATTTCGCTGGCTTTCCTATCACACATTGTGGGATTTCTCAGCCTCCATAATCACGTGTGTTAATTCCTTACAATCAACTACAACACATTTATATACATGCATGGAGTTTTGTTTCTTTTCTTTTTCTTTGTGGTGGTACTCTGGCTTGAACTCAGGTGCCTCTCATGGTCTTCACTACGCTTTTTCTCTCCCAGCTGGTGATCTACCACTTGAGTCATATCTTAGTCGGGAGTTTGTTTCTTTAAGAATTCTGACTAATATCTTTATACATTAAAACACCAAACAATAACATGTGAAAGACTGGCAATATCAAGGGTTGGTGAGAGTGCAGAACTGTAAAGTAACTCACATAATTTGGGAGAAGGTCAAGTTAGTTCCATATAAAACCATCATACCTAGCCTATGACCGAAGCAATTTCTCATCTATATATTTATCGCCACCCCCTTCAATGAAAACACATGTTTACAAGTAGACATTTACGAGACTGTTTATCATGGCTTTATTTATAGCAAGCAAAAATTGGCAACAGCCCAAATGTCCATTAACAGGGTGGACAAAGAAACTGGTACATTCATAGAATATAAAATCAATCAGCAGTAAAAGGCAATGAGCTAGGGACATGTGCAACATGGATGAACATTAAATGCATACCAAATGGACACAAAGAACACACTGCAGGATTCCAATTAGAGGAAGTCCTTGGAAAGGCAAAACAAATAGACTGTAGGAAAAATCAGAAAAGAGTCTCTAGGAGCTGGGATCGGAAGCACAAATTGACTAAGGAGGTGACGTGAGAACTTCCTAAGGTGATGAAAATGTTCTATATCTAGGCGATTGTTTAGATTATATATATGCATGTCTATGTGATATTCATCAAACAAAAACTTCAGAAGAGAGGCTTCACTGAACATCCTCACCAAGAAAAAACAACCTGGAAACAAATATTGAACTGCTGAAGCTTTTAAAGATAGCTGAGTTGAAACACACAAACTCTCTTGACTTTTGCGAATACTGGAAATTTTCTTAATGAAACACTGGACTGTGTCAAGATGTGAGCTTGTTGTGAAGACGTGGGCAGAAAGTAGGTGCTAGCTAATGTAAAAACAGTTGTCAGAGAGATCACACTTCGAATCCTTACATACACTGAAGTACCTTTCTTCTACTCAAAGCCATATAGATGCCTTGCTTTTTGCATTTCTTTTATCCTTAGGGGACCATAGATGAAATTTCACCATCTTCTAGATTCTTGGGGTAACATATAGGAAAACTGGGTTCAATGTGATTTATTTTTCTTTGTAAATGATTTACTTGTTTGGCACGAGAACCTGATATTTCTCTTCATTCTAAATGTTCAGAAATATCACCAGGATATGCTTAGAGATGACTTTTACCTTTCAGTATGCAGACTCAGGTCTTCTTCCTCTTTAGAGACATTTTATGTTTTGATATTTCTCCTAATGCTGTCATGATTGTTACCAATTATTTCTAGCTTTTCTTCTACTAGTATATAGTACAACTGTGCTTGCTTGCTCTTTGAAGTTAAGGATGGATTTGGGATTTGCTTTTAGCCAATTAAATGTGAGCAGAAGCCAGTGCTGTGAGTCACCAGGCTACACTTGCAATGCTGCAAGTGATTAGGGAAGCAAGTGGTGAGAAAAAGCTTTTGTTAGTTTGGATTCCTGAGTGACAACTGTCAAGAGTAGGCAGTCACCCCTGTAACATGGGGAAAATGCACTGAGTTAAGCTCTTGAGCTTTGGGGTGTTATTACTACATTATAACCTAGTCCTAGACTATCTTTGTCTGATACCTTCCCTCTAACTTTTTCTTCCTCTGGTACCCCAGCTCCTTATATTTCAAGTATCTCTTCTCCATAGCTTCTCTTAGCATTCTGTGTGTGTGTGTGTGCGTGTGTGCAAGCATGCGTACACACACACATTGATCCTGGGGCCTGAGTGCTATCCCTTAGCTTTTTCATTCAAGGCTACTACTTGAATCAAAGCTCCACTTCCAGCTCTTTACTGCTTAATTGGAGATAAGTCTCAGACTTTCCTGCCTGGGCTAGCTTTGAATTGCAACCCTCAGACCTCAGCCTCTTGAGTAGGTAGAATTATAGGCATCAGCCACCAGCACCTACCTGGCTCTGGAGTAACTCTCTCTGGGCCCTGCCTGCCTGCCTGTCCTCTGCTTAACTCAAAAGAAGTAAATAGGGCTGGGAAGGTGGCTCCGTGGTAGAGCGCTTGCCTTGCATGCCTGAGCCCTGGGTTTGATTCCTCAGCACCACATAAGCAAAAAGAAAAAAGCCGGAAGTAGCGCTGTGGCTCAAGTGGTAGAGCGCTAGCCTTGAGCTGAAGAGCTGAGGGACAGCGCCCAGGCCCAGAGTTCAGGCCCCAGGACCGGACCCAAAAAGAAAAAAAAAAAGAAGTAAATAGTTGGCATTGGGAATCAAAGAGATAGACATGTGTTCTAGCCACTATCATCTCAAAATTTCATCTGCTTCAGTGTTCTGCTTTTTCAGTATACATACTTCCTTGGAGCAACAATAATTCACATTTTTAATGTCTGTGTTCCATATTGATAATCTAACATACTGTGTTTAGTTATTTTCTTCCTTTGGGGGTTGGGATTCCAAATTTTTATCTACTATGCAGAATCTTTCAGGAGCAATCTCCATTCTCTATAAACAAACTAGATTCCACCCCCGACCTATTTTTGCTGTTTGTGGATCCTGTACTGCCTGGTCTGAAAGAATCGATCCTGACTCCAGGAGCCAATCCTGGAGTCAGAAAAACAAAACAAAAAAAGTATTGTCATTCTAGTAGACTTGCACATGTTATGTAGTAGAGTAGTATCTGTGTAGTGCTCTGTCTAGCCTAGAAATGCTTTAAAGCCCAAAGATGAATTCACAAATGGGTACGGTCATATAAAATGTGGGGTGACCCTCTTACTGGCTGCATCAATACTGCTTGAATCAGTGAGCCTTGATGGTAAATCTGTTTATTCAGGGAAATTTCCAGTATCTTCACATAAAAAGTGAAAAACTATCTCTGGACTCTAAAATGCCATCACTTGTAAGAAGCACCATTATGAACCTTCATTATGAACCTTAGAGAAAGGAGGGAAATACCTACTAATAATAACTTTAAGATGTGATTGTGTGCAGCACATCCTATTTTGTGTTAGTTTGTGTGCCAGTCCAGGGCCTGGGCAAGGTCCCTGAGCTTTTGTGCTCAATCTTGGTGCTCTACAACTTGAGCCACAGTCCCATTTCTGGCTTTTTTAGTGGCTAATTAATTGGAGATAAGAAGGCACATGGACTTTTCCTGCCTAGGCTGGCTTCAAACCATGATCCTCAAGATCACAGCCTCCTGAGTAGTTAGGATTACAGGTATGAGCCACCAGTGCCCATTTGCATCCAGATTTTTGAGCTGTTAAATTCTAAGATGCGTATGGCTTAGAACCAATGAATATATGAAAAACACATACTTGGGGCTGGGAAGGTGGCTCAGTGGTAGAGTGCTTGCCTTGCATGCCAGAGGCCCTGGGTTCAATTCCTCAGCACCACATAAGCAAAAAGAAAAAAGCCAGAAGTGGCGCTATGGCTCAAGTGGTAGAGTGCTAGCCTTGAGCTGAAGAGCTGAGGGATAGCACCCAGGCCCAGAATTCAGGCCCCACGACCGGACCCAAAAAAAAAAAAAAGAAAAACACATACTTGAGCAGACTCAATCACATGCCCAATAAAGTTATTCCTGTTTATTTGCTGTAAACCAGAACAGGCTCGATGGGAGCTGCTTCAGCTGGGAACAAAGGGAAGGAATACACCCTTCATGTGCACTGAAGAGTCCCATTACTCAAACCTGCCCTGCTGCATGGCAAGTCCAGGCTGCAAGTCCAGCATTCCAGCAGTGTGAAGAACAAGAAAAGCATCTGTCAGCAGCAGGAGCTCAAGCAACTCATTGGTAATTTTCGTTTTGACATTCTAACCCATTTCTTCCAGGGACAAGGGGTTCCTTAGGAGGGAGAGAATGAGAGGTAGGGACAAGGGCAGGATGATCTGATGGCATGAGCCTAAGCAGGTTTAAGAAGATGGAAATGATTAAAAAAGAAGAAGAAGAAAAGAAAAGTGAGAGAAGGGGTGGGTTAGGAACAATGGGTGACAATGTTGTCAGACACTTTGTACTCATATACTGTTTTGTAGAATGGGAACTTCTTTGTGCAACCACTTAAAGATAATTTAAAAAATTTTAGAAAAGAAGGTGGAAGTGTGTCAATCAAGTTCCCAATGTTGATTTATAGTTCCTTGTCACCTGGCTACCATGATCAGGCAGGTTTAGGGGTTTCCAACTACCACCAAAAAGTATGTTGTAAAGTCTTCAGGGGGAACAGTTGACTTGCGTTTTGGAGGTATCTTATTTAAAGAATAGAACATCTGTTAAAGGAGAAAGACTGTATGCAAATCTCCAGCCAGAATTTCTTCTAGTTCTTAGCCATTAGGGATTACCTACAGATAGGCAATCAGGATAGACATGCGTGGCCAGAAGTGCTCAGTTATTCAGCTGGATACCACATTCTTCTCTCACCTGACCGTCCCACCTCCCACGTCAGTCCCCAACATACCACACACCTATGCTCTTTGGACCCCATAACTCACAACTCACAAGTGCTGGTGTCTGGGCCATGTCTGAGAATCCTCTTAAGAATGAGCTCAATTCCCCAGCGTATGCCATATAAAATCAGCAGCAAAGAGTAGGGCCAATGGCTAGCTCATCTCAAAAAATTAAAACAAAGTACCCAAGGCAACAATAAAAACTGGTCTCTGAGCAAAAAATGCAGTTATCAGATCTGTAATATCTGTAGACTGTTTCTTCATTACAATAGAAAGCAGTATCATTTCTCCCAGTTGGGAGGGTGGGGCAAATGCTGGAGCAGAATACCCACCTTGCAGGTTGAGCCTCATTCGTAGCAGGTTCCCCCCAAGAGAATTCCCCAAAGAAACAGGATTGGCTTAGGAATTGCCCTGCAGTACACTTGCTTCTCCACTGTATATAAAATGTATTCCAAGTCCTTGGATCTTTATTAATATAGTTAAAAAACCTAATCTTTATGTAGACCTTTTTTTTATATTGTGCACGCATGCGCACACATGCAGGTGTGTATGTCAGTTTGGAGGAACAAAGGAGCATTAGAAAAGAAAAGGGACAAAGACAACTACATAGAACTACTAGTTCATTTGTGAGTTCCCACTAGCTGATTGGAATTTTTCACTGATGAAAAAGAATATGCTTGAATACTTTATTAGATTATGTTAAGCATAGTATCTGATTCACTAGCAATTGGACAACTGCACTCATATTCAAGCAACTGCTCTTATGGAATAAAACGATTGGCCTGTATGTTACAACTAAACAAAGATTAATGTCAAAGATTAATGCCGGCCTTTATGTCTCTGGAGGTCCACAGCTCCCACTATATACAATCCCAGGTTGCAGAGCACATGCTGCAATATTAATTTCACAGAAACTATCAGCTCAAGCTTGGGCCCTGGCACACAGCAACACTGCAGGTTTGGCTTTGTGCTTGGATCTAGACTGGCCTCTTCTACATCAGAGCAACCTCTGCACAGTTGTACCTCCAACACTGAAGTAGAGGCAAGAACTCAGATGACACAGTCCTGTAGGACACAACTGTGGCCTGAAATGGCATCTAAAAAAGAAGAAGAAGAAGAAGCCAAAAAAAGAGTAGTCTGGAGTTGCTTTCAAAGCTCAACAGCAGGGCAGCGATCAACCTATCAAAGGGAACTATGCGGAAGCAAAAAGGCCCCCATGCTTCAGCCTTGCTTTTCTGTCACCTACAACTAAGATGATCACTGAGAAAAAAATGCAAAGACCCTATAGAGCTACAAGGTACTGACTCAAAGGTCCAAAGGAATTTCCTGGAGACTCTCTGTACACAAAGCACAAAGAAGAAGGATCATGAACTCTATGCTCCCAAAATAGTGCATAGGCTCTACTAAGGTGAAGTATACTGCTTTATTGCTTTCCCCCCACTCTGGCTCAGATGACATGAATCTAGTAGGTAAAAATGGGAGCAAGGAGGGTGGAAAGCTAACATGGAAGCAGGACCCTGAGGTCACCTTGAAAGTTTTTAAATGATCCAAGGTCAAGGGATTCTGAATGATAAGTAATCTGCTCAGAAAGCACAATGTTTGTGATATGAGTGACATCAATTAAGCATTTGTCAGTAGACAAAACATTAAGCCAAAGTAGCCTCTGTACTGGACCTTACAAGCACATGCTTATGAAGTAAGAGAACTACATATGCTTGAAATGTCTTCCCCGCATTCACACGAAGACTAGTTTTACATTGATTTTGATATTTCCCTATTTCAAGTCAGCACATAAACTTCTCAGAATATTGGCTTAAAGAACATAAATATCAACAAATGCCACTTACTGAAATGCATGGAAACAATTTAAAACATAAGTATCCAGATAGAACACTATGGCACACAAATGAGTTCAGAATTCTAGTGTTCAAGTGCTGTCTCTCTGGTCATGAATAATAAAGCCAAAGGACAGTCACTCACTTCACCATCCTGACCTTCCATTTTGTCCTCTGTAAAACAGGAATATTTTTTACCAACCTAACCATGAAATTAGACCATGTGTATACATAGCTAAACCAATGTGTGATAGGCAGAATAAAGCCCTCCTTCCAAACTGTCCATATCCCAATATCCAAAATCTATACATGTCTCCTTACATAGAAAAAAGGACTATGCAGATAAATTAAAAAAATTTTTTTGGTCGGTCGTGGGGCCTGAACGCTGGGCCTGGGCGCTGTCCCTCAGCTCTTCAGCTGAAGGCTAGCGCTCTACCACTTGAGAGTCAGCCCAGCCCCACTTCCGGCTTTTTCTGCTTGTGTGGTGCTGAAGAATCAAACCCAGGGCCTCATGCATGTAAGGTAAGCACTCTACCACTGAGCCACCTTCCCAACCCCAATTAAAACTCTTAAAACGGGAGGAGAATCTCTCTCTCTCTCTTGTATCCACCTACTTACCTATCTACCTAGCATCTAGAATGGTCTCAGGTTGTGATCCTCCCAATCTTAGCTTCCCGAGTAGCTAGATTTACGCATATGGACCACTGTACCTATTTTAGGCTTTTTATCTCCAAAATGTAAGAAAACATATGTGCTGTTGAATTTGTGGTCATTTTTTACAGCAACAATAGAAAAAACTAACACAAAGTGTTACAGGAAATACAATTATTCTTTCAAAGGACCAGAGTTAAAAAGGAGGAATAGTTGAGGTTCCTCGGTCCTGTTAATAATTATGAACCAAGGTATCTTGGTCAGTTTGGGCTGCAGATAGATTGTTTTAAAAACATTTTCATCTTACAGCCTGGAGGTAGAGAAGTCTAAGACCAAAATGCAGGCAAATGTGGTATCTTCTTTCTGATTTGCAGACTGTAAGGTCCGCTCCTGGATGGCTAGCAGACTCCACTCTCCTCGCAGCAAAGTATCCACCCAGTACCTGCGTTACCTAGGCAACTGGGACACCTGGAAGAGGTCACATCTGCATCCGCTGAGGTCACATCTGAATTTGATTTGGCCACACCTTTCTCCGCCCATACCCTAAATAAGGGCTAGCCCAGGCCCAGACTTGCTCTCTCTGTTCCTCTCTGCTCTCTCTCTGCTCTTTTCTAGCTCTCTCTGCTCTCTCTCTGTTCTCTCTGCTCTTTTCTAGCTCTTTCCTCTCTTTCCCAGCTCTCTCTCATTCCCAGGCCTTTCCCAGCCACGTGGAGTGCCAACCTTGCCTGGTCCCAGCAGGTCTACTGAATAAACCTACCCCTTACCTGAATACCACGTGAGTGCTGGTGCTGTTCTTACTCGGCTATCTCTTTAAAAACCTAACACAGACAACTGCCTTCCTGCTGTGTCCTTAATCGGTGCAAAGTGCTATCATTTCTTCTTTTTTTTTTTTATCATTTCTTCTTTTGAGGGCACAATCCATTATGGGTACTCCACCATAACCAGAATATCTAAAGCCAATTACCTCCCAAAGGTCCCACTGGGGATCAAGGCTGTGACGTGAGTTAGAGGTGGGGCACAAACAGTCAATCACTCAGGGCATGCACCACTAGAAACTGTAGCTAGTAACCACATTCAGGTAGGATAAACAACTCAGTCAGTCTGTCCATTAATACTTATTCTACCTATTAAGTGATAATGAAATATGTCTAAACATTAAATATAACTTTTACTCTTGGTGAACTAATGAGCCATTAGGGAGGAGGAAACAAATAGCCAGAGAGCTTTCATTCTTTCTTGCTTTTCAAAGCCTTCAGCAGCTAACTAGTGATGCAATGAATACCAGGCTTCTTGACCTGGATCCTCCGGAGATGGACTCAGGATCAACCTCCAGAAATACTGTCAAGTTCTCAGTCACATATGTCTTTTTAGGGGTATGGGTCCACAGATTTAGATTGTCCAAAAGGTCTAGAGGCTTACAGTCCCAAAGTCCAGAACCAGTGTTATAATGAGAGGAAGATTATAGGTAGAAGATTAAAACACATTTTCCTTGACAGAAGAAGGAAGAACACTGAAACAGGTCTCTAGGGCCCTACTTTTCACAATTAAGGTCATTTAATACTTGCTAAAGCATGTAAGAGGGGCATTTACAAGATGTTCCATTAAACACATTGCCCTGTCTAAGGAATCAGTGCACATGAGCCATTCCCCACCTTACACCTATGCTCTCAATCTCACCTACACCTCTAGCCTCATTTACAATCAAGCACCCAAAGCACTGCTGTTCATCTTGCTTCTTTTCTTCCAGTCCCTCTTTAACCTATTCTAATCCTCCAAATCTCCTTCACCATTATTCATTGGTGACCTCTATATAATAGCATCCTAAATTTAATTTGGACTCAGGGCCTTGTAATTGCTAGGCAAGTGCTCTGCCATTTGAGCCACACTTACAAACCTTTAAAAAGAAAACCTTTTTTTTTTGTTATTGCCACCAAGCTATATCCCAGCCCTCACAAAACCTTTTTTGCTTTATTTCTCAAATAGTCTTGTATTTTTGGCTTAGGCTTGCCTTAGACCACTATTCTTCCACCTATGTCTCCCCCTAGCTGGGGTTACAGACAAACCACCATGCCTAAATTGCTGAGATGAAGGTTTTGCTAGTTTTTTGCCCACACTGGCCTTAAAACATGCTTCTCCCAATCGCTGCCTCCAGAGTAGCCAGGATTATAGCATGTCTGGCTAAAGTCACTCTTGAACACTCAGCAACATGTGAAAGATGACCCTTTTCCCCCGCCTGCCCACTCCCTACCAATGTCACACCTGCTTTTTGGCCTCTCTCTGATACTCGCTTAGTCAACCTATCTAGAAAATCCCCCACTCTCAACCCTCAGCTCCCACCCATCAGTTTTATTTTCCTCTTACCACTGCTGCACCTGCTGCCTGTTGCCCCCCAGAGCCTGGCATGTCTGAGGCTCTTGAAAACATGTTAGATGAATGAATATCATACTTGTGGAACTGTGGGGGAAAGGCTAGCGGTACAACTGGAGGGAGAAAACACATTAAGTCTATATCAGTCTGCTGTTTGAGTCCATTCCCTGAAGAGGCTGCCTGTTCTACCACTCAAGGTTTCAGCAACTGCCACACCCTGGTGAGGGTTAAGTAGGACAAGGGAAGCATGCTCAGAGTGGCAGTTAAGAATCCACTGTGGTCATGCTGCTTCCTGCCACCTGGGATTTTGATAAAGGGTACAGATAATCACATGTGCATGTGCCCAGACTGTGACCTCAGTGCCCCTGCCACCAGGCTGGGTTGTGGGTGTGAAGGGATCTGTTTTGGTTATCACCTGGGAAGGACTTGACAGTACTGGAGGGCAGGAAAAAGATCAGCCTCTGCCCCATTCTAAATCAAGTCACACTGGGCAGAAGAACCTGTAGTTTCTCATTCCTCCAGCAAACAATAGCAAGTGGGGCCTCTCCATCTACTGCTCCCCACCCCAGCCCACCGGAAGTGTCCCCAGTGCAGCCAGAAGAAGGGTGACCTGCGCTTTCTACCCAGGACACAGAATGGAAGGGAACCGCACAGCCATATCCTGGACAATGGAAACTTCTGAATGCTTTAGCAGCCTGATAAATTTCCTTTTTAAAACTCCCTTTTATTATGGTAATTTTCAAACAAATAAAATATAGGATTTAACAATAAAATCCCAGCCTTTTTCTCTCTTCTCTGAATGGTATCACTATAAAATTCTAGAGCCAGGCTGAAAGCTGGTATATCTGAAGCAACTGTTTAACATTTATGGGAAGACAAGTTATATGATCTTAGTCCTCAGGGAACATGGTCTTAGGAAGTTCACTGGTCTATACTCTACCCCACATCTAGGTTCCTTCCCAAAGAAAAACTCATCTAGGTCAATCAGAAGACAGTAAAAGACATTTGTCTCAGCATCATGTCAGGCAGTCCAAATGGTGAATGGGCAGATTCCAGATAGAGCATGTACACTATAAAACAATACAGTGGACCTAGTACACCTACCAGGAGCAGGCATAAGCAATGGACCACGTTATATACAGGAAAGAGGAACAGAGTTAAGTAAGAAAAACAAACAAATAAAAGAATTGGAAGTCACTTACTTAATTTAAAAATATATACACACAGGGGCTGGGAAAGTGACTCAATGGTAGACTGCTTGCCTTGCATGTCTGAAGCCCAGAAGTGGTGCTATGGCTCAGGTGGTAGAGCACTAGCCTTGAGCTGAAGAGCTGAGGGACAGCACCCAGGCCCAGAGTTTAGGCCCCATTACCAGCAAAAAAAAAAAAAAAAAAAAATGAAACGGAGAGCAGCCTGACAGAACACAATAGGATGCCATGAATAAAACAGTATTAACTCAATTCCATGTATTAGAGGGAGGTTCCAGAGGATAATGGGAATAGGAATAAAAGCTCATTGATAATAATAATAATTAAAAAAAACTGACAATTGTAAAAGAAGCCTGGCCTTGATTTCCATTTTTTTAATGCTTTTTTCCTTTTTAGAAATGTTGACAGGTTAGAGTAGCAAAACTCATAGAAGTGAAAGCGGTAAAGCAGGGATCTGATATGGTAGGGGCTTGGTAAGCCGCACAGATGGTTTATAAATCATTCCAGAAACATTGTACATTACACAATTCTGATGGCTTGTATTTTAGAAATCCCACTCTGGCCTAAGGAGTGGCTAGGAGGGCATGAAAGCTTATGGAATTGTTAAGTGTTTGCTGTGGCCATTCAGGCTATTGGTGTAAGAATGGAAAGAAGCAGGCCTCACTGCCCTGCCAACCTCTGGTAAACATCAAGGTCCCCTATGCTATTGGTTCTCTGGGCTGGCTGCCTAATGGGCCATCTGGTGGACTGCAAATCCAGAAGGGACATCTGGTCGACCTGACTCTGAACAATTATTTACCCTGATTACCAAGTGTTTTTAGCATCTCCTAATAATTGTGGTAGGCCCTGGCAGAAAAACAGATTTTAAAAAATCTTTAAAGGCTTTACTCTCTTGGACTTTGCTGATCATGGTCATACATGCCTCTAATGCCAACGTTCACTCTGGAGGCTGAAGCAGGAGGATCTCAAACTTAAGCCTTCCTGGGCTACACAGCGAGACATGTCTAAAAACAAAATATATATCCCCAAACAAAACCAAAACCAAACAAACAAAACAGTAGCAGCAGAAATAATGATTATTTTGGACATACCACACTTGAAGAATATGACAGACAAATAAGTGAAAATATCAAAGGCCCAGAAGGAAGATTTGGATTGCAGCAATTATCATAGGCTACAAATAGTTAAAAAAAAAAAAAAAAAAGGCAAAAGCAGGCAGAGTGTGGTAATTACCGTTACTTCAGTGGTAGAGACCAAGAGGACCACAGTTTGAAGCCAGCCTGGACAAAAAGTTAGTGAGAAACCATCTCAACAAATAAGCCAGGTATGGTGATATGCCTGTCACCCTAGCCACATAGGAAGCATAAGTAAGAGGGTCCTAGTCTAAGGTTAGCCCCAGACCAAAGTATGCAACCCTATATGAAAACATAACTAAAAGAGAAAAAAACAAACAAAACTTGGGCATCAGGTAAGATTAGACCAGGAGAACTCATAAAGATCCAAGTCTGGCCCTAAGGAAGATAACCAAGGAGGGTAATATTTTAAGGGATCATGTTTGAAGAGCCCATGGTGGCTACAGAAAATAATAGAGAACAACTAAAAATAATATTTATAGTACATCATACGGGGGACCAGAGAGAGGAACAAAAATCACAAAAACAAGTGATGTTCTCAAGCTCTATGGTATGTGCACAGTAACTCTTCTTGACTCCCCCTTCCTTCCTTTTTCTTTCTAGAAAGGCAGTAAAGCTACTAAAGATTACTTCTTGACTTTGGTTACACATAACTTGTATCTTTAGGAGGATAAACCAATTAAGCCTGTTTATACCTTTGGCTAGAAAAAGAATCTTTTTTTTTTCTTCACTTTTTTTTGGGCCTGATACCAAGAACGCAGTCTGAACCACGACATGTGGCTCTAACAGAAAAAAAATAAGGCAATAGTCTCATAGTGGCAATAGTCTAAGGCCATCCCCATCTAAGGAAGCACAGCAACAGGAACAGCTGGGCACCTTAACTGAAGACTGCACTAGAATGAGGTTTCCTTATAGGCTTTGTTTTCTGTTCTCGATGCTTATATTAGCATATGTAATCCTATACTGATCAAGGCAACAGGACTGGGATAATTTCTCATTCCATGGAAGTCCATTTCCCTTTTCCCTATTTGAAAGCACAAGGACTACTGAGCAAGGTCCACAGGGCCAAGGTCCACATAAGTGAGACACTCTCACGTAAGTGAGGACACACTTCTGATCCCATGTCTCATCAGTTTCAGTCAAGGGGCTGTTTCATTCCCACATGATTAGTTCTGCAGTGGTGGTGTCCTATGCCCCTTGCTGGCACCTGTGAGGGGATAGCCAGGCACATGTGCTGCCCAGAAAGCACACACAGTGAGCTGGGACAGGCTGGGGAGTCTGTTTTTCTGCAAGCCCTTTGGCATTCATAGATCCAAGACACATGGGGTGCCAAGCACTGCAAGAACAGCAGAGAACAGCCAGAAAATGTCTCTGTTCTATCTCCACAGCAGCTCTGCGCCTGCTGCTCACTTAACTTTTCTATCCACCCAGGAGACAGTGGGAGGGAGAGCACAGTGGGGAGAAAAAGGCAAGAACAGCCACATTTCTGGAACTCCTTCCTTTGTGCCAGGCCAATTCTGGGTATTTTATCGTCATTGCTGCACTTAATCCCTTGAACCTCAGTACTGACACATTATTACTTCTAGTTTATAGAAGAGAAAACTGAGGCACAGGGAAATGAGGATAAGATCTTTGAGTAAATGGATCCCAATCTGGTAGGCAGACTCTAGCTCAACTTGGAAAGGAATAGCCTGAGGCAAGGTCGAGGGAGATAAAACAAAAAATTCAGACTTCTTGTTCAACCAAGGACTATACAAAATTAAGTTCTTATCACAAGGATCAGTTTGTAGGAGACTTGCATGGTAGAAAAGTTTTCAGGAACAACATTCCTATATTGCTTGGGTGATACAGAAGTCAAGAGGAAGAGCTGCCAGGATCCAAGGAATGGGACTGGCTGGTATTTCAACAAAAACTCTAAGCCAGCGGACTGTCTTTCTAGTTCATCAAGTGGAAGGAAGTAGATACACACAGAAGTCACAGTCGATCCAAAAGAAAGCCAGTTTCCCTCCTTCATTACTGGACAAAAGCAGAATTCAAAGTTAGGGCTTGTTATGGTATTTTTCTCTTACGATCCCTTCAAGAGGAAGTTTATTTTAATAAGGTCCTAGGGTTCTCGTTACAGGTGAACAAAAGGAATTGGGAATCCCTGAACTTCACAAATGGAAAATATTGTAAGATATCAGAATTACCATCAAAAAGTCTGAATTAAGGCCTAAGAGTATAGCTCAGTGGTAGAGCCCTTCTTAGTAAACATAAGGTCCAAAGTACGATCACCAGCACTACTTTGGAAAAAGTTTGTATGGTACTCACATAGTTAAACCAAAACTTCTGACTGAGGGCTCTCTGGAATTAAAAGGAGTTATTGAACCATTAAAGATATTAGCAAAAGCTGGGTGCCAGTGATTCACACCTGTACTCCTAGCTAATCAGGAGGCTGAGATCTGAGGATCATGGGTTGAATCCAGCCCGTGAGACTCTTATCTCCAATTAATTACTCAAAAGCTGGAAATGGTGCTGTGGCTCAAGTAGTAGAGCACTAGCCTTGAATACGAAGAGCCTCACAACTCTCTCTCTCTCTCTCTCTCTCTCTCTCTCTCTCTCTCTCACTCACACACACACACACACACACACACACAGATACTAGCAAGTAAAGGACATAAGGACATAAAAATTTTGTGATTATCAGCAACAAGGTTAAGATAGCAGTTGGAAATATGGACAGCCAAAGTATTTCTATATGGGGCTGGGAAGGTGGCTCAGTGGTAGAGTGCTTGCCTCGCATGCATGAGGCCCTGGGTTCAATTCCTCAGCACCACATAAGCAAAAAGAAAAAAGCCAGAAGTGGCACTGTGGCTCAAGTGGTAGAGCGCTAGCCTTGAGCTGAAGAGCTGAGGGATAGCGCCCAGGCCCAGAGTTCAGGCCCCAGGACCGGACCCCCCACCAAAAAAAAAAGTATTTCTATCAAAACAATCTGGGGGGAAAGCAAGCATACATTGTTTACATTAAGCTATTACACTGGCTATAGCAAGAGAGTGGGTGCATGGGGAAGCTTTGGGACATAAGAGCAGTCCAAAAGGATGAGTGCTTATTATTGCTTCTGGATCGGCTGAAATCAGCAGTCCAGGAGGCAGTGATGCCAGAGGTTTCAAGTCAGGCTTTCACAAATGTTCAAGAATGTGGGAGAGCCGGGCACTGGTGGCTCACGCCTGTAATCCTAGCTACTCAGGAGGCTGAGATCTGAGGATCACAGTTCAAAGCCAGCTGGGGCAAGAAAGTCCATGAAACTCTTATCTCCAATAAACCACTAGAAAACTGTAAGTGGCACTGTGGCTCAAGCGGTAGAATGCTCGCCTTGAGCTGAAGAACGCAGGGACAGCGCCCAAGCCCAGAGTTTAAGCCTCACAACCAACCAAAAAAAAAAAAGACTGTGGGAGAGTTCATGGTTTGGACTTGTAGATATTAACTGGTTAATTTTCCTCCCTGTCCTGACTTTATAATTAAAGTTAGCATCTATCTGAACTTTTATCAACTTCAAAACTAAAGATTCGGGGCTGGGAAGGTGGCTCAGTGGTAGAGCGCTTGCCTTGCATACCTGAGGACCTGGGTTCGATTCCTCAGCACCACATAAGGAAAAAAAAAAGCCAGAAGTGGCACTGTGGCTCAAGTGGTAGAGCGCTAGCCTTGAGCTGAAGAGCTGAGGGACAGGGCCCAGGCCCAGAGTTCAGGCCCCACGACTGGACCCTTCTTCCTCCTCCTTCTTTTTTTGCCACTCCTAGGGCTTGAACTCAGGGCCTAGGTACTGTCCCTGAGCTTCTTTTGCTCAAGGCTAGCACTCTATCACTTGAGCCACAGCGCCACTTCTGGCTTTTCTGATTATGTAGTACTGAGGAATTGAACCCAGGGCTTTATGCATTCTAGGCAAGCACTCTACCACTAAGCCACATTCCCAGCCCTGGACCTCTTCTAAGACCATGGTGCCACATGGCCCCCACCTCTGCTGCATACAGCAACCTGAAGT
This sequence comes from Dipodomys merriami, assembly GCF_024711535.1. Lineage (NCBI taxonomy): Eukaryota > Metazoa > Chordata > Mammalia > Rodentia > Heteromyidae > Dipodomys > Dipodomys merriami. The sequence continues at coordinate 2,539,697 of NW_027203115.1, read as the reverse complement.
ACAGATGCTCAGAGATTCAAGTCTGAGAGCACAGCAGTGCTCCTCATTTTGTGACAGGCACCGAGAGAAAACTGACATGGGACATCCAGCTTCTCTCTTATGATGCTGCCAGGTACTTACTGGTATGTGCATAGGTGACAAAATGAAGGGCGGGGGTGGGGGGGTGGGCGGAAAATGGCCAACCTGTTATGGGAAGTTAAAGACTGTTCCACTGAGTTCTTTTAATTGAATCTTTCTGATAAATAATTCATCTCACTTCAGCAACTCTTTAGCAAAGGTCAGAGTATGGACCACCAGCCACTGTAGGTAGAAATTTGTCTAGGCATCTTCAGCGATGCCTTGAAAGGTTGGTGCTGAGTCAGCTCTTGCACTAACGCTGCTCTGGTGAGACACTTCAAGGCATTGCCCTCCTAAGATGCTTTTAAACATAGAAGGTTCTAAAGCATGTTATTACAAATGAACCAGACCAGATCTGTCAAAGCAAGTTCTTTAAGCTTTTTCAATTCTTTTGAAGTTATTGGACAGCCATTTGCTTAGACTGTTTTATGCAGCCTAACAGCAAGAACGTATTTTCTCGTTGACATTTTAGTCAAGTCAAAAATGTAACCCAATTTTACATTTCTCTCAGACTAACTGGAGGGAAATACACCATAGAGCAGCATCTTCCATGGTCTCAGTGTAGTACTGCTCTCCCAACTGTAAAAGACTAGCGCTTTTTACTGACACACAGCTGCCAGCTCTTAGACTAGCACTTTAAACCAAGCTGATAACAAGAAGATTAGGTTTGTGAAGCACAGAGGGATAGGTTGTCTATAGGGATCAACTGAGAAGTCCCCCACTTTTTTTAAAATGTATTTTTCCTTCTGACTAACCTATTTCTCTCTCCTCTCTCTCTCTCTCTCTCTCTCTCTCTCTCTCTCTCTCTCTCTCTCTCTCTCTCCTCTCTCTCTCTCTCTCTCTCTCTCTCTCTCTCTCTCTCTCTCTCTCTCCCAAACCACAAACCTGCCAGCCAGAGTATCAGATCTCCAGGACAGGGTCTGAACTCTTCAGTGATTCAGAAAGGCACCATGGGTGGCCTTGTTGAGATCTTTGTTCTTCATTTTCTTAGCCTTCTCATATTGTTAAAACTCTAGGACCCTCATGGCGCAAAGCAGAAGAGATAGTGTCACAACTACTCCTTCAAAATCATGGGTATGGCCACAATTAAATCCAGGTTTCTCAAATCCCACACTGCCCTTCAAATATCAAGATTTCCTGAATGGTATGCTAGACTGGATCTGATGGGCTTGGGGCTCAAATGTATTGTAGATAGAAATATTTTCACATTCCTGCCACAGGCAAAATATGTCTACTCTATTTTAGAGTACTGCTATCTCACCTTGGTTGGTAATAGCAAATCCAAGTGCACCTGTGTTTTCTACAATTAAGAGAGAAGCTTCATATCCTGGACTGAAGCAAATAATCAAACTAGAATGCTTGATCATATAGCCCTACCCAAACTAGTCTAGTCTGCTAGACTTTGGTAAATGGGGGGAAATAAGGGGGGAAATGTGATGAAGGAACACAAAAGAATATGACTTACAAGAGTCAAATAAAATAAAACTAGCCTGGAGGAAAAAGGGAAAGGGTAAAATTAATCAGCTTAAGACTTTATCTTACTTTGAAGATGATGTATACAATTTCCAACCACTATAGATACAAGGAAGACCTCGAACTTTTGGCTCCACACACTTCTGTGCTCACATCTAGAAATGGTGGATTAAACAGGACCTGAGAACAAACTTCAAGAGACAGAAATCTTCTGTGGTTCCTAGGTGATCTGAGCCATTTTACCAAACACGGAAAAGTTGCAGTTTTCTCTAATACTCCTCCAGCATGAGGTTCATTTTGTTTGATCTTGATTTATTATGCTATTCTCTTTGAAATCCTGCAGATATTCAGTGCCTAGCCTGCAACAGGGAAGGGTGGCTGCAAAGTGGCCATAGCGAGTCCTGATGGCTAATCTGAATCAGCTCAGACATCAAGCAATAACTATGGCTCTTCCTACAGCAGGCAGGCCTAGGGCACTTTGAGGGCTTTCTTCACAGAGTGAAGGGATGGAGGCCAACATCTAGTCATTTATACCCAAATGTGAAGAGTCTAGCAGGTGGCATCCCCTTAGGTAGAATATATTTGGCTCAGCTCAGAAACAGCCTGAACTTAATCAAGGTGGCTGAACACTTTCAATCAAGGCCTAGAAGGCTCAGCACCTCACCTAGGTCATGAGACCTGATTTATCTAAACAAGACAAGGAAAAGAACCACAGAACATGGTTCTCCTAGATCCAACTAAGGATCTAGGCATAAGTACTGCTACCTATTGCTATCTAACCTCTTAGCATCTCTTGTGACTGAGTTATCAAAATCAATCCAAACCACTCTTCCCAAAGCGATCTGCTGCTGGGTGCTGGTGGTTCATACCTGGCGGTTCAAAGCCAGCCCAGGCAGGAAAGTCCATGGAACTCTTATCTCCAACAAACCACCAGAAAACCAGAAGTGGTACTGTGACTCAAGTGGTAGACCACTAACCTTGAGCTGAAGAGCTGAGGGACAGTGTCAAGGCCCAGAGTTCAAGCCCCACGACCAACAAAAAAACCCAAAACAACAACAACAACAACAACAACAAAAGACACCAAAGCAATCTGCTAAGATATGCTGCTCACTTTCTGCCCAAGTGACCACTAGAAGGGTTGGGATCCCCACTGTCTAGAAAGTCTGTAATTCTTCAACCCCTACTATGGCAATAGCTGCATCCATTCATAACTATTTCTCTCTCTCTTATGAGAAGCCATGTCCATGCTGTCCTCCCCTCTTCGTTTCCAATGCCTGCAGTGGGACTATGCCAGCAGAAAGTATGGGAAAATAATCCTTGGACTTAAATGTCATCAAATTATTCTCAGAGCGACTGTTGCAACTAAAGCTACTGCACACTAACAAAGAAGCTGCATATCATGGATGAGAACAGTCCACCCAACTGTGGTCAGCCCTAACAGATCTATCTAGTCCTACCTAGAAAGGAAAAGGAAAAGCCCAGGTCAAATATTATATATTTTCTTTCATAGAACGATAAAGGGCAGAACAGAGGTCCTCTCTCAGAGCTCCTGTATTTGTTGAGGGATTTTACAATGGTACTGGTCCCTACCTCCATACATGGCCCACTACATATAAATAGCAATTTTCAAAGCAGACGGAAAAAAAACGTAGTCCTACTGACTTCCTTACAAGGCAGCTGAGAGTACAATTCTGAGGTCAGGAAAGAGGAATCCCTCAATCAGGAAGTTTCCATTTTCATCTGTGAAGCTGATCACCATTCTAACTCAGTCTTTAGAAGAAGTGAACTAGAAGGTTCACAAGTGAAAGGAATCCAGAGAAAGTACAATCAAAGAACAGAAATAATCTGTCATGAGTGATAGGGTGAGATTGACTAGAATATACTACAAATGTGTGGAAATACAATGGTAAAATTCCTCTTTGTATAACTAATGGAATAATAATAATAATAATAATAATAATAATAATAATAATAATAATAATAATAATCTATTCATTGTGCTGTCTTGCCAAAGGAAGGTTCTTTACTCTCAAGAACCTCTCCAGGGTGTGTGTGGGGGGGAGATAATGGAGGGGGTGGGAAGGGATGGGAAGGGGAAACAAAGGAGGAGGCAACAATGCTTAATAAGAAATGTACTCATTACCTTGCCCGTGTAATTGTAACCCCTCTGTATGGTATTTTCACAATAAAAAAAAAAAGAAAGGAAGTGGTACTGTGGCTCAAGTGGTAGAATGCTAGCTTTGAGCTGAAGAGCTGAGGGACAGTGCCCAGGCCCAGAGTTTAAGCCCCAGGACAGAAAGAAAGAAAGAAAGAAAGAAAGAAAGAAAGAAAGAAAGAAAGAAAGAAAGAAAGAAAGAAAGAAAGAAAGAAAGAAAGAAAGAAAGAAAGAAAGAAAGAAAGAAAGAAGGAAGGAAGGAAGGAAGGAAGGAAGGAAGGAAGGAAGGAAGGAAGGAAGGAAAGAAAGAAAGAAAGAAAGAAAGAAGGAAAGAAAGAAAGAAAGAAAGAAAGGAAGGAAGGAAAGAAGGAAGGAAGGAAGGAAGGAAGGAAGGAAGGAAGGAAGGAAGGAAGGAAGGAAGGAAGGAAGAACGAACCTCTCCAAAGCCAGGCGCTGGTGGCTCACCCCTAGCTACTCAGGAGGCTAAGATCTGAGAATTGCAGTTTGAAGCCACCCAGGCAGGAAAGTCCATGAGACTCTTCAATTAACCACCAGAAAATCAGAAGTGGCACTGTGGCTCAAAGTGGTAGCCTTGAGCAAAAGAGCTCAGGTACAGTGTCCAGGCCCTGAGTTCAAGCCCCATAACCAATCAAAAAATAAAAACAAAAACAAAAAAGAAGAATGCTTTCATAAAGAGTCTAAATCTGGGGGCTGGGAAGGTGGCTCAGTGGTAGAGTGCTTGCCTTGCATGCCTGAGGCCCTGGGTTCGATTCCTCAGCACCACATAAGCAAAAAGCCGGAAGTGGTGCTGTGGCTCAAGTGGTAGAGTGCTAGTCTGCGCCTAGGCCCAGAGTTCAGGCCCCATGACCGGACCCAAAAAAAAAAAAAAAAAGAGTCTAAATCTGGAGCTTCAGATACCCAAGTAACTTAATTAGATGACACCAGAACTGAGTGCATCAGAAGAAGGTGGTATTAAATGTCTCCCCAAACTCTGAAAAGTCCTTCTTATGAAACAAGTCCACTGGACTCTATAAAATGAAGATCTGTCCTCCCACACTGAGCAACTTGCAAATGTCAATATGTTTTAAGTCTTTGTTTCTATTCTGCTCAAAGGAATAATACTAGATTTCTTCTTCAACCAAAAAAGGTAAACACCAATATCTACTTGTTCTGGCCATAGCACTAGAGCCTATGTGAGTACTGTTATTGAAAATGATGGAATTCTTGACCAAGACCTTAGCCCGTCCAGGGCCTCTGGCCAGTGCTGCCTGATGAAAATGTAAAGAAAACACAGCCAATCACCTTATGGATGGATCTAAAGAATGAGATGATGGGGCTGGGAAGGTGGCTCAGTGGTAGTGCTTGCCTTGCATGCATGAGGGTCTGGGTTCGATTCCCCAGCACCACATAAGCAAAAAAAGCTGGAAGTGGTGCTGTGGTTCAAGTGGCAGGGCGCTAGTCTTCAGCTGAAGAGCTGAAGGACAGCGCCCAGGCCCAGAGTTCAGGCCCCACAACCGAAAAAAAAAAAAAAATGAGATGATGATTTTATAGGTCGATTTCCTTAAGCCCTTTTCTCTGAAGAAGATTCTAAATCATCTTTATGTACTCTTCAGCTTCAAACAATATACAAAGGAGGAGACATGAGAAGACCTGCGGAATTAACCATTGGCTGTAAATAGCCAAAATGATTATGGTCTCCAGAATTTTCTCCAATAGCAAACATTCTATTATATATAAATTTTAACCTGCCTGCTCAGCAAAGGAACTGAGTATAAATTCCGAGCGGTTTAGGGACGCCTTTGGGTCACTAGCTAGCAAATATTTTTGTGTAGGAAATACTAAGCAAAAACATAATTGATTTATTGAGTCTTATGATATAAGGCACACTTTCTTGGTCCTTCAAAGATAGGCCCACTTAGAGACAAGGCTGGCTTTCCCAGTTAGAAAGGCAACAATCATGGGGCTGGGAGTGTGGCTTAGTGGTACAGTACTTGCCTAGCATGCATGAGACCCTGGGTTTGATTCCTCAGTTCCACATAAACAGAAAAAGCCAAGTGTTGCTGTGACTCAAGTGGTAGAGTGCTAGCCTTGAGCAAAAGAAGCTCAGGAACAGTGTCCAGGCCCTGAGTTCAAGCCCCAGGACTGGCAAAAAGGAAAAAGAGGAAAAACAAAAAAAGATCAGAAAGGCAACAATCAGCCAGGTGCCAGTGGCACATGCCTGAGACCTAAGGATTGAGGTTCAAAGCCAGCCTGGGCAGGAAGGTCTGTGAGACTCTTTTCCCCATTTAACCACCAGTAAACTGGAAGTGGTACTGTGACTTAAAGTGGTAGAGCACTAGCCTTGAGCAAAAGAGCTTAGTGACAGTGCCTAGGTCAAGAAAGAAAGAAAAAGAGAGAGAGAGAGAGAGAGACACGGAGGGAGGGAGGGAGGGAGGGAGAGAGGGAGAGGAAGGAAGAAAGGAAGAAAGGAAGGAAGGAAGGAAGAAAGAAAGAGAGAGAGAGAGAGGAAGGGAGGGAGGGAGGGAGGAAGGGGGTAAGGGGGTAAGGGGAAGGAGGGAAGGAAGCATCCAGAGGTTGTCATGAGCAAGCTATGTCAGAAAAACAGATGCACATGGCTTGTGCCTTTCTGTAATGTCAGAATTTACTGAACCTCACAAATTCACAAACGACACCAATTTCTTTGGCAATTTGCCAAGCACAACTGAGGTCCACTTAGCCTAGGCTGTTGGCAACATGAGTTCTTTTATTCCAAACTTAATCACAAATATTAGCACTCAGATCAAACATTACACTTCATAATAAGATAAAGATTACAGAATGGCTAGGAAAGGGTTAAAGTAGCTGCAGGGTTCAAAGGACCTTCCTAAGGTTAGAGCAGAGAATGGATACAGATGCAGAGAGTCACTGCCAACCCAGTCACAGGGCTGTTACAGGGCTCCTGCCAGCAATGCTAGTTGAAGTCTAGAGCGTATTTTAAAGCACAGTTGAGTTCAGGCTCAGAACTGGCACTTAGGCTTTCTGGAATGGATGGGCAGCAATTCAAGTAAGTTACACCAAGCAGAGGACTGAGCTAAACTTAATTCCCAGGGACAGAGACCAGAATTCATTGCCTGTCAATCCTTGACCCAATGATCTGATGTCAGCATGTGTGCCACTATGTTCCATTGCTAGAGGGGCCTCCTTTTATATAAGTCAAGTGAGGAAGCTGCCTAAAGCACTGGGTCTGGTGTGTCCAGTTAAGTTCATGCCTGATGTTTCTTTGGTATTTGCCAAAGTAATTTTTACTGGCACAAATAGATTATGTATCACTGTATGCCTGACAGACGGTAGTTGTTCACTTGCATAAACGTAGGTAAAGTCAATTCTGTTTGGGTAGTAGCTTCTAGGTTAAAGCCAGTGCTTTACAAAATGAAGTGGGTCAAAGCTAGACACTGCCTAACAGCTATTCTACCCATCCTAGAGGAACCCAGAACAGCCTCTGCCTGTTCTCTTCAGAGGTATAGAAAGTATGGGACTGGGATCTCTGCATGAGATGGTGACTCCCATAGGGAATGCAGGCCATGGAGGAGTGAACGGAAGAAACGCACTGTGAACAAATGCTATTCTGCAGTGCAAACATGGTCTCCAAGGAACTGCCCTCAGAAGAACAGATGGACCTGTGGCAAAGCCTCTCCAGAAGAGGTATCAGACCTTTGGTCTCCTTTTCCTGTGTTAATCTTTTCTGCTTAGTGATATATCAAGCAGAGGCCTTTGACAATTGCATTTCTGCTGGAGGAACTTCCCTTAGTCAGATAAGGAAACATTAGAGAAATCCCCTGCTTGCATTTGGTGCTTTCAGAGCTCTTTCAATTTGAGAATAGCACAGCACCTATAAGGCAAAGGAAAAGCCCCCTCTCTCAGGGGTACAATCAGTATCCATGTCTGCCATCAAGCCCAGAGAAATCTGCCGAAAGGAAAAGTTCTGGAGAACAAGTTCTCTCTTTTCTTTTCTCTTGGAGTCTGAACTCAGGGCTTTACAGGCACCCTACAACTTGGAGCCACACCCCCAGACCTTCTTGCCCAATTTTTCAGATTGTGTCTCATGTTCTTGCCCCAGGCCAACTTTGCATTACAATTTTCCTACCTACACCCACATAACAGGTACATACTGCACTAGGCTTCTATGCTGAGGTGGGGTTGTCATTAACTTTTTGCCCTGGCTAACTAAAATCAGGACTCTCATAATCTCTGCTCCCAAAGAGCAGGGATTACAGACATGAACTACTGTGCATGCCCTGAGAAAAAGTTCTTCACAAGTGTTATCCAGTATCTTCAGTCAGGGTTCAGGTTCTTCCCCAAGAAGGTAAGACTCTAAATCCTGTGGAGCAGACTAAAAAATGAGTGGATATGTCCCAAGGCAGGAGTTGTTCTAAATTCTATAAGACCGTCTGGCACTAGTGGCACTAGTGCTCAGGATGTTATGATCCTCAGATCAAGGTTTGCAGCTAGCCTGGGCAGGAAAGTCCATGAGACTCTATCTCCCATTAACCACCTAATAAGACAGAAGTGGAGAGCGCTAGCCTTGAGCAAAAAAGATCAGGGACATCACCCTGGCTCTGAGTTCAAGCCCCATGAACCCCCCCCCACTCCCTACCCCCCAAAAAAAGCCAGGCGCCTGTGGCTCAGACTTGTAATCTTACCTATTCAGGGGGCTGAGAACGGAGGATCACTGTTAGAAGCCAGCCCCGGCAGGAAAGTCTGTAAGACTTATTTTTTGGCAGGAGTTGGGCTTGAACTCTGTCCTTGAGCTTCTTTTACTCAAGGCTAGTGCTCTACCACTTAAGCCCAGTACCACTTCCAGCTTTTTTTTTTTTTTTTTTTTGGTCAGTCATGGAGCTTGAACTCTGGGCCTGAGTACTGTCCCTGGGCTCTTCGCTCAAGGCAAGCACTCTACCATTTGAGCCATAGTTCCACTTCTGGTTTTCTGGTAGTTAACTGGAGATAAGAGTCTCATGGACTTTCCTGACCGGGCTGGCTTTGAACCACAATCCTCAGATCTCAGCCTCCTGCGTAGCTAGGATTACAGGCATAAACCACCAGTGCCAGGCTAAAATACAGGATGCAGCATCTCTGCCCTTGGGATTAGATGGGATATTGCGGTCAGAAATGCCAGGATTGTCAGTGCCAGTGGCTGAGATCTGAGAATTGTAGTTTGAAGGCAGCCCAAGCAAGAAAGTCTCTGTCAGATTCTTATCTCCAATAAACTACTCAGAAAAAGCCAGACATGACACTGTGGCTCAAGTGGTAGAGCACTAGCCTCGAGCACAAAGAAGCTCAGGGACAATGCCCAAACCCTGAGTTCAAACCAGCCCCCCCCACACCGCCCAAAAAATTCTCTAAGCCAATGCTGCCACTTTGTTTCAGCCAAGGGATAGTTTCTTTAGGAAGCATTAAGATGAAAGCAAAGGTGAAAGTCCAAATGATGTTCCCATGCTTCTCAATTCATTTTCTGTTTTTTTTTTTTGTTGTTGTTGTTGTTTTTTTTGGTCGGTGGTGGGGCTTGAACTCTGGGCCTGGGCGCTGTCCCTCAGCTCTTCAGCTCAAGGCAAGCGCTCTACCAATTGAGCTACAGCGCCACTTCCTCAATTCATTTTCTGTATCAATGTGACATGGGACAATGCCAGACCCTGCTTATTGGGAGAGTTTTGGAAGCCAACTCTACAAACCAATGCCTACCCACCCACTGTGGCTGCTAAGTCTTCTACACTTGCTCTGGAAAGCTGATCCAATCACAGTTAACAGGTTCATCAAGACATTCTGATCCTGTAATTACTGCTCTACAACAAGAAAGCTACATGAGAGACCAGACTGGGAAGAGAGCCAGACACTGTTGTTTGGACTTGACCAGTTGGAAAGTGGTATGAGTGAGGCAAGAATTACCTGTCTCACTTTGGGGGAGGGGGCAGTGAAAGATCAAGCACCATCTCATGAAGCAAGTCCCACACTTTTAAGAGGCCACGTTCTAGCCAGGCGCCAGTGGCTCACACCTGTAACGCTAGCTACTCAGGAAGCTGAGATCTGAGGATCACAGTTCAAAGTCAGTCTGAGCAGGAAAGTCTGTGAGACTCATCTCCAATAAATCACTCCGAAAACCAGAAGTGGTGCTGTGGCCCAAGTGGTAGAGTGCTAGCCTTGAGCTGAAGAGCTGAGGGACAGCGCCTCAAGCCCAGAGTTCAAGCCCATGACCAGCAAGAAGAAAAAAAAAAGAAAAGAAAAGAAAAGAAAAAGGAGGCCATGTTCTACATGAATGGGTAGCCAATCTCCCAGAGGGATTAATATCTGGAGAGAGATTAAGTAAAGTTGTCACAGAACTATGTGGAGGAAGTGGTCATGGAAGCACCGAACAGAAGCCTAATATCCACCCCCTCTCTCCCCCAAACCATCCCTGTTTGATCAGTTAGTACTGATTACTTTCAGCCAACTGTAGCACAGAAATATTAAGTGAAAATTCCATAAATAAATACATCACCAGCTTTAAGCTGTTTGCAGTTCTGAACATACCATCATAATATCACGTTCCATCCTACCTGAGATGGAACCCATACTTTTGCTCAGTATATCATGCCTCGTTAGGTTTCAGTTATCAGATGAACAATGCTTGTTGCTTGTTTGTTTTGTTGGTCGTGGGGGCTGAACTCTGGGCCTGGGCACTGTCCCTCAGCTCTTCAGTTCAAGGCTAGCACCCTACCACTTCAGCCACAGCGCCACTTCTGCCTTATTTTGCTTATGTGGTACTGAAGAATTGAACCCAGGACCTCATGCATGCAAGGCAAGCAACTCTATCACTGAGCCACCTTTCCAGCCCCAACAGTGCTTGTTAAAGTAACTACTATGTTACTTAATAATGGCCCTAAAGCTGAAGGGTAAAGATGCAAAGGTTACTTGAAATGGAGATGAGAGGTTTTTATTGTGGTATTTGAGGTTCTTTTTCTGTTGTGCTGTTGCTGGTTGTAGGGCTTGAACTTAAGGCCTGAGTGCTGTCCCTAAGCCTCTTTGTGCTCAAGGCTAACCTTCTACCACTTGAGCCACAGTGCCACTTGCAAAGGTTACTTGAGAGAAAACATGGAAAGATATGTTAACTGTAGTATTATGTGGTGACACACTGTATGGTATATGGAGAAAAAAAAAACCCAACAGTCTACTTAGGGCTTGGGACTCCAGATATCCACTGGGGTATTAGAATGTAGAATCCTGGGGCTGGGGAATATGGCTTAGTGGCAGAGTGCTTGCCTAGCATGCATGAAGCCTTGTGTTCAATTCCTCATACCACATATACAGAAAAAGCTGGAACTGGCACTGTGGCTCAAGTGGCAGAGTGCTAGCCTTGAGCAACAGCAGCTCAGGGACAGTGCTCAGACCCTGAGTTCAAACCCCAGGACTGACAGAAAAAAATGTAGAATACTCTGTTACTCCTAAATTATTAAATCATTGCTTAAAATAAAAAGCAATGATGCTTTAGATGCTTAGATTCAGAGACCACAGTCAAACAGTGATCATCTCACATCGTCTTATGATCATCTCATGATATCACTATTTCTGTCCCTCTCCCCTCTCTCACTCCCACCCAACACTCCCTCCAAAACTTCAGATAGAAAACAATGAGCCAGTGAGTACCTAAGTTGTTCCTAGAGCCAATACGATCAGTAAGAAAGGCCGAACAGTCAAGACTATCAGGAAAGCCAAGTGGTGTTCCTCTCCCAGCAGGGCCATGTCTGGACTTCCAAAACCAGAGCTCTGGGAATAGCCTAGCCTTTTCAACAGTAGTTGAATTTTAGTTTCCTTCTCAAAACTGCTAAAGTCAGGTGCTATACTCTGAGTCAACACAGTTAATGTCATTCACACTGTGGAAGATGCATATGTAAAAACACAAGCTTGATTATTTCCACAAGGGCTTTGCATTTCCCCAAGGAACCAAAAAAAAAAAAAAAAAAAAACCTACAAAAAACAAAAACAGAATAAACCCAGGGGCTTTGCTAGACATGGTGAAAACACAAAGCCAGCTGCCAATACAAAAGAAGAAATCGGTTTTAAATGCTAGAACCTTATTAGCTCAAAGAAGAAATACATAACTGACTCAACAAGAAGCGAAGCTTTGCGAAGTTTTACCAATGGCTTGGGAAGAATGTGAGCCACCATGCTGAGACAAACAAGCTAGCGGATGCCCCAGTGGGAACAGCCCGAACAGGGAGCCTTTACAAGCTGGGAATACTCTATAAAGATGCATTCTATCATCAGGACTGTCTTCAAAGTACAAACTGAAAAGAGAAAATGTGAATTTATGAGGACTGCAAATTGCCAATGGGCATGGTGGCTCCCACCATATAATCCCAGAATTTAATAATGTAGAGACTGCATTTGGCAGCTAGGCACTGGTGGCTCATACTATAATCCTAGCTACCCAGGAGGCTGAAATCTGAGGGTCGAGTCTGAAGCCAGCCCGGGAAGAAAACTCCATGGGACTTTCATTGCCAATTAATCACAGAAAAAGTTGGAAGTGGGGCTGTGGCTCAAATGGTAGAGCACTAGCCTTGAACAAAAGGAGCTCAGAGACAGAGGGCAGGAACATCCAGCCCCAGAGTTCAAGCCCCAGGGATGGCAAAAATAAAAGGCTGCAATTTGCATAATCAAAACAGTGGGTTCGCTATGTAGCTATCTTTGAACTCACTACCTTTTGTTCCAAAAAGCTTCTCTCCTGTCTCTCAAAAGACTAAGTACTTTAAAAATTCTAGTACAGCATGAGGCACAACCATGATGGGAATCCTGACTGCAAAGAAGAAAATATCTGAGCTGCAGGCATCAGGCATGGGAATTTTTTATCTTTCCAGTTGGAGTCATGAAATTAGAGAATACAAGTCTTTTCTGACCCTCTGTTCCCACCTCATATGTATATTTAGATAACTGGTGTTTAACTCTGAGGTTCTAACCACCCACCTGAACTAATTTTATAAGGTATGGTGGGAGGTGAGATAAAATCCCTTAGATTTCCTCTGAAGTCTATAAATGGAGTCTCAGGAAGGCACTCAGCCCACCTTGGCCAGGACTCCAGAAAGTCAGTTTTCCTTAGGAGGTTCCTCCCTGGTTCCAATCCAGACACCTCATGGAGCTAAGTCACAGGACGTCTACACATATCAACCCCCCCATGGCAGCCAATGAGAAAGCTGCTTCTGTCTGCAGGCCAAGATTCTCCTCATTTTCACATAGACTACCAATTCTGCTTTCAGTGTGGATGTCTGTGTATCACAGAAGCAGAATTAAGAGGAATGCAACTAAAAAATCAAAACAAGAGAACGGATGGATGGAAGGAGAGAGAGAAAAGAGAGGGCTGCTCGGATGAGTGATTTTGGTTAAACAAATACAGGAAAATGTTGATTGTACGGTCAGTAGGGACTATGAGCGGCTGCTTCTCAATTTTACTGTCATGGGCAGTCTTGTCTGCTGCAAGATGGAAGTAGTAATCTTGTAGGAGTGAGAAAGACTCTTCATACACCTGAGAACAGAGGACCTGACCTCACCTTAAACAATTACCAAAGCAGCAACATGAGTAAGCGAGCATAATTCATTCTCTTTCTCCTTCCTTCCTTCCTTTTCTTTCTTTCTCCCTTCCTTCCTTTCCCTTTCTTTTTCTTCCTCTATCCTTTCTCCCTCCCTTCCACTTGCCCTTCTCTTTTTCTTTTCTTTTTCTTTTTCTTTTTTCTCTTTTTCTTTCCTTTCTCTCCCTCTCTTCCTTCCTCCCTCCCTTCTTTCCTCTTTATCCCTTTTCCCTCCTCCCTCTCTCCCTTCCTTTGTCTCTTCCTTCCTAGTAAGGGTACTAATAGCTCCTGCTCAACTTTTACATCTACTTTTCTGGGCCTGGGCACTGTCCCTTAGCTTTTTTGCTCAAGGCTGGTGTTCTACCACTTGAACCACAACTCCACTTCTGGCTTTTGGTGGTTAACTGGAACTAAGCGTCTCATAGACTTTCCTGTCTAGGTGGGCTGACTTTGAATCATTACTTTCAGATCTCAGTCTCCTAAGTAGCTAGGATTACAGGCATGAGTCACTAGCACCTGGCTTTTACTTTTCAATGGTTCAGAAAAAATAAGGGCCAGGAAAAAGCAGTTCATGCCAGTAATTCTAGCTATTCAAGAGGAGGATCAAGATTCAAAGCCAGCCCAAGCAGGAAAGTCTGAGAAACTTCATCTCCAATTAACCAGCAAAATGTCAGACTAGAGGAATGGCTCAAGTCATAGAGTACCAGCAGTGAGCAAGAGAGCTGGGCAAGAGCATGAGGTCCTGAGGTTCAAGCTTTGGTACTGACACAAAAGAACAAAAAATATTCAATGAAGGATTTCATGTGATTCCAATCCAAATACTATGCACAGACAAGGAAATCCCAAGGCGATCATTTGAAGGAGAATTTGTTTTATTCCTGCAGTCTCAATTCCCTATTACTTAAAACAGAGCAAATGTATGCACTGGTATTGGATCATCTGCAGAAATATAACCGCCAACCTCACCAAAAGATCTAAGAATAATTTCACTATATATTCTATAACCACAAATCCTGAATACTAAACAAGCATATGGCTTCTAAGGTTAATATCAAAGTGATTTTTAGAAAGAAACAAAAAAAAAAGAGGATAGAAAATAATTCCTGTATGATTACAAAGAGCTTGTGGAGCCGAGCACTGGTGGCTCATGACTGTAATCCTAGCTACTCAAGAGGCTGAAATCTGAGAATGAGATTCAAAGCCAGCACGGCACGGGAGGTCATGAAACTCTTATCTCCAAGAAACCATCAGAAAACCAGAAGTGATGCTGTGGCTCAAACGGTAGAGGCTAGCCTTGAGCTTAAAGAGCTGAGGGACAGAGCTCAGGCTCAGACCAAAAAAAAAAAGAGAGCTTGTGGAATAGAACTGAAGGGGGGGGTGTGTTAGGATCCTAAAAGCATGTTCAAGGAACAAATAAATCTGTATATAAAGAAAGAAAATGCTCTGAGCGCTTCAAGAAAAATGTGCTGGGCGCTGTGGCTCACACCTATAATCCTAGCTACTCAGGAGGCAGTCCAAAAAAAGAAAAAGAAAGGAAGGAAGGAAGGAAGGAAGGAAGGAAGGAAGGAAGGAAGGAAGGAAGGAAGGGAAAAAGAAAAAAAACACATGTCTAAAGGGTATGGGGTTTATTTGGGGACTAATGAGAATGTTCTAAAATTGACTGTGGTGTTGGTTACACTAGTCCCTTTCCCCACCGCCCCTCCAATCCTGGTGCTTGATCTCAGTGCCTGGGTGCTATCCCTGAGTTTCTTTGTGCTCAAGGCTGGCACTCTACCACATGAGCCACAGTGCTACTTCTGGCTTTTTTCTGAGTAGTTTATTAGAGATTAAGTCTCATGGTGAATCACCAGCACCCAGCCCACAAATTCTGTTTTCTGTTTTTTTTTTTTTTTTTTTTTGGTCAGTCGTGGGGCTTGAACTCTGGGCTTGGCGCTGTCCCTCAGCTCTTCAGCTCAATGGGAGTGCTCTACCGTTTGAGCCACAGCGCCACTTCCGGTTTTCTAATGGTTTATTGGAGATAAGAGCCTCATGGACTTTGCTGCCCAGGCTGGCTTTGAACCGCGATCCTCAGATCTCAGCCTCCTAGTAGCTAGGATCATAGGCGTGAGCCACCGGCGCCCAGCTCACAAATTCATTTTTTAAAAGTCATTAACACTAAAACCCACTGGGGGTATACTTTAAATGGGTGAACTGTATGGAAATGATATCTCAAAACATTAGCTGAGAAAGATGTATACACTAGAGAAAATAACAATGGAAAATTCAACTGCACAACTCCAAAGTTAGAAAAAGAACCCTAGAGTTCTCCAAAGAGGAGAAGGGTCAACAACTGTGGCCAAAGAAGGCTCTTAACAGCACTCAACAGAAAAACATGGTGGTGATAAGGCACAAAAGAAGTTAACTGAAGGATGTGGAGTCTTTCTAAGAGATGGAAAGCAGCATGAGGACAAGGCAACACAACTGAACACAACCAGACTGGGAAGACGCTCTCTCTCTAAGACTGCCAGAAAAAATGGCACCATCACCTACAAAAGGGAACTAACTTCTCTAATCTCATGAACGAATTATCTACAGATATCGTTCATAACGGGCATCATGCATAATGGTCACTTTGAGTGATAAAACTTCAAGAGTCTTCTCTTTAAAATCCCTGTATGCTCAGGAACAAAAGCTAGGATGCCCACATTATCTGCTAAAATTCAATGATTTATTGGAGGACCAAGCCAGCATATTAAGTGACATGGACTGAATTGTGGGGCTTCCTTCCATTTATATGTTGAAAGTATTCCCTCTAATACTTCAGAATGTGACTATGTTTGAAGAAGGGCCTTTAAAGAGGAAATCAAAATGCGGTCATCAGGGTAGGCCCTTATCTAGTATGACTAGATTCCTCTTAAGAAAAAATTAGAACACAGAGGAAGATCACATGAAGACACAGGGAGGAGACAGCCACCTGCAAACCAAAGACAAAGGCCTTAGAAGGAAGCATGGCCCAGCACCTATGAACTGTAAACTTTTAAGCCAACTAATATGTGGCACTTTGCTACCATAGGCCTAAGCAAAAGAACAGTAAAATATAAATAAATAAAAAAAATTTTAAATGCAAAGGGCTGACAGAGTTCATATATTTAATTTTAGGTGAGTTACCAGACTTTTCTTGAGCTCTGGCCAGAGTTATTCTGGTATTGGAATGGGGAGTATGGTTTGCATGAGTGAGGGTTAAATAAAAAAGAACAAGGGCTGCGAATGTGGTTTAGTGGTAAACTGCTTGCCTAGCATGCATGAAGCCATAGTTTCAAGTCCTCCATTCCACATAAACAGAAAAGACAGTGCTGTGGCTCAAGCAGTAGAGTACTAGCCTTGAGCAAAAGAAGCTCAGGGACAGTGCCCAGGCCCTGAGTTCAAGCCCCAGGACTGGTAAACAAAACAAAACAAAACAAAAACTACCTCACAGAACAAGCACTCAAAGAACATGTGCCTAAGCCAGATCATTGAGGCCCAGACAAGCACCACTCTATGGATCCAACCAGGACACATGCCAGGAAATTCTGCTAGCAATGAGGCTTTCCCATAGGATGGAAAGAAAATCCCTCTACCACCTCCTTCTTCTATGGCAGTTTTAAATACTACTGGAGAAAAGAATGCCTAAGGCAGAAAGATCATGAGTTCCAGGCCAACCTGAGCTACGAACAGCTAAGAACCTGTCTCAAAGGAAGTGTACTTTTAAGAGGTAACAGGACTGGGAAAGTGGCTCAGTGGTAGAGCGCTTGCCTTGCACGCATGAGGCCCTGGGTTCGATTCCTCAGTACCACATAAGCAGAAAAAAAAAAGTGGAAGTGGCTCAGGGGGTAGAGCGCTAGCCTTGAGCTGAAGAGCTCAGGGACAGCGCCCAGACCCAGAGTTCAGGCCCCATGACTGGCAAAAAAAAAAAAAAAAAGAGGTAACAGAACCAGGCACCAGTGGTTCATGTCTATAGTCCTAGCTACTCAGGAAGCTGATACCACACCTGGAGGACTGTGGTTCCAAGTCAACCCAGGCAGTAAAGTGCAAGACTCTATATCCAGTTAATAAGCAAAAAGTCCGACTGGAGGCATAGCTCAAATAGTAGAGCTCCAGCCAAGAGCAACAAAGCCAAGCAAGATCATGAGATGCTAAATTCAATCCCTGATTCTGGAAAATACACACACACACACACACACACACACACACACACACACACATACACACACACGCACACACGCACACACGCACACACACACGCACACACACACACGCACACTAACAGAACCTCTTCCTATGTTCTCCTAAGGAAAGGGTGCTTAAATTTTTTTTTTACCACATTTATGTCACCCAGAGTAAGACTGTTATAGATGTATTCTTTGTTCTAAGAGAAAACAGTATGCCCATCTAATATTTCAATTAAAAACTAGCCCTACAGTCCACACTACTCAGGAGGCTAAGGTGGAAGAATAACTTGAGTCTGGGAATTTGAGACCAGTGGCGGAAAAATCAGTCTACAGAAGTTGAGGATATCTGAAAATCAAAAACTATGTCCAAGGAAGGGTGACATATAAACCACTGAATGTTTATAGCTTAACTTCTGAAAGTTAAGCTTATACGTGTGTGTGTGTGTGTGTGTGTGTGTGTGTGTGTGTGTGTGTGTATGTGTGTGTTGTGTAGATGTATAGTATGCTAGGCAGGCAATTTACTGCTTCAAACTCATCACTAGCCTTTTTTGCTCTCGTTAGTTTTGAGATTGGGTCTTGTTTATTGCCCAGGTGGGCCTGCACTGTGATCCTCTTGTTTTATGCTTCATCGTAGCTGGGACAATAGGCATACACCACCATACGCAACTTTTATCTGCTGAGATGGAGTCTATCAAAGTTTTTTTGCCCTGCTGGCCTTGAACTACAATCTTCTCAATCCCTGCCCCCTGAGTAGCTAGGAGTATAGACATGAGCCACTGGTGTGCAGCCAAGATGACTTTTTTTATTGGTCAGTCGTGGGGCTTGAACTCTGTTGTGGGGCTGGGTGCTGTCCCCAGGCTCTTTTACTCAAGAATAGCACTCTCCCACATTGAGCCACAGCTCCACTTCCAGTTTTCTGGTGGTTAATTAGAGATAAGTGTCTCCCAGACTTTCCTGCCCAGGCTGGCTTTGAACCATGATCTTCAGATCTCAGCCTCCTGAGTAGCTAGGATTATAGGCATAAGCCACCGGTGCCCAGCTATTGCTCTTATACGTTACCTTCTATTGCATTGTAGTATAAATACTTCCAAAATTTTACCAGACTTGTAAGCCCCACAAGGGCAAGAACTATGTCTAATACATTTCTGTACATTAAGGCCTACACTGGTTCTTACATGTAGTTAAATACTCAATAAATACTAGTTGAGCTAAGAAAATCTAGCATAAAAGGCTTCTTGAGGAATAAAGATAAAAACTCAGTTTTAGAAGGCAGCCTCCTCAAAAGAAATCATATCTAAAATATTAAAAGATGAGCATAAAACTTGCAGGAAAGAGATAAAATGCTCCACAATCTATAATCAAGGATAAGGAGCATTGGAGTGCAGTGTGTTTCACAAGCTTCTAAGAAGATAAAGCATGTCTGGTTTGAGTGATAATGTAGTCTTACACAAGAACAGGTAAAAAAAAAATCTGATCAATGCAATCAACCTCAAAGCTGTCCATCCCGATTACAAAACAGGGAACCAGAAGTGGCCAGATGACTCAAAAACTCTGGCATAAAGATGACTGTAAGCCAGGCGCCAGTGGCTCACGCCTGTAATCCTAGCTATTCAGGAGGCTGACATCTGAGGATCATGGTTCAAAGCCAGCCCAGACAGGAAAAGTCTGTGAGACTCTTCTCTCCAATAAACCACTCAGAAAACCGGAAATGGTGCTGTGGTAGAGTGCTTGTCTTGAGCTGAAGAGTGCAGGGAAAGCACCCAAGTCCAGAGTTCAAACCCCATGACAGGCAAAAAAAAAAAAAAAAAAAAAAAAATACGGAAAGAAAGCTGGGTGCTGGTAGCTCATGCCAATAATCCTAGCTACTCAGGACGCTGAAATCTGAGGATCACGGTTCAAAGCCAGCCCGGGCAAGAATGTCTGTGACACTCTTATCTCCAATTAACCACCAGAAAACTGGGAGTGGCACTGTAGCTCAAGTGGTAGAGTGCTTGCCTTGAGCTGAAGAGCTCAGGGACAGCGCCCAGGCCCAGGGTTCAAGACCCATGACCGAAGGGGGGTGGAGGGGAAACAAGAAGAAGAAATGAATTAAGAGAATAGAAAATGGATTGTTTCAGAATGAGCACCAGCAGGGGCTGTGTGAAAATGACCGAAGCACTTTATACACATGCATGAGAGTAGAACAAGGAAACCTGTTTTAAGAACGAGGGAGCAGGGATGAGGAGTGATGGAGGGGAGGGTGAGTTTGATTGTGGTAGGTTGTATGCATAGATGGGAACACCACAACAAAACTCCTTTACACAAGTAACAGAAGCTAATAACGGGAAAAAATCCAGGTGTGTATCACATACTAGCAATTCCATACTTGGGAGGTGAAATCAGGAAAGCAGTGAGTTTAATGACAACTTAAGCCATACAGTATGAGAACCTATGTAAAAAAAAAAAAAGAACTAAATAAACAATATAATAAAAGGAAGCTTAAAACAATATAATAAAAGGAGACTTAAAAGGAGGAGTCAGCCGGGCGCCGGTGGCTCACACCTGTAATCCTAGCTACTCAGGAGGCAGAGATCTGAGGATCTCAGTTCAAAGCCAGCCCGGGCAGGAAAGTCCATGAGGCTCTTATCTCCAATTAACCACCAGAAAACTGGAAGTGGTAGAGTGGCTTATGTGGTAGAGCACTAGCCTTGAGCTGAAGAGCCAATAGGCAGCGCCCAGGCCCAGAGTTCAAAGGAGTCATGATAAAGCACCGGCCTCTATCCACGTACATGATGTGCCAACTTACCAGGGAGGCAGTGAGGCCAAGGGCTGGGGATGTAACTGGAAGGACTGGCGTGGGCCTTTCCACTAGTGTTCAGTCACAGCCCTTACCTGGAAGAAGGCCAAGGCATCCAGTGTGTATGGACATCAAGTCCTTGTGATAACTTTTCGAAGAGCTATGTGCTAGGTTCAGCCCCTCTGTGAGAAGGCACAAAGATCAATGACTGGAAAGCATCAGCATTCAAAACCAGATCATCATTTTGTAAAAACAGTTGGCTTCAGCATGTAACTTCTGAGGACGGGTCCTGAGAGAACCACAACTTCTGCCTTGGCCATTTAGAATAGTCATTCTTGGAACCCAGCTGCCATATAAACAAACCCAACTCAGACAAGTGGAGGCAGAGCCACATGGAGAGCGAGATCCCTTCCTCCCAGTCATCCAGCCAAGGTGGAAGCCATGTGAGTGAAGCCATCCTAGGTATTCCAGCTCCACAACCTCAGGAGACGCCCCAGCTGTTGCCACATAGAGAACAACCACCCAGCTAAGCCCTGTCTGAATTCCTGAATCACGCAACTGTGATCAAATATAGAATGGCTATGGTTCTAAGTAATTATTTTTGTTACCTCTTATTATTATATTAGGGGTCTCACTGTGATATTTCCATACATGTATGCACTGTACCCCAATCAAATTTAGCCCCTCTATCAACCTCCTTTATCCTCCCTCCCTATTCTTAAAAGAATTTCAATAGAAACTCAATGTTCTATTTTTATACATGTATGTACCTACCCTGACCCTTCATTTTCTCCTTTCACCCTCCTGTTCCTACTGGCACTTGCTCTCAAACAGAATTTGTTTTATATTCCACCATTCATTTTTAAGTTTAAGTCATTAACTTTTGCAGGAGATTTCATTTTTGTAACAACAGACAACAAAAAACGGGTTTTCAGTTTGTTGTCATTCTTCTAGGTAAATCATATGGTCTTGATCTCCACACCTCAGAGATGAGATTAAGATTTAACTACCAGGTAGAAGAAAATAAGCATTTACTAGACAGAAACACCTCACTTCTATTCATGGACTTTTCCACGTCTGTCAGCAAAATGTTTTGTTGCTTCTCAAATTTATATTGAAGCTGAGTGCCAGTGGCTCACATCTGTAACGCTAGCTATTCAGGAGGCTGAGATCTGAGGATTGTGGCTTGAAGCCAGCCCAGACAGGAAAGCCCCTAAGACCCTTATCTCCAATTAACCAACAAAGAGCCAGAAATGGATCTGCTTAAGTGGTGGACTGCCAAGTTCAAGCCTCAGTGTACACACACACACACACACACACACACACACACACACACACACACACACACACACACACACACACACCAAGTTCAAGCCTCAGTGTACACACACACACACACACCAAGTTCAAGCCTCAGTGTACACACACACACACACACACACACACACACACACACACACACACACACACACACACACACACACACACCTTAAAAGCAAGTTACATTAGTATTTTATATGCTTTCCAAAGACTATGCTTACTAAAATCAGTGGCTCATGGTGGACACAGGTGGCTCATGCTTTGAATCCTAGCTACTCAGAAGACTGAGATTTGAGAATGAGGTTTGAAGCCAGCATAAGGAGGTATGCTGACTCTTATCTCCAATTAACTAACCAAAAGCCAGAAGTGAAGTTGTGGCTCAAGTAGTAGAGTGCTAGCCTTGAGCAAAGAGGCTCAGGGATAGCACTCAGGCCTTGAGTTCAAGCTCCAGGACTGGCTCCAAAACAAAAATTTATTGGCTGAGTGAGATGTTCTTGACTCACTAATTCTTTCTCTCTAAGTATAGTCTATTGATAGATTTGGTATCCAGAAAACTTTTTTTTTTTTTTTTGGTCAGTCTTGGGGCTTGAACTCTGGGCCTGAGCATTGTCCCTCAGCTCTTCAGCTCAAGGCAAGTGCTCTACCACTTGAGCCACAGTGCCACTTCCGGCTTTTTCTGCTTATATGGTGCTGAGGAATCCAACCCAGGGCCTCATGCATGCAAGGCAAGCACCTTCCCAGCCCCAGAAAACATTTTTTAAGAAAATATGAAAAAATATTGACAACTAAACGACATTAAAACTGACTCTTCAGGCTCTTTTCTATGTTTAACAAAGAAAATGAGGAAGTAAACTGCCATTACACACAGCAATCTATCAATGTGTTCCCACTCTTTAAGTTTGCTGAAACATAATGAATAAAAGGTCTGGAAGCTGTAGATCTCAACAGCATCATCCACTTTGTACTTTCCTCTCCATACCAACACTTCCTATAAATTGTTCAACTGTTTAACAGGAACAAAGTGTAAACACAACCATGTCTAAAATGAGACTCATCATGAAGATTGCAAAAGACACTCCTGGAGTCACATTCAAATTCTGGCTCTAGCCAGCTGTGTTGGTGAAAGCCTATGATTCTAGCACTCAGGAGCCTACAGCAGAAGGGTCTAGAGCACAAGTCCAGCCTGTGTTACATAGTAAGCTTTGACTCAACAAAACAAATTCTGGCTCTTTTATTCCCCCTTCTATACATGAGAACAGTTTCCTTCTACTGCCTGGAAATATTCTAAGGAAAAAATGAGTCTGTATTAGGTGCTATCCCAATGCCCAGCACAGAACAGGCACTCAAAAATGTCAAGCTCATGATTCCTTCCTTTTTTACCAGCCCAAATCAATGGAACTGAGCTATACAGGTGTTACACCAGTCTAAGGATTTTTGTAAGCAAACACATTAAAGAAATTGAATCATATGGGACTCAATTCAAGGCAGACAAATGTAGGTATACACAAATATATACCATCTAGGTGTATACTAGACAAATCCTACTCCTTCAAGTACTAGTCAAGGGATGGTATGACATTTAAATTTTCAGCAGCTGCAAGAAAATGAATATAGTTGCCTTTACATTTTGAGGTATAGGTTATCCAAAGCTCTCTAGATGAGCAGATAATTTCGTTGCCAGAGAACAGGCTGTGCTTGTCTAGAGATGGATCCATAAAAGGAGAGTTGCAAAGATGAGCCAGGAGCCCAAGGAAGTTAAGCAAGTCTTTTTTTTTTTTTTTTTGTCGGTCGTGGGGCTTGAACTCTGGGCCTGGGCGTTGTCCCTTAGCTCTTCAGCTCAAGGCGAGCGCTCTACCACTTGAGCTACAGCGCCACTTCCGGTTTTCTGGTGGTTTTATTGGAGATCGGAGTCTCACGGTCTCTCCTGCCCGGGCTGGCTTTGAACCGCGATCCTCAGATCTCAGCCTCCTGAGTAGCTAGGATTACAGGCGTGAGCCACCAGCGCCCGGCTTGTTAAGCAAGTCTTAATGATCCCTACTCTTGACTGGGACCAATCATCTCTAATGTTGGGAAGCAACAGGTCCTTGAGTAGACCAAGTGCTTGCAAAAAGAAAATGAAGGCCTAGCTGAAACAGGTCAGAGGGATGATGTTCAGAAGAATGCCCGCAGCTAGAGGAGCTTAGTTCCATTGGGACCGTACGTAAGACTCAGTAAGATCCTTTCTGATTCTTATGTAAGTGGAACCTGCTATGCTAACTGGCATTAAATGATGATGGCAGCCTCCTGCTAATTATAGCCCAACCTTTACCTGTCTCTGTTGTAATAAAATTTCCATCATTCTTTTAGCCACTTGAAGCACAGAACTAGAAAAACGAGGGTATATGTCTTTTTCAAGTGTCAATTTCATGTGACTCAAGTCCTACTGTCTACTTATTTCATTGCTACATGAACTGGGAACTCTGAGTTAGGACCTACTCATTTACCTTTCTCCAACAAATTTGAGCCTGGGGTATATGCTTAAAAGAGTTCCTGTTCTGGAGGATAAAGAGTGGATTTCTAAACCCATGTAGAATAAAAAAATCTTCCAAAGATAATTAACTGGTTAAAATCAACAATGCCCCCCCCTCCCTGAACCTACAATGTGTACTCATATGTGTGTGTTGAAATTCATGACAATACTTCTGTGCCATCATAAAATAATCACAAAGTGGAACTAACGTAAGTTGGGTAGCATGTATATATGTGCAATTTAATAAACCACTATAATAGTAACTTTAAAAAAAGAAATACATGACAACATATCACCACTAACAAAAAAAAAAGATCAAGGGCTGGGAAGGTGGCTCTGTGGTAGAGCGCTTGCCTTGCATACATGAGGCCCTAGGTTCAATTCAGCACCACATAAGCAGAAAAAAAAAGCCGGAAGTGGCACTATGGCTCAAATGGTAGAGTACTAGCCTTGAGCTGCAGAGCTGTGGGACAGCGCCCAGGCCCAGAGTTCAGGCCCATGACTGGACCCCCCTCCCCCCCCCCCCAAAAAAATCAATATTGTATAAAACCTATGGTTACATCCCCACCTCCCAAATAAGCTAAAGAGATACAGCTAATGAGCCCATAGTGGAGATAAACAAGATGAAAACTTTTCTCAATACAAGCAAAGGCAGGAAAAGAGATAACTGCATCAAAATGAAAACAATCTAGTTTAAATTCAAAGTCTGGATTAATAAAATAATACCTCATCATATTTCTTCTATAAGAAAAACCTGTTTTTGGGGAGGTGGTACTAGGGTTTGAACTCACACTTACTCTACCACATGAGCCACATTTCCATCCTGGAAAGAAGTTTTATTTTTTGATTTTATTTATTTATTTATCAGTCGTGGGGCCTGAACTCTGGGCCTGGGTGCTACACCTCAGCTCTTCAGCTCAAGGCTAGTGCTACAGCACCACTTATGGCTTTTTCTGCTTATGTGGTGCTGAGGAATCGAACCCAGGGCCTCATGGCAAGCACTCTACCACTGAGCCATCCTCCCAGCCCTTTTTTCTTTTCTTTTCTTTTCTTTCTCTCTTTCTCTCTTTCTTGTTGGTTGTGGGCTTGAACTCTGGGCCTAGGCGCTGTCCTTGAGCCTCTCTGTGGCTGAAGGCTAGAGCTCTACCACTTGAGCCCATAATGCTACTTCTGGTTTTGGAATGGTTAACTGGAGATAAGTATCTCACTGGGAGTTTCCTGCACAGTCTGGCAACAAACCACGAGCCTCAGATCTCAGCTTCCTGAGTAGCTAGAATTACAGGCATGAGTCACCAGCGCCTGGCCACAGTGGCTTTTTAACACTCTTTCCTCTGTGGTTAATAAGACAGGTAGACAAAAAATCAATGTAGTTCCAGAAGAACTGAATATACCACGTAACAGACTTATCACTGATAGAACAATCTATCCAACAACAGCAGAAAATATATTATTTTAAAATGCATGTGGATACTCACTAAGCTACAACACATTCTGGACCTTACAACAAGTCCTGAAAAAAATGTAAGAGGACTCAAGTCATGCTAGGTATGTTCTCCGATTACAAGCAGATTTATGCTAAAGAAGAACATGTGGAAAAACTCTAGATATTTAGAAATTATATAAAACAGCTGTCATAATCCATAAATCATAGAAGAAAAAACTCTAAGAATAAGTAGCAAGCTTAATGAAATGAATGAAAATAAAAGTATGTCAAAATTTGCCGGGCGCTGGTGGCTCACGCCTGTAATCCTAGCTACTCAGGAGGCTGAGATCTGAGGATCGCGGTTCAAAGCCAGCCCGGGCAGGAGAGACCGTGAGACTCCTATCTCCAATAAACCACCAGAAAACCGGAAGTGGCGCTGTAGCTCAAGTGGTAGAGCGCTCGCCTTGAGCTGAAGAGCTGAAGGACAGCGCCCAGGCCCAGAGTTCAAGCCCCACGACCGACAAAAAAAAAAAAAAAAAAAAAAAAAAAAAGTATGTCAAAATTTATGAGAAACACAATATAAAAAAGCTTTAAAAAGCTGTGTTACACGGAACTGTATAGTTTTAACTGCTTGTATAAAAAAAATAAAACTGCATTTCAATTTCTCCTGGTACCAATACACCACAAATATCTTTAAAAAAATAAAATAAAATAAAGCTGGATATAGTGGTATACTTCTGTAATCTCATTACTTGAGGTATAGGGAAGAGGATCAAGAGCCCAAGGCCAGACTGAGCTACACAGTGAAACTCTGTCTCAAAAAAAAAAAAAGTGCCAGGTACTAGTGGCTCCAGCCTATAATCCTAGCTACTCAGGAGGCTGAGCTCTGAGGATCTCAGAAGCCAGCCTCCAATAAACTACTCAAAAAAAGCTGTGGCTCAAGTGGTAGAGTGCTCGCCTTGAGCAAAAGAAGCTCAGGGACAGCACCCAGACGCACAGTTCAAACCCCAGGACCACCACTACCAACAACAACAACAAAAAGTATCCTAAAAAAAAAACAAATTATAAGAGGCTAGGGGTAAGCAGAGGAAGAAGAGAGAAGAAGGTTCCTAATGAGTCCTAGGGCCTGTGTTATTTATTGAGCACATGTTCCCTGCAGTTGGAGGAAAGCTCTGAGCTCTATTAAATTGCAAGATTGAATTATTCCCTAAGATCAAACTAAACTTATAAGAGGCGTTATGTGATCTTTCCCTGTGGTGTTCTTATGACAACTTATGGAGATTGTAGATACGTCCCCTTAGCAAAGAAAAAGGATTTTACTATGACTTCACCCAAGCAGGCACAAGGGCTGGGGTGATGGGAGAGAGTTGTTGTAAATAGGTATAATTTCCAGGTAGGACAATTACAGCAGAGACAAGAACAAAACAAAATATAATCCACAGAAGCATGGAATGTGGAACAATAAAGAGGGCATTGAAAAATAAAGACAAACAACTAGCATAATGTCATAACATCTTTCCTACTGTTTTCCACCTAGGCATGCATCCACAGGGGCAAACATCTGGAGAAGTACAGACCGAAAGGGTCATTGAGAGGTGCTGGGGGGGTAGGGGGCCGGGAGAGGATCTTTTGCTTCTTATATAATTTTTTGAAATAGAGTGAATACTGATTATTTTGTGATCAGGGAAAAATTATGAAGAATCCATGTTTCCAGATTTGCTTAAAAACCAGAATCCACTGATTTAGAAGCCACACAGACACTGAGTTAGAAGCCACTTGGACAACAGAGCACCTATTAGCTCATTCTCTCTAGGGCACTTTTTTCTTCATGACTTCCTCCTTCCACAAATGCTGTCTCTGAATTCATTCTAAATTGCTCCCTGTCAACTTATAAACCATCCTTTTTCTTCCAGCTAACTCCTTCTAAAAAGTGAACTCAAAGCTACTTTGCCAACCCTACAAACATCACCAGAATCAACTCAGTACTAAACTCTTTCCAATACAAATTACCTTTCTTCTTCACTGAACATTTATATAGATATCCATTCTGAACCATGGACCAAATGCTCATGTCAGACGCTTATAAAAAAGAAAAACCACTAAAACCCTTTCTTATCAAGGATAACTGCTTCATAATAGCAATTCTGCAAACAACAACATCCTTTCTCTGAATAGCAAAGCTCATGTCCCAAATCCCTAGCAAAGGGATTGTAGGAAGTAGGTTCCAGCAATTCATATGGACAATGGATACCTAGAGTACTGTGCTGAGGATTCTGAGTCTCCTGGAGCTGGGGGCAGGGGCAGGGGAGAGTTAAGTAAATATTAGCAGTGTGTGCCATAAGCAAAAAAACAAGGTCGGAGTCAGTGACCTTTCCTTTTCTGCACTGCATATTGGTGCCAAGGCTGATATGACCCATATTGTTCTTAAACTTGTTCTATCTGGGCCTAGTCACTGGAATATTGCTGCTATATTAAAAGCTGAGGAGGGGGTAATCTCTTTTCTTTAACCTTTAAATATTCTATAGCAATTTAAAGAGGTGGGGAGAAAAGATTATTTCATTCCAAGGAATTTCCAACCCAAGTGAAATTTTCCCTAGTCACGTCACAAACTTGTCTCCTCACCCCACCCCCAGTCTTGGCTTAACCACAGTTGCACAAAATAATAGATTTGAGCAGAAAATTTTCTCCATCCCAAAGCTTATCATTATCATTATTTGCCAGGCCTGGGGCTTGAACTCAGGGCCTGGGGACTGTCCTTGAGCCTCTCTGTGCTCAAGGCAAGCACTATACCACTTGAGCCAAAGTGCCACTTCTGGCTTTTTCTGTTTATGTGGTACTGAGGAATGGAACCCTGGGCTTCATACATGCTAGGCAAGCACTCTACCACTAGGCCACATTCCCAGCACCCCAAAGCTTATTTAACATCAGTTCATTCACCTTTCTACTTGTCGGATTTCCTCCTTCCCACAGTACCAAATTCTGGGTAAGGTAAGTAGGTTTGGAATCACTTAGGACCCACAAATCATTCTCAGAATGCAACAATTTCTCTGCATTCTTCCCATACACAGATATGACAAAATGGCAGAAATGCTAAAGAGAACCTTCTAGATTCTGAGCACCAAGAGGTTCACTTGGTTCCATTTTCTGAAATTACACATTTACCAATTGTGTATACACTGAGAACTCTGTGGAAGAGGTGAGAACAGCACATGCAATAGAACTTTCCACAATGACCAGAGTGCTCCTTGCATGTACTGTCCAATTGAAGAACTCTCTGGCCATTTGTGAGTATTGACCCTGGAAATGCAATTAGTGTATCTCAGAAATGGAATTTTATTTTACTTTATTTTATTTTTTGTCAGTCGGTCACGGGGCCCGAACTCTGGGCCTGTGTGCGTCCCTGAGCTCTTCAGCTCAAGGCTAGTGCTCTACCACTTGAGCCACAGCACCACTTCCAACTTTTTCTGCTTATGTGGTGCTGAAGAATTGAACCCAAGGCCTCATGCATGCAAGGCAAGCACTCTACCACGAACCACCTTCCCAGCCCAGAAATGGAATTTTTAATCTGCAATTTTAATTAGTTGAAATCAAAATAACCATCGTGCTAGTAGCCACAGGGTTAGACATTATAGAGTAGAAGAGAATGAACCCAGACTGCCTAGAATGCCCTAAAATGGCTCTACAAGCTTATCATGTCACTCTCTCTGCATATTCTGAGTACAGAGGAAGAGTTAAACCTTCTGTTGCCATAGAAACAGATCCCTGCAGCAGCTGTGAGCCCCCAGAGGTGTAATGCTGAAAGGTTTCCCCACATGACTCAGGAGCAGCTCTTCCTCTGGGAGAGGAGCACAAAACTATGCTGGCCTCTGGTTTCCTGTCTCCTGTTCATAGTGCTTGTTTGCTCCATAGTATGATGCCAGGGTGATAAGACTTCATGGAATTTTTAGGCAGGAAGAGAATGTAACAGAATGTAGTTAGCCAAGCCCACTTACTTTCCCCGAAGAGGAAAACAAGAAAAACATAAGCAGGGTGATATTTGTTCATTTTTGTTTTTTACTCAATAACCAAACAATACAGTAAGTTATTCCAAGGAAGTTAAAATGTAGGATAATGTTCTATAAAACTCAGTGCATAGGCTAAAAGTAGAAGAAACTGTGTTGAAAGACAGAGGTAAGAGCATAAAGAATTAGAAATCAAAAACAAGAAGCATGAAATAAGAAAGCCAACATGTGATCTCCAGGATCTCTCACAGAATAAAATGGATAAAAAATAAACTTGAAGAGCGAGGTGCTGGTGGCTCACTCCTGTAATTCTAGCTACTCAGGAGACTGAGATCTGATATTGAGGTTTGAAGCCAGCCCCGGCTGGAAAAAACTGGAAGCAGAGCTGTGGCTCAAAGTGGCAGAAGGCTAGCCTTAAGCAAAAGAGCTCAGGGATAGCTCCCAGACCCTGAGCTCAAGCCCCGCAACTGACCAAAAGGGGGGGGGAGGGGAGAGGGAGGACAGGGAAGGAGAGAGAGAGAGAGGGAGGGAGAGAGAGAGAGGACTAATAAGAACAAAGCTGGGCACTGGTGGCTCATGCTTATAATCCTAGACTCAGAAGACTGAGATTTGAAGGTTGAGGTTCAAAAGCCAGCCCAGGCAGTAAAGACCTAAGACTCTTATCTCCAATAAACCACCAAAATCCAGCAATGGAGCTATGGCTCAAGTGGTAGAACACAAGCTTTGAGCAAACAGAAGCTCAGGGAGAGTACCCAGGCCCTGAGTTCAAGCCCAGGACTAGTACAAAATTAAAAATAAAAATAAAAAAGAATAGCAATAACAAACTCTAGAGTACAAAAACAGTATAATTGTAACACTCAAGCACAGTAATGTGTGAGACAAACTGGCTCTTATTTGGAAACAGAATAGAGATAATGATTTAACTTTAGATTTCAATGAAACATGCAGGCCAAAATTTAAGAAGAGCTTCTAAAAGAACAAAAGCTTCCAGATGGTAGAGTATAGAAAGGTATGGATATGAGTAAGCGCAAGGCATGTAACAGAAGACAGGAAAGGAAGCCAGATACAAAGAAGACATATAGCAAAGACACTAAATAATAATATATTTAATCAGATAGCAAATAGGCTACAAAACAAAATATTAAATGTTATGGCACTGGCAATGTGGCTTAGTGGTAGAGTGCTTGCCTAGCATGTATAAGGCCTTGTGTTCAGTTCCTCAGTACCACAAACAGAAAAATTGGAAGTATCTCTGTGGCTCAAGTGGTAGAGTGCTAGCCTTGAGCAAAAGAAGCTCAGGGACAGTGCCCAGGCCCTGAACTCAAGCCTCAGGACCAGCAAAAAAAAAATGAGTGAAGGCTAGTGTCAGAAACAGAGTTTAAAAGTCCCACTCTCAAAACAAACAAAAACCACCAAAAACTTAGGAAGATATTCAAAACACACTTGATAAATTTTATCTAAGGATATACAGAATACAACTTCATCCAGCATTTAGAATACAACTTTCTCAAGCCCAAATGAAATATTAGTCATGAAAACTAGCTCTATGTTACATGCCACAAGTCAACTATCCATAAAAATAAGCCATCAGTATCAAGTAGATTATTCTGTGCAATTAAGCCAGGGATCAATTTCAAAGTCTTAAAATTTAAAAATACAGCAGTAAATAACTCATAAATTAAAAAAAATTATATCCCAGGCCAAGTTCAAGCCTCCAGACCGGCAAAAAAAAAAATCATAGCAGAAACTGGAACATACCTAAAACAAAATATAAGGAAAATAGTATATATCACAAATTATGGTATCTAGACCAAGAAGTAACCAAAGGAAACTCTAGAGCTTTAAATGCCTAACTTAGAAAAGATAATTGGAAATCAATAAGATATTTGAAAAACTACAGATTAAGCTCAAGGAAAGCAGAAAGAAAGGTAAGATAGAATTAGGAGCAGAAGGCAATAAAACACAGATAAAAGATAATCTACAAAATAAGAGGCTAGCCCTTTGAAAGCAAACTAAAATAGACCTCTAGCAAGCCTAATCAAGAACAGAAAGAAAATATAAGAGCAACATTAGGATGAAATTGAAACAGTGTTAAAACAGACACAGATTTAGCCTTGAAATGCATGCCCTATCAAGGGGCTGGAGATATGACTCTCTGACAGTGGCCTGGGACTCAAGGTTTAATAATCAGTACAGGGAAAACAAACAATAGAAAACTTGAGTAGCTAAGTAACATTGAAAAAACTTAAATATCTGATTAAAAAAAACAAACTACTGAGTAAAAAAGTCCTAGGTTCATATAGCATTCTAGGAGAATTCATAAGAGTTCTCTCAGGCTTTCCATGTCTCTTCCATGTCCATTTCCTACCCTGTTCTGTCACCAGGACACCTCTGGACAAGGTTACTACGCCTCCCATGGTTGCGTTTAGCCAATGGGAAGCACCCAGGAAGAGACTAAAGGATAAAATGAAGAAAAACCAGGAGGGTTTTTTTGTTTTGTTTTGTTTTGTTGCCTGTCCTGAGGCTTGAACTCAGGGCCTGGGTGCTGTCCCTGAACTTCTTTTGCTCTACCACTTGAGCCATAGAGCCACTTCAGATTTTTCTGTTTATATGGTATGAAGGAACTGAACCCAGAGCTTCATGCATGCTCTCCACCACTAAGCCACATTCCCAGCCCTAAAGTGGAGTTTTACTACCTGACTCCCTGTGTGCCTGGCCAACCTTTGGCAGTAATTTCATCCTTCTAAGTAAATCCACAGTCCTGTGGGATAGCCTCTCCTAGGGCTATGGATTTCAGTTCTTACCAAATGTGAAAACAGCTCCCACCCACTGCCCTTCAGATCTAGCGCTGGTAACAGCTTCCCACTGGCACAGTGGGAAGCCCCTCTGGTGCTTCATCATCCACTGAGTGCTTCTTTCATCCTGTCCACACTTTTGTAAACTGTCTCTTTATTGAATTAAATTTAATTACCTCTACAAGCATACCATCTGTTTGGATCCAGAATTTTAATATATATGCCTTGATACAAACTCTTCTAGAAAAGAACACATTTCTCAACCTTTTTTGAAAGGTCACACTAATATTAGAGAAGTAAAAAGTACACAAAAAAATTATGAATGAAATTTTATAACAAAAACTCCAAAGGAACCAGGTACTGGTGGCATACCCCTATACTTCTTGCTACTTAGGAGGCTGAAATTCAGAATCAAAGTTCAAAGTCAGCCTGAGCAGAAAAGTCCAAAAGGCTCTATTTCCAATTAACCAGCAAAAAGGTGACTAGAGGTATTACTCAAATGGCAGAATGTCAGCCATGAGTGAAAAAGCCAAATGAGAGCACAAGGCCCAGATTTCAAGCCCCATAACAGCACCTCCTAACCCCCCCAAAATAAAGCCCCACAAAAAATAACAAAAAAAAAAACCTTTAAAGTTGAGTTTTTAAATGTTCAATTAAAAAAAAAATAGAAAAAGATCACCAAGCTGGGCACCAATTCACACCTGTAATCCTAGCTACTCAGGAGGCTGAGATCTGGGTTAAAGCCAGCCTAGGCAGGAAGTCTGTGAGACTCTTATCTCTAATTAACCACCAGAAAACTGGAAGTGACACTGTGGCTCAAGTGGTAGAGCCCTGAGCTAAAGAGCTGAAGGACAGGGCCCAGGCCCAGAGTTCAAGCCCCAAAATGGAAAGAAAGAAAGAAAGAAAGAGAGAAATTTTACTATTAGAACACCTATTAATATAGTTCAGCTCATTTATAAATGAAAGGAAAAGATCAAATGACTGCCTGAATGAGAAAATTTTGGTAAACAGCCATTTGTGATATTTAATTTGGGATAAGGAATGGAAGGGAATAAAGGCTATCTAGCAAAAGCATATACAACGCTTCCAATACAGGAAACATTTAAGAATATGAGGAAAATAAGATACTCCCATGATTATATATTCTAATAAATATTTCTTCCTTTCTTGTTAGTATTAGGGCTTGAAGTTAGGACCTCAGTGAATGCTTATTTAGCTTTTTCTGCTCAACTGGCACTCTACCACTTGAGTGATATCTCTACTTCCATAATAAACATTTTTACTAAATAAAGGAACTAGCTAGAACTCTTACAATAAGGAAGAGAAGTGACACATAAGATTTGAAAAGAAGAAGCAAAATATCTTCTCCAGGAAGATATGATTCTCTTGAATTTATTTTTCTTTTGTGTGTGTGTATGTATGTGTGTATGCTGGGTATGAAACACAGGGCCAAGTGTATATGTGTGTGCCAGACAAGCATTCTACCACCAAGGTACTCTTCCACCCCTCTCCTGAGTTTTTTTTTTGTTTGTTTGGTTGGGTTTTTTTGTTGGTCTCTCTGGGCCTGGGCACTGTCCCTGAGCTCTTCAGCTCAAGGCGAGTGCTCTACCACTTGAGCCACAGTACCACTTCCAGTTTTCTGATGGTTAATTGGAGATAAGAGTCTCACAGAGTTTCTTACCCAGGCTGGCTTTGAACCACAATCCTCCTATCTTAGCTTCCTGAGTAGCTAGGATTACATGAGCCACTGGTGCCCAGCCGCTCCTGGATTTTTGCCTTGATGTTTTTCATGAAAACTATTAAACCTACAGGCTGGGCATAGTTACACATGCTTGTAATCTCAGCTACTCATGTGGAAAAGGATGGGAGTATCCTTGTTCAATGCTCACCCATGTAAAAGTTTGAGATTCTATCTGAAAAACTAAAAGCAAACAGGCTGAGACATGACTCAAGTGGTAGAACACTTGCTTATAGCAAACATGAGGCACCAAGTTCAACACTCAGTATAATGAAAAAGAAAAGCCTTTTTTTTAGGTCAGAGACTGGGACTCAGACTTGGTACCTGGTACTTTTACTCACTGTCTAGCACTTACCAACTGAGCCATGCCTCCAAACCCCAAATGTCTATTCTCATATCTACAAATTTACTGCCATCAAGGTCATAGATAGACCTAATTTTATAAAAACGATAAATTCAAGGTAATGTCAATAAATATCCTAATAGTATTTTCTCCTCCCAAAAGTTAACAAAGCTGATTCTAAAATTCCTATGGAAGCCCAAAGTGCCAAAAATAGCTAAGCAGTTTTTGTTGTTTTTATTGTTGTCTGTAACATACAGAACTGTTTATGTTGCTGTTTGCAATACAAAGACACAGGGAAATGTTATTGTTTTTGCAATGTTATTGCAATATAGTAAGGGGAAAATGTGAACCTGCCCATTAGGGTTAGTTTGCCAGATGTCCTGTCATTAAGGAAGAATACCAACTATAAACAAAGCAGTTCCTGGTACTTTATATTTCATTTGGTTGATCCTATCTTGATTTCCTCATTTGTCCCTTAAAAAGTTTCATTCAGCCAACACAGTTCTAAAGAGGAAGCAAGGTGAAAAGATTTGCCGTTCCACACAACAAGACCAACCATGGAATTACAGAAATTGAGTATTACAGCACAATGTGAGATAAAGTCACTAATGGAATAGAATAGTCTAACAACAAACACATCTGGAAAGAAACTTGACACAGGATAGAGGTGGCTCTGCAAATTAAAGAAGGTCTTGTCTGTCATCACTCCAAAGATGCTGGAAAAGCTGGTGAATCACAGGGGAAAAGGAAAAGCTATCCTTATCACTCTCCATTCATAACTTTTAATTCTCTATAAAGGATGCAAATCTGAAAGACAAAAATCTAAAAACTTTTAGAAGTATAAATAATATCTTTATGATCTTAGGGAAAGAAGGTATTTGGCATACAAAATGCATAAGCCATTAAGAGAAAAAAATATTGTCTAGTCAATAATATTAAAATTATACAAGCAGGGTACTGGTGGCTCACATCTGTAATCCCAGCTACTCAGGAGACTCAGATAAGAGTTCAGAGCCATGGGCTGGGAAGGTGGTTCAGAGGTAGAGCGCTTGCCTTGCAATGCATGAGGCCCTGGGTTCAATTCCTCAGCACCACATAAGCAAAAAGAAAAAAGCTGGAAGGGGCACTGTGGCTCAAGTGGTAGAGCGCTAGCCTTGAGCTGAAGAGCTGAGGAACAGCGCCCAGGCCCCACAACTGGACCCCAAAAAAAAAAAAAAAGAGTTCAGAGCCAGCCCAGGCAGGAAAGTCCATGAGACTATTATCACCAATTAACCACCAGAAAACCGGAAGTGGTGCTATAGCTCAAAGTAGCAGAACAGTAGACTTGAACAAAAGAGCTCAAGGACAGTACCCAAGCCCCAAGTTCAAGCCTCACAACTGACAAAATAACAACAACAACAGCAGCCATCCAAAGCAGGATGCCAGGGGCTCATCCCAGTATCTAACTACTCAGGAGGCCAAGATCTGAGGATCATGGTTCAAAGCCAGCCCGAGCAGAAAGACCATGAGACTTTTATCTCCAACTAATCACCAAAAAGCTGGAAGGAATGGAACTGTGGTTCAAGTACTATAGCCCTAGCTTTGAGCAAAAAAACTCAGAGACAACACCCAAGCCATGAGTTCAAGACCCAGGACAGCAAATAAATAAATATATAAATAAATAAACCATACAAAATCACAAAAGAATAAACAGATAAACCAGTTCTGCATTCCGTATGACAATAAAGAAAACAAAATCATAAATTCATACAAGTTAGTGAAAAAGGAAGAACCACCCAATAAAAACATGAGTAAGAGACATAAACAGCATTTAACTGATGAAACAATATACACAATATAATACAGCATATGAAAATACTTCTTTATCAACTATATAAATCAAAAGAAATACCATTTGGGGCTGGGAAGGTGGCTCAGTGGTAGAGTGCTTGCCTTGCATGCCTGAGGCCCTGAGTTCAATTCGTCAGCACCACATAAGCAAAAAGAAAAAAGCCAGAAGTAGCACTGGGGCTCAAGTGGTAGAGCACTAGCTGTGAGCTGAAGAGCTGAGGGACAGCGCCCAGACCCAGAGTTCAGGCCCCATGACTGGACCCCCTCCCCCAAAAAAGAAAGAAATACCATTTGTCCATCAAAGCTTGCCAAAAGTTAAGAAACAACAATAACAAATTTTGACATGAAATGAGTAAAAATGCTATTTGGGTAGTATAAATTGGTCCAAACACATTGGATACCTACGGGGCATTTTCTTTTTTTTTCCTGGTCCAGGGACTTGAATTTAGGGTCTTCGTGCTGTCTCTGAGCTTCTTGAGCCAAGGCATCACTTCCAGTATTTTCTGAGTAGTTTATTGGAGATAGTATCACAGACTTTCCTGCCTGGGCTGCTTCAGAACCAGACCATGATCCTCAGATCTCAGTCTCCTGAGTAGCTAGGATTACACAAATGAGCTACCAGCACCTGGCTTATTGAGCAATATTTAATTAAAAGCTGAACACACACACAAACACATACACTCTCATCCAAATATGTAATGAAACATGAAAAAGATTCCCAAGCAGAGCTGGGAATGTGGCTTAGTGGTAGAGTGCTTGCTGAGCATGCATGAAGCCCAGGCTTGATTCTTCAGGACCACATACACAGAAAAAGCTGGAAGTGGCACTGTGGCTCAAGTGGTAGAGTGCTAGGTTTAAGGGAAAGAAGCTCAGGGACAGTGCCCAGGCCCTGAGTTCAAACCCCAGGATTGGGGAAAAAAAAATCCAAGCAACTGGAAATAACCTTAAAGGTCACTGATTAGAGAACAGAGTTATAGATGGGAATACCTGTAAAGCAATGAAAATGAATGTGCTATAATAATATATAGTAAAATATATTTATACATCTCAAACCCATTTGATGGTATGTATATATATATAGACAGAATACTTCACTTAAAGTTTATATAAAATTAAATAAGTAAAATCAATACTGCTTTGGACAGATACAGCAGTAAAAATGTAACTGTACATAGTTGAATTAACACGAGTGAAGGCAGTGTCGTGTGTGTGTGTGTGTGTGTGTGTGTGTGTGTGTGTGTGTGTGTGTGTGTGTGTGTGTGTGTGTGTGTGTGTGTGTGTGTGTGTGTGTGTGTGTGTGTGTGTGTGTGTGTGTGTGTGTGTGTGTGTGTGTGTGTGTGTGTGTGTGTGTGTGTGTGTGTGTGTGTGTGTGTGTGTGTGTGTGATGGGGCTTGAACTCTGGGCCTGAGCTCTGTCCCTCAGCTCTTCAGCTCGAGCTACAGTGCCATGTCCAGTTTTCTGGTAGTTTATTGGAGATAAGAGATTCATGGACTTTCCTGCCCGGGCTGGCTTTGAAGCTTGATCCTCAGACTCAGCCTTCTGAGTAGCTTGGATTACAGGCATGAGCCACCAGCACCTGGTGGCAGTGTCTACTTTTGAGGAATGAAGAAAATGGGAATAAAAAAGGGTATATATCATTATATCTATAATTTTTTACTACAAATCTGCTTGGTAGGTAAAATTCCTAAGAGTTCATTTTTCAAAAATTCCAAGACAATGCCGGGTGCCGGTGGCTCATGCCTGTAATCCTAGCTACTCAGAACACTGAGATCTGAGGATCACGATTCAAGGCCAGCCCAGGCAGTAAAGTCCATGAGACTCTTATCTCCAATAAACCACTAGAAAACCGGAAGTGGCACTGTGGCTCAAACGGCAGAGTGCTCACCTTGAGCTGAAGAGCGCAGGGACAGCGCCCAGACCCAGAATTCAAGCTCCACGACCGACAAAAAAAATTCCAAGACATCAATGAGTTCCCATTCAGATTTACTTCACTGATTTCCTAACATGTGCAACTGAAACCAAAAATGAAACACCATGGGCCTGTGGGACTTTCCATTCAGCCATCACAGGACTAAAACTTCAGAGCTCATGAACAGATGGGAAAGGAAGGGTTGACTTTACCCTGGATCCTATGATAAAGATACACCTGGCAGACCCATTAAGGAAAATAGACACAGGAAAGTCATTTGTATTATTTGATAAAAAGGATCATCAGCCGGGAGCTGGTGGCTCACGCCTGTAATCCTAGCTACTCAGGAGGCTGAGATCTGAGGATCGCGGTTCAAAGCCAGCCCGGGCAGGAGAAACCGTGAGACTCCTATCTCCAATAAACCACCAGAAAACCGGAAGTGGCACTGTAGCTCAAGTGGTAGAGTGCTCGCCTTGAGCTGAAGAGCTGAGGGACAGCGCCCAGGCCCAGAGTTCAAGCCCCACGACCGACAAAAAAAAAAAAGGATCATCACTTTTTCCTTAAATGTTTTGAAACTCTTGGGCAAGAAATACCATCATTTAAAAGTGCGGAAATTTTTGTCTCACAGCCTTTTCTGAACAGTGGTTCCTATTACTTTTTCCTCATTGAAGGAATTGGTAAAAGTTGCTGTGGAAAGGTATTATCTATAATTCTACAGGCCTGGTAGCCTTAGGGCCCAGAATTCCCCCTCAGTCCCAGTGCCATGTTTGTGCCCTTTCCTCTATTAGTTGTTGCTACCTCTTGGGCATCAAACACTGACTTCCTGTTTCCTTTCTGTTAAGCACTGGAGACTCAGAGCTGGTAAAAGGCTTTGAAGGAAAGAACAAAGCCAGGAAAATACAGAAGAGCAACAGCCATGACTTTCCGAATCTTAATAGAGTTGTAATAACCTTTCAGACTTTCCTGTATCTGTAGCTTACATAAAACAGTGGTTCAGTCAGAAATGAGTTGCAAAGAAGAATTATAAATCAATGAAGCTGAGTTAAAACTCAGGCTCAGTTGTGAAAAAAAAGGTTTAGGGAAGGCAACTAGCCACTGTTATTTTAATCCTGGCCAGTTCTAAGCACTTAGTCTTTGCAAAACTGATTTCTTTCTCACCACCCTACAAGGAGAATGACTAGGTAATGCATTTCTTTTGGGTATCATTCTATGTGCTTTAGATCTAAAATATTAAGAGCACAGAAGAGTCATCTATATGAATCTGCTCTTTGTAAAATAGTGTCACA
Organism: Dipodomys merriami; assembly: GCF_024711535.1. Lineage (NCBI taxonomy): Eukaryota > Metazoa > Chordata > Mammalia > Rodentia > Heteromyidae > Dipodomys > Dipodomys merriami. Next base: position 2,500,266 of record NW_027203115.1, on the reverse strand, counting down.
ATCAATGTCAAGGGCCATGCTGCCAATTCACAACATGGAAAAACAAGGCATAGACAGCAAAGCAAAGAAGCCACTCATGACCTTCAAACTCACATGGTTATATCCACAGCCACCCCATAACCCAGAAAACTGCTATTCTGTCTATAGACAGCTTCTGATTGTCAGACCTGTTTTATGATCCTTTTATGTGGCATTGGAATTTTAGTGACCTGGTTTTCAATGTTGATGCTCCAATGTCAATTGTTCATGCTACTATGTCCATCCAATGGCCCATGCTTCTCCATTCTGTTGTGCTGTTTGAATTCAGGGCATGGTGTCAGCATGGAAAGCACCAGAGTTCTGATGTAGCAGCCTCTAGTTATGTTCTACCAAGCATGTATCATCACAACCTACTCAAATCCCTCCCCCAACAGCTACCAAAAATTCCCCTGGTGAGAAATGCTATTATGAGAAGAGGTGGCTGCTTTGTGACTCACACTGTTTCATTAAAGAGATTTTTTTTTAAAACAAATTTCAGTAAAGGAATCCAAAGGTTTTCCAAAGCCATGGCAAAACAGAACAGCTCATAATAGTATTTTTTCAAAGGTCTGACACTTCATAGGAGATTCCTATACCTCAAAACACTGAGACATTTATATTCACTTATTTTTTTGTGTGTTATATCTGGCATTTAGGTTGAGAAAGGAGATAAGAAATGGATGGATTAAACGCAGCTAACAAGATTGTACTAGACAGATTTTAAGATGGAAGAGAGCTAGCTTGTACGCTAGCCCTCATTATAGGTCTTTTTTTTTTTTTCAACTAGGTACTCAGAGCCTTGCACTCTTGCTTTGTTTTTTGCTTGAGGCTGGCTCTCCACCACTTGAGACAGCTCCACTTACAGCTTTCTGCTAGAGAACTGGAGATAGCAATCTTATGGATTTTTCTATGTGGGCTGGCTTCAAATATCAATCCTCAGATCTCAGCCTCCTAAGTAGCTAATTGAAACACCACTGTTTGGCCTGCATCAGAGGCCTTAAAACTCACCCATAGCTCTTCAGGGAATCTGGCTGCAATGGTATAAATGTTTCAGCCACATCTGACCAGGTTGAGGAAATTTAATAATCTATGGTAATACATATATTTGGGGATGCTTGTTATAATAGCAAACAGAATTATAAGAAAGTTTGCTTGAGGCCTGGGACTGTAGCTTAGTAGTAGAGTGGTTGCCTAGCATGCATTTTGATTCCTCAGTACCACATAAACAGAAAAAGCCAGAAATGGAGCTGTGGCTCAAGTGGTAAAGTGCTAGCCTTGAGCAAAAGGAGCTTGGAGACAGTGCCCAGGCCCTGAGTTCTAGCCCCAGGACTGTCAAAAAAAGAAAGAAAGAAAAAAGAAAGTTTGCCTGAAAAGCTAGCTTAAATGATGTTACATCTTTGAGGTTGAAACTGATCTAAGGAATAAAGCTAATTGGTGAGTTTGGAATCTCAAGGGCTCCTTCAAATCCCTGTAGGGTTCTGAGTGCTTAGCCAGGCATCAAAATAAAAGAATCCTAACAGCTCCAAGAAAAATACCTTTTCATCAGGGATAAACGTTATTTCCAATGGAAACAAATGAAAAGATCTTCAAAGAGCTGAGAAAAATGATCAAAATGATCACAATGGCTAGGGCTGGGGTCTTGGGTTCTCTCCCTATCTCTGTTCTAGACCATACGGTTAACTCCACATTTCAATTTCTCCCACATGCCAACAAATTTACTTTGACCTTAAAAGACAAATAGCTGCCAGGCATCAGTGGCTCACAACTGTAATCCTAGCTACTCAGGAGGCTGAGATCTGAGGATCGAGGTTTAAAGCCAGCTTAGGCAGGAAAGTCATTGAGATTTTTTTTTTTTTTTTTTTTGGTCTGGTCATGGGGCCTGAACTCTGTGCCTGGGCACTGTCCCTCAGCTCTTCAGCTCAAGGCTAGTGCTCTACCACTTAGCCACAGCGCCACTTCTGGTTTTTTTCTTTTTGTTTATGTGGTGCTGAGGAATCGAACCCAGGGCCTCAGGCATGCAAGGCAAGCGCTTTATCACTGAGCCACCTTCCCAGCCCCGTCACTGAGATTCTTATCTCCAATTAACCACCAGAAAACCAGAAGTGGCGCTGTGGCTAAGTGGTAGAGTGCTAGCCTTGAGCTGAAGAGCTGAGGGGCAGCACCCAGAACCAAAGTTCAATAGCCACAACCAAAAAAAAAAAAAAAAAAAAAAAGACATATAGCATTTGGAAGTGGCTGGTTTTAGAAATGTTCTTTGTGAAGTATTTATAAACATACTTTTAAACTAAGGGTACTATCAACAAGAAGGTGTGGGCTGGGAAGGTGGCTCGGTGGTAGAGTACTTGCCTTGCATGCATGAGAACCTGGGTTCCATTCCTCAGCACCACATAAGCAGAAAAAAGCCGGAAGTGGCACTGTGGCTCAAGTGGTAGAGTGCTAGCCTTGAGCTAAAGAGCTCAAGGATAGCGCATAGGCCCAGAGTTCAGGCCCCTGTATCGACCAAAAAAAAAAAAAAAAAAAAAAACAAGAAAGGTGAAGCCATGCTATTATAAATCTAATTCTCTAAGACAAAGATGATGAGCAACATATACCTAAAATGTAAGATGACATTTTGTCCTAATGCCATCACTTAATAACCAGACTTATGTCTTTAAAATTTTTCATTTTGAGAAAAAAGTCCCCACATGTACACAGACTAATTGCTTCTAGGGAATAACATTAGTTGCTAGTGTTGAATATCACAAATAAGGCTTTGACAAACTAAAACAATAATAAAAAAAAAAACATGATACAAGCTGGGAAGGTGGCTCAGTGGTAGAGCACTTGCCTTGCATGCCTGAGGCCCTGGGTTCGATTCCTCAGCACCACATAAGCAAAAAGAAAAAAGCCGGAAGTGGCGCTGTGGCTCAAGTGGTAGAGCCTTGAGCTGAAGAGCTGAGGAACAGCGCCCAGGCCCAGAGTTCAGACCCACGACCGGACCCAAAAAAAAAAACAAAAAACATGATTCAAAATGGGCAAAGGACATGAACAAGAATTTCTAGAGAAAGCATACAAGTAGCTAGGAAAGCAAAAGGATGTTCATCAGTAACCATTGGGAAAGTATAAATCAAAACCACAAGATACCACACACATCACACCCATTAGGATAGCTACTATCAAAATAAAAAACAGAAAATAAGCTGTGTGTTGTGGTTCATAAGCGACTTAGAAGGTTGAGACCAGGAGGACTGTGGTTCAAAGTCAGCCCAGGCAGAAGTCTTTAAGCCCAGCAAATGCTGGACTAGAGGCACATGTTAAGAGTGTCAGTCTCCGGCAAGAAAGCTGAGTGAGAACATGAAGCCCTGAGGTAAAGCCCAGTATCAAGGAAGGAAGGGAGGGAAGAAAGAAAGAAAAGAGAGGGAACTAAGAAAAAGGGAAAAGAGAAAAGAAAAGGAAGTACTGATGAGGATATGGAGAAACCAGGAGTGTCTGTACCACTGGTAGAAATGTAAAATGGTGCAGCGGCTGTGGAAAAAAATATGGTGGTTCCTCTAAGAATTTAAGGTAAAATTACTTATGGTCTACGAATTCTACTTCTGAGTATATACCCAAAAGAATTGGTGGCTCAGTAGTAGAGTACTTGCCTAGACATGTAAGAGCCTGTACTTTATTCTGAGTACCCCAAAACAAAGACAGATATTGAGTGAATCCATTTATACATAGTACCATTCAACTGTACACTTCAAAAAGGCTGTAGTTCAGTGGTACAATACCTGCCTACTGTGCATAAAGCCCTGGATTTGATCTCCAAACACATACATATACATACACACAAAATTGTCATATGTATTTTGCCACAATAAAAAGTAATTAGGCAGCCAGTACCTAAAAGAACAGGGACCACACATCCAGCCACACACTCCCAGTTTTCTCCCTTGTTGGGCAACTTCATAAACCTTCCAATCTCAACCTGTTCCTTTCAGTAGGCCTAACACACCGCCTCCCCCCCACTACTCACTAGCCTGTTTGTCAAGAAAGATCCTTTCAACCACTTTTAAAAGCAAAAGTCTGCAGCCCCTCTAAAAGGGAGGATTATAGGCTGCTCCAGAAAGAACCCCACTGTCTCCTCTTTCGAGCCTCCAGTAGAAGCAGTAGCAGTAGTAGTAGCAGTAACAGCAGCAGTAGCAGAAGCAGCTACCTTTACTGACCACACTCCGATTTCCAGGTGGGCGCCCCATTCCCTCCCTCACAAAAAAAAAAAAAAAAGTAATTAGAGGGGCTGAGAAGGTGGCTCAGTGGTAGAGTGCTTGCCTTGCATGCATGAGGCCCTGGGTTCGAGTCCTCAGCACCACATAAGCAGAAAAAGCTGAAAGTGGCGCTGTGGCTCAAGTGGTAGAGTGCTAGCCTTGAGCTGAAGAACTGAAGGACATCACTCAGGCCCAGAGTTCAGGCCCCACAACCAACAACAACAACAACAAAAGTAATTAGAGGAGGAAGGAGATCAAGCGATGAAGTATCAATGTTGCACAACTCAGAAACTTACACTAACAAAACCAAGGAGGAAATTTCCTAATAGATGTTTGTGGCTTGGTTTTATAAAGACAGATTTAAAAAGTGGTAAATCATGTTTCCAGAAAACTGTTCAATGACCAGAAAGAAATATAGCTCTTTGGGTAACAAAAGCACTGAAGTCAAAGGGCAAATATGAAGAGCGTGAAAGAGTTCTTTTGATTGTCATTGAGAAAACAGGAGACCCTTACACAGGGACAAATGGGAAATTTCTTAGTAGGCACTTGACTAGAACCAGAAGTAAAGTTTAGGGAAATGAATAATGTGACTGAAGAGAAGAAACATGTCCTTGAAGCAGCCTCACAAACTTAAATTTGTTTATGCAACAGAGGAACCAATGAAGAAGGTAAATCTACAATTTGCAATCCTCAGACTCTCAAGAAGTGAGGAAGCAAAGATCCACATCCCCCCCCCCACCCATCCACAATGTCCAGATTTACCCCAGATCCTGACTTGTCCAGTTGCCTGGCTGGGCCTGTAAATGAGAGGACATACTCAATAAGCCCTTTGGTAGCACCAAGCAGCCAAAGGTGGCTGGGCCTTAGAAGAAAATAAAGGGGAAGATAAGCACAGAAGCAAAGGGGGCACAATTACCTTTCTAGGACCAAAGTATATTGATGTAAGCATCTACACAGGAGAAAAATGCTTACTTCCATGGAAAAGAAAACAATAAAATAATGAAGAATGTTCTTGCTGACTGAACCTACTCTTAAAGCCACAGAGAAAAAGATCTATATGGAACTGTCTAGGAACTATTTATGTAGACAAATTTAGTAGATCAAAAATAATGCTAGTGAGCTGGGCACTGGTGGCTCATATCTGTAATCCTAGCTACTCAGGAGGCTGAGATCTGAGGATCTCGGTTCAAAGCCAGCCCAGGGATTAAGGAAAGCCCATGAAACTCTTCTCTCCAGTAAACCAATAGAAAACTGGAAGTGACACTGTGGTTCAAGGGTACAGCGCTAGCCTTGAGTTGAAGAGCTCAGGGACAGTGCCCAGACTAAGAGTTCAAGCCCCATGACTGAAAAAAAAAGGAAGGAAGGAAGGAAGGAAGGAAGGAAGGAGGAAGGAAGGAGGAAGGAAGGAAGGAAGGAAGGAAGGAAGGAAGGAAGGAAGGAAGGAAGGAAGGCAGGCAGGAAGGAAGGAAGGCAGGCAGGCAGGCAGGCAGGCTAATGAGTGTCTTAACAAAGCATTCAGAGTTCTTCCTCTATTTTAGAAGAAAAAATTAATTTCATGATAGAGTTTCAGATATAGATACTCTCTGACTACACTTTCAGAGTTTTTGTTCCAAATTCAGATTCAGGGGTCTCTCCTCAGCTTTTCTGAATTCTGGGAGTAGGGCCCAGTATTATTGACATAGTCATTATTGGGCATATTCAAATGTAAGAATCATTTGGAACTATTCACAGAATAGTTTGTATCCCTTTCTTGTTAAAGATCCAAACACGCACTATAAATTCTTATCTTGCCCCTCCTAACTTGGAGTTTATAGTGATCCAGAAAACTCTCCTTTTATTTTGCCTCCCAACAGATGAAGGTGGTACTCCTAAGACTAGAACACTAGGGAGTACACAAGGTAAATAGCCTTATCAGTCCAAAAACAATCCTGCTTTACAATTAAAGTAGCTTTGCTTTTTTATTCCTTATTGGCTTCATGCTTGAAGGTTGATCTGATCTCTATGCCTGAAGCACATCAAAAAAAGGAACCCAACTGTTAGATTCAAGGATAAACCTATGGTTCTTTTTTTTTTTTTTTTTTTTTTTGAGGGGTCCGGTCGTGGGGCCTGAACTCTGGGCCTGGGCGCTGTCCCTTAGCTCTTCAGCTCAAGGCTAGCACTCTACCACTTGAGCCACAGTGCCACTTCCGGCTTTTTTTTCCTGCTTATGTGGTGCTGAGGAATTGAACCCAGGGCTTCATGCATGCAAGGCAAGCGCTCTACCACTGAGCCACCTTCCCAGCCCAAACCTATGATTCTTATGAGAACATACAATTCAGACACAAAACTACAGTCTCTGATAAGACCCTTCTCATACTTAAGCCTATACCCACAGTAAAATGTTACAAACTATAGGATTCAGACTGGACTTCAACAAAGTTCAAAAAAGAAACATTGAAGTTTGTACTCATTCTAAAAGACAAGGTTTAGGATTCAGGTTTGGTGCTAACTTTAAGATTCTAGGACTATGCCTCCATGATCCACTATCACTAACCCTTAAGGGCTAAGAGAAGCAGAACCAAGATCCCAATTCCTTATGAAGTTGTTTTGTGCCAGGCGCCAGTGGCTCATTCCTATAATCCTAGCTACTCAGGAGGCTGAGATCTGAGGATAGAGGTTCAAAGCCAGCCCAGGCAGGCAAGTCCATGAGACTCTTATCTCCAATAAACCACTAAGAAAATTGGAAGTGGCACAGTGGCTCAAGTGGTAGAGTGCTAGCCTTGAGCTGAAGAGCTGGGGGATATCGTTCAGGCCCAGAGTTCAAGCCTCATGACTGACCAAAAAAAAAAAAGAAAAAAGTAGCAGTTATTTTGTTTTGGAGGGATCAGATTTGAACTCAGTGTCTGGGTACTGGCTCAGCTTGCTTGTTGGAATCACATCTGCAGCCCTTTTTTCAAATTTTTAAAGTGTCATAAGTGAAGTTTAGTACTGTAATTGGGTACATTAAAATTTCAGTGCCAAGTAAGCTTGACTTGAATATCATCACATTTGTAGAATACAAAGCACATTTCTTCTCCCAAAAGAAACTTGAGCTCTTTTTCTTTGGTTAAGAGTGGCTCACACGGGCTGGGAAGGTGGCTCAGTGGTAGAGCGCTTGCCTTGCCTATTCCTCAGCACCACATAAGCAAAAAGAAAAGCACCCAGGGCCAGAGTTCAGGCCCCATGACCAGACCCCACAAAAAAAAAAAAAAAAAAAAAAAAAAAAGAGTGACTCACACATCTGTAATCCTAGGTACTCAGGACATTGAAATCTGAAGATCATGGTTTGAAACTAGCCTGAGCAAGAAAGTCTATGAGACTCTTATCTCCAACTAGGAACCATCAGAAAACTAGAAGTGGAGCTGTGGTTCAAAGTGGTACAGCACTACCTTTGAGAGAGAAAAGCTCAGGGACAACACCCAGGCCCTGAGTTCAAGCCCTATGACTGGCAAAAAAAAAAAAATATATATATATATATTATATATATAAATAAATTTATATATACATATATAAATATGCCATAAGGACATATATAAATATATATAATATATATATATGTCCTTATATATATATATAAATTATATATATATATTTATATATGTCCTTATGGCATATTTAAGATAGGTTTTCAATATCAAAATGTACATATCCCATAAGACAAACACTTTAAGAAGTGAGCTATTTCCTTGCAATACCTTTCCAATCTCATGAGAAATAGTTAACTCTGACCCTTAAGAAATTATCTTCGGGGCTGGGAAGGTGGCTCAGTGGTAGAGCACTTGCCTTGCATGCCTGAGGTCCTGGGTTCGATTCCTTAGCACCACATAAGCAAAAAGAAAAAAGCCAGAAGTGGTGCTGTGGCTCAAGTGGTAGAGTGCTAGCCTTGAGCTGAAGAGCTGAGGGACACGCCCAGGCCCAGAGTTCAGGCCCCACAACTGGACTCAAAAAAAAAAAAAAAAAAGAAATTATCTTCGGGCTGAGAATGTGGCTTACGGTTGCCTAGCATGCATGAAGCCCTGGACTCGATTCCTCAGTACCACTTAAACAAAAAGCCGGAAGTGGTGCTGTAAGTCAAGTGGTAGACTGCTAGCCTTGAGTAAAAGAAGCTCAGCCCATGAGCAAAGGCCCATTCCATTACGTCTAGCATACGTATGGTGAGAAACAAGGAGGCTTTCTGAGTCACTCAAAAGGGGTTGGCAACTCTCTTTCCTTATTGAAGAGAACATTAAACCACTTGAGAACCCTAGTATAACAGCAAATAGAACCCAGAAGATATCCAGCTAGCATATTTAAAGACATCAAAATGCACCCCATCTCAGCTGCAGTTGATGGCTTAGTGACAATAGAGAAAAATATAGACTCTTCTAAATGAACACACACACACACACACACACACACACACACACACACAATAAAGATGGAGTGAAACCCTCAGTGACCAACCATTTTACAGCAGGATCCAGAAACCAGTTAACATCTCCCAACATGGCAATCCTCCAGGTTCACATCCCCCAACATGGCAATCCTCCAGGTTCTCTCCCCACATCTCCTAATCTGAGATGAACGGGACAAGTAACTCCAGAGTTACTCCTAGATAACCAGCAAGAGATAAAGAGATACAGCATCACCTCATATCAATACTAACACTTGGACAGTGAAAGGAAGAGACCTATGTCTTGAAGGCTGCTCTCCTCAGTGGCATTCCTCTTCATGCAGAGCTCATTAATGTAGGTCAGACGTCAGATGGCATGAGCTTCTGTTTGGGGACTATATTCCCACTCTCTCGGCCCATCAAGTTCTGAGGGCACAGAGAAGACAGAGAACTACAGAATCGCCCCCACAGGAAACCACCACTTTCCAATTATATGTCCACTGGCTTTGGGTTCGTTGTCTCACAAGACCACCATAACACCTGCAACATAGGCATGACAGGCATCCTCTCCATCATACAGAGAAGATATAGTGACTCTGGGACTAGATGAGTCACCTACTCAAGGTCGCAAACCAGAAACTTCAGCAGCAGCCAGCCAGGAGCTGGGCCCAGCCCTCATACTCTTGGCTAGTGCAGTTTCCGGGATGTCACCCTGCTTTCTTATGTTACAGATGAGAAGCCACACAGTGATGTGAAGAGCCCGGTTTTGGCCCAGAATGCAGTAATCCCAGCACTTGGGGAGGCCGACTCAGAAAAATCATAGAGCTCAAGGCCCATCTGGGCTACACAGCAAGATTCAGTATAGCCTAGGCTACATAGCGGGACTCTGTGTAAAAAAACAAAAGTCCAGCACCACCACACTTGCTACCCTACTAGCTATCTGATCTTTTGTGGGTTCATTAACTGCCCCCTAAACATGCTTCCTTACCTATAAACTGGGTGGGAATGGAGAATAGCTCTACCTCAGAGAGTCACAATCATGATTAAAGAAGATGATGGAAATAAACTACTCAAATTCTCTCACTTAGCAAATACTTGTGCCACAAACAGGGCAAGAGTTACAAGCAAGCTAGGCACTGGTGGTTTAGGCCTCTAATCCTAGCTACTGAAGAGGCTGAGATATGAGGATGACAGTAAGAATTACAAGCAAGGAATTAGAAGTTGGTTAAACTACTGGGAAATAAAAATAAACAGATGAATAAATTATTTATAGTGTTAAGAAGTATTAAGGTAGAAGTAAGTGGATGGGAAGAATCTCAGGTAGGGTTAGTTTCCGAGAGTGGTCTCTAAGGAGAAATTTCTGTTGAGCCAAGGGCTCCAGAGGATGTGTCCCTGAGAAAAATGGAAGGAAAAGCATTCCTGATACACAGGATGTGTGAGGGGCAAGGAATAAGGAAGCACACAACCCAGAGACAAATGGGACTGTGTGTATCCTCAAATAGGATTTGGGGAGCAACCTTTATAGGCTGCCGTCACTGAGGATTACCACATCTATTTTTAAAAAAACAAAGATGAGCTAGAGTGAGGAGGTGTATGTTGTCCAAGGTCACAGTTATTCAAAAGGAGCTGGATCTAACAAAATCCTGTCCATTTAACTTATTTCACTAATTTCACTAACAACCACTTTCCGTCCCCTTAAGCATCCTCAAGACACCCTCAAAACGCAAGCAACAATATCCTATCAACTTCCAGGCATCTGGACAATTGTGCACTGAAATTCCTACCATCTGAATCTTACCAGGCAAAAGGAAAAGCAGCTCAGACCTGACTTAAAGACTCCAAAGTGGAAGCAAGTTTCTCTTCTTGCAGTAATGAACAAGAGAGGGAAAGGATGTCCCAGAAAATCCCCTGGCCTGTTTAAGGTGATAGAACCACAGGCTCATCTCAAGTGAACAGTGCAGGAAAAAAACTAATTAGTGTTTTTGAATAAAAGAATGAATTATTGAAACAGTGGTTCTCAGTCAGGGCATCTGGGAATTCTCAGAGTCATTTTAGGGGTGAACTAAGGGATGCTACAGGCATTTAATAGGTGCAATGTCTTGCAGAAGGACAGGACAACACTATGCATTAAAAAAAAAATGTATCCAGATTGTTAACAGCAACCTCCAATGTACACTTTAAAGACACCTCTCCCTAAAGGAGTTTTAGTATACCCAACTCTTTCTATATCCTCACCAGTCAGTGGTGTGCCCTGCCCTAAGGTCACAACTGGATGAAGAAAATCAAAAACAAAAACTAATGCTTCAGAGATGAGGAGTTAGGGCTGGGAAGGTGGCTCAGTGGTAGAGTGCTTGGCTTGCATGCATGAGGCCCTGGGTTCAATTCCTCAGCACCACATAAGCAGAAAAGGCCAGAAGTGGCACTGTGGCTCAAGTGGTAGAGCGCTGACCTTGAGCTGAAGAGCTGAGGGACAGCGCCCAGGCCCAGAGTTCAGGCCCCATGACCGACAAAAAAACAAAACAAAACAAAACAGAGATGAGGAGTTAGATTTTAGAATCTAGTTATAAACTCCTAACTTTAGCATGGGACCAGGTAGTAGAATCTGGATAAAGAAGTATCTAGGGGCTGGGAAGGTGGCTCAGTGGTAGAGCGCTTGCCTTGCATCCATGAGGCCCTGGGTTCAATTCCTCAGCACCACATAAGCAAAAAGAAAAAAGCCAGAGATGGCACGTGGCTCAAGTGGTAGAGCTCAAGTGGCTAGCCTTGAGCTGAAGAGCTGAGGGACAGCACCCAGGCCCAGAGTTCAAGCCCCACGAACGGACCAAAAAAAAAAAAAAAAAAAGAAGTATCTAGTAAAAGACAGACTTCAGAAATTTTAGCAAAAAGAGAACTTGTTTTGTTCACAAAATATTACATTTGTTTTTGCTACACACAAAATTCAGTGACTTAAAGAACCAGCTTACAATGCTTTTCAGTTTACAACCAGATACTAAAGACAGGACTTTTAAAAATGTAACCAAAATTATCTCACCAACACAGTTGACTCTTTCTGGACTGGACTGAATAGAAATATTATTCAGGGCTGGGAAGGTGGCTCAGTGGTAGAGTGCTTGCCTTGCATGCATGAAAAAGCTGGAAGTGGTGTTATGGCTCAAGTGGTAGAGTACTAGCCTTGAGCTAAAGAGCTCAGGCCCCACAACCGACCAAAAAAAAAAAAAAATTATTCATTTTATGTTAACCAAATGCCTAGAACTACCAAAGGCAAACAGGCCTTGCATTTCCTTCACAGCAGGTTTTTGTTTTTTGTTTTTGTTTTGTTTTGGGGGGGGGGGTGTGTATGTGTGCCGGTCCTGAACTCAGGACCTGGGCTCTATCTCTGAGCTTCTTTTGCTCAAAGCTAAGCTCTTACCACTTGAGCCACAGTGCTACTTCTGGCTTTTTTTTTTTTTTTTTTTTTTGAGTAGTTTATTGGAGACAAGAGTCTCACAGACCTTCCTGTCCAAGCTGGCTTTGAACCATAACCCTCAGGTCACTGCCAGCCTCCTGAGTAGCTAGGATTATAGTACAAGCCACCAATACCCCGCTTCATTCACAGCAGTTTGATGTAAGCTAAAGATGCTCCGATGATATGCAGATTTAAAATACCATTTTACTAGCAACTAAAACAACTTCAAAGTGTTACCCTAGTCAACATATACCCCCAAATTATTTACCAAATTAAAGTTTGTGGAGTTGACCAAAAGAAACAAACAACAAGAAAAAAGTGGGGGAGAGGGTATTTCCAAATAGCTCCAACACAGAGTACCCCAAGGACAGGAGAAATCTTTCTCTTGTAGTGTCTAAATATTCCTAAGTCACCCAAGGGGATCTGAATATAACTCTTTCACTCAGCTTGGCAATTAGCAAACAGCAGCCCCACACCCCTTTTGACCAATTTTCTAGAGGCCTGACCTGGCTTCTCAGGATAGCCAAGCAGACAGACCTGTTTTCCTCTAGAAGAGCCAGCCAAACCTTTTCTGCCCTGCAGGGCTAGAGCCTGGGAAATCCCCCTTGGGTCTTTAGCTGGCCTGTTACCAGAAGTTCACAAAATGAATTCATCCAGATTCTCTGAATCTGCCTCTTCTCCAGTCATGTGCTAACTGCCAGGCAATAATACCCCCACCGTGTCAGGCTCTGTTACAAAAAGATGCAGATTCATGGGAAGAGCAAGCACTTAGCATGAAGGGGGGGTGGGGGGGGATGGAGGGATGTGAGAATCATGAAGCCAAGCCTACTGCATGCAGCAAGGGAGACCAAGGCCTTAGTCCTGCAGAAACCAGGAAGGGAGCCTCTCCATATCCATCCAGCAGGCCACACCTGTCTATGTCAGCCGCCTGCTCCATTTTAAACAATTCATTTGGATCTCCAGCTAGGGTGGCAAAATTGGGCACACACACCCTCTCCCAGCAAGGCTGAGAGATCTAATCCAAGCACTACTTGCCCCCAATTTTCTTTCTTTTCACACTCTTTGTTTAGAGACACTATCTGGGCTAATGACGAGGTAGGCACCATGCAGCAAAAGCAGAATGGAAGTGCCCAAGTTGACTCCCTGTAAACCAGACAGAACCTCTCTTGAGCACGGTGATGCCAATAAATAGGGTTTCGATGATCAGGTTTCACCCTGCCATCCACAAGTGAACACACGCCTCGACTACTAAAACGGAGACCCTCACAGACAGCCTCCTTTCTAGATGGTTAGGTACCCCCATTCATCCGCTGGTGCCGGAAACCAAAAAGAAAGGCAAAGCGCTCCATACCCCAAACCTTAGCACACGTGAAAAGGTTTGGGAGCCCCGGCGCGCCCTCCCTTGTACTCCACCCTCCAAGGCCTCCGCCATCCGTGGACTCACCACTGTGAGAGCTGAACCACCTAGGTGCGATGTGCAGAGGTAGAGCATCCGCCAGCGAGGCTCGGGAGCCCAGGTACAGCATCCCGTCTCTATGGTGACCGCCGCCGGTCTCCTGGTAACCATTGCCATGGGCATAGGTGGAGTCAGACGCAGACCCTCCGCCGCCGGGCGCCCTCTCGGAGTCGCCGGTCCCCCGGGAGGCGGGGGTGTAGAGGCCAAAGGGCACCCCTCCGGCCGTACTGGGGTCCATGCCCATGCCCGCCACCGAGCTGACCGAGCGGCTGCGCAACCCCATGGCCCCGCCGCCGGTCCGGTAGTGCCCAAAGTGGGGCGCCCCTCCAGGCGGAGGCACCGCGCTGTCATCGGTGGAGACCCCCGGGAAAGGGCCCCGGGAGCGGGCCGCCGTGCTCTGCTTGCCCCCCATGCTCGCCCGGGCCCCGGCGGGGCGGGAACCTGGAGGCCGAGACCCTCCCCCACTTCTCAGCAGCGGGGGGAGGGCTGGGCGAGCATACAGGGGGGAGGGGGTCAAAAAGGAGACCCGGAGAGAGGGAGGGGGGAATCAAAAAGAAAAAAAAAAACAGAGAGAGAGGGCAGAGAGAGAGAGAGAGAGAGACCCCGAGGGGCGGAAGAAGCAGGCGCGGGCGGGGACCCCAAACTAAGAATCTAAGCCGATCCAAGCCAAATGCATGGTTCCCCTCAAGGTCCGAGACGCGCAGTCCGGCCGGGCTCGGGCGCCACAGGCCGCCCCCGGGTCCGAGAGCCGGCGGAGCCGCAGGGGAGGAGGGCGGGCGCGGCGGGCGGGCGCGCGCGGGGAGGCGCCGGGAGGCCGCCCGCCCCTCGGGAGGAGGCGGAGGAGGGCTGCGGGGTGGGGGGGCCGCCGGGCGCGTCCCCCACCTCAGGACGCGGCGACCATGGACGGCGGCCCGGACCCCTCCGGAGGTCTCGGGCGGGCTGCAGCGCCGGGAGGCTGAGGCGGAGCTCTGGAAGCCGCCGTCGCGTCGCGTCGCGTCGCGTCGCGCGTCCGCTCCAGCCACCGCCGGCCCCTCCAGCCGCGCCGCGCCGCCAACCCCGCTGGGTCCCGGGCCGCGCTCGCCGGCGCTCCCCGCCGCCGCGGAGACAATGGAGGGCGGCAGTGCGCAGGCGCGGCCCGCGCCCCCTCCTCCTCCCCCCTCTCCCCCCCCGCCCGCCGGGTTAACCCCTTCGCAGCCCCGGCGGCGCCCAGGCAGCTGACTTCCCCGAGGTCCCCATCCGCCCTCGCGCCCCAGGCTGACCTGTCATCCCTGTGGCGCATGCCTTGGTGACATTAGCAACCAAAGCAAGCTCTAAAGTTCTCGAAAGTGGCTGGTTATTGGCCTGGAGCTCGGGGCGGGGTGGGGGTGGGGAGTAAAACACCTGTGGGGGAGGGTCGGGTTGGTTCTAGCGGGGTGGGTAAGGAAAAGAGCAAATGGGAAGAAAGACGATTACTCAACATGCCTACCTGGCTTTTGGGGGTCACTGATCGAGCTGCCCTCCCGGCGCAAATCTGCCCCCACAGCACCCTCTGGTGGACGTGCCGCCTATTCTTTTCGGGGTTCCCCCTCCAAGGACATTTGGGAGGAAGGGGGAAATAGCTGTCAGATACAATAGGGCCCTAGGAGCGCTTGTGAATTGAGGCTTTGCTAACATGAGATCAGAACTACTTATTTTGGACTTAAGCAAATGAGTCAATTTCTTACTTAAAATGTAACCCTCAAAAATCAACTAACTGCCGGGCTTTGGTGGCTCACACCTGTAATCCTAGCTACTCAGGAGGCTGAGATCTGAGGATCATAGCCAGCTCCCCCCCTAGACTCTTATGCCTAATTAACTATTCAAAAACCAGAAGTGGTGCTGTGGCTCAAGTGGTAGAGCACTAGCCTTGAACACATAGAGGTTCGAACAAAGACAGCATCCAGGCCCTGAATTCAAGCCCCACTACCGACCAAAAAAAATAAAAAGTTAACTAACTGTAGGAAATAAAATAATGATTGATTTTAGAAACTTCTTAAAACCAAGACCGGCCTCTATTTGACTTATCATGTCTTATTTTCTCTGTTTTGTGCTGATTTGGGGGCTTGACCTCAGGGGCTGGGCAATTGTCCCTTAGCTTTTTTGCTCAAGGCTATCTAGCACTCTGCACTTGAATCCCACCTATTTTTCTGTCTTTTTGGTGGTGAATTGGAGATAAGAATCTCAAGGACTTTCCTGCCCAGGCTGGCTTTGAACAATATTCTCTACCTCAGCCTCCTGAAGACCTAGAATTACAGGTATGAGCCACCAGTGCCTATTGTGTATATTTTTTTACATAGAAGCTGATGAGAATCTGCTCTGTTCTCATAACTCAATGTTGCTTCCATGACATGGCCCACTGACTACCCTCCCCACTGGGGACCTTCCTGAAAATTCTCCAGCCCAGAATCTTAATCTAAATGTGAAGAATAATTTCCCCAGGTGACAGACACCTGAGCTCCTCAAAGCAGAGGGGGGCAGGAGACGGTCAAACAATAGCTTCCTGGAACCAGACCCACACCATAAACTTTGAAAACTCCTTGCAACTCTCCAGCTACTTTCCACCCTCCCCTCACCTGAGACCCTACCTAAGCCCCTTCACCCCTACCTCTCATGTGTCCTGACTCTTCTCAGGTCACCCTGGCATCCCTCTTCCACTTTCCACTGAAATTGACCTGGTCTGCTGAGTTCTCTTCCTGAGTGCTCTTTCTTTATTCTAATATCCTTAGGACTCAGTTTCCTAACAGAAGCGTAAGGCAAGAATACACTGAGTGAGTACTCAAAACAATTTTGTTGACCTCAGCTACATTTTGCAACCAAGAATCACCTTTTCATTTCTGTCCCTGTCTTTCTCATATATTCACATTATTCATTCAATCACTGAACAATTATTTCTCAAGTGAACAGTGCTGGCTATAAGCATCACCTAGTGCTTGGCCTGACTTCCTCCCTCTTAAGTGTCCGGGAGACCTTCCAAACTAAAATCCAAACAGAAGGAATATCAAAGGAAAAGTAAAAAGATATATTGATTGTCCCAGTGAAATCAGTCTAGAAAGCAATTAAGATGTTGATTATTTGCAAGCATGGGGTGCCTGGGGGTAAGCAAAAAGCTCCACACAAAGAAGCTGAGAGTTTTGTAACAAATGAAAGTGGAAACGGCTGGGAATGTGGCTTAATGATAGAGTGCTTGCCTAGCATGCATGAAGCCCTGGTTGGATTCCTCCTACCACGTAAACAAGCCAGAAGTGGCACTGTGGTTCAAGTGGTAGAATGCTAGGCTTGAGCAAAATAAGCTCAGGGGCAGTGCCTAGGCCCTGAGATCAAGCTCCAGAACTGGCAAAAAAAAAAAAAAAAAAAAAAAGTGGAAACAAAATGAGTCAATATTTAAGATATTATCTATAAGTGTGTCCATGATGACTGCATGCACAGCTCAAATCCAAATGACTGAAAGGAAGAAAAACAAGTTTACATTTAACCCGATTTTCTCCCAGAAAAAAAAGACTCTGGGGTCAGAAGAGGGGTACTGAAGCACTGTGCCAGTGGCTCATGCCTGTAACCCTAGCTACTCAGGAAGCCAGCCCAGGGAAGAAAAGGTCTCCTGAAACTCTTACCTCTACTTAACCACTCAAAACCTGGAAGTAGAGCTGTGACCCAGAGTGGTAGAGCACTAGCCTTAAGCAAAAGAGTTCAGGAAACAACATCCAGGCCCTGAGTTCAAGCCCCAGAACCAACAAAAGAGAGATGGGGAGGGAGGGAGAAAGAGAGGGGAAGGGAGGGAGGGAGAGAGAGAGAGAGAGAGAGAGAGAGAGAGAGAGAGAGAGAGAGAGAGAGAGAGAGAGAGAGAGAGAGAGAGAGACTAGATTCCTGACTCAGGTATAAATATACAATAACCATTTTTATTCATTCAAAACTCCTGGGGGGAGGGGGGCTGGGAAGGTGGCTCAGTGGTAGTGTGCTGGCCTTCATTCATGAGGCCCTGGGTTCAATATCTCAGCACCACATAAGCAGAAAAAGAAGTGGCGCTGTGGCTCAAGTGGTAAAGCTCTAGCCTTGAGCTGAAGAGCTGAGGGACAGCACCCAGGCCCAGTTTGGTTCCCACGACCAACACACACACACACACACACACACACACACACACACACACACACACACACACACACACACACACACACACACACACACACACACACACACACACACACACACACACACACACACACACACACACACACACAACAACTGCTGGAGATTGAACCAAACACTGAACATTCTAGGTGAATGTTCCACCACTAAATGTAGCTAATAAGTGTCAGGCACTGTACTAGATTCTTGGATACAGAGTGAACAAGACAGAGGGAGTCTTTGTTCTCATAGAACTTCAGAACTATTTTGTATCCACATGGAACAGAGGACAATAACAAGTGTTGATGGGAAGCTGAGAAATTCAGGCCTTTATACCTTGCTAGTGGGAATGTAAAACAATGTAGTTGCTTTAGAGGCTGGTAGTTCCTCAAAAAGATGAAACATAAAGTAACAATATGATCCAACAATTCTACCCTTAGGTCAATTTCCCAGAAAAATTAAACACACACACTCTCTCTCTCCCTCTCTCTTTCTCACACACACATAAACACACACATGAATATTCATGAAAGTATTATCTAAAATAGCTAAAAAGTAAAAGCCACTCATGTCCAACAATAGATAACAAATAAACCAATAAAGGTTTATCCATACAATGAAATATTATTCAGCCATAAAAAGGAATAAAGTACTGATACATGATATAAAATGAATGAATCTTGAAAATAATTATGCTACATAAAAGAAGCCAGTCCTAAAAAGGTGCCAGTTATATGATTGTACTTATTTGAAATGTTGAGTAGGCAAATCCACTGAGAAAGAGTGGAAAGGCTATCAGGGCCTGAGGGGAAGAAAGAACAGAGACTGACTACTAAGGCTTTCCTTTTGTTTGTTGTGATTGGGTCTCCAGGCCTCAAACACGTGGAATCCCAGTACCTGGGAGGTTGAGGCATCCTCCCAGGTAGTGGGATTCCATGTGTATGCCTTTCCTTTTGAAGAGATGAAAATGCTCTATAATCAGATGACGCTGGTGATTGTGCAACCATGTGAAAATACTGAATTAGTTAGTTATACCTTTGATAAGGTTAATTGTATCATTTATGAGTTACAACATAATATATATCCAAAGGGATTGATCTGGATGTGTAGTTCAGTGTCAGAGTACTTGTCTGACACAAGAGCAAGGCCCTAGTTAGAGCCCCAACACTCTAATTAAAGAAACCATTATCAAAGCCATTAGTAATAATGCAGTATTATCTATTAGGTAAGCCTAGATCAGTGCCTGATATGTGATAAGCTCTCAATATTTGCAATAAGAGTGTGTGAGTAGCAGCACCAAGCACTAGTAGCTCAACGCCTGTAATCCTAGCTACTCAGGAAGCTGAGAACTGTGGATCCAGGTTCGAAGTCAGCCCAAGAAGAAAAGTCCCCATAAGATTCTCATCTCCAATTAACCACTCAAGAACTGGAAGTGGAACTGTGGCTCAAAGTGATAGAGTGCTAGTCCTACATTGAGCAAAAGAGCTCAAGGACAGAGCCTAGGCTCCACAACCGACAGGAAAAAAAAAAGTGTGAGTGAATGAATAGTTAAATGATAGGAGAGAGAAAGAGCACAATTGGATGGCAGACTGCTCACCTTGAGCTGAAGCAGCGCCCAAGCCAGAGTTCAAGCCCCATGACCAATTTTTTAAAGAAATGAGGGGACAGGTGTGAGGAAGGCTGTGTGAAATTGATTAACTCCTCATTTTCAGAAGAGGAAGTGGAATACTAGAAAGATAAATATATGTGTGCAAACTGATTGCTAGCTTCCACTAAGAGCCAGTCAAAGGTCTGGGTTTTGCATTTACCCTGTACACTGCCTTCTGGGGCTTGGCCTAGTGAGTGATCATCTGAAAAGATATAGTTGATGAATTGGAGCCTCCTTGGCCAAGGACTTCCAAGGGTTCCTGGCTTCTAATTCAGTCAGGACATCCACCTGTAAATCTCAGCGGAGCACAGCAACGAAGCAGCAGCCAGAGAGCTCTCAAGTTCTGCCTTCCCTCTTTAATGACAGTGTCATGACACGACATTGTGGGTGGGACAGGGTGTGGGTGGAAGATGGAGAGGGAAGGACTGAGGAAGGCGACTGGGAAGGTGCTAAGGCTCCCTCTCCTCAGTATTCTTTTCACATCAAAAGAAGAAAACATTGAGAGAACAGAGTGCACCCAAGGACTTGAAACACAGAGTACTTTCTGTGCTGACAGTCTACGACAACAGATTTTAAGAACGGGAAAAATGTGAAAACAGGTGGAAGTTGGAGAGATTCGCAGAAATGTTGGGCCAAGGGTGAGCTCACTGGTTTGGAAGGGAAGTAAATTAGCAAGCTCTATATGGACAGACAGGGCCTTAGAATATCTTGGGCTCTAGCTGGGAAGGTGGCTCAGTGGTAGAGTGCTTGCCTTGCATGCCTGAGGCCCTGGGTTCGATTCCTCAGCACCACATAAGCAAAAAGAAAAAAGCTGGAAGTGGCACTGTGGTTCAAGTGGTAGAATGCTAGCCTTGAGCTGAAGAGCTGCGGGACAGCGCCCAGGCCCAGAGTTCAGAGTTCAGGTCCCACGACCGGACCCAAAACAAAACAAAACAAAACAAAAACCAAACTCTGGGCTGGGAAGGTGGCTCAGTGGTAGAGCGCTTGCCTTGCATGCATGAGGCCCTGGGTTCGATTCCCCAGTACCACATAAGCAAAAAAAAAAAAAAAAAAAAAAAAAAAAAGAATATCTTGGGCTCTATATCGAGATCCAAAACACAGCTCAAACCCTTTCCAACTTTTCCTATTCTACTTCTCACTACATCCTACCATAGATGATGATGATGATCCTCCTCCTCCTCCTCCTCCTCCTCCTCCTCCTCCTCCTCCTTCTCCTTCTTCCTCTTTTTCTTCTTCTTCCTCCTCCTATTTATTGGTTGTGGGTCTTGAACTCAGGGCCTGGGTGCTGTCCCTGAGTGTTCTCACTCAAGGCTAACATTCTACCACTTTAGCCACATCACCACTTCTGGTTTTCTGGTCGCTAATTGGAAATAAGAATCTCATGACCTTTTCTGCCCAGGATAGCTTTGAACTGTGATCCTCAGATCTCAGCCTTCTGAGTAGCTAGGATTATAGGTGTGAGCCATCAGTGCCCAGGCTGCCATGTATCTTGAGTAATAACCATATCTGACTACTAATCACTCATTCAGCACTTCCTGCCTGTAGCTAACAGGCAAATACACATACATGGTGTTAGATGAATCAGTTTGTTCACTCAGTCTGACATGTTTGCATAGGCATACTTGTATGAACTATTATTTATTTTAGCTAGATGTAGATTTTAGCAAACGTGTAATCACAGCCCTGGGGAAGCTGAGGCAGGAGGCTCATGAATTTAAGGCCAGCCAGAGTTGGGCTATATAGCAGCAACATCAAGTCTCAAAAAGACTGTATATTTAGTTTTCATTTTTCCCTGCTCCTGAACCTGACTTGCAATCTTTCCCCTTCCTGCTCTTCTTCAAATTTTGATCCTCAGATCTCAGTCTACTGAGTAGCTAGGATTAAAGGTGTGAGTCACCAGCACCCAGGATTCAATTTCTTCTTGTTGATATTAGGGTTCTTACTATGTTGTAGAAGTTAGTCTAACTCCTAGGCTCAACTCATTCTCTAACCTCAGCCTCTTCAGTGCTGCATTTGAAACTCGTGTTTTGAAGTAACCTGGTTCCAGGAGTACCAACCAGATTAGGCTCTGCCACCTAGAGACCAGCACTGGTGAATGGCAGAGAAGGAAGTTATATTGATAGAAGTTGTGTCAGGAAGACAAAGTGACCCACGACTGTCTTCAATGGGCTTACAGGAGCTTTGAGGTTTTATAGGCAAGAGTGTTAAGATGTATGATATATGCATAGCTGTCTGAGCAGTTTATCTTGAACAGGCCAGTGTCAACTCTGAAGGATCATTATCTCAGTTCTGGCTCTAGGAGGAATTTAGGATATGTGGTTTTCACTTTCATTACTTGAGAGGAGCAATTGGTTCCCATAGATGATTACTCCAGTTCCAGGCACAATCTCATTATAATAATTATCTTTATTTAATGGTAATTGCCACCACCTCCACCATCATCACACCTTCCTCCTCCTCCTCCTCCTCCTCCTCCTCCTCCTCCTCCTTCTTCTTCTCCTTCTTCTTCTTCTTCTTCTTCTTCTTCTTCTTCTTCTTCTTCTTCTTCTTCTTCTTCTTCTTCTTCTTCTTCTTCTTTGTCTTGTTCTTCACCTTCTCCTTCTCCTTCTCCCCCTCCTCCTCCTCCTCCTTCCTCCTCCTCCTTCTTCTTCCTCCTTCTTCCTTCTCCTCTTCCTTCTCTTCCTTCTTCTCCTTCTATGTCTCCTTCCTCCTAGTCCTCCTCCTCCTTCTCCTTCTCCTCTTCCTTTTCCTCCTCTTCCTTCTTCTTTTTAAGGATGGGGAAAGGTTGTCCTTGCACACCTGTGCTGTTCCTCAGAGGTAGTTTCAGTCTCTTGTCATAAAGATGTTATCGATCAGTCTTGTTCTTCCTGAAATCCAAAGTGGCCACAGGAGTGAGAAATTCGAGAGAGGAATAAAGTGGCCCAGAAAGCCAAAATGGAGTCAGTAACGGCAGTGAACAGTGCCTGCCTTCAGTACTAAAGGCACAAGCCTCATCAGGCTCAAGGAGGAATTTTTTCAGAGCTATAGTGTAAAAGACAAACCTGCTGAGTGGATGCGGGGGGGGGGGGGTGTCTTTCAGGAGAATGATAATTTTTTATTTCATTCTAGATGGAAAGAATTAGGGCTGGGAAGGTGGCTCAGTGGTAGACGCTTGCTTGCATGCATGAGGCCCTGGGTTCAATTCCTCAGCACCACATAAGCACAAAAGCCAGAAGTGGCACTATGGCTCAAGTGGTAGAGTGCTAGCCTTGAGCTGAAGAGCTGAGGGACAGCGCCCAGGCCCAGAGATCAGGCCCCATGACTGGACCAAAAAAAAAAAAAAAGAATTAAAACAAAGACCTTGAATAATTTCTGAAGTTACTTTTGGTTGCACAGAAAATGTCCTAGCCAGGTGCCGGTGGCTCACACCTGTAATCATAGCTACTCAGGAGGCTGAGATCTGAGAATCGTGGTTCAAAGCCAGCCTGGGCAGGAAAGTCCATGAGACTCTTATCTCCAATAAACCACTCGAAAACCGGAACTGGCACTCTGTAGGTCAGGTGGTAGAGTGCTGGCCTTGAGCTGAAGAGCACAGGGACAGCACCCAAGCCCAGAGTTCAAACTCTACCACCGACCAAAAAAAAAAAAAAAAAAAAGAGAGAGAGAGAAAGAAAAAGGAATTGTCCTGACCTAGACTGCCCTTTAGGGTTATGACTTCATATGCAATTTACATTCATTCACTGGACAGTCACAGAATATTGTGTGAATTCAGACACTAAGCAGGCTCCAACAAAATGGGCCAGTTTCCTGTTCTCCTAAAGCTTGAAAATATGAAATAAATAAATATTGAACTTCGATGTGTATGTGTGTATGTGCATGTGTGTGTGTGTGCATGTGTGTGTGTGCATGCATGTGCATGTGCAAGCGTGTTCCCCAATCCTGGGGCTTGACCTCAGGCTCTGGGCGCTATCCCTGAACCCTTTTGATCAAGGCTAGTGCTCTACCACTTAAGCCACAGATTCATTCCTGGCCTCTTTTGCGGTTAGTTGGAGAAAAGAGGCTCATGCATTAAGATCTCAGCCTCCTTCTTAGCTAGGATTGTAGGCCTGAGACACTGGTACTCTGCTGTGATCTATGTTTTGAAGGAAAGAAAGCATAGTACCATGAGAAACAGAGTTAATTAGGGAACAGCTTTATGTCCTTGGAACACATCCTGCTCTTCACACTTCAAGATCTTTTGTTCACACTTTTAATACTAAAGTACACTTTAAAATTATAACCCCCTGTCAAAATGTGTGTGTGTGTGTGTGTGTGTGTGTGTGTGTGTGTGTGTGTGTGTGTGTGTGTGTGTGTGTGTGTGTGTGTGCTGACCTCAGGACTTTGGCATTGTCTCTGAGCTTCTTTTGCTCAAGGGTAGCACTCTACCTCTTCAGCCACAGCACCACTTCCAGCTTTTTCTGTTTATGTGGTACTAAGGAGTCCAACCCAGGGCTTCATACATTCTAGGAAAATACTCTACCACCTAGCCACATTCCCAGCCCCACCAAAATCTTAATATGACACGGAAAAGCTCAAATGTCACCTTCAAGACCATTTCAGGTCCTCTGTTTAGGCTATTCTGACACATTGCTAACAAGTATATTATAGTGCACAGTTCATTCTGCCAAGTATATTTCTATTGTGGAGGGACCAACTGTTCCAGTTTTCCTGATATGGAAGGTTTTTCTGGGATGCAGCACTCTTCCTTGGACACGGTGCTAAAACCAGGAAAGCTCTGGACAAATAGGGATTTGCTGACGTTTTTTTCCCCCTTTGATGTCTGTTTTCCATTTAAAATCCAACAGTCCAAGAGAAAAGGGGCCACACCTTTTATTTGTGTGACGACTTGCATATAGATATAGTGATAATAGTAAGCTGGGTGCCTGTAACACTAGCTACTCAGGAAGCAGAGAGCTGAGGATCCCAGTCCAGTCCAGGCAGAAAAGCCCTAGAGACTCCAGGTCCAATTAAACAGCAAGAAAAGAGCTTCAGTGGCACAATCAGTTAGTATACGGTACTTATAAACAGCAAGAAAGGCAGGTTCCTGGTGGTGTGGCTGAAATGGTAGAGCAACAAAAGCAAATTAAGCAATCAAGAGCCCCTGCTTCAACCCGGTTGCTACCACTACCACCAAAAACAAAACAAAACAAAAAAAAGTGCATGTGAGTTAATATATTGATAGTAACTGTTAGGAAAATGAAGGAGAATAGAAAAGGAATAGGCTGGACTAGATAGTCAACAGGCTAGGACTGTTTATTCCTCTTGAGGGGCACAGGCCTTCCCGCAGGTTTGGAGGTTGTACAAGGGCCTGGATTTGGGGTGGGCTTAACTAGATCTTAAGGAAGCAGAAAACAAAATATGGGCTATGGTCTATTGGGGGCAGTGTCTTTGGCCAGGCCCAGAGTGGAATGCTACGGCTGGAGGTGAGGGGACTTTCGGCTAAGCCTAGTCCAAATGGCTTGCTTGTGGGCAAGCAGGTGAGCCAGAACCTGGTGCTTTGCTTGACCTGGGAGAATAAGGTAGGAGTCAATCCTTCAGAAACTATTAGAAGTTGTAACTACGAACCTAAAATTTCTAGTGAGAAGAATGACAAACATTAATGTTTGTCAGATGGACTCTCAAATCTACTTTTATTAAATGGTGCATTAAGTACCATGTAGCTTCTGGAAAATTCCATTTCACAGCAGTGAATTAAATTACTTCTTACTAAGATGATGCATTTTGGTTGATCACCAGTGACTCATGTCTGTAATCCTACCTACTCAGGAGCTGAGATCTGAGGATCACAGATTAAAGCCAGCCCAGGCAATGGAGACTCTAATCTCCATTTAAGCAGCAAAAAGCCAAAAGTGGAGCTGTGGCTTAAGAGGAGTGTTAGCATTGAACATAAAAGCTCAGGGACAGTGCCCAAGCCTTGAGTTTAAGCCGGGGACCAACACAATCCCACATACACACAAAATGGAACTAAAAAAAATATTATGAGGGCTGAGAATGTGGCTTAGTGGTAGAGTGCTTGCCTAGCATGCTTGAAGTCCTGGGTTCAATTCCTCAGTTCCACATAAACAGAAAAAGTTGGAAGTGGTGCTGTGACTCAAGTGGTAGAGTGCTAGCCTTGAGCAAAAGAAGTTCAGAGATAGTGCCCAAGCCCTGAGTTCAAGCCCCAAGACTGACAAAAGAAAAAAGTTATGAGTTTTTCCCCCCTCAGAGACCCCTAAAAGCGTTTTAAGACCCCGAGTCTCTAAAAACTTGGAGGCACAGCTGTATTGTATGTATGAAACAATCACTTATCCAGAATTTTTAAAACCTTGATGGCAAGCATCAATAGAAGAGGTACGATCCATTTACATTTTTGCTATTGGTTTGTAGAATGGGTCTAAGACAATGCCAGGGACACTAGTGAGAAGATGGTGAGGACAAGAGGGACCGGCCTTTCACCAAGTCTAACCTGTGAGGACTTTTATTTTGGGTGACCCACTCAATGCTCGGCCTTGAACTACAACTCCCAGTAGATCTTGCGGCAGAGCGGGGCGTGTCCACAGACGCGGGAGTTTAGGTGACTCAAACTGATGACGGAAGTGAGAGGGGGCGTGCCTGTTTGGGGCGGATGCTGTGCCTCAATTGGAGGAGACAGAAAGGAGGCAGAGCTTATATTGGGACAGCCAATGACTGATGGTCAGACTGAGGGAGGAAAGGGGCGTGGCCTCGCAGAGTAGCAAGCGGCGTGGAACTGCTTGGCCCTAGGGACGCAGCTCTAGGGAGGGCGCGATTTGGGGCCCTCTGTGGCCAGGCAAAGGAGATGGCGGCGCGTTGGAGCAGCGAGAACGTGGTGGTGGAGTTCCGCGACTCACAAGTAAGCCGGAGGATGGAGGGGAGGGAGAGGCTGCGAATGGAGCAGTGTGAGCATGCGCACTGCGTGGTTCCCCCCCCCCCATCCCCTCCGCCGTCCTGTCAGTCAGCTGAAGCGAGTAAGACCACCTGGACTGGAGCGATTTAGGGCGGGGGTGACCTGGAGCCGTCAGCTCCAGGCGGGCGCGGAGAATCTTCTTGACCGTGGGAGGGCAGTTCTCCACTGTCTGTGGGAAGTGGAAGTCTACCTGGGGACACTGAGGCCGAGATGACGGGTGAGCCCAGAGTCGTGAGCTGGAAGGTGTAGTGCGCCTGGTGACCTGGGGGCAAGTTGCAGAACTTCTCTGAGCCTCAGCTGCGTGGATTTAGTTCTTCCTTCGCGGGGTTCTGAGGCGAGCTTTGTGACATCCTGCTTGCAAAGTGCCTGCTTCGGCGTCTATACTAATAAATGGCGACCGGTACTACTTGAGTTTGAACCTGGGTGTTGCCACCCCCCCCCCCCACATGTTAGTTGACTCTCTTGTCATTGTACCTGCCTCAAGGATTGGCATAAGAATTTTATGAAGGCATACTTCCCATTGACACATGCACATGGCAAGTCTCAGGAAATTTTTTTTGTCGGTTGTGGGGCTTGAACACGGGACCTGGGCGCTGTCCCCGTGCTCTTGTTCAAGGTTAATGCTCTACCATTTTGAGCCACAGCTCCACTTTCGATTTTCTGGTGATTACTTGCAGATACAAGTCTCATGGACTTTCCTGCCCTGGCTGGCTTTGAACCGCGATTCTCAGATCTCAGCCTCCTGAGTAGCTACGATTACAGGTTTGTGCCATCAGTGCCAGCCTGAAACGTTAGCATTTACTAACGATTTTTAAAAACCATTTTTCTATACCGTGTCTTCCATATGACAAGCTTTGTGCTAAGTGATTTACCTAAAATTTTCCTTTCCAAATGAATGAAAAAACTGTACAAAATGAGCAAGCATTTTCTCTTTATTGCCAGATAGGATGCTGATCCCCAATTAACTAATCTCCAGTGACTTGGCTAAGGCTTTTCTTAATAATGGCTGATGGCATTAGCTGATGACACCAGCTCTGACTGCTACACCTCCCCCCTGCAGTACATAATACTACTTTGCTTAGTAGCTAGATCCTGGCATAAAACTGGTCTATAAGAATTGTGTGTCCTCATTTCTAATACCTAAGATATTACTGGGTTTTACTCTTGATCTATTTAACATATTATTAAATACTTTCTGTGTGCCAGATTTCTTGAGCTCCTCCTGGATGCACAAGTATAAGGTCCTGTCATACTCAGTGGGCTTACACTGAGGATAATCTGGATTACAGAAAGTAGGTGGTGTGGTTCTTTCAAAAACCCCATCCTGTCTTTCTCCATAAATATTAAAAGCATGGAGGATCTACCAACTGGTCTGCTCTGTGGTGCCCTCTGATAAGTAGCCCACATTGAGAACTTGATAGTAGCTTTTGGATTAATAGATCCTGAAGTACTTTTATGCTGTCAACAGAGAGCATTTCTTTGACTCCTCTTTCCCTGGGATGGGTGGAGGGGGCGGGGACGGGGGGGGGGGGCGGGGAGAGCAGTCTCCTGGAGGAAAATAGCCATCTTGCTATTCTTTCTTTGTTGGTTGTGGGGCTTGAACTCTGGGCCTGGGCGTTGTCCCTCAGCTCTTCAGCTCAAGGCTAGCACTCTACCACTTGAGCCACAGTGCCACTTCTGTTTTTTCTGGTGGTTTATTGGAAATAAGTCTCATGGACTTTCCTGCCTGGGCTGGTTGAACCTCCATCCTCAGATCTCACCTTCCTGAGTAGCTAGGATTACAGGTGTGAGCCACTGGTGCCCACCATTATTGTTCTTATTTATTGCCTTCAACGGGGAGTAGGACAGAATGGGATCATGCATCATGCCTCCAGGCCTGCTAATTGAGAAGATATTAATTTGCAAGCCCCCTGATTCTCACAGAAACCAAGGTAGTCTTACCCCTCTACCTTTATAGAGATGTAATTGAAGTAACCTACAGAGAAGGTGCTGACACACACATTAGGATGCTATGAAGCAGGAACAAATCATTAAATCTAAAGAGCAGTTGTCATAGTAAAAGAACAAAGTACTTTGCGTAATATAACTACCTTCTAGGAGTTTCTGTTTTTCTTTTTGATTTTTATATTTAGTTGAAAGTGTGTTTCTTTTTTTTTTCTTTTTGTGGGGCTTGAACTCTGGGCTTGGGCGCTGTCCTTATGCTCTTCAGCTCAAGACCAGCGCTCTACCGCTTGAGCCACAGCACAACTTCCGGTTTTCTAGTGATTTATTGGAGATAAGAGTCTCAAGGACTTTCCTGCCTGGGCTGGCTTTGAACTGCGATCCTCAGATCTCAGCCTCCTGAGTAGCTAGGATTCCAGGCGTGAGCCACCGGAGCCCGGCTGAAAGTGTGTTTCTGTAGTGTGAATTTACATTGTTTCCCAGTGATGATTGAGAGAAGCTCCTGCCTCTCTCTATGAACTATTGAATAAAGCAGAAAAAGTTAATTTTCATAATGCCCCCCCTCCTTTTTTTGTCATGGGGCTTGAACTCTGGGCTTGGGTGCTGTGCCTCATGGACTTTGCTGC
The DNA here is from genome assembly GCF_024711535.1 of Dipodomys merriami. Lineage (NCBI taxonomy): Eukaryota > Metazoa > Chordata > Mammalia > Rodentia > Heteromyidae > Dipodomys > Dipodomys merriami. Next base: position 2,471,457 of record NW_027203115.1, on the reverse strand, counting down.
CAGGCTGACTTTGAGCCACGATCCTCAGCTCATTTTTCACCAGGGTCGGTGGCTCACACCTGTAATCCTAGCTACTCAAGAGGCTGAGATCTGAGGATCACAGTTTGAAGCCAGCCTGGGCAGCAAAGTCCGTGAGACTCTTATCTCCAGTGAACAACCAGAAAACTAGAAGTGGAGCTGTGGCTCCAAGTGTAGAACACTACTAGCCTTGAACAGAAGAGCTCAAGGACAGTGCTCAGGCCCCGAGTTCAAGTCCCACAACCAAAAACAAAAGATTCTGTGAGTAGGGCACTGGTGGTTCCTATCTATAATCCTAATTACTCAGTAGGCTGAGTTCTGAGGATTGAGGTTCAAAGACAGCAGGGATGGGAAAGTTTGTGAGAGTCTTATCTCCAGTAAGCTACCAAAAAGCTGAAGTAGAGCTGTGGTTCAAGTGGTAAAGCACCAGCAAAAATGCTTAGGGACAGCACCCAGGCCCTGAGTTTAACCTCCAGTTCCAGCACACATATAAAAGTAGATGTTAAAGTTGGGCAGGAGCGATTAGGTTTCACTGCAGAGGATCACTGATAACTTGCTAGCTGGGACTGCCTGGGAGATAGGAGAAGGAAAAGCCAAAGGGACATCTATCTTTTCCTGCCTGGATAGATTTTGCTGGCAGGACTGAATCTTATTCTCTCTCATAGGCAACTGCAATGTCTGTGGACTGTCTTGGGCAGCATGCAGTGCTTTCTGGGTAAGTGAGCTTTCAGATTTGGCTACAATATCTGGGGAACAAATTGCAAGGAAGTTTTTGGGAAATTAGAAAATATTCTCCCCCGCCTTTTTTGTTTGTTTGCTGGTCCTGGGGCTTGCTATGGCCTTGGGCACTGTCTTTGAGCTTCTTTTGCTCAAAGCTAGCCTCTACCACTTGAGCCACAGTGCCACTTCCAGCTCTTTCTGAGCAGTTTATTGGAGATAAGAGTCTCATGGACTTTTCTGGCTAGGCTGGCTTTGAACTGCAATCCTCATATCTCAGCCTGCTGAGTAACTAGGATTACAAGTGTGAGCCACCGGCATCTGGTGAAAATAATCTTATATATATTTTTTTGTTTGTTTGTTTTTGGGTCCATCGAGGGGCCTGAACTCTTGGGCCTGGGCGCTGTCCCTCAGCTCTTCAGCTCAAGGCTAGCACTCTACCACTTGAGCCACAGTGCCACTTCCGGTTTTTTTCTTTTTGCTTATGTGGTGCTGAGGAATCAAACCCAGGGCCTCAGGCATGCCAGGCAAGCGCTCTACCACTGAGCCACCTTCCCAGCCCCAATAATCTTATATATATTTTTTAATTTTTTTATTGTAAAGATACTATACAGAGGGTTACAGTTACATGAGTGAGGTAATGAGTACATTTCCTCTTGAACATTGTAATAATCTTATATTTAAAGATCATGATGGTAAGATTTAATTCTCATATCCTAGTGTCTGCAAGGGCCAATTTGTGAACTATTTGTATATTATTTTTGTTTCATTCCTAAAAGATAAGAAATACAGTAGACCTTTGGTATCCTCAAGTACATAGTTCCAAGGAAAAACCATACATGCGCAGGATGCATAGAGTTCATTACTACACCTTTGAGTACCCGCCTTCTACATGGGGTGAAGAAGTGGTCACCTGGCTGGGGGTGGGGTGCAGTTCACACAAACCACTCTCCTTAACTTCTTTCAAACAATTCTGATTTTTTTTTTTGCTGGTTGTGGGGCCTGAACTCTGGGCCTGGGCGTTGTCAGCTCTTCAGCTCAAGGCTAGTGCTCTACCACTTCTGGCTTTTTCTGCTTATGTGGTGCTGAGGAATAGAACCCAGGGCCTCATGCATGCAAGGCAAGCACTCTACCACAGGGCCACCTTCTCAGCTCAATTCTGATTGTTGTGTTCTGCTTTTTGTTTTCCAGCCCTACCTGATCCTGGCCTTGAGAAGGTGTGGCCAGATCCCTGTTAATGGGCTTGCTCCCCTCCTCTTCCCCTTCAGCATTTAAGCTTTATTTGGCTTCCTTTCTTGAGATTAGTTATCACTTGTCCATCTGCTTTTCATTTCCTCTCTCATTTTGCCTTTGTGGATTTTGTTTTGTTTTATTCTTTAAAAACTCTTGAGGCTTGGGGGGAGGGGGAAATAGCTATAAGTGCATATGTTCTATTGGCCATGTTCATTCTCAAGTGCTTGCTTTCTGCTGCTGTATATTTGTTCTATGATGTTTGAACTGCCCTGGTGATGTATATGTGTCCCATCTATGGAACTCTTTGCCTTGTACTGACTTCTCTTTTTGGCAATACTTGGGTTTGAACTCAGGACCCAGAACTTGATAGGCAAATGCTGTACCACTTGAGCCATGCCTCTAGCCTTTAAATTTTTCTTTCTGAAAGGAAGATGCCAGCTGTTCATAGCAGGATCAGATGATTTCTTTGGAGAAGGCCAGAGGATGGTGCTTTGTCATTTGAGTTACATTGCCACTTTTGGCTTTTTGTTAATTGGAGAAGAGAGTCAGATTTTTCTGCCTGGGCTGGCTTCAAGCCACAATCCTCCAACTCAGCCTCCTGAGTAGCTAGGATTAGAAATGTGAGCCACTAGCACACCTCTTGATACTGTGTCTTTCCATGATATCCTTCTTCTCCTTTAATTATTCTTCCTTAAAGTGTCTGCCACTATCTAGAATTTTATGTTATTTCCTAGTTTTTTTCTGAACAGGAATTATTGTACTTATTTTTATTTTTTGTCTTTAGCCTACTCATCTTCATGGATATTCAGGGGCTTGTAGAGCTATCTAATAAATAATCAATACCAGATGGCTATAGGGGTATTGATTCCTGTACCAGCCTTTTTTTTTCTTCTTTCTTAAAATAAAAGAAAATAAGTGATCATAGGATATTTTTTTTTTTTTTTTTCTGGTCATGAGGCCTGAACTCTGGGCCTGAACCTCAGCTCTTCAGCTCAAGGCTAGCACTCTACCACTGGAGCCACAGCGCCACTTCCAGCTTTTTCTGCTTATGTGGTGCTGAGGAATCGAACCCAGGGCTTCATGCATGCGAGGCAAGCACTCTACCACTGAGCCACCTTCCCAGCCCAACATTTTTATTTTCTAGATTCTTTGTATTTATAAACACTTTGGACATCGGCATACTTACTATATGTAACATTAATTATCAGTATTTTTTTCCTTGGGTTATTATTTTCCTTCCTGGTAGATTTAATTTGGCTTCCAGACAGTAAGCTTCCAGAGGAATTTGAGATTTCTCTGTAGGGTTTTGGCCTAGTGATGAGTGATGTGTTAATTCCACATACTTATCAAAGACTACAGAGTACTGTTCCTGGTGACATGAAGCTGACAAAGGTATTCAAGACATTGTCCATGTTCTAGACACTCAGAGAAACTGAGACAAGAAGCTTAATATCCATGGCCCTATTGCAGAGTAATTGTAGCCATAGAAATGCAGCCCTGCCATGGGAGTAATGTGGAAGCAGGCACTGGGGTGATGGGGGGGAGGGGAGTGGGGCAGGTTGGGTCTGACTCAGGTGGATGTGGTAGGGAAGGACAGGTCTGCAGGTAGACTCACAGGGATTTGACTTCCCTTAGCTTGCCTACCAGCTTGAATTCCTCTAGTCACTTAGATGCCTTCAGAGTAGATAAATATCAAGTGTGTCTGTTTTGTTTTGTTTTTATGCCAGGCCTGGGGCTTGAACTCAGGGCCTGGTTACTGTCCCTTAGCTTTTTTTTTTTTTACATTTTAAAAATTATTATATCTTTTTTTTGGGGGGGATGGTCCGGTCGTGGGGTATGAACTCTGAGCTGGGCACTGTCCCTTAGCTCTTCAGCTCAAGGCTAGTGCTCTAACACTTGAGCCACAGCACCACTTCTGGCTTTTTTTTCTGCTTATGTGGTACTGAGGAATCGAACCCAAGGCCTGATGCATGCGAGGCAAGCACTCTACCACTGAGCCAACTTCCCAGCCCCAAATTATTATATCTTTAAATAGTTGTACAAAGAAGTTCCCATTCTACAACACAGTATGAGTACAAAGTGTCTGACACCATTGTCACCCATCACTCCTAACCCATCCCTTCCCTCACATTTTTAAAAATTGAGATTAGGTGATTTACAGAAATTTCACATATTTTACAGAATTGTGGAATAGTGAAAGCAAATTGTCATTATTGTGGTCTATAAAGTTTGTGAATTCTATGAGCTTTGACAATACACATTATTTCTTCCCCATCAGGTGATAATTACATTTGCTTCCTTTTGCTTAGTGTAGGCTGTTCCCTCTTTCCCTCTCACTCCTCTCTTCCCATCGCTGTCTTTGGGTTGCATAGTTCTTTTTCTTCTATGTCCAAAGGGGCTGATTGGCCCCTTTGTTGTATGTTGTTCCTTTTCCCACTTACTCTGTTCCTCCTTCTGGCTTTCTTCTGTTGTGTGCATATATCTACCATATATATGGTCAAGAACATGGCGTCATTTAGCAATGATATGACAAAGTGGGTGGCTGTCCTTTGTTTCCTGAGTCCTGTTTACTTTATCATATCTTCTTACATTTTGGCTTTAGCATCCACATATCAGGGAGACCATGTGCCATTTGTCTCTTTGTTCTTGGCTTACTTTGCTCAAAATAATCTAGTTCCATCCATTTCCCTGCAAATGCCATTATTTTGTCCTTTCTAATGGCTGCATAATATTCCATTGTATATAGATACTACAATTTTTGGATCCACTCATAAGTAGTGGGGCAGCTGGTTTGTTTCCAAATCTTGGCTTTTGTGAACATGGAGGTGCATGTGTCTTTGTATACTGGTTCCTGTTGTTTAGGGTAGATGCCTACAAGTGGTACGGCTGGGTCATAGGGGCCTTAGCTTTTTTTGCTTAAGGCTAGTATTCTTCCACTTGAGCCATAGTTTTGCTTCCTGTATCTGAAATTTTGGGGAGCACTCCTTACAAATGGAATGCAAGTCTGAATATGCTTTTCCGTTCCAGTGCCAGTGCTGTTGTGTTGCTATATTATACTAACTTTGATGTTGTTCTAGCCGCAGATTCCTATACATCATCAATCTGGATGCTCCTTTCGAAGGTCACCGGAAAATCTCTCGTCAGAGCAAGTGGGACATTGGAGCTGTACAGTGGAATCCTCATGATAGCTTTGCACATTACTTTGCAGCTTCAGTGAGTTCATTTAGGGAATGTCATCTTTTGTGTGTGTGTGTGTGTGTGTGCGTGCGTGCGTGCGTGCGTGCGTGCGTGCGTGCGTGCACGTATGCCAGACCTGGGGCTTAAACTCAGGGCCTGGGCGCTGTCCTTGGCTGTTTTTGCTCAAGGCTAGTGTTTTACCACTTGAGTAACAGCTCCATTTCTGGCTTTTTTGGTGCTTAATTGGAGAGTAGTCTTTTGGTGCCTAATCGGCAATATGTGTCACAGACTTTGCCTTCATCTTTTTTCCCTCTAGAACAAGTAGAGATTTAACTGTTTTGTTCTTTGTCCTGGGCTACCAGAAGGACTCTTACTAACCTCGGGTGTGGCCATTCTGTGTGCTGGACTGCTCTTGTCAGGACTGACAGTCTGAGCTAGCAGAGCATTTTGAGCAAAGGAAGAAGAGTCACCTTGTCAGCTTGAGAAGGAAGAAAAACTCTTCCCAGTCATTCCAAAACAGACTGTGACTTAACCTGTGAATGTCTGAAGTTGAACAGATTTTCAGGACTATTCTGAAAGAGATGGGAGAGTCAATCTACTGCTTTTTCATTCTTGGCCTCTTCCCTGAGTGCTGGAATGCTCTGTTGGCTTAGACCTCTGGGCCCTTTAGCTCCCTTTTCCCCCTCAGCCCCTGTCCAGGGTTTCTCAGCCTTGACATTATCGACATGTTTGGCCAGATAACTGGTACGCCCTTCCTATGCAATATAACAACCTACTGGGTTCCTATCAGAATGTCATTTTTTTATGACTAAAAATATTTCATATATATATACATACATACGTGTATATATATGCTATAATTCATAAGTTCAATATCTGTATTGTGAATAGAGCTGATCTGAACACGTGTATGGCTAGATATATACCTAGTGGTAGAATTGCAGAGTCTATGGTAATTCTATAGCTTAACTTTTTTTTTCTTTTTTCTTTTTTTTTTTTGTGCCAGTACTGGGGCTTGAACTCAAGGCCTAAGCACTGTCCCTGGGCTTCTTTTGATCAAAGCTAGCACTCTACCACTTGAAACACAATGCCACTTCTGGCTTTTTCTGTTTTTGTGGTACTGAGGAATTGAACCCAGGGCTTCACACATGCTAGACAAGCACTCCACTACTAAGCCACATTCCCAGCCCCTGGCTTAACTTTTTGAGTGAACGAGCAAATTGTTTTCCACAATTTTGTCTTGTCTTTTCTTTCTTTCTTCCTCCCTCCCTCCCTCCCTCCCTCCTTTCCCCCTCTCTCTCCCTTCCTTCCTTCCTTCCTTCCTTCCTTCCTTCCTTCCTTCCTTCCTTCCTTCCTTCCTCTCTCTTTCTTTCTTTCTTTCTTTCTTTCTTTCTTTCTTTCTTTCTTTCTTTCTTTCTTTCTTTCTTTCTTTCTTTCTCTGCTTCTGGGGCTTGAACTCTGGGCTTGTGAACTATCCTGAGCTTCCTTTACTCAAGCTGAGCACTCTACCACTTGAGCCTCAGTGTAACTTCTGGCTTTTTTGAGTAGTTTATTGGAGATAAAAGATGAGGACTGGGGCTGGGAAGGTGGCCCAGTGGTACAGCTCTTGCCTTGCAAGTACATGAGGCCCTCGATTCGATTCCTCAGCACCACATAAGCAGAAAAAGCTGGAAGTGGGGCTAAGGCTCAAGTGGTAGAGCGCTAGTCTACAGCTGAAGAGCTGAGGGACAGAGCCCAGGCCCAGAGTTCAGGCCCCATGACTGACAAAAAAAAAAAAAAAAAAGATGAGGACTTATCTGCCCAGGTTGGCTTTGAACTGCAACCCTCAGATCTCAGCCTCCTGGGTAGCTAGGATTACAAGGGTGAGCCCCCAGTGCTCAGCCAATTTTATATTTTTATCAGCAATGCATAAAGGTTCCAGTTTCTTTTTACATTCTCAGTATTTGCTGTTTATTGTGTGTATGTTTATAAATTTAAATGATAAATAATTGGTATGCTGTGGTACCTTGTTTTGGATTTGGTTTACATATCTTTTATGATTAATACTGTTGAGCTTCTTTTCCTGTGTCTGTTGGCTATTTCTATGTTCTTTTTTCTTTTTCTTTTCTTTTTGGCCGACCAGCTCCTCTTCTGGATTTCTGGTGGTTAATTGGACTTAAGAGTCTCATGGATGTTACTGACAGGGCTGGTTTGGAACCATGATCCTCAGATCTCAGTCTTTCGATTAGTTAGGATTAAAAGTGTGCCACAGGGCCCAGCTCTGTGTGCTCTTTTGGTGAATCTTGGCCTTTTTATTTTTGGTGATGTAGGGGATCAAACCTAGGGCCTAGGTTTGATACCCTACCACTGAGCTACACCTTTAGCTCAATAATTCTTTTATATATTCTGTATACTAGACCATCTTCAACTCTTTTTTTTTTTGGTCGGTCATGGGGCTTGAACTCTGGGCCTGGGCGCTGACCCTCAGCTCTTCAGCTCAATGCTAGAGCTCTACTACTTGAGCCACAGCACCACTTCTGGTTTTCTGAGTCGTTTATTGGAGATAAGAGTCTCACAGTCTTTCCTGCCCAGGCTGGCTTTGATCTGTGATCCTCAGTTCTCAGCCTCCTGAGTAGCTAGGATTACAGGCCACACCTGGTTATTTGTTCACTTTCTTGAGATTATTGTTTAATTTATAAAAGCTTTAGTTTTGAGGAAGTTCAATTTTTCTGAGTTTTTTCCCCCCTTATGTTCTTGGTTGGAAGGCAGCCTTTTTGTAGGAAAAAGAGCTTTGGAGTTAGGTAAGCTTGAGGAGTTAGGTAAGTTTGAGATCAAATTCTAGTTGAACACTCAATAATGCTCTTTCATCGTGAACAAATCACTCAACATTTTGAACTTTCATTGCTTCATCTGTAATGTGAATGATGCCATGCACTATTCAGAGTGATGGGAAAGGGCCAAAGGTCAGATTGCTTAGGTATCTCACACTGCCACTAGCAGTGTGGACTGCCCCTACTGACCCTGTGGAAATGGTAGGTAATGTTATAAGAAGATAAGGAACTTTTTTTGTTTTATTCTGTTCCTATAGGAAGCTATTCTCAATCTTAACCTTTTCAAGAACTTCATCTGTTTAGACTTGGAAACTAGTATTTTAGAATAAAAAACTTAGAACCTTATAGATCAAGCTATCTCTGAGCTAAAACAAAAATAAAGCTAGTGTGTGTGTGTGTGTGTATACATATGGATTCAAAAATGACTAAACATCATGTTATTGTTGTCAGTTTTTGGTTTTGTTTTGTTTATTGGTTATAGGGTTTGACCTCAGGGATTAAAGGTAGCACTCTACGACTGAGCCACATCTCTACTTTCAGTTTTCTGGTGTTTAATTGGAGATAAGAGTCTCGTGGACTTTCCTGCCCAGGGTGGCTTTGAACTATGATCCTCAGAAGACTCCTATGTAGCTAGGATTATAATCATGAGCCAGGCTGTTGTCAGCTAATTAGTAATTTTTATATACTTTTCAGTGTTTCTTAAACATGATATTTAGGGATATCTAGCTGTTTTTTTTTTTTTTTTGGTCCGATCATGGGGCCTGAACTCTGGGCCTGGGCGCTGTCCCTCAGCTCTTCAGCTCAAGGCTAGTGCTCTACCACTTCCGGCTTTTTTCTTTTTGCTTATGTGGTGCTGAGGAATCGAACCCAGGGCCTCATGCATGCAAGGCAAGCGCTCTACCACTGAGCCACTTTCCCAGCCCGTTTAGCTGTTTTTTTTTAAAGTAAAATGTGATTTAATGAAGTCTTTATTTTTTTCTTCCTTTTTCCTGTAATAGTTTTTTTTTTTTGTGTATGTATGTTTCATTTTTCCTTTTCTTTTTCTCTTTCAGCCCTTTGATACAGTCTGGTGAGGTAATTCACACCTTTAATCCTAGCTACTTGGGAAATTGAGATTGAGAGAATCACGATTTGAGAGAATCACTATTCAAGGCCAGCCTGGGCAAAAAGTTTGTGAGGCCCTATCTCAATAAAACAACAGCAACAACAAAAATCTGGGTGTAATGGCATGCATCTGTCATCCCAGCTATGCAGAAAAAATAAATAGGGTGTTTGCAATTCAGGCTAACCTGGGCAAAAAGCGAGAATCTTCTTGAAAAATAACCAGAGTAAAAAGGGCTAGGGCTATGGTTCAAGTGGTAGAGTACTTGACTGACAAGCATAAGGTCTTGAGTTCAAACCCCAATACTGACAAAAGGAAGGAAGAAAGAAAAATTTGATACAGGCATATTTAAAGGACTCTTGTATAATTTTGCCTTCTTGGACACTTTTTGGTGCTCTTTCTTTTCCTTCCTTCCTTCCTTCCTTCCTTCCTTCCTTCCTTCCTTCCTTCCTTCCTTCCTTCCTTCCTTCCTTCCTTTCTTTCTTTCTTTCTTTCTTTCTTTCTTTCTTTCGTTGTGGGGCTTGAATTCTGGGCCTGGGCTCTGTCCCTCAGCTCTTCAGCTCAAGGCTAGTGCTCTACCACTTGACCACAGCACCACTTCCAGTTTTTGAGTGGTTTATTGGAGATAAGACTCTCATGCCTGGGTTGGCTTTGAACTGTGATCCTCAGAACTCAGCCTCCTGAGTAACTAGGATTACAGATGTGAGCCAGTGGCCCCAGGCTAATATAATCATAAATTATTTATTTATTTATTTGGTCATGGGGCTTGAACTGTGGGCCTGGGCGCTGTCCCTCAGCTCCTCAGCTCAGTTTTTTTTTTGTTTCTTGTGTATATGTATTTTAAAAATGTTGGTGGGTAGACTTTAGGCATTGGATTCTGGGAAGGGTAAGCCGAAAACATTCAGTGTGACAGCAGGAGAATTGAGGGGTGATCTCCAGAGAGGGGATGAGATTACTGTAATGGTCAGGGACATCTGGAGCTGTAGGTCAGCTGTGACTGTTCAAGATGGATTCCTTATAAGATAACCCTGCTGTTTCATTTGAAACTTATAACCCTGAACACTGGGCTAAAGCCATTTTGATTATAAGATTTCAAATGACTATTTAAAGAGTTCAGCATGTAGGATCTCTGCCATACACAGTGGCTTCCCCTCCTTTGCTGTAAGCAATTGAGGATAAGAGCATACATTCCAGTGTGCGTGCTATGTTATCACTACCTTCTCCCTCTGGTTTCTTTTCAGAGTAACCAACGTGTTGACCTTTATAAGTGGAAAGATGGCAGTGGAGAAGTCGGCACAACCTTACAGGGCCATACTCGGGTAATCAGGTAGGCATCAGCCTTCCACAGCTCCTCAACCTGTGTCGCTTTGTCCCAGTCATTTGTTAAGATGAACGTTCCACCCTCTTTGCAAGGCTTGATCCTCTCTGTGTTGCCCTGGCTCTGAGTGGCCAATGGTCCTTAATGTTTTCCAAGGTAATCCAGGGTTCCTGTGCTTGGCTCTGATTTAGTAAATGATTACTTTGTGTATTTTTCTTTTCTTTTGACTGTTTTTGTCTGTTGGAGTGGGAAAGGGAGGAAGGGAGACTGCATGCATTAAGTTGAAATGTTTCATTTCTATCTCGGGAGCAGGTGATAGTGTCCATGGCAACCAAAGGAGGACCTGAAAACTTTCTGAATTCAGTTTACTCTTGTTTAATACCAAGGAACTTTGGAATTCCCCATCCTGAACCATGTCATGTTTAAGTCAGTAGAGACTAGATTTGCTAATGCTTTGGAGCCAGACATGAAGTTGTTTTTCTTATCTTTATTCTGTATTTCTTCTGTCCCAGCGACTTGGACTGGGCGGTGTTTGAGCCTGATCTCCTAGTCACCAGCTCAGTGGACACCTACATCTACATTTGGGATATCAAGTAAGAGCAATGGAAAGCTACAGCCACTTTGTGGCATGATTTGGGACCTTTGTTTTAGATAGTAAGTATCTTATTTGGTTTCCTCAAGGTGTAGATCCTGAGACAAGGGTTTGAATACAAATATATTATGTTCTCAAGAGGTGCTGGTAGGGGAGATGACAGGCAAATCAGGAGGGCTAAAAAGGGACATGGTTCTTCTCAGTTTCCAGAACCCCATCTTCCTGGGGAGCACCGGTGTTGGTGCAAAACACCCTCCTCGAAGGAAATGGACTCATAGCCTGACTCATGTAATTATAATCCCTCTGTACATCACCTCTATAATAACAATAAACTAGTAACACTCAGAGGTGTCTCACTCCAGGCCAGGGCTGTAGTTATTGATGGCTACTGCCCCTAGCTCATCAGACCCATCAGAGTTCTGTAAAGCAGGCTCCAAGACCAGGGAGATCTCACTGGCAAAGTAATACAGGTGCTGGCATTTGGAAGATGAGCTAGAGTTTAGTGATGTGCTAAATGACAGTGATAGATTTTGATGAGGCACAGACACACATCTATAGCAGGCAGGGCTGAGATACCTGCTTGGCTCTTTATGGCTCTTTGTGAGGCTTTGGTTCCCAGCTGTCAAAGGGGTGCTAATGGCTGCCTCACAGGGCTGCTCCGCATGGACTAACAAGTAAAGAACTCCTGATCCCAGCTGGGCCTGGCAGCATTTCCTTTGCCATATGGTTAGAGCCGTCTGCTCTGAGGGGCATCTGTATAGTCTCTTAGACCAGATCTCTTCCCTCGCCACATCACTCTTCTTCCCTCCTATCAGTGATTTCATCTGGAAAGCTGGGACAGGGCAGAAGACAATTCAGGTATGGAGATGGAACAGACAAGCCAGACCAGCAAAGGGGTTTTTAAGGAGTTAGGGGTGTGTGGCTGACTTGACCAGGAGTTAGGACAGGTCAGCAGTAAGGCCCATTGGTCAGGTCTGTCCCCAGAGAAGTCTGGAACCCAGGTGAAATGGAAGAGGAAACTCTTAAGTTATCAGGCAGTTATGACTGTATTAAAGATCATCCTTCATTTACATGAAATGAGTATTTTATCATGTAAGGCACTGAACTGACATTCTTTCTCAGGCTAAGGCAGAGCCATGGAATTGCCTTGCCTACCTAGGGTGAATGGTAGAACTTTTCTCTCAAAAAATCTTCTTTTGTATTTAGAGTGGTTCTTTTTTAAAATTGTAGTGAAAAACACAAGCCATAAAAGTTACTATCAATCATCTTTTCTTCTTCTTTTTTTTTTGCTTATGTGGTTGAGGAATCGAACCCAGGGCCTCATGCATGCAAGGCAAGCGCTCTACCACTGAGCCACCTTCCCAGGCCTCTTTTTTTCTTTCTTTCTTTTATTTTTTTTGTCAGTCCTGGGGTTTGAACCTTGGGCCTGAGCACTGTCCCTGCGCTCTTCAGCTCAAGGCTAGTGCTCTACCAGTTGAGCCACACTGCCATTTCTGGTTTTTCTGGTGGTTTATTGGAGATAAGATCTCATGGACTTTGCTGAGGCTGGCTTCGAACTGTGATCCTCAGATCTGAACCCCATGAGTAGCTAGGATTACAGATGTGAGCCACCGGAGCCCAGCTCTTTTTTTTTTTCTTAAAAGGACCAATTCTGTCTCATAATCTAGTTTCCTTTTAGAAAGTCTTCATCTTGAGAAACTGAAACTCTAAAGCCATTCAATACTTCATTTCTTTCTTCCCCATCTCTGACAATCATCATTCTGTTTTCTGTTTTAGTGACTTTGGCCACAGTAACTGTCTCATATAGGTAGAACCATACAATATTTATTTATATTTTTTTATTTTTTATTTTATTTTATTTTTATTTTTTATTTTTTGTGTCCGGTCATGGGTCCTGAACGTCTGGACATGGGTGCTGAACTCTGGGCCTGAGCGCTGTCCCTCAGCTCTTCAGCTCAAGGCTAGCACTCTACCACTTGAGCCACAGCGCCACTTCCAGTTTTCTAGTGGTTTTTTGGAGATAAGAGTCTCACGGACTTTCCTGCCAGGGCTGGCTTTGAACCTTGATCCTTAGATCTCAGCCTCCTGAGTAGCTAGGATTACAGGCATGAGTCACCAGCGCCCAGCTGTGGTATATTCTTAAAATGAAGTACTATTCATTTTTTTAAAAAGGAAAGAAATTGGGGCTGGGAAGGTGGCTCAGTGGTAGAGTGTTTGCCTTGCATGCCTGAGGCCCTGGGTTCGATTCCTCAGCACCACATAAGCAAAAAGAAAAAAGCCGGAAGTGGCGCTGTGGCTCAAGTGGTAGAGCGCTAGCCTTGAGCTGAAGAGCTGAGGGACAGCGCCCAGGCCCAGAGTTCAGGCCTCACAACTGGACCCAAAAAAAAAAGGAAAGAAATTCTGACATACTTGACAACGTGGAAGAACTTTTAAGGACATTCTTCTAAATGAAATTGGTCATGAGCCGGGTGCTGGTGGCTCATGCCTATAATCCTAGCTACTCAGGAGGCTGAGATCTAAGGATCAAGGTTCAAAGCCAGCCCGGGCAGGAAAGTCCGTGAGACTCTTATCTCCAATAAACCACTAGAAAACCGGAAGTGGCACAGTGGCGCTATGGCTCAAGCAGTAGAGCACTCGCCTTGAGCCAAGCCCAGAGTTCAAGCCCCATGACCAAATAAATAACTAAATACATAATATATATATATATATATATATATATATATATACACACACACACCACATTTTATTTACTTTCATTTATTGCTTCTGCTGCTTGGCCGTTGGGAATATTTAGAGTAGTTTTCTTCTTTCTTTCTGATTTTTTTAGTGCTGAGGATTGAACTTGGACCTTATCCATGATATCACTCTACCACTGTACTTTTACCTCAGTTCCCAGAGTAGTACTTTAATCTACTTTTGAAATACCATTAGAAATGTTCTTGCAGCTATACTTTTATGACCCACCCTGCTCAATTGTGAAATCTGTGGGGATTTATTTAGCTGTATGATCTGAAATTCAGATGTGGCTTCAATTAAAATGATTAAGAAAGTTCATCTACCTTGAGAAAAACATGTCTCTCTGTATACTTTTCGCGTGCGTGCGTGCGTGCGTGCGTGCGTGCGTGCGTGCGTGCGTGCGTGCGTGCGTGCGTGCGTGCGTGTGTGTGTGTGTGTGTGTGTGTGTGTCCTGGGGGTTGAATGCTGGGCCTTGGTGCTATCCCTAATCTGCTTTCAAAGCTAGCGCTCTCCTACTTCCGGCTTTTTTGGTGGTTAATAGGAGTGAAGAGTGTCTCACAGACTTTTCTGTCTAGGCTGGCTTTGAACCTCACTCCCCAGATCTCAGCCTCTTGAGTAGTTAGGATTATATGCATAAGCCACCAGCACCAGGCTATATTTCTTTTTAAGTCCTTCAAAGCAGATACAACTCTTAAATTCCCATTGAGAGGAAAGTAAAGGAATGTGTGCAAAGGGTAAAAAGCACCAGGGGGCTGATAGCATATGAATTGGACATGTGACCTCCAATTTTTATATTTCAGGGATACCAGGAAACCTACTGTTGCATTATCTGCTGTTGGTAAGTGTTCATCTCTGCTTGTCTTCATTTTACTCCTTTCTGTTCTATTCCATTCAGTTCCATTCCTTCTCACACTCTGACCACTTATAACTGGAGGTGGGATAGAAGGTCCTGCATTGTAAAGTGCTTGCATCAGGTTAACTCTGACTCTACCCTGAGGTTATAACTTGCCTTCTGTGCTTCAATCAGCTTCAGACATCATAATCATCATAGAGCCAATCTCTTTCCATCTTTCCCCTGACCCATTTCCCTCTCCTATTTGAAGTAAAACCTGGGTATTATGCCATTTCTTCAATATTTTGAAGTAAAACCTGGGTATTATACCATTTCTTCAATAAATGTTTGTGTATTTTTTTTTTTAATTTTTTTTATTGTAGAGATACTATACAGAGGGTTACAGTTACATGAGTGAGGTAATGAGTACACTTCCACTTCCTCTTGAACATTGTTACCCCCTCCATTGTTTTCCCCCTACCATCCCCTCCCTCCCTCCCTTCCCCAAGGTTCTTTTTTTTTTTTTTTTTTTTTGATCGTGATTAAGTGATTACTTAATTTCCGGAAATTCACAGTATTGTGGAATAATGATGCTCATTTAAAGTCACAAGTTCATTCTAACTTTCCTGGAGCAAATTGTCTATCACAGTCTGTAATATATAACGGTGCTCATATGTTATATACCATATATGTGATCAGCAGCATGGGGATATTTAGTAGTGGTTCAACCAGATGAGTGGGAGTTCTTTGTTTCTTAAGTCCTGTTAGTTTTGTCATATCACCTAACATTTTGGATTCATCATCCACTTATCAGGGAGACCATGTACTGTTTGTCTCTTCGTTCTTGGCTTACCTCGCTCAACATGATTCCTTCTAGCTCCATCCATTTCCCTGCAAATGCCATTATTTTGTCATGTTTGTGTATTTTTACAAAAGAAGAAGCCTTTTACAAAAGAAAACCATAATAGTATTAATATATCTAGTTAATAATGGTTTTTCAATATTGTGAAATAGCTAAGAAATAGATTTCCCCAATAGTCTGTTTCTGTGTCTATCTCTGTCTCTTTTCTTTTCTTTTTGCTAGTCCTAGGGCTTGAACTCAGGGCCTGGGTGCTGTACCTGAGCCTCTTTGTGCTCAAAGGCTAGTGCACTACCACTTGAACCACAGTGCCACTTCCAGCTTTTTTGAGTAGTTTATTGGAGATAAGTGTCTCACAGGGACTTTTCTGCCAAGCTGGCTTCAAACTATGATTCTCAGATCTCACTCTCCTGAGAGGTAGGATTATAGGCATGAGCCACTGATATCTGATTCTGTCTGTCTGTCTCTCTTTCTTTCTTTTCTTTTTTTTTTTTTTTTTTGTCTGTCATGGGGCTTGAACTCTGGGCCTGAGCACTGGCTCTCAGCTCTTCAGCTCAAGGCAACCACTCTACCACTTGAGCTACAGCGCCACTTCCAGTTTTCTGGTGGTTTATTGGAGATAGGAGTCTCACCGTCTTTCCTGCCTGGGCTGGCTTTGAACCTCGATCCTCAGATCTCAACCTCCTGAGTAGCTAGGATTACAGGAGTGAGCTACCATGCACAGCCTGTCTCTCTGTTTTATTTTCATTTTTTGTGACGGTGAGGATCAAACTCAGGACTTCATGAATACTAAGCACAGGGTCTACTACTGAGCTATATCCCTAGCCCATTTCTCTCTCTCTAAATTGATGCTTATACATCAATTGATGTTTCTAACTTAGATTGGTTTTAGAGAAACCTTCAAAAAGAAGACAATTATCTTTTTTTAGCCCACCTGTTCTGATAGCTTTTTTTGTGTGTTATGGGTCCTGCTTTAAAAAAAAAAATAGAAAAAAGGTATAAAAAAAGGTATAGTCAGTATCTTTTCTTTTTGCCCCTCAGTGAGATTTCTTAGGGTGCCAGAACTACCCTGGGAGAAAACAGTTCACATGAGAGGCTTGTTAACCTTTATACACCACTTAATCTAACATTCCCTGAGAGCTGCACCTTGGATACTGTCTGTTTCCCAGAGTCTAAGGTCTCACCTGACAGTGAGCACGTTGTTTATGCCTCTGGGGAGAGAGTCAGTAGGAGCATATCTGTATGTGCTTCAGAGTGTTCTCTGGGTCAGGGCTCTTTCAGCCTGGGGCCTGTATGTGACCCTGCTGTTACAATCCTAGTAGGACAGGTTGGACTGCTTGGAACTCTATGTAATTGTCCAAAAGAGGTGGAGCAAGCTCTTCATACTGTTTCTCCTCTAGCGGAGGAGAAAAGAAACTGAGTCTCCTAAGTAATACATAACCTGGATTTATCCTCAGTGATATGCTTTTATTCTTAGATGACTTAAGATGATCTATGTCTCAAGACTAAATATGACAACTGGAGCATGACTCAGTAGGGTGCCAGCCTAGCAAGTTTGAGGCCCTGAGTTCAAACACTAGTGCTGAAAAAAAAAGTAAATAAACAAATGCCAAGTGTGGGGTGGAAAGACAGATGTGGCTTGAATCACAGGAACTAAAATACAGTTAGAGGAATGGTTTTAGTGTTTCACAAACACCTTAGAATGATTAGTTTATAATATATATTTTATAAAGAACTCAAAGGGCATTTTGGACATTCCTATTATAAAGAAATGATAAATGATTAAGCAGATGGAAATGTTGATTACCAAGAATTTAATCACTATGCATGAATTGCATTTTTATACTGTACCCCATAAATATGTACAGTTTAAAGAAAGTAATTTTTTTTTTTTTTAGTTGGTCATGGGGCTTGAACTCTGGGCTTGGAAGCTATTCCTCAGCTCTTCAGCTCAAGACGAACATTCTGCCACTTGAGCCACAGCACCACTTCTGGTTTTCTGGTGGTTAATTGGAGATAAGGAGTTTCACAGATTTTGCTGCCCAGGCTGGCTTTGAACCTCAATCCTGAGACCTCCTGTGTAGCTAGGATTACAGGCATGAACCACCAGTGCCTGGCAGAAAGTACTTGTTAAGGTGGTGCACACCTGAAATCCCAGCACTGAGTAGGAAGTATGTGAGGCCAGCCTGGGATATAGAGCAAGTTTAAGGCCAGTGTGGACTATACAGAAGACCCTGCCTCAAATAAGCAAACAAACAGACATTGGTGGGGGTAGGGTTTGGATAAAAGGGTGGATGATGAGGGAAGAAAGGAAAAGGAAAACTAAGATAAATGAAAGCCATTAACAAACTCAAAACTTTCTTTTGGGCAAAGGACAAGTTCTGGGCCTGAGTTTTCTGTTAGATTTGGAGGCCTTGGTCTCTCACACATCTTAGATGAGGTTGCTCCCGAAGCCTTGCATCTGCACCAGCCACAGCAAAAGGTGGCAAAGTTGTAGCAGTAACAGAAATCAGCAGTTTGGGGTTGGTTTAATTGGACTTATTTCTTACGAGCCAGCTGAACATGGCACTGTATTCCAGTTTCTCCATGTCTCAGCCCTTTCCTCCTCCTGTCTTAGGTAGCTCTGTGCCTTTCTGGATTGGCACTGAGGAAAAAGGACTTGGAGTTTACATTGTCTGACACTGCAAACAGTGGAGCCCATTGAGCCAGTGGCCACATCAAACTGTAGTGGTAGATAGAGGTGGTGCAGTCATAGAAGACTGGAAGGTTCTAGAGCTCATGATCCAACTGCTGTGGAGGTGCTTCCCTCTGCTTCTGAAAGCACTGAAGGAAGCAGCTTTCTTCCCTTGGTTTTTCTTTGTAGCTGGTGCTTCCCAGGTCAAATGGAATAAAAAAAATGCCAATTGCCTTGCCACCAGCCATGATGGTGATGTTCGGATATGGGATAAGCGGGTGAGTGAACATCCCCCCCCCCCCCAGTGTAATTCATTTTTGTCCTTCCTAGAGGATATTAATTAGTCCTCCATTGTTGGTGGTCTGTTTGGCTTAGACAGAACAGTACTTGTAAAAGGTAGAAATAGTACCTGACAGTATTTTTGTATCCCCTCACCACCCATCAGACTATTCTGTGATGGGCCCTCAGTCAAGTTGTTTTGAAACTGACCAACTCAGGGCCAAATCTCTTGCAGAAACCCAGCACAGCAGTGGAATATTTAGCAGCCCATCTCTCCAAAATCCATGGGCTGGACTGGCATCCAGATAGTGAGCACATTCTTGCTACTTCCAGTCAAGACAACTCTGTCAAGGTGAGTGGCACCTGTTGGGGCAGTTAGAGGAGCTGTTTTGGGTGGGATGGGGGGGGTTGTTTAGCACATGGGAGGGAAAGCTACAGAGAGCTAACATCCTCTGTTTCGTGGGAGCATGCACCTCATGGGGAGCTGAGTGAATAAAGTAAAACTGAGCAAGCTTTTTATTGACCAGCACAAGTGATGCTATGGCAGCTAACTTGTTTAAGTTTCCTTCCCTCTGTGACAGGAAGTCCGTGACAAAAGCATTTAGGAAGGAAAAGAAGTTTACTTGCAAGAAAGTCCGATAGACACATTGAGACTGAGTAGAAAAGAAAACCACCAAATTGCTTCGGTTACCAAGTTTTCTTTAGTCAGCTTATAATGGAAAAACAGCAGTTTTCTCATACGATTATCATATCTGCTAAAGTTAGGACCTCTTACACATTAGCATTGCAAAAGTTAGGGATAGAGTTGTTTTGCTAGGTATACTTTAACATCCCAGAAATGCTCAGGGTTTGATGTGTTTTGATGACCGTGTTGTTTTTGGTTTATCTCACAGTACAGTGTGTCTTGTTTCTTTGTCCTCTCTGATTGTGGCATATTCTGTTACCCTTGATCAGACTGGGAGCAGGGCAGGGCCACCTCTGTTCCACAGTTCCTCCTGTGTCCCATAAAGACAGGGACTTCACTGTAGAAGTTGGCTTAGCAGGTTTATAACAGAGCCTTAAATTAATATTTAATGCTTTATTGTATTCATATATATATATATTATACAACATTTGTTGTTTAATATAACTAGAGTCATGCATAAGACTTAAAAGGTTCTGTTTTGGGCTGGGAATATGGCTAACTGGTAGAGTGCTTGCCTTGCATGCATGAAGCAATAGGTTCAATTCCTCAGTAGCACATAAACAGAAAAAACCAGAAGTGGTGCTGTAGCCAAGTGGTAGAGTGCTAGCCTTGAGTAAAAGAAGCTCAGGGACAGTGCCTAGGTCCTGAGTTCAAAGCCTCAGGTGCGGCGGAAGGAAGGAAGGAAGGAAGGAAGGAAGGAAGGAAGGAAGGAAGGAAGGAAGGAAAGAAGGAAGGAAAGAAAGAAGGAAGGAAGGAAGGAAGGAAAGAAGGAAGAAAGGAAGGAAGGAAGGAAGGAAGGAAGGAAGGAAGGAAAAAACTAAAATGATTCAAATAAATTACAACCCCAAGGGGTTTATAAACATCAATACAGAGCCTTTTTTTTTTTTTTTTGGCCAGTCCTGGGGCTTGAACTCAGGGCTTGGGCACTTGCCCTGAGCCTTTCTGTGCTCAAGGCTAGTTCTCTACCACTTGAGCTACAGCACCACTTCCACATTTTTTTTTTTTTTTTTTTTGCCAGTCCTGGCCCTTGAACTCAGGGCCTAGGCATTGTCTCTGAGCTTCTTTTACTCAAGGTTAACACTCTACCACTTGAGCTACAGCTCCATTTCCAGTGTTTTCTGTTTATGTGGTACTCAGGAATTGAACCTAGGCTTCATGCATACTAGGGAAGCACTCAGCCACTAAGCCACATTCCCTGCCCCCAGGTTTTTTGGTTTTGTTTTTGTTTTTTTTTGGGGTCCGGTCGTGGGGCCTGAACTCTGGGCCTGGGCGCTGTCCCTCAGCTCTTCAGCTCAAGGCTAGCACTCTACCACTTGAGCCACAGCGCCACTTCTGGCTTTTTTTCTTTTTGCTTATATGGTGCTGAGGAATCGAACCCAGGGCCTCAGGCATGCAAGGCAAGCACTCTACCAATGAGCCACCTTCCCAGCCCTTGTTTTGTTTTTTTGGGTAGTTTATTGGAGATAAGAGTCTCATGGGCTTGCCTGCCTGGGCTGGCTTTGAACTGTGACCCTCAGATCTCAGTCTCCTGTGTAGCTATGATTACAGGCATGAGCCACTAGCTCCTGGATTGTGTGTGCACGCATGTGCGCGTGCGCCGATACAAAGACTTGAACCCAGGGCCGGTGTGCTATCTCTTAGCTTTTTCACTCAAGGCTGGTGTTGTGCTTGAGCCACAGCTCCACTTACGGCATTTTGCTGGTTAATTGGAGAAGAGTTTTACATTTTCCTGCCCAGTATGGCTTCGAATCTCAATCATCAGATCTCAGCCTCTTGAGTAGTTAGGATTATTGGCGTGAACCACTAATGCCCAGCTTAGTAGTTTTTGTTCTTAATCTTTTACTGTTTGTAATTTACTTTTATGTGTCAGAAGTGGTTTGTTTTTATTTTATTTATTACACTTGAGTTTTGTCTCATATCCCAGTAAGCTTATCTATCAAGTTCAGGAACCAGAAACCATCCAGTCCTGCATTTAAAAAAGAGCTAAATAGCATCTGCTATATGTTTGTTGTAAAGATTAAGTGAGATTAAAACACCTTAAAGTTGTAAGGGTGTGCATGTCTGACTGCAGTAAGTAGGGCATTTCATAGCTTGTCATTACATTACTTGCTTGATGTAAAAATAATGCAAGATCAAAGCCTGATTCACTCACCTTTCAGCTGCAGCAGAAGTTCCCTGGCAGGGAACAGTGATCTGCCCTGATCGGTGGTGCTCGTGAAGTCTAGAAATCTTACTGTAATGTTTATAGACGTGTACAGAATGATTCTTCCTGTCGCACAGTAGCATAGTTATGGAAATGGAGCTACAAAATACACTATTGGAATTTTCTTTGGAGAAACAAAAAGCAATGCATTCAAAGACTATGCCTATTTCAATAGCCAAGTTCTAAAAAAATGGTGTTTATTTCATAAGTTATCTTTTTTATTTTTCCCCCTTGTAGTTCTGGGATTACCGCCAGCCCAGGAAATACCTCAATATTCTCCCTTGCCAGGTGCCTGTCTGGAAGGCCAGATACACGGTGAGTGACATATACTACCTTAGTGTTCCAGACACAAGGGGCAAAAGGGGACTTGTTCTCTCTCATTCTCTCTCTCTCTCTCTCTCTCTCTCTCTCTGTCTCTGTCCCTCTTTCTCTCTCTCTCTCTCTCTCTCATTTATTTATTTATTTTTGGCCAGTACTGGGGTTTGAACCTTGGGCCTCATCCTGGCTTGGCTTGGCTTGTTTATTCATTTGGCTGGCACTCTGTCACCTAGCCATGCCTCCGGCCCAGCTTTTTACTGTTTTTGTTGTTGTTGTTTGGCTTTAGATTGTATCGCCATAAAAAAATCAGCCCTGCCCTGCTTGGGCTGGTTGTGAACTATAATTCTCTGAGCAGCTAGGATTATAGGCATAAGCTGCCAATACTTACCCTCTCTTATTTTCTTTCTTAGTGAGGCACTTTTTCTGTCTTGGTGTGAGGCACAGCAAATATGGTAATGCCTTTTTACTGCTTAAAATTTTACCTGGAGTGCTGGGCAGATCTCTGCATTAGAATTAGTGACTATAGCTGGTATCCCCCAGGGGTAGTACAGCAGGTTAGGATGGTGGAGAAAGTAGAGCGCTGGAAGCTAATGAAGTGTGATGGAAATAACTCTGGCTTCTGACTTAGGAGTGTGGTTTGGAGTTTGGGTCCAGCTCTGCCATTTATAAATGCGTGGCTTAAAATAAGCCACTTGATTTTGAGCAGAAATTTCATCATCTGCATAATACAGAGAGTAATTCCCACTCAGCCTTTCTTTTTTTCATTGTTGTGATAAAGGACACCAATTTTTTTGTTTTGTTTTTGTTTTTGCCAGTCATGGGGCTTGAACTCTGGGCCTGGGGGCTGTCCCTGGGCTTTTCAGATTAAGACTAGCACTCTACTACTTGAGCCACAGTGCTACTTCCAGCTTTCTAATGGTTAATTGGTGATAAGACCCTCACGGATTTTTCTGCTGGCTTTGAACTGTGATCCTCAGATTTCAGCCTCCTGAGTAGCTAGGATTACAGGTGTAAGCCACCAGCACCCAGCCAAAGGACACTGTTTTGAAGTAGACAATTCAGTGGCATTTAGAACATCACAATCTGTTTTCCCTTTTAAATACCATGTATATAAATGTGCTTTGTGGGGCTGGGAAGGTGGCTCAGTGGTAGAGCACTTGCCTTGCATGCATGATGCCCTGGGTTCGATTCCTTAGCACCATATAAGCAGGAAAAAAAAGCCGGAAGTGGCACTGTGGCTCAAGTGGTAGAGTGCTAGCCTTGAGCTGAAGAACTGAGGGACAGCCAGGCCCAGAATTCAGGCCCCACGACCGGACCCCCCCCCAAAAAAAAATGTGCTTTGTAAACCATAAAATTCTGCAGATAGAGAAGGTAGGCTATTATCTACCTTCCAGCCATTTTTCATGGCCACATTGATAGCTGCTAGTCAGAGACAATATATTTCCTCTAATATCAATTTGAGAGCAAGCACAGGGTGAACAAAGCTACCTTTATGCATTGGGCTGTCACACTGGGATGTTATGGAACAAAGAAGATAATTGGGCATTAAGTTGTTTCTGCATCTGGAATCACTTGCCAAGAAATGAAACACTGTTCTTATGAACTGACATATCTGCTAAAAATAATACACTGAAAAGTCCATGAGTGATACTGAAATGGAAGTTGAAGATAAGTAAATATATACTTAAGTGGCTATGGTTTATTCTGTAAATTACAGGACATAGGTATCAAAATAATGGATCCCTTAGCTCCCTGGAAGGTTGGAGATTGCTAAGTCCTGAGGTTACTAGGTTTTCCCTAGTAGTGTGACACTGGGGTGGTGGAAAGGTGATATTTCATGTGGATCATATGCTTCTGGCCTCTCTGCATGGCAGGAATTTAATTGCTGCTCTTGGGAGAAGCTCTTGGGGTTCTCCCAAGAGCACCTAGTAGTGTAGAGTACACTCTACACTACTCTACACCTAGTTGTGTAGAGTAGTGTGACACTGGGATGGTGGAAAGGTGATATTTCATGTGGATCATATGCTTCTGGCCTCTCTGCATTATAATTGCTGCTCTTGGGGTTCCCCCAGTGAGCCTCGTGTGCTCATTCTTCAGAGGGGGCTCATAGAGAGCAGTTAGGATGTGAAATATCAGTAAGAGCCATTGTAGAGCTTATTGTAGAATTGTCAAAGTTCTCCAAGGCTCAGCCTGAGTTTTTTTCACTTGCTGAGGTCTCTTCCCTAAGCTAAGTGAAGGTTAGATGCCATGGTCACCTTATTGTATCAGGGGAGATTTTCCCCAGATGGGGTGAGAGGTCTTTTATCATCTAATCTATTTCAATTAGTAAGAACTACAACTTTGGAAAAACTGATTTGCCTTGGGATAGTCAACTGCTTTCTCCTTTCTTGTCATAGCCATTTAGCAATGGGTTAGTGACTGTAATGGTTCCCCAGCTGCGGAGAGAAAACAGCCTGCTACTCTGGAATGTCTTTGACTTGAACACCCCAGTCCACACCTTTGTGGGGCACGATGATGTGGTGCTGGAGTTCCAGTGGAGAAGGCAGAAGGAAGGTGAGTGGAGAAGAAGGCTACTGTCTGATCTTCTGCGCTGTGGTGGACTGCTGTACCAGCCATGGGGCATATAGTAAGGAGGATGTATAACAAGGCTAGGAGACTGCCTTTAATGAAAGGCATATAAAGACACTATGTCCTTTCCCCACTTCCCTCCTCTGATTTCCTATGTAGTCTTTTTTTAGTAAGAGATCTACTGAAGTGAGATGTTGATAGAGACTTGAGAAAGACTCGAAATCACCACTATCAGAAATTCAGGGCATTTTTCCCTTTCCTTTCTGTTGATGAAGGATGTCCATGGTCGTCATTAGTATGGTACACCACATATTTTCAGCTGTCTTCACAAACACATAATGGTATTTTACTTCTCAAATCTTTTGAGGATGGTTTTGCCGTGTGACTTGCTTCGATGGTGGAACATAAGCAGGATTGAAATGTCAAGGCTTAGTGTGCAGTTACGGACTTTGCCTCTGTCACAGCAAATGTCAAGACTCTGGCTAGAGCTGCTGCCATAAGATCTTGCCATGAGGATGAGGGGTAGAGTAAGCAGGAATTTTTTTTTTTTTTTTTGCTATTCTTGGGGCTTGAACTCAGGGCTTAGGCTCTGACCCTGAGCTTCTCTATGCTCAAGGCTAGTGCTCTACCACTTGAGCAGCAGCACCACTTCTGGCTTTTTCTGATTAGTTTATTGGAGGTAAGAGTTTTATGGACTTTTCCTGCCTAGGCTGACTTCAAACCATGATCCTTAGATCTCAGCCTCCTGAACAGCTTAAGGATTACAGGCGTGAGCCACTGGTACCTCACTAAACCAGGAAATTCTTGCATTAAGCTACTGAGATATTGGGGTTGTTTACTATTGTGGCTTAATCTAGTCAGCCCTCACTAATTCAGGGTCATAGAATAAAGGGAGTTAGAAAGTCCTTGGCCTTAATTTTTCCATCAGTTTACCTTTGTACCCTTACATGTAGTCTTTCTTTTCTTAACATCTTATTGTCATAATCTCTAATGTTTGACAGAGCAAAAGTATATTTCTTGATGTTTTCATATTACAGAAGGAAAACTTGGCAAGTGGAATAATGAAACTTGTCCCAAGTCCCAGAAAAAAATCTCTAGTGACCTGGGATTACAGTATCACCGCTTACCCCACTTGCAGTCATCTCCTATTGCTGTGGTACCCAAACTGGCCTCAAACACACAAATCCTCCTGTGTCAATCTCCTAAGTAACTGGGATTACAGTTGTGGCTGGCACCAGAATATTTCTAACGAGACTAATGATCATCATCATGGCTTTCTTATTCTTAGCTACAAAATCTGTTTTCAAAAACATCAGGCTGCTTTTTTTTTTATTCCACTAATGGTGTAAACGGCCTTTAGCTTTTGACTTGATCTGTTGCACTTTGCCATAGAAAAGAAATTATATTGTGTATCTAGGCAACTGTAATTTTTGTAATAGAAAATTACATAGAATGTGTACAATTTCATAATTATAAGGTGATACTTTATGTAATTCCATAGTAAGGTCAGAAATAGAATAAATGTAAGGATCCCAGAAACTTTCTGACCACAATTATCTACTTCTATCTATCTATCTATCTATCTATCTATCTATCTATCTATCTATCTATCTATCCATCCATCCATCCTTCTATCCATCTATCTATCTATCTATGAAGTACTAGGGATGAAACCCAAGGCCTCATTAACAAGCAGTCTACTACCACTGAGTTATATCCCCATCCCAGGTTTGATTTTGATTTTCACTGTGAGGGTAATATCTCTTAAAGAGGCAGGAAGAAAATCAGGTCGTTGTAGCCAAAGGAAGAAGAAGGTTCAAAATAGGGATTGTTTTATTCATGCTATTATCCTGATGTCTAGACTAGTGCTAACATAAAGGAGATGTTTATTAAATATCTATTGGATATATTACATATGAATGAATGAATGAATGATTGTATTACTATTGTAACATATAACAAAATGAATGTCTATTTCAGAAGAATTTTATGATTGTTATTTGTTGCTTTCTAGGATCTAAAGACTATCAGCTAGTTACATGGTCCAGAGATCAGACTTTGAGAATGTGGCGGGTGGATTACCAGATGCAGAGGGTATGTATTCATTACTATTATGGAAAAATATAAATAAATACATTAGACATTAGACCAAAAATGCAATATTCTGCATTTGTGCAAGTTAGAGGATACAAGATAGATGTTTAATGCATCCTAGCTGCTTGCCACATTGGCTTTGAAGTTTTTTTGTTTTTTGTTTTTTACCAGTTCTAGCCCTTGAACTCAGGGCCTGGGCACTGTCCCTGAGCTTCTTTTTGCTCAAGGCTGGCACTCTACTTTAGTCACAGTGCTACTTCCAGCTTCTGTGGTACTGAGGAATTGAACTCAGAGTTTCATGCATGCTAGGCAAACACTCTACCACTAAGCCACATTCCCAGCCTGGCTTTGAAGTTTTAATGAACCAAAGTGTTCAGCACTTTAAGGCTAAAGAGCCTCCATTTTTTTTCTTAATACAAAATGATGAACAGCCTGTTGGCTTTGTGGATTGCTCTTCTCAAGAACCCTACCCTTATACTGTGCAGTTAATCACAGCTCTTTCATCCATCAATGCATCTCTTCTAAGAAGCTATTTCTAAATTTTCTTCATGTATAATACTTGTTTTTTATTTTTTTTTATTTTTTTTTTTTTTAATTTTTTTTTTATTGTAGAGATACTATACAGAGGGTTACAGTTACATGAGTGAGGTAATGAGTACACTTCCACTTCCTCTTGAACATTGTTACCCCCTCCATTGTTTTCCCCCTACCATCCCCTCCCTCCCTCCCTTCCCCAAGGTTCTTTTTTTTTTTTTTTTTTTTTTTGATCGTGATTAAGTGATTACTTAATTTCCGGAAATTCACAGTATTGTGGAATAATGATGCTCATTTAAAGTCACAAGTTCATTCTAACTTTCCTGGAGCAAATTGTCTATCACAGTCTGTAATATATAACGGTGCTCATATGTTATATACCATATATGTGATCAGCAGCATGGGGATATTTAGTAGTGGTTCAACCAGATGAGTGGGAGTTCTTTGTTTCTTAAGTCCTGTTAGTTTTGTCATATCACCTAACATTTTGGATTCATCATCCACTTATCAGGGAGACCATGTACTGTTTGTCTCTTCGTTCTTGGCTTACCTCGCTCAACATGATTCCTTCTAGCTCCATCCATTTCCCTGCAAATGCCATTATTTTGTCATTTCTAATGGCTGCATAATATTCCATTGTGTATAGATACCACAATTTTTGGATCCATTCATCTGTGGTGGGGCATCTAGGTTGTTTCCATATCCTAGCTATTGCGAACAGTGCTGCAATAAACATGGAGGTGCACGTGTCCTTGTATATTGGTTCCTGTTGTTCAGGGTAGATGCCTAGAAGTGGTATGACTGGGTCGTAAGGGAGGTCAATCTTTAGCTTTCTAAGGACCCTCCAGACTGCTTTCCAAAGTGGTTGTATGAGTGTACATTCCCACCAGCAGTGTAATAGCGTTCCTCGTTCTCCACATCCCCTCCAGCATTTGTCGTTGGCTGATTTGTGGATGTGGGACATTCTGACTGGGGTAAGGTGGTATCTCAGGGTTGTCTTTATTTGCATTTCCTTCACCACCAGGGATGATGAACATTTCCTCATGTGTTTCTTTGCCATTTTTATTTCTTCATTTGAGAAGTCCCTCTTTAGTTCCCTTGCCCATTTAGTAATTGGTGTGTTGGGTTTGGGAGGGATTAGTTTCTTGAGTTCCCTGTATATACAGGATGTTAACCCCTTGTCTGATATATTGCTGGTAAATATTTTTTCCCAATTAGTTGGTTGTCTTTCTAGCTTGGTTGCGATAGCTTTATCTGTGCAGAAGCTTTTTATTTTAAGGTAGTCCCATTTGTCGAGTCTCTCTCCAATTTGTTGTGACCCTGGGACTCTGTTCAGGAAGTTCCTTCCTGTGCCTATTAGTTCAAGTGTCTCTCCTACTCTGTCCTGCAGTAGTTTCAGAGATTCAGGTTTAATGTTAAGGTCTTTAATCCATTTTGAGTTGATGTTGGTGCATGGTGATAGGCTGGGGTCCACTTTTAGTTTTCTGCATGTGGCTGCCCAGTTTTCCCAGCACCAGCGGTTGAAGAGGCTGTGTTTCTTCCATTGTATGTCTTTGGCTCCTTTGTCGAATATCAGCTGGCTGTAGGCCTGTGGATTTATTTCTGGATCTTCTATTCTGTTCCATTGGTCTTCGGGTCTGTTTTTGTGCCAGTACCATGCTGTCTTTGTTATTATAGCTCTGTAGTAGAGTTTGAAGTTCGGCATGGATAGCCCTCCCATATTGTCTTTATCCCCTAGAATTGTTTTGGCTATTCTAGGTCTTTTGTTGTTCCATATGAATTTTTGGACTGTTTTCTGTATTTCAGTGATGTACGTCATTGGGATTTTAATAGGAATTGCGTTGAATTTGTATATTAGTTTTGGAAGTATTACCATCTTTACTATATTAAGTCGGCCTATCCAGGAGCATGGGAGGTCTTTCCATTTCCTAGTGTCTTCTGCAATTTCTTTCTTTAACTTTTTATAGTTCTCATTAAATAGTTCTTTTACATCTTTGGTTAGGTTAATTCCTAAATATTTTATTTTTCGGGAGGTTATTGTGAATGGGGTTGCTCCCTTTATTTCCCTCTCTTCCTGTACATTATCAGTGTATAGGAAGGCAACTGATTTTTGTGGGTTTATTTTGTATCCTGCTATTTTGCCGAAGTGATTTATGATTTCTAAGAGTTTGGGGATGGAGTTTTTGGGATCGTGGAGGTATAGTATCATGTCGTCTGCAAAAAGGGATAGTTTAACTTCTTCTTTTCCTATGAGGATCCCTTTAATATCTTTTTCTTGCCTTATTGCCCTGGCTAAGGGTTCTAGGACTATATTGAAGAGGAGTGGAGACAGTGGGCATCCTTGCCTTGTTCCTGATTTTAGGAGAATTGGTTGTAGCTTTTCCCCATTAAGTATAATATTGGCTATTGGTCTGTCATAAATGGCTTTTATTGTTTTTAGAAATGTTCCTTCTATTCCTATTTTCTCCAGAGCTTTTAGCATGAATGAATGTTGAATTTTGTCAAAGGCCTTTTCTGCATCTGTAGCGATAATCATGTGATTCTTGACCTTGGCTCTGTTGATATGTTGGATTACATTTATTGACTTACATATGTTAAACCATCCCTGTGTCTCTGGGATGAAGCCTACCTGGTCATAGTGAATTATTTTTTTTATGTGTTTCTGGATTCTGTTAGCTAGAATCTTGTTAAGGATCTTTGCATCTGTGTTCATCAAGGAGATTGGCCTGTAATTCTCCTTTTTGGTTGGGTCTTTGCCTGGTTTGGGGATGAGTGTGATATTGGCTTCGTAGAATGAGTTTGGGATAGCTCCTTCCTTCTCTGTTTCTCTGAAGAGCTTGAGGAGTATGGGTATTAGTTCTTGTTTAAAGGTCTTATAGAATTCTGCTGTGAATCCATCTGGTCCTGGGCTTTTTTTTGTTGGAAGACTTTTGATAGCTTCCTGTATCTCATTATAGGATATTGGCTTATTTAATTGGTTAACTTCTTCTTTGCTCAGTTTGGGCAACTTGTATTTCTCTAAAAATGCATCCATTTCTGCCCGATTTTCTTCCTTTAGAGAGTATAGCTTTTGAAAGTAGTCTGTTAGAATTGTTTGGATATCTTGGGTACGTGTGGTGATGTTTCCCGTGGCATCCCTAATCCTATTAATATGGGTTTCCTCTCTTCTTTTTTTAATTAATCTAGCCAATGGGCCATCAATTTTGTTTATTTTTTCAAAGAACCAGCTTTTTGTTTGGTTTATTTTGGTTATGGTTTTCTGATTTTCTAATTGGTTAATCTCTGCTTTTAATTTGGTTATCTGGCTTCTTCTAGTAGCTTTAGGTTCCATTTTTTCCTGTTTTTCTAGCTGTTTTAATTGCAACATGAGGTTATTTACTTGGTCTGTCTCCATTCTCTTGATGTGGGCACTGAGGGCAATAAATTTGCCCCTCAGGACTGCTTTTGCTGTGTCCCACAAGTTTCTTTGTGAGGTGTTTTCATTTTCATTGAGTTGTAGGAAGTGCTTTATTTCTTCTCTGATCTCTTCTGTTATCCAGGCATTGTTAAGGAGTGTGCTGTTCAATTTCCATGTATTGGAGAAATTTCTGCGGTATGCTTTGTTATTGAGAGCTAGCTTGATTCCACTGTGGTCAGATAGGATACAGGGGATTATGTCGATCCCTTTGTATTTGCTTAAGTTCCTTGCATGAACTATGATATGGTCTATTTTGGAGAAAGTTCCGTGAGCTGCTGAGAAGAATGTGTACTGTGTTGTTTTAGGGTGAAATACTCGGTAGATGTCAGTTAATTCCGCTTGAAGTATGGCCTCTCTTAATTCGGTAGCTTCTTTGCCAATCCTCTGGTTGGTAGACCTGTCCTTTGGTGAGAGTGGTGTGTTAAAGTCTCCTAGTATTATCGTATTGGGATCTATTTTATTCTGTAAGTTTGAGAGCATTTGTTTGACATATCTGGGTGCACCAATATTTGGGGCATATAAGTTGATGATGGTTATATCCTCCTCTTGGATTGTTCCCTTTATTAATATGTAGTGTCCGTCCTTGTCTTTCTGTACTGATTTTAATGAAAAGTTTATTTTGTCAGATATCAGGATAGCTACACCTGCTTTCTTACTGGGGGCGTTTGATTGGTAGATCCTTTTCCACCCCTTCACTCTGAGTTTGTTTGTATGTTTGGCTGAGAGGTGGGTCTCCTGAAGGCAACAGATGGATGGGTCTTGTTTTCTTATCCAGTCCTCAGTTCGTTTTCTTTTAATTGGCGAATTCAGCCCATTTATATTAAGAGAAAGTATAGAGAGATGCATTGTTGTCCCTGCCATTCCGTTTTCCTAAGTTTTTCTTTTTTCCTTTCCTCCTGTGCTTGCTCAGTTAGACTTTGAGTAATGCCTGTTTGGGGCAGGCCCCAGTTCCTGGCTGCTTTCTTCAGGTTGTGTCCCCCCTCTTAGAATTCTTTGTAATGCTGGCTTAATGTTTATGTATTCATTTAGTTTTTCTTTGCTATTAAAAGTTTTCAGTTCTCCATCAAATGTGAATGCTAGCTTTGCCGGGTAGATCAGTCTGGGTTGGCAGTTATTGGCTCTCAGGGCTCGTATGGTGCTTTCCCAGGCTTTTCTTGCATTCATTGTTTGTGTGGAGAGATCTGCAGTAATTCTTATTTTTTTCCCATTGTAGTATAGCTCCTTCTTCATTTTTGCTGCATGCAGGATTGTTTCCTTATTATTCAGATCTATCATTTTTACTATAATGTGTCTAGAAGTGTTTCTCCTGGGGTCTTGCTTGTTGGGTGTTTGATAAGCTTTTGTGATGTAGTTAAGATGGTCGTTTTTGAGGTGGGGAAAATTTTCATTGATTATCTTGTTAAATAGGTGTTGCATTCCCTTGCTCTGGAATTCCTCACCTTCGTCCACTCCAATTATGCGAAGGTTAAATTTTTTAGCATTATCTGCTTGCTCTTGAATATCCCTTTGGTTTAATTTGAGTAATTTTTCCATATCTGTCACTTTTTGGTCCAGTTGGTGTATTCTGTCTTCTGTATCTGACACTCGACCTTCCATTTCATTCACTCTGTTGACAGTGGCTTCTATTGTGGTTTGCATGGAGGAAATGGATCCCTTTATGGATTCAATGTTGGTTCTCAGAGTACTGATCTCACCTCTCAATGAGGTATGCATTACCTCTAATTTGGCGTTTATCTCACTTCTTATTGAGGTTTGTGCAGCTTCTATTTTTGCATGCATCTCTTGTTTGATACCCTGTATCTCTTTGGATAGTTCATCCTTGTGCTCTTTCAATTTCTGATAAATTTCTCGCTTTATTTCTTGAGTCATTGCCTCCAGCAACCCTTGGAAGTAGCCTTTGTCTTCCATTCCTGCTTTGCTCCCACTGGGGCTCTCCCCTGTGTGGCTGCTGGCTTTTGAGGTGAGCTTGCTGTCCTGGGTGGTAGTAAACCTTGTGATTTTTCTCTGTGATTTTCGCATGGAGGTTCAGGAGACTGCTCTTCAATTTTGTTTTGGTGTGTCTGTCTTTGCTTGGTTGCTGATTCTGTATTGGTAGAGAGAGTCTGTGCCTGATCTGGGTTCTGTTGGGAGCCTATTTCCAGCTGCTATTCTGACTTACTTAGGATTCTCAGCTCTCTGCTGTAGATTGCTGACAGTTCCCGCCTTTGGAAGGGTTGAGCAGCCTAGACTGCTTGTGTTTGCTCCTACGGGTGCTCTTGTGAAGAACAGATGCTCTGGATGCACTCTCCCAAATGCTGGAGTCTGCTATGGGCTCCTGATGTGTTTTTGTTTATTTGTTTTGGGCTGGTTGTGGGCTTGAACTCTAGGTTTGGGTGCTGTCCCTCAGCTTTTCAGCTCAAGGCTGGCACCCTACCGTTTGAGCCACAGCACCACTTCTGACCCTTTTTGCTTTTGTGATGCTGAGGAATCAGATTCAGGGCCTCATACATCCAAGACTATCACTCTATTGCTGAGCCGCCTTAACAGTCTGAGCTCCTGCTTACTATCAGGTGCTGGCAGCCTGTGTTGCCCAATTCCCAGTCTAGGGTATATGGGTGGAGTTTTGGTGGGGTTTGGGCTTCTCTTGTCCTGGGCCTCCAGGTCTTTTGTTGTCACAGGCGTGCTTCCCGGGGGAGTGTTGTTTCCTGGTTTTCTCCCCTCTGTTGAGGCGTATGCTCAGCTTTTTACTTCAATTGGGAGGAGTTGGTTGTGTTGTTCAGGTGCCGGATCCCCGGGCTTGGTTCCGGCCCCAGCCTGGAGCGCGCTTGTTAGGCCTGTGCTGATGTGTATACCCCCTAGGTTATACAGCCTGGGGGACACAGTTCAAATTTCTTCTACTGTTGGTAGTCTTGACCCAGGGGCGCTGTTCCTGGCTTGGGCATTTAAGCTCCCTTCCAGGGGTGCTCTTGCTCTAGCCTGGCCAGCTGAGTGTGCTCCACGGGCTGGTGGAGCTCTCAAACAGTTCCCAGTTTTAGTGGGTCCTGTGGTCCGGGTGCTGGGGTAGGGAGTCTAGGTCAGGGTCTGGGGATTCCCTCCAGCTCTGGTCTCCCTTGAGGGATACACTTCCCCTGTGGGGTACTCACCCTGGAGCTGGTTGTTTCTGTGTGGTGTAGGTCGTCAGTTGTTGTTGCAATCCGGGCTGGGTTGGGCGGTGGTGGCTCTGTGTGATTCTTTTCTGTCTCTGCCTCTGTCGAAGCTGTTGGGTCAAGAGTGTCCACGCTCAGGCAGCTTCTTCTCGGTACCTCTGGGGCCCAAGTGACCCCGCCGGGTTGTTGCGATCGTGATCGGGCGGGCGGGTGGTCTGCAGACAGGACCCTTTGTCGCGCCGAGCCGCTTTGGCGGGATGGAACCTCTCTGCTCGGGTGGAGAGTGCTGGATCGTTGCGATCGCGATCCGGCGGGCCGGGTGGTCTGCCGCAGGTCCTTTTGTCACTCTGTTGATGCCGAGCGACTTTGGCGGGATGGAGCCTCTCTGCTCGGGTGGAGAGTGAGGGGTGGGGGTGGGATCCTCGTGGAGACTCCCGGCTGGTAGGTTTCTCTGTTCCTGGTGATCTGCTGTTCTGCAAACCAGTACCAGATGTTCTGAAAGTGGCCCCCTGTGTCTCTGCTGTGTCTCTGGGGCTCCCACAGCCCCCGCCGGGCCGGCTGGCCGGCGGCTTGGCGCGCTGCCGCGCGGCCAGTAAAGGTTGGGGGAGGGGTCTTCGCTTTTCTCTGTTTTGAAATTCTTTTCCTCTTTCTTTTTTGTTATTCTCCGCCTCTGGTTTTTCTCTGAGTGTTCGTCTTTTTGTTGTTGTCGGTCTCTTGGGGAGATTAAGCGTTGGAACTCGAACTCTCTTTTTGGTTGGAGAGAGCTGTGGCGTTTCCCTACTGCCCCGTCGCCATCTTGGTCCCCCCCTCAATACTTGTTTTTTATATAAACCACAGTAGTAGGGGCTGGGAAGGTGGCTCAGTGGTAGAGCGCTTGCCTTGCATGCCTGAGGCCCTGGGTTCGATTCCTCAGCACCACGTAAGCAAAAAGAAAAAAGCCGGAAGTGGCGCTGTGGCTCAAGTGGTAGAGTGCTAGCCTTGAGCTGAAGAGCTGAGGGACAGCGCCCAGGCCCAGAGTTCAGGCCCCATGACCGGACCCAAAATAAATAAATAAATAAACCACAGTAGTAGCCAGGCACTGTTGGCTCACACCTGTAATCCTAGCTACTCAGGAGGCTGAGATCTGAGGATTGCAGTTCAAAGCCAGCCTAGGCAGGAAAGTCAGTGAGATTCTTATCTCCAATTAACCACCAGAAAACCTGAAGTGGTACTGTGGCTCAAAGTGATAGAGCACTAGCCTTGAGCACAAAAGCTTAGGTTTCTTTTTGTTGTTGTTGTTGGTTGTGGGGCCTGAACTCTGGGCTTGGGCACTGTCCCTGAGCCCTCCAGCTGTAGACTAGTGCTCTACTACTTGAGCTTCAGCCTCACTTCCAGCTTTTTTTGCTTATGTGATCCTGAAGAACCTAACTGAGGGCCTCATGCATGCAAAGTAAACACTCTACCACTGATCCACCTTCCCAGCCCCAAGCACAAAAGCTTAGGGAGGGCATCTGGGCCCTGAGTTCAAGCTCACAACTGACAAAAACCCAACACACACACAGACACACACACACACACACACACACACACACACACACACACACAGTTCAAGCTCACAACTGACAAAAACCCAATACACACACACACACACACACACACACGTATGAATTGCTGTTGTGACCCTTGATCTTCCCTCTTTCAGTGAGGCTATCTTCCCTTGATGGGGAAACATACATGCCTCACCAGTATCAAATCCTCCATGGCATTTGGACCACCAGTTTGCAAAGGATTGATGGAAAATGCTGGTTAAAATTTGTAACACCTAGCTGGGCACTGGTGGCTCACACCTGTAATCTTAGCTACACAGGAGGCTGAGATCTGAGGATCATGGTTCAAAACTAGCTGGGCAGAAAAGTCCGTGAGACTCTTATCTCCAATAAACCACTCAGAAAACTGGAAGTGGCGCTGTGGCTCAAGTGGTAGAGTGCTAACCTTGAGCTGAAGAGCTGAAGGACAGCGCCCAGGCCCAGAGTTCAAGCCCCATGACCGACAAAAATAAAAATAAAAAAATTTGTAACACCTATTTAGTGTGAAGTCACTCTTGAGCATCTAGACAGGTCTTATTTTTTTTTTTTTTTGGTTCTGGTTGTGGGGCCTGAACTCTGGGCCTGGGCTTTGTCCCTCAGCTCTTCAGCTCAAGGCTAGCACTCTACCACTTGAGCCACAGCGCCACTTCCAGCTTTCTTTTTTCTGGTTATGTGGTGCTGAGGAATCAAACCCAGGGCCTCATGCATGCAAGGCAAGTGCTCTACCACTGAGCCACCTTCCCAGCCCCAGGTCTTATATCTGAATGTCTTTTTAACCTTTTTTTTCCAAGAAATCTCATTTGCTGCTTATGCTTTGAGGCTATGTTACTTTTGCTCATAAATAACTCCATTAAGGCAGAATTTAAATTTAATTTTTTTCTGAGCCCTGCATAAACTCTCAATGTGATGAAAAATGTCCAGAGTAGAACAATAGAGTTTTTATCCTGTGTGTTTAACCAGGGAGAGTTGTTGATGGGCAAAATCTATTTTGATTATGTCATTTCTTGGCTGACACATCTTTCCTTTGAGATATTCTTTTCCTCCACCACCTCCTCCTCCTCTTCCTCCTTTTCCTTCTCTTTCTCCGTCTCCTTCTCTTCTTCTTCCTCTTCATCCTCCTTCCTCCTCTTCTCCTTTTTTGGTGCCAGTCCTTTGGGCTAGAACTTAGAGCCTGAGTGCTGTCCCTGAGCTTCTTTTGCTCAAGGCTAGTGCTCTACCACTTGAGCCACAGCTCCACTTCTGGCTTTTTTTTTTTTTTTTTGAGTAGTTTATTGGAGATAAGAGTCTGTTGGACTTTCATGCCCCAAGCAGGTTTTGAACTGTGATCCTCAGATTACAACTTCCTGAGTAGTTAGGATTAAAAGTGTGAGCCACCAGCCCCACCTAAGATTTTTTTTGGGGGGGGGGGTCAGTTGTAGGGCCCAAACTCGGCCTCAGTGGTGTCCCTCAGCTCTTCAGCTCAAGGCTAGCACTTTACCACTTGAACCATAGTGCCACTTCCAGCTTTCTCTGCTGAGGAATTGAACCCAAGGCCTCATGCATGCAAGACAAGCACTCTACCACTGAGCCACTTTTCCAGCCCTGGCCTGAGATTTTTGTTTTTAAATCAGTAATTTTAAACTAGACACACTGATCTTTCCTATTGCCCTGGGATTCAGTCCAGGGCTCATACATGCTAAGGAAGTACTCTGCCATTGATCTACATCCCCAGCCCCATTTTCTACCCTTGGTTGTAGCTGTGTGCCAATGACATACTGGATGGTGTTGATGAGTTCATTGAGAGCATTTCTCTTCTGCCGGAACCAGAGAAGACACTGCACACTCAAGATACAGATCACCAGCAAAATTTGAGCCATGGGGAGGAAGAAGGTAATGTGTGCAACTGATGTCTTAGGGGCCATTTTATACATTTCAGAGTTGTGTGGTAGATAACTCAGAACTGACTCGTTTTCAAAAGAAAAATCTTCCAACCATGAAATCTCTCTTGCTAGCCTTTAAGGAAGATCCCCCTAGCAGTCTTCTGGAAGAGAGAAAATCAGATCAACTGGGCCTGCCTCAGACTCTTCAGCAGGAATTCTCCCTTATCAACGTACAAATCCGAAATGTCAACGTGGAGGTAGGTTGGAGTGTCTCACACTTGCTGAAGGCAGTTTGTGGGAGATGAGGCTATTTCAGTGATGATTTAAGTCAGCAAATAGCTGTACTAACTGGTAAGTCTGCCTGCTTCTTTAGGTTTTATAATGAAAAAGATATTTTGCAAGCTTTTTTTTTTCCTAACTGTGTTCTTTTCTCCTAAGATGAGCTGAGGCTTGAGCATCTCTTTAGATTCTCTAATACCTATTTTCACCATGCATGAAGGTACTTGTTATGGGAAGGCTTAGTGATTAGGAAAGTGTGTGTTGTGTGTTGTGTGTGTGTGTGTGTGTGTGTGTGTGTGTGTGTGTGTGTGTGTTTCAGTAATTTTTTAATGAGATTAAATGATTACATGAATTTCATAGTATTGTGGGATAGTGATAAAGTCACAAACACATTTAACCTTTATAAGGCAAATTGTCATTATCATGGTCTATTAAGTTTGTGAATTCTATTAGCTTTGACAATACAACTATTTCTAGGAAGGAGTTTCATTAGTTTTTTTCACCTAGATCCAGTTGACTATAGGCAGAGATATGTGTCTTTATGTAATTACGCCATTAGTTATTCAAACTGTTCTGCACAAAATTAGTTGTATGTCACCTTTGGGGGGGGCGGATATAGTGAGATCATGTATCAAACAATAACGACAAAAACAAGTATTGCAGGCTCACACCTGCAATACCTAAGATTGGAAGAATCACAGTTCCACACCAGCTTGGGTGGTATGGGCCATGAGACTTCATCTTAACAGAAAGAAACTGGGTATGGTGTCATGTGCCTGTTGCTACAGATACTATGGGAAGCAA
This sequence comes from Dipodomys merriami, assembly GCF_024711535.1. Lineage (NCBI taxonomy): Eukaryota > Metazoa > Chordata > Mammalia > Rodentia > Heteromyidae > Dipodomys > Dipodomys merriami. The sequence goes on along the minus strand of NW_027203115.1, from coordinate 2,433,619 downwards.
AATAGGGAGATTGAGGTCCAGGCATATATACCTAAGCAAGAAGCGGAGCTCTGTCTCTAAGGGCCAGAACCATGGCTCAGCAGTAAAGCATAGGGCTCTGATTTCAAATCCCAGTACCACTGAAAACAAGAAAAAGAAGCCCAAACTCCCATGCCCATTAGTGGTCATTCTCCATCTGCCCTCTCCCCAGCCTCTGGATGCCATTAATCTACTTTCTTTTTCCAGGAGTACTTTTAAATTATCAGGTTATTTCTTTAACTCCTAAAATAATTTTTTATGACTCTACCAATTGAGCCATTCTACTAGTACCTTTTTGAGTTGGTTATTTTCAAGATAGAGGATGCCTTATCATGCCAGCCTTGACTACACTCTTCCTATTTGTGCTTCCTATATCACTGCACTACCACACCCAGCTATTGTATTTCCCATGTACTGTGGAATGACAAGTGTGTGCCACCATGCCTAGCTTAGCTGTTAAGAAAATCTCAATGACTTTTATACCTTGGCTGGCCTCATACCACAATCCTCTGATCTCCACCTCTCAAGTAGCTAGGATTACAGGCTTGAGTTACTGCCCCCAGGTCATTTCTTTTAACTCAAAGCAATCTAAAAGGTACCGTTTTAGGTACTTTTATTTTTAAGTTAAAATATTTTATTACATATATACAATTTCAGTTTTTGTGTATGTGTGTGCCAGTCCTGGGGCTTGAATTCAGGGTATGGGTACTGTCCATTAGCTTTTTGCTAAACACTTTACCACTTTGAGTTACAGCATCACTTCTGTGTGTGTGTGTGTGTGTGTGTGTGTGTGTGTGTGTGTGTGTGTGCGCGCGCGTGCGTGCGTGCGTGTGTACGTGCGTGCGCGCGTGCACGCGTGCGTGTGTGTGCGCACGTGTGTCTGCACGCACACACACGCATATAGGTAAGAGTCTCATAGACTTTACTGCCTCAGCTGGCTTCAAACCATGATACTCAGATCTCAGCCTCCTAAATAGCTAGGATTACAGGCGTGAGCCAGTGGTGTCCAGCTCAAAATTTGCTTTGAAATGGATTGCCTCCCATACTCCTTTGTCTTAATAGACTCTCTCTCTTTACATGGTTAATAGGAACAGGGACCATTCAGGTAGGTAACTTACTTAAATTGATTAGCATCTTGCACAGGGTGTAGCTCAGTGGTAGAATGCTTGATTACCATGAATAAAACCCTAGATTTGATCCTCAGCACTACAAATAAGTGAGTCAATAAAATCCATTTGTATCTGATGACCCTTTGCAGTTTGTCTCTAGTGTAGGCGTGTACTTTATGTCTTGCAGATGGATGCGGCAGACAGGAGTTGTACAGTATCCGTGCACTGTAGCAACCACCGCGTCAAGATGCTGGTGAAGTTCCCAGCACAGTACCCCAACAATGCTGCCCCTTCCTTCCAGTTTATTAACCCCACAACTATCACATCTACTATGAAAGCTAAGCTGTTAAAGGTAAGGCTCTGAATTCCCAAATTCTCTTTAAAAAAAAAAAAAAAAGACAAGAGTTCCATTTTTGTGTGTCAGTATCTATGCTGAGTAGTGAAAACTAGGAAAGATTTGGAAGTCATCTTTCCCTATGTGCCACCGTGTTGGCAGCACATGAAAGGAGCCATGGTATTCTGAAGAAAGGCTGGCTAGTTGCAGGTGAGGTGGGTGGACAGCAGAGCCTGGCAGCTGGTCTTCAACCCTTCAGATTCTAAAACTTGTGTCAGTCCATTGACAGCTTATCAGGGAGAATTCCACAAGAAAAGCCCTATGAGCTGTTGATGACACACCTTTTTCCATCTGAGCGTTATCACGAGTGAAGAGTAGAAGGTCCTGACAGCTTCTGCCCATTTTGGATCATATGTACTTTATTATTCTGTCTAGTGGTCTTGTATGTAACCAGGAAAATTTCATTTTAAGGATCTTGAAGTTCTGACGACAAGAATTTTGTAGTACTTGGTGTTTTCAACTCTGAAAATTCCATTGCCTCATTCGGACATACAAAAAAGAAAAGCATGCAAGGCAAGCGCTCTACCACTGAGCCACCTTCCCAGCCAAAAGCAATCACTTATTTATGGTATTAGAAATCATTTCTATAGTAATCTTTAAGACACAAAACCCAGCAAAAAACATTTGTAAGATACTATCTATTTGGAGCAAAGATTTTTATAACTAGTTCGTTTCTTTTTTAAATTAAGTAATGTAAAAATAAAAAAAAAAAGAAAAGCATTCTCAGTTAGCAAAAAATGATGGATTACCATGTGTTTTTTTAAAAAAAAACCTTAATTCAGTCCTGACTAAGAGAAATACAATACAGAGCATATGTAATTGTAGATTTCCCAGTAACTATTCTAAAAAAGTTTAGAGAAGCAGGTAGGTTTTTTTTGTTTTTGTTTTTTGTTTTTTGGTCAGTCTTGGGTCTTGAACTCTGGGCCTAGGTACTGTCCCTGAGCTCTTCAGCTCAAAGCAAGCAGTCTAATGCTTGAGCCACAGGGTTATTTCCAGTTTTCTAGTGGTTAATTGAAGAGTCTCACAGACTTTCCTGCCCATGCTGGCAGATCTCAGCCTCCTGAGTAGCTAGGATTAGAGGCATGAACCACCAGCACCTGGCAACAGGTAGTTTTAGTAATGTTTAATTTAATACACTACCTCCAAAATATTGTCATATTAATGCATAATCAAAAGTTGCTGAAGTATTTTGTATTTTGGGTATAAAAAAATCAAAGTCTTTGACATTGGCAGTTTTAGACTTTTTGACAGTGCTTCTCAGTTTGGAGTAAGCACATTTCATATGTTTCTTAGTGCCATGCAGGTAGCAGTAGCTCAGTCCGGTTGGTTTGCCTATCTTCAGGATGCCTATCAGTTTATTCCAGGATGGCTCAATTTATATCTATAGCATATGCTTTAAAAATGTTAGGATGTAAGGATTTACAAAATACATTATATTTTTACTCAGAACAGTTGTAAATCTCGAGGGGTATTATTTCCAAGGTATAGCAATGGGGTTGCAGAGAAGGAAAGGGTAGAATTCACTAGAAAGAATAGTTATTGTGTTACTGGAATTTGCCCTATCAAAACCCATGTGTAGAGTTCGAGCCCCACGACCAACCAAAACAACAAAACCCATGTGTGTGGCTGTCTGGGTTCCCAGGACTTCTCTAGGAGGCCCTATAGGAAATGTTATGCTTGAAGTCTCAGACCTAACCATGCTCCAGTACCCGCCCCTCCCCTGGCCCATGCCACCCTGCTTCTGATACCTTTGCAGACTCAAAGCTTAGTAGAGAAATACGGTGCTCTTCCCGATCTGACTGTGTCTTGGGCTTTTCTTAGATCCTGAAGGACACTTCCCTGCAGAAAGTGAAACGCAACCAGAGCTGTTTGGAGCCCTGCCTGCGCCAGCTCGTCTCCTGCCTTGAGTCTTTTGTGGTGGGAAATTGAACTTGTTGTACCATCCCGTGCTTTTGGTGTCTTGTTTGTTTCTTCTTCCCCTGATTTTGTAATACTGTACCCCTTTTTGTAATTCGCTTAACGACAGGTTATAGTTTTTGTCTTTTATTCCAGAACCAAGAAGACAGCGCTTCTAGCAACCCATTTGCTCTCCCAAATTCCGTCACACCACCCTTGCCAACGTTTGCGAGGGTGACCACTGCCTATGGGTCTTACCAGGATGCCAACATTCCCTTTCCTAGGACTTCAGGAGCCAGGTTCTGTGGAGCAGGTTAGTCTCTTTGATGATTTCTGATTCTAGATTTCAAGACAGTGCAGCCAAGAATATATGTTCTTTGTAGACATCATCAGAAATTTGTCTTTATTTTTCATTTCCTAAGAATTCAAAAGACTTTGTACTGGAATTCCATTTCAGGGCTTTGCACTTATTAGGCAGGTACTCTGTCTACATTTGAGCTATGTTTTCAGTCCTTTTTGTTTTAGTTATTTACTTGTATGTTTTTACATTAGCATCAATTAGTTTTACAGGGGGTTCCATTTTGATATGTCCATATATGTACACAGCGTATCTTGATCAGACTTACCCTCTGTCACCCTCCCTCGTTCCAAATCAGTCTCAATAAGCTTCATTGTTGAGGGGATAGAAGAGGCGGGGTGAACAATATCAAGATACATTGTATTTGTGAATGAAGATAATTATTTTTTTAAAACTAGGAGCCAGGGCTGAGAATGTGGCGTAGTGGTAGAGTGCTTGCCTACCATGCATGAAGCCCTGGGTTCGATTCCTCAGTACCACATAAAAAGAAAAAGTTGAAAGTGGTGCTGTGGCTCAAGTGGTAGAGTACTAGCCTTGAGCAAAAGGAGCTCAGAGACAATGCCCAGGCCTAGCGTTCAAGCCCTAAAACTGGGGGGAAAAATTACATAAAACTAGGAGCCAGTGTCTCAAATCGGTAGTCCTGGTGACGCAGAAGGCTGAAGTTTGGAGAATGGTCATTTTAAGCCATATTGGGAAGAAAAATCCTTGAGACTCCATTTCCAAAATAACCAGCAAAGAGCAGGGCTGGAGGTATAGCTCAAGTGATAGAGCACCAATTGAGTGAGAATCAGCCTGAACAAACACAAGGCCTTGAGTCCAAACTCTAGTACTGCAAAAAGGAAAAAAGGGGGAGAAAGTTACCCTTGAGACAAGGGTTATGTCCAGGCCAACTTGGACTGTGATCCTCCTATTTATGGTTCCCACATAGCTGGGATAACAGGTGCAGGCCACTGTGCCCAGCTATTGATTGAGATGGGGTCTTGGCTTACTTTTCACCTGGGGTAGCTTGTTGTCCTCTCAAATATTTGTCTAAGTAGGTAGGATTGCAAATGTGAGCCACTGTGCATGGCCAGACTTTTGCCTTTTTGACAGAAGTGTGTTATATAGTGCCAAAATTGGTGTCTTTGGGTATATCTTAATCCTTATCAGAACTGAAGTCTTAATTTTTTCATGCTGATGAGCTTGGATTTGAATCTATTCAGAGCCCTGGTTCTTAACAGAGGCTAGATCAACCTGGTAGTGTTATGTAAAGTACCTGTGAAGTCTTTAACATATTTGTCCTGGGCCCTGGAGACTGACTTTTGTCCAGCTTATGCTACATTCCCAGCTACTTCTAGCTTCTTGACACTGATATGTGTGTGTGTGTGTGTGTGTGTGTGTGTGTGTGTGTGTGTGTGTGTGTGCGCGCGCGCGTGTGTGCGTGTGTGCGTGTGTGCGTGTGTGTGTGTGTGTGTGTGTGTGTGTGTGTTCTCTCTCCTTTGTCAGGTTACCTGGTGTATTTCACAAGGCCCATGACAATGCATCGAGCAGTGTCTCCAACAGAACCTACTCCTAGGTGAGTTTGGGAAATGCAGAAAGAAGGAGCATCCACAGGGCCAGAAGGAACAGATGTCTGGGAAGGATTGCTGATCCTGATTTTAGACAATTTGTTTTAGTTCTTCAGTGAACTTGCATTACAAGATTGATTTATAAGAGATCAAAGCTCATTAAGTTGCAGCAAAGCTAAGGTATTTTCCTATAAAGTTACTACCAAAGCACTTGAAGAATTAGCATACAAGAATTGTTGTCAAATAGGCAAATTCAGTTTGAGGTATAACTCAATGGAAGAGCATGTTCCTAGTGTGTTCAAGGCTCCTGGCTTGAGCTCTTAGCACTTGAAAGAAAAATTTGAGGGCACACTGAACTCAGGTCCTTACATTCATTCAGCGAATTTGCTTGGCTGGTGCTCTACCATTTAAGTCATGTTTCGGGCTTGACTTTTTGCTGGTTATTTTGGAGATGGAGTCTAGCAGACTTTTTTTCTGTCCAGGTTGGTTTTGAACCTTAATCCACTAGATGTCACCTTCTTAAGTAGTTAGGATTACAGATGTGAGCACCAGTTACAGCTAGCTGTCATTTTTTTTATTTTGGCAATTGCTTTTTAATTTTTTTGTATTGTATCAAAAGAATATTTGCTTATACCAAGGTTTCAAAATTATTGTTCTTTGTTTCTTTTTGAAAGCTTTATAATTTTTAAATTCCTTGTTTAAGGTCTGTGATCCATCACAGATTCATTTTTTTTGAATGTTGTGATCAAAGTTAGTCTTATTTAGTATAAATAAACAGTTCTATAATTTTTTTTAAGTCATGGAGCTTTAACTCAGGGCCTGGGCACTGTCCCTGAGTGCTTTTGCTCAAGGCTAGCACTCTACCACTTTGAGCCACAGTGCCACTTTCAGTTTTTGAGTGCTTAATTGGAGATAAGAGTGTCATGGGAACTTTTCTGCCTGGCCTCGATTCAACTGTGATCCTCAGATCTCAGCCTTCTGAGTAGCTAGGATTACAGATGTAAGCCCCTGGCACCCAGCTCTATAACAGATTTTTGAGGATTTCTTTTTTTTTTGTAAATTTGAATATCAGTTGATGAAATATATATGGTCTATTTCTTGACTCTAGTTTTTCTTTTTTCTTTTTGGTTGCTTGTGCGGCTTTAACCCTGGGTCTGAGCACTGTCCTGAGCTCTTCAGCTCAAGGCTAGCAGTCTACCTTAACACCACTTTCAGTTTTCTGGTGGTTAATTGAAGATTAGAGTCTCACGGACTTTCCTGCCCCAGCTGGCTTTGAACCATGATCCTCAGACCTCAGCCTCCTGAGTAGCTAGGATTACAGGCGTAAGCCAGCAGTGCCCGGTCTCAATAGATACTTTTTTTTTTTTTTTTTTGGGTGGGGGGGGGATCCAGTCGTGGGCCTGAACTCTGGGCCTGGGCACTATCCCTCAGCTCTTCAGCTCAAGGCTAGCACTCTACCACTTGAGCCACAGCGCCACTTCTGGCTTTTTTCTTTTTGCTTATGTGGTGTTGAGGAATCGAACCCAGGGCCTCAAGCATGCAAGGCAAGCGTTCTACCACTGAGCCACCTTCCCAGCCCAATAGATACTTTTAAATTTAAATTGTTCCTAGGTATTTGATGTGTTTTGATGTTATTGTAAATGAAATTTTCTTATTTTCCAAATGTTTGTTTCTGATATATAGGAATACAATAGATTTTTTTTTTGAGGGGGGGGGTCTGGTCTTGGGGCCTGAACTCTGGGCCTGGGCGCTGTCCCTCAGCTCTTCAGCTCAAGGCTAGTGCTCTACCACTTGAGCCACAGCGCCACTTCCAGCTTTTTTCTTTTTGCTTATGTGGTGCTGAGGAATCGAACCCAGGGCCTCAGGCATGCAAGGCAAGTGCTCTACCACTGAGCCACCTTCCCAGCCCCAGGAATACAATAGATTTTTGTCAATTGACCTTGTCTCTAAATTCACTCCTTAGTTTGTAGATGCTTTTCTATATACACAATTATAGAAATATTCTGTGCTGTTGTAGATAAAGCATTTTTCAGGTTGGTTCTTTTTTTAATCTTCCCCTCCCTCACCCAATGTCTTTTCCGCTTGGCTTCATCAAATGCTAGCAGTAGCACTACTTAGGAATATAAAGACTGTAGCCAGTATGGATAATTCTCATTTTCCACTACAGATCTCTCTCAGCCTTGTCTGCTTATCATACTGGCTTGATTGCTCCAATGAAGATCCGCACAGAGGCCCCTGGGAACCTTCGTTTGTATAGTGGGAGCCCTACCCGTAGTGAGAAAGAGCAGGTCTCCATCAGCTCTTTCTACTACAAGGAGCGGGTAAGTGCCAGCGCCAGTACTTTTGATTTCTTACCCCTTCTAGATTTTTGTTCTTGGCCTGCCTGCCTGCCAGTAACTACATTAGTAAGCCCTTTGTAGTCTCTTTCAAAATTAAACCATTGCTTTCTTCCTTTCAGTTAGTTTTAAGCACTAAATTGTGCACGGGAAGAGGGGTTAATTCTTATAGTCCATATCCTTCATTTCCTGTGTAACTTTGTAATTCCCATGTATTGAGTTGATTGCTATATTTTAGGTAGAATAATTTATCTTCAGATGTGCCTTGGTGTTCTGATGTTTGCCAAAAAATGAAAGGATGCTTTTGAAGACTTGAGATCTGGATGTATTTGGAACTTGATAGTTGTGAGAGTTGTGAAGTTTATTTCTAAAAGATTGTCTCTTTTTACTAAGCCTACACTTAAGTACTCATTTGGATGAATCAGTTTATATGAAAATCTCCTGAACTTGTCTTTATGTTACAGGGTTCTTAGGAATTCATTGTCCCTAAGAATTCAGTTCAGGAATTTATTTATTTATTTATTTATTTATTTATTTATTTATTTATTTATTTATTTTTGGGTCCGGTCGTGGGGCCTGATCTCTGGGCCTGGACGCTGTCCCTCAGCTCTTCAGCTCAAGGCTAGCGCTCTACCACTTGAGCCATAGCGCCACTTTCCGGCTTTTTTCTTTTTGCTTATGTGGTGCTGAGGAATCGAACCCAGGGCCTCGAGCATGCAAGGCAAGCGCTCTACCACTGAGCCACCTTCCCAGCCCAGTTCAGGAATTTATTGTTCCTAAAGAAGTTATCATTAAGCAGGTAGACACTTTTTTTTTTTTTTTTGGTTGGTTGTTCGGCCTGAACTCTGGGCCTGCACGCTGTCCCTCAGCCCTTCAGCTCAAGGCTAGCACTCTACCACTTGACCCATAGCACTATTTCCAGCTTATGTGGTGCTGAGGAATCGAACCGAGGGCCTCATGCATGCAAGGCAAGTGCTCTACCACTGAGCCACCTTCCTAGTCCTAAGCTGGTAGACACTTTTGGGAATGGCAATGTAGACATAACTGATAGAGTGCAGGAATAATGGGAATCTCCCATCTTGCCAGCTTGAGAATCTGATCTAAACATGTTATAACTGATAGGTTTTAAATAGTTCCCACTTAGTCTTTGTCAGTTCTTTATTCTTCTTACCCCCTAAGTGGACTGATTGGAATTAAAATTTATTTTTAATTGAATTATTTTAAATAACTATTTCACTCAAGTATTGGAGGTGTCTTTACTTCGATTGCAACATAGTGTTTACCTTTGGCTTACACTGATAACTGACCAGCTCTGACTTGGTCTTATCTTGGGACTGAATGTGACCAAAATGAAGGACAGCAAATGATATTTGGGACTGGACCAGCCTTAGGCAAAGCCATTCCATTAAGAAGGGAAAATGACTTTCTGTTGCTTCCTGGTCTCCTTCCATAGTCCCTTGCCTTGTATCTCTGATGGAGTTTTGCCCCATTGGCTGCCAAGGACATCCTTGGGACACATACCAAACTATATTCCTCCCAAGTCTTCTATGTTCAAAATATTAGCTCTTTTGTCTTTTTCTTTTCTTTCCTCCCCCCCCCCCCCCAGTCCTGGGGCTTGAACTCTGGGCCTGGGCACTGTCCTTGAGCTTCTTTTTTTGTTCAAGGTTAGCACTCTACCACTTGAGCCACAGTGCCAATTCTGGCTTTTGTTGTTGTTGTTGTTGTTGGTCATGGGACTTGAACTCTGGGCCTGGGCACTTCCCTCAGCTCATCAGCTGAAGGTGAGTGCTCTACCACTTGAGCCATAGAGCCACTTCCAGTTTTCTGGTGGTTAATTGGAGATAAGAGTCTCATGGATTTTCTTGCCCAGCTTGGCTTTGAACTGCGATCCTCAAATCTCAGCTCCTGAGTAGCAAGGATTCCAAGCATGAGCCACCAGCACTGGCTACTTCTGTTTTTTTCTACTTGTTTGGTACTGAGGACTCGAACCCAGGGCTTCATGCATGCTAGGCAAGCACTCTACCACTAAGCCACATTCTCAGCCCATTTTTTGGTTTCTTTTTTTTTTTGCCAGTCCTGGGGCTTGAACTCAGGGCCTGAGTACTGTCCCTGAGCTTCTTTTGCTCAAGGCTAGTACTCTACCACTTGCCACAGTGCCACTTCTGGCTTTTTCTGTTTATATGGTTCTGAGGAATTGAACTCAGGGCTTCATGCATGCTAGGCAAGCACTCTTCCACTAAGCCATATTCCAAGCCCTCTTTTGTCTTTTTCTACAGGCTAGCAAGTAACCAGACAGATGATTTTATATTAGTGGGAACTAAGGCATTTGTGGCCTAACTCAAATAAACTCATATTTGCATAAATGTGAGAATTTCTTTTAGCATCTGGGCCACGTTGAGGAGATGTTTAAGTCAGAGGCAATTCTGAATACCCATTCCATTCATAGCCTATCCTTTGCATGCTTGGGCTCAGATGGGACAGAGTAGGTTGACCAGCACTTTTGATAATGTGGTCATGTAAAGCCTGTCTGTAGAAAAAGTAACTCCAGTTTGAAGATGGAATGATGTCTCCTAATGCAAAAGCAGTGGGGAAGCCTACATTCATTATTTGTGATGGTCCAGCCCCTTTTACTAGCAATATAATCATCATAATAAGGCACTAGGAGAACTTGGCTAATTAACTGCTAGCACATGGTATCTGCTCACGCGTGGAAGATGGAATGTAATATTTCAGTTTGGGATAGTTACTACTACACTGCTTCTCCTCAGAAAATGGGCTATTTTAATATCCTAGTCTGACATAGGAAGTGGTCTTTTAAGTTTTATTTTAAATAGTCACCAAATAAAATGGAAGAATACATTATACTCTCATATGAAAATTCTGTACTGATGTATAACATATGTAGTTTTCAAATCATTAGCATATGGTTCAGTGAATTAACAGTCTCCCAGGTCAAGACCTAGAACATTGCAAGACTCTCACAAGCCCTGGGGAAAGGAAGACACATTTTAATGGATGACATATAATAATCATTAGGTTTTCATATGAAATTACTGATAATTGATTTTCATCTAAAAGTTTCATGTGTTTTTGTGTATTAGCTTCAAAAAAAATAAAAGGGAATAAGTTAATTTGTGATGAACTTGAATAAATGTATCTCCTTGAAGCTTGTTCATTTAAATACTGCCATTAATATCATAGACAGGCTGCCTTATCTTTCTCATCGAGTGTAATACTCCTTGACTATTTTTGAGCCCTTGAGAGTCTAGTTTCACTTGTCAGATGATATCACCTTATTACTTTTCATCTGGAAATGTTTCCAGCTTAAATTTTTTGGTGCCCCAGTTTTTTTCCTACATATTTTCATTCCCTTTTTTTTTTTTTTTTTTTTTTTTTTTTTTTTTTTTTTGTCGGTCATGGGGCTTGAACTCTGGGCCTGGGTGCTGTCCCTCAGCTCTTCAGCTCAAGGCGAGCGCTCTACCACTTGAGCTACAGCGCCACTTCCGGTTTTCTGGTGGTTTATTGGAGATAGGAGTCTCACGGTCTCTCCTGCCCGGGCTGGCTTTGAACCGCGATCCTCAGATCTCAGCCTCCTGAGTAGCTAGGATTACAGGCGTGAGCCACCAGCGCCCGGCTTCATTCCCTTTTAGATCTCTTCCCATGAGAGGTTTAAATGAGGAAGAATGTAGTAGAATGTGCCAGCATAAAGCCTTTCAATGAAGGAATTACAGGATATTTTTTTGAGATTACAGAACATCTTTATAGATCCGTTAGGTGACTATTCTTTGTTTTTCTTGTGCCTTTAACCTGTCTACTTAGGTCAAATTGTTATATTTACCCAGTGTTCTCCAGATAGAATTCCAAAGTTTGCTCCTAAAATTTTGAGTATGCAAGAGACCTCAAAACCTACCAAATCTCATAGAAGTAAAAAAACATAGAGATGCTAACACTAATGAAATTGGAAATACATCAACTACTAATAGCTGATGAAACATCATTTATTCCTAGGATAAGCCAGCATTCCCACAACTTATAAAAATTAGGCATTGCCCTTAAAAAAAGATCTCATCTTTGCTTTAGTTTATGTTAATTACTAAAAGAGCAAATAACTGGTGAGATCTTTAAGTTTAGTAGAATCACATCTGATCTCCATAATCAGTGGGGTATGTTTCCAGTTCCATGCTAGATGCTCTTGCTGTTAGCAAGGGGACACTCAAGAACATTCTTCCTCAGCTCAGCTCTCTTCTCCCCTCCCCTCAATTCTCCAGGATTCCCTCTCTACCCCCGACCCTGCATTGCTCTGAAAATAGTCGTTCAGTCCCAGTGTCAAAATACCAGATTCCCTCATTGCCCCTGCCATTCACACATAGGGTGTTGAGTCCAATAAAGAACTTACTTCCCTTTAGGAGTGAGAACATACTCTCAGTACATGTGAAGCGAAAAGGAGAGAGTGTCTTTGCCTATTCTTTCGCTTGCACCATGATATTAGACCTGTTCGAGTCCCTCTCACCCTGACTATAGTTCCTTTGTCAGAACTGTGTGGGCAGCATCCTGTTATATCCTGGAAGATGACTAAAGAACAATGAAATGGAAGCTGGTCCTGGTGTGTGATAGGTTGGGGGAGGAAAGGGAGTCCAAATATTACTATGCTGCAGTTTAGGTTTTCCAGTCATTCCCCTTTTGTAACATATATATAAATATATTTTAATCCATCAAATGTGAGGAAAGCTTTCATTTTATTCTCTATTTTTCCCCTTTTAATTTTCTTGGTGTTTTTCTTCCCTCCTCCTGGGTGTAACGTTTTCACGCACAGATGTCTCCTCGCTCTGCCCGGCGACGTTGGTCCATACAAGCAATTAACGACTTCCCGGTACTGTGCGCTGTGCAAATGCTCTCCTTAACTAATCCTGTCTCTACCCAAAGGCCCAAGAATAAAATGCCACCTGCCTGGCTTTGAGGAACCCGAAATGACAGGCTGGCTGGTTTTCAGGACCAGCAACAAAAAAAGTTTTGCTTTGTAGTCATGGTGTTTCAAGTGGGTAAACATGGTTGAGGGTCATGAATGGCTTTCTTTACAAATGAAACTAAATATTGGGTTCTTGGAAGAAATCCTGATTAAATGACTTTTAGTTCACCTGATTTCACTTGGAGCACTTGGATAATTCCCATGGTGCTTTTAAAAGCTTACCTGTGGCATGGTGGGGAGCAGAGGAAGATACAAGAGGTTTCCACCATTTAGTCTCTATGTTGATTGTCTTGGTTTAGTTCAGAAAGAAAAGTGCCCACCTGCTTCATTGGCATGATACATGGGAAGTTTCTGGAATAAATATTTTCATTATCATCAATATTTTTGTATTGATACCAAAGCTATGGGATATCCCTTCTTCCTTTCTTTCTTTTCCTAATTCATTCCTATTGGCTACCTTCCCTCTTCTGTCTTCCTCTCCCATCCCTTTCATGTTTCAGTAGAGCCAAGATGACCTCAAGGCAGCCTTGATGCTTTGTAAATTGTGTTGGACATTAAAAAAAAGTCTAGAGGCTTTGCACTGTATAGGCTTTGCCTTCAAACTTAGTTGAATTCAGGAGCCCTCATTATGAGCAGGAACCACTGCTGCCAACAGCTTGCAGGTGGAACCACCAATTTGGCCACCTTCCCTCAAAATGCTGCCTCCAGCCAGTCCAACTGTTGAATTTCTTCTGATTTTCCAGAAGCCCCTGTTTTTGCAGCTCTTTAAATGGGAACTCATTTTGACTCACTGCCCACTGCTGATTATGCATTGTTGATGGGGTTGCTGCAAAGCAGTTGGTGGCTTATTCTTGGGCTGGTTTTACATTTAACCCATTTACTGGCATCGATGTTGCCTCCGATTGTAGCAGTAACACTGGTGGTGCAGTTGTGAGCTGGCTATTGGTTGTCATTCAGTGCCTCCCTTCCTCCTTCCTGCCCATCTTCCCTGTCCTTTTTGCCATAACCCACGAGCACCTTCCTGGGATGTTCACAGGGTTATCTTGGAGCTCGTCATGTAATAATTTGTCTGTCTTGCTTTGCCTCTCTTCCTTTAGTCCCTTTTCATGAAATCTATGGGGAAAGGACATTTTTCTGGTGATGGAGCATTGTAAAGACCTGAGGGAAATGTAGCCTTTTGCCTTCTTGAAGTACCAATTTTACTGCACAGAAAATTATCCACACAAAAGCCTGTCAGAGTGGGACTGAAGCAACGCAAGAAGATTAGGGCTTTTAGATCATGGTTCCTAACCTTGACAGAGTAGCCACACCTTAGCTCTCTAAAACCAAAGGATCCCAAGAGAAATCCAGATGTTGATACCTGACAGTTGCACAGTCAAGAGAGACTCCCCAAATGGCCTGCAAGCTATTAAAGAAAAATCAGTCTTAAGGGAAATGCAGATGGACCAGAAATGCTTTTTATTACCAGATCTTAGGGGAACCCCCCATCCCCCAAAAAATTGTGGAACTTTTGGTTAGGGAGCAGCTGGGATCTAAGGCCACAACTAACATCTGATTTGAAAGGTAGTATATTTTCATTTAGGTAGTTTTGTTATATTTCAATCTCTATAATAATTGGTCATTAGATGGGATTATGGATTAACCCTGTAGCTTGAAGGGGAAATGCTTCATATTTAAACCAACAAACAATTTTTTTAAACCCAACACTGATTTGTAGCCTCTTAAGGATTTTTGACAATATTTTGCAGTTATTTTATACTACACTAAGATGAGAGAGAAGAGAGAGATTGAAATAAGAAGGAAAATAAATTGAAACAAAAGGAAATTGAAACCCCATTGTATAACTACTTTAAGAGAAAGGAAGAGAGAGAGAGAGAGAGAGAGAGAGAGAGAGAGAGAGAGAGACAGAGAGAGAGAGAGAGAGAGAGAGAGAAACTACTTTAAGAGAAAGGAAGAGAGAGAGAGAGAGAGAGAGAGAGAGAGAGAGAGGATTAGTACTGTCCCATAATCCCATAATTGCTTTCACAATGTAACTTTTGGCAGCTAGAGTTAGAGTGATCTCATGTTGCAAAATCTCCTGTAGGCTCAGAGGCAGCTGAGTGAGGTTCCATATAACCCCTCTCTCTCTGTCTCTCTCTCTCTCTGTCTCTCTCTCTCTGTCTCTCTCTCTCTGCCCCCCCCCCATGCTGGTACTAGGACTTGAAAGTAAACCTTGCTTTCTTGTTTAGTTTTGTTGCTCACGGCTGATGCTTTACCACTTGAGCTGTTTAGAACTTTAAAAAATTTTTTTAAATTGTTATTATAAAGGTGACGTACAGAACCGTTACAGTTATATGTCAGGCGAAAAATACATTTCCTTTAGGACAATGTCACCCCTTCCCTCCCTCTACTTTATAACTTTTTGCTGGTTAATTCAAATAGAGTCTCCTGGATTGTCTGCTCAGACTGGGTTTGAATCATGATACTCAGATCTCAGCCTCATGAGTAGCTAGGACTTACAGGCAAGAGTCACCAATGTCCAGCCGTAGAGCATTCCTTATACATTCAGTACAGACTAGACAGAAACTCCTAGAAGCCCAGTGTTTCAAGAAGTCCAAAATACAGACTATGATTTTTCATAATTCAGTGAAGAATAACTTTAAAACATTGTCAAAGACCACTGTCCACATTTTCATCCAATATTTATTGGCAACTCACATTGATTTATTTCTACTGATCTCTGCAAATGGTGGAAGAATCTTAAGACATCTTTTTGGATTCTTGAGTTTTCTTCCATCTGAATGTGCCTGATTTTCACAAATATACAGAAGGAAATTAAACACACGTGTGTGAGTTACATACTCTCAAACATGGCCTGAAAGTAGTGTTAGACTGAAGCAGGCTTGCCCCAAGGAAAGCCACGTGGCTGTAGCTCTGCTGATCATCAGCAAAGAGCCAAACAATTATAATATTTGGCAGAAAGTGACTGAAAAAGTGAGTAATTTCTGGAGAATGATTTGGTGGGGGTAGATATCACTAGAATCTCCTTATGTGCAGAAATGGATCTGCTTAAAAATGGATCAGACTAACAGAGAGACTTAATTTTTTTCTTAATTGAAAAACCACATAAAGTTCTGAAAAGCAAGTTAACAAAAGTGGGTTTAGTAGCCTGTTCAGATCTGAGCTCTTTCTGACTATAACCTTGAATAAGCTTCAGGTCCCTCTTAGGAAACATGAAAGTACTTCAGGGTCTCACAACTGCAGCCCCAACTACCAGCCCCAAGTGGGCTATCCAAACAAGAGATGATACGATTCTAACAGCCACAGACAGAACTATAAATCCTAAGCCAAATATTTATATACTTGGACCTGTTTCATTGTGAATTTCCAAATCAGCTAGTCTACTTGCAAATGAGCACTTCTGGCATATGAGCCTTCATATAATAAATAATGGGCTTTTAGTTAGTCTTAACTTAAAATTCAGGCAATTATGGCTCTCTCCATTGTGTTCTAAAAGCTGGTAGACCCCCCATCGTTCATGAATCTCCATTTGTTTCAGATGTATAGTTTAATGAGCTGCCATGAGTTGCTCCCTTATTCACTGATTTTCATTTTCTCTTTGTAATAAAGAGCCACAGTGACTTCTGGGAACAGTATCTTGAAGACTTCCAGAAAACTAAATTAGATGGATTGTATTTTATTCCATTTAGAATCTTTTTAATGTAGATCATTTTTTTTTCAATATGATACCCTAAATCTCAGTTGAGATGGTCAATTTCACTGTTCACTATCATCGTAGGGTAGTTGTACTCTAATTCACACTCCCTAACCTAGCTCGCGCACAGTGCATGTATGACTACATCTGTCTAATATCAGTTAACATTACTTGGTTCCTGCCCATTCTGACGAGCTGTTTTTTTTTTAATATGTCCTCCCCTTACGTGGACCCAAGTCAGGATGTTTGTAGATAAAAGGATAGTATTTTTTGTTTGCTTGATTTTGTGCCAGTCCTGGGGCTTGAACTCAGAGCCTAGGATCCATCCCTGATCACCTATTTGCTCAAGGCTAGCACTCTCCACTTGACCCACATATCTACTTCTGGCTTTTTTGATAATTTAGTGGAGATATGAGTCTTACAAATAGACTTTTCTGCCAGGTGCTGGTGGCTCATGCCTGTAATCCTAGCTGCTGAAGAGGCTAAGATCTGAGGATCCTGGTTAAGTCCGTGAAACTCTTATCTCCAATTAACCACCAGAAAACAGGAAGTGGTGCTGTGGCTCAAGTGGTAGAGTCTTGCCTTGAGCTGAAGAGCTGAGGGACAGAGCCCAGACCCAGAGTTCAAGCCCCATGACAGACAAAAACAAAAAACAAAAAAAGAACAGACTTTTCTGCCTGGGCTAGCTTTGAACTGTGATCTTCAGATCTCAGCCTCCTTAGTACCTAGGATGAAAGGCATGATTCCCCCCTGTGCCTGGCAAAAGGATAGTGAATATGCACATAATTCTTCTTTAGTAAAGAATCAGGACTGTCATTTTAGCTCTCAGGAAGCTGAGGTGGATGAATATAGGGAGTTTGAGGCTACACAGTGAGTTCAAGGCCAGCCAGTGAGACTGACCTCGGAAAATATATAACAGGAACATGCAGAAGATTGAAGAGTTCCCCCTAATAATAGATTACCCTTCCCCTTGTATTGAAGAATTAGGACCCGTTGCATAAACAAGTAGTAAGTAGCAGTGGAACTGCTTCACAAGATCAAATAGGTTACAGTCCAAATTGTTGGTGCAGCATATGCACTTACAAATTATGATAAATCATTCACAGATACTTTGGCTACACTTCATTTACTGGCCTGGAACTAAATTCAGGTGTCCTGCATTTAGTAAATACTGAGATATATACTAAATCTCTAGAAAGTTACATGCACTGGATGCCCTTGGGATTAGATAAGATATTGTGGTCAGAAATGCCTGGATTTTTATACCTAAAATAATTTACAGGAGCGTATTTATGTGAAAATCACATGTAGAAAATAAATTTGCCCATGAGTAATCTGAATAATGAGCTAATTTAGGTTCCTGAGGGTTTACATACACACATATTGTTAGGTTGCTCTTCCCAGTCTTTGCAGTTTACACCCATGTATTTTTCTTACTGTACCCTCATTGACTTTCTGGTATTGGCCAACAGGATCCATTGTTAGTCACAAGTTATTATTGAGAAGGGAGGAAAAAAGGTGACTATCATGAGATTAAATCACCAGCAAATGATTAAACTTTCCCAGAGTCATACTGAACCAGTATATGTGGTAATAAGACCTTGGTTTGGCTGGGTACCAGTGGCTCATGCCTGTAATCCTAGCTACTCAGGAGGCTGAGATCTGAGGATGATGGTTCAAAGCCAGCTCAGGCAGGAAAGTCCATGAGACTCTTATCTCCAATAAACCACTAGAAAACTGAAGTGGTGTTGTGGCTCAAGCGGTAGAATGCTCGCCTTGAGTTGAAGAGCACAAGGACAGCGGCCAAGCCCAGAGGTCAAGCCCCATGAATGACCAAAAAAAAAAGAAAGAAAGAAAGAAAGAAAGTCGGGAGTGGTGCTGTAGCTCAAGTGGAGTGCTTGCCTTGAACTGAAGAGCGCAGGGACAGCGCCCAAGCCCAGAGTTCAAGCCCCACGACCAACCAAAAAAAAAAAAAAATGACCTTGGTTTTCTGACTCCAAACTGTAGCTCCTTTTCACCTGCTCCTTATACCTGGCTTGTTAGTTTCCTTAGCTGAGTCATTTTGGTTAACTCTTTTAACTTTTGGAAATAAAATAGAATATTTGCTCCATTGGCTGGTTGCCATTTTGAAGGTAGCAGAGTCTGGTAATTCTCATTTTCCAGAACATTTCCCATTATACATGCATAGACTCCTCATATAGAGAGCTACTTACAGTGACAGATCTGGGGAACTGGGCTATGTTCATGCTCGCCATGTCCACTACCCAATCCCCTGACTTGAATATCTTGGACCTTTTGAAGGGATCGATGTGTAGAAATAATTCAGGTCTTCTAGAAAAGAGTAGAAACTCTCCTAGAGCTTCCAGGCTTCTCTTCCTCCATAGATTAATGTTGGCAGAGCCTGTGCCGGTGTGTCTGAGCTAAATATCCCACAGATCCTGTTGAAACTGTCTGAGAAGAGAAAACTGGTTTCAGGCAAGACCTTTGAACCTAGTACTAAACTCCAACCTTAAAATTGGTTCTTCTCCCACATTTTGGGAGTCTTTACTAACTCCTTGAACTGCTATTTTAAAATTAATTAATTCTGGCTTCCTAGTTTCCATTTGTGAACACCTGCAGAATGTATGTAGCCCTGCCACAGGTGCTTGTCTTTCTGTTAGGATTTTGGATCAAGAGCTCAGTGTCCTTTGTCATCCTTTTATTTCCTATTGATGCTGATTCATGTAATTGTGGGCATGATGTAATTTACAGTTTCTGCAAATGACTAATGACCCAAATATGCTGTTGTGCTCTGCAACTGTATGTTTCTGCTTTTCCAAGTCCTATTGGTTATATCTTGCCATCTTCTCCCTAGAAATCAAGGAGGTGGAAGAGTAAGCGTGAGGGCTCAGACTCTGGCAATCGGCCCATCAAAGCTGCTGGGAAGGTTATCATCCAGGATGTTTCTTGCCTTCTTCCTGTTCACAAATCACTGGGAGAATTGTACATGTAAGTTCAAGATTTCAAGTATGCTGTGCTTATCACTTTGGCAAATCGTGTGTGTGTGTGTGTGTGTGTGTGTGTGTGTGTGTGTGTTGTGTGTTTAAAAGCTTTGGAAGTTGTCTTCAAAAGCAATTTTAGGAGAAGCTCAGTATATTAGCCTTCTGTTGTTGTATAGCATATTACCACAAACTCAGCAGCTTCAGGTAGTATACATGTATTGCCTTGCAGTTGTCATAGGTCAGGAGTCTGGGCCTGGCTTTGCTGGGTTGTTGCTCAGAGTCTCGCCCAGCTAAAATCCTGTAGGCCCCATAGTGATCTACTCTGATGTTCAAGGTCTTTGTCCAGGTTCATTCAGTTATTAACAGAATTCAAACCCTTCTGGACTAAAGAACACTTAAGTGAATTTCATCTTCTTTAACACTAGTATAGTGGCTTGCTTAGCCGTTAGCTTTTTTTTTTTTTTTTTCAGTCCTGGGGCTTGCACTTAGGGCCTGGGCACTGTCCCTGAGCTGCTTTTGTTCAAGTCTAGTGCTCTACCACTTGAGTACCATTACTGGCTTTTTCTGTTTATGCGGTACTGAGGAATTGAACCTAGGGCTTTGTGCATGCTAGGCAAGCACTCTACCACTAAGCCACATTCCCAGCGCCCTACCCCTGCCCCCATTACCTCTTTTAAGGCCCTACCTAATTAGATCAGGCCCACTCATGGTAATCTGACTCTTGACAGAGTCTAGGATTTAGTAACATAATCCAGTGGTGATATTCCATTAGTGCTGCCCATATTCAAAAGGAAGAGATTATTCAATGTGTGTACAGCAGGGGGCAGGAGTCTTTGGGGACTTCCCTTGAATTCTGCTCCCACACTCAATATAGAAAGCAGATAAAAGCAGAGCTACTTTGACTGAAGGGAAGTGTGAGGTGAGTGATCAGTCTGCAGAGGCCAACCTGTGGTTCCTTCCTGAGCTTCAACACTTAACAAATGTCTTTTCTGTAGCACACATACAGCATAATATCCTATGTACAAATTACAGTGTTGTATATTTAAATCCCATTAGCCTTGGGAACTCCACAGAAAAGCTAGTTGGTGAATTAATGTTTGAGGACAGCTTCCTTTCATGGCTTCAAAGCTGTTAACAATTTTACCTTCCCCTAACAAGAACTCACAGCTCAATGAACATCAGCTCCAGTTTACTTCCTCCCTACCCTATCAGATAGAAGGGAGCTTCACGCCAACATAAAGTAAAACATCTTCAGTGACACCCAAGGGGAAGTTCCTCCTACTCTGTTAAGCCAGGAGACATAGTCTATTAAATCTAGGAAGTTAGACTAGAAAGTAACTTTTTTATTCTTAAATTTTTTTTTTCAGATTGAATGTGAATGATATTCAGGAAACATGCCAGAAGAATGCCACTTCAGCCATGCTTGTTGGAAGGAAGGATCTTGTCCAGGTATTAAAAATCCTTATTGGTGGAACTTGTTTTGTTTTGTTTTTGGTCGGTTGTGGGGCTTGAACTCCGGGCGATGTCCCTCGGCTCTTTAACTCTAGTGCTATACCATTTGAGCCACAGTGCCACTTCCAGTTTTCTGAGTAGTTTATTGGAGATAAGAGTGTTAAGGCTGTCCAGGTGAACAGGGATATTCAAATCTCAGACTCCTGAGTAGCTAGGAATGCAGACATAAGCCACCTGTGCCTGGCTGAACTTAAATTTTTTTTTTTATTGTAAAGATGCTGTACAGAGGGGTTACAGTTACATGAGTAAGGTAATGAGTACATTTCTTATCGAGCATTGTCACTCCCTTCTTTGTTTTTCTCCTACTATCCCTTCCCTCCCTCACCTTCCTCTCTCTCTTCCCCCCACCCTGAAGTTTTAAAATTCATTTCCAACATAGGGTCTTGTGAGTCTCATTGTTGCAGTGGGTCATCCTGAACTTGGATTTTTTTTTTTGTCGGTTGTGGAGCCTGAACTTTGGGCCAGGGCGCTCTACCACTTGAGCCACAGTACCACTTCCAGCTTTTTCTGCTTATGTAGTGCTAAGAAATCAAACCCAGGGCCTCATGCACTCAAGGCAAGCACTCTACCACTGAGCACCTTCCCAGCCCCTAAACTTGAAATTTTTGACAGCAGATTTTCATTTGATAGTTGTAGGTTAGTGACTCCTATTTTCCAGTTCTTTTCCTTTTTTTTTTTTTGAATCAATTTTTTTAGGGCTATAGCAGCTTCTTAAATCCCCTAGATGTTTTTCTTACTAGTGCTCAGTTGGGGAGACCCTAAAGAATTTACTGAATATTTTAACTTCATCTCTTTTCTTTTCCAATACTACACTGAGTATTGCATACCTAAATTGCTGCATCTATGTCTTTACTATTTTTGCCCTCAAATCCTTTTTTCTTTTTCTTTAAAATAACTTTATTGTTGTTGTTGTTTGTTTGTTTGTTTTGTCGGTCATGGTACTTAAACTCTGGGCCTGGGTGCTGTCCTCAGCTCTTCAGCTCAAGGCTAGTGCTCTACCATTGAGCCACAGTTCTAGCACTTGAGCCATAGTTCCACTTCTGGTTTTCTGAGTGGTTTATTGGAAATAAGAGTCTCACAGCTGGGCTGGCTTTGAACCAGGAGCCTCAGATCTCCTTCCTGAGTAGCTAGGATTACAGGCATAAGCCACCTGGTCCCAGCTTGTTTGTTTGTTTTTGTTGTTGTGGGACTGGAACTCAGGGCTTGGGCACTGTCCCTGAGCCTGTTTGTGCCCAAGGCTAGTGCTATACCACTTGAGCCACAGCACCATTTCCTCTTTAACTTTGAAACATGTCGTTCCCCCTCACCCCACCCCGGTCAGTCATGGGGCTTGAACTCTGGGCTTGGGCACTGTCCCTGTGCTCTTCAGCTCAAGGAGAGCGTTCTACCACTTGAGCCACAATGCCTCTTCGAGTTTTCTAATGGTTTATTAGAGATAAGAATCTCACGGACTTTCCTGCCTGGGCTGGCTTTGAACCGCAATCCTCAGATCTCAGCCTCCTAAGTAGCTAGGATTATAGGTGTGAGCCACCAGCACCCAGCTTTGAAAACATGTTTTGTCTCACAAAATTTTCCAAAAAGGTGTTCCTTTATGTAGAATTGTTCAGCTTAAAAAATAATGATTTAGCTTTACAAAACTGTAAATTTCCTTCATCTTTGCAGGAGTACCTAAGTGTATAAGCAAGCTGCTCCTTCCTGTTTGTTTTTTTTTTTTTTTTGTTGGTCGTGGAGCCTGAACTCTGGGCCTGGGCACTGTCCCTCAGCTCTTCAGCTCAAGGCTAGCACTCTACCACTTGAACCACAATGCCACTTCTGGCTTTTTCTGCTTAGGTGGTGCTGAGAAATCGAATCCAGGGCCTTATGCATGCAAGGCAAGAACTCTACCACGGAACCACCTTCCCAGCCCCTCCTTCCTGTTGTTTTAAAACAGTTTTATTGAAACATGGTCTGCATACCATGCAATTTACCCACTTAAAACATTCCAGTTGGTGGGTTTTAGTGTATGCAGTTATGCAACCATCACCACAGCTTTAGAATATTTTTATGGCCCTAAAAAGAAAGCCCAGGCCCCTTAACTGTCACCTTTCAATTCCTTGTATGCCTTCCTATCCTTCTCAGCAACATGTACCCATTAATTTACTTTCTGTCTCAATTGTACCCTGATTCTTTATTGTGAAAATTAGGATGAAAATTACTAGTGCTTGTCCTATCAGCTCAATATTCTTCCTTATCACTCTCCAAATGAGTCAATTCTAAGCCCTTTCCTTGATTTTTACTGATTTAAAAAGTCCCTGGTTTCCATTTATATTCTAATAAATACCATCAAGTCTCTGCCTGAAAGCCTTTTAAGAGAAATTTAGTTATGGGTTTAATCTACTTCTGTAAAGCAACAGGTACCTTGATTTTATTAACAATAAGAAGTCAACATGGCATAGTTGAAATCATAGGATTTACAACAGGAGGCTTGGGTCTAGCTTGGCTTTGTACCAGAGTAAACTCAGGCAGGTTATCCCTGATTCTTAGTCTTTGAGTGTGTTTGTAAAGTGAGAACTTGAAGAATAATTTCCTCACAGAGTTGGTGAGAAGATTAGTGAATGCTGTATACTGAGGCCATGATTTTCATGTTCTGAAAAAACATGCAGCAAAAAGTATTTCTGAATTCATTCATTTTTATGCTGAACTCAGAGCCTAGTCACTGTCCCTTTTTTGTTCAAACTAGTGCTTTATTACTTGAGCCACAGCTCTATTTCCAGCTGTTTTGGTAGTTTAGTGGAGATAAAGGAGTCTCACAGACTTTCCTGCCCAAGCAGGAAAGTTTTTTGAATCTCAATCTTCAGATCTCAGCCTCCTGAGTAGCTAAGATTGTAAGCCTCCAGTGCCCTTCTGATTCTTAATTTTTTCTTCAGTATTTTTCTGGTGCTGTTGACTCAAGTGGTAAAACACTTGCCTTGAACTGAAGAGCTGAGGGACAGCGCGAAGGCCCAGAGTTCAAGCCCCATGACCAACAACAACAACAAAAAAAAAAGGACAGATAAATCAGTAACAAAGCTTTAATATTTTTTTTATGTCCCTGTTGAAGATACTGTGTTTACTACTTTGTAATAGCTGAAGTAATAAATGTAAAGTGTCATTCTGCTGAAGGCATTTAGGAAATCTGTATTTCGAAATAGCGAGGCCAAGTTGTTAGCCAGGGTAGAAAATCTGTTTTTTCCTAGGAAGTCACTGACGTCTTTTAGCAACTAGTCAGGTGGTCCTTGTGTGTAATATTGGTGCCCGGACTGACTGCATGTCTCATGTTTTTCTTTTTGTCAGCATTTTTGTTTATTCCTTCCTTTTAAATTATAAACTTTTTGTTGTTATTCCTGGGGCTTGAATGCAGGGCGCAGGCTCTGTCCTTGAGCTCTTTGACTCAAGGCTACCATTCTGCCACTTTGAGCCACTGCTCTACTTCCAGTTTTCTGGTGGTTAATTGGAGATAAGAGTCTCATGGACTTTCCTGCCTGGGCTGGTCCTGAACCACAATCCTTAGATCTCAGCCTCTTGAATAACTAGGATTGCTGGTATGAGCCACCAATGCCTGATTGAATTATAAACTTTCCTATTCAAAGTTTATGCCTTTGTCCTTTTGTACTTCTCATAGTCTAAAGTAGTCTTTACCAGTTGATGGGTAGACAATGATGTGTTGCTACAAGTGAAAGATTTTTTTCCCCCAAAAGTACTATTTAGTTTTTAGAAGCATCAAGGGAACGGGGACTTTGTTATGACAAGGTATATATAACTTATGGCTTGGATTTATTAGACGCTTAAGGGACATTGCCTTTGGCTGGTGATTCCAAGTCCCAGATTCAAGTTTAGAGGTGTTTCTCAGGTTTACTCTGAACAAAAACAAAGCCAAGTCTGTCTAGTCTTGGCCTATTCTGCTACAGCTTCAGAGATTATACTAAAATGTCCATAATGAAGGCAACAAAGACTTTCATTATTTGGATAAAGGAGAACATACATTTTTTTTTTGGCCAGACCTGGGGCTTAAACTCAGAGCATGGGCACTGTCCCTGAGCTTCTTTTGCTCAAGGGTAACGCTCTACTGCTAGAGCCACAGCACCACTTCTGGCTTTTTCTGTGTATATGGTGTTGAGGAATTGAACCCAGGGCTTAATGCATGCTAGGCAAGCACTCTACCACTAAGCCACATTCCCAGCCCAGGAAAACAAATCTTAAATGATACACAGGATGTGCTTTTTTGCTCCCTGCCAACTCAGTCACTAATGAAGGATCAGAGAAAGTTACATATTAGTGTTTAAATAGTTGACCCCTTTCTCTGAATGTGTGTGTGTGTGTCTTTCTGTATCTCTCCCTCTCCCCCTCCCCTCTTTCTTTCCCCTCCCTCCCCCCTCCCTCTCCCCCCCCCTTTGTTTTGGTCAGTCATAGGGCTTGAACTCTGGGCCTGGGTGCTGTCCCTCAGCTCTTCAGCTTAAGGTTAGTGTTCTACCACTTGAGCCACAGTGCCACTACTGGTTTTCTGGTGCTTAATTGGAGATATGAGTCTCACAGACTTTGCTGCCTGGGCCGGCTTTGAACTGCAATCCTCAGATCTCAGCCTCTGAGTAGCTAGGTTTACAGGCGTGAGCCACCAGTGCCCGGCCTCTTATCTTTTTTTTTTGAGACAGATTCTTGCTGGGCTAGCCTTGAACTCATAATCCTCCTGCTTCACCTCAAGTACTGCTGGGATTATTTACAGGCCTTTGCCACCATTCCTGGCTTTGTTATTATTGTTATCATTATCGGTATTACTAGTGGTATTGGGGTTAGAATTCATGGCCTTGCATTTGCTAAGCAGGTACTCTACCATTTAAGCCTGTCCCCAGGCCATTGCCTTATTAGTGAAAGTTTTAAAGCTAGTGTTTCCCAAGCAATATAGTGTACACAGAGTTGCTTAAGATTTTGTTAAAATGTGAATTCTGTTTCAGTAGGGCTGAATGGGTCTCAAGTTTTGCAGGGACCTAGCTGTTATTGCCCTAGAGTGGGCAAGGCTTTAGGCTGTAGATAGAGGAAAGTGGAGATTCCTTTGTGATCCTCCCTAGTTTGAGTTTGACTCTCTCTTTTTGATCTGTCCAGGTTTGGTCACTGGCTACAGTAGCTACAGATCTTTGCCTTGGTCCGAAGTCTGACCCAGATTTGGAAACACCCTGGGCTCGACATCCATTTGGACGACAGCTGCTGGAATCCCTGTAGGTTTTGGGAGCTAAAAGTGAGAAAAATGAGTGATGTCCATTTTAGGTCTGGAAACACTTTAAATGTTACTGCTTTAGAGCAAGGTGCAAAAGCTAGAGGGATGAAGGGAAGGAGTGTGCCATTTCCTTTTAGCACTGGCTTAACTCTTGTGCAGGATACATTTTTTATAGCTCAAGGCCTTTATTTGTCATCTATAAGAAGAGTTTGAGACCCTTAAGTGAGAGTCATGCTTCTGTCTGTTAAGTCACACCAGTTTATATATGGGCCTTTGAGCTCTGGAATGGTAAATTTCTACCTGATGCTCTGGGATTGGTCTCTGGGAACAGACAGAGAATTGTGTGTTGTTCACATTCTTCCTCTCAATACCAAGATGACTTCACTATTAGGCAACTCATGAAGATAATTGTAGTTGTATTTCATTTGCTGCACTGAAATTTGGCAAGTAAAATTATGCAAAATGATTTACCACCAAGTAAGACCACTTGAATCTTCATCACACTTGAGTGTCAGGGTCTGGGCAGGAAACTCCACTTCATTCAGGATGAAGTGTTTGCTTTCCTTACTTTCCAGTTCTGGAAAACCTGTTTGTCTTCCTGTTACCTTACCCTTAACACAGGGGGTTACAGTGCTTGTTTTGCCTACTTCATATAGGGCCTTGATAGCACAGTCAGCTTAAAACAGTTACAAAATCTTAGACGCTGAGTGTAGAATTATTCCATCTCCAAGGAATAACACCAATCCCTAACTCACATTCTAGCATAGTGTTCTTGAAAGACTAAAGGTAAACCTATTCTTTGTCCTTCTTATGTAAATAGCCCACACTTGTAATTCTGCAGGCAGTGGCTTGTCCACGTGTTCTCTGAGCACCTCCCGTAGCTTTAGATTAGATGAGAGACATATGTGAGAACTGCACTGGGAGTGAGAGACTGAGATCATGGACTGCTTCTCTCAGATGATGGGTTGGTCTGCCTGGTTCCTGGAGAAGCTACATTCACATACGAGCCCCAGCATGGATACCAACCAGAAGCTTTCTAGTTGGTGTCTAGGTGATTTGTAATACTCTGATACCTTTTTATTCCAAAACAAATGTTAGTACACTTAGTTAGCATAGACCAGAGCCTGAGTTACAGAAAGTCCAGTTCCTGAGGAGTTTGAGATAGGATGCAGAATCCTCCGCCATAACATGGTACTTGTCCTTCTTCCAGCCTTCCTCTTGACCTGTTTCCTCTCATCTGTATTTTCAGGTTGGCTCATTATTGCCGACTCCGGGATGTTCAGACCTTGGCTATGCTCTGCAGTGTGTTTGAAGCCCAGTCTCGGCCTCAGGGGATACCAAACCCCTTTGGGCCTTTTCCTAACCGTTCTTCTAATCTTGTGGTCTCCCACAGTCGATATGTAAGATTGTAAGCTTTCTGGTTTGCATCTGATTTTTCCTTAGTGTAAGCTTACATGTGGAATGAGATTCTGATACCAGTGTGCTCCTCCTTCCATGTAGCCCAGCTTTACCTCCTCGGGGTCCTGCTCCAGTATGTCAGACCCAGGGCTCAGCACCGGTGGCTGGAACATAGGTGAGTGTGGAAATGCTGGTGTGCACACACTGCTCATATTAACCCTCACTTGGTCCTGACTCTCCATGGCTATCGTTTCTCATTTTTCTCTCCGTTTAGTGTGATAGAGATACAACTATCAGCAAGGTCTGGCTTTACATGTTGAAAGGGCCGCTTTGTAGAAGGTCTTTATGCCTTGTTGGGTTTATCCTTAAATTCTCTCTGTCTGTATCTGACAGTCTGTCTCTTTGTCTGTCTCTGACTCTGTGTGTGGGTCTCTCTCTTGCTGGGTAAAGAACTCAGGGCCTTGTGCATGCTAGGCAAGCATTGTATCACTGAGCTATCTGCACACCTGTATCTTTATTCCTGTACATGCCTCTTTCTGTTATCATTTTCTACTTCTTTTTTCTTTTTTTTGGGTCCGGTAGTGGGGCCTGAACTCTGGGCCTGGGCGTTTTCCCTCAGCTCTTCAGCTCAAGGCTAGCGCTCTACCACTTGAGCCACAGTGCCACTTCCGGCTTTTTTCTTTTTGCTTATGTGGTGCTGAGGAATCGAACCTAGGGCCTCGAGCATGCAAGGCAAGCGCTCTACCACTGAGCCACCTTCCCAGCCCCCCATCTTCTACTTCTTATCATCTACTTCTTCCCAATATTATTTTTAGTATAGAGAAATGAAGCTGGGCCTGACTCCAGGGCTCTAAAGATCTGTTTTATGACTAGTTATCTTTGTTTCCTGGGTTTAAATTTGTCTTTCAAAAAATGAACTTAATTTCTCTTTTTTTTTTTTTTTCAAATAGGTAGAGTCTCAGTATATTGTCCAAGCTGTATAGTGGTTATGCTATGTATGCTGTTTTATGTTCTGCTTTAATTTTATCATCTCACGATATTTAACAAGCCTTTACATAATCATTGCACAACATTCTACTATACCATGATACCATAATTTGGTTCATTATTTTGTGGACTTAGTTACCAGGTACTCCTGATTATTAATACCCATCCAAAGAAGTAAGACTAGGAAAGAGTTCTTCGTTAGTTCCATTTCTCAGCATCTTCAGCTAATTTGTTTTTCTTTAGGGACTCAATTGGACCCATACTGTAGTAAGAGGTGTAAGAGAGTTTTCAGGTAACTTTCCACACCTTTTTGATGGCTATCTTCTCTCCTCATTTGCTTTTCTTCAGCGGGGAGAGAGACAGATCATGTATCTTCACCTTGGGGAGAGTCCTCCCCAGAAGAACTCCGCTTTGGGAGTCTCACCTACAGTGATCCTCGTGAGCGGGAACGTGACCAGCATGATAAAAATAAAAGGTAAAAACTTTCCTAGGCAAGAGGTATGATTCCAGAACTTGAGTCTCCAAAATCAGGACTCTTGTTTTGAGAAAGATACAATAGGTTTCATTGGCTACCGAGCTTGTTTTGTTTTAAAGGAAATAACAGGAAATCTTTGGGCTTTTACCCAGGCTTCTGGATCCCGCCAATACCCAGCAGTTTGATGACTTTAAGAAATGCTATGGAGAAATCCTCTATCGTTGGGGTCTGAGAGAGAAGCGAGCAGAAGTGCTGAAGTTTGTGTCCTGTCCCCCTGATCCTCACAAAGGGATCGGTGAATATGAATTTCTCTTTTCCTGTCACTCTCTGAAAGGTTGTCTATAACCCCACACTTGGAATGAAGTTTTTAGCTTCTTCTGCCACATAACAAGATTGACTTTCTGTTGTAGAAGTACTACAATATAAGGTACTCCATTCTGAATATGTTTTGGACATCGTAGTCAGAGTGGATTGGAGGTAGGAGTGTTTATTCATGTATTCAGCAATCCCTCTTTCACCTGATTGCTGTTGTTATACACAGAGGCTGGCTCCATCAGTGGAGCCTTGCTGGCTTACCCATTTCCTTGCTGGAGCAAGATTGCACATCTTCCCAGCCCCCCATCACATGCTCCTAGCCTTTGAGAAGATGTGTGATACCCTGTGGACTCAGTAAAAGTGATAGTTTTCACTCCTGGGCTCAAAGGGGAACCTAAAAAAGCAATGTTGAGAGCTGGAAATGTGGCTGAGAGGAACTCTGGCTTCAATTCCTTAGTATCACATAAACAGAAAAAGCCAGAAGTGCACTGTGGTTCGATGTGGTAGAGTACTAGCCTTGAGCAAAAAAGAAGCTCAGGATCAGTGCCTAGGCCCTGAGTTCAAATGCCAGGACTGGCAAAAAAAAAAAAAAAATGCAATGTTTGTTGAGGCTTTCCTGACAAAGCTAAATTCTTTCCTATTACACAAGCCTCATAAACATCTGGTTTATCTCAATTCCTGAAACAATCTGAACATACAGAGTCTTGGACTATTTCCCTTGCCTTCTACAGAACAATCAAGTTGGAGGAGAGTATACACTCTTGTGCCAATTTCCCCCTGTCTACCAGTTTATGAGTCTAGGCTGCATTACAGAAATGAATTTGGCCTTCCTTTTAAAGGGGTTTGTAGATAGTTGCTTTCAGTGACCAGGAATGAATCCTAAGTGGGAGTTTGTCCAAATGGATTGGGAACTTCCCACTAACTGGAGGGAAAGAAAGAAGGGGAAAAGCTGAGTGTTGCTGGCTGACACCCGTAATCTTAGCTACTCAGAAGGCTGAGATCTGAGGATCACCATTTAAAGCCAGCCAGGCAAGAAAATCTGTGAGACGCTTATCTCCAATAAATCTCTTGGAAAAAGCCAGAAGTGGAGCAGGTGGTAGAGCCTTGAGCAAAAGAAGCTCAGGGACAGTGCCTAGGGCCTGAATTCAAGCCCTCGGACTAGCCAAAGAAGAAGGAGGAGGAGGGAGGAAGGGAGAGGAGGGAAGGAAGAGAAAGAAAGAAAGAAAGAAAGAAAGAAAAGAAAAGAAAGAAAGAAAGAGAGAGGGGGGAGGAGGGAGGGAAGGAAGGAAGGAAGGAAGGAAGGAAGGAAGGAGCAGCATCCTGATCCAGTGTCCCAGCCTCCCCTTTGACCCTTACCTACTAGTCAGGGGAGCATCCTTCTTTCCCCAGCCAGTTCTTATGCTGTGGAGTCTATACCCCACCTGGGTGGTGGCCATCTGGGTTGTAGAACCTTCTTGGGCTTTCCTGTGGAGCCAGGAATGAAGTTCCTTAGATTTAATGTTCTGATTAAATTTATTCCTTCTACTAAAAACACAATTTTGTCACTAAGAAAGGAATTTGAGGGCTGAGAAGGTGGCTCACTGGTAGAGCGCTTGCCTTGCATGCATGAGGCCCTGGGTTTGATTCCTCAGCACCACATAAGCAGAAAAAAAAAAGCCGGAAGTGGCGCTGTGGCTTAAGTGGTAGAGCACTAGCCTTGAGCTGAAGAACTGAGGGACAGCCCACAGGCCCAGGGTTCAGGCACCGTGAACGACAAGGAAGGAAGGAAGGAAGGAATTTATTTGAGCCAGATACTGTTGGTTCATGCCTATAATCCTAGCTCCTCAGGCCGCTGAGAGCAGCAAGCATCCTAATGACATTTAAATGACATGTCTGTATCCATAGAACATGCATGGTTTGGCTTTGATTTCAGAAGAGCGAGAGAAAGCTGAGAGGAAGGGGCTTGCAAGGAAATTTCAGCCCTAAGTTAGCAAAACAAGACAGTTAAAAATGAGCTTATTAACCAATTCTTCAGAAAGTCAGTCACCGCAGCTGGAGAGGACAGTGCCTCAAGTGTGCCCAGCCACCGCCACCAGAGATGTCACCAAAGATAAATGGCAGGTGGTTGGTCTCGCTGAAGAAGGAATTCAGGGGTGGACACACAGAGGGGTTTTAACAGGACAAGATTTATTGAAGTGCAGGCAAAAGTACACTCCCATAGAAGATTGAGGGTGGACAGCTTAACCAAGCTATCAGGAGCCAATGCAGGAGCCAGATAGGATGAGGGCAGCCAGCCAGCCAGCCCGCCAGCCAGCCAGCCAGCCCGCCCGCCCTGTGCACTCAAGCCTTAGGCACTTTCACAGGTAGAGTTCAGTGCTTCTGCTTAGGATGTGCACATAGTTTTAGAGGGTTCTATAAAATGGAAGGGCATTTCAAAGAACCAGGGGACAGGGAGTGGTTTCCCTAATAAAGTGTCAAAGCCAAGGTGGAGAGCATAAGACCACAGGTAGAAGGGAGATAGATGAGCCATGGCTCACGCGTAGGGTAGGGAAAGTCCCTGTTGGGGTCTATTGCCAGGGACTATTGACCATTGTACCAGGAAGTTGCCTCAACCATGATATTCCAGGACAATGGTGGAGCAGGATGTTCCCAATAACAGCGTTGCACCTGCTCTCCAGCTCCTTTGTGTTATTGTCTCTTTTTCCTGCCACCTCCATCTCTATAGAGCTCATTCAGTGCAGGTTTTCCAGATAACTCCATGAAGAGGAGACAAATGTTGAGTATATTTATAAAAAGGTGGAACATAAAATCAATCCATGTATTTCTGGTTGGTTAAAAGGTAAAAGAAAGGCACGAAGGAGTGGAAGTATGGATTAGAAACAAGAAGACCAAGGCCTGAAAGGCCAAGAATGCAGGGAGTCCTGGGGTGAATTGTGGAGACACCTCCTTTCTGAGGGGCTGATAACCTCATTTGCTAATTTCCTTTCAAGCGCCCTTCTCTCCGAACTCTCTCTTTTGAGAACAAAGGCAAACCATTGAATAACCACATTTAAGAATTGGAGTAGAGGAAAGGGGAGACCTACACCTAGAAGTCTTTAGTGAACGAAGTAGAGGGGGTGTCTAGAAGTCAGTGGATAGCAGCAGAGAAAAGAGGGAGAGGCTGGTGCTGTCACGTAGCCTCAGCCCCAGAGGATAAGGATGGTCTATGGACAGCAAAGGGCCTTTTGTCCAGGTGAGAGCGTAATTCAGAAAAGAGAAGATAGGGTGTATATGGGAAGCTGCAGGGGCAATGCAGGCTAGCACAGATGCCTGGGTGCATTCGAGAGTGAAGCAGATGGTGGCAGGTGAGGGATGGGCCCTGTGGCTTCTTTCAGGAGGCAGAAATCCTGTCCTAGCACAGCGCTGTCCTGGCTCAGCCGTGGAGCAGTGTCCTGTGTGCTGATGTGGGCCAGCCTCTGCTCAGTCAGCAGGCAGTAAGGAGGGCTGGTTGTAGAGTTGGTAAAACCAGTCTGCTCTCACCTGAAGTGTTCCCAGAGCCATTCTATTTTTCAACACACCAGGTCAGGCCTCTGCCAGCTGCGGAAGCATCAGATGGAACTACTGCCTGCTGTTCAGCACTGGGTTTCACACAGGGCCTCTGAGAGTCAGCAGCTGCCCCTGCCCCTGCCACTGCAGCAACAGCACCTCCCATTGAAAGCAATTCTTTTTATTCTTAGTCCAAGACTGGGATTTGATCTTGGTATCTGATGCTTTCACGCACTGGCTGATATTCTACCACCTGAGTGCCTCCAAACCCCAATTCTTCTCATTCTTTCTATTTTTAAATTTTATTTTATTTTTTGCAATACTGGGGCTGGACCCCAGAGCCTTGTGCGTGCCTGGCTGGTACTCTGCCACGGAGTTACATGCCCAGCCATAGCGCCTTGTTAGTGGGCTTATATAGATAGCAAAAGTTCTGCCATTTTTAAAAAAGAGAAAGACACAAGGATCATGATGTAGATTTCCCTCCAGACGACTGTCAGGCTGTCTTTGAACTTTACCCAAAAGGGTGGGCAGCAGCAGCAGCAGCAGGGTCTCTTGGCTGCTCCATTGGATTTTCACACCTCCTGCAGGGCTGCAGATTTCTACACAGACTGGTTAAGGATTCATTACATAGGCTTAGGCATGGGCCCAGGACAATTTAACTAGGTATTTCTTTTTAATAAGGCTAGGGTTTCTCAGCTCCTTGAGTCGCTACAGTCAGATAGAAAATCCTGAGGGATATATAGCTTTTATTTTCTCCTCCACCCCCACCCTGACCAGGACCAGGACTTGAACTCAAGTTTGCTCAAAGGCTGGCACTCTACCACCTGAGCCATGCCTCCAGCTCTGGGATACAGCTTTTTTACCTGACAACCCCCAGTTTTCTGTTTTAGAACTAAACTCACTCTCGCTTTTGTCTTCCTTCATTTCCAGAGTTTGGTGTGTACTGCAGCCACTGCCGGAGTGAGGTCCGTGGAACGCAGTGTGCCATCTGCAAGGGCTTCACATTTCAGTGTGCCATCTGCCATGTGGCCGTGCGTGGGTCATCCAACTTCTGTCTGACCTGTGGCCATGGTGGCCACACCAGCCATATGATGGAGTGGTTTCGGACTCAGGAGGTGTGTCCCACTGGATGTGGCTGCCACTGCTTGCTGGAAAGCACCTTCTGAGCTTAGGGATGGTGGCGGTGTCAGAAATCCCAGGGGGCCTTACAAACGCTTTCTCCTGGGAGAAGCCTCAGGACCCAGGTTGCCCCCAGCAAGATGGGTTGTATATACCCAATCGGACTGATGCTTCATGAGCCTTTGCTTTCTCTTTGGGAGAAGATAGACCGGAAGAAGGAGAGAGCAGCTGCATAGAGCCAGGTTTTATGCATTTGTCAGCTGAGGAATCACAGTGGAAGTTTTCATGAGGAAAAGCCCTTGCCTTCAGAGTCATTGCTGACCTTCAAAGCATTAGCTTTAAACCATGAGCTTTAGAAGTTGATAACCTTAAAAAGTTGAAGCCAGAAAGTGGCGCTGTGGCTTAAGTGGTAGAGCACTAGCCTTGTGCACAAAGAGACTCAGGGACAGTGCCCAGGCCCTGAGTTCAAGCCCCACAACAGACAAAAAAAAAGAGATGCTGGTCAGTGGCCTTCTAAGATATGATACTGAAAGTATAAATATGTATATACTTACAGGTTCTTAATTGTATATTTTAACATTTCCAATCTCTTTCCTTTGGCTAATAAAACTAGTAATCGTTAAAGCAAAACAAAAAAAAACAGAAAGTTGACCATCTCAGTGAATCATTTTCCATCCTACATCTGATTTAAGTAACTGATTTGGATGAGACCAAAATCACTGCTCCCATTTCTAAAGGAAACGTTCATTGATCTCAATCATATGACAGAAGAAAATAGAATTTGACATTTAAGGTTCTTCCCAGCCCAGAGAATCTCCTAATTATTACTTCTAGCAAAGGAAGTTGAGATTGCAACTCAACATTGGTACGAAAGTCTGCTCTGCCTGTGCCTCAGCTGTGTGGGTTCGAGTGAGCGTCTCATTCCTTCTTGGGCTCCCTTGTAAACCATGTCTTGAGTTTTGCTATTTACCAGTGGCCACAGCTCATGTATGCACCATTTCTTCAGAGTGAATTTTCCACACTTCATACTTTGAATGCGCCAAGGAAGAGAAATCTATAAAAAAAATTTCTGTTGAAGCTGGGCGTCGGTGGCTCACGCCTGTAATCCTAGCTACTGAGGAGGCTGAGATCTGAGGATCATGGTTCAAAGCCAGCCCAGGCAGGAAAGTCTGTGAGACTCTTCTCTCCAATTAACCACTAGAAAACTGGAAGTGGTGCTGTGGCTCAAGCGGTAGAGTACTTACCTTGAACTGAAGAATGCAGGGATAGTGCCCAAGCCCAGAGTTCAAGCCCTACGACCGACTGGAAAAAAAAAAAAATTCTGTTGAAATTCCTATTTTGTAGAATTTTGCAATTCCAAATTGACTATCTTGACTGTAAATAATGATGTGTCCCATGATGGGAGAGGGCTGTGTATCACTGTGTTCCAAGCCACAGGTTAGCACCTGTTCATAGACTGTACACTTAATTTAGTGATTAATAAAGAAAAGAAGGGTGCTGGGAAGGTGGCTCAATGATAGAGTTCTTGGCCTCGCATGCATGAGGCCCTGGGTTTGATTCTTCAGTACCACGTAAACAGAAAAAGCTGGAAGTGGCGCTGTGGCTCAAGTGGTAGAGAACTAGCTTTGAGCTAAAGAGCTGAGGGACAGCGCCCAGGCCCAGAGTTCAAACTCCAGGACCAATAAAAAAAGAAAGAAAAGAAAATAGCATAGAAGAGAAATGACCAATTAAGAGAAATGTTTTGTACTGTAACATACCTATTTACAAGCATGTACACAAACTTGTACACAGGTTTGCTCCATCCCAGTGTAAATTCATTTCCTATTGAAGGTTGTGAGCTAAAACATTCCCAACTACCACTTTGGATGATGCATATATCTTGTCCCCTGTGTAACTGACTGACCAAGAGACAACATTACATAAGAAAAAGGCTTAGATCCTGCAGTGAGACCAGAGGCTGAACTCTAGGCTCTGACCCAGGTTTAGGTGCCAGTATCTTAGAGGTGTGAACAGCCTTCTGTGCTGGGATGAGAGAGAACGACCCAGGGCATCAGTCTCACTCTGCGCTTCCCTTGTTTGGGTTACAATGACACAAGTGGTAGGCCTAGAATAGGTTGATCAAAGATCTCTTGTGTTCCTGAGTGAATTCACACCATTTGCAAAGAATCCTCTTCCTGTTCCTCACTGCTTGAGCTAATGTAAAAATGTGTTAGTCTGTCCCCATCATGAATGAGATGTTCGCTGGGGGGGGGGGGGGGGGGCTTCCTATAATCCTAGGGACTCACGAGGCTGAGACTGGGATCCAGTTCAAGCAAAAAGTTTGTGAGACTCTTATCTGAACAAACAAAAAGCTAGGTGGCAGTAGTACAAGCATGTTGTTCAAGCCATATGGGAAGTATAAATAGGAGGATAGTGGTCTAGGCAAAAAAAGTGAGACTCTGTTTGAAAAAGTAACAAAAACAAGGAGAATGATAGCATGACATTGATCCAGATGCATTGTACCCATGAATTGAAACCCTTTGTCCAACTATTTAAAGATAATATAAATTTTTTGTTGTTGTTGAACAACAGGGCTTGAACCCAGGGCCTGGGCACTGTCCATGAGCTCTTTTGCTCAAGGATAGCCCTTTGCCACTTTACGCCACAGTTCTACTTCCAGGTATTGAGTGGTTGATTGGAGATAAAGAGAAAGTTTCATGGGGACTTTTCTGCCCAGGCTGGCTTCAAACCACAGTCCTCAGATCTTAGCTTCTTGAGTAGCTGGGATTAGAGGCATGAGCCATCACCACATGGCATAAATTATTTTTTAAAATGAAGAAAATAACAAAAGCAAAAAGGGCTGAAACAGGACAGGACTCAAGTGGTAGAGCAACTGCCTAGCAAGCATGATGACCTGAGTTCAAATTTTATTACTACCCCCAAAAAAAAGCTGTTATGTTGGCTTCTCATTCTAGGAATCTTGTCTTCCAAAACAGAAAAACTTCTATAGTGGAGGTGAATCAATTCCAAGTTTTAAAGCATTACATAATGTCTCTTTTCAATATGTGAATTGCTTTTGGATGTCCAGGTTACCAGAACAAGAGTCAAAACATTTTTTTTAAATCACATTTGGAGACATGTTCATGTGGATGCTGGCCAGAGTCAATGTTCTGTCTGCCTCAGAATGGATAATTAAAAGCACCTCAGTCTTGTTTTGTTTTGAGACATTCTTGCAACAGATCCAGCTGTCTTTGAATTTGAGATGCTCCTGCCTCAACCTTCTACGTGCTGGGATTACAGGTGTGTATTGCTATGCGCAGATTTTATTTTAATTTTTATTTATTTTAGTACATTTTATTGTAAAAATACTGTACAGAGGGGCTGGGAAGGTGGCTCAGTGGTAGAGCGCTTGCCTTGCATACATGAGGCCCTGGGTTCGATTCCTCAGCACCATATAAGCAAAAAGAAAAAAGCCGGAAGTGGTGCTGTGGCTCAAGTGGTAGAGCGCTAGCCTTGAGCTGAAGAGCTGAGGAACAGTGCCAGGCCAAGAGTTCAGGCACCACGACCAGACCCTCCTCCAAAAAGAAAATACTGTACAGAGAGGTTACAGTTACATGAGCAAGGCAATGAGTACATTTCCTATCAAGCATTGTTGCCCCCTCCAGCTTTTTTTTTTTTAAGATCTTATAATCTGCATTCTGAAGTGCCTTTGAATTGGCAAGATAAACAGAGTTAGCCGTTCAATTTGTACACCAGAAAGAAAAGGGTTGCTTCATCAGCCTCTCAGAAACAACAGGCTAAAAGGAATAGGTAACCGTCAGCTTGACTCTGTGTTCTTGTCCTTATCTCCCCCAGAATACAAATGATACAATGCTTTCCCTGTTAAGGTCACATACAATCAAGTATGCTTATAGTTTATTTAATATCCAGTAAGCCTACATTATTTGTGCATTTCACATTGGCCAAAGGGCAGACAGAAATAAATTTTAAAAATCACAAGAAATTTCAAGCTGGGTGCTGGTGGCTCACGCCTGTAATCCTAGCTACTTAGGAGGCTGAGATCTGAGGATCATGGTTCAAAGCCAGCCGGGGCAGGAAAGTCCATGAAACTCTTATCTCCAATAAAAAAGAAATTTTAAAAACAATTTAAAATCCTGTGCATGCATGACACAGCTCAGTTGATGTGAGTCCTGTGTTATTGTCAGTTTTGTTTAAATTACCGTGTTATCTCCGTGTCTCCTAGTTCTTAATTTGGTGAATGTACACCTCTCCAGAAGCAAATGTATCCAGAAAGCAAGGTAAAAGTAAATGTGCTCCAATGAAGTGATAAAGGGAAACGTTTAGATTTGTTGAGAGGTGGTTTTGGTGGAAGTTGGGTGGTGGTATGGTAGAAAAAAATGAGTCACACACATGCATAGTACAGTAAACTGCATCCTGAGCATTTGCAGCTTTTTTTTTTTTTTTCTCAACAGTATCTCTGGAGCCACATACCCGCGGATCCCAAGGATCTACTGCAGAAATGACCATGCTGAAGTCCCATGCTGGGAGCTCTGTCCCTTGCTCAGTAGAACCTTGAGCGGCTAGCAGGAATGAGGGGAGAAAGCCAGTGTTTTGAGTGGTTTCATGTAGGAGGAGCCAAGGGAAAGAACATCCATGCTTTCTACCAGAAGACAGATCCGGCAGCTGCCCCTGGGCAGAAAGGTTTGGGGAACAACCTAAACAACGGTATCACTTTTTTAGCCTTCTGGTTTTTTTTTTTTTTAATGTAGAAACAGTTAAAAGAAAGAAAAAAAAGCAGGGTTATAAATCACACCTCCTACTTTATTGTTTGCTTCATACCATCCTCCAAGGTAGAAGTAGTGATAGGGTATTAAGTGCACACTCACAGGATAGATTCCAAGGGATAAAACATCCCTTGGACGCCTTGTTCTTCTTAGAATCCAGTGTCCTTACACAGAATCAGAAGTAAACACTGTATTTTTAAAATGTTTTTTATTGTGAAAATACTGTGCAGCGGGGTTACAATTACTATTGAGCATTGTTAGCTCCTCCTTTGTTTTTTCCCTACCATCCCTTCCCTCCCCACCACTCCAACTTCTCCCCCCACCCATATTCTTATTCTAGCATGTTGTCAGTATCGTTGATTTGATGTTTTTTTGTTTTTTGGGGTTTTTTTGGTCAGTTGTGAGGCTTGAACTCTGGGCCTGGGCGCTGTCCCTCAGCTCTTCAGCTCAAGGCAAGCGCTCTACCACTTGAGCTACAGCGCCACTTCCGATTTGATGTTTTTTGTTTTTTTCTTGAAGCTTTATTCGTCAAGTATTTAATATAAGATGGGTACTGGAATAAAGATGAACCATACAAGTGTGGGTTTTGCTCTGCTGGAGATGGGTCCAAGAGTTGGAAATTGGCTTATTTATTGAAGTGCTTTGTGTGACTCCAGAGAGGGCCGAGAGCATCCGGAGGGAAGGTCGAGTCTGAGCTGAAGGGTGAGTGCTTTCTGTGGGAAAGCTGGAGGGACATAGGAGCAGCTTTGCCAAGTATAGGCAAGAACACATGAACAGGGGACATGTTCATCAGTGGTGCCTAGGCTGGAGCTGAGAATGTCAAGGGGAGGAGACAGGAGCCAGAGAACAGGAAGCCTGAACACTGTGCCAGGGAGTCTGGGCTTTATCTGTAAGCCTAGAGAGTCCGTCTCTGTTGTTTCTTAAAGTCACCCCTGGTTTTTCCTCTCCTCCCTACTCACTTGCTCCAAGATCTTCCTGGCCTGTCCCTCCAGGCCTGTCTGAGGTAAGTTGGGAATCCAGCCTGACAGACACAAGATGAGCAGCTGAAATCCCCTCGTGCTCCCAGCACAACACACTTGGTTTCCAAAATGTGTAAGCATTTCCCACTCCCTCCCCTGCACCAAGCAGTTAATTCTCTTGCAGAGAAAATTTTCAAACAGAAAGGAAATGCTGAGCGAATCTAATAACATCAGGAAGGAATAAGGTACAGTGAAAGGCTTGTCACCGCTGGTGGCTTAAACCTCTAATCCTTACCTACTCAGGAGGCTGAGATCTGTGGATCAGAGTTAGAAGCCAGGCAAAGCAGGCAAGCCGATGAGAGGCTCATATCTCTAATTAACTACCAAAACACATGAAGTAGAACTGTGGCTCAAGTGGTAGAGCACCACCTTTGAGAAAAAAAAAAAAAAGGAGAGTACCCAGGTCCTGAGTTCAAACCTCAAGTACTGGCACAAAAAAGAAAAAAAGCAGAAACATGGTTGCATATAATACATTATCCTCTGAGCAGAGAAAGTTGACTACAGGAGGGAGTGGGGAGAAACCATATGTGTGTGCATACATATATACATATATATATATACATATATATATATATATATATATAATATTTAAGTAGTTGTACAAAGGTGTTACAAGTAATGTCAGTTTATGAGTAAAAGGATCTTGATCTTGAGCTTGACAGTAACCATTAAGATACAGCTCCTGGTGGTTACTAATCTGTTTCTAGATTATGATAATGTCACTTCAAGAAAGTTCTAGTACAAGGGTCTGGGAAGATGGCTCAGTAGTAGAGTGCTTGCCTTGCATACATGAAGTCCTGGGTTTGATTCCTAAGCACCACATAAGCAGAAAAAGCCAGAAGTGGTGCTGTGGCTCAAGTGGTAGAGTGCTAGCTCTGAGTGCTGAGGGACAGCACTCAGGCCCAGAGTTCAAGCCCCATGAACGACAAAAAAAAAAAAAGTTCTAGTACGTAACCTTTTAAACTGGCTCTGTGTGTGTGTGTTGTGGGGCTTGAACTCAGGGCCTGGGTATTGTCCCTGAGCTCTTTTGCTTAAGGATAGCACTTTGCCACTTTGAGCCACATCTCCACTTCCAGTTTTTGAGTGGTTAATTGGAGATAAGAGTCTCATGCTTGGGCTGGCTTTGAACCGTGTCCTAAGATATCAGCCTCAGAATAGCTAAGATTACAGGTGTGAGCCACCAGCACCTGGATGAAACTGGCCATAATATGATTCTAGAAACTAGGCATAATGATTCAGCTATTAGAGAGCATTAAAAGTTGTTTCCACGTTTCACAAATTTATTTTTTATTTTTTAGTGTTATTTATTATAAAGGTGATGTCCAGAGGGGTTACAGTCTGATAAGTCAGGTAAAGAGGACATTTCTTTTTGGACAGTTGTCACCCATTCCCTTGCTTTCTCCCAGTTTTTCCTTCCCATCCCTACCTACAAGTTGTATAGTTCATTTTCAACAAAGTGTCTAGTGAGTACCACTGCTGCATTTATTTGTCCTTTATCCCTCCATTTGTATGTCTCCTACAAATTTGTTTTTTAAGATTATTAAGTTCTTCAAAAAGTAAAAATATTTCCACTAAATTATATTCATGGAAGTAAATAAAATACCTAGTTTTTGCCCTGTCTCCAGCGGTCATCAGCATACATAGCCTCTGCTTATTCTTACCTACCTTTTAACCAAGTGTAGACAATTACTAGGGAAGTGCTTGTTTTTAGGAAATACGGTTATGTGCTGTTCATTGGAATTTGCTTAAAAAATGCATTTAATATCACTCCTGGATTTGGTGTCACCCAAGAGTGACTTTCCCTGTCACTAGAATGTTTCACCCTGTGGCCATGGTGATATGCCACATCTTCTGGTCCCCACAGGTTGAGGTAGACATGAATCTTCCTGCTCTTCCCTGCCAAGTCAATAGTAAATCTCTGGGCTGGGAATGTGGCTTAGTGGTAGAGTGCCTGCCTAGCATGCATTAAGCCCTGGGTTCGATTCCTCAGTACCACGTACACAGAAAAAGCTGGAAGTGGCGCAGTGGCTCAAGTGGTAGCATGCCTTGAGCACAGAGAGGCTCAAGGCAGTGCCTAGGCCCTGAGTTCAAGCCCCAGGACCGGCAAAAAAGAAAAGAAACAGAAAAAAAGAAAAGGAAAAAAATAGTAAATCTCAGAAGTAATGGAAGAGACAAATAACCCCAAACAATAGGAAAAGAAAGGTGAATTGGGACCCCAAGTCTTGGGGAAGGGGGAAGTCTTCCAACCCCCAACCCAACCAAAGCTGATGACCCAACTCCACCTGGAGTTTTGCAGCCCTTACTCCAGCAGTGGAAGACAGTCCAGTAGAATGAGGGTCCCACGAACACCAGGGAGCCAACACCACCAGCAAGGGAATCTATTGGTAAGTCACAGTAAGCAACTGGGAGGCAACCTCCTCCCCTCACACCAGAGACTCCCTGATCCTGCTGAAAGATATCTGGGTGACCCAACATGAGGAGATCACGTGACAAGTGCTCCCCCAAAAGGCCCTCTCCCTCTTCTTCCACCACCAAGACACCCAGCTGGCAGTCACCTTACTACAGCAAGGGCCTAGCTGGGGAAACATTTGTTTCCTTGTGTCCACTGTCCCCAAGCAGCCCAGTGGGGGAAATTCTTTAGCCCCTCTGGCAATACCAGCAGGACCAATGGGATTCCAGGGGCTATATATAAATTTTGCCACCAAAAGAACATTTGGAGTAATTTAAAAAAGGAAAAAAAAAACACCAAAAGTTCTGAAAATTCAATTGTTATTGGAACCCAAGCCCATGAAAATAGGATAAGACTTTGGCACTAGATCACCTAGACAGGGCGACCTGCTAAAATAAAAGATTTCAATATGGCCTGGAGTTACCTAACATAATCTAATGTCCAGTGCACAATTGAAAATCACCTGTTTCTGTGTTGAAACAGCGGTGAGGGTGAATCATACCTCACAGATGTATGTTAACAAACAGTTGCTTATTTTATACCCAAGTTTTTAAAATTACTAATGGGCTGGGAATGTGACTTAGTGGTAGAGTGTTTGCCTAGAATGTATGAAGCCCAGGGTTCGATTCTTCAGTACCACATAAACAGAAAAGGCCAGTAGTGGCGCTGTGTCTCAAGTGGTAGAATGCTAGCCTTGAGCAAAACAGAAGCTCAGGGACAGTCCCCAGGCCCCAAGTTCAAGCTCCAGGACTGGCAAAAAACAAAAAAACAACTAATGATATCACAATTTTTTAAAAATCACTGTTGTATAAGAACCAGAACCAAGAGAGTACCGGGTGCTGGTGGCTCACACCTGTAATCCTAGCTACTCAGGAGGCCGAGATCTGAGGGTCATTGTTCAAAGCCAGCCCGGGCAGAAAAGTCTGTGAGACTCTTATCTCCAATAAACCACTAGAAAACCGCAAGTGGTGCTGTGGCTCAAGCCGTAGAGTGCTCACCTTGAGCTGAAGAGCACAGGGACAGCGCCCAAGCCCAGAGTTCAAGCCCCACGGCCAACCAAAAAAAAAAAAAAGAACCAGGAGAGTCACAACTTGAATGA
Organism: Dipodomys merriami; assembly: GCF_024711535.1. Classification (NCBI taxonomy): domain Eukaryota; kingdom Metazoa; phylum Chordata; class Mammalia; order Rodentia; family Heteromyidae; genus Dipodomys; species Dipodomys merriami. The sequence goes on along the minus strand of NW_027203115.1, from coordinate 2,390,453 downwards.
GGAAAGACAATTCTAAGCCATCATATAATGCTTCACTAGACAGTTACAAACGAAATAGAAGTTACATGAAAAGAACCAAATAGAAATGGTAAACTGAATATACAGTAGTAAACAAAGGCTGGGTGCTGGCTGCTCATACCTGTAATCGTATCTACTCAGGAGGCTGAGATATGAGCCAGCCCGGGCAGGAAAGTCTAGGAAACTCTTACCTCCAATTAACCTCCAGAAAACTGAAAGTGGTGCTGTGGCTCAAGCCTTGAGCAAAAGAGCTCAGGGACTGTGCCCAGGCCCTGGGTTCAAGCCTGTGACCCCCTGTCCCCTCCCCCCCCACGACTACTGAATGAAGTCAGGAGCTGAGTGAAGATGACAGAACAATTGTGCTTGAGGCCAAATAACTAGAATTTACTCAATTTGATCAGAGAAAGTTGACTTAAGAAACTCAAAGCCTGGGCTGGCAAGGTGGCTCAGTGGTGGAGTGCTTGCCTTGCATTAATGAGGCCCTGGGTTCGATTTCTCAGCACCACATAAGCAGAAAAAGCTGGAAGTGGCACTGTGGCTCAAGTGGTAGAGTGCTCGCCTTGAGCTGAAGAGCTGAGGGACAGCACCCAGGCCCAGAGTTCAGGCCCCATGACCGGACCCAAAAAACAAACAAATGCCAGTGGATTTCTGAACTGAAGACATGGGCTCAAGAAGGAAGTGGAAACATTTTGGAAAACAGTTTTCCAACATTAAAAGAAAAGAAATGTCTACCCAGAACACATCTGGCAAAATTTTTCTTTAGGGATAAAGAAGAAATAAAGTCTTAAGACTAATGAAAACAAAAAGAATCTGTCACTAGTATTACCGTTAAAGAATGGTGGAAGAAATTTGCTCAGGCACAAAAACAAATGATAAAGCAGAAATATGGGTGCATATAATAGATGATCCTTCTCATCAGTTACTTAATCATAGTATTGAAAAATATCTGGATACTCCCTGCTATGATTTACAATCAGTTCTGACAAACAGTGATGAATTTCAAGTATCAAGTGAGCTATATTAGACCCTCTCTGGACCTACTGAAGACCCTTGGGTGGTTAATAGTCAGTGAGACTCATCCAGGTGCACAGGGGCTGAGGGATTCATTCAGTCCTACCTGAGTATCGAGGTTCAATCCTTAATCAGTACACTCAGTTTTTAATGGGCACCTTTAGACTTTTAACCCCATGTGCCAAGACCTGTAAGTGCTCCTTCTGGCAGAACCACTCTCTGGTGTGGCCAGCTTGACTGACAAGCAAAAGAACTAGGGGCTTACTGTGAGGATTGCTGTCGCGAGTTCTGCCTTTCCTTTAACAATGGCATATAAAGCAAGGGATTAGCGCTATTGAGTGAGATTTCCTCTAACACTAATAGAAAGGGAGGGCAGAATAGTCAGATACTTAGTGTAGATTCAGCAGAACTGCATGCAGGCCCTGAATTTGCCACCATTCAAGGGGGTAGCAGATACTAAACAGAAAGCACATCTTGGTTTTCATTCTTAGTCCTTTGACTCTGTACCTTTATGGTGGTGGTAATTACTTTTCAATCACACTGTGACTCAAGGCTAGCACTCTACCACTTGAGCCACAACACCACTAGATTTTCCTGAGTAGTTTTTTTTTTGTTGTTGTTTGTTTTTTTTGAGATAGAGTCTCATGGACTTCCCTGACTGGGCTGCCTTTGAACCACAATCCTCAGATCTCAGCCTCCTGAGTAAGAGGGGGTGTGAGCCCTTAGTGTCTGGCTTCCAAGAAATTATTAACAGTAGGTGGCAGCAGAGACTGAGCAATTTGTGTGCGTCCTCAGTCTGTTCTGAGGCTAAGATAAAGGTGAATTCAGACTTGCCTCCACTGGTTTCTCTAGTTGAGAAATGAAAAGCTTAAAATTCACCTAAAATTCATGCTAAACTAATCAATGCAGGGATTAAACAGACATTTTCCAAAAAATTAAAATCCTTGCTCTCATCTTGGATTTGAACAGGTCTTACACGTATATCCTTGAATTGGAGAGCTTCACATTAATTTTATATTGCATTTAACAATGAAAAACATGGCTGGGAAGGCGGCTTAGTGGTAGAATGCTTGCCTGCATGCATGAAGTCCTGGGTTCGATTCCTCAGTACCACACAGAAAAAGCCGCAAGTGGCGCTGTGGCTCAAGTGTAGAATGCTAGCCTTAGCCTTCAGCAAAAGTAGCTCAAGGACAATGCCCAGGCCCTGAGTTCAAGCCCCAAGTCTGGCAAAAAAAGAAAAGAAAAGCATGATCAAAGTATAGTTGTAAATAAAAAATATAGGTATGATCAAATCAGATCTAGAAGACTGGTCATGAAGTGGTTCACAGGTATCTGTGAACACAGTCTAGAAGTGCAGAAATGGAAAATATATATATATAGAGAGAGAGAGAGAAAGTATGTGTGTGTGTGTTTGGCAAGGAACAAAAGAGAAAAACATTCAGCTGAAGTAAAATGTTTGTCTTTTCATGGACTTTTACCATTGACCTTTACACCACCCCTATCAGGAACACAAGTTCATTTGACAGTTGTTGGAAATATATCTGGTGAGATTGAGACCAAGGTCACAGAAAGACCAACACCACAGAGACTGTAAGGCAGCTTTGCAATAGTTCAGCCTGGCTTATTTCCTTCTACCACATTGCCTTAATAGCAAGCTGATGGAGCAATCTCTGGCTCGCAGGGCTACCTATTACAAGTGATTGATGGAAGGAGCTGAGACTGGTAGTTTAGACAGGGCACTGCAATAAATCAAGATAAAAATCTTAATAGATCCAGACTGAAAGGTAAGTGTTAGGAAGGATGAATGCAAAGTCTATAGCACATTTAAAACAATTACAGAAGTATAGTATGAAGCTGGGCACCGGTGGCTCATGCCTGTAATCCTAGCTACTCAGGAGGCTGAGATCTGAGCATCACAGTTCAAAGCCAGCCTGGGCAGGAAAGTCTGTGAGACTCTTTTCTCCAATAAACCACTAGAAAACCGCAAGTGGCACTGTGGCTCAAGCAGTAGAACACTCGCCTTGAGCTGAAGAGCTGAGGGACAGCGCCCAAGCCCAGAGTTCAAGCCCCATGACCGACAAAAAAAAAAAAATAGTATAGGATGATGTTCATATGCAAATTTTAGGCAACTGCATACTATGGACATATATGGTTAAAAAAAAGAACTGTATCAGTCTCTTGCTGTATTCTGGGACATTTTTAAAGGAACAGTATTTGAAAGATACTATGTTTGGAATTTTTCCACATAAGGAGAAGATATATAGAAGAGATTAAATGAAAAACTGACTTTTCATAACTTTCTGTAGTTCCAGATTAAGGAAGTTAAGTTAACCGTAATGAGTCTCTGGATATGCATTGTTAGCTGACTCTAAGCTCAAATTCTGGCTTAATGTGAGGGGAGCTTCCTGTTCCTTGGGGAGCTAAGGAAGGAAAAATGGTGAAGAAGGCTTGGAGAGCTGTGAGGAGGGAAAATTCCTCCCTCCCTCCCTCCCTTTGTTTCTCTCCTTCCTTCTCTCTTTGTCTCCCTCCCTTCCTTTCTTCCTTCTCTCTTTGTCTCCCTCTCTTTCTCTTCCTTTCTTTCTTTCTTTCTTTTTGGGGTCTGGTCGTGGGGCCCAAACTCTGGGCCTGGGCTCTGTCCCTCAGCTCTTCAGCTCAAGGCTAGTGCTCTACCACTTGAGCCACAGAGCCACTTCTGACTTTTTTCTTTTTGTTTATGTGGTGCTGGGGAATCGAACCCAGGGCCTCATGCATGCAAGGCAAGTGCTCTACCACTGAGCCACCTTCCCAGCCCCAGAAGATTCATTCTTAATGTAGGTCTTAGCATCCTCAGCATATAATTTTTTCTTTCTGTATCATAAAGAAAGCACTTTATGGCTTCCTCTTACCATTTCCAGCGTTACTTAAAAGCTAGGCTCTGCCAGGAGCTGGTGGCTCACACCTGTTATCCTAGCCAATCAGGAGGCTGAGATCTGAGGATCTTGGTACAAAGGCAGCCCAGGCAGGAAAGTCTGTGAGGTTCTTATCTCCAGCTAACCACCAGAAAACCAGAAATGGTGCTGTGGCTCAAAGTATTAGAGTGCTAGCCTTAAGCAAAAGAGTTCAGGCATAGCACCCAGGCCCCATGACAGGAAAAAAAACAAAACAAAACAAAAAGTGGGCTCTTGTGGCTTTTACCAGTCCCCTACTTGCTACTCAAGAGACTGAGATGTTAGAATCATAGTCTGAAGCCAGCCTGAGCAGAAAAGATCTGAGAGACTCTCTCCAATTAACCAGAAAAAAAAAATATCAGAATGGGGCTGGGAAGGTAGGTTAGTGGTAGAGTGCTTGTCTTGCATGCATGAGGCCCTGGGTTCTAATTCCTTGGCACCACATAAGCAGAAAAAGCTGAAGTGGTGCTGTGGCTCAAGTGGTAGAGAGCTAGCCTTGAGCTGAAAAGCTCAGTAACAGTGCCCAGGCCCAGAGTTCAGGCCCATGACCAAAAAAAAAAAAAAAAAGCCCCATCTCTGAACATTGATTTAGGTCCAAGCTTGAATCTTGTTGAAACACACAAGCATTTAAGGGATATTTCAGATCTAAGCTATAACTCTTCTTTCTTCTGGTATTTCCCATGTACCAAAGTTTGGGAAAGCAAAATCACAGAGAAAGAAGACTTTTGTATAATTGGACATGATCTCAACTGCTGAGACTAGCAATGGTTTCCAGCCTCCACTCTGGGCATAAGTTTGTGTCAGCTCATAGTCTGAAAACTTATATTACTCTGAATCTGTTCTTCATATCTTCTCACTAGTAGCCAAATTGAGGTCTTGAGAAGAAGTCCAGTGGCCAGGAAACCTAATTAAGATGCCCAACTTCATGATAGTCAGGAAGTGTAGGTTAGGACAAAAGATGGCATTGGTGAAACAATGTGCAGAGTTGTTGAGTTTGGACCATGTGGCTGACCACATGCCTTTGCTTCTTGGCTTACTCCTGCACAAAGTGTATGTAATGGTACTTATACCAGTGGAGTTTGAAGACTGTATTTCTAGTGTGCTTCAAAGTCCTTTATTCTCTAGTCTGGAGTTCTTTCTGCTCTCTTGGCAGGGTCACTTGGGAAGAGTTTACTTTTTTTTGTCAGTCATGGGGCTTGAACTCTGGGCCAGGGCGCTGTCCCTCAGCTCTTCAGCTCAAGGCGAGTGCTCTACCGCTTGAGCCACAGCGCCACTTTGGCTTTTTTTTCCTGCTTATGTGGTGCTGAGGAGTCAAACCCAGGGCCTCATGCATGCAAAGCAAGCACTCTACCACTGAGCCACCTTCCCAGCTCCCCCTTTTTTTCTTTCTTCTTTCTTTCTTTCTTTCTTTCTTTCTTTCTTTCTTTCTTTCTTTCTTTCTTTCTTTCTTTCTTCCTTCCTTCCTTCCTTCTTTCTCTCTCTCTCTTTCTCTCTTTCTTTTCTTTTCGTTTCTTTTTTTTTCTTTTCTTATCTTTTTCAGTCTTGAGGCTTTAACTCCAACTGGGCACTGTCCATGAGCTCTTCAGCTCAAGGCAAGCACTCTGCCACTTGAGCCATAGCCTCACTTCCAGTTTTCTGGTGGTTCATAAGAGGTAAGAGTCTCGTGGACTTTCCTGCCCATCTTGGCTTTGAACTGCGATCCTCAGATCTCAGCCTCCTGAGTAGCTAGGATTACAGGCATGAGTCAACAATGCCTTGCTAAGAATTTACTTTATGCCTCTATTAGTCTTTTTTTTTTTTTTTTCAGTCATGGGTCCTGAACTCTGGGCCTGGGTGCTATCACTGAGCTCTTCAGCTCAAGGCGAGTACTCTACCACTTAAGCCATAGCTCTGCTTCCGGCTTTTTCTGCTTATGTGGTAATGAGGAATTAGAACCCAAGGCCTCATACATGTAAGGCAAGCACTCTACCACTGAGCCACCTTCCCAGCCCTCTATTAATCTTATTACCACACTTACTTTAGAAACTACAAGGACTTGACTCATGGCCTATATCCTCTATATGTCAACATAGTTTATGGACTTACTTATTGAAAACCCACAGTAAGTCATGTTGCTAGTAAGATAAGATGGTATGAAGAAGAGGGCACATAACTGGGGCCTCACCTCCCCTGAAGTCATAACCCCAATTTAATCAGGAGGGAAAAAAATGTGAAAAACCTCAAAGGATGTTCTAGAAAATACCACACCAAAACTAGCAAGGCTACCAAAGCCATATTAAGTCATAAAAATGGTTTACAGGGCTGGGAAGGGGCTCAGTGGTGGAGCGTTTGCCTTGCATACATGAGACCCTGGGTTCGATTCCTCAGCACCACATAAGCAGAAAGAAAAAAGCCAGAGTGGCGCTGTGGCTCAAGTGGTAGAGCGCTAGCCTTGAGCTGAAGAGCTGAGGGACAGCGCCCAGGCCCAGAGTTCAGGCCCCACGACCAACCAAAAAACAAAACAAAACAGCTTCCCAAATGCAAATCAAAACAACCCTGAAGTACTATTTTACCCCCAGTTAGATTGGCCAGCATTTTGAATTCTAACAGCAAATGCTGACAGGCATATGGGAAAAAGGAAGCCTATTGCACTGCTGGTGTGAAGGTAAACTAGTATAACCACTGTGAAAGCAGTCTGGAAGTTCCTCAAGAAACTAAACATAGACCTTCCCTATGACCCATTCCTTGACATCTACCCTGAGCATCATAAACCGGGATATGATTAAGACACCTGCATATTGTGTTCGTTGCCACACTATTCACAACAGCCAAGATATGGAAACAACCCAGATTACTCACAATAGATGAGTGAGTCCAAAAAATGTGCTACCTATATATAATAGAATTTTTACACAACTATGAGAAAGAATAAAATAATAGCATTTCCTGGGAAATGGATGGAACTAGAACAAATCATATTAAGTGAGGTAAGCCAAGATCAGAGAGAGAAACGGTGCATGTTCTCCCTGATCTGCAGAAGTTAGATCTAAAACTGCACTGGGATATGACAAATTACACGGGATTCTAGATACTCATATACAGAGACCAAAAGAGGATAGTCTTAGGAGAGAATCACAAAGGTGCAATACCTAAGTACCTCTTTATGTGTGTGTGTATATGTGTGTAATACATACACACACACGCACTGACACGAGCTCCAAAGATATGGAAACAAAGGACTTTTTTTCTTAGTTTATTTTTTCTTTTTCTGATGACTTCGTAGTTTTGTGTTTTTTGGGGTTTTTTTGGGGGGGTCCGGTCGTGGGGCCTGAACTCTTGGCCTGGGCGCTGTCCCTCAGCTCTTCAGCTCAAGGCTAGCGCTCTACCACTATGAGCCACAGCGCCACTTCCGGCTTTTTTTTTTCTGCTTATGTAGTGCTGAGGAATCGAACCCAGGGCATTAAGCATGCAAGGTGAGCGCTCTACCACTGAGCCAACTTTCCAGCCCTGTGTTTGTTTTTTTTAACATAAAAAGGCTTTATTTGAGCTGGGCGCTGGTGGCTCATGCCTGTAATCCTAGCTACTCAGGAGGCTGAGATCTGAGGGTCGCAGTTCAAAGCCAGCCCGGGCAGGAGAGACCGTGAGACTCCTATCTCCAATAAGCCACCAGAAAACCGGAAGTGGCGCTGTAGCTCAAGTAGTAGAGTGCTCACCTTGAGCTGAAGAGCTGAGGGACAGCGCCCAGGCCCAGAGTTCAAGCCCCACGACCGACAAAAAAAAAAAAAAAAGGCTTTATTTGCAGGGAACCAGGAATTTAATCAAACAGGCCAAATCCTGCATCATCACCTGACTCCTCGGATTCTCCTTTCTGCTCATTGTTCTTCTCTTCTGCTGCTGCAGGGGCAGAACCAGCAGCAGGAGCTGCAGAGCCAGGTGCAGAGGAGCAACTACAGCCTCACCAGCAGGCACACTGGCAAGCTTGCCAAATCCCTGGGCCATGACATCATCAATGCTTTTCCCATTCAGCTCACTGATTACCTTGTTAAGCTGGTCATCGTCTGCCTCGATGCCCATGCTGTCCAAGATCTTCTGTCTTTGGCGCTGGAGCAGGGGTGGGGGGGTTGCCCCAAGGGTGGCCAAAAGATAAGAGGCAACCGGCCGGCCTGAAACGGCAACCTCAGCGGTGTGAGGAAGCGAAAGCTCTGTATTCGTAGTTATGTGCCTGTCGCTCTGTGAAAGGGTGGGGGGAGTCACAGAATGAGAGGAAAAAGGGTGACAGTGCAGCAGTGGAGCGCACTGATCATTGCTGAAAATGAACTATGCCACTCATGGGTAGAGATGGGAGGGAAGGACTGGGAGAGAATGAGGGAACAGGTGACACTATGTGAAGGAAATGTACACCTGACATAGGGAAAGGCAACCTCGCTGTTCATCACCTCTAAAACAATAACTTAGGGGAAAAAAAAACAAAACCAGCCTCCCCGTTGGTTCTGACGTGTTGCAAGGTAAAATTGGGAGCTCTGGGGCCAGGTTCTATGAATCATTCTGTTTTCCTAGCCTCTTCCCTCTGTCAGCTGGTTAATTACAGTACTGTCCGTCAGATCTCCCTCTCCAGTACAGAGAACTCAGTGCTCTCTTTGCTTGTTCAATTCTCTGACACATGTGAGGGAAATCCTTAAACTTGGACACTTGCTGTTCCTACAGTACAAGTTGGGAGGGGGTGTTGTGAAGCAAACGGATATATGTCCAGCTCATTGGGGCTAAAAGCATCTCTCACTACACAAAAATGAAGCTTCCAAAATGAATGCAGCCCAGACGCTGATAACTGACCTTTCACAAATCTGACCCTCAGCTTGCATATAGTAGCAGCCCCATCAGGATTCACAAAAGATCTCAACTAGGTTTCTTCTCTTTGATTGGGCTGAGGATCAGGCCCAGTTCCCTGAGCATATAGGTGAATGTTTGCTACTGAACTATAGTTCAGAAAAGTGAAACTCAGCCCTGCCGCTATCCAGTCCTATCTGAACACTGAGAGCACATCAACTGAAAAGATACAGGTGTACTTCCAACCAAACATTTGGCTTCAAGTCTCAGCACAGAAGCACAGGAAATATAAAGAAAACGACAACATGATGACTACTACTCCCAAAAGTCAATAATCCCACAATAATGGACTCTTAACTATAATGAATTGGATGAAATCCTAGACAATCCAAAAAAGTGATTGTAAGAATAGTCAAAGAAATTAAAGAGGGGCTGGGAAGGTGGCTCAGTGGTAGAGCACTTGCCTTGCATGTATGAGGCCCTGGGTTTGATTCCTTAGCACCACATAAGCAGAAGAAAAAAAAAGCCGGAAGTGGCGCTGTGGCTCAAGTGGTAGAGTGCTAGCCTTGAGCTGAAGAGCTGAGGGACAGTGCCCAGGCCCAGAGTTCACACCCCACGACCAGACCAAAAAAAAAAAAAAAAAATTAAAGAGGATACCAATGATCACAAAGGAATGTTTAAAGTATACCAAGAAACAGCTGAATAAAACTAGAAATCCTGATAACATCAAATTGAAATTCTAGAAAAAGCTCAATAACTTAAAAACCTCATTGAAAGCTTCACCAGTGGTCTGGATGAAGTAGAAGACAATATCTGAGAACAAGGCAGGTAAAATAGAACAGTAAGAGACTAATAGGACATCATACAACGAAACACCACAGGGCGGGGTGGGGTTGAAACCAAACCTATGAATCATGGTTATAGAAGAAGTACATATAAGACATTCAGTGAAGCCGGGCGCTGGTGGCTCACGCCTGTCATCCTAGCTACTCAGGAGGCTGAGATCTGAGGATCATGGTTCAAAGCCAGCCCGGGCAGGAGAGACCGTGAGACTCCTATCTCCAATAAACCACCAGAAAACCGGAAGTGGCGCTGTAGCTCAAGTAGTAGAGTGCTCGCCTTGAGCTGAAGAGCTGAGGGACAGCGCCCAGACCCAGAGTTCAGGCCCCACGACCGACCAAAAAAAAAAAAGACATTCAGTGAAGACTAAGCACATGATTCACACCTGCCATCCCAAATACTCAGGATGCAGAGAATAAGGATTACAGTTGGAAGCTAGCAAAGACATACAATATATCAGGATCCCATCTCAACAAACAAATGTTTGGAAATAGATATCTGTAATCTCATTGAGTTGGGTTTGAGGTCTAAGGCTGGCTAAGAATACATGAAGATCCTGAAAAGTAGCATAAACAAAATGGGATGCATGACTCAAGTGGAAGAGAACTTGCCAAATACGTGCAATGCCCTGAATTCAAACTCTAGTGCTAGCTGGATGCCAGTGGCCTAGTACTCCTAGTTACAGATCTGAGGATTGCCGTTCAAAGCCAGCCTGGGCAGGAAAGTCCATGAGACTCAACTCCAATGAACCACCAGAAAACCGGAAGTGGCGCTGTCTCAAGTGGTAGAGCACTTGCCTTGAGCTGAAGAGCTGAGGGACAGCACCCAGGCCCAGAGTTCAAGCCCCATGACGAACCAAAACAAAAGCACAAAACTCTAGTGATACTAAAAAGAAGAAAACATAATCAATGAAATAATGGCAGAAAAACTTCCAAGTCTTGAGAAAGAGATAGCATCCAGATAAGGAAAACCCCAGTACTGGGTACTTCATACCTGTAATCCTAGCTACTCAGGAGGCTGAGATCTGAGAATCACAGTTCAAAGCCAGCCTAACAGGAAAGTTTTTGAGACCTTTATTTCTAATTAACTACACACACACAAAAGGGCCAGAAGTGCAGCTCTGATTCAGGTGGTAGGATAACAGCCTTGAGCAGGAAAACAAAACAAAACAAAACAAAAAAAACTAAGGGACAACACACACCCAGGCCCTGAGTTCATGTCCCAGTACCAGCACCAAAAATAAAGAACCCCTAACAAAATCTGAAATATGTCCCCTTGCTAAGTGTCTCATGAGTATTTTTCAGTTGCTGGGAGTTGGTGGCTCACATCTATAACTACTCAGGAAGCTGAGCTCTAAGGATCATAGTTTAATGCCAGCCCAGGCAGGAAAGTCTGAGAGACTCTTATTTTCAATAAACTACCCCCTATCCCCTCAAAAAAAGGCAGAAATGAAATTCTGACTCAAACAGAAGAGTGCTAGCCTTGAGCAAAAGAAGCTCAGGGACAGCACCAGCTCCTGAGTTTAAGCCCCAGGACTGGTACAAAGACAAAAAGAAAAAAGAAATAGTGAAAAATGAAGCAATGTCCATCATTTCTAGTTTTCAGTTACAAGTCCAGTACCATGTTCCCCCCAGGTTACTAGTTCAGAAGTAGCCAATATTTTTACACAGCTGCTCTGGTTGGGTATACATTTTATTTTGGATGTCTCATTTGCCCTTTATCTTTCTGCCTTTTACTCCATTTCTTCATATCTACAGGTGCGAGATTGTAGGGGAAAGAGCTCATTTACAAAGGTGCAATGATGCAACAAGTGTATTGTGATATCTATATGCTTTGTCTTTATGTCCATTGTTCCATCAAGTAATTTAAAAGATTGACCTTCTCTGGCATATTAAAATGAGCCTTAGGCTTTCAGGCTTAGGTATTGTTTAACCTCTGATATCTTTAGAGAAGTCATTGTTTTCTGGAATAATTATTTGATGATCTAAATCCAGCTGAACTTCCTAGTTTGATTATGCATACTGTTTATACTTGCATTCGTGGAAAGGGTCCCAGAAGACAGGGCTACACTTAATACTGCTTGCTATTCCTTATTTATATTAGGGGAAAAGAGAGAAGTGCATACAGAAGCAGAGATACAAAATCCACTGCACCCTTGCACTTAGGATAGACTCCAAACTCTTTGCAGTAGCTTACAAAACTTCGAGTCACTATTTCATACTTTACTTTGCACATTGCACCACTCTCTTCCTCCAAATCCTTTGTTCAGCCTACATTTTCTAGATATACTTCATTAGTGAGTTCATTTGTGTTACATAGATATTTTCTAACACACCTCTTAAATTCCCTTGTCATTTTTGTTATAAATAGGTGATTTATCCTGAAAATTACAGTGAGCATCTCATGAGACTCTAAATCTGATTCACACAATTTAATCTCAGGATTAGAGAAATACTTTGCTTCTAATGTATCTTCATCCCTTTACCATTTCATGTGTGCTATTATTTCTTTATGCAGCAATCTCTTAAATCAGATAGGAGACAAAAGTGTTACAAAAGAATGGATTAATTTGGTCTCTTATTTCTATTGCATATATTTACCTTCACAAAGGCTTCTTTTTTCTTATATGGATTAAGGTTACTCTAGCATCTTTCCATTTCAGCCTGAAGGGCTTTCTTTGTTGTATTATAGGTCAGCTTAGTTATTAATAATGCTCCATTTTTTTCATCTGGGAATATTTAAAATCTCTTGTGTTTTTTGTTTTTTTTTTGGGTCTGGTTGTGGGGCCTGAACTCTGGGCCTGGGCTCTGTCCCTCAGCTCTACAGCTCAAGGCTAGCGCTCTACCACTGGAGCCACAGCACCACTTCCAGCTTTTTCTGTTTATGTGGTGCTGAGGAATCGAACCCAGGGCCTCATGCTTGCAAGGCATGCACTCTACCGCTGAGCTACCTTCCCAGCCCCTCTCTTGTGTTTTTTATTACTGGTCAATAGTAATTATATAGAATAATAGATGTATATAAAAGACTTTGGCCACATACTATATTCTTTTATGCTTTTCCCACTGCCTCATTGTTTCCTCTTTTCTTTTTCTTTTTCTTTTTTGTCGGTCATGGGGCTTGAACTCTGGGCTTGGGCGATGTCCCTGCGATCTTCAGCTCAAGGCAAGTGCTCTACCGCTTGAGCCACAGTGCCACTTCCAGTTTTATAGTGGTTTATTGGAGATAAGAGTCTCACGGACTTTCCTGCCCAGGCTGGCTTTGAACCACAATCCTCAGATCTCAGGCTCCTGAGTAGCTAGGATTACAGGCGTGAGTCACTGGTGCCTGGCTTGTTTCCTCTTTTCTAAAAGTTCCCTTTCTAAGGGTCATTTTGCACACACTACATATATTTACACACTACATATATTAGAAAAAAAAGTGATAATCGCATATAATTTGGCATATTCCACCAAGATCTCCAGTTTCACTCATTTTCTGCAAATGACACGATCTCATTCTTATGGCTCCATCATTTATTTATATATATATATATATGTACATATATATGTGTATATATATATGATATTTGCTTTGTCCTTTCATCTCTTGATGGGCACGTAGGCTGATTCCATAATTTGGCAATTGTGAATAGTGGATAGTTTTGCTACATACAGACTTTTTTTTTTTTTTTGGCCAATTCTGGAGCTTGAACTAAGACCTGGGCACTGTCCCTGAGCCTCTCCGTGCTCAAGGCTAGTACTCTATCACTTGAGTCACAGTGTCACTTCTGGGTTTTTCTGATTATGTGGTACTGAAGAATCGAACCTAGATTCCTCATGCATGCTAGGCAAGCACTCTACCACTATGCCACCTTCCCAGCCCTATAGAATTCTTGGTTGACAATGTGTTGGCAGATTTTAGACTCTGAGTATTCTGTAAGTCACATTGTAAAACATGGATGCCAATCAAAATTACTGCTTCCTTTCCAGATCCTTATCTGAAAATTAACAACCTGGAAGTTACTGCTGAACAAAAATTAGCTTGATGGGTGGACCTGCACCCACACCCTGTTCCTTAAAGCTTCAAGCAGTCTGATTATGGGATGGAAGATTCACCTGGCCAAATGAAAACACTAAATCTTTACTAACGCAATCTGAACAAGTATAGGGGCAGACTTATGTTTCAAAAATACATAGTAAGACCTGCTCTGCAAGGTGGTTGTGGGAAGTTATTTACAACAGCTTCTACTTAAGACCCTTTGCTTAGTATTGAGGGGAGAGAGAGAAGGCTTTAGATTCATTTTCTTTTTCCTTTTGTTTAGTTTTTGCCAGTCCTGGGGCTGGAACTCAGGGCCTAGGCACTGTCCCTGAACTTCTTTTGCTCAAAGCTAGCACTCTACCATTTTGAGCCATGGCAACACTTGGGGATTTTTCTGTGTATGTGGTACTCAGGAATTGAGCCCAGGGCTTCATGCATGCTAGGCAAGCACTCTACCACTATGCCATCTTCTCAGCCCTTTAGATTCATTTTCTAACATTTCCAATCCTTAGTGGCCCCAAGGAGCCCGCACAATAATCATGTATATTCACAAGGCTGCTGAGAAATAAATGCAATAATCTAAGTAAAGCCTCTGTATATTGTCTGGTATGGTGTAAGCATGAAGCACCTGTCCAGCCAGTTTATTGTGGCAATGTGGGAATAATGTGCTCAGTCACCAGTGCAGCCACTGGTCATGTACAACTAGAGTAATGTACCTGATTTGAACTGATGTGTAAAATAAAACACATGCCAGATCTCAAGACAATATAACGTTTATTTAAAAAGAATACAATAAGTCAAATGCTGATGACACATACCTATAATCTTAGTGACTCAGGATGCTGAGAACTGAAGCTCACAGGCCAAATGTCAGCCTGGGCAGACAAACAAAACAAAATTCCAATATTTCAGCAACTGTTTCCATACTGTTTACCGATGATCTTGATTATTTGGGATATGTTAGGTTAATGTATATATTTTATTTTTTTAAAAAACTTTCTCCTATAGGGCTGGGAAAGTGGCTCAGTGGTAGAGTGCTTGCCTTGCATGCGTGAGGCCCTGGGTTCAATTCCTCAGCGCCACATACACAGAAAAAGCCAGAAGTGGTGCTGTGGCTCAAGTGGTAGAGCACTTGCTTTGAGCTGAAAAGCTGAGGGACAGCACCCAGGCCCAGGGTTCTGGCCCCATGACCAACAAAAAAAAAGAAAACCTTTCTCCTGTTAACCTTTTTGAAAATATGGCTAAGAAACTGAAGTTTGCTTCATTTGGCTCCTACTGGGGGCTCCTCCACAAACCCCCATAAAACATACTTTACTGGGTTTACATTTCACCCATTTACTGAATATTTCTTTTTTGTTTGTTTGTTTTTTGGTCCGGTTGTGGGGCCTGAACTCTAGGCCTGGGCGCTGTCCCTCAGCTCTTCAGCTCAAGGCCAACGCTTGACCACTTGAGCCACAACACCACTTCTGGCTTTTTTCTTTTTGCTTATATGGTGCTGAGGAATCGAACCCAGGGCCTCAAGCATGCAAGGCAAGCGCTCTACCACTGAGCCACCTTCCCAGCCCCATTTACTGAATATTTACCATGACTGGAGCCTTTCAGAGGTGCCAGGTAGAAGAACACACCCAGCTCTAACAGGAGGACACAAGGTAGCCCCTACACTGGGGAAACCATTCCAGAACCTGACTCATTCTCTCCAGAGTCCAGAGACCCTGAAGTGCTAATTTTCTGGGGCTTTTTTCCTTTCAGATCCTTCATCCACACTCTGGAAGTATAGAGGACCTCATCTTACACCTCTGCCCATAAAACCCCAACAGCCAGACAAACCCTGGCTCCAGTAAAGACCAGTTCAAGGTAAGCAATATTCAGATATCTGAACCTTTATCTTACTATTTGGCCTCACATATCTCTTTATCCAGTTAGTAACAAGGAGATAAACATTGTTAGAAAACCTTTTTTGCCTTTCAAGGACATTTATATAATGATTAAAAGAAAAAAAAAAGATCAACTGCAAACTCAAGTATTCTCTTTTTTTTTTTTTTTTTTTGCCAGTTCTGGGGCTTACACTTAGGTCATGGGCACTGTCCATGAGCTTCTTTGCTTAAGGCTAGCACTCTACCACTTGAGCCACAGCACCACTTCTGGCCTTTTCTGTTTATGGGGTACTGAAGAATTGAACCCAGAGCTTCATACATGCTAGGCAGGGCTAGGAATGTGTCTTAATGGTAGAATACTTGCCTAGCATGCATGAAGCCCAGAGTTCAATTCCTCAGTACGACACTGTTGTGCGTCCCAGAAGCGACATTTTGGAATCTGAAATATTGGAGCCTTTACTGTATAGTTAGCAGATTGCCCATTGTCACAAAGGCCTGCAGCCCCCAAATACACATAACACAGCTAGGAAACAGGCTAGAGAGAAAAGAAAGAACAAAAACAATACCAACAAGCCAATTCAGCTCCAATGGAGAGCTGAATTGGGAGGCCATGATGACCAAGACAAGCTAGGAGACAGGTCACAGGGAGACAAGCGGCAAGGTATAATGACATCTGGGCTGGTCCTGGCCTAAATAGGGTCCAAGCAAGGGGCAGGTCCACAGGAAATTCCCAGTCCCAAGCACT
The DNA here is from genome assembly GCF_024711535.1 of Dipodomys merriami. NCBI lineage: Eukaryota > Metazoa > Chordata > Mammalia > Rodentia > Heteromyidae > Dipodomys > Dipodomys merriami. Next base: position 2,374,218 of record NW_027203115.1, on the reverse strand, counting down.
GAACTGACAGATTCAGTAATCTATCAGCCAACTGACCAACCCTGTCTCCAGGGATCCGGGCACACCCATCACCTGGGGAGTGGGGGCGTTCCCCTCAAGAGGCCAGACCCTACCATCCACTATGTGGCCAATATGGCGCCAGCCATACCTGACCTCCTTACTTCAACATAAGCAGAAAAAGCTGGAAGTGGCACTGTAGCTCAAGTGGTAGAGTGCTAGCCTTGAGCAAAAAAGAGACTCAGGGACAGTGCCCAAGCCCTGAGTTCCAAGGCCCCGGGCTGACAAAAAAAAAATAAAATAAAATAAAAATTTTTTAATGCATGCTAGGCAAGCACTCTATCACTAAGCCACATTCCCAGCCCTAAAGTATTCTTATATATTCTCTCTGTGTGGCTCTGCATCTGTCTCTCTGTCTCTCTGCCTGTCTTTCTCTCTCCCCCTCCCTGTAACATATTTGTTTTTTTACAAATATACTACAGGTTCAATAATCAGTGGTTTGGTTTGGAAAATCAAGGCACAGCTACTACTGTGATAATCTTTGAAAAAAATCTTAATACCTGGCCAGTTTTCTATCTGTCAAATCTGCCTTATGCTTGTAATCCTAGCTACTCAGGATGCTGAGGTCTGAAGGTCACAGTTCAAAACCAGCCCCTTGGCTTTAATAAATGAAAGAGACTTTCATCTCCAGTTCAGCACCAAAAATCCAGAAGTGGAGGTGTGACTGAAGCGGTAGAGCACTAAACCTGAGGGAAAAAGCCAAGTGGGAGAGTGTAAGGCTGTGAGTTCAAGTTCTAGTATTGACATTTAAAAAAAAGAATAAGAAGAAGGAGGAGGAAGAGAAGGAGGAGGAGGAGGAGGAGGAAGAGGAGGAGGAGGAGAAAGAAAGAGAAGAAAGAGGAGGAGGAGGAAGAGGAGGAGGAGGAGGAGGAGGAGGAGGAGGAGGAGGAGAAAGAAGGAAAAGAAAGAGGAGGAGGAAGAGGAGGAGGGGGAAAAAGAAGGAGAAGAAAAAGGAGGTGGAGAAAGAGGAGGAGGAGGAAGAGGAGGAGGAGGAAGGGGAAGAAGAGGAGGAGGAGGAGGAAGAAGAGGAAGAAATAAGAAGAAAGGGTCGGGGGAAGAAAGAAGGAGGAGGAGGAGAAGTTGAGTTGCGTTGCCCTGGGTTCCTGGGTCCACACAGCTTTCTGTGTTTGCACAACTCTGAGTGTGCACACTTTGTGCATCTCCACCATGTGACCCCTATGTGATACACAGTCCAAACAAAAAGTCTCCTTGTACCCACACAGATTTCTCAAAGGACATTGGATAGCGGGGGATCAGATCCCCTGTAGAAGCACTAAATGTTGGCAGGCTCCCCCAATTCCCTTTCAGTATCTAGAAACCCTGAGTAATGTGAACGGGAGGAAACAGCATCTTCTCACGCATGGCTCACTCAGTGCCAGCCCTGGACCAGTGTGGGTGGAAAGGCTGCAGGTCTCAGACACTTCACCTGCGATGCTCCTCCCCCTTTCCAGTGGAAGATCTGCCTTTCCAGGGCTTCGGCAGCCCTGTGGAGGTGAGCCCCAGGGATTCAACCCAGGAGCCAACCCCTGGCTTCAATGTTTCATCATGCACTGTGTCCAGAGGGTCCACAGCAGCTAAGAATGGCTTTGTGGTCACACATAAGTCTCCCAGGTACAAATCTCAGGGCTTTACTCAGCTTTCAAGGTTTAGTCTTGAAGAGAGAGAATGCATTTCAACACGTATACTTTTGTAATAGTAATACATAGTTTATATATCTATGTATCTATCTATCTATCTCTATCTATCTCTCCAGGATAGCCACAAGAGCTAGGGATAAGAGGAGCTTAGAAGGTTGGGGCTGGGGATGTGGCTTAGTAGTAGAATGCTTTCCTAGCATGCATGAAGCTTTGGGTTCAGCTCCTCAGTACCATATATACAGAAAAAGCTGAAAGTGGTGCTGTGGCTCAAGTGGTAGCATGCTGGCCTTGAGCAAGAGAAACTCAGGGACAGCACCTAGGCCTGATTTCAAGCCCCAGAAGGGGGGGGGGGGAAGGGGAAGGGGGAGGGAGGAATACTTGAGTTTGCAGTTGATCTTAACTGGACCAAAAAGTGACAGATATGGAAAAATCACTCAAACTAAACCAAAGGGAAATTCAAGAGCAAGCAGATAATGCTAAAAAATTTAACCTTCGCATAATCGGAGTGGATGAAGGTGAGGAATTCCAGAGCAAGGGAATGCAACACCTATTTAACAAGATAATCAATGAAAAATTTCCCCACCTCAAAAATGACCATCTTAACTACATCACAAAAGCTTATCGAACACCCAACAAGCAAGACCCCAGGAGAAACACTTCTAGACACATTATAGTAAAAATGATAGATCTGAATAAGAAGGAAACAATCCTGCATGCAGCAACAATGAAGAAGGAGCTATACTACAACGGGAAAAAAATTAGAATCACTGCAGATCTCTCCACACAAACAATGAATGCAAGAAAAGCCTGGGAAAGCACCATACGAGCCCTGAGAGCCAATAATTGCCAACCCAGACTAATATACCCGGCAAAGCTAGCATTCACATTCGATGGAGAACTGAAAACTTTTAATAGTAAAGAAAAACTAAATGAATACATAAACATTAAGCCAGCATTACAAAGAATTCTAAGAGGGGGGACACAACCTGAAGAAAGCAACCAGGAACTGGGGCCTGCCCCAAACAGGCGTTACTCAAAGTCTAACTGAGCAAGCACAGGAGGAAAGGAAAGAAGAAAAACCTAGGAAAACAGAATGGCAGGGACAACAATGCATCTCTCTATACTTTCTCTTAATATAAATGGGCTGAATTCGCCAATTAAAAGAAAACGAACTGAGGACTGGATCAGAAAACAAGACCCATCCATCTGTTGCCTTCAGGAGACCCACCTCTCAGCCAAACATACAAACAAACTCAGAGTGAAGGGGTGGAAAAGGATCTACCAATCAAACGCCCCCAGTAAGAAAGCAGGTGTAGCTATCCTGATATCTGACAAAATAAACTTTTCATTAAAATCAGTACAGAAAGACAAGGACGGACACTACATATTAATAAAGGGAACAATCCAAGAGGAGGATATAACCATCATCAACTTATATGCCCCAAATATTGGTGCACCCAGATATGTCAAACAAATGCTCTCAAACTTACAGAATAAAATAGATCCCAATACGATAATACTAGGAGACTTTAACACACCACTCTCACCAAAGGACAGGTCTACCAACCAGAGGATTGGCAAAGAAGCTACCGAATTAAGAGAGGCCATACTTCAAGCGGAATTAACTGACATCTACCGAGTATTTCACCCTAAAACAACACAGTACACATTCTTCTCAGCAGCTCACGGAACTTTCTCCAAAATAGACCATATCATAGTTCATGCAAGGAACTTAAGCAAATACAAAGGGATCGACATAATCCCCTGTATCCTATCTGACCACAGTGGAATCAAGCTAGCTCTCAATAACAAAGCATACTGCAGAAATTTCTCTAATACATGGAAATTGAACAGCACACTCCTTAACAATGCCTGGATAACAGAAGAGATCAGAGAAGAAATAAAGCATTTCCCACAACTCAATGAAAATGAAAACACCTCACAAAGAAACTTGTGGGACACAGCAAAAGCAGTCCTGAGGGGCAAATTTATTGCCCTCAGTGCCCACATCAAGAGAATGGAGACAGACCAAGTAAATAATCTCATGTTGCAATTAAAACAGCTAGAAAAACAAGAAAAAATGGGACCTAAAGCTACTAGATGAAGCCAGATAACCAAATTGAAAGCAGAGATTAACCAATTAGAAAATCAGAAAACCATAACCAAAATAAACCAAACAAAAAGCTGGTTCTTTGAAAAAATAAACAAAATTGATGGCCCATTGGCTAGATTAATTAAAAAAAGAAGAGAGGAAACCCATATTAATAGGATTAGGGATGCCACGGGAAACATCACAACAGGTACCCAAGATATCCAAACAATTCTAACAGACTACTTTCAAAAGCTATACTCTCTAAAGGAAGAAAATCGGGCAGAAATGGATGCATTTTTAGAGAAATACAAGTTGCCCAAACTGAGCAAAGAAGAAGTTAACCAATTAAATAAGCCAATATCCTATAATGAGATACAGGAAGCTATCAAAAGTCTTCCAACAAAAAAAAGCCCAGGACCAGATGGATTTACAGCAGAATTCTATAAGACCTTTAAACAAGAACTAATACCCATACTCCTCAAGCTCTTCAGAGAAACAGAGAAGGAGGGAGCTATCCCAAACTCATTCTACGAAGCCAATATCACACTCATCCCCAAACCAGGCAAAGACCCAACCAAAAAGGAGAATTACAGGCCAATCTCCTTGATGAACACAGATGCAAAGATCCTTAACAAGATTCTAGCTAACAGAATCCAGAAACACATAAAAAAAATAATTCACTATGACCAGGTAGGCTTCATCCCAGAGACACAGGGATGGTTTAACATACATAAGTCAATAAATGTAATCCAACATATCAACAGAGCCAAGGTCAAGAATCACATGATTATCGCCACAGATGCAGAAAAGGCCTTTGACAAAATTCAACATTCATTCATGCTAAAAGCTCTGGAGAAAATAGGAATAGAAGGAACATTTCTAAAAACAATAAAAGCCATTTATGACAGACCAATAGCCAATATTATACTTAATGGGGAAAATCTACAACCAATTCTCCTAAAATCAGGAACAAGGCAAGGATGCCCACTGTCTCCACTCCTCTTCAATATAGTCCTAGAACCCTTAGCCAGAGCAATAAGGCAAGAAAAAGACATTAAAGGGATCCGCATAGGGAAAGAAGAAGTTAAACTATCCCTTTTTGCAGACGACATACTATACCTCCACGATCCCAAAAACTCCATCCCCAAACTCTTAGAAATCATAAATCACTTCGGCAAAATAGCAGGATACAAAATGAGCCCACAAAAATCAGTTGCCTTCCTATACACTGATAATGTACAGGAAGAGAGGGAAATAAAGGGAGCAACCCCATTCACAATAACCTCCCCAAAAATAAAATATTTAGGAATTAACCTAACCAAAGATGTAAAAGAACTATTTAATGAGAACTATAAAAAGTTAAAGAAAGAAATTGCAGAAGACACTAGGAAATGGAAAGACCTCCCATGCTCCTGGATAGGCCCACTTAATATAGTAAAGATAGTAATACTTCCAAAACTAATATACAAATTCAATGCAATTCCTATTAAAATCCCAATGACGTACATCACTGAAATACAGAAAACAGTCCAAAAATTCATATGGAACAACAAAAGACCTAGAATAGCCAAAACAATTCTAGGGGATAAAGACAATATGGGAGGGCTATCCATGCCGAACTTCAAACTCTACTACAGAGCTATAATAACAAAGACAGCATGGTACTGGCACAAAAACAGACCCGAAGACCAATGGAACAGAATAGAAGATCCAGAAATAAATCCACAGGCCTACAGCCAGCTGATATTCGACAAAGGAGCCAAAGACATACAATGGAACAAACACAGCCTCTTCAACCGCTGGTGCTGGGAAAACTGGGCAGCCACATGCAGAAAACTAAAAGTGGACCCCAGCCTATCACCATGCACCAACATCAACTCAAAATGGATTAAAGACCTTAACATTAAACCTGAATCTCTGAAACTACTGCAGGACAGAGTAGGCGAGACACTTGAACTAATAGGCACAGGAAGGAACTTCCTGAACAGAGTCCCAGGGTCACAACAAGTTGGAGAGAGACTCGACAAATGGGACTACCTTAAAATAAAAAGCTTCTGCACAGATAAAGCTATCGCAACCAAGCTAGAAAGACAACCAACTAATTGGGAAAAAATATTTACCAGCAATATATCAGACAAGGGGTTAACATCCTGTATATACAGGGAGCTCAAGAAACTAATCCCTCCCAAACCTAACAAACCAGTTACTAAATGGGCAAGGGAACTAAAGAGGGACTTCTCAAATGAAGAAATAAAAATGGCAAAGAAACACATGAGGAAATGTTCATCATCCCTGGTGGTGAAGGAAATGCAAATAAAGACAACCCTGAGATACCACCTTACCCCAGTCAGAATGTCCCACATCCACAAATCAGCCAACGACAAATGCTGGAGGGGATGTGGAGAACGAGGAACCCTATTACACTGCTGGTGGGAATGTACACTTATACAACCACTTTGGAAAGCAGTCTGGAGGGTCCTTAGAAAGCTAAAGATTGACCTCCCTTACGACCCAGTCATACCACTTCTAGGCATCTATATTGGTTCAGGAACCAATATACAAGGACACATGCACCTCCATGTTTATTGCAGCACTGTTCGCAATAGCTAGGATATGGAAACAACCTAGATGCCCCACCACAGATGAATGGATCCAAAAATTGTGGTATCTATACACAATGGAATATTATGCAGCCATTAGAAATGACAAAATAATGGCATTTGCAGGGAAATGGATGGAGCTAGAAGGAATCATGTTGAGCGAGGTAAGCCAAGAACGAAGAGACAAACAGTACATGGTCTCCCTGATAAGTGGATGCTAAATCCAAAATGTTAGGTGATATGACAAAACTAACAGGACTTAAGAAACAAAGAACTCCCACTCATCTGGTTGAACCACTACCAAATATCCCCATGCTGCTGATCACATATATGGTATATAACATGTGAGCACCGTTATATATTACAGACTGTGATAGACAATTTGCTCCAGGAAAGTTAGAATGAACTTGTGACTTTAAATGAGCATCATTATTCCACAATACTGTGAATTTCCGGAAATTATGTAATCACTTAATCACAATCAAAAAAAAAAAAAAAAAGAACCTCGGGGAAAGGAGGGAGGGAGGGGATGGTAGGGGGAAAACAATGGAGGGGGTAACAATGTTCAAGAGGAAGTGTACTCATTACCTCACTCATGTAACTGTAACCCTCTGTATAGTATCTTTACAATAAATTAAAAAATTAAAAAAAATAATAATTATATAAATGTCTACCCTAATTTTCTATAATTGGGCCAAAGAGTAGCCAATGAAAGCATTAATTAATGAATTAACTAATGCTAGTACAGGGGCTTTAACTCCAACCCTCCCACTTTCATATGGCCGGTGCTCTGCCACTTGAGCCACAGCTCCACTTCTGGCTTTTTGTTGGTTAACTGGAGATCGGAGTCTTGGGGCCTCTCCTGCTGGGGCTGGCTTTGAGCTGTGTTCCTCAGATCTCAGCCTGCCGAGTTACTGGGATTCCAGGCATGAACCACCAGCGCTCAGTGCGATACTTGTGTTTTATCAGTTTCCCCTTTATCCTCTTTTCTCTAGAACCTGTTGAATCCCCTGTCTTAACTTCTCTCTGTTAAAATCACTACTGTGCTGGATTTTATTTTATTTTTTCTAAATTAGACCCTGGCGGATAACTCTTTAACTAAACGTTTCTAGACTTCTTGTGGGGAGTTCATTTCTGGGGATCATAGACTAGATTGCAGCCAAAAATCATAAGCGAAAAGTGGAAGCCGGGCATCGGTGGCTTAGGCTTGTAATCCTAGCTACTCAGGAGGCTGAGATCTGAGGATCCCAGTTCAAAGCCAGCCCAGGCAGGAAAGTCTGTGAGACTCTTACCTCCAATAAACCACTAGAAAACCAAAGTGGCTCAATGGTAGAGTGTTAGCTTTGAGCTGAAGAGCTCAGGGACAGCGCCCAGGCCCCAGAGTTCAAGCCCCACAACCACCACCAACAACAACAAAAAAAAAAATGAAGAGGATGAGTCCTGACATGACTGGCCATGAGGGAGAATCCTACACTGATTGTAGGGAGCATTGGAAGGATTATTGTGGGTGACTAGAAACTTCCATGATTTTCTCAGTCAAATCCCCTACCAGATCCTCTAGAAGACCCCCAAACCCATTTTGCCTCCCTGGTCCCTTCACAGGTAGTATCCCTATAACACCAACCGCTGACTGTGACAGAAATTTGTCCTGCCCTCATTTACGGACATTTATGTCCCTGTGTGTCATCTCAGGATTTCTAGCCATACGACCAGACTGGTTAGTCATGTGAAGACCGCGGGGACACCCTTTGTTCATTGTGGCAACACCGCTGCATGGCTCCCTGATTTCTTCTGGTTTGTCCTTGGCTCTTCCACAAGCAAGTTCATCCCAGCTGTTTCCACATCAGCTCTTTCAATGTGTCTACAGGCATTTTGTCAAAGCACAGTGCTTGACCCAGATCTTTTTTTTTTTTTTTTTTTTTTTTTTGTCAGTCATGAGGCTTGAACTCAGGGCCTGGGCACTGTCCCTGAGCTCTTTTGCTCAAGGTTAGCACTCTACCCCTTTGAACCATAGCTCCACTTCCGGTTTTTTGAGTGGTTAATTGGAGATAATGATTATTCTCACAGGGACTTTTCTGCCCTGGATGGTTTTGAACCACAATCCTCAGATTTCAGCCTCTTGAGTAGCTAGGATTACAGGTTCACACTAGCACCTGGCTTGGCCCAGATTTTTGCCCTTCCCTTCCCTTCCCCTCCCCTCCCCTCCTCTTCCCTTCCCTTCCCTCCCCTTCCCTTCTCCCTTCCCTTCTCCCTTCCCTTCTCCCTTCCCTTCCCTTCTCTCTCCCCTTCCCTTCCCTTCCCTTCCCTTCCCTTCCCTTCCCCCTCCCCTCCTCTCTCTTCCCCTCCCTTCCCCTCCCTTCCTTTCCCTCTTCCCTTCCCTTCCCTCTTCCCTTGCCTCTTCCCTTCCCTTCCCTTCCCCCTCCCCTCCTCTCTCCTTCCCTCCCTTCCCTTCTCCCTTCCCTCTTCCCTTCCCCTCCCCTCCCCTCCCCTTCCCTTCCCTTCCCTTCCCTTCCCTTCCCCTCCCCTCCCCTTCCCTTCTCCCTTCCCTTCCCTTCCCTTCTCTCTCCCCTTCCCTTCCCTTCCCTTTCCTCTTCCCTTCCCCCTCCCCTCCTCTCTCCTCCCCTCCCTTCCCTTCCCTCTTCCCTTCCCTCTTTCCTTCCCTTCCCTTCCCCTCCCCTCCCCTTCCCTTCCCTTCCCTTCCCCCTCCCCTCCTCCTCCTCCCCTCCTCCTCCTCCCCTCCCTTCCCTTCTCCCTTCCCTCTTCCCTTCCCTTCCCTTCCCTTCCCTTCCCTTCCCTTCCCTTCCCTTCCCTTCCCTTCCCTTCCCTTCCCTTCCCTTCCCTTCCCTTCCCTTCCCTTCCCCTCCCCTCCCCTCCCCTCTCCTCCCCTTCCCTTCCCTTCCCTTCCCTTTTTGTTGGTCTTGGCGCTTGAACTCTGGGCCTGGGTGTTGTCCCTCAGCTCTTCAGCTGAAGGAGAGCACTCTACCACTTGAGCCACAGCGCCACTTCCGATTGTGTTCATTTTTACTGGTTCATGCAGCTATGGGATTTGGGTTGCAGTGAACGGAGACTGTCTAGATTGGGCCCTGCTCCTGCCTGAGACTGGATGGGCGTTCCTGTTCCAGCCAGTGCCAGGCTGCAAGATGCCTTGCTGCTCCTCAGGTGTTGGGGGTGACTGTCATCTAGTGGTGAAAGTTGGTACTGCACTGTGGGTCCCCAGCCGGAGCTCAATGTCCATTATCTGTGTCCTGCACTGTCATTGGCTGCCTTACTCAACAGTGATGATTTCCAAAATTTTGCCCCAAATTTAAATGTTCTCTGCATGACCTTCTGTGTTGTGTCACAGACCTTTCTGTTCTGATTGCAAAGCACACTAATATCATCCTCATGAATTCTGCCATCTGATTATTATTTAAATATATAATACTTTAAATAATTAACTTATTTCTGAAATAAGTGTTTAGAAAAAAAAAACTAAGCCAGGCGCTGGTGGCTCACACCTGTAATCCTAGCTACTCAGGAGGCTGAGATCTGAGGATCACGGTTCATAGCCAGCCCGGGCAGGAAAGTTCGTGAGACTCTTAGCTCCAGTTAACCACCAGAAAACTGAAAGTGGCTTTGTGGCTCAAGTGGTAGAGCACTAGAGCTAAAGAGCTGAAGGACAGCGCCCAGGCCCAGAGTTCAAGCCCCAGGACCAACAGAAAAAAAGAAAAACAACTAGCCTAACATCCACAAGGTACTGGGTTCAATCCCCAGCACTACAAAAAAAAAAAAAAAAAAAAAAAAAAAAAGAAGAAGGGAGAGTTCAGAAAGATGAATATAGAGTGAATTTGATCAAAGTACATTAAATGTGTGTATATGAATACCACAATAAATCCCTTTCATATGACACATTTGTGCAAATGGAAAGGGGCAGGGGGAGGGGGAGCGAGCAAGTAAGCAAGCAAGCAAGCCAAGACTACATTACTATAAAAAGTGAAAAAAACAATATCCCACCAGGCATAGTGATGCACACCTGTAATCCCAGTTACTAGGGAGGCAGAGAGAAGAGGAGTTCAAGGCCAGCCAGATGAGAGAACCTATCTCATAAACAAAATGCAAAGAAGCATCCTGGAGACATTCATGACTAGCATACATGAAACCCTGGGTTCAATCCCCCAGAAAGAAACAGGTAATTGTGTTGTATGTTACAAATACAAGGTAATTATAAAGACAAATACAAAAAAGAGGATAGAGTCCACTCCAGTGTAGACTTTGGCTGGTTGTCAAGGTGCTGATCTTCAGCAAGGTGGGGAAGGCTTAGTAGTGTCCAAGTCTTTCTGACATATCCAAAGATCTGGAGTGGGGGTAGAAAAGGAACTCCATTTCTTACTATGTGCCATTCACGAGTATTTATAGTAAGACCATTCCATCCCTTGGGAACACTGGCAGAAGGCCCAACCCCCGGTGGCTTCTCAGGATGCAGCACCCTGAGGAACAGACAATGCCACTGGGTGCTGAGTTAGAGATTCTGGGGACTGGAGGGATGGGTGGATATTATTCCTGGGCTAATATTGAGAAAACATTCAATATGGCCCTCACATAGGTGGCAGATAGGCTCAGTAAGCAGTTAAGAGAGGCCGGAGCTGGCCACCTATGGCTCATACTGGTAATCCTAGCTACTTAGGAGGCTGAGACCTGAGGATCATGGTTCAAAGCCCACCCCAGCAGGGAAGTCTTATGAGACTCTTATCTCCAATAAACTACTCAAAACAAAAAGCTGGAAGTGGGGCTGTGGCTTCAGCGGTAGAGTGCTACCCTTGAGCAAAAGAAGCTCAGGGACAACACCCAGACTCAGAGTTCATGCCCCAGGAATAAAAAAACAAGAACCAAGTGACCCAGCTGTGGCCCAGGTTGCCCACAGATTCCCTGTGGGCCAGTAACCTCCCTGAGCGGGCTCCTAGCCCGCAGGGTTTTGAAAGGTGAGAAAGGATGAGAATTTGGATAAGGATCTGGTGGAGTTGTGGGTGAACTTAGGTACGAAGAGAAAGGTGAGAGGTATTGAATTCTTGACACATAATTGCATTAAGTCTATAAATCAATGCTTAATCTTCCTTCATTAAGTCTGGTGAGAATTGGGATTGTCACCATGTATCACCTTGACCATTTGAAATATTTTTCTGTTTGTTTGTTTTAAAGTTTAAAACACTTCACAAGGGGCTGGGAAGGTGTCTCAGTGGTAGAGTGCTTGCCTTGCATGCATGAGGCCCTGGGTTCAATTCCTCAGCACCACATAAGCAGAAAAAGCTGGAAGTGGCACTGTGGCTCAAGTGGTAGAGGGCTAGCCTTGAGCTGAAGAGCTGAGGGACAGCGCCCAGACCCAGAGTTCAGGCCCCATGACCAGACCCCCCCCCAAAAAAAGAAGAAGACTGGCATGATGCTATGTGTTGATACAAACATAAAGTAACTGGATCTCTCTCTCTCTCTCTCTCTCTCTCTCTCTCTCTCTCTCTCTCTCTCTCTCTCTCTCTCTCTCTCTCTCTCTTTTTATTTTTTTCGGTGGGGTTTGAACTCTGGGCCTGGGTGCTATCCCTCAGCTCTTCAGCTAAAGGCTAGAGCTCTACCACTTGAGCCACAGCACCACTTCTGGTTTTCTGGTAGTTAGTTGGAGAAAAGAGACTCACGGACTTTCCTGCCCGGGCTGACTTTGAACCGAGATTCTCAGATCTCAGCCTCCCGAGTAGTTAGGATTACAAGCATGAGCCACTGACACCCCACTGTACATTTCTTTGTCAGTTGTGGGGCCTGAACTCTGGGCCTGGGCTCTGTCCCTCAGCTCTTCAGCTCAAGGCTGGCACTCTAACATTTGAGCCACAGCACCACTTCCGGCTTTTTCTGCTTATGTGGTGCTAAGGAATTGAACCCAGGGCCTCATGCATGCAAGGCAAGTACTTTACCACTGAGCCACATTCCCAGCCCTGTACATTTCTTACGATACAGCAATTCCAATAGGAATGACAGCTGTGTCCAGACAAAAGCACACACAAGAATGTTGATCCCGGGCCGGGCGCTGGTGGCTCATGCCTGTAATCCTAGCTACTCAGGAGGCTGAGATCTGAGGATCATGATTCAAAGCCAGCCTGGGCAGGAAAGTCCATGAGACTCTTTTTTTTTTTTTTTGGGTCCGGTTGTGGGGCCTGAACTCTGGGCTTTTTTCTTTTTGCTTATGTGGTGCTGAGGAATTGAACCCAGGGTCTCAGGCATGCAAGGCAAGCGCTCTACCACTGAGCCACCTTCCCAGCCCTCCATGAGACTCTTATTTCCAATAAATCACTAGAAAACTGGAAGTGGCACTGTGACTCAAGAGGTAGAGCACTCGCCTTGAGCTGAAGAATGCAGGGACAGTGCCCGAACCCAGAGTTCAAGCCCCACAACCAAAAAAAAAAAAAAAAAAAAAAAAGAATGTTGATCCCTGGGAGAAGTGGGGGACGTGGGGGAGGGAAGGGATGGTAGGAAAAAAATAAAGAAGGGGTTGGAAGTTTTTGGTTTTGGTTCTTTTGTTTTTCGGGTTTTTTTGTTTTTTGTTTTTTGTTTTGGTCGGTTGTGGGGCTTTTTTTTTTTTTTTTTTTTGGTCCGGTCATGGGGCCTGAACTCTGGGTCTGGGCGCTGTCCCTCAGCTCTTCAGCTCAAGGCTAGCGCTCTACCACTTGAGCCACAGCACCACTTCCAGCTTTTTTTTTCTGCTTATGTGGTGCTGAGGAATTGAACCCAGGGCCTCATGCATGCAAGGCAAGCGCTCTACCACTGAGCCACCTTCCCAGCCCATTACAATAAGTGTAATGTACTAAATATTCAAATTAAAATTTAAGTGTTCAACTATTCACTGATTACAACCAACATCTTTTTCTCTTTTTTATGTTTTGTTTTTGCTTGTTTTGCTTTTTAGGCAGGAGCCACACTGCTAAGCTACTTCTCCAGCCTCACTTTTCACTCATTATTTCTGAGATCGGGTTCCACCTCCTGCTCCGGTGTGTATTTGGGCCTCAGTTGTCCGCTTTAGGCTTCTGCTTGAGACTTCTGGTCATGGCCCCACTCCACTCAGCTTCTCTCTGTGGCAATGGAGTCTTGTGGACATTTCTGCCCAACTGGTCTGGACTCACTATCTTCCCAATCTCCCATGCATATGGGTTGAGAAAGGGTCTCAGAAGATGTTTTTCTGGCCTCCATCTGTAGACTTCCTATTCTTAGCCTCACAAGTAGCTAGAATTACAGGTGAGCCACTAGTTCTCGGCCTCCAGGAAATGTTTCTGAATGCATGTTTGTAAAAAGTTTAAAAAAAAAAAAAGCTGGTGTCAGTGGCTCATGCCTTTGTAGCTACGTTAGGAAGCTGAGATCTGGAGGACTGAAGTTCAGAGCCAGTCCAAAGCCCACCCCCACGCCCCCTTAAAAAATGTCTGTGAGCCAGGCGCTGGTGGCTCACGCCTGTAATCCTAGCTACTCAGGAAGCTGAGATCTGAGGATTGCAGTTCAAAGCCAGACCGGACAGGAAAGCCCATGAAACTCTTATCTCCAATAAACCACCAGAAAACCGGAAGTGGTACGGTAGCTCAAGTGGTAGAGTGCTAGCCTTGAGCTAAAGAGCTGAGGGACAGTGCTCAGGTCCAGAGCTCAAGCCCCATGACCAACCAAAAAAAACAAAACTCTGTGAGACTCTATCTCCAGCACAAAACAGAACTGAGACATCAAAGGGTAGAGCACTAATCTAGCAAGCACAGGTCCCCAGTACCACCACCACCTCCTGCTACAAAATAAGTAAATAAATAAATGTATGTCTGAAAAACTTCAAGCACAGTGGTGTGCACCTGTAATCCCAGCTACTTGGGAGGGTAAAACAGGAGGATTGTGAATTCAAGATGATCCTGGGCTACATTCAAGACAATGCAGTAACAAGCCTTTCCTCCCTCCCTTCCTTCCTTCCTTCCTTTCTCTACTAGAGGTTGAACTTAGGGCCTTGTACTTGCTAGGTAGGCATTTACCACATGAGCCATGTCCCTAGCCCTTTATTATTATTATTATTATTATTATTATTATTATTATTATTATTATTAGTCAGTCATAAGGCTTGAACTCATGACCTGGATAGTGTTCCTGAGTTTTTTGGCTCAAGGCTTGTGCTCTATCTACTGCTTTGAGCCACAGATCCAGTTCCAGCCTTCTGGTGGTTAATTGGAGATAAAGAGTCTCACAGACTTGTCTGCTCAGGCTGGCTTTGAACCACCATCCTCTCAGATCTCAGCCTGAGTAGCTAAGATTACAGGCATGAACCACTGATGCCCTACTCATTATTTTTAAGTTAGGGTCTGTGTGTATATCTGGGCTAGGCTAGACTGCAATCTAAAGGAAAATTGAGAGCTTAATATTGAATTATGTAGCTCATGAACTTGAAACTTGGCATGAATTCAATTTATTAGGATACTCTTTAATTTTTATTAGCAATCTTTTTGGTGTTTTCAGTTTTTTTTTTCAAATTTATTCTCACACATTTTATGTGTTTTTTTAGCATATAAAATAAATTATTTTCCAAGTGTTTCCTATTAGTAATTAGAATCCAACTGAACTTGAGTTTTGATCTTGGATCCTATGGACTTGCTCAATTCACTTATAATTCTGATTTCTTTCTGAGCTGAGATTTTCAGTGCACACAATCCTGTTATCTGTAAGTAGATACTTGTGCTTAGTACTCATTCTTTCCTTGGCTTTTGTAGTATTTCACTGCTAGAATATAGCATATTTAGCTACTAGTTCCCCCCATATGCTGGATATTTGGGCTGTTTTCAATCTATAAATAATATTGCAACTTAGAGTACTATTTGCACATCTTAATATGATATATCTGCACCATCAAATGATATACTAGGGCAAGAAATGTGATTGTTACCATTTGGAATAGAACACAGTTATTGTTTGTTCAGCTTCAAACAATGAGTGCTTCAGATAATGGTGAAATGCTGAAATGGTGCTGGTGGTGACACACTGTCACCAGAAGTGTTTGAGGACACCTTGATGTGTGTGCTTGGCTGCTTTTACACAGGCAAGATGTTTGCAGTCGTGTAGGTGTAAAAGTGAGGCAAGAGTGCCTTAACTATCCATTGCTGCTTTTTTCTTCTTCTTCCAATCCTGGGGCTTGAACTCAGGGCTTGGGCACTGTCCCTGAGCCTCTTTGTGCTCTTAGTGCTCTACCACTTGAGACTCACAGGGACTTTCCTGCCTGGGATGGCTTCGAACTGTGATCCTCAGATCTCAGCCTCCTAAGTAGCTAGGATGACAGATGGAAGCCACGGACACCCAGTAGTATCCATTGCTTGAGAAAAGCGGTAATTATAATTAACCAAAACCAGAGGGCAGCCATTTGCTTAGCAATCCCATGGACTCGGGGGACCTTTTGCCTAGTTCCTGAAGGTGAGACCGAGGTGGACTGGCAGGGGGACACACTGGGCAGCTCTCCTGACCTTGGACACTGTAATCAAGATTGGGTTGGCCCTGAGGTATCATGCTGGATCCTTAGGACATGAAACCAAGCTAACCTTTAAAGTACCTTTACCCAAAGGGCAAAGGCTTGCAGCAGCAGAAACAGCAATCACTGATTACCAATCCTGAGTTTAAGTGGGATTCTCAGTGGCAGGGTGGATAAAGTTGGGTGGTGGTTTTCTGTGTTCTAAACAAAACCGGGATAAACATTTTATCCCCAGCTTTTATCTGTGAAGGGTCCTATTTCTTCTCCGCATTCTCTGTTATCTCTCTGGGGAGAAGGAGAGAGAAAGATACTGGCTTTGGGTGCAAAACTTTTAGAGCGGGTCAAAAACATTGATTTCCGGATAATATTTAACACAGTATTGTGACATTTCAAATGGAATGAAAAAAATCCGTGATGAACAAAACTAGATGAAATTTAAACTTATTAAATTATGATCTTGCACTTGGACAACCCAGACTCGTAAATACTAACCTGGGTTCCAATTTTTAACACACACACATACACACACACTAGGTGTTCATCTCCCCCCTCCCCCATTTCCATGGTCTGCCAGTATGACTTTTTAAAATAATTCTTCATTCTGTGTATTTTAAATTGTGCTAAAATAGGAGTAATATAAATCTACCATTTGGGCCATTTTCCAGTGTACAACTCAGTGCCAGCCAGGATGCTCATATCCTGCAACTTTATTTTTAACAGTTCTTTTAGATGTTTTAATGTTACATTAAAGGATTATACATCGCGACTACTTTGTTTGGGGGGGGAAATGACCTCTTAAATCTTAGGCCGGAGGCAAAGTGCCTCGGGTCATTCTCTTAGCTCAGAGGAGACTCACCTGGCAGACACGCCCTCCACCTATGTGCCCCAGGGCCACCTGGCGGGCAGCTCAGTGCCTGGCACGCCCTCCGGGGGGGGGTGTACCAGATCTCCCTGCCGACCAATGGGGAGGGGACCCCTCCGACGTCCCGCGGAGCGGCCAATGGGAGCACGGCATGCAAATGAGCAGGTGCGGTGGCGGCGGGCCCGCAGCGGCGGCCGGGGCTCCGATGTTTAGAGGCGCGCTGTGGGCCGCCGCCGAGCACAGTCCGGGCAGCGCGCAGCGAGCTCCGGGTGCCCCGCCATGGCCCCCGCTCCGGCCCCCGCTCCGGCCCCCGCTCCGGCCCCCGCCGCTGCCTTCTCGCCCGATGAAGTCCAGCGGCGCCTGGCGGCCGGCGCCTGCTGGGTGCGCCGCGGCGCGCGCCTCTACGACCTCACCGACTTCGTGCGGCACCATCCCGGGGGCGAGCAGCTGCTGCGGGCGCGGGCTGGCCAAGACATCACCGCCGACCTGGAAGGACCGCCGCACCGACACTCGGACAACGCACGCCGCTGGCTGGAGCAGTACTACGTGGGCGAGATGCGCGGGGAGCCGCAGGTACCAGCCCGGGCGGGGGGCACACCCCACCCCGCCCGGTCCCCGGCGGGCCCCGATCGCCGGTCCTCCCGGAGGACTCCGGGGGACGGCCCCCACCCCGCCCCTCTCCACCGCCGCTGTCCGCTCCAGGCCCCAGGTCGGCCGCCCCCCTCCAGCCTCCTTCCTGAGTCCCGCAGCCACCTCCTCTCTCGAATCCTCTCACCTCCCCAGTTACCCCCTCCGTCCAACTTGTTCCTTCTGCAGCCGCTCTCCTTGGATCACTTGGATCCCCCTTTCTGGCCCAGCCCCCCCCCCTTCCCCATCCAGCCGTCTTTCCCTCTTCTTTCCTCTCCTTCTTTGCAATTAGTCACCAAGCCCCACCTGTCCTTCTTTCCCCGGCCCTCCCCATCCTGCCCTGCACCTGCTTCAAGGAGACACGGATTGCAGGGCTCTGCTCAGCTACCTTGGACTTCCTGGGGCCCCGGCTAGGGCTGCCAGGATAGGTGGAGGGATTGTAATGGCCTTAAGTGTATTCTCCAGCCCCTTCGTCCTCGGCTTATGTCTTGTCCTACGAGTGAAGTGAAATGCATAAGCCTGTTTTGCTCAGGAAGAAAAAAGAGAAAGAGAAAGAGAGGAGCACTTTGAACCCAGGTTGTGTAGCAAGCCACACACTGGTGTATGATGCAGTTTCCTGTAGCATTTAAACCTTCAGTGGGTCCTGTGACAGGTTTTGTTGTGTCCATTTTAAGATGTACAAACTTAGGCTCAGAGAGGCTGTGTAAATAACTAGTGAACAGTCTAATACATATATAGAGATAGATAGATAGATAGATAGATAGATAGATAGATAGATAGATAGATAGATAGATAGATGCCTCTGGAATCATGGATCCTAAGGATCCATGGGTATGGGACAGGGTCTCTAGTCTCAGGGCTCTAAGTAGGTTCAGAGCAGAGGGAAGCTGACTCCTCCTTCCCCAGGACCATAGGCTGGTAATCCAGCCATTATTTCCTGAGGCTTGCTCTTGCTTTCAGAGTGTTTTGAAAGATCATGCAGCTCCAGGTTGCTTCCGACATGTCATCTTGCCTAACTCTTCATCCTTATTCAGAGGCTTAATCTAGTTTTTTTGATGAGCCAATCATACTGTGCTGGGAAGACATATATCAATGCACACGATAAATATGGTTCCTGTTTTCTTGGTATGAATAGACCTGTGGGATGGGGAAGGAATTATTCCTAATCACTATTTAATTACATAGTACTAACAGTATAGATAGGAGGGAAGGGTGGGGGGAGTTTGGGAAGAGCTTTCTTTTTTTTTTTTTTTCAGGTTAAGGGGTAGGTTTATTCAGTAGACCTGCTGGGACCAGGCAAGGTTGGCACTCCACGTGGCTGGGAAAGGCCTAGGAAAGAGAGAGGAAAGAGCTTGAGAAGAGCTAGACAAGAGCAGAGAGAGAAGTAGAGAGAGAGCAGAAAAGAACAGAGAGAGAGCTAGGTAGCAGAGAGAGCTAGAATAGAACAGAGAGCGGGAAGGGCTTTCTTAAGAAAGTAACACATTGAGAAATAACTAATGGAGATAGCCTTAGCCAAAGTGGTGGGAAGAACATTACAGAAAAGAAGGAACAGCCTGGGTGAAGGATCTGAAGAACGAGAGCTTGACCCAGTAAGGACAGAAATAAAATCCAAGTGACCAGAGGCTAAGTGGGCAAGGAGAGGGGTGTGGGAGGAGGTCAGGGGTCAGCTAGGGCCACAGCATGGAGGGCCTCATAACCCGTGGTCAAGATCTGGGGCTTGACTCAAAGAATGATAGCCGAGAGACCGAAGCAGGGCTGTGGCATGATCAAATTTGCATCTTTGTAAGAATATTATGACTGGAGCACCGACAGGGCGCTCCATGTGAGGAGACCAGGTGAGAGGCAACTGTACTACTTGGTAAGAAAAGAGATTGCATAGGTAAAAGGCCTGTGCTCAGAGCCCAATATGAACTTGGAAATTGATCTTTGGTGTCCCAATATGAACTTGGAAATTGACCTTTGGTGTCCAGGCAGGAAGTTTAGCCATAGATACAAGAGGTTAACTGAGTGCAGAAAACACCAGAGGTTGGGATCAGAGGAGAAGAGACAGGCGGACCTGCTGTGTTGTAACTGTGTTCTGTAGACAGGAGCCGTCGGGAGTGGCCTCTCCTTTCAGTACCATTTGGAATATCATTCCTGGCCAGATTCCTGGGGTCACCCCACCTCCCTGCTCTGCTAGTCACCCGGCACTATGGTTAGCCCTGGAAGGGCTCAGTGGAGACTTAGTCAACATCAACTTCCTACCTCCGCAATCACCAGGAATCCTGATTCCTGGGCCCTGACTGGAGAATGGGGAGCCACACTAAAAACTAAAATGTGCACCTACAAAGCCACGCCCAAACCTGACCAAGGGCCACAGCCGGTCCGCAGTCCTGTTACCAGTCTGTCAGCGTCTTTTGAGGCTGATCTAGAAACTAGATAGGTTCTCTTTACACTGTGGGAGAGAGAGAGAGAGAGTCAGAAGAAAACTCTGGGGCATGGAATAATTTTCACAGAAAAGCCTGGGGGGGGGGGGGAGACATTTATGTTCTTTTCTCTAAACTCTTCTAGAACCTCCACATTGTCTTCTCCAACTCCTTTCCCATAGGACCAGGAGTACCCACACCTGTGGGGTGAGAGCCCCCCCTCCTGTAGTATGAGGAGCAGGGGGACATTCCATGAGTTAGCTCTGTTGTTAGGGGGTCACTTCTGAGTGCTGCCCCCTCCCCCCAGCATCCTGGGTCTTCTTCTTGAGAGAAAGCCTACTTTTTTTTATTTCCCCTGTTCCCCACTTTGCCACACCCCCCCTCCTATGTACACACGTACACACACATTCACACATGAAGGCACACACATAAAACAAGTCAAACTTGTTTGAGCTAACATACTGTTGGGGCTGGTGGTATGAGACACCACCGTCTGCTGTGGCCATGGCTTTGAACTCGGAGAAAGTAGCTGACCATCCTGAGCAAATGAAGGCAAATGAATGGCTGAGCAGGGCAGTCTGGCCCCTGTTGGTCTTCATCTTGTGACCCTCGGGAGCCACAGGATTCCAACTCCTCACCCAAGTGGTGAGAGGCATGATCCTCTATCTTCTTAAGTTGTAATAAGCATTCTTCAAAAAGAGGACTTTGGGGTCTAGATTTGCTTCCAAGGCCATCAAGACTGTTTCTCAGACTTTGGTCATCCATGAGTCATTGTCATAGTTCTTTCCAAATTGGCCCAGCACTTGAATAATTTTACATTAGTATTTATCTTTTCATTGACTTACTATTTTCTGGGGCTGGGAAGGTGGCTCAGTGGTAGAGCACTTGCCTTGTATGCATGAGGCCCTGGGTTCGATTCCTCAGCACCACATAAGCAAAAAGAATAAAGCCGGAAGTGGTGCTGTGGCTCAAGTGGTAGAGCACTAGCCTTGAACTGAAGAGCTGAGGAACAGCGCCCAGGCCCAGAGTTCAGGCCCCACAACCAGACCCCCCCCCCAAAAAAAAGACTTACTATTTTCTGTTTTACCATTTACTCACTGTAGAAGATAAGACCAGTAGAATCACAGGCTTTAGACACACTGTAATATAAATATAAAACTATTAAAAGAAGAATTTGCCTCATATTTTCTAACATCATCCTGAGCACTACCAATTAAGGCTATATCCCATATTGGGAGACATGTGGAGTGAAGTTGCTGCTTCTGTGTGGGTTTTTGTGGTTGTTATTTGTTGTGGTTTAGTTTTGTGGTATAGGGGATTGAAGCCAGGGCCTTGTGCTTCTTAAGCAAGCACTCTACCACTTGAGCTATACCGCCAGCTGTACTTTTGTTTTCATTTGGTTTTTAAGAGCTACTTTTGCCCCACTAGCCTTGACCTTGTGATTCTCCTACCTCCAACTCCTGACTAGCTGGGATTACAGGTGGGTAGTGCCACACCCAGCTTGGAACTGGGTTTCTTAATTTCTGGTGTTTTGTGGGTTATTTATTTATTTTCAGTCGTGGGGCCTGAACTCTGGGCCTGGGCGCTGTCCCTCAGCTCTTAAGCTCAAGGCTAGCACTCTACCACTTGAGCCACAAAGCCACCTCTGTTTTTCTGGTGGTTCATTGGAAATAAGAGTCTCATCGACTTTGCTGCCCGGACAG
Source organism: Dipodomys merriami (assembly GCF_024711535.1). Classification (NCBI taxonomy): domain Eukaryota; kingdom Metazoa; phylum Chordata; class Mammalia; order Rodentia; family Heteromyidae; genus Dipodomys; species Dipodomys merriami. Next base: position 2,352,745 of record NW_027203115.1, on the reverse strand, counting down.
GCTTTGAACCATGATCTTCAGATCCCAGCCTCCTGAGTAGCTAGGATTACAGGCATGAGCCACCAGTGCATGGCTGTGGATAATTTTTAGGGATGGATAAAAGAGATAAAAAAAATATATGTATATATGTATAGATGTGCAAGAGAATTACAGTTTTCATCATAGTCCAACCAAAGTTGGACTAGGAGACCAGCTGGAAATAGCCCTCAGCTTGAGATTCTTTGAAGAAAAGCAACCGTTAACTCCTTAGTCACTGCCGTTAGGTAACCTAATGTCTGAAGGGCCTGCAGGGTGTACCTCTGCTTCTGCCAGACTTTGGGATGTGGCCACTCAGAGTATGGGGGCTTGGGATATTGAATGGGAATGGGCCCTAGGGAGGAGATTTGAGTACTGATGATCTAGCCCCAGCAGTGGGAAATCTCCAGCACTGTACAATTTGGAAGCATGAAGTGAGACCTCAGATAAAAGTGTACGAAACTTGCCAAACCGCCCCCCCCAAAAAAACACACACACACATTGAATGGTGGTGAGAAATAGCCATGTGGAGATCTATAAGAAGGGAGCTTCAGGCTGGGAAGGTGGCTCAGTGATAGAATGCCTGCCTAGCATGCATGAGACCCTGGGTTTGATTCCTCAGCACCACATAAAGAGAAAAAGCCGGAAGTAGCGCTGTGGCTCAAGTGGTAGAGCGCTAGCCTTGAGCTAAAGAGCTGAGGGACAGAACTCAGGCCCTGAGTTCAAGCTCCAGGATGGGAAAAAAAAAAAAAAAGATGAAGGGGGCTTCTTGGTCGGTCACCATCCTTGGCTACCTGCCAGGGACTGGCGAGCTTCGGCTTACTCCAGTGCCAGGTGCAAGTGTGGAGGATGATCCCAGGGCCAAGTGGTAGCACATTCAGGGAGCAAATCCCTGTGGTTCCCACCCTGATTGAGCACAGTTCTTCATCTACTGAAGCAACAAGAACTTCATCCTCTCTGAAACATACCACACTACTGACACAGCCCTACTGATAGCTCTTGCTGGGTCGCCAGTACCTTCCTCGCCTTCCTAAATCTGGTGCACAGTTCTCACCTTCACCACATCTGACCTGGCTCAGCAGCCATGTGGAGGCTGACCACGACCCATCCTCACTTGGCTGGCACTGCGGTTTGAACCCTGACCTCATGCTTCTTGTGCTGACACTCTGCCACTTGAGCCACACCTCCCACTCTTGATTTTTGCTGGTTTTGGAAATAAGATGGTCATGAGCCCCATTGGCTGGGTGTTGATGGCTCACACCTCTGATCCTAGCGATTCAGAAGGCTGAGGATCAGGTTAGAAGCCAGCCCAGGCAGACAGATCAATAGGACTCTTATCTCTAACAAACCAACAAAAAGCCAGAAGTGGAGATGTGGTTCAAGTAGTAAAGAACTAGCCTTGAGTGAAAAAACTAAGTAAGAGTGTCCAGGCCCTGAGTTCAAGCATGGAACAAAACAAAAATAATGCTAATAGAGCCGAATATGGTACACACCTGTAATCCTTGCCATTGGGAGGCCAGACAGGAGGATCACAAGTTCAAGGCCAGCCAGGATTATGTATAGCAAGATCCTGGCTTTAAAAACCAGGGCTACCAACAGCAAGCACAACAAACAAACAGTTGATAGACTACGTTGCTCTTAAGGCTGTGACCAATAGCCTTGCGTGTCAATGTCATGCATTTGCATGACACAGATTGCCTGGATTTCCAGTCCTCTTTAATTATTCTGGTGTCTTTTTTTTTCTTGTTTTCTTTTTTGGTATTGGGGGGTTGAACTCATGGACAAGGTTCTGGCACTTCGTTTTTTCCTCTCTCTTTCAAGGCTGGGAACTAACTGGAGATAAGAGTCTCATAGACTTATCTGCCTAGGCTGGCTTTGATCCTCAGATCTCAGCCTCCTGATTCTGGTATCTTTTTCAGGCAAAATGTTCTCTAAAGCCTATGGTGTCAGAGCAGCGATTTTTCAGTGTCCTCTAGGATGGGTAGATGACTCCTGCTGCCACTTTGGCTACCTGCTCTGGCAAAAGAGCTTAGTCATAACTGAAGAGAAGAATCAGGAAACAACAAACTTGATGACTATAACTGAGAAAGAGGGATTGACTTTGACTCAGTGTTGGGATATTAAATTGTGAAGCATTTCCCCAGTGCATAATTATTGAAATCCTTTGGTTTCCTGCCTTGATACTCTATTGTGAAATATTAAAATAGCAGTATCAGATAAGCAAATCTGAGGGGATTTGGCCTAACAACTTTGAACTTCAGGGCATACAAGTTAGTCTTAAGGGAAATTCCATTAGCACAGGTACTTATGATTACATAGCATGGGCCATACTGTCTGCAACGAACTTGGTTGATGATTACCTACGTGAACCAGCCCTACTTTCTCTCTGGAAGGAAGAACAGGTGGCACTCTGCCTCTCCACCTTTGCTTGTGCACAGGATGGCCTTACGCGCTACAGGACACTGAGGATTCCCTGAAGGAAATGAAATGCGACCCATACCTGGGAGATTCCTGGGAATGACTTGTTCTGGTCTGTCAATTCCAAATGGTAATAAAAAAGAACAAACCATCATTTATTCATGAAAGCTGAACACCTCCATTTTTTGGGGGGGGTCCGGTCGTGGGGCCTGAACTCTGGGCCTGGGCACTGTCCCTCAGCTCTTCAGCTCAAGGTTAGCGCTCTACCACTTGAGCCACAGCGCCACTTCTGGCTTTTTTCATTTTGCTTATGTGGTGCTGAGGAATCGAACTCAGGGCCTCAGGCATGCAAGGCAAGCGCTCTACCACTGAGCCACCTTCCCAGCCCTAAACACCTCCATTTTTTCTTTCCTTTTTTCTCTCTCTCTCTTTCTTTCTTCTTCTTCTTTTTTTAAATTAAAGATAGTGCCTAGTCCAGGGAGAAGCTCAGACTCATCCTCCTGCCTCATCTCTGTGGCGCTGGGATTACAGGTGTGTATCACCACACTGGGTTAAGACTTCAGTTTAAGGTGTACACTTTGAGACTCTGCCTAGAGAGAGTAGTAGGAGCCTCTATCCTAGAGAATAAATACAGTTTTTTTTTTTTAACCAGTCCTGGGGCTTGAACTCAGGGCCTAGACACAGTCCCTGAGCTTCTTCTGCTCAAGACTAGCTCTCTACCACTTGAGCCACAGCACTACTTCTGGCATTTTCTGTGTATGTGGTACTGAGGAATCGAACCATGGGTTTCATGCATGCTAGGCAAGCACTCTACCAGTAAGCCACCTTCCCAGCCCCAAATGCAGCTTTTCTAATTCCACATCATGATAGATCAGAGAAAACGTCAGGCCAGCCTGGTCTCTTGGATGTTCTCTTTGGTCCCTCTTAGTCCTTTAGAACTCTAAGAGTAAATAGTCAACTTATGGTTTGCACATAGACTCTCATTTAAAAACAAAACATAAAAACAAATCAGCTATTGCATGGACCTAAGCAGAAGAGCCCTCAACTTCTAGCATAAAAGCGAATCAATCTTAAGTAAACATCTCCTACATAATCTGACTAGAGTTGAGGAAAAGGAATTTATTAATTCATTAATTTATTCATTCATTTCAGTAGTACTGGGGTTTAGACTCAGGCTTTTACATTTGCTAGACAAGCTCTCTACCCTTGAGCCACACTGCCAGCCCAACTTTTTGTTAGCTATTTTTATGATGGAAGTCTCAAGAACTTCTCCAAGCATTACAGAGAGAACACTAGGGCTTATGGCTTGGACAAAGCTGGGGAAGGAGGTGTGTGTACAGGAACTAACATTATAAGTCATCAATATAATGATGTACATTTGAATGTTAAGGCAGTTTGTCCTGCCTTTTGTTACTTGAATCTTTAGGGCCTTAGATAAAGAGAAACTAGGGTGCCTAAGATCTTTGAGGAACTAATCGCTACACACCCTAAGTTTGTGTGGCAATTTACATTTTTAAAATATATATATTTCCAGATGGGCACCAGTGGCTCACACCTGTAATCCTACTCAGGAGGCTGAGATCTGGGGATCATGGTTCATGGTTCAAAGCCAGCCCAGGCAGAAAAGTTCCCATCAGACTCTTATCTTCAATTAAGCCCTCAAAAACTGGAAGTAGAGCTGTGCCTCAAAATGGGAGGGTGTTAGCCTTGAGCAAGAGACTGCCTAGCCCCTGAGTTCAAGCCCCAGGACCAATGCGCACGCGCGCGCACACACACACACACACACACAATTTCCCTTAGATTTCCATTTGAATTCTGGAAGTACACACATACATACACACACACACACACACACACACATACATACACACACACACACACACACACACACACACACACACACACACACACACACAATTTCCCTTAGATTTCCATTTGAATTCTGGAAGTACCAGATCTTAGAAGGTATTGTAGTTCCACAGAGAAATCCCGGAATGAGGATCTCCAGGAACTCAGAATCTCCATGCTTAGCTATTAGGCAAAAATCTGAAACCAGTGGGAGGATTAAATTGTTGTTGGAGGTGGGAAGGTAAGATGCAATTTAGGGTGTTCCTTCTCATGAACCATCTATCTCTGCCTCCTGAGATGAAGTATGGGATGTGTGGACCGTGGGAGGTGGGGAACATTCCAGAGAGAGCCAGACACTCCTTTTCCCTGACACGTGACTTGTTCCCAATGGCATGCCCAGTCACTGATTAACCAGCAGGTGCAACATCTGACCTCCTGGAGGTCAAAGTGTGAGGTATGGTTCCTGGAGTCCCAAAGGATCCTTGTTTGGGGCCTGTGTGCCCTGGAGTTGGTGATTTTGGCAATCTTAGTTGAACCAGGCTGGTGAAATGCATTTTTTTTTAATGAGCAATGGGGCCTATGGGAGATCCTGAATCTGTGGAGGACCTGAGATATTATTAACTTGCGTTCCCCTTCCCACATGTTCTCAAGTGTTCTGATGTCCTGCTAGGGAGTCTCATCTGCCTGGAGGTGAGTGGTGTCTAGTGAAGCTGAGGTAGGAGTCTTGATATGGGAGTAGAGGTGGACAACACTTCTTCTATTAAGCGTACAAGGGGGCGCTCTTGAGGTGAGGAACACAGCTTTGAGCCTAGGTTCCTCTCTGAGTTGTGCCTGTGTGCCGCTGGAGGAGTCAGTGGTTTTCTAAGCCTTCATCTCCGTCCCCAAACCATGCTGCGGTGTTACAGTGAATGTCTTCCCCAAGCCTCTTGCAGACCAGGGACACCTGGGAATCAGCTCTTCCTCTCCTCACCCAATGGGAGAAGGAAGATCATCCCCCACCCAGGGCCCCCGCTGCTCTGCCGGATCATTGCCTGTGGTCATGCCAAGTGTCAGGCCAGCATGTGGCCGCTGTGAGCGGCGCTGACACTGTGGAATGCCAGGCTGGCAGAGGTGACCCTCCCAAGGAGAATGGAGGGAAATCTCAAAGCCCCTTCTGTCTGGGTTGCCCTTGTTTGTTTGCTTCGGGAAAGAGGGCGGGAATACATGCTAGGAATACACGCTGGAGCACACGAGGCAGGTGTAAGCGCATGGCCTGAAGAGCAGGAGGGAAGGGAGGAGTGGACACCTCTGGCTTCCTCCACTATGCGTAAACCACACCCGAAACCGACAACTCACCCTGCACCACGGGCAGCATTGATGCTGATCCCAGTCACTCCACCCAGAAGCGCATTTCACAGTCAGACTACAGGACTCCATATCAGACATCTCTCCCCTGCCCCCAGGGTGGCTGATCTGACCTAGGGAGAGGTCATTTGTTATGAACATAGCCCACAGAGTACAGACTTATTTCCCTTATGAAAATGAGTGGTGTCTGACCACTGGTGCCACCTTTTAAAAAGAGTTTCTTTGTACTAGGATAAAAGGATGACCTAGAGTAGATGTCAGGGGCAGGGAGCCAGCGTATCCAAGGATACCCTTCCAGGTGAGACAGGGACATGGTCTATTGGGCAAAGGACCCAGGAGAATGGTGAATTTGTGTTCAGAACCAGGGGACTCATCATGACAGCGGTTTTCAGTGAGCTACCTAGCTTTGAGCCTCGCATGAAGCCAAGATTGACGACTTTCAGAAGTCTTCTGGAATGTTCCAGAAATAATCTGTTGAAAGGATGGAGAAGGAACTAGATCCTGGGCTGCCATAAGTCCATCATGTGCCAGATATCCTGGCATTCATTAATATGAATTCAGATCCTTCTCACTCTATAAATACTCTCCAGCATTTGTTGTGCAGGTCACAGAAATCGTCTGTACGTGCCTTTACAGTCTTCTCTCTTTAGTTCTCACAAAAGGGATCACACACCAATTGGCAACTGGAAATTTTACTCATCTAATGACCCTTTTGTAACTTTATTTTTGTGCCAGTACTAGGGCCAGTACTAGGAACTCAGGGCCTCTAGTTACACACACACACACACACACACACACACACACACACACGCACACACGCACGCACGCACGCACGCACACACATTCTTCCTATGAAATACTTCAACCACACACACACATTTTTTCTTTTTTTTGTTTCTTTTTTTTTTGTCGGTCATGGGTCCTGACCTCTGGGCCTGGGCGCTGTCCCTCAGCTCTTCAGCTCAAGGTTAGCACTCTACCACTTGAACCACAGCGCTACTTCTGGCCTTTTCTGCTTATATGGTGCTGAGAAATAGAACCCAGGGCCTCATGCATGCAAAGCAAGCACTCTATCTCTGAGCCACCTTCCAAGCCCCATACACCTTTTTTTTTCTTAATAAATAGTTTATGCTTTACTACTTCAGCATTTTTTAATGTAAAGAACATAATAAGGATTGTTTTAGGTTTATTGTTTTCTCAAACAACTAAGTGGTCACCCTAGTGGAGTTGTAGAAAAATATTTTCTGACTTTTTTCTTTAAAGAAAAAGTCTCTCTTAGCACATAGCAATAATTTATATTTGGACTCTATTCTGTACCAGTGTAATCATGGAGCTGGGTGCAAAATAGCTTGCTTAACGCATACAAGACCCCATAAAACAAAACACCCTACATTGACTGACAGGCATGGTGGTACATTCCTGTAATCCCAGCATTCAGAAGGCTGAGATAGGAGGATTATGAGTTCTGGGACCTGTCTCACACACACACACAGATACATTTTTCCCCCATTACCGGAGATTAGACCCAGGACCTCTTCCACTGGAGCCCTGTCCCCATCTCCATTCCCTTTTTATTAGGTTTTGGTCATTCCATTCCCCCCACACCCCCTTTTCTCCATTCTAACCAAGATTCTGCCCCACTCCAGAGGGCACATTGCAGAAGAGGAGCTCAGAGTCATCGTGGACTTGGTCATTGACCTTGGAGACAGAGTTACATCTGCCTTTCAGAGGCTGGACCCTGGGGTCGGGTAGCTACAGCAAGGAGGAAACCACTTAGGGAAGACTCATGCAGGTGGCGGACGCTAGTTACCAAGTCCGTGGGGGGTGGAGGGTCCCAGGCAATGGCTGTCCCCTCAGTCATGGAATGACAGTAGCTCCAGTGGGAGAATGCAGGGCTGAGGAGGGGTGTGGGAGGAGAGTACAGAAGCAGCCTTGCCCTTGAGCTCAGCATCTGGGTGAGTCCTTTCCTTCTTGGTGTTCACAGTCTATATAGTGGGAGGAGACACTACGGGTCAAGGGAACCTGGGCCCTGCAAAGCCTGGGTCCAAAGACAGCAGTGATCCCCGCGCTGATGGCATTGACCCTGACGATCAGACTCTGACGGTGAGGTCATCTCGCTCACTCCCCGCCCTCCCCCACAGGACAGTGGGAGCTGCTCTGAGGTCTGTGAGAGCTATAAAACAGGACATGCGCGCTGAGCTGAAGCAAGGCCTTCTGAGTCCCAGCAGCGCCAGCTTCCGCTAAGAAGCGGGTAGGTGACTGCTAAGAGGCGAGGGGATGGATGGTTTCAAAGCCTGAATTGTTAAGTGCTGGGACCCTCCTCATCAAGATCAGATCATCCCGACCCGCCCCCCGGAGGAACTGGAGCCTTCCGGTCTTCTGATCTCTCAGTTGCCCCATTTCTGTGGGCAGGGCCTGTGGGGTCCACTCTGACCTGCTGGTCTCACCCTTTCGGTACCTGGACAGGTACAGCACTGGTCCTGAGGCATTCATCCTGGTCAGGGAAGAACAGGCCTCAGAGGCCGGGCTGGCTAGGGCCCCAGGGGGTCCTGGGAGCTCCCAGGACTGCCTTTTTCCTCCCTATTGCTTCCTGTAGGCAATCATGAACAGCAGGGATGTCTCCTTAATGCCAGAAACTGTGCTTGCTGATAGGGACAGAAAGAAAAGTGCGTTCTTGCCCTCATGGGGAGGAGACAGATACAGTGACAGGCTGTGGCAAGTGCTACAGGAGAATATAAATATTATTATATATAATATAATTATATGTATTATTTATATACATTTATATGTCATAACATGTAATTATAATATATAATTATATAATCATATATATTATAGATAATATATATAATTATCCTGTAGAATAATACAACTTATCATGTCTCTTAGATCAGGAGAATGGAAAAAAGTGACAACCACAGCTTCAGGTGGAGAAGGTGGTCAGGGAAAGTCTTTCTAAGGCACTGATATTTGATGGATTAAAAAGGAGCTGACAGCTGGGCACCAGTGGCTCACGCCTGTAATCCTAGGTACTCAGGAGGCTGAGATCTGAGAATCATGGTTCAAAGCCAGCCCAGACAGCAAAGTCCATGAGACTCTCATTTCCAATTAAACACCTAAACAAAGAAGAAAAAGAAGGAGGAGGAGGAGAAGGAGGAAGAAGCAGAGGAGGAAAAGGAGGGAAGGAGAAGCAGAAGTAAGAGGAGGAAGAGGAGAAGAAGGAAGAGGAGGAGGAGGAGGAGGAAGAAGAGAAGGAGGAAGAGGAGGAGGTAGAGGAGGTAGAGCATTGGCTCAAGTGGTAGAATACTAACCTTGAGCAAAAAGGCTAGGGACAGTGCCCAGACCTGAGTTCAAACCCCAGTACTCCCCCCACCCCAGTGTGGAGGGTGGCTATCATAGATGAACCATTCCAGGCAGCAGAAACAGCAAGTGCAAAGGCCCTGAGGTATGATCAAAAGGGAGGGCTGGTGTTGCTGCAATATGGTAAATGAGCGGAAATGTGGTTGGGGGGGGGTGTTGAAGAGAGAGACAACCACCCTATCTTGGTAGGGATTTAGATTTTATTCTGAGAATAGCAGCCAGCAGCAGATTAGCTTCTTCAGCCAGCTAATCTGTCTATACTTTTTTAGATAGTTACGGCTACTGTGAGGAGGTAAAGGGTTGAATCAGGAAGAAAGACTCCATTCCTGTTGTCCAAGAACCCATGGGATGGTATGTCCTGGTAGCCATGAGGATACAAAACCAGCAGCTGTCAAGTTGAACTTGCTGACCGATTCAACATTGTCACTGAGGAAAAAGAGGAGCTGAGCAACTGGTTGGCTTGATTTCCAGAAACGATTAAGATTGGGTAAAGACCCAAACTTGGGCTAGGTCAGTGAAGTTGGGCAGGGGTCACATTGGTTTGAGATGCCGCGGGAACAACATCCCAGGTAAGACTGGAGATAGTAGTTGGATAGAAACCCCCAGAACTTCCTGTCCATTCTGGTGGCCACTAGGTCAACTGAATCACAAATCAAAATCCGGAAGCTCACCTTCTCAGTCATACTGAACACGTGTTCAGCGGCCACGTGTGGCTAGTGGCGGCTTGATCCGACAGCTCGGATACAGAAGGCTTTCCCAAGCCTAGGTTCTATTGGGAAGCTCTGGCCTCAGCTCGGGTGCTCCCTGGAATCCTGGCGTCCGTGTGTCATTCACGCATGGCAGCTCCTTCTGGCCACCTCTGCCTGACACACTGGAATGTGTATCAAGTGATATCCTAGACACCTGATCCACTCAGGACAGCTTGCCTCGGGGTGTCATTCAAGACAACCATCCCCTGAAGCCAAACGGCTGAGAGTGCAAAACATGGCCAGCATAGAATGAGCAGTAGTGGCTGCAACTTCTTATAGTTCAGGTTGAGCTCCCTGAGCAGACTTGGCTCATGGCAGAAGTCTGCAGTGGACCAGGAAGTTGTGGGGTGAACTGAGAGAGGGAGAAAGGACATAAGCTGCAGTGCAACAGACCTGCGTTCTAGAATTTACCATGCCACTTGAGACAGGTAAGCCAAGCTTTCTAAGCAGAAATGTTGTCCATCCTGAAGGGAAAAGATTTTGGGGCGGGGCAGGGATTGGGGGGGGGAGGGAAGGGAGTGTTTGAATCCATCAAAAGAAGTAGTTAGAAGGGAAGCAGGTGGTTTTGTCGTTGTTCCTGTTGTGTGGAGAAAGGATTGGTTGTTTGTGTGTTTGTTTTTCTAGTTAACAAAATCTAGTGGCTATGATTATGTCTAATGATCATTTGTCCTTGCATAAGCAATGACAAGAATAATAATTCTTAAATGATTAGACTGTTAAAGACAAATTTTAAAATATTGTTTCTTAGGATTTTCTTATAGAAGGCTTTTTGCTGGGTACTGTAAGTCAGGGGCTTACTTCTCCTTTCAAATTAGCAATGTTCAGCAAAATGTCAGAAGTGGAGGTAAGGTTCAAGGGGTAGAGCACCAGCCTTGACTAAGAAAGTCAAGCAAGAGCACAAGGCTCTGAATTCAAGCCCCAGTATCAACACACACACACACACACACACACACACACACACACACACACACACACACACACGATATTTACAAATACTAGTAGGATAGTTAAGATACTATTACGATACTTAAGAGGTAAAGATCTGGAGATCATGGTTCAGGCATAAATGCATACAAGACTCCATCTCATTCAATGGCTGTGTGAAATGGTGCACACCTGTCATCCTTAGCAACACAGGAAGCCCAAGTAGGAGGGTTGCAGATTAGCCTGGTCCCTGCATAAAGCAAGATCTCACCTTGAAAATAACTAAAGCAAGAAGGGGCTAGGAGGCTGGCTCAAGTGGTAGAGTGCCTAGCTAGCAAGTGAAAGCCACCGATTCCCAGGGCCACCATAAATAAATACATAAACAAATAGCAGTGAAAATCCTTGCAGTCTGGGGTACTGCAGCTAGATCTGAAATCTGTTTTATTTTGCAAGTTGGCCAGAAAGAAGATGGCAGGTTTTAGATGGCTTTGATGTACTTTGCATGGGGTGGAGGCGGGGTAGCATGTTCAAAGTGTACCTGGAGTGCTCGGAAGTCAGATTCAGGAGAGATTATACTCTGGGTGTGGTTCCACTAAGTCTGCCAAGAATATTTTTTTTGTTTGTTTTTGTTTTTTTGTTGGTCGTGGGGCTTGAACTCTGGGCTTGGGCACTGTCCCTGCACTCTTCAGCTCAAGGCAAGCACTCTACTGCTTGAGCCAGAGCTCCATTTCTGGTTTTCTAGTGGTTTATTGGAGATAAGAGTCTCACGGACTTTCCTGCCCTGGCTGGCTTTGAACCATGATCCTCAGATCTCAGCTTCCTGAGTAGCTAGGATTACAGGTGTGAGCCACCGGTGCCCAAGAATATTTTTTGAGGAACTTGAGCCTTGCCTGGCACCCATGTTGTTCATCAGAGTTGAAGCTTTCCCATCCTACAAGTGCCTCAAGAGGTAGGATTTCTGTGAAGAAGAATCTAGAAGGCGAGCCTCAGGCCTGGTTCATACTCACCACATCCAGGTTCCCCTCTACCCCATCCATGCTCCAAGCATGGGAAGTTCCACACCCTCCTTCCCCTTCCTCTCCTCCTGCCCCCTCCCGCCAGGTCCCTCCCTCCAAATGTCAAAATTAGGCATTTATTGGAAGTGTCCACGTGTCTCCTTCAGTCTGTGCAATCCTGGCAATGTCGCCCTAATCCACAGCTGGAGGGCAGAGAAAAGAGCTGGAGCAGGTGCCAGTGGTCCAGGACTGGATGTGGTACAGAGGTCATTCAACAGTGTGAAAACGTGGGGCTGGGAAGGTGGCTCAGTGGCAGGGTGCTTGCCTAGCACACATGAGGCCCTGGTGTTCGATTCCTCAGTACCACATCAACAAAAATAAGATTTTTTTTTTCATCTAAAAAAATAGTGTGAAAACTCGCCTGGGTTCCCTGGAGAGTTTTAGTGATCATCGATTATTTTCGAGCCACTGTCCTACTGTTCTAATGACTTGATTCCTACTAGGGCTCCTGCTTTGGATGATGAGTTTGTGAATCGTGGCCCCAGAAGGAGGCTTGTTTCATGAGGAGAAGCCATGTGGGTCTACGGTGAGCTGGGTCCCCAGGCGGCTGGGACTGTCTCCCAGCCTTCACCCCCGTCTCTGTGGCTCAGCCCTCAGGCTTTTGTCTCTGTAGGGGACGGTGGTCTGCAGAGCGAATGGCCTTGCACTGACTGGGGACAGGGTCATGGCTGAGCCTCCTTAGGGGATTCTGGGGCTTGTCACTTGCCACGTGTATCTCCCTAGGACACAAAAGAGTGGCTAGAGCTTAGCCTCCACTTGTCCTGGCTTCTGATTTGGACCCAGCAAGACAGAGTGCAGTAAAAACAGGACAATCTGCAGCCTTCCTTGCAGCATAGGTCTCGTCTCCCAAAATGACCAGCTCCAAGGAGACTGTTCTCAGAAAGCCATGGGCTTGGGGGGTTGGGAGTCGGGGATATCAACACAGACGGTGTCCAGGCAGAGAGAGCTCTGGATGCAGTTACGGCTCCAGACCACCCCAGCACCATCCTCTTCCTCCCAGGCCTCTCCCTCCTACCCCGGGCCATGGGCTATCAGGTGTGCAGACACCTGCAGCCCCCACCGCCTGTGTGTGTGCAGCGGGTAGGGGCAGCTGGACACAAGGGCCCAGAGCAACATCTCATTTCAGAGAAAGGGTTTTCAGGCACAACTCGAACTGCAGGATAAAAGGCCATCTGTCCATCCCTCGGTGCCCAGCCCCGGCCTTCTCGAACAACATTCCTTTATGTGGCTCCCCCACCCCCTGCAGCCCCCGCCCGCCGTACACTGACTCCTTTCAGGCCGCCTCTATGCTGGACTTGTTTGTTTGTGGGGCAGAGTGCAGGCTTTCTGTTGTTCTTCCCTGCGCTCTCCTCCCATGCACCCTCCGAGAGCAGCCTCTCTCGAGAGGACGGGGCCGGGGACCAGGGGACTGGAGGAGGGCTGGGGGCCGGCAGAGACCCTGGCCAGTGGCTCGTGGGGCTGTCCTAAGTGGGCTTTGGAGAAAGGGAGGCAGGAATGCATGAAGAATATTTTTGGAAAGTACTAGAAGTGGGCTCCTGTTGCCCTCCCAAAGACGAATTGTTCTAGAGAGAGAGAGAGAGAGAGAGAGAGAGAGAGAGAGAGAGTGTGTCCCCGTCATGGGTCCTGCCCAAGCCCAGCACTTTACCACTTTGAGCCACAGCTCCATGTCTGCTTTTTGAGTGATTCATTGGAGATAAGAGCCTCACAGGGACTTTTCTGCCTGGGCTGGCTTTTTTTAACTTTTAAATATATTTTTTTTATTGTAAAGATACTGTACAGAAGGGTTACAGTTACATGAGCAAGGTAATGAGTCCATTTCCCTGGGTTGGCTTTGAACTGCAATCCTCAGATCTCAGCCTCCCGGGAAGCTGGGATTATAGATGTGAGCCACCAGCACCTGGTTTGAGGTTTTTTGTGTGTGTGTGTTTTTTCTAATGGTGAAAAACATATATTTAAAATTAGCCAGCTGAGCTCAGTTTAGCTGATTCCCATCGTGGGGGCAACATCCAAAGCAGAATCAAGAACCAGTGGTACACATGCTTGCTCCTCTTCATCAGGTCTGATCAGGGTCTGGAGCTGCTTCACAGCCTGTGGATCTGCGGCTTGTTGACCTTCACAGTGATCGCAAGTGTGTTGTCTCCTGTCTTCTTCCTGACTGCCTCAGGGTCAGGGAGAACTTGATGATGGCAGAGTGGCCAAGCTTGTTTCTGCTCGCAGCACTCTTCCAGGAATATTTGGCTGACTCTGGATCCTCAGTCAGTGCGCATGCGCATGCGCATGTGTCTTTTTATGGCTGTGGGTACCTTTCACCACTGCCTTCTTGGCCTCCAAAGCCTCGGCTTCCACTTTAGGTGGGGCATTGTGAAGGCATGCTAGAGGTCTTGCACAAATGACCTGATTTCCTCTGTGTTTGTTTCCCCCCCTCTAAGAGAGAATTCCATCCTAGAGCCACAGTGGAAAGTACAACGTAAGCAAGGTTTGTCACACACATATACACAGACACGCCCTTTCCCATGCTCAGCAATTGTTAGTGGGGAAAACTACCTTGACTTCTCAGACGCTAAGGAAGGAGAACAGGCTACCTCTGGGCTAGGAAGGGATGTCCTTGAATGCTTTTCCCAAGAGCTGCCTGTGGGAGCAATCACTGAGGGCCAGGTCGGAAGGCTGTGTTGGCCAGGAGACCCTGGTTCTGACAGTTCTGGTATGGAATGAGATGCTGGCCCTGACTCCCTAGTCCCTAAATGCTTTTGTAAGTGCCGTCTCCAGATTCAATGCCCTCCCCTTCTGTAGCCCTGTCTGGATCCCAAGAAACACTGAGTCAGGCCTCATATTCTTTGGTGTTTGTTTTGTGCTTTAACTCAGGGCCTAAACTCTGTGTCCCTAAGTTTCCCTCCACTCCCCCCCACCAATGCTAGCATTCTACAACGTGAGCCACAGCTCCACTTCCAGCTTTTGGTGATTCACTGGAGATAAGAATCTCGTGGAAGCCAGGAGCTGGTGGCTCACGCCTGTAATCCTAGCTACTCAGGAGACTGAGATCTGAGGATCGTGGTTCAAAGCCAGCACCAGCAGGAAAGCCCGTGAGACTCTTATCTCTAATAAACCACCAGAAAACTAGAAGTGCCACTGTGGCTCAAGTGGTAGATCGCTCGCCTTGAGCTGAAGAGCTGAGGGACAGCGCCCAGACCAAGACCCACAACTGACAAAAAAAAAAAAAAAATCATCTCATGGACTTGGCTGCCCAGGCTGCCTTTGAGCCATAATCCTCAGATCTCAGCCTCGTAGGTAGCTCAGGTGATAGGTATGAGCCACCAGCATCTGGCTGCCCTCCAATTCTTTCCTAGTGCTATTGTAACAATGGGCACAAGTTTGTTTTAAAAACCGCAGACGGGATCATCTTGGCCTTCTGGTGGCTAAGGCGTGGACACTGTGGGTTCCCTGTAAGGAGCATTCGCGCATGTCTGCTTCAGGCCTCTCCCCCTGCTTTCTGGTGTTTTCCGGCAGACTTTGGTCCTGGCTTGTAGAGGCCACAATCCTACCTGTGCCTGGGTCTTCATCAGTGCCAGCCCAGGTGTGTGACAGACCACTTCCTCCTTTCTAAAGGACACTAATTACATTGGATTGGGGTACACCCCAATAACCTCATCTTAGGTACATCTGCAGTATCGTATTTACAAATAAGGTGAAGTTCTGAGGTGCTAGGAGTTAGCATTTGTGCATGTGTATTGGGGTAGGGTGCTCTACACGGGGAACCGAGACGCTGGAGGTGCAATGCTTGGCTCATGGCCTAGGCCTCCTTGTCCTCACAGACACTAGACACAAGGGGAAGATGGCCACTAAGAGTCTGCCCCTCAGCTTCTTCCTGAAGCTCATCTTTGCCATCTAGAAGGGAGGGAAGAGGAGACCCAGGGTTGCCCTTTGTTGGACTTTGCTGGAGCTCTTAGGTGCCAGTCTATGACCCTGCCTACCCAGGACCCTGGTACCCCATTACCTGTAGGCCTGCCCCCCACTTTGGGTGCAGCTCAGACTCATTGTTTGTGTTCCTGCTTTCTACACACATGGCCCCCACGCAGAGTCGGAGGCCAAGGATCCTCCCAAGGTTTACAATGGGCACACCAAGTCAGACATGCTGACTCAGCCCATAGCATTTGCTTAGGTTAAATGCAAGGTCAAGGGCAGAAGGGTGTAGCTATGGAGCATTTGCCTAGCATGAACAAGGCTCTGGGTTCCATCCCTAGCATGGCAAAAGCAATCTAAAAAAACGCAAAACCACCAAATGTGAAACACTGAAGATTTCATGTAAAAATCTAGTTTTCTGCTGGGCAGTGGTGGCTCATGCCTGTGATCCTAGCTACTCAGGAGGCTGAGATCTGAGGCTCACAATTCAAAGCCAGCCCAGGAAGGAAAGAAAGTCCATGAGATTTTTGTGGTTGTCATCATTCTTGTTGTTAGTCATGGGGCTTGAACTCAGCCTGGGTGTTGTCCCTCAGCTCTTCAGCTCTACCACTTGAGTCACAGCACTATTCTAGTGGTTAATTGGAGATAGAAGTCTCATGGAGGGCTTGCCTTGCATGCATGAGGCCCTGGGTTCGATTCCTCAGCACCACATAAGCAGAAAAAGCTGGAAGTGGGGCTGTGGCTCAAGTGGTAGAGCGCTAGCCTTGAGCTGAAGAGCTGAGGGACAGCACCCAGGCCCAGGGTTCAGGCCCCATGACTGACAAAAAAGAGTCTCACAGACTTTCCTGCCTGGGCTGGCTTTGACCCACAATCCTCAGCCTCTTGAGTAGCTAGCTAGGATTACAGGCGTGAGCCACCAGCGCCCAGCCATAAGACTCTTATCTCCAATAAAATTACTCAGAAAGAACCAGAAGTGGTGCTATGGCTCAAGTGGTAGCCCACTAACCTTGAGGAAAAGCATCTTAGGTGACAGTATCGAAGCCCTAAGTTCAAGCCCCAGGACTGGCACAAAAAATAAAAATCTACTTTTCCATTTTCCACGACCTGGACCTGAGTCAAGGCTGTCCGCTCTCGGCAGAGCATGGCCGCTGTGCCACTGTCATCAGCTCTGTTCCCTCCCCTCTCCCTGATCTCAGGGGCCATGACAGTGGCCCCTGCATTCCTTCTCCCTGCCAAGGCCTCCAGCAAAGCAGACCTCACTATTTGTCTTGAGCTTTACTTCCTAGTGTCTCATGTTTCCAGTAGAAGCCAAGTGAGCATCTGTCTTACTTGGTGGACATGAAAATTATGGTGGGGACAAACCAAGTCTGTCATGAGCCACACCCTGCCCACCCACTCAGGAAGGAAGCCAGGATGCACCTGCCTGACAGAAGTGACTCACTCCAGGAAAAAGATCTGGAGAGGCTGGGGCTGCAGGCTTAACACCTGTAACCCTAGCTACTACTCAGGAGGTTGAGATCTGAGGATCGTGGTTCAAAGCCAGCCTATGCAGGAAGGTCTATGGGACTCTTTTTTGGGGGGAGTCAGGGGACGGTCGTGGGGCTTGAACTCTGGGCTTGAGTGCTGTCCCTCAGCTCTTCAGCTCAAGGCGAGTACTCTACCACTTGAGCCACAGCATAACTTCCGGCTTTCTGGTGGTTTATTGCAGATAAGAGTCTCGGGCTGGCTTTGAACTATGATCCTCAGATCTCAGTTTCCTGAGTTGCTAGGATTACAGGAGTGAGCCACCCGTGCCCAGCTGTCTGTGAGACTCTTATCTCTAGAAAACCAGAAGTGGTAGAGCATTAGCCTTGAGCAGAAAAGCTACAAGACTTGGAGAGGAGAAACTCAACCCTTTTACTGAGAACTAGATGACATCCTTGGCTTTGTCCCTGGCTTGGGAGTATCAGGGAACCTTCGGGTAACGCTGGCTGAGTGCTGAAGTCTTGTGGAACACCTGGCACAGAAGGGAACCCCAGGAAAAGTGCCAGAGGTCTGAGCAGATCAGTTGGCACAGGACAAAAGTAAATAATACCTCAAAACTAGCCAGAAATTGGCATATGCTGCCAAGAGCAGTGATTGGTACTACTTGGGGTAGTATAGGCTTCTCTCCCAGGTGGCCTCAGACTAGAAGGATCTAAAAAGGTTAGCATGCTCTGCTCAGGGCCCCTCCCATTACCCAACAGCCCGGTGGCTTTCAGCTGGAAATACGTGGTGCCTGTCTCTGGTCACAATGGCAGCTCTTTACATTGGGACATCTCTTCCCACCCTCCCTCACAAAGCCCACTGAAACAAGCTGTGTCAATAGATTGCATGAATGCATCATCCAACCAGTCTTTGAGTCTTTTAGCTCTAGGCAGGACCTCGTAGCTAGCAAAACAAACAGGTTCTCTTCCTCATAAAACTTAACCTTCCAAGGTGAGAGACAAAGGACAAGGTGGAAAGGAAAGAAGAAGGTGGAAGGAAAGTAAAGAAGGTGGGAGGAAAGTAAGAGTCCTTCAGGCATAAGGACCTGACCAGGAACACACTTCTCACAATGCAGAGGCTGGGAAGGCAGGGGAGGAGAGGGCCAGGTTTGGGATTGGGGCTTTGTAACCGTTCTGGTTATCCCAGGACTGTCCCAGGTCTCATAGGAAGATCCTGTGACGGCTGTCATGCAACACAGGTGCATTGCACACCCTCTATCAAGCCCTACTCATCAGCACTGTGTTAATCTTCTTATGGAAGTAGAAATCTGTCTGATCATAAAATTACTCACCTTGCATACAAACACTGACGTTCATTCAACTCAATGCCATGACCCGGAATACCATCCTAGCTGGAAATAAGCATGTGTTTTATTCACTTTGGGATTCTTTTTGGTGTATAAAGGTTGTTTTATGATTAGAAAAGAAAGTAATAGATTGTAGAAGTTTCTTTAAAAAAAAAAAAGAAGAAGAAGAAGAAGGGCTGGGACTGTGGCTCAGTGGTAGATTGCTTGCCTAGCATGCATGAAGCCCTGGGTTTGATTCCTCAGTACTACATAAACAGAAAAGGCTAGAAATAGTACTATGGCTCAAGTGGCAGAGTGCTAGCCTTAAGCAAAAGAAGCTCAGGACAATGCCCAGGCCCTGAGTTCTAGTCCCAGGACTAGCAAAAAAGAAAAAAGAAAAAGAAAACAACTATTGAAATCAAGCACTGATATTTCACACCTATAATCCTAGCTCTGGAAGCTAAGGTTGAAGATCACAATTCAAAGGCAGTCCAGGCAAGAAACCCCATGAGACTCTTACCTCCAATTAACCGTCAAAAAGTCAGAGATAGAGCTATAGCTCAAGTGTAGGAGCACCAGCCTTGAGTAAAAAAGTTCAGGAACAGCACCTAGGCATACACACGTACACACATGTACACAATGTTGAAAGCCTTTTAAAGTTGGGGTTGCACCCTCATTTTCCAGCATGACCTCTGTACACTTCTGATTCATGGATGACGTTTGCCTATGGCCCGCGAGGCTGAGTTCAACTGTACTATGACACAAATGAATATCTGGGTGTGGACACCTGGAAAACAAGGTCCCAGTTAGCCTATTGGCCTGAAGGGCAGACACCCTGGCAGGACCCAGCTCCTGGCGCATGGGGCAGGACTGAGGGACCTTCTTCAGGACATTTGCTTACCTGTGGACATCTGGTTGTAGAATCTCATGACTAGCCCTGGGAAAATAGTTTCTGAAGCTCCATCCAAAAAATAAGCAGCCAGATACCAGTAGCTCATGCCTATCATCCGAGCTACTTTAGAGTATAGCAGTTAGAGACTAGCCAAGGCAAAAAAGTTAGTGAGAGCCCATGTCGATCAGTAAGCGCGTGTGGGAGGGTAGGCCTGTCATATCTCCTACTCAGGAGATGTAGATGGGAGGATTACAGTCTGAGACTAGCCCTGGGCAAAAACAGGAGAGCTATGACCAAAGCAAAAAAGCGGGGGCTGGGAGCCTGGCTCAAGTGGAAGAACACTTGCATAACATGAAGCCCTGAGTTCAAACTCTGTTACTGCCAAAAAGAAAATGAGAAAGGAGAAAAAGAAACTTTCAAGAAAGAATCCCTAGCTGGGCGCCGGTGGCTCACGCCTATAGTCCTAGCTACTCAAGAGGCTGAGATCTGAGAATCGCATTTCAAAGCCAGCCCGGGTAGGAAAGTCTGTGAAACTCTTATCTCCAATGAACCACCAGAAAACCCGAAGTGGCACTGTGTCACAAGTGGTAGTGCTAGCCTTGAGCTGAAGAGCTGAGGGTCAGAGCCCAGGCCCAGAGTTCAAGCCCCATGACCTACAAAAGAAAAACAAAGTTGCCAAGGGACTCTATGGTCTAGATTACCCAGAGCTGAATGTATGTTCCAAGATGCACATTTGATGTTGTATTCCACCCTCTCAGGAAGAAAACCATGGTTCCCCTCCATGGTTCAAATTACCATGATCATAATTCCTGCTTTTGCAAAGTCAGAAGGCAAAGCCCGCAGGCTTTGTCTACTTTGCAAGAACCCAGCATTGAAGCAGGTAGATAAAGTATTTTCTAGCAGCCCACTAGGCACTGGAAAAACCACGAAACAGCAATCCATAGGTCCTTGATATACTGGAATCTAGAACAGTATTGGACAATGAAGATAATTACCAAACACCGGGAAACACCAGAGGCAAGGAATTATAAATACCAAACAGGCCCATGGGTGTTTATATTCATACATGGAAGATCCGATTTTTTTGTCAAAGTCAGAAAGTGAAGAGGTTATCTCTAGCTGGGCTAGTTTAGGGAAGAAAGAATTATGGGAAAGAGAATATTCTGGAGTCCCATTGTTTGCTCTGGCCCTCGCTCACTGTGGGACTGTTCCATGCTTAGATTTCCTCATCTGTCAAATATATGTAGGAGCCATACTGCCCCTTCTTCGTGCAATATGGTTAGGAAGATCAAAAAGGCCAAGATATAGTAAACATTCATGCAACAATAACCTCTATCCTCATCCTGGACAGAGTGAAGTTTGTGAAGGAAAATGGAAGGTGTGTTTGAAAAATCAAAGTTGTCCTTTTGGCTAGAGAGGAGAAATAGGCTTGTGCAAAGACGTGCCAGGAGCGGCATCAGGAAGTATGAGAGAGATCTTTGAAAATAAGCTGACTGCAGGGATCAATATTGTTTACTATTTTTTGTCGTGGGGCTTGAACTCTGGGCCTGAGCCCTGACCTGAGCTCTTCAGCTTGAAGCCAGTACTCTACCACTTCACCACAGCACCACTTCCCAGCTTTCTGTTGGTTTATTGGAGATAAGAGTCTCATGGACTTTCCTGCCCAGGCTGGCTTTGAACCGTGACCCTCAGATCTCGACCTCCTAAGAAGCCAGGATGACAGCCATGAGCCACCAGCACCCGTCTTGTTCAATTTTAGTATTGTGTTGGAGTTTACAGCAGGACTTCTAGGTCAGACTGGAAGGACAGCAAGGCCAGGGTCAGAGAAGGGGGACTTCAGGTGTCTTCTAAAGATCTGAGAAGCCAACCTGGGCAGATAAGTT
The DNA here is from genome assembly GCF_024711535.1 of Dipodomys merriami. Lineage (NCBI taxonomy): Eukaryota > Metazoa > Chordata > Mammalia > Rodentia > Heteromyidae > Dipodomys > Dipodomys merriami. Next base: position 2,331,569 of record NW_027203115.1, on the reverse strand, counting down.
TGTAAAAGCCCTTCTCCAAATAACAGCAAAAAGCTGGACTGGAGGTATGGCTTAAGTGGTAGAGGATCATCCATGAGAGGAAAAAGCCCAAGTTAGGAGCATGAGGCTCTGAGTTCAAGCCCTAGTACCTGCACATACGTAACCAAGTCTTCTGGCATGCCAGGGCTGCTCAGATGTGTGTCAGTAATGAGTGCACGAAAGCAGTGGTGTGGATGAGATCTTTGTATGAGGGAAGAAGCAGGGAGGGAGACAGGTACCGGTGTGATCCTTCACTGAGACCAAGACTGGGGAACCAAGACTGCCCACCCTTGCCAGCTCTCTCACAACCTCATTCCTGAGCTGCCATGCATCACTACATCCATACCATGTGTCTTTTGTGCTGCTCCAATACACAGGGCTTGTGGGTCCAGATCTACTCCATAGCCCTCATGTGATATACCAAGCCAATGTCAGCAATCTAATTTCTAAAAAAAAAAAAAAGAGGCTTTAGGGGTCTGTAAGCTGTGGGATAACAAGCTGATAAGGGGGGACCAGAAATCCTGCAAGCTCTACCCAGGTCTAGTCACACGTGTCTTGGGAGAGGAATGTGGATCAAATGGTGTGCTTAAGAGAGTTGGTTGTGTCCGGGAACCGGGGGGAGGGGAGAGAAGATGGCAGGGGGTGGGAGTCCTGGCTGACCTTGCGTATTTACAGGTCTGTCAAGTGAAGATCCAGGGAGCTGTACAACCCCTAGCAAGGAAGAACCAAGAGTCATTCCCAGAAACTGGAGGTAGCCAGCTAGGCATAAGGGAGATAGTGCAAGACTGGAATCGGGAGTAGAGGACAGGTGTGCTGTGTGCTGAGAGGCGTGGGATGGATGGATGCCCTCCCTCTGCTTCCAGGCTGGTAGAGTGGGAACAAATCAGATGAGTGTCTGCTAGCCTGGGGTGTGTAAAGAGCACAACCAAAATGAGAAATGAAGCCAGATGCTGGTGCCTCATGCCTGTAACCCTAGCTACTCAGGAGGCTGAGATCTGAGGAGCATGGTTCAAAGCCAGCCCAGGCAGGAAAGTCTGTGAGACTCTTATCTCCAATAAACCACCAGGAAGTGGCACTATGGCTCCAGTGGTAGGGTGCTCACCTTGAACTGAAGAGATCAGGCCCAGAGTTCAGGCCCCATGACCAATTAAAAAAAAATCCAAAAGTGGAGCTGTGGTTCAAGTGGTACAGCATCAACCTTGAGTTAAAAAGCTCAGGAACTGTACTCAGAACCACCACCACCACCACCCCCACACACACACAAGCACACACAATTTATGGGCTAGCACCTTCCTGCCTAAGACCATCCTTTTATCTTGCTGGGATAGGAGGATAGAGTTGTAGTGAATGGAGTTGGGGTACAGAGAAGGAGATCACCCTAAGAAAAGGATTTGGGATGGCTAGGAGAAAAGAACTGTGCTGTGCAGGAGAGAAGGTCAATAGCTAGAGGCTCAAACAGAATTAGAATTAGAAGGAACATCACTGAATTACTGGTAGGGGAGCTATATACAGGGTCTCTGTGTCTGATGTGCTAATATAAAAATCTTTTTCCTAAACTGGGTGCCAGTGGCTCACACCTGTAATCCTAGCTACTCAGGAAGCTGAGATCTGAGGATGATGGTTCAAAGCCAGCCTGGGCAGGAAAGTCCGTGAGACTCCTATCTCCAATAAACCACTAGAAAACTGGAAGTGGCACTGTAGCTCCAGCAGTAGAGTGCTCGCCTTGAGCTGAAGAGCTGAGGGATAGCAACCAAGCCCAGAGTTCAAGCCCCACGACCAACCATAATAATAATAATAATAATCTTTTTCCTGCCCTTCAAGAGAACATGAGATGGTCTGTTTGTTGGGTTTGAAGCTTCGTGGCAGTAGTGCAGATTGAAATCAGGGCCTCATCCTTGCTGGGCAGGTGCTCTAGCCAAGCCTCCAGTCTCCTTTTGTTACGAGCTCTTTTCAGATAAGGTCTGCTTCCTGCGCAGAAGTTCATCTGGACTGTGATCCACCTCTTTCAAGTTTTCTGACATAGCTGAATGACAGGCAGGTGTCTTCAGGCCTACCTTCTTCTACCAAGATGGAATCTTGCAGACTTTTCCACCTGGGTTCGTGGAAGTGTGGTTCAAGCAGTAAAATGCCAGCCTTGAGTGAAAAGAGCAAAGAGACCCAAGCCCTGAGTTCAAGCCCAGGTACCAGCATGGTCATATATATATACACAGAAAAGAATTTTGACATCGGGCTGCTCAAACCCTCAGCCTCTGGCCAAGAGTCAGCAGCTCCATGGCCTCCTGTGGTCACCTCCCAGATGCCTAGGGAAGGCCTGGTGGCATGTGCTCTCCCTGCCCTTCCTCCGTGAGCTTTCGTGCCAGTCTGCTTTCTCTAGCCTCACCCCACGTGACCACAGAGCCAGCCGGGGCTGTGTGATTTTCCCAGTGCATTCCATTTCCTTCTGGCTTTACCTCTTTTCTTGTTCCATTTAACCTTGAATCCCCTGATTACACCTTGGCTAATTCCACCCTATGTGTGGCTGCCGACGTGCCCTAAGCAGCCGAAGGGACAGTCTCCCCCCTACCCCCCCCCCGTGCCCTCCTGCCTTTCTGCCTTGTGGGTACATGGGCCTAGAAATCCCAACCTGTGACCCACAGGATCTATTGAATAACCAGGGAGTGGGGGACAGGGAGTCATGGGGTGTGGCACAATGAGTGAACCTCACCCTTTAGGCCTGTGACTCACTTGCCTGCCACCTGCCAGGATTGGCAGGAACCCCTTTCCTGGAACCCTTTTCCCACTAACCACCTTTCCTCAGAATCTCTCAGCTTGCTTTCTCTCCCATGTCTTTCTGAATCTTTTATTTTTAATTTTTATTTATTTATTTTTATTTTTCGTCGGTCGTGGGGCTTGAACTCTGGGCCTGGGCACTGTCCCTCAGCTCTTTAGCTCAAGGCGAACACCCTACCACTTGAGCCACAGCACCACTTCCAGTTTTTTGGTGGTTTAGGAGATAAGAGTCTCATGGACTTTCCTGCTCGGGCTGGCTTTGAACCACGATCCTCAGATTTCAGCCTCCTGAGTAGCTAGGATTATAGGCATGAGCCACCGGTGCCCGGCTTTGTTTTTTTATTTTATGTTGGTGTGAGGGTTTGAACTCAGGGCCTGGGTTTGTCCAGGGACGTGGGACCTTGGCTCTTTTGTACTCTACCACTTGAGCCACAGCCCCACTTCCGGCTTTTTCTGTTTATGTGTACTGAGGAATCAAACCCAGGGCTTCACGCATGCTAGGCAAGCACTCTACCACTATACCACATTCCCAGCCCCCAGACAATTTTTTAAGGGAAGAACAAAAGAATAAAGAGCAACGACAGCCACATCAGTGCGTCTCTTTTTTCTGAAGCACTGTGCCTGTGGTTTCCACCCACCCAGCTCCACCCAGAGGCCTCTCCCCATTTCTGGCTACCTTGCTGTGGAGCAGCCCCGGCTCTGTTCTCATTCCTCATCTGCTGAGAGTAACCTCCCCCCCACGCCGCGCACCCCCACCCCTCACCATTACCACTTTGTGTCTTCTCTCCTCAGGGTTCCATGGAGAACGGGGCCATGGCTGCCGCTGGAACTCAGAAGACAGACCCTGCTATTGAGCCCAGGTTCACAGTGGTGGATTGGGACAAGGTAGCTGGATGGATTGGGGTGGTGATCAGGGCTAGGGTAGGGGAGGCAAAGAGGAGGAAGCCAGCAGCTGTGGTATTCATGCTGTGTGTACCTAGGGGTGCTGGGGACGGAGCGCAGGTGCCAGTGGTTCGAGTGTGGCTCAGGGCGTTAAACGGAAGAATAGGCGTGAGGCTGCCTGGCTAGTGGGAAGCCAGGATGAACAGCGCACGATGTCGCTGCATGGAGCCAGCCCCCCCCCCAACAGCCATGAGGGGACGCACTCTCCTCACAGGACCCCACAAGCTGGGAAGGAGATGATGACAGAGTGAGCAGACCCAAGTTTGTCCAGGGACCTGGGACCTCTCAGAGAAGTCCCTGGTGGTTTGAGGCCTGGGAGCCTGCACAGGTCACGCAGGACACGGCTGGACACAGCCTCGATGTGTGCATTGACATTCCCCATAAGTGCAAAGGCAGAGACGTTTCCTTTGCCATAGACACCAGTGTCCACATTCAAAAGTGTGCAGCCAGGAAGAAGATTGCCTGCCCAGGGACCAGAGGCAGAGACAAACGGCACAATGAGTGGAGATACTGGAAGCTATAGCAGAGAACACAGGCAGCCAGAGGAGATGGGGTGCAGGCTGCAAAGGGGCTCCACACAGCTGACTGTTAGTGCCTGTGAGCAGACAAGACTTGCCCAAACCCAGAGTGGCAGCCAGCTGGTTCACTGGAACCTTCTTTCCTATCCTCCAGCCCTGAACATGGCTGGAAACATGGCCACAGCCGTTCTGAGCCTGGATGGTGCCCAGGTCAGACACCACGGCAGGCAGAGTCTTGATTTAAGTTAGCAGGCTTCGCTGGCAATTGAGGTAGATTTGGCTTGCTCTGTGTGGGCAGAATAAGAGAATCAACGGGTTTGAGTGGATCGATTCCCACCCACTCCCACCCCTCAAAAAGAAACAACACAAAAACTGGTGCACTTAGGGCCTTGCCTTGGAATAGGAGGAGATGAGGAGGTGCAGAGGAGTGAGCACAAAACCAGGAGACGAGACCTGGTGTGTCCCAACTCCGGGCTGGGGGGTGGCTGGTACTAGAAGGAGCTGCTGCAGAGGCTACCCTGGAGCCAGTACCTATGGGCGTGGCTTAAGGCTTGAATATTAGAAAGGAAATACTAAGAGCTGAGTGGGGCTGGATCCCTGCGGCAGCCATGGGACAGGATGGCAAGAAAGCAAAGGGCGGTGCTGGTGGCTACTCAGGAGGCCACTACCCTAGCTACTCAGGAGGCTGAGATCTGAGGATCCTGGTTCAAAGCCAGCCAGGGCAGGAATGTCTGTGAGACTCTCATCTCCAATTAGCCACCAGAAAACAAGAAGTGGCGGTGTGGCTCAAGTGGTAGGGCGCTAGCCTTGAGCTGAGGGACAGCGCCCAGGCCCAGAGTTCACGCCCCACAACCGACCAAAAAAAGAAAGAAAGAAATGGAATTGGAGGGGAGGGCGGGCCATGGGTCACACCTGGCCAGGGATAGCAAACAGTACCTCTACTCCATCCCCAGCCTGCTCTGGGGAGATTTCTTCCATATCCCCTCCAGCTGTGACCCAACGCTGATCCAACACCACCACTGGATCCCATCACTGGATCCAGCAAGGGGAGCACTCTTGGGGGTGAGAGCTTTCCCACACCCCCTGTGCAGCCTCCACGCAGGCTGAGGAGAGACCTCACCAGAGAGGCGCCCCTCTCCTGCGCCCCTGACAATGACTGCTGATCCACCTGCTAGCTTCTCTCGATCTCTTTGATACACACACACGTCCCTCATCCCTACCCCATGTTCCTGGATAGAGAAGGAGGGGTCAGGGGACAGGAGACAGGGGACAGACCACTTGGCAGGGGTCCCTACCCCTGGCCACCTGAGGAAAGTGAGCACACAGCCAAGCTTCCCAGATAAGATGAACGATGCTGTCCTCTGTGCTCTTTAACTTTCCCCCAAAGAGAGTCCTGCTTCTGTCTATCCACAGCCCCTTGGACAGGAACAGAGGAAGAGGTGGGGTGGGGGCGGGGGAGGAGTAGGGGCTGATCTGTGGGGCACAGATCTTGAAGAGCTGTGGAAATAGATCAAGAAAGCAGCAGCTTTGGGCTGGGAATGTGGCTTAGGGGTAGAGTGCTTGCCTAGCATGCATGAAGCCCTGGGTTCGATTCTTCAGTACCACATACACAGAAAAAGCGGTTAGTCGTGCTGTGGCGCACACAAAAAATGAAGCTCAGGGACAATGCCTAGGCCCTGAGTTCAAGCCCCAGGATTGGCAAAAAAAAAAACAAAAAACAGCAGCTTTATTTTCAGAGAGTCCCAGTTCGGGTGAGTTTGGGCACTGCTCCTGAGACAGAGGGGGCTCCCATTAACGACTTGTGTTCTGTATTCATGGTGGATGAGAGCTCATGAGAGTTCTTACAGGAACTTCCCAGGTCTTATAAGATAAGGGGACAGAGGAGAGCATGCTGGAAAGAACGAGGGGGAAATTGGGCTGAGCTGCGGGGCTGAAGGCAGAAGGATCCAAAAAGCAGCAGAAAGCAGCAGCAGCAAATCTGGTGCCCCACTCTGCTCTGAGGCGGCTCCCATCTGACCGTCTGGGCGTGCATGGAATTTTGCCTAGGTGATTTCTACAGCAGCCTTTCCATCAAGTCAGCGGGACCCTGGCTTCCTAACCAGGCACCAATCTCCCTGGATTCTAGAACCTGCTTAGGTGGTCCAGTGGAAAGAGCGCATGTGTGCCAACCTTGGGTTTTGAACTCAGGGCCTCGATACTGTCCCTTAGCTTTTGCACTCAAGGCTGGCACTCTACCACTTGAGCCATAATTACATTCTGGCATTTTGCTGGTTAGATGGAGATTTTTTTTTTTTAATCTCATGGATTCTTCTGCCCAAATTGGCTTTGAACCACAATCCTCGGACCTCAGCCGCCTGAGTGGCTAGGATTACAGGTGTGAGCCACCAGTGCCCAGCTTTGCCCACTACTCTTGGCTTCTGGGCACATTGGCCTCTGGATCCTGCTGCATCTTGAGGCCACTTTGGGCTCCAGCCTCCCCTGTTCAGATGGCCCTGGGCAGCACAGGTAGCACTTCTATCATTGAGTCTTTACCTGAGCCAAGCATTACAAGTGTATTCTCTCAAACTGATTTTGCGCTTGTTAACAACACCAGGAGACAAAGATTATGATTATCTTGAGCTAACTGGGGAGCTCGAGTCTCCTGGGACTTCACCTGGAGGGTGGTTCGGCAGCCTGCTGAGCCTTCCCCTGCTCTCCCTTCCCCCTACCCTCCATTTGTCCCGCAGTCCTTCCACCTAAGACAGAAGGAAGGGAAGAGGGTCAGCGGGTACCAGAGGCGTCTAAACCCCAGCCTCAGCCTCTTCATCAGCCTGCCTCAGGCTAATTCAGATTCCAACATAACCAGCTTCCTTTCACATAGGAGTCGTCAGTTGAGTAGAGGTCACTTCTTTCTTTCTTCCTTCCTTCCCTCTCTCCTTCTTTCTTTTCTTTCTTTCGTTCTTCCTTCCTTCCTTTCTCTCTCTCTCTCTCTTTTTTATTTGTGATAGTGCTGGGGCTTGAACTCAGGGCCTGAGCATTGTCCCTGAGCTTCTTTTGCTCAAGCCTAGCACTCTACCACTTGAGCCACAGCACCACTTCTGGCTTTTTCTGTTTATGTAGTACTGGAGAATCGAACCCAGGGCTTCGTGCATGCTAGGCGAGAATTCCAGCACTAAGCCGCATTCCCATCCCTACCTGTTTCCTCCAAGAGACAGATAGAAGCTGGGTCCTACTTGTAATCCTAGCTACTTAAGAAGCTGAAATCAGCCAGGTGCTAGTGGCTCACACCTGTAATCCTAGCTACTCAGGAGGCTGAGATCTGAAGATCATGGTTCAAAGCCAGCCAGGGCAGGAAAGTCTGTGAGACTCTTATCTGCAATTAACTACAAGAAAACTAGAAGTGGCTCTGTGGTTCTATGTGGCAGAGCGCTAGCCTTGAGCAAAAGAGCTCAAGGTACTCTAGGCACTGTCCCTGAGTTCAAGCCTCACAAACAACAACAAAAAAAAAGGAGGAAGAGGAGGAGGCAGCAGCGGCAGAGGCAGCTCCTGAAATCTGGAGGATCACAGCTGATTTGAGTCTAGTCCAGGCCAGTAGAAAAGTTCTCTACATCCCATCTCCAAATTAACCAGCAAAAAGCAAGGCTGGAGGCATGGCTCAAGTGGTAGAGAACTAACTTAGCAAGCTCCAAGTTTAAACCTTAAAAGAAGAGATACAGAGACAGAGAGAATCATCCACCCAGATGTATCACCAAACAAAATGCAGTGGCCTACCCCCAACCCTACATGCACAACCCTTGGTATCAGGGGCAGCTCACTGGGTCCCCGGAACCTGGCTAGGATGCTGGTGTTTGCTAGTTAAGTCGCTGAGAGTCTGGAAAGTAAAGCTTGGATCGGGACAAGGGCTTGTTCATCTCCTGGCACGCCATCACCTTCCAACCACTGTGTCCCCTAGGTAAGTCCCCTCACCTGGCTACATTTTCTAGGATACTGAAGGAAGAGTTAGGTGGTCCAGAGCTGCCTCTGTAGAGTTGAACTTGTCCCAGCGAGACAGGCTCACAGCCATGCCTGCCCCTTCCTGCCTCCGCTCACCCCCAGCCCCACAGCCTCCCTGCTGAGGCATTTACAGCCTGACTATACCCATTGGAGGCCCCCTGGGTGGGAGGAGGCAGGGATCGAAGCTGGATACTCAGGTTCAGATCCTGTTAGAGCATCTAACCATGTCCTCATCTATAAAAGGAGCTCGTCACAATTCCCATTTCTCCAAATCAAGGCACACTACAATAGCAGACATGAGGCCTGCCTAGAAAATGTAGCCAGGATTCCTGAAGCTTCTTGTCCTCACTCCTGTGTCTGTGCTCCTCCTCCTCCTCCTCCTCTTCATCCTCCGCCCCTCTGGTTCAGAAAGATGCCCTGTAGCCATGCTCTGGGCTTGAGTCAGACATTTCTTTAAACAATTGCCTGAGCTCATGGCCAAGGTGGTGGGCGGGGCTCCTGGCACCAGCCGCTGCTTCCTCTCCCGCTCCTCAAGCGCAGAGGAGAGCCACACCGTGAGTCCTTGTTCCTGGGCTAGGGCTGCCCCTCAGGACATATCCCCCGTCACTGGTGCCTGTGCTGCCCAGGAGGCCCAGGATCTGGGGGGTGGGAGAACAGAGGTGCCCCCCCCTCCCTGGCAGCAGGCCCTCCACCCACCTTGAGGGGAACAGGCTGCCCTTTCCCTCCGCAGGGAGCTGCTGCCAGCCACATTCCTGACATAGCCCAGAGAACCACCCCCTTCCCTAGGGGCTGGGGCAGAGCTAGGGGATTGGGGGGGGGAGATGTGGGCCGCACCAGGGCCTTGGACCAAAGATACCCAAACTCACATCTGCTTCCTGGGGCCCAGCCTGTGGTTCAGGGCTATGAATTACCACCGGAATCCCCTAGTCCCCCAAAGCTGCCTCTTTCTGGACATAACCTTACCCTTACCCACCAAGAAAGATGCAAATTATCCTCAGGGTAACACTGAGGGGAGTCTAAGAGAGACAACTACATAAAAAAAATAGAGAAGATAATGTGGAATACACACACACACACACACACACACACGCACACGCACATGCACACGCACATGCACACACGCGCCAATCTGGGACTTGATCTCAGGCCTGGGCACTGTCCCTGAGCCTCTTTGTGCTCAAGGCTGGCACTCTACCACTTGAGCTACAGCACCACTTCTGGTTTTTTCTGTTTTATGTGGTACTGAGGAATCAAACCCAGGGCTTCATGCATGCTAGGCAAGCACTCTACCACTAAGCCACCTTCCCAGCCATGTAGAAAGAATATTTTTTAATGCAAATGAATCAAGAAAGGAAGAACAGGAAACAGAAAACAGCAAGAACGTGAATTGAGTCCAACATTACATGTAAATAGAAAATATTTCAATTAAAAGGCAGACATTGAATAGATAGAAAAGCAAGGCCACGGTCTGCCAGTGGCTCACTCCTGTTATCCTACCTACTCAGGGAGGCTGAGCTCTGAGAAACATGGTTCGAAGCCAGCCTGGGCAGGAAAGTCTGTGAGACTCTTATCTCCAATCACCACTAAAAAAAAACAGAAGTGGTGCTGTGGCTCAAAGTGGTAGAGGACTAGCTTTGAACAAAAGAGCTCAGACACAGCACCCAGGCCCCAAGTTCAAACCCCATGACAGACAAAAAGTAAGAAAAGCAAGACCAATTCTACACTGTCTGCCAGAGATGTACTTTAACTACAAAGACATACACAGGTTAAAAGTAAAAGAGTGAAGAAGACCATGCCAACCCCACACTTGAGAGAGCTCATGTGGTCCTACTAATATCAAAGCTGACTTCAGGACAAGGCATGTTACAGGGGCCCAGATGGCTATTTCTCCTTTACCACCTCATCAAGAAAACTGGAAACGAAAAGCTTCACAGACAAGAGATCGTGGGAGCTCTCAGGCTCACACAGTTGGTAAATGGGAGAGGCAGGCTTTGAAGGTTTTACCTCACTCCAAGTTCATTGTTCTTTTCTGTTTGGAGCCCAGATTAATCTCTTTCAATTCCTTAAAGTCATCAGAAACCTTCAAAGCCTCCCATTGCCTACATGTACAGCCTCCCAACTTTTTTGAGCTGCATTCTTATGAGTAAAAGCTTTGAGCATATTTGAATAATCTATAAATTATTCATCATACGCTAATTGTTCCTTCATTAGTGCACATTCAATTGTAGTTTTTTTAATTTAATTTAATTTTATTTGTGAACATACTGTACAGAGGGGTTACAATTACATGGGCAGGATAATGCGTACATTTCTTACCAAGCATTGCACCCTCCTCCTTTGGTTTACCCTTCACATCCCTTCCCAGCCTCCCCCCTCCCCCCCAATCCCAATCCTTCTCCTTCCCCCCCTTCCCCCCCCCCCCCCCCGCACCGACGTTGTAAAGCTCGTTTTGGACATGACAACTTGTACTTCTCATTGTTGCAACAGGTCCACCTGTATCCTTAAACAACTGGTTTTTCCCCATCTCCTCCACAAGTTATACTGACATCAAATATAGTGAAAGCAGGGGTTATACTGTGGGGGAGGGACATGCAAAGCAACAAAGAGATAATCTTATAAATGTGTTAGAAACACATGCATGAAAGAAAAAAACATTAAAATACATATCTAAGGGTTCATTTTCCTGACATCACATTATCTGACCTTTTCCGCTTGACTCATTTTTTGCCAGTCATGGGGCCTGAACTTGGGCTGTGCCCTGTCCCTCAGCTCTTCAGCTCAAGGCTAGTGCTCTACCACTGGAGCCACAGCACCACTTCTGGCTTTTTATGCTTATATGGTGCTGAGGAATCGAACCCAGGGCCTCATGCATGCAAGGCAAGCGGTCTACCACTGAGCCACCTTCCCAGCCCTCAATTGTAGTTTAAAGATAAGATAATCATCACAGATGTTTGTTAACTATCACAGACTGAGCAGACAAATCCATGAAACTTTTTTTTTTGATCGTGGGGCCTGAACTCTGGGCCTAGGTGCTGTCCCTCGCTCTTCAGCTCAAGGCCAGCGCTCTACCATTTGAGCCACAGTACCACTTCCAGCTTTTTCTGCTTATGTGGTTCTGAGAAATCAAACCCAGGGCCTCATGCATACAAGGAAAGCACTCTACCACTGAACCACCTTCCCAGCCCCAAATCCATGAAACTCTTATCTCCAATTATCCTGCCAAAAGCCAGAAGTGGAGGTGTGGTTCAAGTGGTAGAGCACTAGCTATGAGTGAAAAAGCTTATGGAGACAGTAAAATTCCAAGTTCAAGGCTCGGGACTGGCATTTCCATGAGATGGGGCTGGGGAATGGGATGCTGTAACCAGGAAAATGGGAGTGAGTACAACAGGAAGGTATGACTGTCAAGGATCTACATTTTGGAAGAAACAAATCTAATCAAGATACACAAATTTACCGGGATGTATGTTCACGTGTAATGGAAATGTAACAGTGAAATCCCTGTGTACAACTAATGTATGCTAAGGATGGTTTTATATGGTCCTTGTTGTGTTTTGCAGGACCTAGTAGACTGGCAGAAGCCTCTTCTGTGGCAAGTGGGCAGCTTGGGAGAGAAGTATGATGAATGGGTCCACCAGCCAGTGACCAGGCCCATCCGTCTCTTCCATTCAGACCTCATTGAGGCCTTGTCCAAGACTGTCTGGTGAGCTCTAAATGGAACCTGTCATGGGTTCTCCGTCTCAGATACAAAAGACACAGTCCCTCTCTCATATGTCCAATGTACAAAAATGGGACATGCCATAGGCATAATCTAATCCTGACTATGATTTTGTTCACTGAGTGTGTGACATATGGCCAGAAATCTCTTTGAAAGCTGTCCCTGGTCGTTTCTTTTTTTTTTTTTTTTTTTTTGTCTGTCATGGGGTTTGAACTCTGAGCCTGGGTGCTGTCCCTCAGCTCTTCAGCTCAAGGGTAGCACTTTCCCACTTGAGCTACAGCGCCACTTCCGGTTTTCTGGTGGTTTATTGGAGATAGGAGTCTCATGGTCTTTCCTGCCTGGGCTGGCTTTGAACCATGATCCTCAGATCTCAGCCTCCTGAGTAGCTAGGATTACAGGCGTGAGCCACCAGCGCCCGGCTTCCCTGGTCTTTTCTAGACTCCTCTGTGGGGCTGGCAGCCTCTAATATCCATGGAACAATTTTACCTGCAATTACCTCATTGGCCACAAGAGGTCAATGTTTACCCAGCTGCACAGATTTGGTACACAGTTCTTTTCTGCCAATGACATCTCAGAGATGGGCAGATGGATTCACAACTTCCCTCCTCTTTTTTTCCCCCACACCAGGGTCCTTTCTGCATATGATTTGGTGTCACTTAGTCCCCTCCCTGGTATAAATGTATGCCTCTAGGGAAGCTAGACCTTGTCAATACCCCCATATACAGTGCATGTATCTCACCCCGATTGCCCTCTGCAGGTACAGTGTCCCCATCGTCTGGGTGCCTCTGATGCTGTATCTCAGCTGGATCTATTACGGAACCCTCGCCCAGGGCAATGTCCGACTCTTCACATCGTTCACAACAGGTGAAACATGTTTCTTCTTGACCTGTTCCCATGAATCCCAGAGGCAGGGGACCTGTGTTCTCCTTGGCCCTGAGCTCCTGTCAACAGTTGACATCTGTCAATGGATGGGATGGAGAATGAGCAAGCTGTAGAAAGTTCCACCACCCCAGCCCAGCACAGAGCTGCTCCTGGGCACACAGGGTTACCGTGTGTGCCCCAGGAGCCAAGGTTACCCTTTTCTGCCTACGCTGAATAGCTTGGACACAGCACAGAGCTTGTTGCTCAGAGGCCTGCTAGCTGAATCGCCCACTGTCCGCCCAGCTCTCCCCTAACAATCGGCAACAGTGGCAGAGCCGCCAGGGACGATAGCTGGTGGGGGGAAGGGACACTGAAGCTTTGGCCCCAGTCCCTCTGCTGGATTCCTCCAGAGATGCCACTCAGTACCAGCTTCAACCGGATGGGCAGACAGGGTGATACTGGGGTGAGGAGGCGGGCAGAGCCTTGACCTATAGGAGGGGACTGCTCTACATGCAGCGACAGTGATTTGAGGGCAGCTAAAATATGCCTGTGTAATAAAGGCCCAGTGTGGAGAGCTAGGAAGCCCGTGGCTGGGAGGCCACCAATGGTGGAAGATGACATATGTTGCCACGTGCCTTCTTCAGCCCCAGCAGATCATGCAAAGCACGAGCCACAGGCAGAGCAAAGAAAAGCCCGCAAGGCAAGGGTACACTTGACGGAGGCTCAGTGCAGCTGCTAGACAAAAGATTACCCCATAATAAATGCAGAAGAATTGGGGGAGCCAAGAGGCAGCGCAAACTGAAGGGAGACGCCACTTCAAGGCTGAAATTCCTAGATGCATGAATAGCATGCAAAAGCAAGGAGGGGAGGGCAAGCAAGGGGAGTGGTAGCTAGTGAGGACTCACATCTAAGTAAAAGATCGGGCTGAAGGAGATACAGCAAGGGCGGAGGCCAGCCTACAGCTAGAAAAGCTTCTGGGTATCCAGAGCTACACGCCACAAATGGTACATGGGGCTCTGGACATGGCTGAACAAGGGGAAACTCCTCAGGATTCCTAGGGGCCCTGGAGAGCTCTGCAGGGAAGGAGAATACAGAATAGGACTGTTTAAGCCATGTACTGGTGGCTCACGCCTGTAATCCTAGCTACTCAGGAGGCTGAGATCTGAGAATCTCAGTTCAAAGCCAGCCCAGGCAGGAAAGTCCATGAGACTTTTATCTCCAATTAACCACCAAAAAACTAGAAGTGGTGCTGTGGCTCAAGTGGTAGAGTGCTGGCCTTGAGCTGAAGAGCTGAGGGACAGCGCCCAGGTCCACGATTGACTTAAAAAAAAAAAAAAAAAAAAAAAAAAAAAGAATAGGACTGCTTAAGCCAGGTACCCGATGCTCAGGCCTGTAATCCTACTACTCAGAAGGCTGAGATATGATGATTGCAGTTCAAAGCCAGCCACAGCAGATTCTTATCTCCAATTAACTACTAAAGAGCCAGAAATGGTGCTGTAGCTCAAAGTGGTAGAGCACTCACTAGCCCTGAGCACAAAAGCACAGGGATAGCACCCAGGCCCTGAGTTCAAGCCCCCAAGACTGGCACCAAAAAAAACAAAAACAAAAACAAAAAGGACTGTTAAGGCATTGCTATTTAATCAGAGATTATTGCTGCTATATAATCTAACAGGTACACTCACCATATCATCAGCTAATATATTAGCTCTGCCTTTCAAGCTAGAGGAGCTATGTCCCTGTCAAGAAAACCATGACATGAGGAGCTTAGAGGGTCAAAACTTCAACAGGGACAGAGGCAGCACCCAGGATGAACCTGGGAAGGAACATCAGCTTCTATCATCCACTGTGCAGACTCCAAATACACTAACAAAACCACTGAATAGCACCCTTTACCTGGGTAAATTGCATTGTACAAGAACTGTATTTTGAGGGCTGGGAAGGTGGCTCAGTGGTAGAGCACTTGCCTTGCATGACTGAGGCCCTGGGTTCTATTCCTCAGAACCACATAAGCAAAAAGAAAAAAGCCGGAAGTGGCGCTGTGGCTCAAGTGGTAGAGCGCTAGCCTTGAGCTGAAGAGCTGAGGGACAGCGCCCAGGCCCAGAGTTCAGGCCCACGACCAGACCCCCCCCAAAAAAAAAAAAAAAAAAAAAACCTGTATTTTGATAAAGCTATTGTTGGTTGTTTGGGATGGGGCAGTTTGTGCTGGTACTTGGGTTTGAACTCAGGGCCTGGGCTCTGTATCTTATCTTTTTTTTTTTTTTTTCTTAAAGCTGGTGTTTTATCACTTGACCCACAGCTTCACTTCTAGCTTTCTTTTTTGGTTAGTTGGAGATATGAGTCTCATGAACTTTCCTGCCCAGGCTGGCTTTGAACCCCAATCTACAGATCTCAGCCTCCTGACTAGCGAAAATTGCAGACATGAGCTACCAACACTCATCTAATGTTATTGTTTTGGTTTTGGTTTTCAGTTGTGGGGCTTGAACTCAGGGCCTAGCCATAGTCTTTTAGCTTTTTTACTCAAAACTAGAGCTATACCACTTTGAGCCGTAGCTCCAATTCTGTTTTTCTTGTAGTTAATTGGAGATAAAAGTCTCTCGGGGAGCTGGGTCCTGGTGGCTTATTCCTGTAATCCTAGATACTCACAGTTTGAAATCAGCCCAAGCCAAAAAGTCCCCCTGAGACTCTTATCTCCAATTAACCAAAACCCAAAAGTAGATAGAGTTGTAGCTCAAAGTGGTAGAGCACTATCCTGAGTGAAAAAGCTCAGGGACGGTGGCTAGACCCTGAGTTCAAGTCCCATGACCAACAACAACAGCAAAAAGAGTCTCACAGACTCCTGCCTGTGCTAGTGCTTCAAACCACAATCCTCAGATCTCAGCCTCCTGAGTAGCTAGGGATTACAGGTGTGAGCTACCCACCTGACTTAAAGCTATCGTGTTTTAACTGTACAAGAAATATGGCCAGAGGCTGAGAAGGTGGCTCAGTGGTAGAGCGCTTACCTTGCATGCCTGAGGCCCTGGGTTCGATTCCTCAGCACCACATAAGCAAAAAGAAAAAAAGCTCGGGGCTAGGGAAGGCACGAGGTCTGACCTCTCCCAGAGGTCACGATGAATGAAGTAGAGAAAGGCAGTGAGCATAGTAAGGCTGCAGGTGTCACCAAAGGGGTAGGTTTCAGGAAAATCATGACTGTTCAGCCGTTCTGACTCCATCTTTAGCTTGCTCAAGTCATCTTCAGATGCTGAGATTTCTGTGCTTGGATTTTGTGCAGAGTACTCAGTTGCCGTCCCTAAGTCCGTGTTCCCTGGCCTCTTCGTGCTGGGGATAGTGCTCTGGAGCCTCATAGAGTACCTCATCCACCGCTTTCTGTTCCACATGAAGCCCCCCAGCCACAGCTATTACCTCATCATGCTGCACTTCGTCATGCATGGTCAGCACCACAAGGTGAGTGACACGGTCCTTACAGCTGTAACTTCCAGGATCGGTGGGGGTTCCGGATATTTGGTTCTGAGCTAGGAACAATGGGAAACCTAGAGTGTTTGGCAGTACTCAGAGGGGTGACTTGGACTAGATATCCAAATCAGAACCAGGCCAGGAATGTTTGTGTGTATCTGTGCACACGTGCACCATCATAAGCACCAGGCGCTCTGAGTCATCTTTAATCTCCCCAGAAACTCATGCATTCATTCATTTCTCTAACACCTGCTCACCAGGTGCCAGGCACCATGCTAAGCATCTGTGACAAAATAGATTTTAAAAAACACCTGCTGTGTGCCAGTGGTACATGCCTGTAATCCTAGCTACTCAATAGACTGAGATCTGAGGATTCTGGTTCGAAGTCAGCCTGGGCAGGAAAGTCCATGAGACTCTTTTTTTTTAATTTTTTAATGTTTTTTTTTCTTCTAATCTGTATTATTTGTTTTTTGTTTATGTGGTACTGAGGAATCAAACTGAGGGCTTCATGGATGCTAGGCAAGCACTCTACCACTAAGCCACATTCCCCACCCCAAACTGATTTTTTTTTTTTTGTCTTTTTTCTTTTTTGGTATTGGGGATTGAACCTAGGATGTTGCGCTTGCTCAGCAAGTGCTTTGCCACTGAGCCACATCCCAGCCCTGTGAGACTCTTTCTTATCTCCAAAAAACTATTCAGAAAAAGCCAGAAGTGGCCTTGTGGGTCAAATGGTAGAGCACTAACCTTGAACAGAAAGAAGCGCAGTGACAACCCCCAGCCTAGAGTTCAAGCCCTAGGACCAGCACAAAAAGAAAAGAAAAGGGGCTGGGAAGGTGGCTCAGTGGTAGAGCGCTTGCCTTGCATGCCTGAGGCCCTGGGTTCGATTCCTCAGCACCACATAAGCAAAAAGAAAAAAGCTGGAAATGGCGCTATGGCTCAAGTGGTAGAGTGCTAGCCTTGAGCTGAAGAGCTGAGGGACAGCGCCCAGGCCCAGAGTTCAGGCCCCACGACCGGACCCAAAAATAAATAAATAAATAAAATAGAAAAGAAAAGAGAAGAGCCTAGTCCTTGTGCAGTCTCCTTCTGAAGATGAGGCTGTAGTCTACTCAGGAAACTGAGGCTTGGGAAAACTAAGCAACTCAGCAACCCGTACAAGGTCACTGCTGACGCGGCCAGACTATGGTGCAGTGTGCAGTGGTTCTGAGCAAATGTGCTGTCCGCCATGACAGCTCCCCCAGGGCTCTGCAGGGACTGCGTGGCATTTCTGGAAGCTGAGATGGACGCCACATCTGCCACAGGAAGCCAGCGCTGCCCCCGCCCCCGCCCCGTGGCCTCGCTGTCCCTGTATGTCCTTGGCCTCTCCTAGGGGACCCTCTGTGAACCCCCATGCTCTAGACTTTTCCCAAACATTTTCATCCCCTCTCATTATTCAAAAGAATGAGATCTTCTCCCCCACCTTCTGTTTCTTGATGGGTATAAATCAGAAAATGTGGTAGCTATGGTACTTTTTCAGTGGTATTGGGGTTTGAACTTAGGACTTCATGCTTGATATAATGAGTGTGTGTGTGTGTGTGTGTGTGTGTGCGCGCGCATGTGCGCACACACGCACACGCACGCACGCACACTTTGGTCATGGAGTTTGAACTCTGGGCCTAGGCATTGTATCTCAGCTCCTTTGCTCAAGACACAAAAGTGTCCTACCACTTTGAGCCACAATCTGTATGTGTATTTTTTAATCATTTATTTATTTATTTATTTATTTTTGTCAGTAATGGGGCTTGAACTTTGGGCCTCGGCACTGTCCCTCAGCTCTTCAGGCCAAGGCTAGCATTCTACTACTTGAGCTACAGCGCCACTTCGGGTTTTCTGAGTGGTTTATTGGAGATAAGAGTTTCAAGGCTTTTCCTGTTCGGGCTGGCTTTGAACTGCAATCCTCAGATCTCAGCCTCCTGAGTAGCTAGGATTACAGGCGTGAGCCACCGGTGCCCTGCTGCCACAATATTTTTAAAATGTTAAAAATATTTTAACTATATCATTTTAAAAAATAATTTAGAATGGCATTTTCTGGTATCCAGATATGGGTTCTGTTTGTTTGCCAATCCTGGGGCTTGAGCTCAGGGCGTGGGCACAGTCCCTGAGTTTCTTTGGCTCAGGGCTAGCACTCTATCTACCAACTTGAGCCATAGTGCCACTTCCAGCCTCTTCTGTTTATGTGTTACTGAGGAATTGAACCTAGGGCTTCATGCATGCTACGCTAAGCCACATTCCCAGCCCCTAGATAGGGGCAAGATATGAGTTCAGATGTGGGGAGAAAAAAAGCCACTAAAATCTGCAGTCCTGGGGATGAACTGATGACGAATAACTTACGCCTGGTGAACTCAGCCACACTGGAGATTTCACTGACTGACTAGGAGAGTTCTCAAGTTGATGGGGCTGGTATCCTCTCTGCTGTCCCCAGAACGAGTCAGCATTCCAGCAGTCCACCTTGCCTTCAAACCACAATTCTCAGATCTCAGCTTCCTGAGTAGCCAAGATTATAGGTGTGAGCCACTGGCACCAGTTCCCTCCTTGATCTGTGAGCTGGTTTTCCTGACTTACTGATCCTGTTGCTGTTAGCATGGGCAGCACACCAGATATTACTTGCTTTTTCCCTCTTCCACTTCTTCCTCTTCCTCTCCCTCTTCTTCCTCCGGAAGGTCCTTCTCTTTTCCACATGTTCACCAAGAAATCTCAAAACAGCCTCTGTCTAGGTTCTCAGCCCTGGAAGTTCAAGAGCCAAAGGCTTGGCTCTTTCTCTGATTCACTGTGACAATACCTCCTTAAACCAAGAAGCCTCAGTTGGGAAATTGGGGCGAGGAAAGCAGACACTGCATTAACCCCAGGTTGTCTGTGTGCTTCCATGCCAGACCACCTCAGCCCCCAGTCTCTACAAAAGCCCTCTGACTAGGGGTTGCAACTTAAGGGTGAACGCAAGAAAGCTCTGGAGCCAGGCACTGGTGGCTCACGCCTGTAATCCTAGCTACTCAGGAGGCTGAGATCTGAGGATCGCAGTTCAAAGCCAGCCCAGGCAGCAAAGTCCATGAGACTCTTATCTCCAATTAACCATCAGAAAACCAGAAGTGGCGCTGTGGCTCTGGCCAGTTTGCCAGGTTCCATCCTGGCTTGGAAATGGGGAAGAGAACACCAAAGCCACAAAAGGCACTTCACCTACCTACACGACAGCTTGCTCTTCCTTCACGGAGGTGTCCGGCTTCTCTCCTCCATCTTCCGTGGGAGGCATTTCTGGCTCGGTGTGCTGTGACCAGAGGCCTTGGGGCTCAGGGCTGCCGCTGATACCCAGGCCTCTCCATCCACAGGCACCCTTTGATGGCTCCCGCCTGGTCTTCCCCCCTCTGCCAGCCTCTCTGGTGATCGCCTTCTTCTACGTACTCCTGCGGCTCATCCTGCCCGAGGCTGTGGCGGGCACTGTGTTTGCGGGGGGCCTCCTAGGTTATGTCATCTACGACATGATCCATTACTACCTACACTTCGGCTCACCACACAAGGGCTCCTACCTGTACAGCATGAAGGCCTACCACGTGAAGCATCATTTTGAACACCAGAGGTCAGGTAAGGCTGGGTCAGCACCTCCCAACATCCTTAAGTTTATGCATTGAAGAATTTGACAACTGCAATGAGCCCCTCTCCATTCAGGACACTGGGCCTGCACAAGGGGGTGCTTCCCGACAACTGCAGGTTCAGGCTGACCACACAGGGACAGACAAGGACATCAGTAAATGGCATGGACAATTTCAGGCAGTGTAAGTTGCCATAAAGAAAAAAAAAAAAAGGGCTGGGAAGGTGGCTCAGTGGTAGAGCACTTGCCTTGCATGCATGATGCCCTGGGTTCGATTCCTCAGCACCACATAAGCAAAAAGAAAAACTGGAAGTGGTGCTGTGGCTCAAGTGGTAGAGCGCTAGCCTTGAGCTGAAGAGCTGAGGGACAGCGCCCAGGCCCAGAGTTCAGGCCCCACGACCGGACCGCCCCCCCCCCAAAAATAGAAAAAAAAAGCAAGACCAGGCATCGGTGGCTCATGCCTATAACCTTAACAACTCAGGAAGCTGAGATCTGAGGATCCCAGTTCAAAGCCAGCCCAGGCAGGAAAGTCTGTGAGATTCTTATCTCCAGTTAACCACCAGAAAAGGAAGCTGCGACTCAAAATAGTAGAGTGATAGCCTTGAGCACAAAAGCTCAGAGACATTTCCCAGGCTCGGAGTTCAAGCTTCACAACAACTGAAAAAAAAAAAAGGAAAAGAAAAGAAAGCAAGATGGTATTTGAAGACCACATGAATGAAAGGAGGGTCCAGTGCTGTCCAACAAATTATTTATGTGCGCCACATATGTGTTTTGAAACTTTCTAGTAGGCATATTAAAAAATAAGAATAAATAAATGAGATCTTAACCAAGTATAACTAAATTATTATCTTTTCAACATTTGATCACCATTTAAAACAAATTATTTATGATTGGTGATCTATGCCTATAATCTTAGCTACTCAGGAAGCTGAGATCTGAGATCATGGTTCAAAGCCAGCTTGGAAACAAAAGTCCATGAGACTTTTATCTCCAGTGAACCAGCAAAAAGCCAGAAGTGGAGCTGTGTCTCAAGTGGTAGAGTACCAGCCTTGAGGGCAAAAAAAAAAAAGCCAACCAAGAACTGGAGGACCTGAGTTCAAGCCCTAGTACCAGCATTAAAAAAAAAAAAAAAAAACCTGAATTAAATGAAATCAGCAATTCCTTTCCTCTGTGGTTCCAACTATATTCCCAGTACTCAGTAGCCACATGTGGCCAGACAGGAAATAGCTAAATAAAAATGATCTTTGAGGGATTGGTAGAGCACCAGCCAAATGAGCAAAGCATCAGGTACCAAGTTCAAGTCCCCAGTCTTCCAAAAGAGAAAAAGAAAGCAGAAAAAAGGTCTAGGAAGGGGTCGCTGATGATGTCATTGTCCTTGAAACCCCAAATAAGTAGAAGCCCAACTCTTGATGTGTGGAGAAAGAGCTTCAGGCCATTGGCAAGAACAACGTGGGAGGTGAGAGGAGAAGAGGCAGGCGGGCCCGGCTGTCCCAGGAACGCAGAGGAGGAAGTGGAGATCATTCTAACTCTATTCTGGGGACACACAGGTGACCTGCCCTTGGCTTTGGCCACAGTGTCCCTGGACTGGAAAGCCTCCCTGCCTGCTAATCCTAGACTGCATGATTTCCTGCGAAAATGTCTCTCTGCTCCTGCCTCCCGTCTCACCTTCTCCCCCGTCTGTCTCTCTCTCTCCCTAGGATTTGGCATTAGTAGTAAGTTGTGGGATTACTGTTTCCACACGCTCATGCCAGAGGAACGCCACCTGAAGACACAATGACAGCCCCCAGCCCCTCCCCGCTGCCTTCGGTCCAGCCCTGGCTCCTGAGTCTGTGCTCTGCCATCCCTGCTACTTTCCATCCAAGCCTTGCTAAGCAGGCAGACCTGGATAAGTAGGATGGGCTTTGTCCCATCCTGGGACTTGGAGGCGGGGACTAAGGAGACCTGTGGCAGGATGGCCTGTTCGGGCTGTGGGAAGATCATATTGCCTTAAGGCCAGGTAACCCTTAGGGACGGGCTTCTTCCCAGGCCATCCTGATCCTGGCCACTGGCATCCCTACCTAAGCCTTAGTCTACAGGACTGCTTCAGCGCCCAGCTAATGGCCCCTAGGGGTATGAAGGAAACAGACCCCCCGACCTGTGCCTTAGCACCTGGAGCTCCCTGGAGCTGCCCCAGGTACAGGGGTGAAGGATGTGCAGAGCCTGCTGCCCATCTTTCCCTCCTATCCTTCCCAGAGAGGGGCTGGTGACTGGAGGTGAATGAACAGCACTCACAGATGAGACAGCATGATACCTCTCACCCGCCCCTCTCACAGACCTCTGCTCCCTGCCAGCCACAGAGGACAGCTGTACTTCCAGCTGTACTCAGCAGCAGTACTGGCACTCTTACCTAGCCAGCCCTCACTGGCCTGGGACAGACAGCCTGAGAGTGGCTGGCCTAGTCTACAAGGCCGGTGGAGACCCTGGCTCTTGTCTTTGGGAATCACCAGCTGCTCTGCCCATCTCTTCTCTGTCCCAGAATCACAAACTTCTCCTGTAAGGGAAGCTGAAAAAGCTTCTCCATCGTTGGGAGTCCCAGCGTAGTTCCCCACGGTGTTTGGCCTCCATCTGGAGGGCCACAGGTGGGTCTCTACCCACACTCAGCACCCTCCTGAAGCCAAGAAGGGCCCTTCATGAAGTGCCTTAACTCCCTCCACCCTCCTGCCGCTGCGAGGGTCTTAATTCTAAATGGCATCTATGTCCTTAGTCTGACCACAGATCAGCTGCTCCAACGGCCCTTCCTAATCCCATATGGTGAGTCTATGTAAAAAAAAAACAATGACAACAGCAAGAAGTCAGCTGTTTTGGTTTTGTCCCTTTCTTACCCACAAACCATTACTACTTGAAACTTGTCAAAAGCTCAATGGGTGTAAAGGCTTAACGCGTGATGGATCCTGTGATTTGTACTGTTTACTGCGAGGCTATTTAAAAGATTTTTGAATAATTATACAAAACTACAATTGTGAAATAAAGATGTAAATAAATTGTATATTTTGAAAAATAAAATATATTAAAAACAACTACAGCAACAACAACAAAGACCCATAGTTGTTTGTGGATGGTAACTGCATCAGGCGCGTCATAATTGAGAAGGGGGAGTGGGGAGAGAAGGGGTTTCTCTAACCAGGAAGGCTTTTGTTGTTGCTGTTACAGTCCTGGGGCTTGAACTCAGGGCCTGGGCTCTGCTCCCGAGCTTTTTTTGCTCAAAGCTCATGGCTAGCACTCTACCACTTGAGTCACAGCTCCACTTCCAGCTTTTTTAGTGGTTAATTAGAGTAAAGAGTTTTACAGACTTTCCTGCAGGGCTGGCTTTGAACCATAATCCTCAGAGCTCAGCCTCCTGAGTAGCTAGGATTACAGGTGTGAGCCACCAGTGCCTGGCCCCACCAGAAGGATATTAACTGACTAGGTTGTGTAAAACTGGGGACAGACTTAGCTTTATTACTGTTTTTAAATTCTTTGTAGATGACATCTCCTCTCGCTGCCTGTATCTGGAGGGTTGCTCTCCAAAACCACCTTGACATATACTACTGGAATGAGAACTTTTCTGGAATTGATCTGTCCCCAGCTGAGATTCATTGGTAAAGTTTAGGTCCAAGCTTCCCACCATCAAGAGTGGGAATAGGCCAGATGGTAAAGCACTAGCCTTGAGCCAAAAAGCTAAGGGTCAGCACCCAGGCCCTGAGTTCAAGCCCCAGAACCAATACCGAAACAAAAAAAGTAAGTGCAGGACTAATCATTGGAGGTACGCCATGGCACACTAGACAAAAAGAAACTTCAGGGTGCCACAAGTGCCAATGAAAGGGGAACCACTGGCTTTTCATATGTTGTCTCCAGTAGCTGCTCAAGGAAGCGAGATGTCAAAGCCGCATCCCAAACCAGTCAAACTAGTGCAAGTCTTTAGGGCTCTGTGTACCTTCCAACCCAGAACTCCAGACAAAGTGCATTTACAGGAAGGTGATATTATCTGCCTTGTTGCTGTGAGCTGTCCCAGTTGGTAGAAAGGGACCTGCCAAGGTAGGACTGGGCTAATTCCAAGCAACTGTGACACTGTGCAGGCAAATCCATTGCATAAACTTGCAGAAGAAGCTGGGTGCCAGTGGCACATGCCTGTAATCCTAGCTACTCAGGAAGCTGAGATCTGAGAATCGTGGTTTAAAGCAGGAAAGTCCACTAGACTCTTATCTCCAGTTAACCATTCAGAAAACCGGAAGTGGTACTGTGGCTCAAGTAGTAGAGTGCTTGCCTTGAGCTGAAGAGCTGAGGGACAGCGCCCAGGCCCAGAGTTCAAGACCTATGACCAACAACAACAAAAAAAAAGTTGCCGAGGCAGCCTATGCTACTTGACAGTGTTTGGACAACCAAATGAGTGGTGATAGCTTAGACAAAGCTACTCATCCAAATATTGACCTGAACCAACAGAACAAGTTGGGAGACAAAGTTTTGCACGAGGCTGCCTGGAAGGACTAGGTCTTCCAGAAGGAAGAGCCGGCCACTGATGCTGTCTGCACATTTCTCCTGAAAAAGAAACGGGGACCAGATGCCATTCAAATATTAAGCAATCCTGAAGACTATTTTAATGAACATTAGTTTCTGGAGCCTTGAGATCTAAAATTTCTTTTGCCTTTGCCATTCTAACACCTTGGGTTTTCAGGGGGGTTTTTTGTCAGATGAGTATTGATAACTGTAAAAAAGAAATTGTGGGGCTGGGAAGGTGGTAGAGCGCTTGCCTTGCATGCATGAGGCCCTGGGTTCAATTCCTCAGCACCACATAAGCAGAAAAAGCCAGAGGTGGTGCTGTGGCTCAAGTGGTAGAGTGCTAGCCTTGACCTGAAGAGCTGAAGGACAGCACCCAGGCCCAGAGTTCAGGCCCCATGACCACCACCACCAACAACAAACATTGTGTGTATACACATATTTATTTATATCCATCTATGGATATATATAAATATATGGATATATATAAATATACACATATAGATACATATATATGTATATATGAAAGAACATGATTATGGAAGGATTGCACTTTGGAGTAGAAGGTATATAGTTCTCACTTTGGGTTTGTCAATAAGAAACTCAATGCTTTAATGTATGAAATATATTCACTAGTATAGAATAAGAACAGATTATGTCTGTTCATCAAGCTAAAGGAATTTTAAGAATTCTTTTTTTAGCAAGAGCTTAAGATTTTTTTTAAGTTCTTTTTCTTCTAGTGTTACTGAAATTCTTGAGCTTTTGTGCTTGTTAGGTAAGTACTACTACAACTGATCCAAACCTCCAGCCCTGATTTTTGCTACCACACTGAGGACATTCCTATTAGGCTTCCTATGTAGCTAAGATAATAGTCACATGACACCATGCCCTGCCCTTCATTGAGGATGGGGTCTTATCAACTTTTTCTGCCAAGGCTGACCTCAATTCACCATTCTCCCAATCTCAGACTCCCAAGTAGCTAGAATTGCAGGCACTAGCCTATCAGCATCCAGATTTCAACTTCTTTACTTCAAGGATTGGGATGTTTTGAATGGATTTTTCCATTCCAAAGAGAGGGAAAGGTTTATTATAATTATAGACAGGATCACTGTCAGCTATCCTAACAAAAATAAACATTTTAACTTAGAGATTTTATTCCTTTTTGTTTTATACTATTACTCATTGCTAACAATAAAGCAAGCTCTTTGTGACCAGGTAAGAACTGAGGGTTTTTTAAAGTTATAATTTACTAACACCGAAGACCATGATAGCCATATTTCTGTCCAACTTCCTCTATCTGCTTTGTGTGTCTGTCTGTCTGTCCAACTTCCTCTATCTGCTTTGTGTGTCTGTCTGTCTGTCCAACTTCCTCTATCTGCTTTGTGTGTCTGTCTTTCTGTCCAACTTCCTCTATCTGCTTTGTGTATGTGTGTGTGTGTGTGTGTGCTCGTGCGCACACACACGTGTGCACACACGCGCCAGTGCCTGTGCTTGTTCTAGGACTTGAACTCAGGGCCTCATGTGCTCTTGCTTAGCTTTTTCTGCTTACAACTGGTGCTCTATCACTTCATCTACACTTCTACTAACAGCTTTTTGCTGGTTAATTGGAGCTAAGAGTCGTAAGGATTTTTCTACCCACGCTGGCTCTGCACCTATCTTCACAGTTAGGTGTTTTGCTCTGAACCAGGATGCTCAGATCTCAGCTCCTGAGTAGGTAGGATTATAGGTGTGAGTCATCAGCACCTGGACTTTTGTCTGCTTTGATTGGTCAAGATAATAATCACTGAGAAAGCCCACATGTATTAAAGTGTGTAATTTGAATAATTTTTTAAAAGAGAAAGTTGAACATTTGCTCAGGAGAAAAACTAGAAATTCTGATCAATATAAAGTAAATTTGCAAATTAACCTTCATGATCCTGGTGATTTGCCTTGCCTGGTCCTCCATCAGATACTCAGCCTTCCTAAGAATGGGCCCAGAGCCTTGAATTGCAGTCTGGAGTAGTGCTTAATCTTTCAGACCTGTTGTTGTTGGGCAGGCCAGAAAAACTGCTCTCTCCATTCTGCTTCATGCCAGTCCTCCCTTGGCTCTGGCTTCTGATCTCTACCTCTGAACGTTATGAGATTTCCAGTACAATGACCAACTTAAAACGGCCCCATAAATGTCAAGTCTTCTTTCCTTCCCATCCCTGGCCAATAATGTTATCTGGGTTGGCTGGTTGTTTCTCTGTTTTTCCTTCTTCTTTACCTCTTCCCTGGCCTCTGCTGCCCTCTGGTGGCAGCATGAAACCCTGTCCGTTATGGCAGTCATAAAGCAGTGTTCTGGAAAAAAGGTGTCTGTGATTTCAAGATTCCAGTGCTAAGCCAGCACTGGTAGCTCACACCAGTAATCCTAGCTACTTTGGAGGCTGAGATTTGAGGATTAGGTTCAAAGCCAACTTGGGCAGGAAATTCCATGATACACTTATCGCCAATTAACCAGCACAAAGCTGGAAGTAGAGCTGTGGCTCAAGTGATAGAGCACTAGCCTTGAAAAAAAAAGTTAAAGGATAGCACCCAGCCCTTTAGTTCAAGCATAAAACAAAACAACAACAACAAAAAAAAAAACAGGGCTGGGAATGTGGCTTAGTGGTAGAGCGTTTGCCTAGCATGCATGAAGCAGGCTAGCATGAAGCATGCAGGGTTCAATTCCTCAGCACCACATACAGAGACGAAGCCAGAAGTGGCGCTGTGCCTCAAGTGGTAGAGTGCTAGCCTTGAGCAAAAGAAGTTCAGGGACCATGCCTAGGCCTTGAGTTCAAGCCCCAGGACTGGCAAAAAACAAAAATAACATTGCTTTTGACTTACTTTCTTGTCTCATCTGTCATGTTTTGAGAAGAAAATTGAATGATTTATATAAACTTCACAGTTCTAACTTTCTAAAAAGTACAATATATGTGAAATTTCACCTGCAGTTTTCTTCACAGGTGGTTTGCCTGATGAATGAATTTTATCCACAAAGAAAGCTACAGGATGAATGTGAAACTTAGAAAATGCTAGACCTCCCATCATCTTCCCTCCATCTCAGACATCTATAGCCAAGGAAAAGAAGAAAGTAGAAGAAAATCTCCTGTTTTCACTAAAGCCTAAAAGTGAGGTTCTTACTTCAATTAGATTCTTGGAAATGCAAAACCTAAAACAAGATCATAAATGCAAGTATTTGAGAGAGAATTGCAGAGGTGAGGAGAATAGGTTGAGAAGGTCTGGGAAAGGAATGATCATGAGAGCCGTGCTAGAATGTGTACGTGTTTCTCATAAAAACTCTGCATAGCCGACACTGGTAGCTCACGTCTGTAATCCTAGCTACTCAGGAGACGGAGATTTAAGGATTGAGGTTTGAAGCCAGCCAGGGTAAGAAAGTCAGTGAGACTCTTATCTCCAGTTAACTGCCAGAAAACCAGAAGTGGCACTGTGGCTCAAGGTGGTAGAGTGCTAACCTTCAGCAAAAGAGCTCAGGTACAGTACCCAGGTCCTGAGTTCAAGCCCCATGATCAACAAAACATAAATTCTGCATGGGCATCAATAATACCTGACAGGATTGTCTACTTAAAGAATAAAAAGGGGGGCTGGGAATGTGGCTTAGCAATAGAGTGCTTGCTTAGCATGGATGAAGCTCTGGTACCAGAAGTGGCACTGTGGCTCAAGTAGTAGAGTACTAGCCTTGAGCAAAAGAAGCTCAGGGGGGCTGGGAAGGTGGCTCAGTGGTAGAGCCCCTGCCTTGCATGCCTGAGGCCCTGGGTTCCATTCCCCAGCACCACATAAGCAAAAAGAAAAAAGCCAGAAGTGGCGCTGTGGCTCAAGTGGTAGAGTGCTAGCCTTGAGCTGAAGAGCTGAGGGACAGCGCCCAGGCCCAGAGTTCAGGCCCCATGACCGGTCCAAAAAAAAAAAAAAAAGAAGCTCAGGGATGGTACCCAGGCCCTGACTCAAGCCCCAGGACTGGCCAAAAAGAAAAAAAAAAAAAAAAAAAGAATGAAAAGGCGAACATTTACCTGTCATTTCCACCCACACTGGTTTAAGATTGTCTTAGGCACATCAAATCACACACACACATAAACACAATTATTATCTACCTCCATCATACAAACTGTCATAGTTCATCTCATGTTGCTATAGCAAAATGCCTGAGACTGGATATTTTATAAAGAAAAGACACTTATTTGGGAAGCTAAGAATCTCATATCTAGTAGCTCCATCTGTTTGGCCTCTGGTTGCATCCTATGCATGTGGGGAGAAAGGTTTAAGGGGAAGTTCCAGTTTTGCATAGAAATACCCCAAGACAGCGTTACTGCATCTTAAAGACTTCTCTTACATTGGGGAATTAAAGCTTTGGTGGAGTTTTGGTGGGGACCAATCACATTCAAACCATCGCACGAACCAAGCAGATTTCCCTGGCCTTGACAAAGGTCCTTGTGCCAAAGCAGGAAGATGGAGGAGTGTGCTTACTGTGGAGGGCCATCAGTACAATTGGGGTGCTGGCTTTTGGGAGTTTCCCACTGAACAGTGGCTGCAACTGAGGTTGCGACAAAGTTCCACAGAACCTTCCACCACCACTGAAATCCAGGCCAGAGGGACAGAGAGCAGATGATCTGTTACAGACCCAAAGAGTTATAGCCTTAAGATAAGAGTGACCCAAAGAGAACGCTACCTCTCTAAGTGCTGCAAGTGGATAAAGAGCTTTTTGAAAGCCAAGCACTGTTGGCTCACACAATATAGCTGATCATTTAAATCTATGATCCATTTAGGTTATTTGTATAGTGTACAAGGTTTAGGTTATATTCTTTCTGTGTGTACTGGTCCTGGGGCTTGAACTCAGGGCCTGGATATTGTACCTGAGCTTTTGTGCTCTATCACTTTGAGCCACAGCTCCATTTCTGGCTTTTGGGTAGTTAATTGGAGGTAAGAGTCTCAGGGACTTTCCTGCCTGGGCTGACTTTGAACTGCAATCATCAGATCTCAGCCTCCTGAGTAGCTAGGATTATAGGTGTGTGACAGTGCCTGACCCACATTCTTTTTTTTTTTTTTGTCCAATTATTTCCACCCTTTGGAAATGACATTATCTGACAAAGAATTTATATATAGAAAATATAGATTATATTGGGTGGTGGTGGCTCACGCATATAATCGTAATTACTCAGGAGGCTGAGATCTGAGGATCTCCATTTGAAGCCAAGCCTGTCAGACAAATCTGGGAGATGCTTACCTCTTTTGCTCTCTGGTTCCCCAAGTTTATTTATGTAGTACCTCAGGCATGGTAGTTCAGAGCTTTCTTCCCAGCACTCAGGAAATGTGAGTTTGAGGCCAATCTAAAAGACATAGCCACACTCTGTCACCAAACCAAACCAACCCAACCAAACCAAACAAAACCGTAGAATTCAGCTCAAAGAAACAGAATCTTAGTTGCTGGTTTTGGCTCAACTTCCAGGCCTGTCCATATAGTATATCCTGGTGGTACCAGTTCATCTTCTCCCAGTCCCAGACGTTGGCCAGGCTGCTCCCCAGGGAATTGAGGCCGCTGTTGGGAAGGGACAGGAGGACGGAAGGGGAAGGGCGCTGGCTAGTTACCTGGAAAGGGCAGGGCCCCAGGGCCTCAGTTCTAGGCAGTTGGCAGCTGGGAGCCCCGAAGAGGCATGCCACGCCTTCCCTGGCCTTCTTCTTCGGTGCTGGCTTCCGGGGCCGCCCAACAGGCTGACCGGGACCAGGGCTGGGCTGGATGCAGCTGGGGTGACCACGGTTTCGCTTTAGAGGAAACGGAACCCGCGGGTGGGTCCCGCAGCGCGCAGAGCGCAGCGCACGCCAAGTGCGGGACGCGGGACCACTGCCACTAATCCCTGGAGTGAGCTCTCGGGGAACCTGAGGTACACGGATTGGGAGGGGGGATCGGGGCGGGCGGAGCAGAGAAGGGAAAGCCTGGTGGAGGCCCCCCAATTCCAGGAACTCAGGGCGACTGTGGTTTCCGCTCAGGGGATGGAGGAGGGAGCTACCTACCTGTGCCAAGGCAGGGCAGAATCAGGGGTGAAGATGGCAGAGGGGCGGAGGCTGGGGACCTGACCTGGCTCAGACCTGTCTGAGCTGCCCTGGACTGGAGAGCATTCCCACCAGCCCTGATTTCGGGTCTCAAGGGATGGCAGTTCTTTTCATTGTCCGGAGCCCATTTCTGGCCCTGGGTGTGAGTGGAGAGTGGAGGGAAGCCGACGATTCAATGAAGATGCCTGGTGGACTCATAGTATCTTATTGTATTATATTACTTGGATGGAGAGGCTGAAGAGTAGCTTCCACTTTGGTTGTTGTTGTTGTTGTTGGTTTGTTTGTGTTTTTTGGTCGGTCGTGGGGCTTGAACTCTGGGCTTGGGCGCTGTTCCCTGAGCTCTTCAGCTTAAGACTAGCCCTGTACCATTTGAGCCGCAGCACCACTTCCGGGTTTCTGGTGATTAATTGGAGATAAGTCTCATGGACTGTTCTGACTGGGCTATCTTTGAAGTGCAATCCTCAAATCTCAGCCACCTGAGTAGCCAAAGTAGGTTCATTTTTTAAGATTTGTTCCCGCTTTGGGGAGGGGGTTGAGGGACAGCTTGAACGCAAGGCCTAGGACTTGCCAAGCAAGGCTCTCTTGAACATTTGAGCCACACCCAACTCTTTCACTTTGAAAACGAGCATTTCCTCATTGTTTCACTACAAGTAACATCTGGATATATTCTTAGGGTTATTTCATTTTACGTTTACATTCCTCTACAAACATCTAGACCTTTCTTTTCTTTTCTTTCTTTCTTTTATTTTTATTTTTATTTTTGCCAGTCTTGGGGCTTGAACTCAGGGCCTGAGCACTGTCCCTCACCTCTTCAACTCAAGGCTAGCGCTCTACCACTTCAGCCACATGCCACTTCCCGCTTTTTCTGCTTATGTGGTGCTGAGGAATTGAACCTACAGCCTCATGCATGCAAGGCAAGCACTCTACCACTGAGCCACCTTCCCAGCCCGAGCATCTTTTGCTCAACACTCTAGCACTCTACCTCTTGAGTCAGAGCACCACTTCCAGCTTTTTCTGTTTATGTGGTACTGAAGAATCAAACCCAGGGCCTCATGCATGCTAGGCAAGCACTGTTCCACTAAGCCACAGTCACAGCTCACATACAGACTTTACTACAGTGTAAGTTCCTAGAAATTAAAATGCAGTGGTCGCTAGACCAACACTTCCAGCTTGAGCTCTGCGATGCTGGAACAGAAGTGGTGGGCAGAACAGATGTGGTGGGCATGACGTCATCTCTACCTTACACGACAATGCCAGAGACTTTCTTTTAGCACTGTAATAAATGTGCAGGAGATTCTGGGACTTTAACCTATTCCATCTTTTTCTTTCAGTTATGGATAAACTGGGGCCGATCATTGCCTTGGGCCAAGGGGTCTACAAACAGTGTGAAAAGATGAAGTACTGCAAGAAACAGAGTGAGCGTCTAGGAGAGCGTGTGAAGGGCCTGATACGGGCTTTGCAGAGGCTTCAGGACCAAGGAGAAAGGAACCTGTCTGAACACATCATCAAAGTCCTGGACGATTTTAAACTGGCACTGCTGGAAGCTAAGCAGCGGATAGAACATTTCAACAAGAAACCCAACTTTTACAGGTTTCTAAGTGCAGACAAGGATAAGATACTGTTCCAGGAAGTGAATGAGAAGTTGAGAAATGTCTGGGAGGTGTTCTCCATGACACTTCAGATTGATCAGCATTTTCTCTGCTCCTGGGAAAAGGAAGATCAGAGTGATGTACTGGAGGATAAGCAATCCCACCAAAGGCTAGGTAACTTGAGGGTTTTCCAAGCTCAGGGAGAGGATGCAATTGGGAGCATCTTAATCTCACTTCAGTTTACTCTACCTTTGGAGCAGGAAGGATGAAGTTTGAACAGTATATTTGTGGTTCAGAAATCCTAACATCTGGTCCGGGAAGGTGGCTCAGTGGTAGAATACTTATTTGCCTTGCATGCATGAGGCCCTGAGTTCAATTCCTCAGCACGACATAAGCAGAAAAAGGCAGAAGTGGCACTGTGGCTGAAGTGGTAGAGCGCTAGCCTTGACCTAAAGAGCTGAGGGACAGCGCCCAGGCCCAGAGTTCAGGCCCCATGACCGACCAAAAAAAAAAAAAAAAAAGAAAGAAAGAAAGAAATCCTAACATCTGGGCTGGGAATGTGGTTTAGTGGTAGAGTGCTTGCCTAGCATGCATGAAGACCTGGGTTTGATTCCTCAGTACCACATACAAAGAAAAAGCTGGAAGTGGAGCTGTGGCTCAAGTAGTGTGCTAACCTTGAGCAAAAGAAGCTCAGAGACAGTGCCCAGGCCCTGAGTTCAAGCCCTAGGACTGGCACAAAAAAGTCTTTAACATCTGCTAACCACCAGTAAGCATATTTATCTCACAGAATATTTGATTGCATTTCAGGTAACTGTAGGATCTATTTCATTCAATGGACTTACAAGCTCTAATTGCAGGATCAAAGAAGAGGGCATTTTAAATTTTGGTAGAGTTAGTTAAATAAAGGTTGCCCAACTAGCTTTTCTGTCAATAATGGATGAGATTGTTTCTCCAATTTTTCCATTTGAGACTTTCTTAATTTTAGTACTGAAGATCCTGTGTCTTTATAATTTTCAGTTCTGGTTTAGAAATATGGCTCAATTGTAGAGTGCTAGCCAATTAGCAAAAGAATCAGGCATCAAGTTTGAGTCCTGGTCTTAGACCAAAAAAAAAAAAAAAAAAAGAAGAAGAAGAAAACAAAAGAAAAAGAAAGAAAGCAAGGAAGGAAGGAAAAGAAAATAATTATCCACTTCTGGGAAACTGGGAATGTGGGTCACTGTGAGGTATTATATAACTTAGGAGTGGTTTTATTGTGCTGCTAGTTAAAACAGTATCATCAGTATAATGTTTTCCAGAAACAAGTTTATTCAGGCAAAGTCCATGAGACCCTCCAAAGGGGCTTTCCCCTAGGGATGCTTTCAGCAGTATGGTACTTCCATGCTGACCTAGATTTCCCATTCCCAAAGCAGCCACAGCCATGTTGGAACTTGGTGTAGCGTCAAAGTACTGCTACCACTGGGAAGTGACTGATCTTCCACTTTCTTTCTTAGCCAAAGCAACCTAAAGCCAGGTTTTCAATTCAGGTGTTTCCTGTGTAGTTTTACAGATAGCTAAATATTGTTATTTAGTTATTATAGTTATTTCTTTTCACAATGTCTATGATAGATAAAAATTGGTATCTTGGGGCTAGGAAGGTGGCTCAGTGGTAGAGCGCTTGCTTTGCATGCATGAGGCCCTGGGTTCAATTCCTCAGCACCACATAAGCAAAAAGCCGGAAGCAGCTCTTTGGCTCAAGTGGTAGAGTGCTAGTCTTGAGCTGAAGAGCTGAGGGACAGTGCCCAGGCCCAGAGTTCAGGCCCCACAACCAACAACAACAATAACAACAAAAAATGGTATCTTGATGATGTAATGAACATTTTGATTATGGTTAGCATGTGGTTCTAGTTAGCACTTCTGAATATTCATTGCCCTTTTGCCTGCAGAAAATAAAAATGTAGAAGCTACCCTGAAAGAAATTCAGAATACCTTGAAGCGTAAGTTGTCATGTATCCTTTTGTAATCAGCTTCTCCTTTTGTAATCATCTGTTTTCAAGGAACTCTAGCTTTTCCTACCCTTGCCCTGATCAGTTTCTGTGCTAGCTGGCTGAAAGCAGCTTACAGATGTTCATTCTTGTCCATGGAGTAGTATTGGGAAGAGTACTCTTGACCAGCAAGGTATTTCCTGATGTCAAAATGCTAAATTCTTCCTTTAAATGAATAGCATCTGTATCAGTCAGCTTTCTGTTTACTGTAACAATACCCAAGGAAAGAAGGTTTATTTTGGCTTATAAGATGAGCCTGTGGTGGAGAAAGACCACTTTCCTCATAGACAGGAAGACAGGCAATAAGAAAAGAGATACAGCTGGGGATGTGGCTTAGTGGTAGTGTTTACATAGCATGCATGAAGCCCTGGGTTTGATTCCTCGCTACCACATAACAGATAAAACTGGAAGTGGCACTGTGGCTCAAGTGGCAGAGCACTAGCCTTGAGCAAAAGAAGTTCAGAGACAGTGTCTAGGCTCTGAGTTCAAGCCCCAGGACTGGCAAAATAAAGGGAGAGAGAGAGAGAGAGAGAGAGAGAGAGAGAGAGAGAGAGAGAGAGAGAGAGAGAGAGAGAGAGAATCCCCTCGGGGGGCATGCCTTCAATAATCTAGGCTCCTTTTCTTAATGCTTCTACTTTCCAAAAGCCATACCTTGTAGACTTTGAATATATAAGCCATTAGAGGACACTCCAGACCCAAGCTATAGCATCATCAACACTTTAACTCACTTGCTGAATGTCAAGGCGAAATTAAACTCAAATTTATAAAGTGCTAGTTGGGCTCCAGTGGCTCACACCTGTAATCATAGCTACTGAGATCTGAGGATTGAGGTTGAAAACCAGCCCAGGCAGAAAAGTCTATGAGACTCTTATCTCCAATTAAGCACCAAAAAAGTCAGAAGAAGAGCTGTGGCTCAAGTGATAGAGCACCAAGTTTTGAGCAAAAAAGCTCAAGAACAATGCCCAGGCCCTAAGTTCAAGTCCCAGGACTGGCACAGAAAAATTTAGAGTCCTAGATCATTCATTCAAGAAAACTGAGAATCTGCTTCTATGACATAGGCTGTGCACAGAGGGATCTAAGATGTAAAGAAGAACAGTGTCTTCACGAAGCAAATGGCTTAAGGGTAGAAAAGGGGTGGCAGGGAGCAATACAATTAACACATAATAAGTAGAGGTATAGGTACTTTGTACTTGAACTAGTCTGAAATGGCTAGACAGGATGCTAGCTGCCCCCTGCAAGGAAGGATGTGTGGAAAGAAATACAAGGAGGGAGAACTCTGGGATGAGCAAAACACAAGTGAAGGCTGGAAAGAGGCAAAATTGGAAGAGGAATCAAGGAAGTTCATGAGGGGCTGGGAAGGTGGCTCAGTGGTAGAGTGCTTGCCTTGCATTCATGAGGCCCTGGGTTCAATTCCTCAGCACTACACAAGTAGAAGAAGCCAAAAGTGGCTCTGTGGCTTAAGTGATAGAGCACTAGCCTTGAGCTGAAGAGCTGAGGGACAGCGCCTAGACCCAGAGTTCAGGCCCCACAACTGGCAAAAAAAAAAAAAAAAGGAAATTTGTGATACTCTCTGCCAAACTTCCACCTGCGTCTCTGTGGGTCACTCCCCTGAATTTTGTATCCAGCCAGAGCCAATTCCCAACCTGGTGTAAAACTCCCATTCACATCCCAGAAACCACTTGCCCCTAGGCACTTTATTTGGTGATTGGCCTTTTGTCTCCTCCTATCCAAGAAATGAAGTTAGACCAAGAGAAATTCAGGCAGCAGGAGCAAATCAACCAAGAGCAACCTGGACAGCAGGTGCAAATCAAAGAGATTAAGAAGGAAGACCTTTCAGGATCCCCGTGGACCCGAATAAAGGAAAGCGAACACAGTACTGTTTACACAGGAGAGTATTTCAAATCTACAGTGGCCATAAAAGTATTCAACAAAGCCAAGGCCAGAAGCATTGAGTAAGTTGTTCTGTCATATGCAATAAGACTTTATCTCGGGCTGGGAAGGGGGCTCAGTGGTAGAGCGCTTGCCTTGCATGCATGAGGCCCTGGGTTCGATTCCTTAGAACCACATAAGTAAAAAGAAAAAAAGCCAGAAATGGCGCTGTGGCTCAAGTGGTAGAGCACTAGCCTTGAGCTGAAGAGCTGAGGGACAGTGCCCAGGCCCAGAGTTCAGGCCCCACGACCAGACCCAAAAAGAAAAACAAAATGGTAGAGTGGTAGCCTTTAGCAAAAAGAACTCAGGGATAGTACTGCACCCAGGCCCTCAGCTCAAGCCCCACAACTGAACAGCAACAACAACAAAATGCAATCTTTGTCAGGCTAATTGAAATGCCAAAAAGAGATTACCAAACTCCATCCATCTCTTCAGGGAACCTAAGTTCATCTGAGGGGTTCTACATGCTGTCATTATGAGCAACTGAACAACCTCCCTGGGAGATGCTGATGCTATCTCATTATCCCCCAACACCCACATACACACACACCCAAACTCCCCCCCCGCCCACCCCCCCACACACACTGTACTTACATGTTCTTTTTTTGTGTTTTTTTTATGTGTATCAGTTGTGGGGCTTGAACTCTGGGCCTGAGCGCTGTCCCTCAGCTCTTCAGCTTAAGGCAAGCATTTCACCACTTGAGCCACAGCGCCACTTCTGGTTTTCTGGTGGTTTATTGGAGATAAGAGTCTTGAACTGGCTTTGAACCTCGATCCTCAGCTCTCAGCCTCCTGAGTAGCTAGGATTACAGGCATGAGCCATCAGGCTTTACATCCTCTTTAAGGGAACTTCTAGTTCTAAAATACTACTTTCCCCTGTTACCCTCCAGGGTAGTGAGACATCATTTCAATAATGAGATCAGAGCCATGAAGAAATTTGATTCTCCCAACATCCTTCGTATATTTGGTATTTGCATTGATAAATCAGGTAAGGAGACTTCAAGGATTGGTCAAGCTCTTCATGAATATGTTTCTATGTACTGGGGTTTGTTGTTGTTGGTGTTGTGGTTTTTTTTTTTTTCTGTAGGTCATGGGGCTTGAACTTAGGGCTTAGGCACAGTCCTTGAGCTTTTATTCTCAAGACTAGCATGCTATCTCTTAAGCTGCAGCTCTACTTCTGGTTTTTTGGGTAGTTAATTGGAGATAAGAGTCACACAGACTCTACCTGGGCTGGCTTCAAACCTTAATCTTCAGATCTCAGCCTCTTGAGTAACTAAGGGTATAACCACCAGCACCCAGCTGTAGAAGACAATGTAAAATGACAACATTTCAAGAGCCATGAAGAGAATGAGAATTCTAGGAGCATTTGATCCATTCAGTATAGCATGGAGTAAACTGTGAGGCAGAAGTGTAGAGTTATGGGAGAAATGAGGTTCACAGCAGAGCTGAGCATACCTCTGCAGAAAGGGAGAGGTGACCTGCAGGTAGGAGGAGCTCTGGGTGGGACTAGTTCCTCATAACATCTGGTTCCTCTCCACCAGAGAGTCTGCCTCGATTTTCTATCGTCATGGAGTACTGTGAGCTCGGTACCCTACGGGAACTGTTGGAGGACAAAAAGGATCTTTCATTGGGTATGCGAATTCACCTAATCCTGGAGGCAGCCAGAGGTTTATACAGGTACCACATGGGGTAAAATGGCACCAACAAAGATTCATAGGAGAATAGGCTGGAACCCCCAGATAGTCTCTGTTCCATCTATTGTTGCTGTGTTCACTCTGATTATAACACCTTAGATAGCAAATGTAATCTAGTGAGCATCAACTCTCTTGAATCAGTGTCAGGTTTCTCTTGTAGATAGGCCCGACTACTAGAACTGCCTGATTTAGCAGATAACAATACACAATATCTGGTTCAAGTTGAAGTGCAGAATATTTTTATGAATAATTAAACATTTCATATAAATATATACTAAATATTACGTGGGACATACCTGACTTTCAGATATACCAAGTCTTATGTGAACAATAAATGGGGGAGGGGGGTTTGCTGGTCCAGGGGCTTGAACTCAGGGCCTGGGCACTCTCCCAGAGCATCTTTGTGCTCTATGCTAGTGTTCTACCACTTTGAGCCACAGCACCACTTCTAGCCTAGTTTATTAGAGATGACAGTCTCGTGGACTTTCCTGCCAGGGCTGGCTTTGAACCACAATCCTCAAATCTCAGCCTTCTAAGTAGCTAGGATTACAGCCATGAACCACCAGCACCAAAATGTTTTTCTTGAGAGAGAGAGAGAGAGAGAGAGAGAGAGAGAGAGAGAGAGAGAGAGAGTATGTGTGTGTGTGTGTGTATGCTAGTCCTGGGGTTTGAACTCAGGACTTGGACACTGTCCCAGAACTTTTTTTGCTCAAGGTTAGCCACTTCCAGCTTATTTGTGGTTAACTGAAGAGTTAGGTTGGAGGGGCTGGGAATGTGGCTTAGTGGTAGAGGGCTTGCCTAGCATGCATGAAGCCCTGGGTTCCATTCCTCAGTACCACATACAGAGGAAAAAGCCACAAGTGGCGCTGTGGCTCAAGTGGTATCAAGTGATAAGAGTATTAGCCTTGAGCAAAAGAAGCTCAGGGACTGCCCAGGCCCTGAGTCAAGCCCCAGAACTGGTACACACTAAAAAAGAGTCAGTTGGAGGAAAAAGTCTCATAGACTTTCCTGTCTGGCCTGGCTTTGAACCACAATCCTCAGGTCTCAGCCTCCTGAGTAGCGAGGATTATAGGCATGAGTCACTGGCACCCTGCCCTGCTAGCCCCACCCCCTTTTTTTTCTTTGCTTCTTAGTTATTTGGGGGAATAAAATCTCCCACTTTTCTCCAAGCTATCCTGGACTGTAATCCTCCTCTTATGTTTCCCACATAGTTGGCCTCTGTCTGTCTGTCTGTCTGTCTGTCTCGCTCTTTGCAGTACAAGGGTTGAACTCAGGACTTCAAACTTGCAAGACAAGTGCTCTACCATTTGAACCTTACCTCAGCCTCCACTTTTGTTGTTGTTGTTGTTGTTGTTGTTGGTCATGGGTCTTGAACTCTGGGCCTGGGCACTGTCCCTAAGCTCTTCAGCTCAAGGAAAGTGTTCTACCCTTGAGCCTCAGCACCACTTCTGGTTTTCTGGTGTTAATTGAAGATAAGAATCTCACAGAGCCAGGTGCCAGTGGCACAGGCCTGTAATCCTAGCTACTCAGGAGGCTGGGATCTGAGGATCATAGTTGAAAGCCAGCCCGGGCAGGAAAAGTCCATGAGACTCTTATCACCAATAAACCACTAGAAAACTGGAAGTGCTGCTGGGGCTCAAGCAGTAGAGCGCTGGCCTTGAGCTAAAGAGCATAGGGACAGTGCCCAAGCCCTGAGTTCAAGCCCCACCACTGACAAAAAAAAAAATAGTCTCACAGAATTTCCTGCCTGGTGTTGGCTTTGAATGGTGATCCTCAGATCTCAGCCTCTTGAGTAGCTAGGATTACAGGCTTGAGTCACTGGCACCCTGCTAGCCCCACCCCCCCTTTTTTTTTCTTTGCTTCTTAGTTATTTGGGGGAATAAAATCCCCCACTTTTCTCCAAGCTATCCTGGACTGTAATCCTCCTCTTATGTTCCCCACATAGTTGGGCTGACAGCATATATCACCACACACAACCATTTGTTGCAATGTAGACTTTTTACCTAGGCTGGCCTTGAACCAAGATCCTCCTAATCCCCACCTCTAAAGTAGATGGCCTTACTCATATAGAATATTGTATTTTTGGAAGTGGTGCTGTAGCTCAAGTGGTAGAGTGCTCACCTTGAGCTGAAGAGCTGAGGGACAGCGCCCAGGCCCAGAGTTCAGACCCCATGACCGACTATATATATATAGTATTCTTAAATATTTTCTACCTAAAGTGACTACTGGTACACATACTTCTCAAGGATTGTCACCCTGACCTATCTGACACATCTCAGCTCTACTAGCTTCAGCACACTGTCAAATCCCACCTCTTTATCTAAGTTTCTGGGCTCTCCATGGATAGCTACCATTAGCTAGGCATGCTCTAGCCAGTAATGATTGTATGCAAAAGTCACTAATGCCCTCTTCCCTTTGGTCATGTCAGGTTGCACCATTCAGAAACACCTCAACTCCATAGAAGCATCAACAGTTCCAATTTCCTGGTAACTGGAAACTACCAAGTGAAGGTGAGCATATCCTTTAGAGACTCTTGGGGTGGGTCAAGACATGTGTGTTTGGTAACAAAGAGGGTCATAAGCAGCTCAAAAAGTTGTGCTGATTGTTTCTCCCCATTTTAGATCAGACCTCCGCTCTTCTCTGCTTGAATTGCTTTCTGTGTACCACCACAGGGCAGACCTTCTGCTCTGATGCCTAGGCGTACACCACTTTTTTTTTTTTTTTGCCAATCCTGGAGCTTGAATTCAGGGACTGGGCACTGTCCCTGAACTGCTTTTGCTCAAGGCTTGCACCCTACCACTTGAGCCACAGTGCCACTTCCAGCTTTTTCTGTGTACGTGGTACAGAAGAATTGAACCCAGGGCTTCATGCATGCTAGGCAAGCACTCTACCACTAAGCCACATTCCCAGCCCCTGTACAGCATTTCTAAGTCAGTACGGCACCCACAATAGCATCTTCTTAAGCTCACCTAGGTATCCAGATTTACATATCTGTCATGGCCACATTCAGAATTCCTTAGATGCATCTTCTACAAGAAATACGCCTCGTCAACAATGTCAAACTCTTCTCTCCATTGGAAGGCCCCATAGCTGTCCAACAAATATTGTCTTTGTTCTCCCCTCGGTTTCTACAGAAGAGGCTCCCCTAGGTAAATATGAAGAAGCTATTCAGGCTTAGAAGTCCCAGGGCTCACACGAGTCAATATCTCCCTCCCACATTGAACTCAGGGCTTCACACTTGCTAGACAAGTACTCTACCACTTGAGCCATACCTCCAGCACTTTATTTTGCTGGTCCTGAGGCTTGAATTCTGGGCCTGGGCACTGTCCCTGAACTTCTTTTGCTTAAGGCAAGCACTCTA
Organism: Dipodomys merriami; assembly: GCF_024711535.1. Lineage (NCBI taxonomy): Eukaryota > Metazoa > Chordata > Mammalia > Rodentia > Heteromyidae > Dipodomys > Dipodomys merriami. Next base: position 2,290,542 of record NW_027203115.1, on the reverse strand, counting down.
CCAACTTAGCCTCAGTGCCACTTGCAGCTTTTTTGAGTAGTTTATTGGATATAAGAGTCTCATGGAGTTTTCTGCCCAGGCTGGCTTTGAACTGTGATCCTCAGATTTCAGCCTCCTGAATATATAGTATTACAGGCATGAGCCACCAGTGCCTGCCCGACACTTTTCTTTTTGACTTTTAGTTTTTCAGGTAGAGCCTCACACTGACTTTTTCTAAGCTGACAAAATACAGTCCTCCTACTTTGCTTCCTATCAATACTTCTTAGAACAACTCTACAGACCAACCTTCTAATAATCCTGAAAGAGACGTCAGTTCCCACTTAGAAGAGCTAATACACAGAACAGCATACCTACAAGCTAAACATGGTCTACTGACCCACTGACTGCCACCCACCATTTTGCTACTCAGCCATTGTTTTTTTTTTAATTATCAATAATGTTGCTAAGGATTATAGCTGTTAATCTACATTCATCAAGCTTTCAAGGCAACAGCTAAAAAGTAAACTGAAAAATCTACCATCACTTGTTTTGTTTACTCAGCAGAAGCCAGGGTTTCATGGATTCATTGTCAAAAGTTACCAGATTCATAAAGAATGTTGTATTCTTTATCCATAAATGGTTTTCTTTCTTCCAGCCTTAAGATACTCAGTGTCGCTCATTAGGTGCTGGTGGCTCATGCCTGCAATTGTAGCTACTCAGAAGGCTGAGATCTGAGATTTGCAGTTTGAAACCAGCCTGGGCAGAAAAGTCTGTGAGATTCTTATCTCCAATTAACCATCAGAAAACTGGTAGTGGCGCTGTAGCTCAATGTGGTAGAGCACCACCCTTAAGTAAAAAAGTGCCCAGGCATGAGTTCAAGCCCCATGACTGACAAAAAAAAAAAAAAGTTGTAACCATTAACCATTACATCAAGTAACCCTCCCTGCCATCATCCCTATTTCATACAGAACTCTCTTTGTACTTCTCTTGGTTAGTGCACTATGATAAGTTGAACTATAATATCAACATATATAATAGGCACACAACCAGAAGACATCACTGGAAATAAATCCCTCAGGGAAGAGATCACTCCTTAACAATCATTTACCACACCAACTCCCTTTTCCCTACCCCTCCATCCCAGATCTCAGGTTGTTTTTTTTGTTTGTTTGTTTGTTTTATTTTTATGCCCAGCTTGCAGGGTTTGAGTTAAGTAAAACTCAGACTTTCATCAGTCAGAAAAGGAAGACGAAAGCAGATAAAGTCAATTCTACAGCATATGTCTCACCCCAAGGACTGAAAAATGGGTTTTACAGATATGATGTACAAGCCGAAATATACAGGTATGTTCGTGTTCTTTACAGATCCTAACCCAGATGAACAGAACAGGAAGGTCCAAGTCAAATTTTTCTAAGGGTCATCTTAATTCTGTTGAACAGAGTTGGGTGGTAATCTGAACATTTACTAAGTTTTCTGGCAATAGCTAAAGGGACACAGGGAAAATAATTCATTAAGGCGTTTATTTTCTTGGTTTTCTTTTAGCTTTGGCATCGTCCTCTGGGAAATTGTCACTGGGAAGATTCCTTTTGATGGTAAAGAATACAAAGGCTGGCTCTGCCAGTGCTGGGGTTGGGTCCCCTTCTAAAGCACCAGAAAATTCCTCCATCTGTCTTGGGAACGATATTGTCTGATGTAGAAACTGTCTAGGGTAACCACCAATGGAATTATTGGAGACTCCTGCTTTGTCTATATGTGAAGTTCCTAGTTCTAACACCAGCTATCAGTAACTAGAGAGATTTGTGAGAATATAGGAACAATATTTTACACCTTCCGTCTTATCATTTCCATTCCAGGCAAGGATAATGAGGAGATCTACCAGCTGGCAGCTATGGAAGGGTACCAGGAGCCAGTGAATGAAGACTGCCCTCCAGAGCTACAGGAAGTCATTGAAATGTGCCTGGCCTATGAACCCTCCCAGAGACCCTCTGTTAAAGGTATGGTTTATTTCACATTTGTGAAATATTTCAGCTGTGTGTGTGTGTGTACACACGCGCGTGCACGTGCACACACATGTACACTAAGGTTTGAACTCAGGGCCTTAGCATTCTCCTTTAGCTATTTTTACTCAAGGCTGGTGCTCTACCATTGAATCACAACTCCACATTCAGCTTTTCTGAGGTGGTTAATTGGAGATAAGAGGCTCACAGATTTTCCTTCCCCAGGCTGGCTTCAATCTTCAATCCTTAGATCTCAACCTCCTGAGTAGTTATGGTTACATGTGTGAGCTACCAGTGGCTGACAAAAGATTTCATTTTTCAAAGTGCAAAGAAATTAGGAATAGGGGCTGGGAAGGTGGCTCAGTGGTAGAGCGCTTGCCTTGCATGCCTGAGGCCCTGGGTTTGATTCCTCAGCACCACATAAGAAAAAAAGAAAAAAGCCGGAAGTGGCGCTGTGGCTCAAGTGGTAGAGTGCTAGCCTTGAGCTGAAGAGCTGAGGGACAGCGCCCAGGCCCAGAGTTCAGGCCCCACACCGGACCCCCCAAAAAACAAACAAAACAAAATAAAACAAAAACAAACAAACAAAAAGAAATTAGGAATAGTTTGGCCCTTCAGGAGACAATGTGTGAAGCCATGTTTGGTTGTTACATCTCATGGTAGAGGCCAGAGGTACCACTCAACCTCCTAAAATGCATAGGACAAGGCTGAGGGTATAGTTTAGTGGCAGAGCACTTGCCTAGCACATAGGAGGACGGGAGTTTGATTTGAGGAATGCAGGAAACCCAAACAAAACAAACCTGAATGATCCAGCCCAGATGTCAAGTGTGCAGGGGTGCTGGATGCTGGTATTAGAAAATCTAATACTCTAATATTCTAAAATCGAATATCCTAGCACTAGAAATTCACACTAAGATGTGAGTTTAGTCCTCCTGTGAGATATTTAGGGTTTCAAATTGATCAAGGAAGAAAAAAATTTCCTATCACTAAAGTATGAGTGCAATGGCTTGGGTATCAGCCATACTGAAGGGGAATATATAGCTTCTATGATGGAGCATACACATATCCTTGTGTTTCTAGCTTGGCTCTCAGTTCTCTGCTTTTGTCTTTCTGTTCATTCATTCATTCATTCATTCATTTACAGAAATCTTAGAGAAACTGTCTGTATTTACTGAGTCACGGAGTCCTGGACAAGACGATGAGAGAGGTATAAACTGGATCTCTCTCTCTCTCTCTCTCTCTCTTTCTTTCTCTTTCTCTCTCCCTCTTTCTCTTTCTCTCCCTTTCTCTTTTTTCTCTGTCTCTGTCTCATATCCTTTCCACTACATTTTTTTTTTTTTTTTGGTCCGGTTGTGGGGCCTGAACTCTGGGCCTGAGCACTGTCCCTCAGCTCTTCAGCTCAAGGCTAGTGCTCTACCACTTGAGCCACAGCGCCACTTCCGGCTTTTTTCTTTTTGCTTATGTGGTGCTGAGGAATCGAACCCAGTGCCTCAGGCATGCAAGGCAAGCGCTCTACCACTGAGCCAACTTCCCAGCCCCTCCACTACATTTTTGTGCTTTTGTTTTTTGTTTTTGCCAGTCCTGGGGATTGAGCTCAGTGCCTGGGCACTGTCCCTGAGTTTTTTTTCACTCACGGCTAGCACTCTACCATTTGAGCTACAGCACCACTTCTGGCTTTTTCTGTTTATGTTGTACTGAGGAATTGAACCTAGGGCTTCATGCATGCTAGGCAAGCACTCTACCACTAAGCCACGTTCTCAGCCCTCCACCAAGTTATTGATAGTTGTGAGGAGGCAGGACTTTCCTGCTACAAAAAGACTTACACAGAGCTAGGTATCAGTGGTCACGCCTGTAATCCTAGCCACTCAGGAGGCTGAGATTTGAGGATCGAGGTTTGAAGCCAGCCAAGGCAAGAAAGCCCAAGAGATTATCCAAGTGACTATCAAAAAACTAGAAATGGAGATGTGGCTCAAAGTGGCAGAGTGCTATCCTTGAGCAAAAAAGTTCAGGGACGGTGCCTAGGCTCTGCATTCAAGCCCTAGGAACAGCAGCCCCTCCTCCCCCGCCTCCAAAATACACTTTTGGTAATAGCTGCAAGTGATATGTAAAATTGAATTTATGATTTTCTGTGACCAAGTAAGGGAATTTACTACATCCCTATGCTGTTCACATTTTTCGTAAATTTCCATTACATTACAGGTACTTCTTCTGATTTACAAGTAAACCACGATCCTCAGATCTCAGGCTCCTGAGTACCTAGGATTTTAGGCGAGAGCCGCTGATGCCTGGCTTTCTTCGATTATTTTTTATTTTTTTAAGGAATTCAATAAGTGAAAGCCACAACAATGGACGATGAATGTGAAGACTTTGTTCACAGAAGTTAACAATGGCACACCGCTGTGGGTTTCTGTTCTCCCCTATTGTATGGTCTCTGGGTCTCAAAGGTTTTTGGGCCGTTATGCAAATGAAGCATCAAAAAGCCGGCCAATCAAAGAAGACTTGCTTTGTCATTCTGAGTCTGCAAATTTGAGCTTAGCTCTCTAGTAGGTCTCAGGTACCTCCCCGCCCCATGAAGAGAAGCTAGGGGGAGGGATAGAGGAGGGATGTTGGGATGTTCTGTTCTCTGCTAGTCTCTGTTGCTGGGATATTTTTTGAAACAATCTTGCATTTTCTTTCTTCTTGCATTTTCTTTCTTCCTTTTTTTTTTTCTTTGATGTGTGTGTGTGTGTGTGTGTGTGTGTGTGTGTGTGTGTGTGTGTGTGTGTGTGTACCCATACTGGGGCTTGTTGAACTCAGGGTCTGGGCACTATCCCTTAGCTTTTTTAGCTCAAGGCTGGTGCTCCACCACTTGAGTCACAGCTCTCTAGTTCAGGTGTTTTGATAGCTAATTGGAGATAAACGTCTAATGGACTTTCCTTCCCCAGGCTGACTTCAGAACTTTCTCCTCAGATGTCAGCCTCTTGAGCAGCTAGAATTCTAGGCGTAAGCCACAGGCTGCCTAGCTCCAGATACCTTTGAATAGCTGTGTGTGCAGGAATCATGGAGGCTGCCACTTAATCACTCAGCCAAGGAGAATCTGAGTCTAGTCTCCACTAACTCTCCCCAGCGATATAAGGCAGGCAAAGTAGAGGATTATTGGGGAGAAGCCAGTTGTCCTGCTTCCTACTCTACACCCCCACAGCCCAACAAAGTATCAATTGGACCCTGAAAAAAAAATTCAAGCATAAACAGCCATTTCTTTTTTTCTTTGCTTACAATCTTTATTGAAGTTATATGAAAAGAATCCCCAAAAGTGAGTAAACAGCCATTTCATCTTAAATAAAGATGTTACACAACATTGATAAGGATTTCACCAAACCATTTTTCTCCCCCTCCCCTTTTTTAAATTTAGAAAATATTATTTTCTTTGTTTTTTCAGTTCTGGTATTTGAACTCAGGGCCTCATACTTACTAAGCTGGTATTCTACCTTTTGTGCCAAGTCCTCAGACCATCCATTTTTCTGTTTGGCTTCTTTGTATTTTTTAATTATCTGCATAAAGCAGGCTCCTCTTGTCTAACAATGAAACACATACAATTTTTTTTTCCTCCTGCTCCATAATGTATCAGTTTGGTTTCTAAATGAAAAACTCCTTTCTCCTTCCATTAGCTGTTTCTTTGGACAGAAAGATAAAGTATATGTATGTTGATGGCCTTGGTGCGAGAATATTGAAGACAATGTTTGGGTATCTATGAATTTCAATTATGTTCTCCTCTGCTACCAATCTCATTGAATATGAAAGCTCAATTAATAAAATTTTAGCAATGTGCAGCCTGCCTGAAGTTTCAATAAAAAAGTGTGATTCATCTTATAAAAAATGAGAGGCTTGAAAACCCTTTGCTGTTAAGTGAAGTGAGGTATTTATAATAGTAGGCAATTTATTGGAGTGGTATCAGGTGAAAGAAATAGTGGGAATTCTTTTTCGCTTAAGGTAGCGTTGGCAAGCTCTTCAACTCCATGAGAAGACCAATAAGAACAAGTTATTCCCTATCGAGGGTCCAGAATTCTAGAGGCAATATTTAAAAATTGTTCCATTAGCTACTATCCTTTGGATAAAGGTAAGCTCCAACCAAGTGTAAGAAGAGGCAGTAGGAACCACAGGTTTTGATTATTTGTTTGTAGCACTGGAAATTGCATTCAAGGCCTGCTAGGCAGGTCCTCTACCACTGAATCACAAACCTAAAAAGTCATAGTTTTAACACTTTTATTCTGAAGTGGACCCACAGCAGAGCTGGGCACTGGTGGCTCACACCTGTAAGCCTAGCTACTTAGGAGGCTGAGATCTGAAGATGAATTATTCCATTAGCTACTATCCTTTGGATAAAGGTAAGCTCCAACCAAGAGTAGGAAGAGGCAGTAGGAACCACAGGTTTTGAGTGTTTGTGGCACTGGAATTTGCATTCAAGGCCTGCTAGGCAGGTCCTCTACCACTGAATCACAATTCCAAACCTAAAAAGTCATAGTTTTAACACTTCCATTTTGAAGTGGACTCAGAGCAGAGCTGGGCACTGGTGGCTCATGCCTGTAATCCTAGCTCCTCTGGAGGATGAGATCTGAAGATGAAGATCGCAGTTCGAAGTCTGTCTCTAATCTCCAATTCATCACAAAAAGCCAGAAGTGGAGCCTGGCTCAAATGGTAGCCAGCCAGCCTTGAGCGGGAAAAGCTCAAGGACAGTATCCAGGTCCTGTCCCACAACCAAAAAATGGACTGCGAAATCTTTAAACCTTTTTCCCTCCAAAGTTCGATTAAACTATTTAAAAAAACAAAAAACTTCCGCTTGTCTGTTCCGGGGGTTGGGCGCGAATGACAGACAGGCAAGTCTACCAATTTTATGAGACTGTTTAGCACGTGTTCCCGCCCTTTAAGAACAACTAACCAATGAGAACCCCATTTTATCCAGCGATGACCAGTAGAAGAAGAGAGATGATTGGTCGCTGGCTGGAGCGGCTGTCCAATAGGAGGTTACTTGGCCCGCGTCGCGGGCGGGGAGCTTGAGCTGTTTGAAGGGAAGTTCCGGTCGGCGCCGTAGTCTGCCGAGGTAACCGTAAACGTCGGAGCTCGTTTGGCTGACTGCCGCGGTCTTTCGGCCTTAGCAAAACTGGCCGCTTATTTCTCTCCAAGCTTCGAGCCTCCAGTTTTGGCCTAACTTCACTGGGTTACGGTCCCTAGTCGTGGGGCCTAGAGTCGCCGCAGAAGGTGGGCCACTGGCGGGTTTGGAACTTGGCGGCCTGAGGAGATTCTGGGCGGCCGCAGGTCGAGGTTGAGGAGGTCCGGGCCGTGGTGGGCCGGGAGTGCGGTGGGAGTGGGGATGGGGGGCGGTGGGGGTGGGAGGCTGTGGAGTGGGAGTGGGGAGGTAATGAGCGTGGAGTGGGGGGGCAGGGGTGGGGATGGGGGTGAGGCGGGGTAATGGGAGTAGGGGGTGGGGGAGGGGATGGCAGGCGAGTTTGCGCCTTTGGGCTGTGGGGGGGGGAGAGGGCGGAGCTCGGCGTTCTTCCGGCCCCTCCCCCCCAAGGCCAGCTACTAGTCTACTAATTCCACGTTCAATGGAATAGAATTTTATTTTCTCAGACACGCAGTGACCGAAGTGTCTTCACATCTCTCTTTTACGGGCCGACAAGTTAGGCTGAGGTCAGTCAAGCCACTTGAGGACTTCTAGGTAGTAAGTGAAGAAAGTGACCCAGAGCAGCGATCCCCCATTCCGAGGGAATTCCTGCAGGTCCTGGGCACCCGAGGGACGTGGTATCCCTTGTTGGAGCTACACACTTGCAGGCGCCGCGCTCAGTGGCCTCTTGGGTCTAGCAGCACTGTTGCAACCCCCATCCCTCACTCCCAGGCCAATTGGGAAACTTAACTACAGAATGGTGCTGTTGCAGGAACTTTACTATTGAGACTAAAACATTCAGTTTTTCTGCCATATAGTATGGGAGGCTTATTGTTTTTTATTTTGGTGTATTTGAAAGAGTACATTGCAGCCCAGAGCTTGAGTTGTTTTGTGGCACTTTTGCTAGTATCAGAATTTGAACTCAGGGCCTCGGGGTTGCAATGGGTTCTTTTGCTCACTGTTGGTAATCTACTAAAGTGCTTCCAGCCTTGCTTTTCTTTTCTTTCTCCTCCCCCCGCCCCCCACTCCCCTACCTTTGCTGGTCCTGGGGCTTGAATTCTGGGCCTGGGCACTGCCCCTGAGCTTTTGTGGTCAAGGCTAGTATGCTACCACCTGAGCCACAGTCCCACTTCTGCCTTTTTGTCCTCAGTTGGAGATCGTCTCATTGGTTTTCCTGCCCTGGCTGTCTTTGACCGAGATCCTCAGAGCTCAGCCTCCTGAGTAGATAGGATTACAGGCATGAGCCACCAGTACCAGGCTCCACTGCATCCATTCTAGTCCAAACTTCTATTACTAGTGTTGACTCCTCAGTTGTTCTAAAGCAACTTATGTTCCTTCTTTCTTTTCTTTTCTTCCATCAGTTGTGGGGTTTGAACTCCTGGGCACTGTCCCTCAGCTCTTAAGCTCAAGGCTAGCGCTCTACCACTGTTTATGTGGTGCTGAGGAATTGAATCTAGGGCCTCATGCATGCAAGGCAGGCACTCTACCACTGAGCCACCTTTCCAGCCCTCATTTTCTTGCTTTCTTTCTCTCTCACCCCTTCCTCTCTCTTCTTTTTTTTAAAAGAGAAGCTGGTCTTGAATTCACAGTTCTACCTGGAATGTGCCTTTAATTCCAAGAATTGTGGAATTAGAGATGTGTGACGCCAAGCCCTGACATAAGTACTTCTCAGGGTATGTGATGCATAATCCCATTACTTGACAGGTAGAAGCAGGGAGTCTTGAGTTTAAGACCAGCCTGGGACTACATAGTAAGGCCCTATGTTAAAAACAAAAACAGGGACTGGGAAGTTGGCTCAGTGTTAGAGCGCTTGCCTTGCATGCCTGAGGCCCTGGGTTCGATTCCTCAGCACCACATAAGCAAAAAGAAAAAAGCCAGAAGTGGCTCTGTGGCTCAAGTGGTAGAGCACTAGCCTTGAGCTGAAGAGCTGAGGGACAGCACCCAGGCCCGGAGTTCAGGCCCCACGACTGGCCCCCCACCCAAAAAAAAAAAAAATCAAAAAAACTTTTTATGGGAAGAGAAGTTGACTTAAGTAAAGTCTTTAGTTTTCTTAGTTGTGTAGATTCTTGCTGGAGGAGATTCTGAAAGACGTGGTTAGATCACAGATACAGTATTTTCTCAATTTTACTAATACTCTCTTTATGACTACTATTCCCCCAGTAATGGCTCATGAAGCAATGGACTGTGATCTTCAGGATCAGTTAGGTGATCCTACCGAACCACCTGCTCCTGCTGTACTGGTCAGTAGTCAAGAGACACCACCCCCGCTCCAACCTGCCCTGCCAGAGTCTGTTGACTTGACTGCCGAAGTAGAGGATGTGGAAAACAGCAATCCAGGAACTTCAGAGGAGCATAGGCACATGTCTGATGCTAACCACAGAAACCGAGTATCTTCCTTGGCTTCTATAACCAACTTCATCACTGGGCTGCAGAGACTTCATGGCATGCTGGAATCCCTGAGACCTCTTCCTTCAAATTTGAACCACAGTGGAGGGCCAGTGAGAATAAGGAGGAGAAGAGAATCTGCATTACATAGAGCAAGAGGTGGAGCGTCTCAGAGAACAGGCAGTGCTAGGTAAATGTTATATGTAAGAATTCACTTAGTGGGCTGGGAAGGTGGCTCAGTGGTAGAGTGCTTGCCTTGCATGCATGAGGCCCTGGGTTCAATTCCTCAGCACCACATAAGCAGAAAAACCTGGAAGTGGCACTGTGGCCCAACTGGTTGAGCTCTAGCCTTGAGCCGAAGAGCTGAGGGACAGTGCCCAGGCCCAGAGTTCAGGCCCCACAACTGACACACACACACAAAAGAATTCACTTAGTGTCACTCTAGAAATCGCCTTGGGCTCTGGTCATACCCCCAGAGCTGCCAAACTGAAATCATAGTAATAACAGGTGGCTGGCTCCCCATTTTCTCCTTAAGTTAGAAAGGATGGACCATGGACTGGAAATGTGGCTTAGTGGTAGAGTGTTTGCCTAGCATGTATGAATCACTGGATTTGATTCCTCAGCACCACATAAAGCAGAAAAAGCCAGAAGTGGCATTGTGGCTCAAGTGGTAGTGTTAGCCTTGAGCACAAAGAGGCACAGGAATAGAGCCTAGGCCTTGAGTTCAAGGCCCAGTACTGGCAAAAAAAAAAAAAAAAAAAGGATGGGCCTTGATTTACTAAATAATTGATGGGATAAGTTGTACTAATAAGTTTGAAAATTGGGAGCTTGTTAGAAGCAGCCTATAAATTTTGGTTCTTTTTAATATGTGGAGCATCTGACCCAGACCCTTACACGTGCAAAGCATGCACTATACCCCTGAGCCATACCCAAGCCCCAAAATGGTTTTCTTCTATAGTTTATGTTTGCCAGTCCCAGTGCTGGGGCTTGAATTCAGGGCCTGGGTGCTGTCCCTATTCTTTTTTGCTCAAGGCTAGCACTCTACCACTTGAGCCACAACTCCACTTTATAATTTTTGTTGGTTAATTGGAGTTTAAGTGTCTCATGGACTTTGCTGCCTGGCTGGCTTAGAACTTCGATCCTTAGATCTCAGCCTACTGAGTAGGTGGGATTACAGGTGTGGGTCACAGGTGTTCTACCATAGTTTTTGTTTTGGATTTATTTCTCTAAGGGCTTAAGTGAAGAATAAGGCTTGACAGTTACATGAAAAATAACAATTACCTTGGTTTTTTTTGGCGACATATACTAGGGCTTGAACTCAGGGCCTTGAGCTCTTCCCTGTTCATGCTGCTACTCTACACTTTAGCCACATGTCTACTTCTGGCCTTCTGGCTTTTTCTAGTTAATTTAAGAGTCTCAGGTTTGTCTAGGGCTGGTTTCAAACCTCAATCCTTAGATCTCATCCTTCTATATGTAGGATTATAGGCAAGAGGCACCAGTGTACAGTGGTGGCCTTTTTTTAATTTCTTACATTTGGCCTTTTAAATGTTTTTATGATGTTGACCATGCTGGGCATGGTGACACATCTGTAATCCCAGCACTGGGGAAGCTAAGCAGGAGGAGAATGGGTTCAATATCAGCTTGAGCTATATAGTGAAACCCTGTTGTCTCAAAAAGAAAAGTTTTATATGTGAAGGAAATTTTGTCCCTCAAAGATACATTGTTAAGAAACTTGTAGCTGTAACATGGAGGGGTTAGCTGGTATTTAACCTTGGATCTGAGTTGTTTCTACATAGGCAGGTGGAGGAATCTTGAGTCATAACCATTTATTTTCAAACACAATGAAGATATTGAGATGATGATAAATGGCATCCAGGTTATTTGTTAACCTGTTGTTTTGAAAATGAGGAAGCTAGTAATATGGGATTTATCTGCAATAACTCTGAAATTGGACTGCTCCTTGAGTCTGGATTTTGTGGTCTCAGCCTGCTGTTAGTATGACTACAGACTTGAGTTGCCAGTGTAAAATAATATTTCATACAATCGGGGCACAATAGCTCATGCTCATTCTGGCTACACAGCAAGTAGTTAGTATTATTATTATTTAATATAGGATCTTGCTGCATAACCCAAGCTGAGCTGGAACTCAAGATCCTTCCATTTCCCAAATGTTGGAATTACGGGATATACTAGCATGCTTAGCTATTACTCCCTCCTCCTTTCCCTACGCCCAGGTCCTGGGGCTTGAACTTGGGTCTGGGTGCTGTCCCTGAGCATTTTTGTGCTCAAGGGCATCATTCTACCACTTCACCTAAAGAGCATTTCTGGTGTTTTCTGAATAGTTTATTGAAGGTAAGGGTCTCAAGGACTAGCTTTGAACCATGATCCTCAGATCGGCCTCCTGAGTAAATAGGATTACAGGTAGGAGCCACAGCCCTGTGCCCTGCAATGATTTAAGTTTTAAAAGGAAAATAACAAGGTGAAACCGTGATGACTGAAGCCACATAATATTCCTCAAAAGGTCCTTATCTTGGGTAGGGGCAGTGGCAGAATCCTGTATACCCATATTTGGGCAGTGACAACCCTTTTCTACTCCCTAATATCAGCAGACAAGTTGTTGGGTTATGTCCTTTAAAGGTACAGATGGCTACAGGCCATCTGTAGAATTCACTTATTTAAGCAGGAGAAACCATGATTGAATAGAAAAAAGCATCCAGGCTCATTGTGTTTGCCCAAGTCTTTCATTTCTCAGAGACTGCATTTAATGGCTCAGCACTGGATTGAAATTATTAGGATTTGTCTTCCTATCACTGTATACTATTCTTTTTTTTTTTTTTTTGGTCCGGTCGTGGGGCCTGAACTCTGGGCCTGGGCGCTGTCCCTCAGTTCATCAGCTCAAGGCTAGCGCTCTACCACTTGAGCCACAGCGCCACTTCCGGCTTTTTTTTTTTCTTATGTGGTGCTGAGGAATCAAACCCAGGGCCTCAGGCATGCAAGGCAAGCACTCTACCACTGAGCCACCTTCCCAGCCCCCACTGTATACTATTCTCGTGACAAAGGTTCACTGTACTGTAATTTTGTTGCTGTCCTTTTGGCTACATAGGTCGAGAGCACCATTGGATGCTTACTTTCAAGTGAGCAGGACCCAGCCTCAATTGCCAGCTGCCTCTTCTGATTCAGAAACTAGAAATCCCAGATCTGAAGACTTGCATGTATCAGGTGGTTCTCATTCTGACAGTGACAGCTCTATAGAGAATGAAGAGGTGGTTGGTCAGGCAGAAGAACCTGTCATTTCAGAAGGTCAGTCAGTATTTTATGCAGGTTAGCATTCACAAGACTAACATCTAAGTTTTGAGAAGACTTAAAAACTGTAGTTGTACTTTGTTATTTTCCTTTTTTTCTCTCAAATGCCATTGGTTCCTATGTTAGAATTCAGCACTTTGAACTGGCTGTGATGATCCTGACAGAATTTGATCTGACTTACCTAGTTGTATTCCAGTGAAGCAATCCCTGTGATATCATTTTACGTTCACTTTCCTTTTTTTTTTTTAAAAAAAAAAAATCTATAAAATAAGTAGATTATTCATTTGAAAGTTTTTGCAGCTGCGCATGATGACACATCTGTTTTTTTTTTTTTTTTTTTTGTCGGCTGTGGGGCTTGAACTCTGGGCCTGGGCACTGTCTCTCAGCTCTTCAGCTCAAGGCGAGTGCTCTACCACTTGAGCTACAGCGCCACTTCCGGTTTTCTGGTGGTTTATTGGAGATAGGAGTCTCACGGTCTCTCCTGCCCGGGCTGGCTTTGAACCGCAATCCTCAGATCTCAGCCTCCTGAGTAGCTAGGATTACAGGCGTGAGCCACCAGCGCCCAGCTTGATGACACATCTGTAATCACAGCACTAGGGAAGCTAAGCAGAAGGATAGGAGGATAATGGGTTCAATATCAGCTTGGGCTATATAGTGAAACCCTTTAGTCTCAAAAAGAAAAATTATATAAATCCACCACGCATTGATGGCTCATGCCTGTAATCCTAGCTACTCAGGAAGCTGAGATCTGAGGATTGCAGTTAAGAGCCAGCCCGGGCAGGAAACTCAGTGAGACTCTTTATCTCCAACTAACCACCCGAAAACCAGAAGTGGTGCTGTGGTTCAAGTGGTAGAGTGCTCACCTTGAGCTAAAGAGCTCAGGGACAGCATCCAGGCCCAGAGATCAAGCCCCATGACTGACCAAAAAAAGAAGTTATATAAATCCAATACCTTATCTAAGGTATCACTTTTTTTTTTTTTTTTTTTTTGTCGGTCGTGGGGCTTGAATATCACTTTTTTTTTAAGCCAGTCCTAGGGCTTGAACTCGGGCCCTATGTGCTATCCTTGAGATTCTTCTGCTCAAGACTACCACTTCAGCTAGAGTTCTACTTTGGCTTTTTTGGTAGTTTAGTGAAGGTAAGATTCTCATAGGGAAGCCAGGTGCCAGTGGCTTATGCCTGTAATCCTAGCTACTCAGGCTGAGATCTGAGGATTGTGGTTCAGAGCCAGCCCTGGCAGGAAAGTCCATGAGTCTCTTCATCTCCAATAAGCCACTAGAAAACTGCAAGTGGTGGTATGGCTCAAGTAGTAGAGTGCTTGCCTTGAGCTGAAGAGCTGAGGGACAGCATGTAGGCCCAGAGTGAAGCCCATGACCAAAAACAACAACAACAAAAAAGATTCTCACAGGGGCTGGGAATGTGGCTTAGTAGTTGAATGCTTGCCTGGCATGCATGAATCCCTGGGTTTGATTCCTCAGTACCATATACACAGAAAAAGCCAGAAGTGGCGTTGTGGTAGAGTGCTAGCACTGAGCAGAAGCAGCTCAGGGACAGTGCCCAGGCCCTAAGTTCAAGCCCCAGGACTAGTCAAGGAAAAAAAAAAAAAAAAGATTCTCACAGACTTTCCTCCCCTGGCTGACTTCAAACTGAGATCCTCAGGTCTCAGCCTCTTGAGTAGCTAGGATTATGAGCCTCCTGCTTAAGGTGTCACTTTCTAATCTTAGTAAAATGTTATGTAGATGGAACTTAGTAGTAGGTGGCACACACTCCTACAATAGATGTCTTGATTTCATTAAAAACCTACTGATAGCCAGATTATGGTCTTTCAGTATTTTTTTCCCACTAAAAGGAACCAGTACTTCTAGAAATGACTTCCCAGGTATAGTATAAGGGATACAGAATTAATTGAAGATGAGTCTTGTGAATTTGTCTCTGGTCGGGGTCCAAACAGTGATCTTCAGATTTCCTGAGTAGGCTTGAGCCAATGGCACCAGACATTCATTTTTTAAAATCGGATAGGTACTAATATTACTATAACTTTGTCTTTTAATGTATGTTTGAGAATATCCAAAAATAAGATAATAAGTCACTGGTATTATTTGGTGAAGTCTTCACTTTTATAGGTAAACTACCAGTTAGAAATGGAAACTATAGGGGCTGGGAAGGTGGCTCAGTGGTAGAGGAAGTGCTTGCCTTGCATGCATGAGGCCCTGGGTTCAATTCCTTAGCACCATATAAGCAGAAAAATCCAGAAGTGGTGCTATGGCTCAAGTGGTAGAGCACTAGCCTTGAGCTGAAGAGCTGAGGGACAGTGCCCAGGCCCAGAGTTCAGGCACCATGACTGGCAAAAAAAAGAAAAAGAAAGAAAGAAATGGAAACTATAGTGAGTTCAGCTCTCATCCTAACATCTAATAGCTAACTCATACCTTCTTTTATGTATTAACTGCCTTATTCATTTCTGACTACAACTTGGAAGAGCAAGAAAGAGTTACCACAGCAGAGGAAGAAGTGCCATTCATCAGTGAAGGAAATACCCAGTCCAAACAGGTAATATAAAAGTCATCACTCTGTTTCTGCCCCTTTGGGCACTACTGTAGTTTGGGCTCAGGGTCTTCTGTTTGTTAGGCACATGCTCTTTGCTTACACAATATCGTCAGTTCCCTTTTGGCTTTAATTATTTTTCAGGTAGCGTCTCAAGTTATTGCCTGAGACTACCCTGGACCATGATTTTCTTACCTTTGCCTCTCATGTAGCTGATGGCTGATGGATGTGTACCACTTTACTGACTGTTGATATAGAGGTCTCCCTAACTTTTTGACCAGGCTGGTCTTGAACTAGTATCCTCATCTTTGCCTTAGCTCCTCCTTACATTATAGATGTAAGCTTTCTAAGTCTAGCTCAAACATTCTTACTTATTTTTGTACCAGTGCTGGGCCTTGCCTCCTCTTAGGTTTTTGTCTTTTTCTGATCTAGGCTGGTGCTCTTCTACTTTAGCCACAGTTGCACTTCCAGCTCTTTGTTACTGGTTCTTTGGAGATTAGTCACACAATCTTTTCTGACTGGATTCATTTCAAATGGCAATCTCAGATCTCAGCCTCATGAGTGTATAGGATTCCAGGTGTGAGCCAGCCACTCCTGGCTTACATATTCTCTCTGTGTGTGTGGTGTGTATGTGTGGTTGTGTATGTGTGGTGTGTGTGTGTGTGTGTGTGTGTGTGTGTGTGTCTCTCTCTCTCTCTCTCTCCTTGGGCTTAAACTCAAGGCCTAGGTGCCTGAACTTTTTTCTCCTGCTGGTCGTGGGGCTTGAAATCTGGGCATGAACACTATTCCTGAGCTCTTCCAGCTCAAGGTGAGCACTCTACCACTTGAGCCACAGCAACACTTCCATTTTCTGGTGGTTAGTTGGAGCTAAGAGTCTCACGGACTTTCCTGCCTGGGCTGGCTTTGAGACCACAATCCTCAGATCTCAGCCTCCTGAATAGCTAGGATTACAGGTATGAGCCACAGGGCCTGACTTATCCCTGAACTTTTGTCCTCAAAGCTAGTGCCTGGACCACAACTTTGCTTCTAGTTTTTTGCTGTTTTATTGGAGATGAGTTTCATAGGCTTTCCTGCCTGAGCTGGCTTCGAACCATGATCTTCAGATCTTAGCCTCCTGAGGATTATAGGTATGAGCCACCAGGACCTGGCTTTAACATTTTTAAATAAAAGGTTTAGATTTTTTAAGAGGCTGTAATTTAAAGTGGAAAGCTGCAGGCTTTGTAGAAAAGTAGTCCAGAAGGGCTGGGAATGTGGCTTAGTGGTAAAGTGCATCCCTAACATGCATGAAGCCCTAGGTTTGATTCCTCAGTACCACATACACAGAAAAAAAGGTGGAAGTGGCTCTGTGGCTCAATTGGTAGAGCGCTAACCTTGAGCAAAAGAAGCTCAGGAACGGTGCCCAGGCTCTGAGTTCAAGCCCCAGGACTGGGAAGAAAAAAAAAAAAGCCAGCAGCCGGTGTTTTGTTTTTTGTTGGTTGTGGGGCGGTTACTAGTTGTTGGGAATTTTAAATAGCTACTTTTCTTAATTTGAATGAAGGGGGGGGGGAAATCCAAGAATCTTCTACAATCAAAAGTAGGCCGGGGGGGGGGGGCTAGGAAGGTGACTCAATGCTAATAGTGCTTGCCTTGCATGTATGAGGCCCTGGGTTCAATTCCTCAGCACCACATAAGGAGAAAAAGAAGTGGCGTTATGGCTCAAGTGGTAGACCACTAGCCTTGAGCTGAAGAGCGGAGGGACAGTGCTCAGGCCCCATGACCAATAACAAAAAAAAAAAAAAAGGCCAGGGGCTGGGAATGTGGTTTGGTGGTAGAGTGCTTGCCTTGAATGCATGAAGCCCTGGGTTTTGATTCCTCAGTACCACATATATAGAAAAAGCAGAAAGTGGTGCTGTGGCTCAAATGGTAGAGTGTTAACCTTGAGCAAAAGAAGCTCAGGAACGGTGCCCAGGCTCTGAGTTCAAGCCCCAGGACTGGCAAAAAAAAAAAGCCAGCAGCTGGTATTTTGTTTTTTGTCGGTCGTGGGGCTTGAACTGGGCCTGAATGCTGTCCCTCAGCTCTTCAGCTCAAGGCTAGTGCTCTACCACTTCAGCTACAGCGCCACTTCTGGTTTTCTGGTGGTTTATTGGAGATAAGAGTTT
Source organism: Dipodomys merriami (assembly GCF_024711535.1). Lineage (NCBI taxonomy): Eukaryota > Metazoa > Chordata > Mammalia > Rodentia > Heteromyidae > Dipodomys > Dipodomys merriami. Next base: position 2,273,063 of record NW_027203115.1, on the reverse strand, counting down.
CATGGACTTTCCTGCCCGGGCTGGCTTTGAACCTTGATCCTCAGATCTCAGCCTCTACAGAGTAGCTAGGATTACAGGCATGAGCCACCAGCGCCTGGCAAGTCTGAGACTCTTTCTTATCTCCAATTAACCACCTGACAACCTGTGGCTCAAAGTAGCAGAGCAGTAGCCTTGAGCAAAAGAGATCAGGGACAGGGCTCAGGCTTCACAACCAACAACAAAAAAAGTAGGCCAGGCTAGGTGACTTCAAGTGATTGGTAAAATGTAGTGTTGCTGGGTTGTATGTAGCTCAGTGGTAGCAGGGACTCTTGGCTAATACACAGCTCTGAGCTCAATCTCCTGCATCAAAAACCAAAGAGGGCAGCCAGTTTCTCACTCTCCTGAGTAGCCTTACTGTTGTGTTAACTCATAGCGTTCTACCACTTGAGCCCCAGCGCCACTTCCCGTGTTCTAGTGGTTTATTGGAGATAGGAGTCTCACAGATTTTCCTGCCCGGGCTGGCTTTAAACCATGATCCTCAGATCTCATCCTTTTGAGTAGCTAGGATTACAGGCGTGAGCCACCGGCACCCGGCTAACCCATTATACTGTGGCTTATATTTTGCCTTACTTCAACTTATGCAGCTTTCCAACTTCATTTGTATCATTTTTGTACACTTTTGCTAATTTAATAGTGTTGTATACCTCTGATTTTGTATTTTCTCATTTCAATGTATTTAAATTTCCATCCAGCAGTCTCCTCAGAAGTCTGCATCTATGGGTGAGGAGGAGGAGGAAGATGAGGGGGACACTTGCACAATATGTTTGGAACAGTGGACCAATGCTGGGGACCACAGGCTCTCAGCATTACGATGTGGGCACCTTTTTGGATATAGATGCATTTCTAAGTGGCTCAAAGGACAGGCACGAAAATGCCCTCAGGTAAGAACTGTAAGTAAGGACCCATTGTAGAGTTAGAATTCCTAAAACCACACTAATTGTGTCCCATTGGATTCTAGTGTAACAAGAAAGCTAAGCACAGTGACATCGTTGTCCTTTATGCCCGAACCTTGAAAGCTCTGGATAACAGTGAAGAAGAGCGTATAAGGAGGTAGGTATTAAGAATTCCTAGCAAAGATACTCCTTTTGGTTCTTTGTAGACACATTTGGAAAAGGAAATATGAGTCAATTTTCAATGAAGCTTTCCTTATCTGGGACTTGGGATCTCTGGGAATCATTGCAGACTGTCTCACATTCTAATATATAGTGAATCATCTCTTTCTTTCTTTCCTTTCTTTCCTTCCTTCCTTCCTTCCTTCCTTCTTTCCTTCCTTCCCTTCCTTCCTTCCTTCCTTCCTTCCTTCCTTCCTTCCTTCCTTTCTTTCTTTCTTTCTTTCTTTCTTTCTTTCTTTCTTTCTTTCTTTCTTTCTTTCTTTCTGTCAGTCCTGGGGCTTGAACTGTAGGTCTGGGCAATTGTCCCTGAGCGTCTTTTGCTCAAGGCAAGCACTCTACCACTTGAGCCACAATGTCATTTCTGGCTTTTTCTGCTTATTTGGTACTGAGGAATCGAACCCAGGACTTCATGCATGCTCTAGGCAAGCATTCTACCACTAAGCCACATTCCCAGTCCCAGGGAATCATCTTTTGAAAGGAGTCTGCATGAATTGTTTATTTAGCATTAAAAATGAGGAACTGGAGAGGTATCTCAGCTCAAATATCACATTCCTAGCATGTGTGCAATCCTGAGTTCCTTCTCCAGTACTGAAAATTCTTTTTTTTTCTTTCAGTTGTGGGGTTTGAATTCTGGGCATGGGTGCTATCCCTGAACTCTTCAGCTCAAGGCAAGCACTCTACCACTTGAGCCACAGTACTACTTCCAGTTGTTTTTTTTAAAACTAATTTTTAATATTTTACTTATTTGTTTATTTATTTAGTCGGTCATGGGTCTTGAACTCTGGGCCCGAGTGCTGTCCCTGAGCTCCTCAGCTCAAAGCTAGCACTCTACCACTTGAGCCACAGTGCCACCTCTGGCTTTTTCTGCTTATGTGGAGCTGAGGAATCGAACCCAGTGCCTCATGCATGCAAGGCAAGCATTCTACCACTGAGCCACCTTCCCAGCCCCCTACTTCCAGTTTTATGGTGGTTAATTGGAGATAAGAGTCTCATAGACTTTGCTGCCCTGCACTGGCTTTTAACCACGATCCTCAGATCTCAGCCTCCTGAGTTGCTATGAAACTTCTTTTAAAGTAATGATCAGTGGTGAGCCTGAGGCATGAAGATGCCTTGAGACGAGCCTGGTCCACATTATATTATGGCTTTTTTTTTTTGGTCTGTCATGGGACCTGAACTCTGGGCCTGGGTACTGTCCCTCAGCTCTTCAGCTCAAGGCTAGTGCTCTACCACTTGAGCCACAGCACCACTTCTGGCTTTTTCTGCTTATGTAGTGCTGAAGAATTGAACCCAGGGCCTCTTGCATGCAAGGCAAACTTTCTTACCACTGAGCCACCTTCCCAGCCCCTGGTCCACATTATGAAGGCCCTGTTTGTTTTGTTTTGTTTTTTTTTAAAAAAAGCCAGGTACCAGTGGCTCACACCAGTAATCCTAGCTGCACAGGAGGCTGAGATCTGAAGATCAGTATCCAAAGCCAACTCGGGTAGGAAAGTGTGAGACTCTTTAATAAACCACTTAGAAAACCAAAAGTGGCGCTGTGACCCAAGTGGTAGAGCACTAGTCTGGAGCTGAGTAGCTGAGGGACGGACAGCGCCCAGGCCCATAGGTCAAACCTCATGACTGACAAAAAAATAAAAATAAAAGGTAAAGGTTGATGGTTTTTATATCTGTGTAATCCTACTCTGAAAGCTGTACCTGAATGTCATTTAAAGCCAGTCTGGGCAAAAAAGCCCACAAGATTCTTATTTCCAAAATAATATGCAAAAAGCAGAGCTAAAGGTATGGCTTATGTGGAGAGATCACCAGGCAAGCAATCAAGCAAGTTAGGAGGCCCTGAATTCAAACCTGCTACCAGCAAAAAAATAAAAATCAAGCACTTAAAGATTCTCATGTCCCTTATTCACGCCCCCCCCCATACAATAGTTATCTTCACAGTAGATTTTGTAAGTAAAGGGTAGTCATGCAGTGCAGAATACAAAATTAAAGCCCTGAATAGTTGCTAATAACAGTACTTAATAGACTTTTAAGAACAGTAGAGAAAAATGGTAATGCATGCCTATAATACCAGTATTTGAGTCACAGACAAGGCAGCCTGGGCTACATAGTGAAGCCCTATTTCCAAAAACTAAGTTTACTGTAACGGCCAAATCAATTTGGTTCAGTAGTAAAGTACTTGCCTAAAGACCCTGTGTTTGCTCCACAGCACTTCCAAAGGAAGAATAAAAGCAAAATCTATGGTTGTAAATGGATGATTAAACTTAAAACCACTCATTGATCAAGATGCTTACTAGTATCCTTAGGAAGTGTGGAAAGTTTCAAAATTGTAATAGAAACTAAAAACTTTTGCCTAACATTGTGCCATATTTGCTTTAAGCATATTTTAAAATCTAAAATCAATGGGGGGGAGAAGATGTCATGTATACAGTCACAGCTAACTGGAAAAGGGAGAGGAAGAAAGGAAATTATAGAGTACAAACTTCACCTTTCTCCATAAATAACCTCTTTTATAAATCAGCATTTATCATTTCCAAAAGATGTTTTAAAAAGCTTTTGTATTTTACCCACTTGTGAAGGAACTGTTTTGTTAGTTTTCTATTCCAATATCCTAGCTTAAAATTTGTTACAACTTTTTAAGAAGAAAATTTGAGATTGAGGGTCTCATGTTGCCCATGCCAGTCTTTCTGTGCTCAAACTCCTCCCCTTTAGTGTCCTGAGTTGCTAGGATTCTAGGCATGTACCACCCTAGGTGGTGTTGATTTTTTTGGTGTTGAATTTATTAGCTTTGAACTCTTAGTAGTTGTTGGTACTTTTGAATTTTCTGTGAAAACAAATAGGGCCAGCTTTTTTCTTCGCAATTTTCATTTTATTTTTCTTTCCCATTGGTTTGAAATTCTGCTCTTGTTTATGCATTTCATATTTTGAAACTATTTTTAGGCATATGAAAATCAGTGATTATTCTGCTGAATAGGTCTTTTTTGTTTGTTTGTTTTTGGTTTTTTTTTTTTTTTTTTGCCGGTCGTCGGGCCTGAACTCTGGGCCTGGGCACTGTCCCTCAGCTCTTCAGCTCAAGGTTAGCACTCTACCACTTGAGCCACAGCACCACTTCCAGCTTTTTCTGCTTATGTGGTGCTGAGGAATCGAACCCAGGGCCTTATGCATGCAAGGCAAGCACTCTACCACTGAGCCACTTTCCCAGCCCCTGAATAGGTCTTTTTATTATGTTATTCCCCCCCAGGCTTGCCCATGCTTCTGTTTTTATTTCTTTCTTTCTTTCTTTTTTTTTTTTTAAAGTGGTACTGGAGTTTGAAGTCACACTTGTTCGTTTATTTTTTTGGTCGGGATGGGGCTTGAACTCTGGGCTTGGGCGCTGTCCTTACGCTCTTCAGCTCAAGGCGAGCACACTACTGCTTGAGCCACTCCGGTTTTCCTAGTGGTTTATTGGAGATCAGAGTCTCACAGACTTTCCTGACCGGGCTGGCTTTGAACTGCAATCCTCAGATCTCAACCTCCTGAGTAGCTAGGATTATAGGTGTGAGCCACCGGTGCCCGGCTTGAAGTCACACTTGTTAGGCAAGTGCTCTGCCACTTGAGCACCATCCTTAATCCTCTACTTAAAACCTAACCTTTGTTTAGTACCTTATCCTGTAACTTCAACCTTTTTTGAGTATTTCCTGAATAACCTAATCCCCCTCCACGGTATATTCTCTATTAGTCCAACAAATCATATTAGACCTTTTTCTTATGTATGTGTGCTCGTAGAAACTAGGGCTTGGCTTTGGAATCTCATGTCTGGCTTTTTTGCTCACAGCTCTACCACTTGAGCCACACTTCCAGTTCTGGCTTTTTGCTAGTTAATTGGAGATACAATTTCATAGGTTTGTCTACCTGGGCTTTATTTATTTATTTATTTATTTATTTTTCTTTGGGGGAAATAATTTTATTTAGGTCACAGCCTGAGAGGCTGAAAGTCTAAAGAACAGATAAAGACTCTTCCCAGAGCCCTCTGATGGGGTACATGTAAGAAGGGTCACATCTTGAAACTGGAAGGCAGAGGGACTAGGTGGGGCTGGCCTCGGGTTTTTATCCCTCTCCACAACTAACCAGAGTCCCATGAGATGCCTTCATCTCTTCCAAAGTTGCCCTACTGACGAAGAACCTTTCTCTTGGTTCTACTACTTTTTTTTTTTTTTAATTGTGATTAAGTGGTTACATAATTTCCCAAATTTCACAGTATTGCAGGATAGTGATGCTCAGTTAAAGTCACAAACACATTCTAACTTTCCTGGAGCAAATTGTCTATTACGGTCTATAACATTTATGAGTTCTATGAGTTTTTCGATAGTTATTTCTTCCACATTGGGTGGTATGTACATTTCTTTCATTTTGCATAGCATCAGCTGTTCCCTCTTTCCAATTGTTCCCTCCTTCCCATCGCTGCCATTAAGTTGCTTAGTTCATTTTGGTCAATGTCCTGTGCAGCTAATGGGTCCCGCTGTTGAATGTTTTTCCCTGATTCCCTCTAGTTCTGTGTCGTCTTCCTGGGTCCCCTCCGGAGTATACATATATACCATACATGTGATCAGCAGCATGGGGTTATTTAGTAGTGGTTTGACCAGATGAGTGGAAGTTCTTTGTTTCTTAAGTCCTGTTAATTTTGTTGTATCACCTTACATTTTGGATTTATCATCCACTTATCAGGGAGACCATGTACTGTTTGTCTCTTTGTTCTTGGCTTACCTCGCTCAACATGATTTCTTCTAGCTCCATCCATTTCCCTGCAAATGTCATTATTTTGTCATTTCTAATGGCTGCATAATATTCCATTGTGTATAGATACCACAATTTTTGGATCCATTCATCTGTGGTGGGACATCTGGGTTGTTTCCATATCCGGGCTATTGTGAACAGTGCTGCAATAAACATGGAGGTGCATGTGTCCTTGTATACTGGTTCCTGTTGTTCAGGATAAATACCTAGAAGTGGTATGACTGGGTCATAAGGGAGGTCAATCTTTAGCTTTCTGAGGACCCTCCAGACTGCTTTCCAAAGTGGATGTATAAGTGTACATTCCCACCAGCAGTGTAATAAGGTTCCTCTTTCTCCATATGCCCTCCAGCATTTGTCGTTGGCTGACTTTAGAATGTGGGCCATTCTGACTGGGGTAAGGTGGTATCTCAGGGTTGTCTTTATTTGCATTTCCTTCACAACTAGGGATGGTGAACATTTCCTCATGTGTTTCTTTGCCATTTCTATCTCTTCATCTGAGAAGTCTCTCTTTAGTTCCCTTGCCCATTTAGTAATTGGTTTGTTAGGTTTGAGAGGGATTAGTTTCTTGAGTTCCTTGTATATACTGGATATTAACCCCTTGTCTGATACGTTGCTGGTAAATATTTTTTTTCCCAATTAGTTGGTTGTCTTTCTAGCTTGGTTACGATAGCTTTAGCTGTGCAGAAGCTTTTTATTTTAAGGTAGTCCCATTTGTCGAGTCTCTCTTCAATTTGTTGTGACCCTGGGACTCTGTTCAGGAAGTTCCTTCCAATGCCTATAAGTTCAAGTGTCTCTCCTACTCTGTCCTGCAGTAATTTTAGAGATTCAGGTTTAATGTTAAGGTCTTTAATCCATTTTGAGTTGATGTTTGTGCATGGTGATAGGCTGGGGTCCACTTTTATCTACCTGGGCTTTAAAACCTGTCTGGCGGGCTGGCAGGGTGGCTCAGTGGTAGAGCGCTTGTCTTGGCATGCATGAGGCCCTGGGTTCGATTCCTCAGCACCACATAAGCAGGAAAAAAAAGCTGGAAGTGTCGCTGTGGCTCAAGTGGTAGAGTGCTAGCCTTGAGCTGAAGAGCTGAGGGACAGCGCCCAGGCGTAGAGTTCAGCCCACGACCGGACCCCAAAAAAAAAAATCTGTCTGGCTTTAAACCTAAATTCTCAGATCTTAGTGTCCTGAGATGCTAAGATTTATATGGGTGAGCTACTGCCACCTGGCATCCATTTATTTTTGTGCTAGTATCAGAACCTGAACTTAGGGCCTCCAGTTCTTACTTGACTTTTGCCCATGACTGGCACTCATCACTTCAGCCATACCTCTAGTCTAGCCTTTTTGATGGTTAATCAGAGATTTTTGTAGACTTCTCTGCCTAGGTATCCAGGAGGTTTCAGTCTCCAGCTTATCTTGGACTTTTATCCTGAAAACTTAATCGTTTATAATTTTCCTTATCTGAAGCAGTGAGTTGATTCCTTCATTTCGCTTATGTAGAATCAAATTCTTGGCCATAACTATTGGCTTCAGCAAAACCCAAGTAGGCTAAGTTTAGTGCTAATTGTTACTCTCCTATAGCATTTCTAGACTATAGAGTTTTTTCTCTTTATATTTTAGTCACTTTTATGGCATTTACAGTAAAATATGTGTATCATAGTATGGATTTACTATGCTATCTTGATAGTGTCTGTTGTAGGCTTCCTAATCCCCAACTGTTACTACTTTTCCCTTCTAGTGACTTACTGAAGGAACAAACACTCAGGAAGAAGGCAGAGTTAGAATCTGCACAGTGTCGCCTGCAACTTCAGGTCCTCACTGATGAATGCACTAAACTTCATGATCGTGTACAGGTGAGTGTTTTTAAAAAGAAAGGAAATTGAGCGTGGCCAAGTGGCTGCAGCTGGAACAAGAGTGTGGCGAGGGCATGAGCTGCAACATGGGGCCCAGAGACCGCCTGGGATGCGGCTGACTTGGAGGGCTGCCGCCTGCCACATACTGCCACCAGAGGCGGACAACTCAGCAGGTGGATGCCCCAGGAGCCGCAGGTGCTGGTTCTTTGTTCCTTGCAGTGCAGCTGGAGCTCTGAGCCCTGTTCTGGATTTGGCTTGTTTTATGCATTATTGTATACCATCCTTTTCTCAGTGGCCTCTTCATTTGTTAAGAAAGTACAAAACATTCATGCTGTAGAAATTAATGCATTTCCATATGTGTTTCAGATGCTAGTTATTTTCCCTTGCTTAATATACAGAAAAACTGGTTTTATCACGTTTTGTTGTGTTTTTTTTAGCCAGTCGTTGGGTCTGATCTGAACTCTGGGCCTGGGCATTGTCCCTTAGCTCTTCAGCTTAAGGCTAGTGCTCTACCACTTGAGCCACAGTGCCACTTCTGCCTTTTTTTTCTGCTTATGTGGTGTTGAGGAATCGAACCCAGGGTCTCGTGCAAGCACTCTACCACTGAGCCACTTTCCCAGCACAGAAAAACTGGTTTTATAGGCCTAAAAGGTCAATGACTTTTCCTCCTTCTCAGAGGATTGCTTGGTAGTCATTGCCTTTAGCTGCCTAGTGTTTATGTTGCTATTTGATGGCCTATTTCTCAAGAGAAAATACAGCCTTTGGGATGCTTTCTTCATCTTGTTCACCATCACCTGAGTTATCCTTATTGTGAGGCCACCATTTTTGCTTGGTTCCATTACTACAGGGGTGGACTACTACAGGGACATTTGCAGCCATTGGACATGATGTGTTTGCTACAATGACTCTAGTTATTCTGAGGAAAATGGGAAAATCCGTGGACTGTTTTTCTCAGCATTTGGTATTATGTCATGGTTGGCCTTCTTGAAAGCATCATTGTCCTCTTTATAATTGGGGAGGGGAGTCTGCCTAACTGAGTTGGACAGGTTGTGTTTCATATTCATCAGGCTCCTAGATTTTGGGGAGGTCAGATGTTTATCACAAAAACAGTTCAAATAGAAAATGCAAGACCTGGGCTGGGAAGATGGCTCAGTGGTAGAGCGCTTGCCTTGCATGCATAAGATTGCAGATAAGATTTGCCTATGCAAAAAATGTGAGACCTTATCCCAAGTCAAAAAAGGAGTGAGGGTATGGTTCAAGTGGTAGAGCATCTGTCTAGCAAGCATGAGGTTCCAAATTCAAACCATAGTATATATATTATCAACTTTGTTTTTTTGTCAGCCATGGGGCTTGAACTCAGGGCTTGAGTACTGTCCCTGAGCTTTTTCACTGAAGGCTATCACTACAGTTCGAGCCACAGGGCCACTACCAGTTTTCTGGTAGTTAATTGAAGATAAGAGTCTTACAGGGCTTGGAAGGTGGATCAGTGGTAGAGCGCTTGCCTTGCATGCATAAGGCCCTGGGCTCAATTCCTCAGCACCACATAAGCAAAAAGAAAAAAGCCGGAAGTGGCGCTATGGCTCAAGAGGTAGAGCGCTAGCCTTGAGCTGAAGAGCTGAGGGACAGCGCCCAGGCCCAGAGTTCAGGCCTCACAACCGGACCCAAAAAAAAAAAAAAAAAAAGAGTCTTACAGACTTTGCTGCCTGGGGCTGGCTTTGACCCACAGTCCTCAGATTTCAGCCTCCTGAGTAACTAGGATTATAAGCCTGTGCCACTGGCGCTGTCATGATCTACATTTTCTTTATGGTTAAGGTATTTGAATGAAGCCTATTCTTTGTTTTGTGCTACAACTTGGGCTTAGCTTTTTCTGTCAAGGCAGGTGCTCTTTCCCCTTGAGGCACAATTCCAATTCCAGCTTTTTGATGGTTAGAGAAGAATCTCTTGGACTTTTCTGCCTAGGATGGCTTTGAACCATGATTCTCAGGTAGATTTCAGCCTCACGAATAGCTAGGATTATAGCATGAGCCACCAATGCCTGCCCTTGAAACAAATAGCTAGCTGCAAAAACTTCCTTGAATGATTTATCTTCCTGAAATCTACTATTAGTAAAGTTAGGCATTTAGACAACATGACCAAGGGCTTTCAATCTCTATATTTGATGTGTTCTCCTTAAACTATAGTTGATTATTTAAAGTACTATAAAAACACAGTTTTCTAGTGTTTATTGTAACATTTTCATATGTAATGGACAAGAAATAGTTTATCAGAGCAAGAAATTATATTTGAGAAAGCTTTGCATTCACAAAACCTTTCATTTTCAGGACTTGCAAAAACTTATTGTATGGCACCGGGACCAGATTTTACGGCAACCTGGGTGCTCCCAAGGTAGTCCTCCAACATGTCTGGCTTTCAGCCAGGGACAGCATAAGTACCACTTTCAAAAGAACTTTACAGTGTCTCAGACAGGAAATTGCCGAATCATGGCATACTCTGATGCCCTGGGCTGCTTGGCGATCTCACAGCCTTCTCCTCAGGCTGCCTTCCTTCCAGGTAAACAATCAAGAACCTTGACTAGGGCTGGGAATGTGGGTTAGTGGTAGAATGCTTGCCTAGCGTGCATGAAGCCCTGAATTCGATTACTCAGTGCCACATAAACAGAAAAGGCTGGAAGTAGTGCTGTGGCTCAAGTGGTAAAGTGCTAGACTTGAGCAAAAGAAGCTCAAGGACAGTGCCCAGGCCCTGAGTTCAAGTTCCAGGACTGACAAAAACAAAAAAAACCCCATAACTTCATATCTATCATTGGATTCTGTTTATTTTCTCTAAGAGTCTCACGTACTTTCCTGCCCAGGCTGACTTTGAACCATAATCCTCCCATCTCAGCTTCCTGAGTAGCTAGGATTACAGGTATAAGCCACTGGCACCCAGCTCTCTTACTAATTTTTATTCAGTTAATATTAAACTTGTAGCCGGATGCCAGTGGTTTCCACCTCTAATCCTAGCTACTCAGGAGGCTAAGATCAGAGGATCACTGTTCAAAGCCAGCCCAGGCAGGAAAATCTGTGAAACTCTTATCTCCAATTAACCACCAGAAAACCGAAGTGGCTCTGTGGCTCAAGTGGTAGAGCACTGGCCTTGAGCTGAAGAGCTGAGGGATAGCGCCCAGACCCAGAGTTCAAGCCCCATTACTGACCCCCCAAAAAAAAAATTATATATTTTTTTGTTTTGGTTTGAAGGAGGGTTGATTTTTGTTTGGGAAATGTAAGTTATAACATTGGGGAATACTTTCAAGATGTGCTCAAACTGGCATATTGAATTGAAATCTTATTGTACAACAATTTAAAGAAACAATACATTGTTTTTAGTAATTCCCTTTTGCATATAACTGAAAGTTACTGTTACTTTTCTTTGGTAGGCTTTGGTGTAAAGATGTTAAGTACTGCCAATATGAAAAGCAGTCAGTACATTCCAATGCATAGCAAACAGATCCGTGGACTGGCCTTCAACCAGGAGTCCAGAGGTTTACTGCTCTCTGCTTCACTAGACAACACTATTAAACTGACCAGGTGAGTGAATGAAGAGAAGGTGGGGCCTTAGCCCCACTGTATTCAATTAATATCAATGTTGAAGGTACCTTTAGCTCCCTCTTGCTGATCTGAGGCATTTTATATTCTCTTAAAAGTAGACATAACAGGTTACTAAATATGTAAGTATTGTTAAAATGTATTTTACAAAATGTGTTATTGTGCAAATGAGAGTAATATTTGAGAGATTTTTAGAATGACAGTATCTAGGAATCATTGGTATGTTGCATCAGAATTACTATAATAGGGGGCTGGGAATGTGGCTCAGTGGTAGAGCGCTTGTCTTGCATGCATAAGGCCCTGGGTTCGATTCCTCAGCACCACATAAGCAAAAAGAAAAAAGCCGGAAGTGGCGCTGTGGCTCAAGTGGTAGAGCGCTAGCTTTGAGCTGAAGGGCTGAATGACAGGGCCCAGGCCCAGAGTTCAGGTCCCACAACCAGATCCCCCCCCCCCCCAAAAAAAAAATTATTATAATAGCTTAGGACTGCATATTTCTGGTCTGTTACCTAGGTAGTTCTGCCTAACAAAGATGATTGGTTACCAGGCATTATTCTCCTTGATTGACATGATAGATTTTTTTTTTCCTTATTGTGGGGCTTGAACTCTGGGCATGGGCCTGGTCCTTGAGTTTTTCAGCTCAAGGCTCATACTCTACCACTTCAGTCACAGTGCCACTTCTGGTTTTCTGGTGGTTAATTGGAGATAAGAGTCTCACAGGTGTTTCTGCCTGGGCTGGCTTTGAACCATGATCCTCAGATCTCATGAGCCTTCTGATTAGCTAGGATTACAGGCATGAGCCACCTATGCCCAGCTATGATGGCATTTTTGTCTTTTAAATTCTTTTAGTAATGTGAATCAGATCTGTGCTTGTTCTGTGCTTTTGTCTTTTAGAAAATAGTTTTGTGTTTTTTGGGGGTTTTGTTTTTTTGTCCTGGGGCTTGAACTCTGGGGCCTCGGCACTGTCCCTGAGCTCTTCAGCTCAAGGCAAGGGCTCTACCACTTGAGCTATAGCACCACTTCTGATTTTCTGGTGGTTAATTGGAGATAAGAGCCTCACGGACTTTCCTGCCCAGCCTGGCTTGAACCATGATCCTCAGATCTCAGCCTCCTGAGTAGCTAGGATTACAGGCGTGAGCTACCATTGCCCAGTTTAGAAAGTAGTTTTAAGGGTGCTGGTAGCTACTGTAATCCTAGCTGCTATGGAGGCTGAGATCTGAGATTGTGGTATGACAAAAACGGCTCAAGCCGTTTCATGTACTTTTACCTGGGATCTGTCTTAGACTATAGTGCTCCCACAGATAGCCTCCTGTGTGCCCTGAGGTCACAAGCAGCATACACCACCATATCCAGATTATTGGTTTAGATGCCATCTCACTAATTTGTGGTCATGCTAGGCTCAGGATGTGGTTTTGTCAGTCAGTCTTTACCTCTCTTGTAGTTAGGATTCAGGTATATGTCACTACTTCTGGCTCTTTTGACTTTCTTTTTTGACTTTTTTAAAGCACTGGTAGCTCACAGATGTTATCCTAACTACTTGGGTGGCTGAGATGTGAGGATTGTGGTTTGAAGCCAATCCAGGCAAGAAAAATCAGTGAGACTATATAACCAGTGAAAAGTTGGGCATGCTTGGGCACTGGTGGCTCACACCTGTAATCCTAGTTACTCGGGAGGCTGATATCTGAAGATTGTGGTTCAAAGCCACCCCAGTCAAGAAAGTCCGTGAGACTCTTATCTGCAGTAAACCACTCCGAAAACCAGAAGTGGTGTTCTGACTCAGGTGGTAGAGCATTTGCCTTGAGATGAAGAACTGAGGGACAGTGTCCAGGCCCAGAGTTCAAGCCCCACAACTGTCTAAAAAAAGCTGGGCATGGAGGTATGGCTTAAGTGGTAGAGCAGAAGCCTCAAAGCAACAAGTTAGCGTGAAAGGCCCTGAGTTTAAGCCTGAGTTTAAGTACGGGCACCAAAAAGAAAGTAAAAATAAAGCTTAAGGTTAATTTTGGACAAAACTTTAGTGTAACTTCGTGTTTGTACGTAGAATATTGATGGTGTGTGTTTTTTAAGTGTTTAAAATGGGGACAGTATTAAGTATCAGGATGATGGATCATAATTTTTTTAACTTAGTCACTTACTTCCTTTGTAGTTTAAGAAGAAAGCTGGTGGTCCTCAAAACGTCAAAAGTTTGAGAATTCAGAGGGCTCTCTGGGCAGTACTATGAGGAAATTAGGGATCCAGATAGTTTGAGGTTATGGGTATGTTTTCAGTAAGGATTATTGATACTTGGATAATCTTTGCCTCCCTGTAGTAAAAATGTTTGTTACTTCTACAGCCTGGAGACAAATACTGTGGTTCAGACTTACAATACTGGACGCCCTGTATGGAGTTGTTGCTGGTGTCTTGATGAAAACAATTACATCTATGCTGGACTGGCCAATGGTTCAATTCTGGTATATGATCTTCGAAACACGGGCTTTCATATGCAGGAATTAGTACCTCAGAAAGCCAGGTAGGGGAGCCAACTTCCTTTTTTCTATGGGAAACTGCTTTGTCTTGAATTATGTTTGTAATGGTTCTCAGTGTCCGTAACTGGTCAGCAATTCTCTTAAGATCTGATGTTTCCCCACCTCAAAGTCAGTACAATTTGTGTAATTTTTCACAGTTGTGGAAAGCTCTGGTAACAAATGTAGCCAAGTTTATAGAATAATATTAATCTAACACGGCAAAATAGAAATCATATCTTTATTTAGAATCTAGCTCCACTATTTATGAACTGTGTGGTCTTGGTCATGTTTCTTGGCCTATTAAACGATTAACAAAGACTTTAGTAGCCATAGGACTCCTTTACATGGATGCTGTAGTATTCCATGTGTGCTAGCACACAAAACAAATTGATAAAATAACCTCAATGATTTAAGACAGACACCTGTAATCATTACCAGTCAGGAAGCTGACAACCAGAGGATCATGATTTGAAGCCAGCCTGGAGGTAAAAGTCTATATAGATTGCAAAAAATAAACCACATAAAGCTAGGCTGAAGATGTGTTGACTCGAGCTTAAGAACAATTTTGTCTGAAAATACCATATTACTGATTTGTCATTTATAACTCAGTTACGGGTTTAGGACATAATGCTGAATCCATCTCAGTGGTTTGTTCCTGGAGATTTTTGAAGCTGTCAGAAAGTGAATAAGGTGGGGCTGGGAAGGTGGCTCAGTGGTAGAGTGCTTGCCTTGCATGCATGAGGCTCTGGGTTCGGTTCCTCAGCACCACATAAGCAAACAGAAAAAAGCCGGAAGTGGCGCTGTGGCTCAAGTGGTAGAGCGCTAGCCTTGAGCTGAAGAGCTGAGGGACAGCACCCAGGCCCCATCACCGGACCCAAAAAAAAAAAAAAAAGAAAGTGAATAAGGTCTGTTAACCTAGTCAAAATTCAAAGTTTTTTTCCTTTCCCTCCCTTTTTTGCAATAGTACATATAGAGCACAGGGTCCTATATGCTACGAAAACACTTACCACTGACATTCATTTCCAGGACTAAATGAAAAGTATCTTGTTTAGTCTTTGTTGGAGATAAGAGTCTTAAAGACTATCCTGCCTGGGCCAGCTTCTAACTGCATTCCTGGGGGTCTCAGCCTCCTGAGTAGCTGGTATTACAAGTCAGAAGCATGAGCCACTGGTGCCTGGCTCAGGTTTTTCTTTTTTTAAACAATGCTGGGGCTTGGCTGTATGCTTGATAACTTGATAGGCAAGCATTCTACCACTTGAGTAATGCCACCTTGTCCCTTCACCCCACTCCTGTTAGTGATTTTTCAGATAGTGTCTTTTTTTTTAACCTAGTTTGACCTGAAGCTACAACCCTCCTGCCTTTGCCTCTTCAGTAATGCATTTTTTGCTCAAGGCTGGGGCTCTGCCACTTGAGCCATGCTCCACTTTGGTTTTTGGTTGTTAATTGGAATAAGAGTCTCAAAAACTTTCCTGCCCAACCTGGCTTTGCACTGCTATTCTCAGGTGCCTGCCACCTGGGTAGTTAGAATTACAGGCATCAGCGGGCCCCCGACCCCCACACCACCTTTGTAACACACGATTCCTTTGCTTTCTTCAGATGCCCACTGGTATCCCTGTCATACATGACCAGAGCTGCTTCAGCTGCATTTCCTTACGGTGGGGTGCTTGCTGGAACCTTGGAGAATGCTTCCTTCTGGGAACAGAAATCTGATTTTTCTCACTGGCCTCATGTGCTACAAATGGAGCCAGGGGGCTATGTAGACTTTCAGATAGAGAACAGAACCCGACACTGTCTTGTAAGCTACAGACCTGGTAAGTGCTGAAGTCCTTGGGGGCCTTCTGATTTGTTTGGGAGCAGAATGGTGGTAGAGAGGAAAGAAGTTCTTGGCCTTGCCTTTGGCTCCTCATAGACTAAAAGGCCTGTTATTGATACAATAAGGATGATGGCTCCATGTTCCTGTGTAGAGCCTGTTTTTCTGTTCTTAACTGTGAGAATTGGAACAAATAGATGCATAATTAGGGATAGTTTCTCTAGGATTCCCTGTATCTTAAAATACTTCCTCTTAAGGACTTTGAGTCATTTTAAGATCAATTTCTTTTTCCTTTCTTTTTCTGGTGCTGGGACTGGGATGGGACTTGAACTCAGGGCCTGAGCTCTATCCTTGAGCTTTTGTGTTCAAGGCTAGCACTCTACCACTTGTTTAATTAGTGCTTTGAAGCAGATGCTCTACCTCTTGAGCCACAATCCCAGCCCTCAGGAGATAGTTATTTATCCTGTCCTCATGCTAAGTACCATGTGTCCGTCTTTAGCCGTGTAGAAAATTTTGATAGACTCCCATCTGGTAAAGCAATTCTGGAAATACAGCCCAAGTAGTAGTAGAACACTAGCCTAGCACTGCCAGACTCTGAGTTCAAACCCTAGTACTAACAAACCCAAAAAACATTTTTATAACAACAGGGAACATGTTGAGTTTTGAGTCAGTGGGATCAGAAACAAGTAGCTACACAAATTGAGAACTTCTCAGGGAAGGACAGGTTGAACTAGAAGAAAAAAGTCAGTGTACAACTGACTTTCAAACTTAGGTTTGGTCTGAAAATGATACCTCTGCTAATGTATAAGACAAGATGGTTGGTTGGAGTTAGTCATTAAAGTGCCCACACTTCTATATTTGAAATAATATTTAAGCTGGGAAACTAACTCAGGTTGACTCTTTGGATACTTTTGGCTCTTAGCAAATCATACTGTAACTTGTACAGAAAGCTTAGGGGTTCGGGGTTTTTGTTTTTGTTTTTGTCTGTCCTGGGGCTTGAACTCACTGTCCTTGAACCTCTTTGTTCATTTTCAAGCTAGTACTCTACCACTTGAGCCACAATGCCACTTACACCCTTTTTGTGTTCATGTGGTACTGGGGAATCAAATCCAGGGCTTCATGCATGATAGGCAAGCACTCTTACCAATAAGCCACATTCCCAGCCCTGGGGAGTCCAGTTTTGTTTTCTAGCTTGTGTTTGCCTCCCTCAGTATCTCTGATACACTTCTGTAATTTACAGGCTTTTATCTTAGAAAATGTCTTTAGGAGCCAGGTGCTGGTGGCTCACGCCTGTAATCCTACCTACTCAGGAGGTTGAGATCTCAGGATCGAGTTTCAAAGCCAGCCCGGGCAGGAAAGTCCTTGAGACTCTTATCTCCAATAAAAACCACTAGAAAACCCGAAGTGGTGCTGTGGCTCAAGTGGTAGAGTGTTCGCCTTAAGCTTACTAGTGCAGGGACAGTGCCCAAGCCCTATGACTGACAAAAAACAAGAAAAAAAGAAAATGTCTCTAGGAACTAATGGACTCCTCATTGTGCCTAAAAGTTTTTTTGTTTTTTGTTTTGTTAGTCCTGGGTCTTGAACTCAGACCCTGGGCACTGTCCCTCAGCTGCTTTTTGCTCAATGCTAGCACTCTATCACTTGAGCCACAGTGCCACTTCCAGCTTTTTCTGTGTATGTGCTACTGAGGAATTGAACCCAGGGCTTTAGGCCTACTAGGTAAGCACTCTACCACTGAGCCACCTTCCCAGCTCCTAAAAGAAGTTTTTAGCCAGAATTCTGGAGTGATAAATTGCTGAGCAGAGATCTGGATTCAGTGATTTTACTAAAAAACAATACTGCAGTCTTAAATTTGCTCTTAGCTGGGTGCTGGTAACTTAAAACTAGCCACTCAGGAAGCCTAAAATCTAGATCTTGGTTCCATGCCAGCTCAGGCAGATAAATGCTGAAAGTGGAGATGTGGCTCAGGTTGTGAACAAAAGCAGAACTTCAGAGTTCAAATCCCACAAATAAGAAAAAAGAATAGGCAAAACCTACTGTAGAAAACTTGCTTGATTCTAGCTTGCACTTGCAGGTATGCTTACCATTTCGTGTATGTACAGCTTTTCTGTCCAACTTAACTGTTGTAAATGCCTAAGATTTAGGTATGCCATTCATTTTTTTTTCTCTCCCTTTGTTGTAAGACAGGAACTGAAAATTGGTGCCTGATACTTTGCTCATTGGCTAGCTCTACTAACTGAGCCATTCCTCCAACCCCGAGGGTTGGTAGTTTCTGTTCTTTTTCTTCATTAATTTCTCTAGTACCCTCTCCATGAGGAAGCACTGATTTCTCTGTTCTATAGATAAAATCCACAAGACCATACGAAGTGTACTGATGGAACTATCCTACAAAGTGGGTGATACTGGAGAGACACTCTGCTCCTGCCAACCTGTGCAGACATTCCTTGGGGGACCCACCTGCAAATTATTGACCAAAAATGCTATTTTCCAAAGCCCGGTGAATGATGGCAGCATCTTGGTGTGTACTGGAGATGAAGCAACAAATTCTGCCCAGGTGAGCCTATTATCTTTTACAGTTTGGGAACTAGGATGTGACTCAATGGTAGAGCATCTGCCTTATATGTGTGAGACCCTGGGGTTCAATCCTCAGCACTACCCCAAAATTTTCTTTTTGTACAATGTTGATAGAGAAAATCTTGAGCATTTTTGTTCAGAGGTATGTAAAAGTTCTGCTCTATAATCGTGTGTGTGTGTGTGTGTGTGTGTGTGTGTGTGTGTGTGTGTGTGCGTGCGTGCGTGCGTGCGTGCGTGCGTGCGCGCGCGCGCACGCATGTGCATGTGTGCTGGGTTTTTTGTTTTGGGGGGCTGGAGGGATTTTTTTATTTTGTCAGTCCTGGGGCTTAAACTCAGGGCCTGGGCACTGTCTGTACTCAAGGCTAGTGCAAAACACTTGAGCCACACAGCCCCATTTCCGGCTTTTTCTGCTTTATGTGGTACTGAGAATCAAACCCAGGGCTTCATGCATGCTAGGCAAGCACTCTACCACTAAGCCACATTCCCATCCCAGAATTATTTTTTAAATTATTTTTTTAAAAAATACACTGAAAGCTGGCCACTGGTGGCTCAACAACTCGAATACTAAGCTACTTAGAAGGCTGAGATTTGAGGATCACATTTCAAAGCCAGCCTGGGCAGGAAAGCAGGTGAGAGTTTTGATGGGTTTTTTTTTTGGTCAGCCATGGGGCTTGAACCCAGGCCCTGGGTGCTGAACCTGAGCTTTCTACTCATGACTAGCCCTCTACCACTTTGAGCTACACTTTGTACCACTTTTGGCAGTTATTTGGAGATAAGAGTCTGATGGGCTTTCCTGCCCTGGCTGACTTCAAACTGCGATCCTCAGATCGCACCTCCTGAGTAGCTAGCACTATGGTAACAGGTCTGAGCCACCAGAGTCTGGCTAAAAATACAGGATGCATCATCAACAAAATCTGTCTTGTTCTTTAAGATTACTGTTACTTCCCCCGTTTTTTTTTTTTGTTTTTGGTCAAACTCAGGGCCTTGCACTTGCCAGGCAATGTAAGACTATCTCTACTAAATTAACACACACACACACACACACACACACACACACACACACACACACACACACACACACACACACACACACACACACACACACACACACACACACACACACACACACACACACACACACACACACACACACACACACACACACACACACACACACACGCCAGAAGTGGAGCTGTGGTTTCAAGTAGTTAGAGCACTAGCTTTTTTTTTTTTAAGGTCCGGTCGTGGGGCCTGAACTCTGGGCCTGGGCGCTGTCCCTCAGCTCTTCGGCTCAAGGCTAGCACACTACCACTTGAGCCAAGCACCACTTCCGGCTTTTTTTTTTCTGCTTATGTGGTGCTGAGGAATCAAACCCAGGGCCTCATGCATGCAAGACAAGCGCTCTACCACTGAGCCACCTTCCCAGCCCCAGAGCACTAGCTTTCAGTAAAAAGAACGTTAGGCCCTGAGTTAAGTCCAAGGACTAGCACTAAGAAAATAAAAACCAAACTGAAACCTCTAAAATAATTAAGACATTAGGTTCATTAGTTTAGAATGAAATTAACAGATGATGGAGAAATTTATAGTGGAAGGATAACCTGTTGCCACCTTGAATGTATTGGCCAATCTTAGCATAACTGTGAGTGAGTGAGACAGAAATAACATAGCTCTTTAACATAAGATCATATGAAGACATGGTATTGTGAAATTCTTGATCTTGTATAAGTAAGTCTAAGCAGTGCTGTCCAATACAATCATACTAGCCACATGAGTACTTGAAATGTATGTAGTAAGTAAAAATGAAGAACTCCATTGTTAGGGCAGTTACTCCTCAGCTGAACTGACTGCTGATGTTTTTGCTTTATTTCTTTAGCTGTGGAGTGCTTGCAGTGGCTCAATACTGCAGACCCTGAAGTGTGATCAGCCTGTCTTGGACATCTGCCCATTTGATGTGAATCATAACAGCTATTTGGCTACTTTAACCGAGAAGACTGTCCATATCTATAAATGGGAGTGATCATGGTCATGAGACTTTCAGACTCATGATTAATGTTAAATGTTGTTTATAGCATCTAGCAACCCTGAAATCTCTGCTTATTGCCTACAAACTAGAACTTGTAAGATCATAGTTCATTTGGATTATTGTAAATTTAGAACTTAAGGGCCACTAAGACACTGTGTTGTCTGTTGTGTGTATGCAATTGTGCATCTGTTGTATCCATTTAAAGAGTAAGTGGTACTCTATCTTCATTTCTTGGGTTAAAATCTTCATGTATCTTTGCTGGGAATTTTTATTTTCTAAGATCTGATGGACCTTGGTGAGTCTTCTCAGCAGTAGTTTGTGTGTGTGTACCAAACATTTTCTGGAGTATATGACCTCAGTTGTCTATTAGCTTGGGAGAGCTACATCCTAGAAAGTGATTTGTTTGCACGCAGAGGTTTTCCTTCCATTGAACACAAGAGGGCACTGTAGAACTCTGTAGGTTTGATTTATTTCTGAGTTTACAGGCTGGTAACCAGTTGGTAACTTGGTCTTATCCCCCTCAGAAATGTGTTGTATATTGTGTGCTTTGTAGTAACAAAGTCATTTTACAGCCACCCAGTGCTAGGATGTTGGCAAGTCCTATGATGAATAAAAGTGACTGGTTGTCTATATAGAACCTTACTTAGTTAATGGCCAGTTTGTTGCATTATTATTGTTAAGGAGGACCGGTTGTTTGAGCAATAGGGAAATACTATCTTCTAGCTAGCTTAGGATCTCAGGGTTTTATCAAAGACAGTGAGTGCTTTAATGACTATTTCCTTCTTGCTAGGAAAAAAACGAAGTAGCATGACAAAGCTTTTACTTGAGTCTTCCCTAATACTAGAGATGAAGAACAAGGGACTAAGTTTTTCAGACTGTTGTGTATAATGAGGGGGAGGGCTTGTCTCATTTTGATAAAGTACCTATCTTAGTAGGACCAATCTTTTTGAAGTTAGAAGTTGTTTTTTAAGTATTTATAATTCCCAAGGCTTTCCTATGTGAACCTGATGTTTGATTCTAAGTACCTAATCTTCCCTGGAAGCATTGGTGAAATTTCTGTTCACAGAAAGATGATAGTGATTGAAGACCTATCAGTAACAGGAAGGTACCTACCAACTTTCATTCCAGTCCTGGATTATTCAACTTGGGGAGCCCAGTAGATACTCGGGTTCTATTCATCCACTCTGCTGTTCTGCTAAACCACTATCCATTGGGATTTGCCTCAAGTTGTGAGCAAGTCCGTGTTCTTAGGAGCAGCAGCATGGCTATTAATGTGACTCTCTTAAGTAACTGTTATGAGATAGTACCTTTTTATAACAATTCAGACTATAAATTCCTGAGCTATTACCAAGATATTTCTTACTATTAAGGAATTGTTAGAGTAGATTTCCCCAGAGTTCCAAGTTCTAGCTATGTCTTTTAGTAAAACACATTTGAGGATATTTTATTTTTGAGGATGTTTTATTTTTAAGGATATCTTTTTAAAAGCCAGCTTTCATAGCCTGTGGAAAGCCCACCTTTCTCAGGGAAGTTAATTCTTGATATGTTGAAGCCTGGAGCTTCAGTGGCAGAATAGTATTTGAATTGAAAAGCAAAATGCAAGCACTATATAGTGGCATGTTTAGTGATATGGTACACTTCTATGATCTGGGAGTCTGAGGCCAGGAAGGTCTCAATTCAAGTTCAGTTGTTGGCTATATAGTGAGTTTGAGGCCAGCATAATGTACCTAGCAAGACTCACCACCCCTACCTTGACCCCACACACACACAAAAAAAGGATAAAACTAATTTGACTGCAATAGATTGCCACAGAGAGGATGCAGATAGAGCAGAATTAGGATTTAACTTACCTTGTGGCAAGTCAGTTTACATCAGTTGATGTTAATTGGTTTTTCCAAGAGTAGGAACTAGGGGACTTTTAACCAAGGAAGTTGAATGGATGTCAAATATTCCCAATCCTTTAAATTTTGCAATTCTAAATTTGGATTTTGGTGTTGAGGATTGGTCTCTGCACTGGAAAAAAGAGAAAAAGAAAACTTCAGGCCAAGCATGTAGCACACACCTGTAATCCCCAGAACTCTGGAAGTAGAGGCAGGAAGATTTCAAGTCTTAGTCCAGCCTGGGCTACTGAGGAAGACCCTATCTTAACCCAAAAGAAAAAGTAAAGCCTGTTCTATCTCCTACTGTCACCCCTACTTTTGTAGCAGACTTTATTTAAAAACCTACGCTCTAGTCTCCTCAGCACCACCAGGGTCCCTGCCCCTCTGTTTCTTTACCCCTATCTTCAAAATTGTTCTTCCATTTTAGAGTTTGAAATTCAGCAAATTCAAAATATCTTGTCATTGTATGTATCCTCGCATCTGGCTTGAAAACAAGGCAATGGAATTTCTGTGTTTAATGTACATATGAAAATAAAGGATTTTTCCATGTGTTACAGCTGGTTTTTTCTTTTTTCTCTGCCTAGAGGCAGGAATATGCTACCTGGTAGATTTTCCTTTTATGCAATAATGGGTCTGAGTTACATAGGATGGTCTCTAGAATTGAAGTAGACAATTTAAACTGATGAGTCAGTGGGAGCTTTAGGTGGTGATTTGCTTTTTGCTGTTTTTCTCTTAACACAGTTCATATGATTGTTAACTCTTTCTCTAGACTCTCCTGCTTTCTAGCTTCCTGTTTCAGAATCTAAGTTAATATGAGAGGTAAAATGAGGACTTTTTTCATTTTCTTCAAGTGATTGGCAGCCCTTAAGACCGTGGCAGTAGACAATTATGGGCAGTCAGATTCCTGCTCGGCAGTTTTGGCCACTTGGCTCAGTTTCTTCTGTTTGAAGTCAACACTTTTGTCATAAACAAGGAATTCTGCAATTAAGCTTGAAAGGCTGAAAGTGTCTTCCAGTTAAACCGAAATGAGTATACTGGATTCCAAGGAAACAATCTCTAGGTAGAACCTTCCTTAAGGAATCATATGCTTCAAGGAAAGTGACAGGTCGGGTAGAAATCCCAAATTACTAAGAAACCTATCACTATTGTTTTTCAGTCTTTTCCTAAAGTTCTTAAAGTGTTTTATGTCAACTTGTGTTTGCGTTTCAACTTGTTTATAGTTAGCGGTCATTTATAAAGTCCTTCCCTAATGTTAATTCTAAAACTGTACTATGACATACTTATTGTTCATTTTATTTTCTTTTTTTTTTTTTTTTTTGTCAGCCGTGGGGCTTGAACTCTGGGCCTGGGCGCTGTCCCTCAGCTCTTCAGCTCAAGGCGAGCGCTCTACCACTTGAGCTACAGCGCCACTTCCGGTTTTCTGGTGGTTTATTGGAGATAGGAGTCTCACGGTCTCTCCTGCCCGGGCTGGCTTTGAACCGCGATCCTCAGATCTCAGCCTCCTGAGTAGCTAGGATTACAGGCGTGAGCCACCAGCGCCCGGCTCATTTTATTTTCTAAGGGAAGGATTAAGATCTGCATTTGTCTGCTGTCTGACGTGGAACATGAACTCAGCCTGAGCTTTGTCTCTGAGGGTTTTTTTTTTTTTTTTTTGTGGTTGTGGGGCTTGAACTCAGGGCCTAGGCACTGTCCCTGAGCTTTTTCACTCAAGGCTAGTGTTCTACCACTGAGCCACAGCTCCACTTTGGTTTTCCAGTGGTTAATTTGAGGTAAGTGTTTCTCATATTTTCCTGGGCTGGCTTTGAACAGTGATCCTCAGATCTCAGCTTCCTGAGTAGCTAAGATTACCAGCATAGTCCACCAGCACCCAGCTGTCAAATTAAGGTTTTAATAAGTAGTGATGAGCCAGGCACCAGTGGCTCATGCCTGTAATCCTAGCTACTCAGGAGGCTGAGATCTGAGATCATGGTTCAAAGCCAGCCCAGGCAGGAAAGTCCATGAAACATCTACAACAGTGTAGACCAATTATTATCCCATGTTTAAAATGAAATAGTCATGTATATTATTGTAGCAGTTTATGCTCTTCCAGTTACTTGTCTTAGGTCCCTAGGTACAAAGGCCGGGACCACCACTGTCCAATGAAAGAGGAAAATGCTTTATAAAAGTCATTGGTGCCGCCGGGCGCTGGTGGCTCACGCCTGTAATCCTAGCTACTCAGGAGGCTGAGATCTGAAGATCGTGGTTCAAAGCCAGCCGGGGCAGAAAAGACCGTGAGACTCCTATCTCCCATAAACCACTAGAAAACTGGAAGTGGCGCTGTAGCTCAAGTGGTAGAGCACTCTGAGCTGAAGAGCTGAGGGACAGCACCCAAGCCCCATGACCAACAACAAAAAACAAAAGTCATTGATGTGATCTAGAACCATATAGTTCAGTGCTCTCTTCATTGTGAAGAGGGAAGAGTGTAAGTAGAGTGCACGGCTGGTTGAATAAGCAGCCTGCTGTTGAGATAGATGGGAGGCATGCCATGAATCCCTACCGGCTTCTGAGGAGTAACTAGATGTATCCACTCCAATCAGAAGGGCTCCTAAGGGTGGTCATGGCCCACAACTTAATATCTGGGTTTGTTACATGTTGAAGAAAATAGGAAGTCCACAAGGTAAAAAGTCTTGGAGCTTTTGTTAACTCAGCAAAGCTTTAAGCTTCCAACAATTAGATGATGTGCTAGTTAATGAAAGTTGTAAATGGAAGGCTGGCAGACTAAGAAGTTAATCCACTTTGGATAAAAGGTTATACTATGCCTTCAAACTAATTCTCATAGATCCTACTATTTAAACACCACCAGTGGCCGGGCGCTGGTGGCTCACGCCTGTAATCCTAGCTACTCAGGAGGCTGAGATCTGAGGATCACGGTTCAAAGCCAGCCTGGGCAGGAGAGACCGTGAGACTCCTATCTCCAATAAACCACCAGAAAACCAGAAGTGGCACTGTAGCTCAAGTGGTAGAGCACTCGCCTTGAGCTGAAGAGCTGAGGGACAGCGCCCAGGCCCAGAGTTCAAGCCCCACGACCGACAAAAAAAAATAATAAAATAAACACCACCAGTGTTAAAACAGTACTTGGAAGAAGACTACTGATAAATTCCTAGGCTGTACTCTAGTGGGTGTTGGGGTTGTGTGGAACCAATGGGAAGGGAGATGATTGTGGAGAAGTGGAAAAGTATCCACATCCCAGAAGTCTAACCTCAAACAACCAAACCTAGTGAAGTTTTGCAACCTGCAGGAGCTTTTCAGATGGCCATGACCCTATTTCCTCTCATAAGGCTGGTGTCAGACTATTGAGGTAGAGATGAACAGTGTTTCATTGTCACTCTACCTCATTTTACAAATGACCCAGATGATTTTGTTGGGAGTATTTTGTTTGTGTGCTAATCCTGAGGCTTGAATTCAGAGTCTGGGCACTGTCCTTGAGCTGTTTTTGCTCAAGGCTAGCACTCTTGAGCCACAACTCCACTTCTGGCTTTTTGCTGGTTATTTGGAGATAAGAGTCTCCTGCCAGGCTGTTTTTTTTTTTTTTTTTTTTGGTCGGTCATGGGGCTTGAACTCTGGGCTTGGGCTCTGTCCCTATACTCTTCAGCTCAAGGTGAGCGCTCTACCGCTTGAGCCACGGCGCCACCTCCGTTTTTTTTGTGGTTTATTGGAGATAAGAGTCTCATGATCTTTCCTGCCCGGGCTGGCTTTGAACCTTGAACCTGAGATCCTGAGATCTCAGCCTCCTCAGTAGCTAGGATTATAGGTGTGAGCCACCAGCACCCAGCATCTGGCAGGCTGGTTTTGAACTGTGATTTAGATCTCAAATAGGATTAGTTGTGGCTAACCAAGGCTTCTGAGATGTACTACCTGAGAAGAAAAAATTCATAAAGGAAGAAAATAAATACCTGTTGCAGCTCTGAGACTAACTGCAATGATAAATGTTACCAGTTTATTCCACTAGTCAATTCTAATTTTTTTTTTTTTTGGGTCCGGTCGTGGGGCCTGAACTCTGGGCCTGGGCGCTGTCCCTGAGCTCTTCAGCTCAAGGCTAGCGCTCTACCACTTGAGCCACAGCGCCACTTCCGGCTTTTTTCTTTTTGCTTATGTGGTGATGAGGAATCGAACCCAGGGCCTCATGCTTGTAAGGTGAGCTCTCTACCACTGAGCCTCCTTCCCAGCCTGTCAATTCTAATTTTTCTCTCAGAAAGTGACACCCAAAGAAACTGGAGATGAGTCTCATCTCATCTTCAGCTCAAGGCTAGCACTCTACCATTTGAGCTACAGCACCACTTCTGGTTTTCAGGTGGTTTATTGAAGATAAGAGTTTTCACAGGCTTTCCCACCCGGGCTGGCTTTGAACCTCGATCCTCAGATCTCAGCCTCTTGAGTAGCTAGGATTACAGGCATGAGCCACTGGCGCCCAGGGAGTCTCATGGATTTGTGTACTCAGGCTAGCTTTTAACTCCAGTCCTCAGATCTCAGCCTCCTGCATAGCCAGGATTATAGGCATGAACCTAGCTTCATACTCTTTGATCTGAGGATTGAATGTAGGATCTCACCACAAATGCTAAGGACACACTTCTCTCTACCGCTGAGCTACATTCTCATCCCTGAGGTATTTTATATTGAAAAGTTAATAAATGATGCCAAGAGACCTGAGTTAAGTCAATCATCATTTCACTGGTTTGGCAGTTTGTGCTTTCTGTATGATCTAGTTTTGCCTGACATAGCTTGAGCTGGCCAAGTTCCCAGATTTCTGTGACTCGCTTCTTGGTCACTGTGATTTTAAGAAAGCTTTATCCGCCTCCCTATCTCCAGAGGCAGTCTGTGGCTGGTATAGTATTTCCTGAGCGCATGATGAAAGATAGGCAACTGCTAGCTTCTCA
This sequence comes from Dipodomys merriami, assembly GCF_024711535.1. Taxonomy (NCBI): domain Eukaryota; kingdom Metazoa; phylum Chordata; class Mammalia; order Rodentia; family Heteromyidae; genus Dipodomys; species Dipodomys merriami. The sequence continues at coordinate 2,246,028 of NW_027203115.1, read as the reverse complement.
GAGCAGATTGTCAATTTCTGGCCTTAACTTGGCTTAAAATAGTCTCCCACATGTTATCTGAGCACATACAGACCAGTATTTATTGAAAATTAATGGCCCTTAGTGACTTCTTAAGCACTTCTGGTGATAGCTCTGACTTGCCTATCTTAGACAACCCTAGATGGGCCAGATAAATATGTTCACTAGCAGACACAAGGCAACAAGGCAGCCATGCCATAGTGAATGTTTAAAGTTGGCAACCTCAAGATCATTTTTATGGCAGTAGCAGCAGTCATTTACTTTTTTTTTTTGCTGGTCCTGGGGCTCGTACTCAGGGCCTAGATACTGTCCCTGAGCTGCTTTGTGTTCAAGGCTAGCACACTACTCTTGAGCCACAAGCCACTTCTGGCTTTTTTCAGTAGTTTATTAGAGATAAGAATCCTGTGGACTTTTCTGCCCTGGCTGGCTTTGAACCACAATCCTCAGATCTTAGCCTTCTGAGTAGCTAGGATTACAGTTGTAAACCACCAGAGCCCGGCAGTCATTTGCTTTCATTCTTAGAGATAGAGGCTTCAGGTCAGCCATAGTGGACAATTATACCCATAGAATACTCAGTTTCAGGGATGTCTTTTGTGGTTCCTTAAGCCTTCTGCATCTTTCAGTACTATATTTGATCTACATTTGACTACAAATGTGTGGTTCAGAACAATAGAAGCTATGTTTCCTGAACATGATGACCAGCAGCAAGCCATTCTCATTCCCCAATATGTTGCATTGCCAGTGGGATAAAAATGCACTAGGTCAAGAGGCTGAGATCTGAGGATCAAGGTTCAAAGCCCGCTGGGCCAGGAAAGTCTGTGAGACTTATTTCTAATTGCAGCTGTGGCTCAAGTGGTAGAGTGCAAGCCATGAGCACAAAAGTGCAGGGACAGCTCTCAGGTCAAGAGTTCAAGCTCCAAGATCAGGGGAAAAAAAATGCACCAAGGTGGTGAGTAGACTCAGGAATTCCGCTTGGAGGGAGGCTGTCTAGCTGTCTACAGGCTGGCAGCATTCATCCTGGTCACTCATTTAATTCCTGGACACAGAACTGTTGACATCGTTACATTATGCCACAGCTCTTAGAAGCTGACCCAGGCCTGATGCTAGCTCAAATGATACAATGAATGTGAAGAAGCTTTGGGAAGGAGGAGGGGTCACTAACATGGGGTAGTTTAGCACTACTAGGTAGTGCTAAAGATATTACATACAGGTCAGCAAAAACAGTTGCTGACACAAATCTGTGTCCTCAAAGGCATGTTTTGTTATTTTCTTTTCATCCTTGAAATACAAGTCAAAGTTCTGGTGTGGAATCAAAATTCCCAGGTAAAGGGCTTCATAACTGATTAATAATATTGGCTATCAAGTTTGGAGTTTCATAGTGTGGGCTGGACACTTCACTATTTTTATTTACATTGAGCTATAGTCTGCCAAAGAGCAAGGATTATGACTTGTGTACTATTCAGTGCTGCTTGGCTCCCTGGATAAGAAAGTTATTTTATTTTATTGTTATTTGGTGCTGGTCCTGGGGCTTAAACTCAGAGCCTGGGTACTGACTGTCCTGAGAGCTTTTGCTCAAGGCTAACTCTATCACTTGAACAATAGTGCCACTTCTGGCCACTTGAGCAACAATGTCACTTCCTGCTTTTTTGAGTAGCTTATTGGAGATGTGTCTTGCAGACTTTTGTTGTTGTTAGACTACCACTTGAGCCACAGCGCCACTTCTGGCTTTTTTTGTTTATGTGGTACTGAGGAATCAAACCCAGGGCTTAAAGCATACTAGGCAAGCACTCTACCACTAAGCCACATTTCCAGCCCTCACAGATTTTTCTACCTGGGCTGGTTTTGAACCATGGTCCTTAGTTCTCAGCCTCTTGAGCAGCTAGGACTACAGGTGTGTGCCAGCTCCTGGGACATATATATATATATATATATATATATATATATATATATATATATATATTTTTTTTTTTTTTTTTTTTTTTTTTTTTTTTGGGTCCGGTCATGGGCCTGAACTCTGGGCCTGGGCACTGTCCCTCAGCTCTTCAGCTCAAGGCTAGCGCTCTACCACTTGAGCCACAGCGCCATTTCCGGCTTTTTTCTTTTTGCTTATGTGGTGCTGAGGAATCGAACCCAGGGCCTCAGGCATGCAAGGCAAGCGCTCTACCACTGAGCCACCTTCCCAACCCTGGGACATATATATATATTTTTTTTTTTGGTCCGGTTGTGGGGCCTGAACTCTGGGCCTGAGCACTGTCCCTCAGCTCTTCAGCTCAAGGCTAGTGCTCTACCACTTGAGCCACAGCGCCACTTCCGGCTTTTTTCTTTTTGCTTATGTGGTGCTGAGGAATCGAACCCAGGGCCTCAGGCATGCAAGGCAAGCGCTCTACCACTGAGCCAACTTCCCAGCCCGGGACATATATTTTTAAGATTGGTTGGAGGAGCTGGGATCAGAAGGCTCATACCTACAATCAGGAGGCTAGATCTGAAGATAGTGGTTCAAAGCCAACCCAGGCAGAAAATTACATTGAGATCCTTGTCTCTAACCAGCAAAAAGCCACAAGTGGACCTGTGGCTCAAGTAGTAATCAGAAATTGAGCTGAGGCTCAAGTAGTAGAGTACCAGCCTTATGTAAAAAAGCAAAGAGAGAGAGAGGTCCTGAGTTCAAACCTTAGTGCCAGCACACCAAATAAGTGAATAAAATAAATTATCTATAAGATCTCCAGTATTTATCTGCTGAGGCTGGTTTTGAGCTGTGATTCTCAGATCTCAGCCTCCTGAATAGCTAGGATTATAGGTGTGAGCCACCAAAATCCATTTTTTCCCCCTTATATACTCTGCTACTTACTGAACTATGTCCCTAGCCCTTTTATTTGTTTAGAATTCATTTTATTTTTTTATTTTTTATTTTGTCAGTCCTGGGGCTTTTTTGGGGGTAGGGAGATCCTGTCGTGGGGCCTGAACTCTGGGCCTGGGCGCTGTCCCTCAGCTCTTCAGTTCAAGGCTAGTGCTCTACCACTTGGGCCACAGTGCCACTTCCAGCTTTTTTTTTTTCTGCTATATGGTGCTGAAGAATCAAACCCAGGGCCTCATGCATGCAAGGCAAGTGTTCTACCACTGAGCCACCTTCCCAGCCCCAGTCCTGCAAGCTAGTGCTCTACTACTTGAAGCCACTTCTGGCCAGGCGCTGGTGGCTCACGCCTGTAATCCTAGCTACTCAGGAGGCTGAGATCTGAGGATCGCGGTTCAAAGCCAGCCCGGGCAGGAGAGACCGTGAGACTCCTATCTCCAATAAACCACCAGAAAACCGGAAGTGGCGCTGTAGCTCAAGTGGTAGAGCGCTCGCCTTGAGCTGAAGAGCTGAGGGACAGCGCCCAGGCCCAGAGTTCAAGCCCCACGACCGACAAAAAAAAAAAAAAAAAAGAAGCCACTTCTGGTTTTTGAGTGGTTAACTGAAGATAAGAGTCCCATGGGGACTTTTCTGCCCAGGCTGACTTTGAACCATCATCCTCAGATCTCAGTAGCTGAGGATTACAGGCACAAGCCACCAGCACCTGGCCTACTTTATTGTTATTGTAGAGGTGAAATACAGAGGGGTTACATTTATGTATATCAGGTAATGAGTACATTTCCTTTTGTAGTGTCACCCGTTCCCTCATTTTCTCCCATTCTCTCCCTCTTATCCCCACCCATGAGTTGTATAGTTCACTTTCATCAGTGTCCAGTGCACTCCACTGCTGCACTTTTGCACTCTTTTCCCTCAGCTTCTGTGTCCTCTCCCCACCCTCCCACAGACGTGCACGTGAATATATCAAAGTACAGAATCATCCAGAAAAAAAACAAATTTAAAGAAGTTTTGTTTCTCTATATTTGGTTTTGTTTTGTTTTGGCCAGTCCTGGGGCTTGAACTCAAGGCCTGGGCACTGACCCTGAGCTTCTTTTGCTCAAGGTTAGCACACTACCACTTGAGCCACAGCACCACTTCTGGCTTTTTTTTAACGTGGTACTGAGGAATTGAACCCAGCACTTTATGAACGCTAGGCAAACACTCTACCACAAGCCATATTCCCAGCCTATGTTTCCATATCTTTTTTGTTTTTTGTTTTTTTTTTTGCTTATGTGGTGCTGAGGAATCGATATCTTTTGAGTTCATTTCAGTATATGTATTATTTTATATAAATAAGAAGAGGTACTTAAGCATTGCACTTTGTGATTCTCTCCTAAGACTCTTGATCTCACTGTATATGAATATCTAGAATCCTGTGTAATTTGTCATATCCCAGTGCATTTTAGATCTAACTTTTGCAGATCAGGGAGAACATGTACCAGCTGTCTCTCTGATCTTGGCTTACCTCACTTAACATGATTTGCTCTAGTTCCATCCATTTCTTTGCAAATGATACTATTTTATTCTTTTGATGGCTATGTAAAATCCCATTGTATATAGGTACCACATTTTTTTTTTTTTTGGTTGGTCATGGGGCTTGAACTCTGGGCTTGGGCACTGTCCCAGTTTAAGGTGAGCGCTCTACCACTTGAGCCATAGCACCACTTCTGGTTTTCTACTGGTTTATTGGAGATAAGAGTCTCATGGACTTTTCTGCCCGAGCTGGCTTTGAACCGTGATCCTCAGAGCTCAGTCTCCTCAAGTAGCTAGGATTACAGGTGTGAGCCACCGGCACCCAGTGGTACCACATTTTTTGGATGAGTTGTTTTGTATCTTGGCTATTGTGTATAGTGCACGTAGTCCTTTTAATTTATAAATATATAAAAATATATGATTTACTTCTTATTGGGGTGCTGAAGATTAACCCCAGGCTCTGTATACACTAGATAAATGTTTTACTACTAAACCTCCAGTGCCTATTTCATTTTGAGGCAGGTTCTAATTTGCCCAGGGTGGTCCTTAACTTTTTCCTTTGTTTTTTGGTAGGTCATGGGGCCTGAACTCTGGGCCTGGGCGCTGTCCCTCAGCTCTTCAGCTCAAGGCAAGCGCTCTACCACTTGAGCCGCAGTGCCTCTTCTGGTTTTTTCTGCTTATGTGGTGTTGAGGAATCAAACCGGGGCCTCATGCATGCAAGACAAGCACTCTACCCCTGAGCCACCTTCCCAGCCCTCCCCCCTTTTTTTTCGTCGTTCCAGAGGTTTGAACTCTGGGCCTGAGCACTGTCCCACGGCCTCTTCAGTTAAAGGCGAGCTCTCTACCACTTGAGCCACAGCGCCACTTCTGGTTTTCTGGTAGTTAATTGGAGATGTTTCCAGGATTTTACTGTCCAGGCTGGCTTTGAACTGCGATCCTCAGATCTTAGCCTCCTGAGTAGCTAGGATTACAAGTGTGACCCGGCTCTTTCCTTCTTTCTTTCCCTCTTTCTTTTTCTCCTTCCTTCCTTCCTATCTTTTCATGCCAGTCTTAGGGTTTGAGGGGCCAGAACTCAGTCCCTGAGGATTTTTTTTTTTGTTAATACTACTGCTCTACCGCTTGGAATCTATCTCCACTTCTGGTTGTGTGTGTGTGTGTGTGGTTAACTGGAGACAATAATCTTAATAAACTTTCCTGCTCTGGCTGGCTTCAAAGCGTGGTCCTCAGATCTCAGCCTCCTGAGCAGCTACAGTGGATCCAGGCGTGAGCCTCCGGTGCCCAGCGGTCCCTAACTTTCGATGGAGCTCCTGCTTCCGCCTCCCCACCGCCCCAGACCCAGAGGCTCCCAGGTTCCGGACACACCTGACTGGCGTGTGCTCACACACAGAGCTTTTTTTCCTCGCCGCCCAAGTCACTGAACTGGCTACATATTCCACCGGCCATCTTGGTTGTGGCAACCCCAATTCCTTTGATTTTCTTTTTTCGCCCTCTTTCTGTAACGACAACTCAGGCAATTAGCCCACGCTCCTACCCAGGCTTTCAAAGCATTCCCAACTCCCCGCGAAGGAACGCCACCTTCCCTTCCGCCAAACCCCGGGAATAAGAAGCCTTTCCAGCCCGGCCTCCGCCCTCGCCCTCCTCCAGGTTCGCGGGTCCACGCCAGCTGGGGAGGGGCTCGCCGGGACCACGCAGGCCACGCCCTTGACTCCGCCCCCTTATTTAAATACGCGGCGCCGGCGGGTGCGTCGAGCTCGCCGCGGATCCAAGATGGCGGCGTGTGGACGTGTACGGAGGATGTTCCGCTTGTCGGCAGCCTTGCATCTACTGCTGCTAGCGGCGGCGGCCGGGGCCCAGAAACTCCCTGGCCAGGGTGGCCACAGCCAGGGTCAGGGCCTGGGCCTCGGGAACAACTTTGCGTCCATCGTAGGGCAGGCTGGCGGTGGCGGCCTGGCGGGTCAGCAGCTGCCCCAGCTACCTCAGTCATCGCAGCTCCAGCTCCAGCTCCAGCAGCAGCAGCAGCAGCAGCAACAGCAACAGCAGCAGCAGCAGCAACAGCAGCAGCAGCAGCAGCCGCCCCAGCCTCCTCAGCCGCCCTTCCCGGCGGGTGGGCCTCCGGCTCGGCGGGGCGGAGCGGGGCCCGGCGGGGCTGGCGGGGGCTGGAAGCTGGCGGAGGAAGAGTCCTGCCGAGAGGACGTGACCCGCGTGTGCCCCAAGCACACCTGGAGCAACAACCTGGCGGTGCTGGAGTGCTTGCAGGACGTGAGGGAGGTGAGAAGGCGGGAGAGGCCGGGGAGGCCGGGCCTGGTGCGGGCCCCGGGGTGTCGCGGGCCCGGGGCGCCGCGGATGTCGGCCGGCTGCCCGGCTCGCTCCCTCTGTGCGGCGCTCGCTCTCGCCCTCCCTGCCCCTCACACCCCGGTGCATTCGGGGAAGTGAGCCCCACCTCTACCCCTTCCCGGGCCCTGCTTTTCTCTTCCCGGTTGCAGGGGTCTGGGAGAAGATCTCGGCCCCGGGCAGCGGTCCGCCCAGGCCCCGAGTGTGTTTCTGTTTGCTCCCGTCTTTTGTGTGATGCTGTATTTGCAGAGTGTGGCTCCTTCCGGAAACCCAGTGGAGGATTTTTGCCGGCAGTTTCGACCAGGATAATTGGGAGCAAGTCATCTTAAACATGAAAAAAAATGGGAGATTTTTTTTTCGTGGTGTTATTTGTTTTGTTTTTGGTTATGTTAAAGATCTATTTAGGTATTCGCAATAGGTTTTGTTTGGGTCGGAAACCTGGATTCTGTTCTGATGTGGATTGTAGCCACGGCAGAATTTTCTCTTTACCCAGTTTCTTTTGTATGTAGTAAAAAATAATTTCTGCTATTTACCTAGTGTTGAAACTAATGTATCTGTGTTTTTTTTTCTTTCCACTTCCTTTGGTCAGTTGGTAGAGAGCCTCATTTTTAGTCTACTACTTGAACTGAAGTCCTAAATTTTGAAAGTTAGGGCAGCATTTTAAGCTGTGGTACATAGGCAGTGTTTGTGATTGGATTGAGGGGCCCTTCTGAGGTCTGAATATAATTTTAACGATCCTTCTCCCCCATCTTATTGGAGATAGAAATGCGAACCTCCCACATACATAGTGCTACAGGCCAGAACTACATCCACAGTTCTTAACAGTATCTTTGTGTATGTGTGTGTGTGTGTGCATGTGTGTGCAGGTGCATGTGTGAGTGTGTATGTGTGCTGGGCCTGGATGCTGTCTCTGAGCTTTTTTGCACAAGCTAGTGCTTTACCAATGGAGCCACAGCTCTACTTCAGTCTTTTTGGTGGTTAATTGGAGATAAGAGATTCATTGACTTTCCTGTCTGCCAGGCTTCAAACTGTTGACCTTAAGATTTCGGCTTCCTGAGTAGCTAGGATTACAGGAGTGACCCACAAGTGCCTTGCTTTAACAGTACCTCTTAATGAGTTCTTAGATCTTATGCTATTTGTATAAGTCAGTTAAGAGTTGCTGATAATTTCTCTCTCTCTCTCTCTCTCTCTCTCTCTCTCTCTCTCTCTCTCTCTCTCTCTCTCTCTGTGTCACATGGGCTTTGTCCCTAAGCTCTTTTGCTCAAGACTACCACTTTGAGCCACAGCACCGCTTCCACTTCTTTTTGAGTGGTTAATTGCAGAGAAGAATCTACTGACTTTTCTGCCCAGGCTGGCTTTGAATCCCCATCTCTGCTTCCTAAGTAGCAGGATTACAGGCTTGAGCCACCAGTGCACAGCTCCAGATGTTGATTCTTTCCTTCCTTCCTTCCTTCCTTCCTTCCTTCCTTCCTTCCTTCCTTCCTTCCTTCCTTCCTTCCTTCCTTCTTTCCTTCTTTCTTTCTTTCTTTCTTTCTTTCTTTCTTTCTTTCTTTCTTTCTTTCTTTCTTTCTTTCTTTCTTTCTTTCTTTCTTTCTTTCTTTCTTTCTTTCTTTCGTGTGGTCATGGGGCTTGAATTCTGGCCCTGGTCACTGTCCCTCAGCTCAAGGCCAGCGCTCTACCACTTGAGCTACAGCATCACTTCCAGTTTTTTTGGTGGTTTATTGGAGAGTTTCACAGACTTTCCTGCCCGGGCTGGCTTTGAACCATGATCCTCGGATCTCAGCCTCCTGAGTAGCTAGGATTACAGGTATGAGCCACCAGCACCCGGCATGATAATTTCTTATCTAATGCTGCAAACCTAAGTGCATGTTTGACAATTTTTAAAGTCTGAAGGTAAATCTTCAAAAGTCTAGGTAATTGTAATTAGATCCAAAGGTTAATAAGTAGAAAGAATCTGATTTCAGGGCTGGGAAGGTGGCTCAGTGGTAGAGCGCTTGCCTTGCATGCATGAGGCCCTGGGTTCCATTCCTCAGCACCACATAAGCAGGAAAAAAAAAAGCTGGAAGTGGTGCTGTGGCTCAAGTGGTAGAGCGCTAGCCTTGAGCTGAAGATCTGAGGAACAGCGCCCAGGCCCAGAGTTCAGGCCCCATGACCGGACCCCCAAAAAAAATTTAAAAAAAGAAAAAAGAAAGAATCTGATTTCAGTTCCTTTGGGATATTTTATCTTAGAAATTATTCATGCTAGAGGCATGGCTAAAGTAGCAGAGTGCCAGCCTCACAAATGGGGGAACCTGAGTACAAACCCAAATACTACAAAAAAGAAAATAAAGACTTGTTCAAGGCCACAAGTTCACTTGTTTGGAGAAATGTACTGTTCTTGATATTTCCTCTTTCACTCCAGTGTAATATTTGCTCTAATATTTTTTACAAAAATAATTCAGAAAAAGACATTCATAATTAAGAGACTGAGTTTTTAGAGCCACCAGAAGTTTGGGATTGGGGAGGGGGTGGAGAGAAGACTGAGATTTGAGCTTGGGGCCTTTTGCCCTTGGTTTACTTGCCTGGCTGGTGCACTATCTCTTGACCCACACAACCCTGCTTTTTGCCAGTTGTTTTGGAGATGGAGGGCTGTGTATGTGTATATATGTATATGCTGGTCCTGGAGCTTGAACTCATAGCCTGGCCACTGTCCCTGATCTTTTTTGCTTAAGGTTAGTGCTCTACTACTTTGAGCCATGCCACCACTTCCCATTTTCTGTTTGTTATTTGGAGATAGAGTCTCATGGACTTACTTGCCCGGGCTGGCTTTAAACCCTGGTCCTTATATCTCAGCCTCCTGAGTAGCTAGGATTACAGAGGTGAGTCACCAGCACCCAGCCTTCAGCTATTCTTGTAGCAGATACAGCTAAGACCTTAACTCTATCAAACATTTTGGATTTTTATATTTGGATTTTGAGGATGCTTAATAGATGTTTCAAACTAAGTTCCTAATAATAGTGGCCACACACATTCTTAGTGGATTGTGGCAGAAGTAGGACATTGTTAGGGAAAGTTTCAAAATGTGGTCAATCCAAGGAGTGAATATTTCTGTGCTTTACATAACATAATTTTGAAGTCTGTTTAATTTAGTGGGTACTGTTTTTCTTACATTTAGTTAATACAAAGAAAATAACATAGGCCTGAAATTTTAATCTCCAACTCCTACTATTGACTTTATGATTCTTAAGAAGGATATTATTTCAGAAACTACATTTTTTTCTTTCTTTGAGGAGATACTAATATGTAAATGCTGAAGGTGTTAGGTCTTGTGTTTCCTTTTTGTAAGGTTCCAGATTTAATTCTGGAATTCAGAAAAAATAATTGTCATCTGATTAAGAATGAGTAAATTGATGGATGTGGTTTTATGTTCCAGAGGAGGAAAGGTGTCATGTAAATTGGAGGTGTGACTGCTTTGGGGCATGGGAAGAGCCAAATTTCCAATTTGATGGATTTTCCTCCAAGTTTCAGGACTATTTGCTTGCTACGCAGGCATTCTACCACTTGAACTACACGACTTCAGTTTTTTTTTTACATAGGATCTCACACAGTTGCCTGTGGTCTCCCCTCTTAGCTGGGATCATAAGTATGAGCTACCTTGCCAGCTTCTTCTTTTTTTTTTTTTTTGGTCGGCAGTGGGGCTTGAACTCTGGGCCTGCGTGCTGTCCCTCAGCTCTTCAGCTCAAGACTAGCACCTTGCGACTTGAGCCACAGCACCACTTCTGGCTGAGGAATTGAACCCAGGGCCTCATACATGCGACACAAGCGCTCTACCACTGAGGCAACTTCCCAGCTCTAGCCCTTCTTTTTTAAGATAGAATCTTGCTATTTTTTACTTGGGCTGGCCTTAAACCACAATACTTACATATTTGCCTAGCTTTTCCTCCAGTTTTATACATTGAAGTATTGAAAGAAGAGTACCACATGTATTTCTGTTGATTTTGTTGTTGTTGTTGTTTGTTTGTTTTTTTGTCAGTTGTGGGTCTTCAACTCTGGGCCTGGGTGCTGTCCCTCAGCTCTTCAGCTCATGGCTACAGGGCCACAGGGCCACTTCCAATTTTCTGGTAGTTAATTAGAGATAAGAGTCTCATGTACTTTCCTGCTTGGGCTGTCTTTGAACCAAGATCCTCAGATCTCAGCCTTCTGAGTAGCTAGGATTACAGGCATGAGCCACTAGCGCCTGGCCTTGTATATGTTGTTTAAGAGGTATAGTTACCAAAGAAACTAAAAGGATATTTCATTCCACTTTGAGAATTGTTTACATCTGACTTAAGTGTTTTGTTCGTTTGTTTTGCCAGTCCTAGGGCTTGAACTCATAGCCGAGGCACTCTCCCTGAACTTCTTTTGCTCAAGGCTTGCACTCTACCACTTGAGCCACAGCACCATTTCTGGCTTTTTCTGTTTATGTGGTACTGAGGATTTGATCCCAGGGCTTCATGCATGCTAGGCAAGTACTCTACCACTAAGACACATTCCTACCCTAGCCCCTGACTTCCATGTTTTGAAGAACAAATTAAGTAACATTGTATAATACACTATGTTGTCAACAAAATCAAAATTTGTGAATAAGGTAGTAAAAATGAAGATTATTTCAGTTTCTTTCTTTCTTTCGTTATTTCTCTTTCTTTTTCTTTTTCTTTCTTTTTTTTTTTTTTTTTTGTTGGTCATTGGGGCTAACTCTGGGCCTGGGCTCTGCTGTCCCTTAGCTCTTCAGCTCAAGTCTAGGGCCCTACCACTTGAGCCACAGCACTACTTCCGGCTTTTTTCTACTTGTGGTGCTGAGGAATCGAACCCAGGGCCTCATGCATGTGAGGCAAGCACTCTACCACTGAGACAACTTCCCAGCCCATTTCAGTGTTTCTTCAGGCACTTTGACCATATTTTGAAAGTAGGTGTTATATGGGGTAATTTCTTTTTTAACATCATCAAATGAGTCATGCTTTTAAAAAGCAACTCTGCCCAAAATGCCCACTCTTAGGTAGTAGATGAAATAGTGGTGATGGTGGGGGAGTAGGCCTGATTTCATGTGAATGTGTGTGCATATTACTTCAGTTATCCCCACCCTTTTATTTTGGGAACATAGTGTTGGGAGACTGACATTTGAAAGCAAATCTCAGACACAGTGTTATTCTACTTATAAATATTTAAGTGTATGTCTGTGATAAAATATGTAAACAAAATAACCAAAACTGAAGTATTATTTTTGTGTATAGCTGCACCATGAAATATTTCTTCTGAATTTCAAAGTGCCATCTTTAGATCTATCCGTCTTAAAATTATAAATTTGTGGGCTAAAGCAATACACAGAGTGAGTGTTGTAAATGTTTATTTAAGATGAACCATTTTATATGTTGAACAGTAATTGACATTTTAGCATTACAAACCATAAACCAACTCATAGGTGAAGATACTTGTTAGTCAATTCTTTTTTTTTTTTTTTGGTCGGTCGTGAGGCCTGAACTCTGGGCCTGGGTGCTGTCCCTGAGCTTCTTTTGCTCAAGGCTAGCACTCTACTACTTGAGGCACAGTACCACTTTCGGCTTTTTCTGTTTGTGTGGTACTAAGGAATTGAACCCAGGACTTCATGCATGCTAAGCAAGCACTCTACCACTAAATCACATTCTCAGCCCATAGCAGGTCCTCTTTGATGTAGAGACCATATCTTTCCAGTTTCCTCTGGTAGTTGCAGCAAGGAAAATAAGCATGCGGGTGTTGAGGATGTCACCAGTTTATACATGGACATACAATGGGACTAGAATCCTCTTCAATATAAAAAACAATTGATGCTGGGTACTGATAGCCCATGTCTGTAAACCTAGCTACTCAGGAGCTGAGATCTAAGGATTGCTGTTTGAAGCCAGCCTGGGCAGACAAAACCACAGGTCTCTTAGCTCCCATCAGTCAGTAAACACCTGGAGGTAGAGGTATGGCACAACTGAGTGGCAGCAGTAAGAATGGGGAAAGGGGGGAAGCCAAGCAAGTTCAAGGCCTTGAGTTCAAGTGTGAGTGTCAGCATACACACACACACATACTAAAAATGAAACAAAAAATTAAGTAGTAACAGTTCTTATGGATCAAAGTATTGTAGATTTTCCTGGGAGATGGACTTCATTGTCCAACAGTGTTGACTTAATTGCTAGTGTGGGTCTATTATGCACAGAATTTTTGCCTAGTGAAAAGATTTTCAAATCCTAATTTACCTGAAACAAGCTTTGTATTAGTGCAGTAGAGGAATTATTATTATTTTTTCCCCTGAATTGGATCCATGGTACAGCACAAAAAATGAACTGGGACTAGAGCTGTTACTGCCATTAACTACTTGTGTGATTGAGCAAGTTACCACTCTAACAAGGTGGTAAATGAGACTTCTGGGTAATAGTGCAATTTCTAAGGTCTTTGTTATCTAACCTATGTGAATTGTTTCCTGTAGGAGTATATTTTATGGTTTCTAGATTTATATGTGTACTGTCTCCTGACTCCATATTTTTTCAGAGGGAAATAATAATTTGAAACAGCAGTTAATCCAAATACTATTTGGCTTTAGGACATGATTGTTTCATTTGAGCCAATAAGGAATTTCCTTTTATGCTAACTTAGTGGTTGGAAGCAGTTTTAACCACATAATCAAGACATTATTGATCTCCTATTATATACCTATCATTTGTGGAAGAACACTAGTATTTTAAGACATCATCATTGCTTACAGTTGGTTTGATAAATGAGAGTGTGATCAAGAAGCAATTATATGGGTGTTAATCACTTGATGTCTGTCATGCAGACAATAAATTCTTTAGGGCCGTGAAATAAGCACAAGTCAGGGTTTAAATTTGGGTGGAATCCAGCTCTGCTATTCTTACAGAGTGAAGATGTACACAGATTCAAGGGTTTTTTTGGTGGTTTTGTACAGGATCTTGGGGTTTGAACTTAGGGCTTGGGTGCTGTCCTTGAGGTTTTAGTGCTCAAGGCTAATGCTCTACCTCTTTTTTTTGGGGGGGGGGGGCGGTCATGGGGCCTGAACTCTGGGCCTGGGTGCTGTCTCTCAGCTCTTCAGCTCAAGGCTAGTGCTCTACCACTTGAGCCACAGCGCCACTTCCAGCTTTTTTTTTTTCTGCTTATGTGGTGCTGAGGAATCGAACCCAGGGCCTCATGCATGCAAGGCAAGCGCTCTACCACTGAGCCACCTTCCCAGCCCCATAATGCTCTACCTCTTGAGCCACACTTCCATTTCCAGCTTTTTTTTAAATTTAGAGAATACTTTATTAGTTTCTGTAATCAAACCCATGTAGATAAGACCTTACATATTTAATACAGTGCGTTTACCCCTGTACAAATGGAAAAAAATTAAGTTTAACATTTCTAGACCAATATGGCTATTAATTGGAGATAACAATTTCCCAGACGTTCCTGTCTAGCCTAGCTTTGAACTGTGGTCCTCATTTCTCAGCCTCCTGAGAAGTTAGGATTAGGCTGGAATTCAAGTTTGATTTGGGTCAGAGGCAGAGCTCATGTGGGAGATTGGTTGTCTATCATGGGCAAGGTCCCTGGGTTCAATCCCTAGCACTTCCAAAAATTTTGAAAAGAGGTCATTATACTTTTGAGTGCATATTAAACTAAATAAGGGCTGGGAAGGTGGCTCAGTGGTAGAGTGCTTGCCTTGCATGCATGAGGCCCTGGGTTCCATTCCTCAGCACCACATAAGCAAAAAGAAAAAAACCCAAAGTGGCACTGTGGCTCAAGTGGTAGAGCGCTAGCCTTGAGTTGAAGAGCTGAGGGACAGCACCCAGGCCCAGAGTTCAGGCCCCATGACCGGACCCCCCCCCAAAAAATAAAAATAAAAAATAAACTAAATAAATGTAAAATTAAAATGTATATCACTAGTGCTTACTGCCTGAAATCATCTTGCATGCCACACATGCACATGTTTTGGTAGACACTGAGACTGGATTATCTCTTTAAGATTCTCCCAGCTTTGGTGCTTCCTAATTTTGTGACATGAGAAAACATGTGCAAGATTCGTAAGCACAGATGAAAAAGGAGATGCTTTGGGGAATTAAAGAGCCAGTCTGACTGAAAGAGTATTGAGATTTTTTTTTTTTTCATTTTCTAGAATGTGAAAGGTTCTATATCCACTAGTTTTCCAGGTAAAATTTAAAAAATGAGAGAGAGAGAGAGACAGACAGACAGACAGACTGTGTGTGCGTGCGTGTGTGAGTGTGTGCGTGCGTGCGGGCTTAAACTCAGGGCCTAGGTAATATCCGTGAGCTTTTTGCTCAGGGCAAGCTTTGTACCACTTGAGCCACAGCTCTACTTCCAGCTTTTTGGTGATGAATTGGAGATAAGAGTCTTAATAAATGTCTTGCTTGGACTGGCTTTGAACTGTGATCCTTATATCTCAACCTCCTAACTAGCTAGGGTTACAGCCTTACGCCACTGGTGCCTGGCAGCTTTGTGGGATTTTTAAAATTAATTTTAATTTTTAATTTTTAATTTTTTTATTGTTATAAAGGTGATGTACAGAGGGGTTACATTTACATAAGTCCAGTAATGAGAGCATTTCTTTCTGGACAATGTCACTCTTTCCCATTCTCTCTCCCAGTATTTCCCTCCCATCTCCACTCACAAGTTGTATAATTCATTTTCAACATAGTGTCTAGTGAATAGCACTGCTACATTTGTTCACCCTTTGTCCCTCCATTTCTGTATAAATTCTGTATAAATCACTGTTAAATGTTGGAGGATACAAATAGTCATACGTAGGATTTATAGAGGTTTTTCTATATGCTCTGTCCTAAGGGGCTAGAGGCCTTTTAGGTTTCAAACGTCTTGTTTCTTCCTGTGAAAGACACTTTATTGTTTTATAATATAGAAACCTTATTTATATTTATTTATTTATTTTTCTTCTTTCTTTTTTGGAACTGGGGATAGAAGACAGGATGTTGCACTTGTTAGGTCAATGCTTTGCTACTGAGCTACATCCTAGCCCTATTTTATTTCTTTTTTAGTTCTAGAGTTTGAACTCAGGACTCCATGCTCACTAAACAGGTACTCAACCACTTGAGCCATGCTGTTAGAAATTTTTTGCTTCTAGTTGTTTTTCAGGTAGTCTTCTGTTTCTGCCCTTGGCTGGCCTCAGACCCTGACCCCCTTCCCAATGGTCTCTTGAGTAGGTGGGATGACAGTTATGCCTATCTTCCTATCTTATTGATTGAGACCGAGTCTTGCTAACATTTTGCCCAGGCTGGCCTACCACAAAACTGCCAGTCTCTACCTCCAAAGTAGCTGGGATTCAGGAATAATAAAAAGATCCTTAAAATATTTTTTGGGGGGGCTTGGGAAGGTGGTTCACTGGTAGAGTGCTTGCATTGCATGCATGAGACCCTGATTTGATTCCTCAGCACCACATAAACAGAAAAAGCCAGAAGTACCACTATGGCTCAAGTGGTAGAGCACTAGCCTTGAGCTGAAGAGCTCAGGGACATTGCCTAGGCTCAGAGTTCAAGCCCTATGACCCACAAAAAAATATTTTTGGGGGAGAGGGAGGATACGGAGGAGTAAACTCAGGACCTTGCATTTGCTAGGCGAACAGTTTACCACTTTCATTCCTACAGCCCCAATCTCTCTTTTTTTTTTTTTTTTGGGGGTCTGGTCCTGGGGCCTGAACTCTGGGCCTGGGCACTGTTCTTCAGCTCTTCAGCCCAAGGCTAGCGCTCTACCACTTGAGCTACAACAACACTTCCAGCTTTTTTCTGCTTATGTGGTGCTGAGGAATCGAACCAGGGCCTTATGCATGCAGTGCAAGCACTCTACCACTGAGCCACCTTCCCAGCCCTCTTCTTTTTTTTTTTTTTTTTTTGTCGGTCATGGGGCTTGAACTCTGGGCCTGGGCGCTGTCCCTCAGCTCTTCAGCTCAAGGCGAGCGCTCTACCACTTGAGCTACAGCGCCGCTTCCGGTTTTCTGGTGGTTTATTGGAGATAGGAGTCTCACGGTCTCTCCTGCCCGGGCTGGCTTTGAACCGCGATCCTCAGATCTCAGCCTCCTGAGTAGCTAGGATTACAGGCGTGAGCCACCAGCGCCCGGCTGCCCTCTTCTTTTTTTAATCTGTAGTCTTGCCATGCTGTCCAGCCTAGTGTCAAAGTCCTGGGTGGGCTCAAGTGATCCTTTGGCCTTATTCTTCCAGGTAGCTGGGCCTACAGATATATGCTACCATTGCTGGCTTCATGTGGTGATTTTTCTCCCTCCCTCCCTCCCTCCCTCCCTCCCTCCCTCCCTCCTTTCCTTCCTTCCTTCTCTTTTCTTGTACAAAACGTCAAGCATGCCTTGAGCACAAAGACTCAGGGGAAGCACCTAGGCCTTGAGTTTCAAGTCTCAGGACCCTTAGCGGTAGAGCGCTTGCCTAGCATGCATGAAGCCCTGGGTTCAATTCCTCAGTACCATATACATAGAAAAAGCTGGAAAAAGCTGGAAGTGGTGCTGTGGCTCAAGTCTTAGAGTGCTAGTCTTGAGCAAAAGAAGCTCAAGGACTTTGCTCAGGCCCTGAGTTCAAGGTTTTTTTTGCAAAAGCAAAAAAAAAAAAGTAATACATATTTAAAGTCAAAAGCAAAATAAAGAATAAAACATAATTTAAGAAAATTTTATCATGAGACTGGATATTATTTTCTTTTTTTTTTTTCTCCCTTTTTTGGTGGAGGTGGGTTGGGGGGGGGTTGGGGCTAGGGTTTGAACTCAGGGCCACAACACTGTCCCAGCTTTTTTGCTCAAGGCTGTCACTTTACTCCTTTCAGCTGTACCTCCAACTTACAGCTTTTTGATAGTTAATTAGAGATAATTGTCTCATGGCCTTTTCTGCCTTGACTGATTTCAAACTGGGATCCTTAGATCTCAGTCCCCTAAATAGATAGGATTTTAGGCATGAGCCACTGGTGCTCATGTACTGGGATTATTAACACATACTACCATGCTTGACTCCAGACTTTTTTTTTTGTCTGTCATGGGGCTTGAACTCAGGGCCTGGGCACTGTCCCTCAGCTTTTCAGCTCAAGGCTCGCACTCTACTGTTTGAGCCACAGCACCACTTCCAGCTTTATGGTTTTTTCTGCTTATGTGGTTCTGAGGAATCGAACCCAGGGCCTCATGCATGTAAGGCAAACACTCTACCACTGAGCCACCTTCCCAGTCCCTAACTCCACACCTTTTGTATATGTTTCTTGTATAGACTTTGGAGTAAGCTCAAGAACATTTCTAGAAGGTGATAGTGGTAGATGCCTAGAGGCTGAGACAGGAGGATCTAGAGTTCCAGGCTTATCTGAGTTGTGTAATTCTGTTTCATCTTCTTAGTCCTACCCCATACCCCCAAAAAGAACATTTTTAGAGTCTTTACCAGATATTTAAATATGCATACTTTGAGATTATGGAGTGCAAAAGATCTCATATTCCATTCTGCCAAATGTTCTTTAGTTCTTTTGGTCTAATGAACTGCATAGCAAAGGAAAACTCCATTCTCACATATTAGAGGGAAAAATAGTTCTCATCTTTTGAAGATGGTATTACTTAAAACAAATCTCTATAGACAAGAATAACTAAAACATAGCTATTTTATCATCCAGAAGTGGAAAGTATTGATTGTATCTTTTTACCTGTATAAAGCCAGAAAAAAATAATAATCACTGAAGGTTTTCTGCAAATTGATAATGTTTCAGAGGGAAGTAATCCATAAGAACTGTTGCTTCTATATTGCTAAGATTGGAACATTTCTTTAGCCTATGAAACAGTTTATAACACCGAAATCTAAATATTAAACTTAGCACACAGTAAGGACAGTGCAAAATCATTTTAGTATGTAAGCCTTTCACAGGAAATAAGGCAGCAGAATCAGTTTTGAAATCGTTAAAACTCTGTAATCTCACATTAAAGCTCCATTTGATAAGTTTATTACTTTATTTAGTATATTTAGTATGTTTATTTAGTATATAGATAAAATCCTTTAGTGGCTTTTGGGTAGGATTTCTTTTTTTCTTGCCAGTCCTGGGGCTTGAACTCAGGGTGGGGCACTCTCCCTGGGCCTCTGTGTGCTCAAGGCTAGCATTATGCCACTTGGGCCACAGCTTCACTTCTGGCTTTTTCTGTATGTGTGGTACTGAGATATTGAACCCAGGGCTTCATGCATGCTAGGCAAGCACTCTACCACTGAGCCACATTTCCAGCGCGCCTCCCCCTCCCCCCTTTTTTTTTAAGAGAGGGAAGGGAAGAATCTTCCTTTGTCCCAGGCAGTCCTTAGTTCCTGGGCTCAAGAAACCCTTAGCCTCAGCCTTCTTAATACTCATTGGTAGCAGGAGTTGTTTTTTGTTTTTGCCAGTATTGAGGCTTAAATTCAGGGGTCCTTGCTCACCTGCTCAAAGTTTGTACTCAAAGCTGGCACTATACTATTAGAGCCATGCTTCTAGTCCAACATTTTTCCTGGTTAATTGGAGATTAGATCTTGCAGACTTTGCCCCCCAGGTTCCAAACTGCAATCTTCCAGATTTCAGCCTCCTAATAGCTAGGCACGAGCCACTGGTGCCTGGCCTAGGTATACTATGTCTCTGCATTGATCTCTGCTATATATAAATAGTAAATAATTGAGAATAATCTAGTACCAAACAGTGCTTAAATAAATTTTTGTCCATACAGTTTATTTGTATAGTTGTGAAAAAGAAAATGATTGTGTCTTATAGGGAAAAATCTCCAAGATTTTTTTTTTTTTTTTTTTGGTCCCGTCATGGGGCCTGAACTCTGGGCCTGGGCGCTGTCCCTCAGCTCTTTAGTTCAAGGCTAGTGCTCTACCACTTGAGCCACAGCGCCACTTCTGGCTTTTTTCTTTTTTGCTTATGTGGTGCTGAGGAATCAAACCCAGGGCCTCAGGCATGCAAGGCAAGCGCTGTACCACTGAGCCACCTTCCCAGCCCCAATCTCCAAGATTTATAGCTCAGTATTGTGTGTCACCTTTTTCTTTTCTTTTTTTGTTATCAGGAAGTAGGAATAAGAAATACAATAGGGACTGAGGGTATAGCTCAATATTAGAATGATTGCTAGTATGTGTGAAGCCCTAGGTTTTTTCCCTAGTATGAAAAAAAGAATTCAGTGTTTGCTTGAATTTGTGTAGAGGAAAAACCAGGAGGGTGAGTGTGAAACATTTCATTGTGTATGTGTGTTTGTGTGTCTCTTTGTGTATACATATTTATTTATTTTGGGGCAGTACTGGGGTTTAAACTCAGACAGGCAGGTGTTCTACTGCTTGAACCATTCCTCCCAGCCAGTGTTTTCTTGGTTTTTGTTTTGTTTTTAATAGTGTTTCACTTTTTTTTGGGGGGGGGGGTTCGGTCGTGGGGCCTGAACTCTGGGCCTAGGCGCTGTCCCTCAGCTCTTCAGCTCAAGGCTAACACTCTACCACTTGAGAGCCACAGTGCCACTTTCGGCTTTTTTCTTTTTGCTTATGTGGTGCTGAGGAATCGAACCCAGGGCCTCAGGCATGCAAGGCAAGCGCTCTACCACTGAGCCACCTTCCTAGCCTTTTTGCCAGCCTAGACCGAAATCATCTTTTAACAATACCTTTCAAATAGCTAGGATTACAATTATATACTAACATACCCAAAGTCAACTTGTTCTTGGAACTTTTAGCTATTAATAAGTCATTTATTTACCAGCATACAAGTAAAAGATTTCCATCTAGTTTATGAGTTATTTAGGGTAAAACTTAACTACTACATCAGACCACGTAGTATCAGTGGCTTAACACAGAAGAGATATTGTGGGAGATTCCCTGCCACCTGATGTTCCCAGACCCTGTTCCTCCCATCTTGTGCTTTGCTCATTTCCTTGGACTTTGGAGCCTCTCCCTTCCCCTCCCCTTGATTTCAATTCAATATGTTAGTTTTATGAGTACATTCTCCCCAATCTTGCCCAACTCCACCTATCTCCTCCATTTTCCTAGTTACATTTTCACATATGTATATTTTCCCACCTTTCCTCTTCATTTGTCCGCCTCCCTCCCTTTGTTCTTACCTCCCCAGAACTTTATATTTTTATATTTTATTTTTTTAAAATTTTTGTCGGTCATGGGGCCTGAACTCTGGGGCTAGGCACTGTCTCTCAGCTCTTCAGCTCAAGGCTAGTGCTCTACCACTCGAGCACAGCGCCACTTCCGGTTTTCTGAGTGGTTTATTGGAGATAAGAGTCTCATGGACTTTCCTGCCTTGGCTGGCTTTGAACCTGGATACTCAGATCTCAGCCTCCTGAGTAGCTAGGATTACAGGTGTGAGCCACTGGCGCCCAGCTATATACATATTTTTTTTTGTCGGTCGTGGGCCTTGAACTTTGGGCCTGAGCACTGTCCCTCAGCTCTTCAGCTCAAGGCTAGCACTCTACCACTTGAGCTACAGTGCCACTTCCGGTTTTCTGGTGGTTTATTGTAGATAAGAGTTTCATGGACTTTCCTGTCTGGGCTGGCTTTGAACCTCGATCCTCAGATCTCAGCCTCCTGAGTAGCTAGGATTACATGTGTGAGCCACCGGCGCCCGGCTATATATATATATATTTTTTTTTTTTGTCAGTCGTGGGGCTTGAACTCTGGGCTTGGGCACTGTCCCTCAGCTCTTCAGCTCAAGGCGAGCGCTCTACCACTTGTGCTACCGCGCCACTTCCGGTTTTCTGGTGGTTTATTGGAGATAGGAGTCTCACAGTCTCTCCTGCCTGGGCTGGCTTTGAACCGCTATCCTCAGATCTCAGCCTCCTGAGTAGCTAGGATTACAGGCGTGAGCCACCAGCGCCCGGCTCCGGCTATATTTTTAATCATTGGAAATTAAGCACCATTTTATAAAGAGTAGCTTTTGTGTGTGTGCCAGTCCTATGGCTTGAGCTCAGGGCCTGTGCACTGTTCTTGAGCTTTTGTAAGGCTAGTGTTCTAGTCACAGTGTCATTTCCAGCTTTTTGATATTTAATTGGAGATAAAAGTCTCATGTACTTTCCTGTCCAGGCTAGCTCTGAACCTCCATCTCAGATCTCAGCCTCCTAAGTAAGCTAGGATCAAGACCAGCTTTTAAAATAAAATTGTCTGCAATTCTAATTGATAAAGAGTGTTACAAATAATACTAAACATGCCTTGTAAAACAACACACCGTAAGAGATAGCTTTAAAATGTATTTCTAGGGGCTGGGAAGGTGGCTCAGTGGTAGAGTGTTTGCCTTTCATGTATGAAGCCCTGGGTTCGATTCCTCAGCACCACATAAGCAGAAAAAACCAGAAGTGGCACTGTGGCTAAAGTGATAGAGTGCTAGCTTTGAGCTGAAAAGCTGAGGGACAGTGCCCACGCCCAGAGTTAAAAAAAAAATGTATTTCTAACAAAACTTGTTTGGTTAGTGTGGCATTGGTGAGGCAACTTGCAGGAACATTTCCAAGGTAATGCTATTGTAAAAAGAAGTATGTTTCAGAGTGAAGGGCAGTGGAAGGGCTTACCCTGCACTGACATTGTTCTTGGAAAAAGGAAGCCCTTGAGTGTAAAGTCAATATTAGTTCAGATTTGTTTTAGGAGAAGTAGGAAGTCCTAAAAAGTTGTTTTATATTTTATGTTTTTTTTTTTGTCTGTTGTAGGACTTGAATTTTGGGCCAAGGTGTCCCCTGATCTCTTTAGCTCAAGGCCAGTGCTCTGCCACTTGAGCCACAGCACCATCTCTGGTTTTCTGGAGGTTAATTGGAGATAAGAGTGTCACAGACTTTCCTACTGCTTTGAACTGCGATCCTCAGATCTCAGCCTTCTGAGTAGCTAGGATTTATAGGCGTGAGTCACTGGTGCACAGCCCCTAAAAAGTGTCGAATAAAAAGATGTCATGACAAATAGTTAAGGAAATTGTTCTTGAGACTATGGATTAATGGCAGAGCACCAGGGGCTCACACCTGTGATCTGAGCTACTCAAGAGACTGTGATCTGGTAGTTGCAGTTCAAAGACAGCCTAAACTAGGTAGACAAATCCGAGAGTCTCTTATCTTCTGTAGACTAGCAAAAGGCCAGAAATGGAGGTCTGGGACTTGTGATAGAGTTCCAGGCTTGAGTAGAAAAAGCTTAGTGAGTGGGTAGTCAAGGTCCTGAGTTCAAGTTCTAGCCTCCTATCCCCCAAACATTGAGAATATGAATTCAAATGATGAAGCAACATTGAGAATATGAATTCAAGTGAAGAAAACATGGAGCAGATAATTGGATAAATTGCTGTTGAAATGAAACCTTGCACTATGAAAGACAGATGGCAGTGGACTCCTAGCAATGAAGATACAGAACTGATAGAGACTCTTTATCCAGGATTGGCTTAGAGTGATTTCATTTGCTCGATAATATGGATAAATATTGTTTACTTCTTGTCAGAAACTTAATGGGCAGAGCCAGGCACTTGTGGCTCACTCCTGCAATCCTAGTTACTCTGGAGGCTGAGATCTGAGGATTGTGGTTCAAAGCTAGCCCAAGCAGGAAAGTCCATGAGATTCTTGTCTCCAGTAAACCACTAGAAAACCGGAAGTGGCGCTGTGGCTCAAGAGCGCTCTCCTTGAGCTGAAGAGTGCAAGAACAGTGCCCAAGCCCAGAGTTCACACGGAAAAAAAAAGAAAAGAAAAGAAAGAAACTTAATGGGCGGTGCTGAGAATGTGGTGGTCACGCCCCTTACCTCCTGGAGCTCCCTGCTCTCTGACATTCAGGGGAGGAGGTGGTCATCGAGGAATCCAAAGTAAACAGCTCGTGGCTATGGTAAATGCTGTGAAATAGAGGCACTTGGACATTTGACTAATCAGAACCAGCAAGTGTTTTCCTGATTTTAACCAGGCAAAGAAAGAAGTTTAACTGTTAGCTTCTCCCAAGAATATGTAATTCTTAGCTTCTGTGGGGTTTGAAATGACAACCAGGCATTTCAAGCAATTCCCAGAAAGAGGATGTAAATTTGGAACCAGATCTTGAACTGAATCTAAATTTTACAGTGTTCCAGCTTAAAAGGCTGCGGTTGGAGCTATGAAAATGGTCGAGCCCTCTTGAAGAATGTATAAGTATAGAGTATGATTTCAAGATTGGAGCCCTGGGGAATACTCTTCATTAAGGGTTGGTGAGAGGCTGGTTGAGGGGATTTCAGGGAAGAGGAGGAGTGATTGAGAGTAAAAGAAAATTTACTAGACTTCAGTTGTGGAAGCCAAGGGAAATCTAAAAGGAGATAGGTAGTAATCACTAGAGTAAATAAAATCAAGCATAATAGGACAGTTTCTATAGAATTTGGCTTTTAGTTACTTGAAATTACAAATGTCCTTGGGAAATTTGATAATTAAAAGAAAGGGTTTATCCCAGTTAACTGAAGATTTTTCATGGTTAAGAAAATTGGGATTAGGGCTGGGAAGGTGGCTCAGTGGTAGAGCGCTTGCCTTGCATGCTCAAGGCCCTGGGTTCGATTCCTCAGCACCACATAAGCAAAAAGAAAAAAGCCGGAAGTGGCGCTGTGGCTCAAGTGGTAGAGCGCTAGCCTTGAGCTGAAGAGCTGAGGGACAGCGCCCAGGCCCAGAGTTCAGGCCCCACGACCGGACCCAAAAAAAAAAGAAAATTGGGATTAGAGCTATACCTCAGTTATCTTAACGTGTATGAAACCTCAGGACCATTTGAATGTAAAGGTAACAAGAATCGGCCAGTGGTAAGAGAAGAAAAAAGTAGACTGGGAGCATCTGTCTGTCTGTCTATACCTTTTTGGTGTATATGCTGGTACTGGGTCTTAAATTTAGGACCTGGGTCCTATCCCTGAGCTTTTTTGCTCAAATCAGTTGAGCCACAGCTCCACTTCCAGTTATTTGGTGGTTAATTGGAGATAAGAGTCATCTCACAGGGCGTGGGAAGGTAGCTCAGTGGTAGAGCACTTGCCTTGCATGCCAGAGGCCCTGGGTTCGATTCCTCAGCACCACATAAGCAAAAAGAAAAAAGCCGGAAGTGGCTCTGTGGCTCAAGTGGTAGAGCGCTAGCCTTGAGCTGAAGAGCTAAGGGACAACACCTAGGCCCAGAGTTCAGGCCCCACGACCAGACCCCCCCCCCCCAAAAAAAAAAAGAGTCATCTCACAGACTTTCCTGCTTGAGCTAGCTTTGAACCACAGTCCTCAGATCTCAGTCTCCAGAGTACCAGAGTAGCTAGGATTATAGATATAATCCAACATCACCTAGCTACTACCATTTTTTCATTCTTTTCTTTCCTCCTCCTCCTCCTCTTCCTCCCCCCCTTCTTCTCCTTTCCCCTTTCCCCCTTATCCCTTTCCCCTTTCCTTGCTTTTCCTTTTTTCCCCCTCCCTCTTTGCCCTTTCCTGTTCCCCCTTCCCCCCTTTCCCCTTTCCTTTCCTTTCTTCTCCTTCTCCTTCCCCTTTCCCCTTTCCCCTTTCCCCTTTCCCCTTTCCCCTTTCCCCTTTCCCCTTTCCCCTTTCCACTTTCCACTTTCCCCTTTCATCTGCCCTGGACTTGAACTCAGGGCCTGGGCACTGTCCCTGAGCCTCTCTGTGCTCAAGGCTAGCACTCAACCACTTGAGCCACAGTGTCACTTTTGGCTTTTTCTGTTTATGCAGTACTGAGAAATTGAACCCAGGGCTTAATGCATGCTAGGTAAGTATTCTACCACTAAGCCACATTCCCAGCCCTCTGTTCTTTTCTTTATTGTAAAATATATGTGTAAATTTTACTATTTTAACTCCTTTTAGGTGTATTTAAGCACATTCACATTGGTGTGAAACTTACCACTACTGTCAATCTCCAGAATGTTTTATGTTCCCAGATTGAAATTTCACCCCCATTAAATAGTAATCCCCACTCCCCTCTTGTCCTAGCACTCTCCAGGACTCACCATTCTGCTTTTAGTCTCTTGACTTATTTTACTTAGCATAACACCTCCTAAGGACCATGTGTGTTGCAACATGTGGCAGAGCTTCCTTCCTTCCTTCCTTCCTTCCTTCCTTCCTTCCTTCCTTCCTTCCTTCCTTCCTTCCTTCCTTCCTTCCTTCCTTCCTTCCTTCCTTCCTTCCTTCCTTCCTTCCTTCCTTCCTTCCTTCCTTCCTTCCTTCCTTCCTTCCTTCCTTCCTTCCTTCCTTCCTTCCTTCCTTCCTTCCTTTTTTGTGCCAGTCCTGGGGCTTGAAAATTTAGAGCTGAGGTACTGCCCCTGAGCAAGCCCTAGTGCTCTACTACTTGAACCATAGCTCCACCTCCAGCTTTTTTTGGTTCTTAGCTGGAGATAAGAGCCTCATGGCTTCAAACTGCAATCCTCAGATCTGTTTCCTGACTACTAGGATTACAGTGGGAACCACTAGTGCCCACATGCGGCTCTTTTTAAATGGGCTACGATTCATCCAAATTGTTGCGATCTTCAATTAGGAAAATGCCTTACTGAGTTTATTATTCCTTATTGTTGTTTAAACCTTTATTCACTGGGGTGAATACACAAATATGTATGGCACCACAGACTTTACACTAGCTTGGACTTATTTGATTGTGTATATTTTCATGGAACTGCCTTAGTATGGTGGTGATGGGTTTGAATATTACTGAATCTCTCTAGAGTCAGCATAGAGAATGTTACATCTTTGAGACTTTATTTTGGTGTTAAAATGGGTTGTGTGATTGGATTGGTTGAGGATTTTTTAAAAAAATTTCTTTATTGAAAGGAAGATAGATGGAACTATAGGGGTGAGCCACTGACTCAGTGTGTTTGAGAGGTTTTTTGTTTTGTTTTGTTTTGTTTTTTTCACCAGTCCTGGGGCTTGAACTCAGGGCCTGGGCACTGTCCCTGAGCTTCTTTGACTCAAGGTTAACACTCTACCACTTGAGCTACAGCACCACTTCTCGCTTTTTCTGTGTATGTGGTACTTAGGAATTGAACTCAGGGCTCCATGCATGTTAGGCAAGCACTCTACCACTAAGCTACCTTCCCAGTCCTGTTTGAGAGTTTTAATAGTGATAGGTTGCTTCTACAAAAACCCGGCTGCCAGTTATAATGCCTTGTCACTTATCACATTTTATTGATTCTAAAACAGACTTTATATTTCACTTTAACAATTTTTTTTTTTTTTTGGCCAGTCCTGGGGCTTTGAACTCAGGACCTGGGTTCTGTCCCTAAACTTCTTTTGCTCAAGGCTAGCACTCTACCACTTTTTCTGTTTATGTGGTACTGAAGAATCAAACCCAGGGCTTCATGCATGCTAGGGAAGCACTCTACCACTAAGCCACCTTCCCAGTCCTCACTTTAGCTATTTTTAAAACAAAATACATTGATTTTTATTTATTTATTTATTTTTGCCAGTCCTGGGGCTTAAACTCAGAGCCTGGCTACAGTCCCTGAGCTGATTTTGCTCAAGGCTAGCACTCTACCACTTGAGTCAAGCACCACTTCCATTTTTTTTCTGTTTAAGTGGCACTGAGGAATCAAGCCCAGGGCTTCATGCATGCTAGACGGGCACTCTACCCATAAGCCACATTCCCAGCCCTGCATTGAAATTTTATGACATAATAATTGACAGGGTTTTTTCCTACTAGTAGTACCTACAATAACGGTGCATCTTAAATTCAAAAAAGTATGTTTTAAATATTCTCTTCATTTGTATTATAATGATCATAGTCACATTGATTCTTTTTGTTGTTGTTGGTCGTAGGGCCTGAACTCTGGGCCTGGGCGCTGTCCCTCAGCTCTTCAGCTCAAGGCTAGTGCTCTCCCACTTGAGCCACAGTGCCACGTCTGTCTTTTTCTGCTTATGTGGTGCTGAGGAATTGACCCCAGGGCCTCATGCATGCAAGGCAAACACTCTGCCACTGAGCTACCTTCCTGGCCCAGTCAAGTTGATTCTATCTCTTATCTTTTTTTTTTTCTTTCTTTCTTTTCTTTTTTTTTTTTTTTAACCAGTCTTGAGGCTTGAATTCAGGATCTGGGCTCTATCCCTGAGCTTCTTTTGCTCATGGTTAATACTCCTATCACTTGAGAGCCACAGCATCACTTCTGGCTTTTTCTGCTTATGTGGTACTGAGGAATTGAACCCAGGGCTTCATACATGCTAGGCAAACACTCTACCACTAAGCCACATTCCTAGCCCCTATCTCTTATCTTGATGATGATTATTATTAATATTAATTGGTGGTACTTGGGTTTGAAGTCAGGTGTTCTTTCTTGCTAGGCAGGTGCTTTATCACTTGAGCCACACCTCCAGCCTTTTTAGTTTTGTTCTCTCTTTTTTTTTTTTTTTCTTGTTTTTGAGATACGTTCTCAATTTTTGCCTAGACTGCCCTGGACCTCAATCCTTCTGTTTATACTTCCTGCCATAGACCAGATGACAGATGTACACCATCATGTCCAGCTTGGTTGAGATGAAATTTCTTGCTTTTTATCCAGGATGGCTTCAACTTATAGTCCTCCTAATAATCTGCCTCCCAAGTAGCTACTGATGGGGGCTCTTATTTTTATTTTTATGACTTAAACATTACTTTGAAAATCTTTAACCATTTAAAGGTACTTGTGGGGTTATTTTAGTTTGAGATTTGTATTTTGAGTTTAATTTTAAGAACTGTTCTCCATATCTAGCCAGCAGAGCATTTTAGGAAAATGAACAGTTAACATAGCGTGTTCTGTTTAGCACAGAACCTTGATGTCACTATTAGTTAACAGATGGTCCACAGCCTGGTCTTTAAAGTTAGTTACTATTTCGGTGAATATAATGTAGAAGAACATTAAACCAGAAAATCTGATTCATTTTCATCACAGCTAAGATTTTCCTGGATGTCTACAACTGAGAATACCCTGTGAATTTAAATAGAAATAGCTAGTTGATAAATAATTAGAAACTAAATAGTAGTTGTTTCTCAGACTTTTCATATCTGCACTGAAGCACTTAGTGTTACAGACAGTAAAGTAAGCCTTTATTTCCTTTAAGTTTTACTTCAGTGGAGAATCATGAGTTGGTAACTTAAAAAGAGGCCTGGTACTACTTGAAAGGCTGAGGCCAGCCTGGCTAGAAAAAAGTTCATAAAATCCTTTCCTAATCAGTAGCTGTGTGTGGTGGCATGTGACCATCATCCTATTTATTTCAGAAGCTAAGATTGGGTTGATCACATTCCAGGCCTGTCCAGGCAGAAAGTCTGTGAGACTTCATCCCACCAAAAGAATATGGGCATGCTGGCTTGAGCCTGTCATCACAGCTACAGCAGATTGAGAGCAAGAGCCTGTCTCAAAAATGGTCAGTGCAAAAGAGGGCTGCAGGAGTGGTTTAGAGGTAAAATGCCTTCCCAGTGTGAATCCTTAAATTCAAAGCCTAGTACCAAGTAGAGCATTGATGGCTTATGCCTGTAATCCTAGCTACTCAGGAGGCTGAGATCTGAGGATCTCAGTTTGAAGCCAGCCCAGGCAGGAAGCTTGGTGAGACTCTTTTTTTTTTTTTTTTGTCGGTCATGGGGCTTGAACTCTGGGTTTGGGTGCTGTCCTTGTGCTCTTCAGCTCAAGGTAAGCGCTCTACCGCTTGAGCCACAGCACCACTTCCGGTTTTCTAGCGGTTTATAGGAGATAAGAGTCTTACAAACTTTCCTGCCCGGGCTGGCTTTGAACCGAGATCCTCAGATCTCAGCCTCCTGAGTAGCTAGGATTACAGGCGTGAGCCACCAGTGCCTGGCAATACAGTATGTCTTGATCAGTGTCACCTCTTTCAACATTCTCATTCAGCCTTCCTCTACCCACCCCTTCAGCTTCCTTTACTCTTCTTCTTCTTTCTTTATTTATTTATTGCCAGTTTGGGGCTTGAACTCCAGGCCTGGGCACTGTCCCTCAGCTCTTCAGCTCAAGGCTAGCACTCTACCACTTGACCCACAGAGCCACTTCCAGCTTTTTCTATTTATGTGGTGCTGGGGAATGGAACCCAGGCCTCATGCAAGCACTCTACCACTGAGCCACATTCCCAGCCTTCTTCTTCTTATATTTATTACTCCTGTGTCTTCTTGCATTTCATCTACTTACATTTATTAGAATACTTTTTTTTCCTTTGCTGGAAATTGATCCCTTAGGCTTCACAAATGCCAGTCAAATACTGTACCAATGAATCATACCCCCGGGCCCTGGAATTTGTTTTATTGAAAGTCTTCTGTATGTGGGGAGACTTACATGGAGAATGTTTATTAGGATTGTCTTTATTCTACCTGTGATATCACAGTTTGCTCACTTTGCCAGTCCTTTGTGTGTATATGTGTGTGTGTGTGTGTGTGTGCGCGCACACGCACGCTAGGATTACAGGTGTGAGCCACTGGTGCCCAGCTTATTTGTGTTGGTTATTTTTAAGATAATTTATGTCAGGGCAAACCTGGACTACAATCTCTCTCTTTGTGCTTCCCCTTGTAGCTGGTACGACAGGTATGAACCACCGGGCCCAGCTATTTTACTTTTTTGGTTGAGATAAAGTCTCACTAACTTCTTTGCTCAGTGTGGCCTAAACCGTGATCCTCCTGATCTTCGCCTTCCGAATAGCTAGAATGACAAGTAAGGAGTCAGTGGGTTTTTTTGTTTTGTTTTTTGAACAGTTTCTTAGTGCTTGTTATATATCATCCACTACCCAGCCTTACTCAGGAATAAGTATATTTTAATAATAATTTTAGTAATTAGCTCAAAGAATGGTAATATTTTGCTAAATAAAACCATATGATATTGTAAAGCAAAATATAAACATGAGTTTATATTCCAAACCAAGTTCCTTAGTTAGCATAAATAAGGATAGCTCAGTTCATGAGGCTGGAACTCATGATTCTCATCCTAAGTTTGGGGATTACAGGCTGTGCCACCAAGCCTAGTTCAAAAGGTTTTCTTGTAGCATGAAATTATATTTTAAATGTGTTGCTGATGGAGTTGATGATTCAAGGGAAAGTTGTTTTAAATTGTTTTGTGTAGTGGTCCTTTCACTATGAAAAATTTCCCTATTTAAAAAAAATGAAAAGTTTTCCCTATTTGTTAGAGCCTCTAGACAAACACAATATGAAACTGGATATGGTGTAATCTAAGGCTTACAGTTCAAATCCAGCTTGGGCAGGAAAGGCTGAGACTCTTAATTTCTAATTTACCACCTAAAAACTAGAAGTGGAGGTGGAGGTGTGCCTCAAAGTGACAGAGCGCTATCCTTAAGCAAAAAAGCTGAAGTGCCTGGCTCCGGTGGCTCACGCTTGTAATCCTAGCTACTCTGCAGGCTGAGATCTGAGGATCATGGCTCAGAGCCAGCCCAGGCAATCCATGAGACTCTTATCTCCAATTAACAACCAGAAAACCAGAAGTGGCTCAAGTAGTAGAGCATTTGCCTTGAGCGGAAGAGCTTGGGGACAGTGCCCAGACCCCAGAGTTCAAGCCCCACGACCGAAGGAAAAAAAAAATTCCAAGAGTAATTATGACTTTTTTAAAAAACGTTTCAGCATGGAGTCCTATAAACAGAAGAAAACTGCATCTTTTATATTAACATCTCATCTTTATTAGGCATCTGTCATTTCTATTGCTAGACAAAGAGCTAGTGAAAGTGACAAACAATGATGCCCATTGACTTTGAAAGTGGAGGAATTGAATATTAATAAGATACATCCATCAGAAAGTAATTTTATTCATGTATTTCACCAAAGTTCCTGTCCATAAAATTGTCTTTTCCTGACTGTTCTTTTGCATGATTTAATGAAATCTCTCCCATCTGCTGAGTTTAAATGACCAACTCATTTTAAACAAATGTATTCAGAAAAGTGTAAGAAACCTACCTCATTTATTTATGTATTTCCTTTCCTTTCCTTCTTTTCTTTTTTTCTGTGCTTTGTTGGCAGTACTAGTGTTTGAACTCTTGCAGTCTTGTGATTGCTAGTCAGGTGTTCTACTGCCTGAGCCATACCCTTAGCCCTTTACCTACTTTATTAAGGAAATTCTGTCACATACCATTTTGGTACATTGTAACCTAGATTGATAAATTGTCTCATATATATGAGATTCTCACTATTATCAGGTGATTATAAAGAGCTCCAGAAGAGCTATTTTGCTAAGTTGTGGAATTTGGTTGGATAAACAGGAAACTCAACTGGTGGTTCTCACCAGTAATCCTAGTTACTCAGGAAGCTGAGATATAAGGATTGTGGTTCCAACTCAGCCCAAGCAGGAAAGCCCAGAAGACTCTTATTAACACCAATTAACTACCAAAAAAGCCAGAAGTAAAGTTGTGGCTCAAAATGGTAGAGCACAGCCAGGCGCTGGTGGCTCATGCCTGTAATCCTAGCTACTAAGGAGGCTAAGATCTGAGGATCATGGTTCAAAGCCAGCCTGTAATCCTAGCTACTAAGGAGGCTAAGATCTGAGGATCATGGTTCAAAGCCAGCCTAGGCAGGAAAGTCCATGAGACTCTTACCTCCAATTAACCACCAGAAAACCAGAAGTGACGCTGTGGCTCAAGTGGTAGAGCGCTAGCCTTGAGCTGAAGAGCTCAGGGACAGCGCCCAGGCCTGAGTTCAAACCCCATGATGGACCAAAAAAAAAAAAGGTAGAGCACTTGAGCAAAAAAGCTCACAGACAGTGCCTAGGCCCTTACTTCAAGCCCCAGGATGGGTACAAGATTAAAAAAAAAAAAAAAAAAGAATTCCAAGAGTGCAGTCATGGCACCTCCCTATAAATTGTGAGGCCCTGTGTTCAGATCCCTATTATGTTTTTTGTCTTTTGGCTTTTTGGCTTTTTTCCCCTCTCAGTCATAGGCTTGGACTCTTGGCCCAGCAATGTCCCTGAGCTCTTTTTTGCTCAAGGCTAGTACTCTACCACTTGGAACCAAGGCTCCACTTCCCATTTTCTGGGAGTTAATTGGAGATAAGAATCTCAGGGGCTGGGAAGGTGGCTCAGTGATAGAGTGCTTGCCCTGCATGCATGAGGTCCTGGGTTCAATTCCTCAGCACCACATAAGCAGAAAAAGCCAGAAGTGGCGCTGTGGCTCAAGTGGCAGAGCGTTAGCCATGAGTTGAAGAGCTGAGGGACAGTGCCCAGGCCCAGAGTTCAGGCCCCATGACCAAAAAAAAAAAAAAAAAGACTCTCACAGACTTTACTGCCCAGCCTGGCTTCAAAATGTGATCCTCAGATCTCAGCCTACTGAGTAGTTAGGAGTACAGGTGTGAGTCACCAGCACCCTGTTTGAAGGCAAGCAGGATTCCATGACTCACTTGTGGACTTAAATATTTCTCTTTCTCTGTCCTTCCTTCCTTCCTTCTTCCTTCCTTTTTTTTGGTTGGTCATGAGGCTGAACTCTGAGCCTGGGTGCTGTCCCTGAGCTCTTCAGTTAAGGGGCTCTACCATTTGAGCCACAGTGCCACTTCAGGTGGTTAATTGAAAGTAAGAGTTTCATGGATGGATGTTCATGCAGGGCTGGCTTTGAACCATGTTTCTTAGATCTCAGCCTCCTTAGTAGCTAGGATTATAGGTGTGAGCCCTTATCGTCTGGCATGGACTTAATTTTTTTTTTTTTTTGCCAGTCCTGGGGCTTGAACTCAGGGCCTGGGCGCTGTCCCTGAGCTTCTTTTTTCCTCAGGGCTAGCACTCTACCACTTGAGCCACTGTGGCTTTTTTTGTTTATGTGGTACTGAGTAATCGAACCCAGGGCTTCATGCATGCTAGATAAGCACTCTACCACTAAACCACATTTACAGCCTGGACTTAAATATTTCTAGTTAAAATCTTTCCAAAACTGGTGGAGGATATCTGAGTGAAAGCACAGGCTAAACACTGACTTAAGTAAAAAACAAACAAACAAAACCTATATGTAACTTACCAAAGTTCTTATTTCCTTAGTCTGACACTTGAAGGAAAAGGTGGCAATCCATTCCATAAAATAAATGTTGTATCTCAAAAGATATGCTTTTGATTGCTCAGGAATTTTTTTTTTGGGAAGGGGGGGGCTTTGGGAGGGGGGTTCTGCAATGGGACTTGAACTTAGGGCCTGAGTATTTATTGTCCTTGAGCTTTTTCAGTAAGGCTTTGACAATACTTCTTTGAGCCACATTACCACTTCCTGTTTTCTGATGGTTAATTGGAGATAAGAGTCTCTAAACCTATATCCTCAGATCTCAGCCACTGGTGCCTGGCTTCAAGAAAGATATTTAAGTAACCTGTTTTCATATTCCTCAATTTAGATCATAGCAATAGCTTAAACTGTATAAACTTTTAACTTCTTTGGATAAAATTTAACTTTTCAGAAGGAAAGGTAGACTGGTAGAAAAAAAAAAAACCAACACCTAAAAGGTGTTTGCCAGTTTCTTCTAGTTATAATTCACTTCCTGTTCTAGACTACTTTTTGTTGTATATACTTGGTTTGTTTTCTTTTTTCCTTTTTTTGTCAGTGGTGTGGTTTTAACTCAGGGCCTGGTGCTGTCCCTGAGCTCTTCTGCTTAGGGTGAGCCCTCTACCACTTGAGCCCAGCCCCACTTCTGGTTTTCTGGTGGTTAATTGAAGAGTCTCATGGACTTTCCTGCCCAGGCTGGCTTTGAACCTAGATTCTTAGATCTCAGCTTCCTTAGTAGCTAAGATTACAGGCATGAGCCACCGGTGCCCAGCTGTATTTGGTTTAACTGGTGAGACGCTTAGAAACCTACAGGTGAAAAAGTCTTGTTTTTGTTTTTAAAGTATTTTAAAAAACAATACCATCCTTACTTTTCTCCCTCCCCCCTCCCCCCAATAATTTTCCTGGTACATTGAGATATGGGCTGCACAACATCATTTACAGCCTTTGGTAATGACACTTAAGGCTCCCTACACTTAGCCACACCTGTACACAAGTCAACCATTTGGTGCCCTCACCCACTTTTCTGTATGTGTGGTATTGGGGAAAGAGCCCAGAGCTTTATGCATACTAG
This sequence comes from Dipodomys merriami, assembly GCF_024711535.1. Classification (NCBI taxonomy): domain Eukaryota; kingdom Metazoa; phylum Chordata; class Mammalia; order Rodentia; family Heteromyidae; genus Dipodomys; species Dipodomys merriami. The sequence goes on along the minus strand of NW_027203115.1, from coordinate 2,211,396 downwards.
ACAAAGCACCAATCAGTAAGCTACACCCCTTTCCCCAACTGGCACTTTAAAGCTATAATTTCTTTTATTTAAAACAAAAATAGAAGCCAGGCACTGATGGCTCATGTCTGTAATCCATTACTAAGGAGGCTGAGATCTGGGAATCACAGTTCAAAGTCAGCCCAGATTGGAAAGTTCATGAGTCTCTTCTTTCCAGTTAAACACCAGAAAGCCAAAAGTTTAGTTGTGACTCAAGTGGTAGAGCAGTAGTCATGAGAACAAAAACTCAGTGACAGCACCCAGGCCCTTAGTTCAAGCCCTAGAACCAGATTTAAAAAAAAAAACAAAAAACAACCAAAAACCTAACAAAACCCAAAAATAGAGCAGAAAGGATTGCATGATTCATTTCTGTAAAACCAAAAGCATTTCTCAGTTCCTCCTGTCATGGCCTGTTTAATTTATAACTGCTATATATTAGTATATCAGGAAATGGCAACAGAATGTATGACAGAAAAAGTTGGTGAATGCTTTTCTGCAATTATCTCCCACCCCAACATACATACTTCCTTCCATCAGAAACCTTAAGTACTCATACCTCGGTAGTTGTTTTTTTTGTTTGTTTGTTTTGTCTCTTGTGGGACGAACTCTGGGCCTGGGCACTGTCTCTGAGCTCTTCCTCATTCTTTTTCTTTTTTTTTTTTTTTTTGGTTGTTCCTCATTCTTTTTCTTTTTTTTTTTTTTTTTGGTTGTTCGTGGGCCTTGAACTCTGGGCCTGAGCACTGTCCCTCAGCTCTTCAGCTCAAGGCTAGCGCGCCGCTTCCGGTTTTATGGTGGTTTATTGGAGATAAGAGTTTCACGGACTTTCCTGCCCGGGCTGGCTTTGAACTACGATCTTCAGATCTCAGCCTCCTGAGTAGCTAGGATTATAGGCGTGAGCCACCGGCGCCTGGCTACTTCCTCATTCTTAAACCTGAGTATGCACCCATTCACCTGGAAACACTTATTGCTGGGCCTCACCTCCAGATTTTATTCAGTAGGTCAATGGTTGAGGTAGGGGGCCAAGAATTTATATTTCTGATAAGTGATGCTGTGATTGATACATTCTGAGAACCACTACAGCTTGTGTAGATACTTTACATACTTGATTTGACCAGACCAAAAGTTTCTTTAGATGAATGTTAAATAATATTTTTACAGTTCACAGTAATCCGTGTTTATAGTCTTGTGGGGTATTGGAGGGAAGGAAAACAGGAATTTTCACTTGGAATTTTAGGTTCAAACTGGTCTTGTCTTACAAATGTCAGGCTTTATATAAAACCCATTTTGCTAGCCCAGGGAGAATGAAAAGCTGTTTTAATTTCTTTCTTTCTTTTTTTTTTTTTGGGGGGGGGGGTCCGGTCATGGGGCCTGAATTCTGGGCCTGGGCGCTGTCCCTCAGCTCTTCAGCTCAAGGCTAGCGCTCTATCACTGGAGCCACAGCGCCACTTCTGGCTTTTTTCTTTTTGCTTATGTGGTGCTGAGGAATTGAACCAAGGGCCTCATGCATGCAAGGCAAGCGCTCTACCACTGAGCCACCTTCCCAGCCCCTGTCCTTGAGCTCTTTAGCTCAATGCAAGCACTCTACCACTTGAGCCACAGCACCACTTCCCGTTTTCTGGTGGTTACTTGGAGATAAGAGTCTCATGGACTTTCCTGCCCAAGCTAGCTTTGAACCGTGATCCTCAGATCTCAGCCTCCTGAGTAGCTAGGATTACAGGCATGAGCCACCAGCACCTGGTGAAACCCTGGGTTTCATACAAGCTGGTTATACACAAAATAGGCATGAATCAGACATACAAAAGGTCAGGTGGGCTTACATTAACTTTTGACCAGGAGGGCAATTCCTTTCTAGTTGTGCAGAAATCATGGCATCCTGATACTACCCCTTCTGTATTTCAGAAATGGCCTGTGGGCCTCTCTATATCGATTCAGATAGTCTTATCTAGTCTGCCCCCCACCCCACATTCTAGCAACTGCCCCATTGTGCAACTTTCCACAACTGAGTTGGTGCCACATTCTAGCAACTGGATGTTGGAAGGTCCCCTCACAAGGAAGGGGTAACTTTGTCTACTTCAGTATTACCAGCCCCAACTTAAAGCTGTTTTTAGAATTGCAAACCTGGCTGCTCAAATCTAGGCTGAGTTTGTAGGGATTAAATAATATGCCTGCTGTATTCAGGACTGGTTTATTTGAGTGACTGGTAGATATGATTGAGCAAAACTGGAGAAGCGGCTGCCTCTGTGTGTGCGCATGCCCACATATGCTGGCAGTAGGGTTTGAACTCAAGATCTTTCACCCTTGTATACCTTTTTTCTTTTTTCTTTTAGCTGGTCCTGGGGCTTGAACTCTGGGCCTGCACATTGTCCCTGAGCTTCTTTTGTTCAAGTCAAGTCTAGTGCTCTACCACTTGAGCCATAAACTCTACTTCTGGATTTTTCTGAGTAACTTATTGGAGATAAGAGTCCATGGACTTTTTTGCTCAGGCTGGCTTCAAACTTTGATCCTTAGATTCTTAGCCTCCTAAGCAGCTAGAATTACAGGCATGAGCCACTGGTACCTGGCTTTGTTTAGCTTTTTTTAATCAAAGTTAATACTCTACTATTTGTACCACATCTTCACCTTGATGTTTTTGCTGCTTAATTGAAGATAAGAATGTTGGATTTGTCTACCTGTGTTGGTTTTGAACCACAGAAGAGGCAATTTAAGATGTTTTCACTGTACCCTGTGAATTGACAAAAAGTCCTTCGTTTTTGTATCTGTGCCCTTTCAACTGAGCTATTCTCTGCTGAAGTCAACTTTGAAATCACCAAGAAAGACCACATTCACAGATAAGCATCCTGAGTGGAAGGCCAACTACTCCTCTAACAAGCTACACCTTCTTATCTTGTAAAGAAAGCCCCAAAGTCAGAGCTTGTTCCTGTTGGGTCCAGCAACAGTGATAACAACCCCCTCGGTCAATTCCACTAAGGAAAATATCTGAGCTACTGATCATCGAGGCCACACCTGTGACTTAAATCTGCTTACCTTTCTCATCCCACTCTACCTTCCTTCCCCTGTTTAGCCTGAAGCCAGTGTCTATACCTTTGAAGGCAGCTGAAGATGTACTGAAATGCTATCTTCCCAGGGCTGCCTTGTAATAAATAAATCTAATTGTTTTGCCCTTCAGCATGTCTCTTTATTTGGCATTTGGAGGCAAGTGGCTAACTTAGAACTCCTGGACTTTGAATCTGGAGTCTAAAAACTCAGGTTTACCATGCTTCTCAAATCGTAGCCTCCTGATTAGGTAGGATTACAAGTGTTGAGCCACTGGTGCCTGACACATCTACTGTCTTCGGTATTATTAAACCATAGTGTTCCAAAAACTTTTATACATTTTAACTTTACGGATAAATAATGGCTTCATTTTAATTCTTACATGTTTTTCTTCAGAAATTGTTGTCATGCTTATTTCCTGTCTCTTGACTTTTGTTTAAATCTTTGTCTTATGTCAAAGACTGAGAGCTGTCACCTAATTGAGCCTTAAATGACAAAAGTCTAATTATTTTAGATCTTAATATTAAAAAGAAGGGCTTAGAGATACAGTGCTGACCTAGCATGCATGAAGCTCTGGGTTCGATTCCTCAGTACAATGTAAACATAAAAAGCAGGAAATGGTGCTGTGGCTCAATTGTAAAGTTCTAGCCTTGAGCAAAAGAGCTCAGGAACAGCACCCAGGCCCTGAGTTCAAGCCCCAGGACTGGCAAAAAAAAAAAAAAAAAAGACTAAAGAGGTTCTTAAGTTATTTTAAATCATGTTTTAAATTTGGAATTTTATTACATTTCATGAGCCAGAATAACACATTGAGTTTTTGGCATTTTCTATCAACTGTCTATGCCAACAGAAACCTCACCATATGGTAGGACTGCTGCTGTACTAGGAAACCAACACAGTGTGGAGACAATGCCTGGCATGAAGCAGAGTTGCTGGTCCCACCCATATGCTTATCTTGCTAAAACTGACATATTGACCGGGTTGCATTAGGATTCCAGTACATCACAGCATCCTATCAGTTGAGTACTTCAGTTTTCTCCTACCAGCTTCATTTGGCTACATTATGAAAACTTACTCTAAATTTCATGAAATCTCTTACTCAACTGCAGAAAGAAGCTTTTGAAGGACTACTATAAGGGAGAGTATGTCAGTAGGCATTATGGTACCCTGTAAGTGCTACTAGCACTCTTCCTACTACTATGTACTTTCTTGATAATTTCTTCCACTTACACATGCCTTTCAAACTTAGCCAAATATCTAGAAGGAAAAGAGATTGCAAAACATGAATCCTGGATATTGGTGTAAATTGTGATGTAGTTTGCTTATTTTATTAGGGTTTTGATAGTTTCAGGAAGAATTTCAAGATGAGTATGGTTTAGAACCAAGTTTATTCCAGCAAATTTGTTTGTGCAGTTGTCAGAAAAACATGGCGACAATCTCTTTCTTACTGTTGTGTTATGGTGTAAGTGGCACATGTTTTTAGAAGTGAAACAGCTAAAAGACTTGGCCAGGTTTGCATTCAGAAACAGATAATGAATGGTGACTTTAAAACTTTGGATTTTTCTTTCTGAATTACTTTTCTGTTCTGAAAATGCAGGTTGAAGCTATCACCAGTGGGTTAAATGAATGTGTGATATAACAGAATGTAGCTTTAGGAATTAGAGGCCATTGAAATTATTTCTGTATTAGAAGTAATGATTTTTTTCTTTTCGTGAACTATTAGCTTGCTTTTTCCCATCCATTTGAAACTGTAAAGAACAGTCTTATTAGCTCAAAGAAGATAAAACCCAAGGTGTCAGAGCCATACTTGGCCAATTCTGTATTAACTCACTTAACTCTTCATATCAGTTAGGGCTCTGATTTCCCCAGGTTACCAAGTACAGCTGTACAGTCTGGTCACTGGGAACTGCTCAGGAAATGAGAACTGAAGTGCAGCTGTGTGGCATTTGCAAATAGCTGGGTACACCCATTGGAAGCACCCACTGGGTTCCTAATTATCTTCACTGTACAGTGGGTCACTAAAAAGTTCACACCCAGTGTACGGAACTTTCTTTGTAAGGCAACATTACCTGAGGAAATGAGGAGCCTGCAGGGTCATGATTTAGAAGTTGTGCCTATTGTGGTTTCTGCTGACCATATCCAGCATCTTCTCTAATACCAGCCTCACATCCTCCGAGTCAGCCTAGCCACCCTCTGCCCTGTTCCAGATCTCACTCACAGGTGTAGTCATTGGTAAAGTAAAATTTGAAAGCTTAGGCTAAAGGCCATGAGGTCACCTGTAGTGGTTTTGTTCATGATTGTGAACATGCCCAGGAAGTTGTCCAACATCATGTGGCCATTGCCATTCACCCCACAGGACCTGGGCTGTCCTTGTCCAGGAGAAAGTCCCAGGCTTTCCCTCCAAGCTTCCTGGACAGCAAGCTGGTCCAGTCAGTTCACTGCCTGCCCGAGCTTGCAGTCTGGACTTAGAGGTAGAGACTTTTTTAAAAATTTATTTATTTTTTATTTTATTTTTTTGTTGGTCGTGGGGCTTGAACTCTGGGCTTGGGCACTGTCCCTGTGCTCTTCAGCTCAAGGCAAGCACTCTACCACTTGATCCACAGGGCCACTTCCCGTTTTCTAGTGGTTTATTGGAGATAAGAATATCACAGACTTTCCTGCCTGGGCTGGCTTTGAACCGTGATCCTCAGATCGCAGCCTCTTGAGTAGCTAGGATTACAGGTGTGTGCCACCGGTGACTAGCTGAGACTTTTTTTTTTAACTGACATAATGTGTTTAAAGTTGCTAATTATTCTGTCAGTATTGTCAGAGAGTTTCAGAAAGATACCGTTGTAATTTTTTTTTTTGGTCGGTTGTGGGGCTTGAACTCTGGGTGTGGGCTCTGTCCCTGCCCTCTTTAGCTCAGGGCGAGCACTCTACTGCTTGAGCCACAGCGCCACTTACGGTTTTCTAGTGGTTTATTGGTGATAAGAGTCTCACAGACTTTTGTGTCCAGGCTAGCTCAGGGCGAGTACTCTACTGCTTGAGCCACAGCGCCACTTATGGTTTTCTAGTGGTTTATTGGAGATAAGAGTCTCACAGACTTTTGTGCCCAGGCTGGCTTTGAACTCTGATTCTCAGATCTTAGCCTCCTGAGTAGCTAGGATTATTGGTGTGAGCTACCGGTGCCCGGCTCTGCTGTAATTTTTATAGGTGAAAGATTTGAGAAGAAGCTGGGTGCTGGTAGCTCACTCCTGTAATCCTAGCTACTGAGGAGGCTGAGATCTGAGGATCATCACAGTTCAAAGCCAGCTGGGGAACAAAAGTCCATCAGAGGCTTATCTCTTAACCACCAGAAAACCGGAAGTGGCGCTGTGACTCAAGTGGTAGAGCACTAGCCTTGAGCTGAAGAGCTGAGGGACAGCACCCAGGCCCAGAGTTCAGGCCCCATGACCGGACCCCCCAAAAAACCCAAAAAACAATAAAACAATTTCATAGTCTTGCCTGGTGGGTTACTTTGCTTGTTATCCCAAAAATGAAAAAGTTGAATATGAAAAATTGAGTTTGTTGTAAGTGTAAACTGTAGCTGTAAGCCAATACAGAGACAGATGTAAGATACTGTTGTGTCTGATCTATTTTGGTGGCAATTACTTATGCAAGCTAAATCTGCATAATCTTAAATTCTAAAGCAAATGGATTAGTCATCTTTGAGAAAACAGTCTGCCCCATTTTCTTTTTTTGTCAATACTGGGGTTTGAACTCAGAGCCTCACTGTCTCACTTTGATTTTTTGTTCAAAGTTGATGCTTTATCACTTGATCTATTCCTCCACTTTGTTTTCCTCAAGGCTAGTGCTCTGCCACTCTGAGCTATATCACCACTTCCAGTTTTCTGCTGGGTAATTGGAGACAAGGGCATCATGGACTTTCCTGCCCAGGCTAGGCTGGCTTTGAACCATGATCCTCAGATCTCAGCCTCTTCAGTAGCTAGGATTACAGGTGTAAGCCACCAGTGTCTGGCTTCTTAAAACAATTTTAATAGTTTTCATTGTTCTAATTTAATATATACAAAGATACTACAGTTGACCATGTTCTTCCTCATTCACCCTCTTTGTTAGCCCTCATCCCTCTCACAATGTTCATCTTTTAGACACTGTCCAGCTCCTAAACATATTTGTCTCAGAAATGAGGACTTCCAGATAAAGCTTATGAATTCCTTAATTTCTCTGACCAGACCTAACTCAGCCTGTTTGTTTGAGATCATAGCTTCAGACTCATACATTTCATGTAAAAACTATCCTCCTGGGGCTGGGAAGGTGGCTTAGTGGTAGAGCGCTTGCCTTACATGCATGAGGCCCTGGGTTCGATTCCTCAGCACCACATAAGCAAAAAGAAAAAAGCCAGAAGTGGCGCTGTGGCTCAGGTGGTAGAGTGCTAGCCTTGAGCTAAAGAGCTGAAGGACAGTGCCCAGGCCCAGAGTTCAGTCCCCACAACCGGACCCCCACAAAAAACTGTCCTCCTAAATGGAATGGGACAGTTAGATTAATTGAGAACATTTACACTCAGATTTTTCAATGGTTTATTCTGAAACCCATTTGTTGTTACTTTGACAGAGTTAAGTAAAAGTGGTGTCCTTCAGAATATATGAATTATCTGCCTTGTAAGAGCTTGAAATTCAATAAATATTTGTTTTTAAATTCCACATCTCAGATTTTATAAACTCATGGAAGAACCTCAATCAGTATTCAACTATTAGGATTGTAGCAGCAGAAAAAAAATACACTGAGACACAAAAGTTTGTATCAATTTTAAGATAGTTTTAGCTCTTAAAGCCTATTCATGAATCCTGTATGAAGAAATCTCTGTTTTAGTCCATAGCCTGCTTTTAGGAATGTGGAGAGGTTACATGATGAATAAAGTCACATAGCTTCTGTAGCTGAGTAGTTGTCTCTTAGTCTATTTGGGGATGGGACAGGGGGAATAGGGCCTCCCTATGTTACCCTGGCTGTCCTGGAACTTATGATCCTCCTGCTTCAGCCTCTCAAGTGCTGCTAGGCAATATTCTTTTTTTCTGGCAATCTATCCCTTTCCTTACAATCAACTTTTGAATTTATAGAACTTAGTAGAAGGATTTAATCCTTAAAATCAGTGATTCCAGTTTTGGTAGTACCAGACTAGGAAAGTAATAAAGTACAAAAATGTCTAAAATATTTGAGTCCTTAATTTAGAACAGCCAAGTAAACAGAGTCACATTATTTAAGGGCTTGTCCACACCCCAGATTTATCCAATTATAATTTTCTTATCTGGACTGCTTGCATTAGGATTTATCTGGTAACTGTCAGCCATATCAAGTTTCTCTGAAGTTGAATGTCTTCATCTGTAAAATTGGACAGAAACCCATTTATCTTACTGTCTTGTATGGAATAAATTTACTGTCTAGCTCAGTAAAATGGCAGTTTATCTATTACATCCATCATATCCTTCATTGGGATCCGGCAAGTACTACTTTTACTACTTCCTTCATTCAACATTAACCAAGTTTCTTCTCTGTGTAGTCACTAATGCATCAGAGGATAGTTGTTTTCAATGAGTAAACACTTGAAGTAATGACCTTTTAAAGTCCAGATTCTTATCTCCAGAGTGATAAGGAGCTGCTGGTTACTTTGTGCAACTCAGATTAGACTGCAACTTACATTTTGCTCAGATTTGAATAGAGCTGTTGAGTTAGGATTCCAAAACTGATTTTACCTCTTAATCCTCTGCCTTGATATTGATGTGTTGTTATTAGAAAAATAGGCATATCCCCAGTACATATATACTTATGTCAACATTACATCTGTTTAAAAATACATTAAAGTATAAAATTAAAGGGTCAGCTTTTTATGAGGCTGAGATATGAGGATCTTGGTTCAAAGCCAGCCTGGGCAGGAAAGTCCATGAGACTCTTACGTCCAGTAAATCACCAGAAAACTGGAAGTGGCACTGTGACTCAAGTGGTAGAGTGCTCACCTTGAGTTGAAGAGCTGAGGGATAGCACCCAGGCCTAGAGTTCTTCTGTCTCTTCTAAGAGTAACTATCAGCTTGTCCTTAGAGATCATTCTTTGAAGTAAATCGTTTTTTTTTTTGGGGGGGGGGTCTGGTTGTGGGGCCTGAACTCTGGGCCTGGGCGCTGTCCCTCAGCTCTTCAGCTCAAGGCTAGCGCTCTACCACTTGAGCCACAGCACCACTCTGGCTTTTTTCTTTTTGCTTATGTGGTACTGAGGAATCGAACCCAGGGCCTCAGGCATGCAAGGCAAGCGCTCTACCACTTGAGCCACAGCACCACTTTCAGCTTTTTGTGCTTATGTGGTGCTGAGGAATTGAGCCCAGGGCCTCATGCATGCAAGGCAAGCCCTCTACCACTGAGCCACCTTCCCAGCCCTTCCTGCTTGGTTTTTAGATAGTCTCACTGTGTTCTGCCTGGGCTGTCCTGGAATCATGATCTTCCTCTCTGTGCTGCAAGAGTTTCTGAGATTATATGTTTATGTGCTCAGCTTCCGTAAATCTGTTTTTTTTTTTTTTTTTTAAAGGTGTTTCAGTCTCTTTCAAAAAAGGACACCTGTATTGTCCCTGACCATCTTAACTTTTCACGTCCACATTATACTATCCATTGGGGAGGATACTCTCACTTATATTTTCTGGTGCATTATTTCTCTGCAGCAGTCTAGCAGATGTATAGTTCCATCTTCTTCCTTACATTGGAGAGACATATTTGGTTGAATATTCAGATTTCTAGTTTTGCGTTTATTTTGGTAGTGTTTGAAAACTTGAGAAGTTGGTTTTTTTGCTTTTTGTTTTGGTTTAAACATCATCTCTCTTCTTTTTTTTTTCCCCTTCTAGCCTGAAAATGAGATTTCTTCAGACTGTAATCATGTAAGTAAGGATTTTCTTTAACTCACCATATGTGCTTCATAAATATGATGACAGATTTTGGTATGCTTTTCCTGTTGTTCCAGGAAGCTTTATGATGTTTTTCATTCTCTTTAATCTTAAAATGTTTAAATTCATTTAAAGACCATGGTAAACTCTACAAATACCCCTTTGTTTTAGAAACTGTTGGTTCTGTCAAATATTTATGTATTTATTTTAGTTTTTGTTAGTACCACCATATGAAAACACTTGCTTCTCAAGTTGATAGTTTAAAAAATACTTAAGATGCCAATCATAAGCCATAGGTTGTTTTGTTGTTTTTCATTCAGTGTTTTATTTTGTGGGTGTATATGCTTGTACTGGGGCTTGAACTCTGGGCTTTAAATTCTCTTTGCTTTTTCACTGATGTCTGGTCCTCTCCAACTTGAGCTATAGCTCCACTTCCGGCTTTTGCTTTTTAATTTGAGATATGAATCTTATGGACTTTTTTTTTTTTTTTTTTTTTTTTGCCTATTCTGGCTTTGAATCCTGATCCTCAGATCTCAGCTTCCTAGGTAGCTAGGATTTCAGACATGTGCCACACTGCACTCAGTTTCCAAATCATTTTTGCCTGAGCAACTGACTATAAACAGGAGATCCAAAAATTCCTCCTTCCTTCCTTCCTTCCTTCCTTCCTTCCTTCCTTCCTTCCTTCCTTCCTTCCTTCCTTCCTTCCTTCCTTCCTTCCTTCCTTCCTTCCTTCCTTCTTTCTTTCTTTCTTTCTTTCTTTCTTTCTTTCTTTCTTTTCTTTTCTTTTCTTTCTTTCTTAGTTGTGGGCCTTGACCTGTGGGCTTGGGTGCTGTCCCTCAGCTCTTAAGCTCAAGGATAGAGCTCTACCACGTGAGCCACAGCACCACTTCTGGTTTTCTGAGTGGTTTATTGGAGATAAGAGTCTTAGGGACTTTCCTTCCCCGGGCTGGCTTTGAATGGGGCTACTCAGATCTCAGCCTCCTGAATAGCTAGGATTACAGGTGTGAGCCACCAGCACCCAACTTTCCTCTTTATTTTGAAGGGAAATCTAAGCATACTATTTCAGCAGGTACTACTGGAACACACCTTCAGCTCTTCTTTCTTTTGTTTTTTTTTTTTAGGTAGGGTCTCACTTTTTATGCAGGCCATAATGAATGAAGAAAGATATGACTGGAAACTAGAGCCCTATTAACTCTCCTTCATAAAACTGATGTTCATAAAACATAAAAGCATTGTTATTTGTGAGAGCAGAGACTAAACATACCTGAGCTTCTAGGTTAGACTTTTTTTTACTTTAGCAGAATTTAGCTTATTCAACCTATCTCTATTTTCTTGGGAAAACTTTGTCAGGGATCTTATTAAGCATTTTTTTCTTGAAACTCAATCATTTTTAATTCATAGTTTTAAAAAAATTGTCCTTTAGTGAAAAGTATGTATGATTCTGCTTTAATTTTTGTCTGCATATATATTTTTTGTTTTATCTGTGATTGTGATAACATTTAATTTCTGTTATTGGGCATGTAAATGTGCCTTATGCAACTTCAATAATTGGCTTTTGTCATTTATAGTAACCACTGATAATAAATTTCTTTTTCTAACTGGAAGTTTTTTGTTTCTGCTTTTCAAATTTATTTTGTTTTCTGCTTGAATTTAGCTGTTGTGGAATTACAAACTGAACCTGACTACTGATCCCAAATTTGAATCTGTGGCAAGAGAAGTTTGTAAGTCAACCATATCAGAGGTAGGTTATAAATGTATTTAGTTGTTTAGAAGAGAAAATTATATCTGCTGACCATCCCCCGTATTAAGATACATTTGTATCTGAGTCATTTGACTCAGTTACTTTTCTTAGAATTAGCATCTTCCTTGGTTAAGAGATAAGAAGGGGTGTAATTAGACTTTTTTTGTTAGCATCCACCTACACTTGAAATGGAATACTGTTGACTGATACAGTTGGAAATCAGGTCTTGGTCCCTCAACATCAGTGCAGCTGTTAAGGTCCTGAGGGCTGCTTCATACCCTCTAACCTGCTGGGCCTGAGACAAAGTCCACATCATCACTACTAGGTTTATAAACCTTCCTAAACGTTTTAGCTCTGCAGTTGGAGTTACTGAACTACAGGGTACATGTGTCAAATAATAGTAGTTAATGCTAAAAGGGTTGACTTTTTTATTATTTTATATGTAAAGCTGAAAACAATAAGTGAAAATGTACACCATTATTCAGATAATAATGGGGGAAATTTTTGAGTTATTTATCTTGTCATGGTAAACAAATGATTTTAGTGAAAATTGTGGTATTTGGCATTTCTTTTTTTGTTTTGATCTCAGCCTCCTGAGTAGCTAGGATTACAGCTGTGAGCAGCCAGTGTTAGCATTGAGGATTTTTTTTTTTAAACTAGTAATCAAAAACCCAGAAAAATGAATATTTTTACTCACCGAATAAGAGCAGCACAGAAACAACAGTTGCTGTTTTTCCAACCCTAAGTTATAGTACAGGTTTTTTGTTTTTTTTTTTGTTTTTTTTTTTTTGGGTCCGGTCATGGGGCCTGAACTCTGGGCCTGGGCGCTGTCCCTCAGCTCTTCAGCTCAAGGCTAGCACTCTACCACTTGAGCCACAGCGCCACTTCTGGCTTTTTTCTTTTTGCTTATGTGGTGCTGAGGAATCAAACCCAGGGCCTCGAGCATGCAAGGCAAGCGCTCTAACACTAAGCCACCTTCCCAACCCCTATAGTACAGGTTTGCAATGTATTTATCTTTCTTCATGTTGGTGCTTGTTAATGACTTAAGTCAGGGCCAGTTTCTCTACATTTCTTAAGGAAGATCCTGATTTACAGGGAATCCTGACCACATATCTTTGGTCCCTTCTCCAAGCACCTCATCCTTCAAGAACTTCTGTGTGTTTGTCTATCTACTAGCTTCTCAACTCTGTAGGTTGTAGGCTTTTATGAAGATTTCATTCCTTATCTAATGCTAAACTGCATAGTGAAATACTGCAAGGTATTTCATCTGCATCAGCATTATTCCCATCAGGATATGGGTTAGGACCCTTGTGGAAATGGGAAGTGTCATATGACCTTCTATTAGAGAAGGATAGGTCAGAGAATTCAATGGCCAGCTCCCATATACAAAAACAGTGAGTACTGGGCTGGGAAGGTGGCTCAGTGGTAGAGCGCTTGCCTTGCATGCTCAAGGCCCTGGGTTCGATTCCTCAGCACCACATAAGCAAAAAGAAAAAAAAAGCCGGAAGTGGCGCTGTGGCTCAAGTGGTAGAGCACTAGCCTTGAGCTGAAGAGCTGAGGGACAGTGCCCAGGCCCAGAGTTCAGGCCCCACGACCGGACCCAAAAAAAAAAACAAAAACAAAAACAAAAAAAACAGTGAGTACTCTTTCAAGTTTCTTTGACCTGCCCCAGGGAAGAGAAATTCTAGTTTCTATAGACTTGTGGAAAAAGTTAGAAGTCAGGAATCATGAATAAAATCCAGAATATATGTCTTCATCCTATTACCAGGTACCACTTTTTTTTAAGCCACCATTGGTGTTTGAACTCAGGGCTTGTGCTCTTTCAGCTTTTTTGTTCTGTTGGTGTTCTATACTTGAGCCACACTTCCAGCAGCTTATTGTTGGTTATTTTGGAGATGTAGTCTCATGGACTTTTCTGCCTGAGCTGACTCTGAACTATGATCCTCCAGATTTCAATTTTTTTTTTTTTGGTCGGTAGTGGGGCTTGAACTCTGGGCCTGGACCCTGTTCCTGAGCCTCTCTTTGCTCAAGGTTAGCACTCTAATACTTGAGCTACAGTGCCACCTCTAGCTTTTTCTGTTTATGTGGTGCTGAGGAATTGAACCCCAGGGCCTCATGCATGAGAGGCAAGCAGTCTGTCATTGAGCCACCTTCCCAGCCCCAGATCTCAATCTTTTGAGTTGTGAGGATTATAGATAGGAGCTACAAGCACCTGGCTCTGGGTTTTAAATTTTTTTTTTCATGAATATAGTTCTAAATGTTTTCCATTTTGTCTCCCAGGCAAATACATAGGAAATCATAGAAAAATATCAAACAGTAGTTTAATATAAGCACAGAATATTTGTGTGTAAAGTAGTCACTTTCTTTTGAACAGATTAAAGAATGTGCTGATGAGCCAGTTGGAAAAGGTTACATGGTTTCCTGCTTGGTGGATCACCGGGGCAACATCACTGAGTATCAGTGCCACCAGTACATTACCAAGATGACAGCCATCATTTTCAGTGATTACCGTTTAATCTGTGGCTTCATGGATGACTGCAAAAATGACATCAACATTCTGAAATGTGGCAGCATTCGTCTTGGGGAAAAGGTACCTACTACATTGCCTTCACCAAAGGGGTTCTATAAGCTTGGTAAATGAAAACCACTGTGTAATTAACATGGAATAATTTGGTAGTAGAGGTTACCTCAAAGTTGAGTAGTTAGGATTACAGACCTGAGCCACCGGTTTCTGGCTAATCCTGGGGCTTGAACTCAAGGCTTGGGTGCTGTCCCTGAATTTTTTGGCTCAAGGCTAGTGCTCTATCACTTGAACCACACAACTCTACTTCTTACTTTTTGATGGTTAATTAGAGATAAATCTCATGGACTTTCCTGCCTGTGCTGGCTTCAATCTGCAATCCTCAGATCTCAGCCTTGTGAGTAGCTAGGATTACAAGTGCAAGCCACAGTGTACAATTCCAATTTGCAATTTGAGACAAAGTCTCACTGTATTGCTTAGGTTGACCTTGAGCTCAAAATCTTCCTTTACGGGGTTCTTAAACCATGATACTATCTTTAAAGTATACAAGAAGCAAAACCATTAAGAAATATATAATAGCTCTAAATATTTAATCTTTGGTTATATCTTTAAAACAATTAAAAAGCCTAAACACACAGGGAAACAGCCATTTATTACTTAGAAATTATTTTCTTGCAGGGCTGGGAAGGTGGCTTAGTGGTAGAGTGCTTGCCTTGCATGCGTGAGGCCCTTGGTTCGATTACTCAGCACCACATATGCAGAAAAAGCCGGAAGTGGCGCTGTGGCTCAAGTGGTAGAGCACTAGCCTTGAGCTAAAGAGCTGAGGGACAGAGTTCAGGCCCCACGACCGACCAAAAAAAAGAAAAGAGAAAGAAATTATTTCCTTGCTATACAATGCTAGGATTAAAGGCTAAACTTCGAGTTAACTAGAATGTATTTTTAACCTCCTTTTGATGCTTCATAACAAAGATACTCAGTATGATCCACAGGTCTTAGGATGAAAAGGTAAAAGTGCTTTTTTATTCTTTTAGGCAAAAATGTGATTCTGTAGACTTTATATATTTTTACATATATCAATATTTGAATTTTTAAAAAATGGAAGAAAGAAGATGTAATTAAGTAACATCTAAGTAAGCTTTTATGAACTACTAAAATTCAGAATAGGGCATTGTTTTATAATATGATGTTTTACAATATGATCATAATGACCGATAGCATACTATAAGTAGTAAGAAAACCAATAAAATTCTGTCCAAATCTTTACCAGTTTATTTCTTTTGGAGGAGGTAGAAATAGGTAAGCCCTACCTAGGCTCGTACTTACAAATTAGGAAAAAAAACATAAGCCTTATTCCACATTTCAAGTATGTGTCTACTTCACTCTATCCTTTTTGTCCCTCATCCTCAGAATTACTCTTTGAAGCTGTTTGTGGTGACTTATGCCTATAATCTTAGCACTCAGGAGCCTGAGACAAGAAGATTAAGAGCCTTGGCCAGGCTGGGTTAAATAGTGAGGCTCTGTCCCACACACACAAAAAAAACTAACAAAAATCTCCAAAGATAATGGTATTCCTAGGTTTTTATGCATGGGAAAGACAGCTAGTGAGAAAGGTGAAAGTTTAGGTAGAGACTAGGAAGCCTTGCTGGGCACAGTGGCTCTAAACTATAATTTCAATTACTTGGGTGGTAAAGATCAGGAGGATAGAAGTTCAAGGCTAGACAGGGCAAAAAAGCTAACAAGACCCCCTTCCTCAACAGTAAGTCTGGCTTTTGGTGGCTTGGGTATGTGGCTTATTGTCTAAACGTTGTCTAAGCAAAACTCTACCTGTAAAATAACTAAAACTAAAGTTATAGAGCATTTGCCTAGCAAGTATGAGGCCTTGAGTTTAAACCCCACTCTTGCAGAAGGCTGGGGAGAGGGGGGAAAGAATACAGAGTGCTTCTTAAATCAGTTTGGGGGGGGGTGGGTCTTCAAAACTTTAGGGAAAAAATACTAGGAAAGCAGAACCCTCCTTAAAAATATATACAGAATCCACATGTAATTTTATAGGCTCCACTCACCTATTTATATTTACACAGGTCTAGAAAAATAAATGATGGGTTTGAGTGCCAGTGACTTATGCTTGTATCCTAGTTACTCAAAAGGCTGAGATCTGAGGATTGAGGTTAGAAACCAGCCTGGACAGATAAATTTAAAAAAAACAAAACTGTTATCTCTAATTAACCATCAGTGTTAGATGTGGGTGTGTTTGTGTGTGGGGGGGGTCGCTCAAGTGGTAGAACACCAACTTTGAGCCAAAAAGTTCTAGGCCCTGAATTCAAGCCCCCAGTGCAAATGAATGAATAAATGAATCAATGTCCAATAACTACCTTATTATATCTTTTTTTTTTTTTTTTTTTTTTTTTTGTCGGTCGTGGGGCTTGAACTCTGGGCCTGGGCGCTGTCCCTCAGCTCTTCAGCTCAAGGCGAGCGCTCTACCACTTGAGCTACAGCGCCACTTCCGGTTTTCTGGGGGTTTATCGGAGATAGGAGTCTCACAGTCTTTCCTGCCCGGGCTGGCTTTGAACCGTGATCCTCAGATCTCAGCCTCCTGAGTAGCTAGGATTACAGGCGTGAGCCACCAGCGCCCGGCTACCTTATTATATCTTACAGCTCAGATGAATTATGTAACTCAGTTACAGTAGAAATCACAGTTCTCCCTTCTTCATAGATTTGTTAGGCAAGATTATGAGAAATTTGCAGGAAGGAAATTAATGTTTGATAGAACAAATTGTATTTCAGTAAAATAGACAAATATGTGCATGTCTTCTGTCATTGAAATTTTGCCTTGAGGGATCTTTTTTATTATATACTGATGATTTCATAAATTTGTATCATACTGTAATCGTATTTATATGTCTATATAAAGAAGTATATGTATCAATATTATGTGTATCAATATATTATTATATATTTAATGATTACATTTGTCTATTTAATTATTACATTCTTCATGGTATTTTATGAGCATAGATTAGGACTCCTGAATGGAAAATATTTAGGGTAAGTTTCTATTTTAAATGCATTACTGCTATGGTTACTATGGTACTAATATTATTTGGATAATGCCTAGCTTTTACAGGTAAATATTTAGGGATTTCTGTAGTTATTTTAATGTTGACATGAACCATGATCAGAACTGTAAACTAATGCCATTTCTTAAGAATATTCTGATATTTAAACTAAAAATTCAGGATCTATCTTTCTATTGCTAATTGACAGTAAAAACTCCCAGAATCTCTTTCCTCTTATCTTTGTTTCTCTTTGTCTCTTTCATTCTTTCTCTTTCTTTTTCTCTCCTTCCTTCTTTCCTTCCTTCCTTCCTTCCTTTTTTTCTTTCTCTGTCTCTCTTCCTTTCTTTCTCCCTCTCTCTCTCTCCCAGTCTCTCTCTGTCTCTCTTTCTTCCTTTCTTGTCGGTCATGGGGCTTGAACTCTGGGCCTGAAGGCTGTTCTTCAGCTCAAGGCTAGTGCTCTACCACTTGAGCCACTGTGCCACTTCCAGTTTTCTGAGTGGTTTACTAGAGATCAGAGTCTCACGGACTTTCCTGCCGGGGCTGGCTTTGAACTACCATCCTCAGATCTCAGCCCCCTGAGTAGCTAAGATTATAGACATGAGCCACCAGTGCCTGGCCGGTGTCTTTCTTAATAGAGTGTTAGTAAGGATGACTATCTCTGCAGCTTGTTAGTTTTTTTTGTTTGTTTTTAACCAAATAGTGTTTATTTGAAGCTCGAGAGGTGAATGTTTTAAAATATTAATATCCTTGTTGTTTTAGGATGCACACTCACAAGGTGAGGTGGTATCATGCTTGGAGAAAGGCCTGGTGAAGGAAGCAGAAGAAAAGGAGCCCAAGACTCAAGTGTCTGAACTGTGCAAGAAAGCCATTCTTCGGGTGGCTGAGCTATCCTCAGATGACTTTCATTTAGACCGGCATTTATATTTTTCTTGCCGAGATGATCGGGAACGCTTTTGTGAAAATGTGAGTCAGCAAAAAAATGTTTCTCTTTTCTTCCTTTTCTTTGGAAGTGTCTTTAATACTGTAATCCAAAATTAACCATCATGAACCCTCATATGTAGAAAAGCCACTCTAATGGAAAATAAATTCCGCCTCAAGATAATAGAAAATAGTGTTTGTTGCTCAGTCTTGAAGATTAACATCTAGTTAATAGTTGGACTGGAGACTTTTCGATGTTACTATTTGCAGCTTTATCTCACTTCTGTGTTCCAGTTTTTGGAAGTCTGTTTTATCTATGGAATCTTACTTTGCCAGGGTAAAATGAACAGTATACTACACCTGAGTACTGTGTGTTAGGCAAGCATTCCACCACTGAGCTACACCCTCAACCTCCACAGACAGTTTTAGACAAGAAATAAAATAGTTTCCATTTTGAGAGGTCTGAAAGTTACTTGTGTGCACTTCCTGTGCTTGGTGTTTTTAATTTACACTGTCAGAACCATGGATTATAAGAGTTGATTCTAATAAAGCTGTAAGAAAGGAAGCTCACTAAATACTTCCCTTAGTTCTGTGACAGTATATTTAATAGAATGGGATGATGAGTTATGACCAGAGTATACTGTATACATGTATGAAAATGTCATAATGAAGCCCACTATTTTGTACAATTAATTCACATAAAATTAAATGCATAGCATAATTACTTAGCTAAGCTAACTGTAATAATAATAATCTTTGTTCTGTCTTACAGACACAGGCTGGTGAAGGCAGAGTATATAAGTGCCTCTTTAACCATAAATTTGAAGAATCAATGAGTGAAAAGGTATTACTTTGAAACAATTGAATATTAGTTTGTTAAAGTTTCACAACTCATTTCTTATCTTGCATAGGCATAATGACAAGAAAAACTTCTTTTTTTTTTTGTTGGTTGTGGGGCTTGAATTCTGGGCTTGGGCACTGTCCTTGCGCTCTTCAGCTCAAGGCGAGCACTCTACCTCTTGAGCCACAGTGCCACTTCCAATTTTCTAGTGGTTTATTGGAGATCAGAGTCTCACGGACTTTCCTGCCAGGGCTGGCTTTGAACCATGATCCTCAGATCTCAGCTTCCTGAGCAGCTAGGATTACAGGCGTGAGCCACCGGCGCCCAGTTAAGAAAAACTTACATATTTAACAGACAATTTTCTTTCTCTGAAAGTCCCATTCTGAGAATATAGAGGGCTGACTATATGAAAATATAAATTATTAATTGTGGCCAGGCCTGGGGCTGGAACTCAGGGCCTATGCGCTGTTGAGCTTCTGTTGCTCAAGACTAGTACTCTACCACTTGAGCCACAGCACCACTTCTGTCTTTTTCTGCTTATATGGTACTGAGGAATTGAACCCAGGATTACATGCATGCTAGGCAAGCACTTTACCACTAAGCCACATTCCCAGCCCTGCCATACCCTTTTAAAAGTATAGAATCAAAGCATATTTGGGTATGGGTTATGCTGATACATACCTGTAATCACAGTACTTAGGAAGCTGAGGCAGAAGGATCTAAAATTTAAGGCTAACTTGGGCTAGGCTGTGTGAATAGCAAGACCACCTCAAAACAAACACCCACCCAAAGGCTTATCCCAAGAAAATAAAGCATAGAGTCAGGCTCCAGTGGTTCGTGTCTATAATCCTAGCTACTCAGAGTCTGAGACCTGGGGAATTGCAGTTTAAAGCCAGCTAGGGCAGAAAAATCCATGAGATTCAATCTCCAATTAACCAGCAAATTGCTAGAATGGCTCAAGTGGTAGAGTGCTAGCTATGAGCAATTTTGAAAGCTGGATGAGAATGCAAAAGCCCTGTACCAGAAAATAACAAAAAAGAAATGAAGCTTTAGTTGTTAACTACACAGTGTTGGGGATTAAAATTGGAATTTTATTTCAGAATTGTACCGAAGCTAGAACTACATTTAGTTTCAGCTAACCAAACCAATGAGCCTCACAGATAGCCAACCAGCTGTTTTAATTTTTCAGTAGATGCCTTATTAAATATTCTCATTACTGTAGGTTCTTTCCCTGAATGAATGCAAGAATATTATCAGGCCAGGCACTGGTGGCTCCCACCTGTAATCCTAGCTACTCAAGAGGCTGAGATCTGAGGATCGAGGTTCAAAGCCAGCCTGGGCAGGAAAGTCCGTGAGACTTTTACCTCTAGTTAACCACCAGAAAACCAGAAGTGACACTGTGGCTCAAGTGGTAGAGCACTAGCCTTGATCTGAAGAACTGAGGGACAGCACCCAGGGCCAGAGTTCAGGCCCCACAACTGACAAAAAAAACCAAACAAACTGTGGGCTGGGAAGGTGGCTCAGTGGTAGAGTGCTTGCCTTGCTTGCAGGAGGCCCTGGGTTTGGTTCCTCAGCACCACATAAGCAGAAAAAGC
Source organism: Dipodomys merriami (assembly GCF_024711535.1). Lineage (NCBI taxonomy): Eukaryota > Metazoa > Chordata > Mammalia > Rodentia > Heteromyidae > Dipodomys > Dipodomys merriami. The sequence goes on along the minus strand of NW_027203115.1, from coordinate 2,190,783 downwards.
CAGAAGTGGCACTGTGGCTCAAGTGGTAGAGCTTTAGCCAGAGTTGAAGAGCTGAGGGACAGCATCCAGGCCCAGAGTTCAGGCCCCACAACTGGCAAAAAACAAACAAACAAAAAAATCTGTAAGTGGCACTATGGCTCAAGTGGTAGAGCAATAGCTTTGAGCACAAAGAGGCTCAGGGCCTGAGTTCAAACCTCACAAATAACAACAACAAAAAATTAAAAAAAAAAAAAAAGAATACAGTATGGTGGGGTTTTTTTTTTTTTGTTCTTTTTTTGTTGTTGTTCTTTTTTCTTTTTCTTTTTCTTTTTCTTTTTTTGGTCGGTCGTGGAGCTTGAACTCTGGGCCTGGGCGTGCCGTCCCTCAGCTCTTCAGCTCACAAGGATTCTGCCACTTGAGCCACAGTGCCACATCAGAATACTTTTAAGTCAATTTACCAAACGTTTAAAACAGCAGCTATTATGGCAACAACTAACCATTCACTATGGTATTTCAGTGTTCTCTATTCACAACTTTTTGCCACACAAAGCTTACATACCATACTAATAGTGTGTGTGTGTGTGTGTGTCTGTGTGTGTGTATGCTGGTGCAGGGGCTTGAACTCAGGACCTTGTACTCACTTGGCTTTTTTACTCAAGCCTGGAACTCAACCTCTTGAGCCTCACCTCCATTTCCAGCTTTTTACTGGTTAATTGGAGATAGGAGTCTCTCGGATTTGTCTATCCAGGCTGGCTTCTAACCACCACCTCAGATCTCAGCATCCTGAGTAGCTAGGATTACAGGTGTGAGCCACCAGAACCTGATTCTGTGCTAAATTTTAACTAGATTTAGAGAGTCATCTTGGTGATGACTGAAGTTAACAGCCTCTACTTCTCTCAGAGACCCATGTAAACTGCTGAGCCATCTGGGTATTCTTATTTTTGCATTCTGAGTATTCTTCTCTTTTTCCTCAGTGTCGAGAAGCACTAACAACCCGCCAAAAGCTCATTGCCCAGGATTATAAAGTCAGTTATTCATTGGCCAAATCCTGCAAAAGTGACCTGAAGAAATACCGGTGCAATGTGGAAAACCTTCCCCGCTCCCGGGAAGCGAGGCTCTCCTACCTTCTAATGTGCCTTGAGTCAGCAGTACACAGAGGTGAGAGTTCTTTCTGCCTCTGCCTCTGCCTTTGCCTTTCTCTTTCCCCTTCTCTTCCTTTCTATTTCCTTTTCTGTTTGGATTCACACTCTGAAGTTTCTTGTACATGTCAGTTGCCTCTTGCATTTGCTCTTCTGAACATTTTTAATTTTTAATATTTTAATAATTTAATATTGCATAACATTTATAGAGGAGTGAGGTAAATGATTTAGCATTTGAACTTTTGGATGGCTTTATCACTGACTAACTAGATGTTTATAACTGTTTATGTTTTTGTGTGTTTGATTTTAGTTTTGTTACTGTTTTAATTCTTTAAAGTTTTCATTATTGGCATTTACAACTGAATATGGGGGTGTGTGTGTGAATATTTGAGGAGTGTTTTTATTTATTTATTTTTTGGGGGGTCTGGTTGTGGGGCCTGTACTCTGGGCCTGGGCGCTGTCCCTCAGCTCTTCAGCTCAAGGCTAGCGCTCTACCACTTGAGCTACAGCACCACTTCCGGCTTTTTTCTTTTTGCTTATGTGGTGCTGAGGAATCGAACTCAGGGCCTCATGCATGCAAGGCAAGCGCTCTACCACTGAGCCAACTTCCCAGCCCGAGGAGTGTTTATTTTTAACAAGCATTATCTGTATAGGCACATGGGGATTTGTTCTTTAGGTTTCATTTGTAGCATAGTGGCCAAGTGCTGCTTAGCATGTGTGAAGCTCTGGATTCAATCTCCAATGTGAGTGCGTGTACATGCACATGCACACATACAGAGACTTTCATTGCAAGCATTATATAATGTTCAACACTGTCCAGATAAGCCTAAGTCTCCAGAGTCTAAGCCCGCTTTACTCTCTTAAAGCCTTTGCTAATTTCTAAGCTTTTCAGTATAGATAGACACATGAGTGGCATATGCTATTCTAGACAAAAACGTTCTTTTAATATATAGTGATTTCTGATACTCAAGATCAACCTTCATAACATACAAGTTACATCCTACCTTAGGGCGTCAAGTGAGCAGTGAGTGCCAGGGGGAGATGTTAGATTACCGGCGCATGCTGATGGAAGACTTCTCTCTGAGCCCCGAGATCATCCTGAGCTGTCGTGGAGAGATTGAGCACCACTGTTCTGGATTACATCGGAAAGGTCGAACCCTGCACTGTCTGATGAAAGTAGTTCGGGGGGAAAAAGGGAACCTTGGAATGAACTGCCAGCAGGCGGTAAGGATAAACTTCTACTGTCTCTTTGACCATGACATGTTTTCAGTTAAGGAGCCTGTTCCCAATAATTCCTTGATTAATCTAGATTATTTTTGACATTGCAATGAACATAAGGTACTAAAGATGGGTTGGGAATGTGGCTTAACGATAGAGTGCTTGCCAAGCATGCATGAAGCTCTGAGTTCAACACATAAACAGAAAGTCAGAAGTGATGCTGTGGCTCCAAGTTGTAGAGTGCTAGCCTTGAGCAAAAGAAGCTCAGTGGACAGTGCCTAGGCCCTTAGTTCAAGCCCCAGGCCTAGCAAAAAAAAAAAAAGAAAAAGAAGAATATTGTTTCTTTGGTCATATCTTAGTAAGAATGTGGAATTAGCTATAGAACAAAGGTTTAAGTTCATAAAAAGAGCGATAAGAGAAATGTATTTCTTTTTTTTTTTTTTTTTTTGTCGGTCGTGGGGCTTGAACTCTGGGCCTGGGCGTTGTCCCTCAGCTCTTCAGCTCAAGGCGAGCGCTCTACCACTTGAGCTACAGCGCCACTTCCGGTTTTTCTGGTGGTTTATTGGAGATAGGAGTCTCATGGTCTTTCTTGCCCGGGCTGGCTTTGAACCGCGATCCTCAGATCTCAGCCTCCTGAGTAGCTAGGATTACAGGCGTGAGCCACCAGCGCCCGGCAGAAATGTATTTCTTTATCCAACTATATTTGCATTTGCTGGAGTATCTGGGGAATTGTCAACTTGCTAAATTAGTTTTGCTGAACTGAGAAGTCAAAACACTAATAAATCAATAAAGGTCCTTCACCAAAAGAGAATTTGCCTTCTTTAATAGATTGATTTGGTTGAGGCTGAGAGTTAGACTGAACTGAAATTTAGTTCTAAGAGTTTCTTCTTACTATTAATGTATACCATACACTAAAGATGAGAATGACAAAAAAGAGGAGTACATACCCTGTCATATCACATTCATGATCTATATTAAGTTTTCTTCAGTTATAGTTGAATGAGGGCAGCCCGGCTTCTCCTAGGCCAAAGATAACTATCTGGTCTGTTGCCTAGATGAATCTTTTCTCCACAGTTTATTGTTCTTTAGGCAGTACTGGGATTTGAACTCAGGACTGCGTGCTTGTTAGGCCCACTTGAGTCATACTCCCAGCCCCCTTTTCCAAAGTTTTCCCCAAGTTTTCCTAAGCGTGCTAAGCTGGAATAGATGTACATGTATTTAGTAGTAGACATTCTTATGTATTTCCCACATTCCCATCAGTCTCTTGAACTGCTATCCTACTAGATAGACTCTGTAGGGTATTTACATATCAGTTACAGTTTAATAAATTCATTAGGGGTTCTCAAAATTCACATGTTAGCCATGAAATTTAACTGACAGTCCTTGCAAAGACTTCCAGAGTTTGTTGACATACATTAAATTGGTTACCATTTTCTTTGCACAGTACTGTAGTCTTCCTAACAACTAATCACAACAGCTTGTAGCTTCTCCAGATTGCCCACCCCAAAAAAACCCTGAAATAGTTTCCACCCAAAATATCAGCAGTTCTTCATATTTTTCTTAGTGACTTATTTTAGGCAAATAGATTTTTTTCATTTCCTTTGATCTACAGTATCTGGTGGGTATATGAAAAGCCAGTGCTTTCATATGAACCTCTGGATTATGGATCAGGTATGCAGATCAGAGTGGACTCCTAGACTCACTGACACAAAAAGAGATCCAGGAAAGCCAAGGAAACTTTAAAAAAAAAAAAAAATCAAATCAATCCTAGGGCTTGAACTCTGGGCTGAAGCTTTTTTTGCTCAAGTCTAACACTACCACTTGAGCCTCAGCATCACTTCCAGCTTTTACTGAGTAGTTTATTGGAGATAAGAGTCTCATGGACTTTCCTGACTGTGCTGGCTTCCAATCATAATCCTAGATCTCAGCCTCCTGTGTAGGATTACAGGTGTGAGCTACCGGAACTCAGGGACAGTGCCCAGGCCCTGAGTTCAAGCCCCATGACCAACCAACAAAAAGAGTTCCAATTCCTTTCTTTTTTGTTTGTGCTAGTCCTGTGCCTTGAATTCAGGCCTGGAAGCTGTCCCTGAAGATTTTTCCCCCTCAAGGCTAGTGCTTTACCACCTGAGCCACAACTCCACTTGCAGTTTTTTGGTGGTTAATTGGAGATAAGAGTCTCAACAACTTTCTTGCTCAGGCTGACTTCAAACCACACTCCTCAGATCTCAGGCTCCTGAATAGCTAAGATTATAGGCATGAGACACAGGCACCCAGCAACGTATTCTTGTTTCTAATTGTTTCTGCAAGTTAAATGAAATCTTTCACATCTGATTTTAATAAATCATTATATAGTTATTTTATACCAGTATTACTAACTTTCTCTTGGCTCTCCTCTATTCAACTCTGGCTTGGTCCTGAGTGTCAGGTTTAATCTGATTTAAGAGTAGGCAATAAAAAGGCAGCCTTTTTAGTCATACTATTAGCAGCTATCCAGGAACATTTTAGAAGTGTAAATAAGCCACTTATCTCCACAGTGACATAAACAGAAAACTTTGCAACTGGGTGGAGAAACCAGTTGGAAAGTTCTTGAGTTTGGCCAGTGACAGTTGTTCTACCTTGTTAAGAGTTCATTGTGCTGTGCCAGTCTGAGCAACAGATCTAAGTGATGAGATGACATTATTCTTAATTTTTTAAACTCCAGCTTCAAACACTGATACAAGAGACTGATCCTGGTGCAGATTACCGCATTGATCGAGCTTTGAATGAAGCTTGTGAATCTGTAATACAGACAGCCTGCAAACATATACGTTCTGGAGACCCAATGTAAGTTCTCTTTATTTGTAGCATTATTTATATTGTATCTTTTTTTTGGGGGGGGGGTCCAGTCGTGGGACCTGAACTCTGGGCCTGGGCGCTGTCCCTCAGCTCTTCAGCTCAAGGCTAGCACTCTACCACTTGAGCCACAGCGCCACTTCCGGCTTTTTTTTTTTTTTCCTGCTTATGTGGTGCTGAGGAATGGAACTCAGGGCCTCAAGCATGCAAGGCAAGCACTCTACCACGGAGCCACCTTCCCAGCCACCGCCCGCCCCCCCAATCCATTTTGTATTTTATATTGCAGCCCAAGGGAACATTTCTATCTAGTGACTGCATGGTTTACATCTTAACTATAAAGTGTTGTTTGTCAGTGAGTGTTGAGTTCAAGCCCCATGACTAATAAAAAATAAAGTTTTTTTGTTTTTTTGGTCGGTCGTGGGGCTTGAACTCTGGGCTTGGGCGCTGTCCCTGAGCTCTTCAGCTCAAGGCCAGCAATCTACCGCTTGAGCTACAGCACCACTTCCGTTTTCTAGTGGTTTATTGGAGATAAGAGTCTCACAGACTTTCCTGCCCTGGCTGGCTTTGAATCATGATCCTCAGATCTCAACTTACTGAGTAGCTAGGATTACAGGCGTGAGCCACCGGCGCCCGGCTAAAAATAAAGTTTTGTTGATTAGGAACACCATACCAGTTGGAATTTGGACTTCTGATCTGCCTCCTGCATGATGTAAAGGCACCTAGACATAGCTTTGTGATGTTTGTGGTGATGTTTGCTGACATTGACTAGGCATGTACGAATCTTTCCAGGAGGTCACTGAGTAACTTCTGTATTGCAAATAATGTAAGATAGACAGACAAACACTCAACATAAAGTGACACATCCTGTGTATTGAATTGTGTACATTGACTACATGATAGTCATTAGAAAATAATTGTAGTTGAAACAAAAAACAAATTTTGCAGAGGGTGCTCTTATGAACCAAGTTAATATTGAGGTTGCATTTATTGCAACTGAATAAATGCCACGATAACATATTTGATTCTTTTGTATTAATTTTATTCCATATGATGTGAAAGGTTTTCAAACCAGATTGCAAGTAAGAACAGGTTTTTCAGTCTGTAAAAATTTTTGCAGCTGGCATTTAACAATAAAATGAACATAGTCCAGGTTTATCACCATCCTGTTTCGTGAAAACTACTGCTATTCATGCTGTGGAAGAGAATTAAAAGTAGCAGTCTTGCTGAATGGTAGTACATGTGTCTCATCCCAGCTGCTCAGGAAGTAAAGATCCAGAAGATCTTGATTGGAGGCCATCCCTGGCAAAATGTTTACAAGACCTCCATTTCAACAAAGGAAGATTCATAATCCCAGCTGTGTGGGTAGATTACATAAGACTTCTGTCTAAGATGGGTAAAAAGTACAAGACCATATTTAAAATATAGCTAACACAAGGGAAATTAAAAAAAAAAAAAGTTGGGATATGATTAAAGTGGTAGAAAACTTGCCTAGCAAGCCCAAGGCCCTAAGTTCAAAAACTTAGTGCCACACACAAAAAAAATTCTTCCTTAAATCTTTCTGTGTTCATGAACAGTTAAACTCACTTAGGCATATTGCTTTAACTAAAGAGAGGAAAGAAGGGATATGCTACTACAGATTTTTAACAGACTTATGGGCAATATATGCACATTTGCTGGTCCTGATTCAAATAGACATGGACAAATCTGAAAATGAACAGGATATTATTTATAATAAGGACTTTTTATTTCTTGGTAAGATAATAGAATTAGGTTCTTTTTTTTTTTTTTTTTTTTTTTGTCGGTCATGGGGCTTGAACTCTGGGCTTGGGCCCGTCCCTCAGCTCTTCAGCTCAAGGCGAGCGCTCTACCACTTGAGCTACAGCACCACTTCCGGTTTTCTAGTGGTTTATTGGAGATAGGAGTCTCACGGTCTCTCCTGCCCGGGCTGGCTTTGAACCGCAATTCTCAGATCTCAGCCTCCTGAGTAGCTAGGATTACAGGCGTGAGCCACCGGCGCCCGTCTAGAATTAGGTTCTTATACTTTGTTTGTTTGTTTTTTTTAACTGTATTTTTTTTTGTCTTTTCTTTTTTGGTACTGGGGATAGAACCCAGGATATTGCACTTGCTAGGCAAGCACTTTGCCACTGAGCTACATCCCAGCCTAGGTTCTTGTACTTTGGAGAAAACATGTCAAATTATTCACTAATAGGATGTTGAGTCTTTAGATTTGCTTCAAAATATCAAGAAGGGACATAGATTTAAAAAAAAAAAACCTTTGCTTCAGGCTCATGAAGCTATGGAGAGGGAATATAGCCAATATATCTATCATTCTCTATTTTTGTGTGGGGGTAATTTTGTTTTTCATAAGTAGTTTAAGGCAGCTGTACACAAATTTGTGTCACTAAGTTCTAAGTACAGAGTGGCTCTAAAGTTAATAGAACTTTTCTTTTTTTCGGGGGGGGGGGTGGTCCAGTCATGGGGCCTGAACTCTGGGCCTGGGCGCTGTCCCTCAGCTCTTCAGCTCAAGGCTAGCGCTCTACTACTTGAGCCACAGCGCCACTTCCGGCTTTTTTCTTTTTGCTTATGTGGTGCTGAAGAATCGAACCCAGGGCCTCATGTATGCAAGGCAAGCGCTCTACCACTGAGCCACCTTCCCAGCCCCTAAAGTTGATAGAACATTTAATCACTGTCAGGTCCAGTTAATTTGAATGATTCTCAGAAAAATGTATCCTATTGTCCCAGGAAAATAGCTGAAAGGAAATGATACCACTTTATCTTCTTACATTTTACCTTTTTTATGCCTAGGATTCTCTCATGTTTGATGGAACATTTATACACAGAGAAGATGGTGGAAGATTGTGAACACCGTCTCCTAGAGCTGCAGTATTTCATCTCCCGGGATTGGAAGTGAGTCTGTGAAGCAAGCATAAGGCATTGCTAAGCCTGTTCTGTTTAATCAGTATCATTGGGGGTTTAAGGGGATGTTCTTTGTTTTTATTCTAGGAATTAAATACAGAGTTTCACACTCAATTACTGAACTCTGTTACCACCATTACCACCACCTGAGTATTTTTGTAATAATTATTAGAGAATTATTTTTGAATCATGGAATAGCTAACATAATCCAACACCCTGAAAACATTTTTATTGCTTCCAGAGCAGTAGTATCTAAAAGCAGAATCAGCCCACTCCCTATCTGTACTGAGTGTCCCTGTTTACTATTTCATTGGATTGGGTCAAAATGATTCTAATACCACAAATACATCTAGAAAGAACTCTAGCACTTGGAGGGGCAACAAATGCATCTTCAGATATGACTAAGAAGATGACAGTGCATTTGTATCTTTATTGATTTGTACTGGGAATGGAGATTTGCTTTTATTTTTTTTAACTATTTAAAGCTATTGAATTTATTCTATCTTGGAGGTTATATTAACTCTTCTTCCCACCCCACCCCTTTCCCTGTCTTTTGTTCCCCTTTTATTCTACCTCCAGAGCCATCCATTCTCAGTGTTTCTGCTTTTTAAATTCAGCTGCCTCCTGACCCAGTTTTTTAAGCCACTATATATGGTCATTAACCTCTTCTGGTGATTATATTTTGTTCATGTTTTATTTATTTATTTATTTATTTATTTATTTATTTATTTATTTATTTAGGGTCCGGTTGTGGGGCCTGAACTCTGGGCCTGGGCGCTGTCCCTCAACTCTTCAGCTCAAGGCTAACGCTCTACCACTTAAGCCACAGCGCCACTTCCGGCTTTTTTCTTTTTTTTTCTTTTTTTTTTTTTTTTTTTTTTTTTAATTTTTTTATTGTAAAGATTCTATACAGAGGGTTACAGTTACATGAGTGGGGTAATGAGTACACTTCCTCTTGAACATTGTTACCCCCTCCATTGTTTTCTCCCTACCATCCCCTCCCTCCCTCCCTTCCCCAAGGTTCTTTTTTTTTTTTTTTTTTTTTTTTTGATTGTGATTAAGTGATTACTTAATTTCCGGAAATTCACAGTATTGTGGAATAATGATGCTCATTTAAAGTCACACGTTCATTCTAACTTTCCTGGAGCAAATTGTCTATCACAGTCTGTAATATATAACGGTGTTCATATGTTATATACCATACACGTGATCAGCAGCATGGGGATATTTAGTAGTGGTTCAACCAGATGAGTGGGAGTTCTTTGTTTCTTAAGTCCTGTTAGTTTTGTCATATCACCTAACATTTTGGATTTATCATCCGCTTATCAGGGAGACCATGTACTGTTTGTCTCTTCGTTCTTGGCTTACCTCGCTCAACATGATTCCTTCTAGCTCCATCCATTTCCCTGCAAATGCCATTATTTTGTCATTTCTAATGGCTGCATAATATTCCATTGTGTATAGATACCACAATTTTTGGATCCATTCATCTGTGGTGGGGCATCTAGGTTGTTTCCATACCCTAGCTATTGTGAACAGTGCTGCAATAAACATGGAGGTGCACGTGTCCTTGTATATTGGTTCCTGTTGTTCAGGGTAGATGCCTAGAAGTGGTATGACTGGGTCGTAAGGGAGGTCAATCTTTAGCTTTCTAAGGACCCTCCAGACTGCTTTCCAAAGTGGTTGTATGAGTGTACATTCCCACCAGCAGTGTAATAGCGTTCCTCGTTCTCCACATCCCCTCCAGCATTTGTCGTTGGCTGATTTGTGGATGTGGGACATTCTGACTGGGGTAAGGTGGTATCTCAGGGTTGTCTTTATTTGCATTTCCTTCACCACCAGGGATGATGAACATTTCCTCATGTGTTTCTTTGCCATTTTTATTTCTTCATTTGAGAAGTCCCTCTTTAGTTCCCTTGCCCATTTAGTAATTGGTTTGTTAGGTTTGGGAGGGATTAGTTTCTTGAGTTCCCTGTATATACAGGATGTTAACCCCTTGTCTGATATATTGCTGGTAAATATTTTTTCCCAATTAGTTGGTTGTCTTTCTAGCTTGGTTGCGATAGCTTTATCTGTGCAGAAGCTTTTTATTTTAAGGTAGTCCCATTTGTCGAGTCTCTCTCCAATTTGTTGTGACCCTGGGACTCTGTTCAGGAAGTTCCTTCCTGTGCCTATTAGTTCAAGTGTCTCTCCTACTCTGTCCTGCAGTAGTTTCAGAGATTCAGGTTTAATGTTAAGGTCTTTAATCCATTTTGAGTTGATGTTGGTGCATGGTGATAGGCTGGGGTCCACTTTTAGTTTTCTGCATGTGGCTGCCCAGTTTTCCCAGCACCAGCGGTTGAAGAGGCTGTGTTTCTTCCATTGTATGTCTTTGGCTCCTTTGTCGAATATCAGCTGGCTGTAGGCCTGTGGATTTATTTCTGGATCTTCTATTCTGTTCCATTGGTCTTCGGGTCTGTTTTTGTGCCAGTACCATGCTGTCTTTGTTATTATAGCTCTGTAGTAGAGTTTGAAGTTCGGCATGGATAGCCCTCCCATATTGTCTTTATCCCCTAGAATTGTTTTGGCTATTCTAGGTCTTTTGTTGTTCCATATGAATTTTTGGACTGTTTTCTGTATTTCAGAGATGTACGTCATTGGGATTTTAATAGGAATTGCGTTGAATTTGTATATTAGTTTTGGAAGTATTACCATCTTTACTATATTAAGTCGGCCTATCCAGGAGCATGGGAGGTCTTTCCATTTCCTAGTGTCTTCTGCAATTTCTTTCTTTAACTTTTTATAGTTCTCATTAAATAGTTCTTTTACATCTTTGGTTAGGTTAATTCCTAAATATTTTATTTTTCGGGAGGTTATTGTGAATGGGGTTGCTCCCTTTATTTCCCTCTCTTCCTGTACATTATCAGTGTATAGGAAGGCAACTGATTTTTGTGGGTTTATTTTGTATCCTGCTATTTTGCCAAAGTGATTTATGATTTCTAAGAGTTTGGGGATGGAGTTTTTGGGATCTTGGAGGTATAGTATCATGTCGTCTGCAAAAAGGGATAGTTTAACTTCTTCTTTTCCTATGCGGATCCCTTTAATGTCTTTTTCTTGCCTTATTGCCCTGGCTAAGGGTTCTAGGACTATATTGAAGAGGAGTGGAGACAGTGGGCATCCTTGCCTTGTTCCTGATTTTAGGAGAATTGGTTGTAGCTTTTCCCCATTAAGTATAATATTGGCTATTGGTCTGTCATAAATGGCTTTTATTGTTTTTAGAAATGTTCCTTCTATTCCTATTTTCTCCAGAGCTTTTAGCATGAATGAATGTTGAATTTTGTCAAAGGCCTTTTCTGCATCTGTAGCAATAATCATGTGATTCTTGACCTTGGCTCTGTTGATATGTTGGATTACATTTATTGACTTACGTATGTTAAACCATCCCTGTGTCTCTGGGATGAAGCCTACCTGGTCATAGTGAATTATTTTTTTTATGTGTTTCTGGATTCTGTTAGCTAGAATCTTGTTAAGGATCTTTGCATCTGTGTTCATCAAGGAGATTGGCCTGTAATTCTCCTTTTTGGTTGGGTCTTTGCCTGGTTTGGGGATGAGTGTGATATTGGCTTCGTAGAATGAGTTTGGGATAGCTCCTTCCTTCTCTGTTTCTCTGAAGAGCTTGAGGAGTATGGGTATTAGTTCTTGTTTGAAGGTCTTATAGAATTCTGCTGTGAATCCATCTGGTCCTGGGCTTTTTTTTGTTGGAAGACTTTTGATAGCTTCCTGTATCTCATTATAGGATATTGGCTTATTTAATTGGTTAACTTCTTCTTTGCTCAGTTTGGGCAACTTGTATTTCTCTAAAAATGCATCCATTTCTGCCCGATTTTCTTCCTTTAGAGAGTATAGCTTTTGAAAGTAGTCTGTTAGAATTGTTTGGATATCTTGGGTACGTGTGGTGATGTTTCCCGTGGCATCCCTAATCCTATTAATATGGGTTTCCTCTCTTCTTTTTTTAATTAATCTAGCCAATGGGCCATCAATTTTGTTTATTTTTTCAAAGAACCAGCTTTTTGTTTGGTTTATTTTGGTTATGGTTTTCTGATTTTCTAATTGGTTAATCTCTGCTTTTAATTTGGTTATCTGGCTTCTTCTAGTAGCTTTAGGTCCCATTTTTTCCTGTTTTTCTAGCTGTTTTAATTGCAACATGAGATTATTTACTTGGTCTGTCTCCATTCTCTTGATGTGGGCACTGAGGGCAATAAATTTGCCCCTCAGGACTGCTTTTGCTGTGTCCCACAAGTTTCTTTGTGAGGTGTTTTCATTTTCATTGAGTTGTAGGAAATGCTTTATTTCTTCTCTGATCTCTTCTGTTATCCAGGCATTGTTAAGGAGTGTGCTGTTCAATTTCCATGTATTGGAGAAATTTCTGCGGTATGCTTTGTTATTGAGAGCTAGCTTGATTCCACTGTGGTCAGATAGGATACAGGGGATTATGTCGATCCCTTTGTATTTGCTTAAGTTCCTTGCATGAACTATGATATGGTCTATTTTGGAGAAAGTTCCATGAGCTGCTGAGAAGAATGTGTACTGTGTTGTTTTAGGGTGAAATACTCGGTAGATGTCAGTTAATTCCGCTTGCAGTATGGCCTCTCTTAATTCGGTAGCTTCTTTGCCAATCCTCTGGTTGGTAGACCTGTCCTTTGGTGAGAGTGGTGTGTTAAAGTCTCCTAGTATTATCGTATTGGGATCTATTTTATTCTGTAAGTTTGAGAGCATTTGTTTGACATATCTGGGTGCACCAATATTTGGGGCATATAAATTGATGATGGTTATATCCTCCTCTTGGATTGTTCCCTTTATTAATATGTAGTGTCCGTCCTTGTCTTTCTGTACTGATTTTAATGAAAAGTTTATTTTGTCAGATATCAGGATAGCTACACCTGCTTTCTTACTGGGGGCGTTTGATTGGTAGATCCTTTTCCACCCCTTCACTCTGAGTTTGTTTGTATGTTTGGCTGAGAGGTGGGTCTCCTGAAGGCAACAGATGGATGGGTCTTGTTTTCTTATCCAGTCCTCAGTTCGTTTTCTTTTAATTGGTGAATTCAGCCCATTTATATTAAGAGAAAGTATAGAGAGATGCATTGTTGTCCCTGCCATTCCGTTTTCCTAAGTTTTTCTTTTTTCCTTTCCTCCTGTGCTTGCTCAGTTAGACTTTGAGTAACGCCTGTTTGGGGCAGGCCCCAGTTCCTGGCTGCTTTCTTCAGGTTGTGTCCCCCCTCTTAGAATTCTTTGTAATGCTGGCTTAATGTTTATGTATTCATTTAGTTTTTCTTTGCTATTAAAAGTTTTCAGTTCTCCATCAAATGTGAATGCTAGCTTTGCCGGGTAGATCAGTCTGGGTTGGCAGTTATTGGCTCTCAGGGCTCGTATGGTGCTTTCCCAGGCTTTTCTTGCATTCATTGTTTGTGTGGAGAGATCTGCAGTAATTCTTATTTTTTTCCCATTGTAGTATAGCTCCTTCTTCATTTTTGCTGCATGCAGGATTGTTTCCTTATTATTCAGATCTATCATTTTTACTATAATGTGTCTAGAAGTGTTTCTCCTGGGGTCTTGCTTGTTGGGTGTTCGATAAGCTTTTGTGATGTAGTTAAGATGGTCGTTTTTGAGGTGGGGAAAATTTTCATTGATTATATTGTTAAATAGGTGGTGCATTCCCTTGCTCTGGAATTCCTCACCTTCGTCCACTCCAATTATGCGAAGGTTAAATTTTTTAGCATTATCTGCTTGCTCTTGAATATCCCTTTGGTTTAATTTGAGTAATTTTTCCATATCTGTCACTTTTTGGTCCAGTTGGTGTATTCTGTCTTCTGTATCTGACACTCGACCTTCCATTTCATTCACTCTGTTGACAGTGGCTTCTATTGTGGTTTGCATGGAGGAAATGGATCCCTTTATGGATTCAATGTTGGTTCTCAGAGTACTGATCTCACCTCTCAATGAGGTATGCATTACCTCTAATTTGGCGTTTATCTCACTTCTTACTGAGGTTTGTGCAGCTTCTATTTTTGCATGCATCTCTTGTTTGATACCCTGTATCTCTTTGGATAGATCATCCTTGTGCTCTTTCAATTTCTGATCAATTTCTCGCTTTATTTCTTGAGTCATTGCCTCCAGCAACCCTTGGAAGTAGCCTTTGTCTTCCATTCCTGCTTTGCTCCCACTGGGGCTCTCCCCTGTGTGGCTGCTGGCTTTTGAGGTGAGCTTGCTGTCCTGGGTGGTAGTAAACCTTGTGATTTTTCTCTGTGATTTTCGCATGGAGGTTCAGGAGACTGCTCTTCAATTTTGTTTTGGTGTGTCTGTCTTTGCTTGGTTGCTGATTCTGTATTGGTAGAGAGAGTCTGTGCCTGATCTGGGTTCTGTTGGGAGCCTATTTCCAGCTGCTATTCTGTCTTACTTAGGATTCTCAGCTCTCTGCTGTAGATTGCTGGCAGTTCCCGCCTTTGGAAGGGTTGAGCAGCCTAGACTGCTTGTGTTTGCTCCTACGGGTGCTCTTGTGAAGAACAGATGCTCTGCATGCACTCTCCCAAATGCTGGAGTCTGCTATGGGCTCCTGATGTGTTTTTGTTTGTTTGTTTTGGGCTGGTTGTGGGCTTGAACTCTAGGTTTGGGTACTGTCCCTCAGCTTTTCAGCTCAAGGCTGGCACCCTACCGTTTGAGCCACAGCACCACTTCTGACCCTTTTTGCTTTTGTGATGCTGAGGAATCAGATCCAGGGCCTCATACATCCAAGACTATCACTCTATTGCTGAGCCGCCTTAACAGTCTGAGCTCCTGCTTACTATCAGGTGCTGGCAGCCTGTGTTGCCCAATTCCCAGTCTAGGGTATATGGGTGGAGTTTTGGTGGGGTTTGGGCTTCTCTTGTCCTGGGCCTCCAGGTCTTTTGTTGTCACAGGCGTGCTTCCCGGGGGAGTGTTGTTTCCTGGTTTTCTCCCCTCTGTTGAGGCGTATGCTCAGCTTTTTACTTCAATTGGGAGGAGTTGGTTGTGTTGTTCAGGCGCCGGATCCCCGGGCCTGGTTCCGGCCCCAGCCTGGAGCGCGCTTGTTAGGCCTGTGCTGATGTGTATACCACCTAGGTTATGCAGCCTGGAGCGCACTCGTTAGGCCTGTGCTGATGTGTATACCACCTAGGTTATACAGCCTGGGGGACACAGTTCAAATTTCTTCTACTGTTGGTAGTCTTGACCCAGGGGCGCTGTTCCTGGCTTGGGCATTTAAGCTCCCTTCCAGGGGTGCTCTTGCTCTAGCCTGGCCAGCTGAGTGTGCTCCACGGGCTGGTGGAGCTCTCAAACAGTTCCCAATTTTAGTGGGTCCTGTGGTCCGGGTGTTGGGGTAGGGAGTCTAGGTCAGGGTCTGGGGATTCCCTCCAGCTCTGGTCTCCCTTGAGGGATACACTTCCCCTGTGGGATACTCACCCTGGAGCTGGTTGTTTCTGTGTGGTGTAGGTCGTCAGTTGTTGTTGCAATCCGGGCTGGGTTGGGCGGTGGTGGCTCTGTGTGATTCTTTTCTGTCTCTGCCTCTGTCGAAGCTGTCGGGTCAAGAGTGTACCCGCTCAGACAGCTTCTTCGCGGTACCTCTGGGGCCCGAGTGGCCCCGCCTGGTCGTTGCGATCGTGATCGGGCGGGCGGGTGGGTGGTCTGCAGACAGTTCCCTTTGCGCGCTGCTGGCGGTTTTGGCGGGATGGAACCTCTCTGCTCGGGTGGAGAGTGCCGGGTCGTTGCGATCGCGATCAGGCGGGCGCGCTGCTGGTGCCGAGCGGCTTTGGCGGGATGGAGCCTCTCTGCTCAGGTGGAGAGTGAGGGGTGGGGGTGGGATCCTCGTGGAGACTCCCGGCTGGTAGGCTTCTCTGTTCCTGGCGATCCGCTGTTCTGTAAACCAGTACCTGGTGATCTGAAAGCGGCCCCCTGTGTCTCTGCTGTGTCGCTTGGGGCTCCCGCAGCCCCCGCCGGGCCGGCTGGCCGGCGGCTTGGCGCACTGCCGCGCGGCCAGTAAAGGTTGGGGGAGGGGTCTTCGCTTTTCTTCTGAAATTCTTCTTTTCCTCTGTTTCTTTTTTGTTATTCTCCGCCTCTGGTTTTTCTCTGAGTGTTCGTCTTTTTGTTGTTGTCGGTCTCTTGGGGAGATTAAGCGTTGGAGCTCGAACTCTCTTTTTGGTTGGAGAGAGCTGTGGCGTTTCCCTACTGCCCCGTCGCCATCTTGGTCCCCCCTCAGGCTTTTTTCTTTTTGCTTATATGGTGCTGAGGAATCGAACCCAGGGCCTCATGCATGCAAGGCAAGTGCTCTACCACTGAGCCACCTTCCCAGCCCTTGTTCATGTTTTAGTAGAAAGGTTTTATGATTTTTATTTTTGTTCCTTTTAATTCGCTCTAGAAGTGGGGTATGGTAGCACTTGGGAGACTAAGGTAGGAGGATTAAAAGTTTGAAACCAGGCCAGGCAATATGGAGATTCTTTCTTAAAAAACAAAAAAACAAAACTTCTTGAAAAGACCACTGAAAGCTGTGTAACATCTTCTCTGCCTACTTAGGTCACATGAACTGAAATAAGGAGAGTTCACTGTACATGTCACTCTAATCAAAACCATGGTTATTTCTCTTCTTTTTATTCATGATAAGAAAAATGTTTCATAGAGCCAAGTACTAGTGGCTCACATCTGTAATCCTATTTACTCTGGAGGCTGAGATCAGAGGATCACAATTCAAAGCCAGCCTGGGCAGGAAAGTCCATGAGACTTCAAATAACTAGCCAAAAACTGGAAGTGGAGGGGAGGGGGGAGGCTGGGAAGGGAGGTGAAGGGTAAACAAAGGAGGAGGCTGCAATGCTTGGTAAGAAATGTATGCATTATCCTGCCCATGTAATTGTAACCCCTCTGTACAGTATGTTCACAAAAAAAAAAAAAAAAAAGCTGGAAGTGGAGCTGTGGCTCAAGTGGCATAGCATTAGCCTTGAACATGAAAGTTCAGGGAAAGTGCCCAGGCCCTGAGTTCAAGCCCCAGGACTGGCACCCAAAATAATAATAATAATGCTTCATAGTCATAAAAGTTATTCTCTTCCCATTAAATAATCCTGCCTAAAATTGTCAATATATTGTGGTCAAAATTAAGTAGCCCTTGGTGTGGTTTGGATAACAGATGCAGGCTCATTCACTAATCCTGGCAGTCTAGGCTAGCATCAAACTCACAGTCCTCCTATCTCTGCCTCCTAAGTACTGGAGTTATAGAAGTTCCGGGTCCAAGATACCATCTTAGAGGTAAAAGTCTACAGTCTAAAGATTAACAGGCTTCTATAGATTGACCATGTGTATTCATTAAGAATGATATTCAAGCTGGGCGTGGTAGCACATGCCTGTGATCCTAACTACTCAGGAGGTGGAGATCAAGGGGATTCTATTTCAAGGCTAGCCTGGGCAAAAAATTAGTGAGACCTCATCTCAACAAACAAACTGGGCATGATGGTGTACATCTGTAACCCAAGCTATTTGGGAGGTATCTGTATAAGTATCAATCACAGGCAGACCTGGGCAAAAAATAGGCGAGCCCCTTAAACTAAATTAAAAGGGGCTGAAAAGTGATATTCAGGAGTATACTTCTGCATATCTGCTGTCTCCAATACCCTAGGTGATTATCAATGACTGTATGAACAAGCACCTGGTAAACCCTTTCTTAATGTGTGTAGAAAGGAAAGGTGGGGTGAATAGCAGTTCTTTTACTGTTTTAGGCTGGACCCTGTCTTATACCGAAAGTGCCAGGGAGATGCTTCTCGACTTTGCCACACCCATGGTTGGAACGAGACCAGTGAACTTATGCCTCCTGGAGCTGTGTTCTCTTGTTTGTACAGACACGCCTACCGCACCGAGGAACAAGGAAGGAGGGTAGGCGTCCATGTTGGCTGCTGCTTACTGTTACTAACTAGCTTGATGTATATTGTCTGGTTTCTCTCATCCTAGGAAAACTTTCCTGTATTTGGTGAGGAGGGGTTTGTGTACTGCTGGAAACTTACTCAAGGAGTGTCCCTTACTGATACATTTATTTGTTCCATCACCTTCTTCCCACCCCACAATGGTTTCTTTAACCAAGCGAGTGGAGGAACAGTTCCAGGTCTTATTTTTTTTTTAATTATTGAAATATGAATCACAAATGGACAATTAAATTCTGCTGTCCTAACTTTATTTAGCTTTAAAGATCCATTAGAAGCTTTTAGTCAGCATAGAAATGGTTCTTTAGCTCTGCCCTTGGCAGCTGAACACAAATCCCTGTATTAATGAGGCCACTCTGACAATGCACTAGTTGGAGCAAAAGCTTCCATACCCAGTCTCTTGGTATTTGTCTGCCCCAATTGCTGTCTGTCAGTGGGATGTTTGTGTGAGCTTGGTTTTCCTGGTGTCACTCTGGGATACTGCTTGATCTCTAGAATGGCATTTGTACACCTTATGAGAAACCATATTGGATGTTTGTTCTGCCTTGTTACAGAAAGAAGCCAGGCTATTATTTCACATGCATGTTTACTGAACTCAGCGCAAGAACTTGTTAAGAATTCAGAATGAGGAGAGTTAAATATAAGAAGATCCTCCTTCACTTGTGAAAGCTGACTTAATTTTCATAGGGTTATAAATAAGAGAACATGGATCCATATCATGATCCTTGTTAGCCACAGGGACTTTAGAAATCTGGCATCTGGCAAGTCCCCGTAGCAGGAATTTCCTTCTTTTACAAGTAAAGACATAATAGAATCCAGTGTCCTGGCTTAAAAAAAAAATTAAGCCTGGTCCCAGTGGCTCACACCTATAATCCTTTCTAGTCAGGAAGGTTTGACTTGGAAGCAGTACAACACCTGCTGCAAACATGAAACTCAAGTTTAAAAAAAAAAAAACAAACCTGAAAAATTAACCATCTTAAAGAGGAAGACATAGTGGTATTTGGTACAGCCACCCCCCCCCCCCCCAGTGTCAAAACATGACTCCATAAGGGCCTATTCCCTATCCCAGGTGTGCTGACCTTTTTTTAGGATGGGAAGCTGATAATACCTGCTAATCACTGCTTTCCCATGGGCCTTCCAAAAATATCCATTCCACCTGCTTCATTGCACATAATTTATCTAGAAAACTCTAGTCCTGAACTATGTAACTTTTTTTTTTTTTTTTTTTTTGGTCTGTTCTGAGGCTTGAACCCAGGACCTGGGCACTGTCTCTGAGCTTCTTTGTGCTTAAGGCTAGCACTCTACCACTTGATACCACCACCTCCAGCTTTTGAGAGGTTAATTGGAGATAACAGTCTCGTGGGAACTTTTCTGCCCAGGCTGGCTTTGAACTGCAATCCTCAGATCTCAGCCTCCTGAGTAGCAAGGATAACAGGCATGAGCTATTAGCATCTAGCTCTGTGTAACTATTGCTTCTGCAATTGCCTGCTCATTCGGTTTTAGGTCAGCTTGAACTCAGTTCTCCTGAACAAGGGTATATTCTTTCCTCAATCAGATACCACATTTTTTTCTCCTCCTCCTCCTCCTCCTCCTCCTCTTCGTCTTTTTTTTGGTTTGGTCATGGGGCTTGAACTCTGGGCCTAGGCACTGTCCCTGAGCTCTTCAGCTCAAGGCTAGCACTCTACCACTTGATCCACAGTGCCATTTCCGGTTTTCTGGTGGTTTATTGGAGGTAAGAGTCTCACAGACTTTCCTGTCTGAGCTGGCTTTGAACCACAATCCTCAAATTTCAGCCTCCTAGGTAGCTAGGATTACAGGCATGAGCCACTGGAGCCTGGATAGCTTTTTGTGTATGTAGAGTGTAATTTTGTGAAGTAGAAACTCTTAATTTGAGTGAATGTCTTCCTTCAGGTTTAACTCAGAAAAGGATGTCATTTTTATATTAGAAAATACTGAATGTAGCTGGGTGCTGGTGGCTCATACCTGTAACTCTGGCTACTCAGGAGGCTGAGATCTGAGGATCATGGCTCAAAGCTAGCCTGGACAGGAAAGTCCATGAGACTCTTGTCTCTAATAAACTACTCAGAAAAAACTGGAAGTAACACTGTGTCTAGTGGTAGAGCTCTAGCCTTGAGTAAAAGAAGCTCAGGGACAGTACCCAGGCCTCCAGTTCAAACTCCAGGACCAGCACCAAAAAAACAAACAAAAAACCTGAATGTATAATTATACTTCCCGGAGAGAAAGGACTTCTAGAGAGTGAGCTGTCTAACATTGGGGAGATAAACACAGGATTATCTGTTAGCTTCCTGGCACCTTTGCTGTCTTTGGGTTCTTCCTATAGTTGTTTTGTTACTCTTTTCTCATGTAGCTCTCACGGGAGTGCCGAGCAGAAGTGCAAAGGATCCTACACCAGCGTGCCATGGATGTTAAACTAGACCCTGCCCTCCAGGATAAGTGCCTGATAGATCTGGGGAAGTGGTGTAGTGAGAAAACAGAAACTGGCCAGGTAAATGACAAGCCTTCTGGTTCAGTATTGACTCATGTTTTGAGTAGGGTACCCCATGAAGTCCAAGTTGGTGTTGTTTTCTTTTTCCTTCTTTTTCTTTTTCTTTTTCTTTTTTGTCGGTCGTGGGGCTTGAACTCTAGGCCTGGATGCTGTCTCTGAGCTCTTCAGCTCAAAGTGAGCGCTCTTCCACCTAGCCACAGTGCCACTTCCAGTTTTTTGGTGGTTAATTGCAGATAAGAGTCTCAAGGACTTTCCTACCTGGGCTGGTTTTGAACCACGATCCTCAGATCCCAGCCTCCTGAGTAGCTAGAATTACAGGCCTGAGCCACCAGTGCCCAGCAAAGTTGCTATTTTCTTCACAGACAATTTGTTATGTGACTTAATGTACTCTGTAGAAGAAGTACCCAAGAAATATTGTATTTTTCCTAAGCAGCTACTTTGTTTTTATATTATTGCTACTGGTGTTGTAATTGGTCATTTTCCTTCCTCATGTTTCCCTTTGAAAGCTTAGAGCTGAAGGTCTGCCTACCTCTAACACACACAGGCATTGTTGTAGGCTTACTGCTGGTTCCATCCCACTTCCCTTAATGTACTTTTCTTGTTTTAACCATTTTAATTTATTTTATCTTACATTTTCCTTCCTTAACTTTATAAGCCATATTGAATTCTTTAGAGCTAAGCAAGATATGTAAATGCTGACAGGCCCAAATGTCTTCACTACAAGATGTATGGAGAAGAAATCATTTTCCCAGCATAGTTGTCCAAATTATGGCTTAGAGAGGTAACATATATTGGTTTTCCTACCTAAAACTCAAGTCTAGAACTGAGACTAAGGCTCAAGTAGTACCATGTCTGCCTAGCAAGCACAGGACCCTGAGTTCAAACCTCAGTACTGTCCAAAAATGGAAAAGACTCAATTTACATTCTTTTTTTTTTTTTTTTTTTTTTTTGGTCGGCCGTGGGGCTTGAACTCTGGGCTTGGGTGCTGTCCCTCAGCTCTTCAGCTCAAGGCGAGTGCTCTACCACTTGAGCCACAGCACCACTTCCGGCTTTTTTCTTTTTTTGCGTATGTGGTGCTGAGGAATCGAACCCAGGGCCTCAGGGCATGCAAGGCAAGTGCTCTACCACTGAGCCACCTTCCCAGCCAGAGTTAGACCTTTTAAAGGAGCAATATGGCTACTTACTAGGTCTATTGGGTATAGCAGTATTTTCAGCCTTCTGCTTTGTGAGCCTGGTACAATTCTGTTGAGTTTATTGTTTGAAAATGCCTATTGTTTAGCTTTCTGCTGCCTCTAGAACAAAGGATGTGTTGATACAGAGTCCTAGCAGTTTCCTTCATGCACACATAAACATTTAAAAAGCTGTAATACTTTGTAGAACATCACTGAGAAGCTAAGTATAAGGAATAGTTTCATAACTAGCCATTTTTTATCTTACTTTTATGAAAAATTTAAATGTTTGATGCATTTCCCTTTAGGTTTTTTTCCCTCTTCCATTCTGGCTATTGTATAATTCCTTCAACTCTTCTCTTCCTCTTTCAGTTCTAAAACAGAATAATCAGTACATTAAATCTGATCACTTAGCAGATCACTCTGCTGAGAAATAGCTGTGAATCTGCTTGAGAAAGGAAACTGATGCTATACCTAAACTTCTAAAAAGTATTTTTTTTTTTTTTTTTTTTTTTTGGGTCTGGTCGTGGGGCCTGAACTCTGGGCCTGGGCGCTGTCCCTCAGCTCTTCAGCTCAAGGCTAGCGCTCTACCACTTGAGCTCCAGCGCCACTTCCGGCTTTTTTCTTTTTGCTTATGTGGTGCTGAGGAATCGAACCCAGGGCCTTGAGCATTCAAGGCAAGCGCTCTACCACTGAGCCACCTTCCCAGCCCTAAAAAGTATATTAATAGCTACAACTCCATGCAGTTCCAGCTCAGTTTCCAAAGCTCCAGGTAATTTTTAAGTTGCCGAAACTACCACATTGTCTTGTTTAATAGATTTCCTTCAGAGGATCCTGTAATTGGGTTTAGAATACTCGGTCTGACTTGTATGAGTTTGAGCTCTATGATGTAATCCAGGCCTAGGGTCTTCACCTGATTTGGCCAGGAAGAGTCTTTCATTTTGTTTCATTTATTACTTTTTTACTAGTACTGGGGCTTGAACTCAGGGCCTCACACTCACTTTTTCACTCAAGGCTGGCAATCTACCACTTGAGCCATAACTCTACTTCTGGCTTTTTGCTGGTTAATTGAAGATAAGACTCTCATAGACTTTTCTACCCAGGCTGGCTTCAAACCTCAATCCTCAGATCTCAGGCTCCTGAGTTGCTAGGATTACAGGCATGAGCTGCCACCAAGCACCAGGCTAGCCATGAAGAATCTCAATGTAATACATGGCCTTCTACTATGAATTTGTGGCCTATTGATCATTGTCAAAGTGCACATCTAAAATGGGAATTAAGAGTAGGCTCAGAGGCCCACACCTGTAATCCTAGATAATCAGGAAGCAGTGATGGAAGAGCCTTCAGTTAAAGACCAGCCTAAGCAAAAAAGTTGTAAGTCCTCATCTAGCTAGATATAGTGAATGGTATGTGGCAAAAAGGGCTGGGGGGAAAAGCTGAGTGAGGGAAAGGGTCTCCTTATACAAAAAGAAAGCACTCTTTACTTGACATACACGTAACCCCCTCTGTACATCACCTTTATAATAACAATTTAAAAAGGGGGGTTGGCTAGGGGCATGACTCAAGTGAGAGCTCCTGCCAAGGAAGCAGGAGGCCCACAGATCTTACTAGTACCATCCACATGCTGTTGGCTCCTACAATATTAGCTGCTATAGGAAGTTGAGATCTGAGGGTTGCAGTTTGAAGCCAGCCCAGGCTGAGATAACTAAAAGACTGTTATCTTCAGTTAAGCAGCAAAAAGCTGAAGCTGGAGGAATGGTTCAAATGATAGAACACCAATCTTTAGTGAAAAAGTTGAGGGAGAGAACAAGTGAAAGTACCAGGACTACACACACAAAAAAAGTACCAGAGAGGTAGGTAAATAGGTAGGTAGATAGATAAAATCAAAACATAGATTAAAAGAGGAATAGGGAGATATTGAAGGATTAGAATAAAAGCCTGATTAAGATTTTTAGAGCAGGGCGCCGGTGGCTCACGCCTGTAATCCTAGCTACTCAGGAGGCTGAGATCTGAGAATCTCAGTTCAGAGCCCGCCTGGGCAGGAAAGTCTGTGAGACTCTTATCTCCAATAAAACACTAGAAAACCGGAAGTGGCACTGTGACTCAAGCGGTAGAGTGCTTTACCTTGAGCTGAAGAGTGTAGGAGCAGCACTCAAGCCCAGAGTTCAAGCCCCCCCAGCCAACCAAAAAAAAAAAAGAGAGAGAGAGATTTTTAGAGTTTGAGAACAGCTGAAGATCAGTTCCTGTTGCCTGGTGGGTTTGGCCTTCTTATATCCCTTGATCTTCTTAAATACTCTGCTATATCAACTAATTAAGTAATTATTTTTTTAACACCCTTGGTTTGGGGATCAAATAAACTTGTGCTGTGTGCAGTGAGGTAGTGCCTTTTCAGGAAGAAGAAAGGAGGACCAGTGCAAAGGGAGCAGACTGGTGTTCATTGATGCAACTGATGAACACCACGACTTGCCTTTTCATATGCAGGAGCTTGAGTGCCTCCAGGACCATCTGGATGACTTGGCCGTGGAGTGCAGAGACATAGTGGGCAACCTCACCGAGTTAGAATCAGAGGTAAGCAGCATGTAGCTCCTCAGAGGAGAAGGGCTGCCAGCCACCTGGCCTTTCTCGTTCAGCTCTGCTCTTTCAACACTCTTGAGAATGTAGAGCCTCTGAATAATCAAAAGAAGCTTAATCAGACTCTCCCTCTTTGTTTTCTCAAAACATTTTGCTGTGTCCTGACCCTTTCCCCCACTTCTCTAGAAAAGTTAACACTTAGGTTTTCTTCACAAAGTGGCTTCACATCAATCAGTTATCACAGTGATGAGACCTTCTCCCTTGAGGAAAGATTGCTGCTATGTCAGTCTGTGAGTCACACTCAAGAGTAACTCAAGCATCCACACTCTGTTTTCCTTATAGCTCCTTTAGTTACGTCATTGGGAATGGATGTTGAACAAAAAGCTTGGGATTTCCAGTTATGTGAAAGATGAAATAACATCCTGGGACTCGTTAGAATAGAAACACACATAAGCACAAGAGTATTGTTCAGAAATACAAAAACTATTACTATGGCAGGGAGGTAGCTAAAAATGCTCAAGTTATCTGGTGGAAGCAGAAATCAGAGAAACAAGGAAAGGCTATTTTTTTTTCATTGTAAGCATTTTACTTTCTAGTTTTCAAATTTTGTTCTTGCTCTCACCTTCCCTCCCCTTCTCTCCCATTTTCATCATGTCCTTATGGGTTGGGGAGGACCTTTATGAGCTGTAGCTCTTTAATAGAAGAACCCGAGCAGCTAGGGACTTTCTAGGAACAACCAGGATTGTTCTGCTTAAAGGCATTTAGCAGTGGTTTATCATCTGGTTAAAGTCTGTGATCTGGCTTATGAACTTAGAAACAAAAGGTAGATATCAATTATATTTGTTTTCATTTTAAGTTGCTTAACATTTTGGAAAAGCTCCAAAGGTTTTGCATGCTCTAATGTTACTACTGTTTCTTCTTCCCACCTTTTTTTTTTTTTTTTTTTTTTTTGGTGGTGGTACTGGGGTTTGAACTCAGTCTTCTACTTCATAGGCAGGCAGTCTGCCACTTGAGCCACATCACTACTCCTGCCTTTTGCTGTTTTGGAGATAGGGCCTAGTGAACTTTTCTGCCTGAGCTAACCTCAAACTCTGATCCACCAGATCACAGCTTCCTGAGTAGCTATGATTAAATGCTTGAGCTGCTGGCACCCACTTCATCCCATCTTTCTTTTTTTTGGTTGGTTGTAGGGCTTGAACTCTGGGCTTGGGTGCTGTCCCTGTGCTCTACCTCTTGAGCTACAGTGCCATTTCCAGTTTTCTAGTGGTTTATTGTAGATAAGAGTTTTACGGACTTTCCTGCCCTGGCTGGCTTTGAACCTTGATCCTCAGATCTCAGCCTCCTGAGTAGCTAGGATTACAGTTGTGAGCCACCAGCACCCGGCGCATCCCACCTTTCTTAACTTTGTCCTCTCTTTTGTTTAGGCACAAGAATCTGTCTGTAGGAAACAATGTCTTTTAGGATGTGTGACTCAAGTGGTAGACCACCTACCTAACAAGTCCAGGGTATTGAGTCCGTACCTTAGTTTTACCAAAAGTGTGTGTTTGGGGTGGGGGAGGGGTAATGTCTTTTACTTTTTAGAGTATAAGTTGTTTATATCCTGAGGTGATAGAAGGAGAAACTGCCCCTCCTCCTGGCTCTTTCTAAATAAAAATTATGAGGGGCTGGGAAGGTGCCTCAGTGGGAGAGCGCTTGTCTTGCATGCATGAGGCCCTGGGTTGGGTTTGATTCCTCAGCACCACATAAGCAGAAAAAAAAGCCGGAAGTGGTGCTGTGGCTCAATTGGTAGAGTGCTAGCCTTGAGCTGAAGAGCTGAGGGACAGCGCCCAGGCCCAGAGTTCAGGCCCACGACCAGACCCCCCCCCAAAAAAAAAAAAAAGAAAGAAAGAAAAATTATGAATCTACTTAATGTTTTACAGGACATTCAGATAGAAGCCTTGTTGATGAGAGCCTGTGAGCCCATAATTCAGAACTTTTGCCACGTAAGTGATATCTGGAGGAACAAAGATTAGAAACCAAACAAAATTCATTAGGATGCTGGTCTCCCAAGGGTGTGGGACTCATCTCTGACTTCAGAGATGAGGTCTTTTCTCCTGAACGATAGTCAGTTTTAACAAGTAAATCTTGGAAATAGAAACAAGATAGAGAAGGGCCACCCTCAGGAAACGCTGTATGGACAGCTTTTTCAGATGACTGGATTTATGGATAGCAATGACAGAGATGCCCTTTGTAAAGTGTTGAAGGGAGGACTCCAGAAGCAAGTGTATCTGGGTGCTTCCCAGTACTTGCTGGCTATAGTAGTGGTTTCCCTCTCCTGATGTCACCTTTGTACTTCCATCTTGACTGAATCCTGTTACCTTATTTAATCCACTTACTGAAGTACCGAAATTGTAGGAGTGAAACACAATGGGGAACCCATGGGCTCTGACAGTCAAATGACTGTGTTAGAGATTATTACAGAGCACCTGCCACAATTACATAAGGAAAGCAAGTAAAGACCTCAGAGAACATGTTCCTGCCTTGTGCAGAGCAACTGGCTGTATACATTTTATTCACTGACTATTTCTCATTTGTGATTTCTTAGGCCTGTTTTGAATAATTTATGAAGTATCTCATTTATGAATGCTTCTGTAATCAGCCCTGTTCATATTTCCATGGACTGAGCTACAGGTTGTATTCATTCATTGTTACAAATGAAATGTGAATGTATACTGTCTTCCCCAGGATGTAGCAGACAACCAGATAGACTCTGGGGACCTGATGGAATGTCTGATACAGAACAAACATCAGAAAGATATGAATGAGAAGTGTGCCATTGGAGTTACCCACTTCCAACTGGTCAGTCCATTTCCTATTTTAGCTGTTTGGATGATTACTGATTAACTTCCTCTTTTGGAACATCTTAGCACCTCTCTGGTCTTGAAAACTTGTTTATTTATTTCTACTTTGAATTTGTCAGCAAATGTGGTTTTAGTCCATTGTACCAAGTACTTTGCTAGGTACACGCAATGCCCAGTGAGACATTGTCTCTGCCGCTAGGGAACAATCAGTCTGCTGGGGCCAGAGACAAGTAAGCAGGCATTTTCTTTCTGATGTTTTGTGTGACTGATAGTACAGTGGCCCAGGTATGTATCAAAACCCTGAACTCGTGTTTTCTTCTAAATCATAAAACCTAAATCCAGCATATAAGATTGTGGAAGCATGGGACTGGGAAGGTGGCTCAGTAGTAGAGCGCTTGCCTTGCATGCATGAGGCCCTGGGTTCCATTCCTCAGCACCACATAAGCAGAAAAGGCCGGAAGTGGCACTGTGCTGAAGTGGTAGAGTGCTAGCCTTGAGCTGAAGAGCTGAGGGACAGCGCCCAGGCCCAGAGTTCACCAACCAAAAAAAAAAAAAAAAAAAGATTGTGGAAGCAGTCTGTAGTTACTTTTGTTGGGGATAGCAGGCATTTCCTGCAAGGAAGATGATTCAGCTGCTAAGGTGACTACTTGTTAGGGCAGGTAGCCCACCTGCCTGTGTTCTGCTGTGTTAATGAACTCCTATGCCCTAATGGTAAGTAGTAGGAGAAAGATACAGAAGCATGTGTACAAAGGTTACAGCCATGGGCGCCTTGAGGAAGAAAAGCAAAGCCAAAGTGGTGGCTAGAAGGTGAAAGAGGAGGGGCTTGTTTGTGTAGAAACTTGAAGTGGCAAAGCAAACCAAAGAATTTGGAGAAGTTTTCCTGTGTGACACAGTGACTTCAATGCCAGAGATGGTGTGGGGAATCATGAGAGCTCATCAGGTTCTGAAGTGTGAGATGCAGGCCAGTCATCCAGGGTCTTATGAGCAGGCCTCTGAAAGTTATATGACTAAAATGTCACCCGTCATTGCTGACTACTAGGCCACAGAGCTTCTGATATTCTTTCTCATTATCTTTCAGGTGCAGATGAAGGATTTTCGTTTCTCATACAAGTTTAAAATGGCCTGCAAGGAGGATGTGTTGAAACTCTGCCCCAACATAAAAAAGAAGTATGTAGCCTTTAATTGATCTGTTCTATTTCCCTGAGTCCTTTTAGCTACTTGAATGAATATCCGACATGTGAGACGACCTCAGCTGCCTGGAAGAAATAGCCCAGAGACCTGTTTCTCTTCCTTGGGAATGTGGCCAAACATAGCTGCTCAGAGCCACGGCTCTGGTTGGAGTTATTACAAGCAGAGCCCATAGATAGACTACAGGAACATTAGTATTGACTTTCCAAGTTTCAGCTACCTAACCAATAGAGCAGATAGAGATTGTGTACTTTAGAGAAATAAGTTGCAGTATGAGAAGTGGACTGACTGCTGGCATTATCCACTACGTCATCTTGGGTACAGAAAAGTAGCCAAGCCTTCACCAATTTACAGCCCTAGTGAGGAAGGGAGCTTGAATTCTCCTTGAAATTAAGTCTTCATAAGGAGACTGATAAGCTTTGATGGCAGGACTACCAATTCTGCATAGCTCTTGGAACAGGAATTGGTTTGGAACTTATCTCCCCTCCTATAAATCAAGTTCCCATTTTGCCCAGGTTTCTTTCCCTTAAAGAATGAGTTTCACAATAAAGCAGAGTCTCACAGTGAACAGCAGCATTCTTCTCTAGTCACTTGCTTTAAACGAAGCGTTGAGGTGTCTTTGCACACATGTCCCCTGTCTGGTTTCTCCTCTAGTCAGGAATATATTGGCATTCAGGCTACTCCTGATTTCTGTACCGAAGCTCCCCCTTACAGCTGACCACCACTGTCAGCAAGGAATACGTTCTAAGACCCCCAGCAGATGCCTGAAACTACAGAGTACCAACCCCATATACACCTTCTCTTTCTCTATCTGCATACCCGTAATAAAGTTCAATATGTCAATTAGATACAGAAGGAGATTAATGAGAATAATAATAAAACTGTAATAAAAGCTGGGCATTGGTGGCTCACACCTTTAATCCTAGCTACTCCGGAGGCTGAGATCTGAGCATTAAGATTTGAATCTAGGCCAGGTAGGAAATTCTATGAGACTGTTTATCCCCAATTAACTACCAAAAAAGCTGCAAGTGGAGGTGTGGCTCAAGTATTGAAATGCTAGCCTTGAGCAGAAAAGTACAAGTACAGCACCCAAGCCTTGAGTTCAAGCCTCACAACCAGCAAAACAACAACAAAAACTATAATGAAGCTTACAGGAATGTAATATCTCTCAGTATCTTGTAGTACTATAGATCTTAGCAATCGCAGCATAATCTTTTTCCATACTGCAGAACTTTAACCTTTTCACTTACAAGGAATATTGTATGGCTTTTCTTTGACCTACCCGAGTTTTCAGCATCACTGCTCTTGTGCCTTGAGGCCAATATCACATAAAAGAATAGTCATGTATAGTCAAGGTACAGCTTTTAGCACTGAACAAACTGTGGTGCTTAAGGAAAGACGTTCAAAAGCATGGGAGAAAAGCTTATGAATTCTGTGTGAATGGGATGCCCTGCCCTGCCCCAGTCCAGCTCTCAGGCCATCTGCCTACTGTGACTCCAGCTAGTCTTAGATCTCATCTTTTCTTGGCAGGGTGGATGTAGTGATCTGCCTGAGTACCACAGTGCGCAATGACACTCTGCAGGAAGCCAAGGAGCACAGGGTGTCCCTGAAGTGCCGCAAGCAGCTCCGAGTGGAGGAGCTGGAGATGGTAATGCCTCCCAGAAACCACTGGGGTTGGAACCGGTATACCCAGCTGGGAGGGTTAGGGCATGTTGTGATGATCAAGACATAGGGTCATGTGCTAAAATTTTACCATATGATAATTCTTTTTTCACTGTGTGATTTCAAGTGATAACTTTTTTTTTTTAACCGTGCCTAACTGGAGGTCAAGCTGTAAGACAAAATAAGCATGTGATATGATCATTGGGTCAGTAATGTCCTCAAGGATTGAGAATCTTCTCCCTTCATTCTCTTCTCCATGGCATCAGATTGGCTGCCTGTGGCAGCTGGACTACCTGCCCCACTAGTCACCGCTAGCAAAATGAGAAAAGAGAGAGAAACCTCCACTGGCCATTAACAAAACTCTTTTCGATTCACCTGTACCAGCTTGGCGTTTGTGCCCACTCCCTGATCTACAGCAGTATCTGGGAAATGCCATACATTCATCAGCAGAAATGGATTAGGGAAAGTAATCCACAATGTACCCTGTAGGGGGGATCTTCTTGCTTTCCTTTTGAAATCAAGCCCAAACCTTGTTAAAAAGAGCTAAAAATATGTTGTGTGTCCCTTCCATCTAAGCTAAACTAAGTAAGACCAAACAAAATTAATAATATCCCAGAAGCTACGTAGTAGATTTGTACACACTTGTAGTGACTTGATAAGTCCATGTGAGTGGGGCTAACCCAAATGTCCTACTGTAATAGAGATTTGATTGGAAGCTTTGGTTTCCTCTCTCTGAGCATAACTCAGTACAATAACAGAGGTAGAATTTTAGGTCTGCATTTCAGAATAGATATGAACCTTCATATAACCTAGATTCAAGGCTATATGGCTAGCCTGTCGCAGAACTGAAACTGTATTCTCAGTTCTGCAGCATGGCCACACTGCTGCCACAGATGTCATAGTCACTGGACAAGATTCAACTAACATGTCTGTAGAGCTTTTGAACTCTCCAGCTTAAAACTAGCTCACTGTGCCGGGCGCTGGTGGCTCACGCCTGTAATCCTAGCTACTCAGGAGGCTGAGATCTGAGGATCACGGTTCAAAGCCAGCCCGGGCAGGAGAGACCGTGAGACTCCTATCTCCAATAAACCACCAGAAAACCGGAAGTGGCACTGTAGCTCAAGTGGTAGAGCGCTCACCTTGAGCTGAAGAGCTGAGGGACAGCGCTCAGGCCCAGAGTTCAAGCCCCACGACCGACAAAAAAAAAAAAAAAAACTAGCTCACTGTTCCATGCTGACTTCCTCTCGTGCAGACAGAGGACATCCGTTTAGAGCCAGATCTCTATGAAGCCTGCAAGAGTGACATCAAGAACTACTGTTCCACTGTGCAATATGGAAATGCTCAGGTAAATTTTTTTGCTTTAATTTTTGTTTTGGTTTGTGTAGACCCTGGGGTTTTGGTCAGGCACTGGCAGCTCACACCTGTAATCCTAGTTACTCAGAAGGCTTAGATCTGAAGATTGTGGTACTCAGGAGGCTTAGATCTGGGCTTTAGCCAACAGCCCAGGCAAGAAAATCCATGAAACTCTTTATCTCCAGGAAACAACTCAAATAAAACTGGAAGTGGCGCTGTGGCTCAAGTGGTAAAAGTGCAAGTCTTGAGCAAAGAAAAGCTCAGAAACAAAGCTCAGGCCCTGAGTTCAAGTTACAGAACCAACACAGAAGAAAAAAAGATCCTGAGGTTTTGAACCAGGGACTGGTGAGGCTGAGCTTGCTAGACAGATACTCTATGGCTTGAGCCATGTTTCATGTTTTAATTATACAAGTCGTGTGAAGGTAACATCCTAATAACTCTTCACTGGTGGGGAGAGACACATCACACCTATTCAGCCCCGTCATCCCCTCTGTGCCCCCACACTGGCTTTCTGAGTTCTTCCCTGGCACTTCTCTTTGTCGCTGTTCATTTTCTTCTTGTTCCATTTACCTCATCCTCCCCCACCTTGTCTTCCTAGAGATTTCTCTCCTGCCTCCTCTCTGTGGCTTGCTCAACATTGCATCTCCAGAATCAATTATTCCTTCATTCTGCTCCCATTGCATTTTTTTTCTTTTGTCTTTTTAAAGTTAACATTTGTTAATTGTATAAAGTAATGGAGTTTCTTGTGACATTTTCATATGTGCATATTATGTACCTTAATTATATTTGCCTGCCTTCTCTTTTCCTTTTCTCTACATCTTTCTTTTGATCTTTATCAGGTTTCATAATGGTCCCCTTCCAAAGAAGATGTTAATAGAGATCATGTAAGAGTCATGTAGGGAATTTTTTTTTTTTTTTAATACACAGAAAAAGATCCTAGCTGGGCGCTGGTGGCTCATGCCTATCACCTTAGCTGCTAAGGAGGCTGAGCTCTGAGGATCATGGTTCAGAGCCAGCCCGGGCAGGAAATTCTGTGAAACTCTTTATCTCCAATTAACCACCAGAAAACCAGAAGTGGCACTGTGGTTCAAGTGGTAGAGTGCTCCCCTTGAGCTGAAGGACAGCACCCAGGCCCAAGAGTTCAAGCCTCATGACTGACAAAAAAGAAAGAAAGAAAAATGAAAAAGATACCTACCATTACCAGTAATGAATTGCAAACAAGAGATTTTAAATGTTCTCTGGCTACTTATTTACCAAGGACATTGCCCTGGGGCTTTAGCTCTGCAATAATTTCTTTGTTGTCTTATTCTACTGTTGACAATACAAAGTCTGACTCTGTCTGATTATCATTCCTTTGTAATTAATATGGAGTTTTCTTTCTGTTTTAAGTTTTAACAATCTATATATTCAGTCTGATATGATTAGATAGTTTTTTGTTTACTTTATCATAGTTGGATCTTTGTCATATTTTTCTTGAGTTCTGGGAAATTCTGTCACTGTTCCTTCAAATATTGCTTTCCTTTTTTGTTCTTCTTGATCTTCCAAGTCCTCTATGCCTTTTAACTTTTTAATTCATGTGTTTCAAATTTTGTTACTTTGTACTACAGTTGAGGTAATTGTACAATTCTGATACCCAGCTTAATAATGCATTCTTCAGTTGGATAGAAATAAAGGTGCAGCTGGGCATAGGTGACTCATGCCTATAATCCTAGCTACTCAAGAGGCTGAGATCATAGGATCGTAGTTCAAAGCCAGCCTGGACAGGAAAGGCTGGGAGACCCTTATCACCAATAAACCACTCAGAAAACCAGGAGTGGTGCTGTGGCTCAAGTGGTAGAGCACCTGCCTTGAGCTGAAGAGCTGAGGCCCAGGTCCAGAGTTCAAGCCCCATGACCAACAAAAAGAAAAAGGGGAGGGGGGGCATGCTCTCAGAAGTAAGTGCTTCAGTCAGCATAGATGTACTGTTACTCCCTGAAACATCTTCTCAAATGACCATAACTTTTACATCATAGATTATTGAATGTCTGAAAGAGAACAAGAAGCAGCTAAGTCCCCGTTGCCACCAGAAAGTATTTAAGCTGCAGGAGACAGAAATGATGGACCCAGAGCTAGACTATACACTTATGCGTGTCTGCAAGCAGATGATAAAGGTAAGCAGCAAGTACATCTTAAGTGTGAACAACAGAGTAAACCTTGGTTAAACATTGTCAAGTCAGTTGTTCTCTGGTATGGCTCCAAAGCCAATAGCATCTGCTGGCAACTTACAGATTCCTGGGCTCTACCTGGTTGTGCTGAGTCAGGAACTCGAGGAGTAGAGCCCCAGACTATTCACAAGTAATGCTAATGCCTGCTTCAGTTAGAAAACCTCAGAGCTGGCTGGGAAGTTGGCTCAGTGATAGAGCGCTTGCCTTGCATACCTGAGGCCCTAGGTTCGATTCCTCAGCACCACATAAGCAAAAAGAAAAAAGCTGGAGGTGGCCCTGTGGCTCAAGTGGTAGAGCGCTAGCCTTGAGCTGAAGAGCTGAGGGACAGTGCCCAGACCCAGAGTTCAGGCCCCATGACCGGACCCAAAGAAAAAAAAAAGAAAACCTGAGAACTAAGATAATTGATCTCACTTTGACCTGAGGCAAAATAAATAGAAGTCCAGTATTTACAGGAACGGTTTTGAAGGTGCTGAGAAAGACATCAGCTGGTCTGATCAAATTATCTCCAGCACTTAAAAGATTTTTCTGTTTTTTTGCTTCATTTAGTCTTCTGGTGAATGTTCTCAGGAGTTCCTTGATCTGTTCACATATACAAAGAAATCAAATATTAAGTTCAACTCCTTATTTCAGCTTTCTTTTAAAACAAAATGTAATTTTTACTCTTTCGTATAACTCCTAAAGAGAATTTTGAATGTTAAATGTAAATAATGAGCCAGGTAGTCGGGAGCTGGTGGCTCACGCCTGTAATCCTAGCTGCTCTGAAGGCTGAGATCTGAGGATCACAGTTCAAAACCAGTCCAGGCAGAAAAGGCCATGAGACTCTTATCTCCAAATAACTACCCGAAAACTAGAAGTGGCCCTGTGGTTCACAATGGTAGAACACTAGCCTTGTGTAAAAGAGCTCAAGCCCTATGACCAACAAAAAAATAACAACTAACTGGGTGCCAGTGGCTAATATCTCCAATTAATTACCACCCAAAACATGCAGACCCTGAGTCCAAGCCTCAGAACCAACAGTAAAAAAATAAAAGTAGCTGGGCACTGGTGGCTCATGCCTGTAATCCTAGCTACTCAGGAGACTGAGATCTGAGGATCACAGTTCAAAGCTAGCCTGGGCAAGAAAATCTGTGAGACTCCTATCTCCAATAAACCACCAGAAAAAAACGGAAGTGGCACTGTGGCTCAAGTGGTAGAGCACTAGCCTTGATCGGAAGAGCTGAGGGACAGTGTCAGGCCCAGAGTTCAAGCCCCACAACTGATAAATAAATAAACAGTAAATCTCTTAAGTGGTTCTGGTACAGTGGGTTCATATGGAAAAGTCAGGCTCTGATTTTAGAGAGATTAGTAAGATTTTATTTCAAAAAAAAAATCAGCAATCTCATCCTCAGGTTAAGATGCTGATAGATACTTGAATTATGCACACTTCAGAGAATTGGAAAGCGGCTTAGTGTTGGAATGTCTTAACCTTAAATATGAAAATTTAGAGTTTATTACTAGTCCCAAACTAAGCTCTGGCCTAAAAGACAGCAATAAATATAGAAAAATATAGAATGTTTAATATTATAGCTCCCTGAAATTAAGATGAACCAGCACAAAAACACAGACACAGACACACGCACACACACACACACACACACACACACACACACACAAACAGATGAACCAAATGAATTGTTACCCTGCATTTCTGTTCATTGATAGGAGAGTAATTCCTAGGTTTTCCCACTGGGCTGGGGTGAATAGGACTTGACCCTGAATGGTTACCTGGTACAGTGTTATTATATTCAAATAATAATTGTGCTTGGGTCTGGGAAGGTGGCTCAGTGGTAGAGCGCTTGCCTTGCATGCATGAGGTCCTGGGTTTGATTCCTCAGCACCACATAAGCAAAAAGAAAAAAGCCAGAAGTGGTGCTGTGGCTCAAGTGGTAGAGCGCTAGCCTTGAGCTGAAGAGCTGAGGGACAGCGCCCAGGCCCAGAGTTCAGGCCCCACGACCGGACCCCCCCCCCAAAAAAAAATTATGCTCATGAGATGGCATGTAATTTAGTATCACCTTACCAACAGGAATCAGTTTCATGAAAAATTGGAACCAAAGAGGTATTGTAAAGAAATGTGAGAATTACAGTATAGAATAAATAAAGCAAGGGAACTGGGGGCTGGACACCTCAGGCTTAGCTATTCCAAGTGATTCCTTCATGTTACTTCTTTCATGAGATCACTGATACAAGAGTGGTCACAGATGGGTTGCCAATTTGTGGGGCTGTTTCCATGAAATGTTGGTTTTGGGGTTTTTTTGCAGAGGTTCTGTCCAGAAGCAGATTCTAAAACCATGTTGCAGTGCTTGAAGCAAAACAAAAACAGTGAACTGATGGATCCCAAGTGCAAACAGATGATAACCAAACGCCAGATCACACAGAACACAGGTACTGTACTGAGCAGCTCTCCACTCTCCTGGTCCCACTGAATATAGCCTAAAGTGGAATTAAGTGCACATATAATTAGTGACCTAATTAAAAGTACTGGTGCCTTGCCTACCATTGATTTTTTTTTTTTTTTTTTTGGTGGAAGTGGGGGGGTGTACCAATCCTGGGGCTTGAACCCAGGGCCTGGGTGCTATCCCCAACTTTTTTGCTCAAGGCTAGTGTTCTACCACTTGCTCCTCTTCCAAATTTTTGTGGGTTAACTAGAGATAAATGTCTCATGACTTTCCTACCTGGGCTGGCTTCAAACCATAATCTTAAGATCTCAGCCTTCTGAATAGCTAGGATTATATGTATGTGGTACCAGTGCCTGTTTTTTGTTTGTTTTTGGTCCATTAGGCTTGAACTCAGGGCCTGGGTATTATCCCTGAGCTTTTTCACTCAAGGCTCTACCACTTTGAGCCATGGTGTCACATCCAGTTTTTTGGTGGTTAATTAGAGATAAGAGTCTCACAGACGTTCTTGTCTGGGCTGGCTTTGAACTGCAGTCCTCAGATCTCAGCCTCCTGAGTAGCTAGGATTATAGGTGTGAGCCACTAGCGCCTGGCTCAGTGCCTGATTTTTAAGAAAAGAGTTTGGATATGAGCAGAGTTTTTTCCTCTTCCTTTGAAAAGTATGCAGGAAAAATGACATGAAAGTCAGGGAAAAGAAGAGCCTGAACAACTGGACAACTGTTAAAACAAAAAGAATCAGGGCTAGAGCTTCTTGGAAAGAAAAGTCTGGAGATTCAATAAAACTTTGTGAGTATGGCAGAATAGAGGCAATACTTTTTAGAAGAGGGAAACTAGCACTCAGTTGGTAGAAGTTTTAGCTTAATAGGTAAAAAGTGAGTTGGATATTTCTTTGTTGGTATTTTCAGAAATGCTTATGGGCAAGATTGCTGGTATCTATTAGGATTTTGAATATTTAGCTATAAAACCATACAGAACTACTGGAGAGTAATGGGATTCCTAGACCTGCAGAGGGGCTCACACACCAGCACACATTACTGATTAACAACAGTGGAGAGCCAGGTGTGGCGGAACTTGTCTAATTCCAGCATTTGGGAGGCTGAGGCAGGAGAATCAAAATTTCAAGGTCATTTTAGGCTACTGAGTAAAAGATCCTGTCTCAAGAACAAAAGGAGCCAGCACAGGAAGCTCCATAGCCACCTACCTGGGTTCATAAAACAAAGGCACTGTTCATAGTCCCACGCACTGACCTAACATACACCTTTTGGCTATTTCCAGGTGGGATATCACATGTGTTGACTGTTTCTGTTTCAGATTACCGCTTAAACCCTGTGCTAAGGAAAGCCTGTAAAGCTGACATTCCTAAATTCTGTCACGGTATCCTGTCCAAGGCCAAGGATGATTCAGAGCTAGAAGGCCAAGTCATCTCATGCCTCAAGTTGAGATATGCTGATCAGGTAAACTGGTTGGTTCCCCGCAGAGGTGTTTTCCTAGAGTTACCTTTATTTCTTACTCCCGTTTTCCAAGACCTTTATCATGCCCTCCCCAAGCCTGAGACTAGGGGGACAAATAGAATCTGATGTTTTCTGGTGAGCCATTTGTTCTCCCTTTGCCACACACAGCGCCTGTCTTCTGACTGTGAGGACCAGATTCGCATCATTATCCAGGAGTCTGCTCTGGATTACCGCCTCGACCCTCAGCTGCAGTTGCACTGCTCAGATGAGGTAGGATGCAGAATTGAGTTGAGTATGGGTATGAATAGAGCTTCCCAGGGGATATATGACTGGAGAACATGTTGTTGTTGTTGTTGTAGTTGTAGTTGTTGTTTGTCTTCTGCTTGTCCTGGAGCTTTACTCTGGGCCTGAGTTCTGTCTGTGAGCTGTGCTCTTCCACTTAGGCACAGTGCCACTTCCAGCTGTTTTTGAGTAGCTTATTAGAAATAAGAGTCTGCCGGGCGCTGGTGGCTCACGCCTGTAATCCTAGCTACTCAGGAGGCTGAGATCTGAGGATCGAGGTTCAAAGCCAGCCAGGGCAGTAGAGACTGTGAGACTCCTATCTCCAATAAACCACCAGAAAACCGGAAGTGGAGCTGTAGCTCAAGTGGTAGAGCTCTCACCTTGAGCTGAAGAGCTGAGGGACAGTGCCCAGGCCCAGAGTTCAAGCCCCAGGACCGACAAAAAAAAAAAAGAAAAAAAAAGAAATGAGAATCTCATGGGTTTTCTTGCTTGGGCTGGCTTTGAACTGAAATCCTTAGATCTCAGCCTTCTGAGTAGGTAGGATTATGGGCGTGAGTCACCAGTGCCCAGCAAGAGAGAACAGTTCTTACTGTACTCTACTGCCTATTTGCCGTGAACAGGTTTAGTTTCAAGCCCGTAGTTGCACATCAGATGTCTGAGACCCACATTCTCTGGGTCACTTTGCAGTGTTGGTTCCACATGCTGCTCTGTTGAACATTGTTTTCGAATTGATTCCACATTGGTTCTTGCCTTCTTACTCTGTGATAAGAGGAGAAGGAAAACTCTGAGGCTTGCAGAAAGATGAAAGTGCTCTCAAAATAACTCTTAGAAATGCTTCTCTTTGGAAATTATTTGTTGTCCTAGCTAGAAAAGTCCAAGTGAAGAACCTTGTTCAACTTATGTCAGTTTTAGGAAATCAGCTAAAGATGTTGCAAAGCTTACTCATAAAATTGTCCAAAGGTTTGTTATCTCCACTTACAGGCTTTTGTGAAGGCATGTCTGTATATGTGTGTCAGTGTGTCAACATGCAGCCAAATTGTGGGTCTGAATTCCGTAAATAGCATTTGCTTTTAGTATTTCACTTGGCTGTCTGTTCTTCCCTGTGGAGATAAGGAGTAGCTTTCTTTGGACAAGTTCTGGGACAGTCTCACTCCAGTCTCGGGGTTGACAGCGTAGAGATAAGTGTAGGTCCTAACATTCTGCTCTGCCAGTCATTTTGAAGGAGCCTGGCATTTGGTGCAGGAGAAGCATACAATCCCACCAGGAAGCTGTTGAGTTAAGCCCTGAGTACTTCTGTGGGAGAATCATCAAGAGGTTTAGAGTCTCAGGTGTCTGGTGGTAGATAACTAGTCAGGCAGTAGTAAGCCAGGGCTGGGACAGCGCAGACAACTGCCTATTCAGGACTGATTAGACTAACCAGAATACCAGAATCATCTTTTCTGGAAGCCATTTGTACTGGAGTTTGTTATTGTTATTGATTCTTTTTTCTTTTTGTTATTTAACAGTTTTACTGTGTAGTTACCCAGGCTAAATTCAAATTCTCAATCCTCCTCTTCTCTAGTGCTAGGATTCTCTAGTGCCATTTACTCTTTCTGTGCTCAGCGTGTGGTCTTTGTTTTCTTGTGTCTTCTGAGCAGATTGCCAGTCTGTGTGCTGAAGAAGCAGCAGCCCAGGAGCAGACAGGTCAAGTAGAAGAGTGCCTCAAGGTCAACCTACTCAAGATCAAAACAGAGATGTGTAAAAAGGTAACCATCACATCCTTCCTTTCCTCGCTTCCTTTTTCTCATCTACCCAATTCTCCACCAAAATGATGTTCTTGCTGGATGCTAGTAGCTCGCACTTGTAATCCTAGCTACTCAGGAGATTGAGCTCTGAGGATCGTAGTTCAAAACCAGCCCAGGCTGGATAGTCCATGAGACTCTAATCTCTAGTTTACCACCAAAAAGCCAGAAGTGGAGCTGTGGCTCAAGTGGTAGAGCACTAGTCCTGAACAAAAAAACTTAGGGATAGCACCTTGAGTTCAAGCCCCATGACTGGCAAAACAAACAAAAAACTAACAGGTACTTCTGATGTGGCACATCAGTATTCTAGGAACACATGTCTGACCACATACCTACTTTGCTTATACAGTGAATCCCCTAGTGGTAGTTAGATTGGGTTTGAGGATCAGCATGGCCATGTTGCCACCTATCTCTGAGTAGTAGTGAACCCTCAGTCTCCCTACTGACCTGTTTGCTTGTTATAAAGTATTTATAGACAATATCACTGCTGCATTTGTTCCATGAAAGTTCTCTCCACAATGGCCTTCCCTTTACAGGAAGTGCTAAACATGCTGAAGGAGAGCAAAGCCGATATCTTTGTGGACCCAGTTCTTCACACAGCCTGTGCCCTGGACATTAAACACCACTGTGCCGCCATCACCCCCGGTCGTGGGCGTCGTAAGTTACTGTGTTGGTTCCCTCTGACCCTGTGTGGACTTCCCAGGGGGAGTTAAGACTCACTCTCAGACACTAGTTGCCACTCTGTTCTGTGAATATAGGCTAGCCATAGACATCATCCCCTGGAAGCCTGGTTGATGCTGTGGAAATCAGTCTTTTGTGGCATAATCAGTTTGGGAATAATCTTGCAGGAAATAAAGGCCCACCATTACCCAGTTTATACTGGGCCCACAGTGGGCCCAATAAGCATGTTCTTAAATAATGTGGCACATAGTACTGCCAAATAAATAAGTAAACAAAGTAGTCATGGAGAAGAAAAGCTTTGTGTCCCCAAGAACCTAGTGGTGCTGTGTCTGACACTGCCACCTACTGTAGAGTTCTGCTACTGGAACCCAGGAGCATGTAGAGGCTGTTCTATGGGCCAAGCTTGTGCATTGAAAATAAGAGACGTACTGGATAGCCAACCCTCACCCCCTGTCCTCACCATGGTGGTCTTGACTGATGTTTACTAGAATATGTTTAACTCACAAGTCTGAGTTCTGGAAAGTAGTGTTGTGGCTCAGCTGGTAGAGCGCTAGCCTTGAGCACAAAGAGGCTCAGGAACAGTGGCCAAGCCCTGAGTTCAAACCCTACAACTGACCCAAAAAAAGTACATTTGTTTTAGCCGGGCTCTGGTGGCTCATGCCTGCCATCCTAGCTACATTAGGAGGCTGAGATCTGAGGATCACAGTTCATAGCCAGCGTGGGCTGGAAAGTATGTGAAATTCTTATTTCCAGTTAACCACCAGAAAACTGGTGCTGTGGCTCATATGGTAGAGCGCTTGCCTTGAGCTGAAGAGTTGAGGGACAGTGCCCAGACCCAGAGTACAAGCCCCAGAACAGACGCAATAGAAAAAAAAAGTCTGAGTTCTCTAGTATATTCTTGGATATCCTTCTTCCCAGCTTTACAGAAATGTAAATTATAATTGTAAAGTCTGTTCTGTATGGTTGCAGATCTTTCTTCTCTCCTTCCTACCACAGAAATGTCCTGCCTAATGGAGGCCCTGGAGGATAAGCGGGTGAGGTTACAGCCTGAGTGCAAAAAGCGCCTTAATGACCGGATTGAAATGTGGAGTTATGCGGCAAAGGTAAAGGCCAAGAGAGGTTCTGCCATGGCCATGTGTTCTGTGAGATATTTCACTGGTCTTGCCCTGCTGGAAGTCGAGCCATCAGTGTATTTGGAAGAGCAGCCAGTGAGTCTTAAAATTCTTTGGGTAGCTATGAAGCTGGAGCTGCCCTGTTCCCTTGCATCTGACTGGCTCTGTGACATTGCCAGGACTGTCACCCCTTGCACTCAGGTGCCATCACCCTCTGCTGAAAAGGGTTCTTAGCTCTCAAGACAGTACGCTCTTCCTCCTCGCTCCCCCTTCCAAGGGGAAAAAAATTCACCTGTGACGCTCTGGGTTCACAGATGCACCCAACAGGTCCTACAGAGTCCAATCTCCCTTGCTCCTTTCGTCTCCTTTGAGCTACTTCAGGTGGCCGCAACATGCTGAGAATGACTCTTAGCTTGTTCTGTATTGGCAAATGTGGGTCTCAGATCTCATTAATTTCTTATTTCCCTGTTCTCTTCTGATGACAGGATGGTTAGGAGCAGCCTAATCTGACCTGGGTGGTCAGATTCCACCCAGGCTCCCAGCTTTGTCAGTGGCTTCTGTCTGTAATCCTAGCCATGTAGGAGGATGAGATCTGAGGATCATGGTTAGCAGCCAGCCTGACTGGAAATGAGCCTATTGCCAATTAAGTAGTAAAAGAAAAGCTGGACCAGAGCTGTGGCTCAAGTGGTAGAGCACTAGCTTTGAGCACAAAGAGATTCTGGGACAGCGCCTAAGCCCTGAGTTTAAGCCTCAGGACTGACAAAAAATACAAAGAATTAAAAAAAAAAAGTATATGCAAACTGGTGGCCTGGTGTAGGTCATATACCCACCGTATCAGTCCCCGAGCCACCGAATCTTCATTTGTACTGTGGAATCATGAGGTCTGCCCACTGAGCTGGTGTATGCAGTAATCCAGGGAAAATAAGAGAAGCCTTTGCCCAGGAACCCCACGGGGTGATCACTTGCCTTCGTATCTTTCTGTTCATAATTTTATATGGCATAGTTTTGTGATCAGGAAGAGAATTGTAGCCTACGTTGATTTTCTTGTCTCATTCCCTAAAAGAAAACCCATGAATTAGTCACTGAGGGGACACGTTAGACTTAGCGCCACTGCTACCCAGCCCTCCACAGGGTCACAGAATGCTGTCTCCTTCCAGGTGGCCCCAGCAGATGGCTTCTCTGACCTTGCCATGCAAGTGATGACTTCCCCATCTAAGAACTACATCCTGTCTGTGATCAGTGGGAGCATCTGCATATTGTTTCTGATCGGCCTGATGTGTGGACGGATCACCAAGCGTGTGACACGAGAGCTCAAGGACAGGTAGAGCCGCCTTGACCACCAAAGGAACTACCTATCCAGTGCCCAGTCTGTATAGCCTTCCTGTATAGCATACCCTCACTTCGCCCTCCTAAGAGGTGGCACCAACACCCACAATAGAGCAGCAGCAGGTGCCCACTGCATTGTCCCGTCCAGACTTGGCCACGTCCGCGGTGTCCTCCTCCCAGCCGTCTGTGCAGCAGCGTCAGCTGGTCGCTTTGGTGGTAGCCTTTGTCGGCGAACTTGGGTTTACCCGCCTGTAGAACATCTCTCTCATACCAACAGAACTACAGTACTTCCAGAACCAACACCTGACCTGCAACTCAAAATGCTTTTAAAAAAAAAATCAAAAACAAGGGAAAAAAAAAAACACCAAAAACAAAAAAAGAAATTTTTAAAGGAAGGAAAAAATGTATATAGTAGCACATCACCAGGCTTGACTCGGGCAGCGGAGTTCTTTCTTCCATGTGACTGTGTCAAATGAAGGCAGGAATTGGAGGGAATGCACATGCCCAGAACATGATCACTGAGAGTCCAGATCATCTTCCGGAAGCACCTGTGGACCACGTCGGGGCAGGGACTTCACCAAGTAATGGGAAACACTAATCAAACTGCTTTGGGTCCTGTTTGCTTCTGCTGAAGCAGCGATGCCTTCCAGCTGCTGCCCTAAACGAGCCACTGCTGGTCGTAGCCCCACAGCTGTGGGTCCTGCTGTGGGCACTGCCTCGCGGCAGGGCAGTGGGGCATGCGCCTTCCCAGGCCAGGGACAAGTGGGTTAGGAGAGTCGGAGGTCTGTGAAGCAGGACAGTCCCCTGGTTCCAGCTTCCCTTCACCCTCCAGGATGGTGCAGGACTGTCCCTTGTCTGTCAGCCTTGCTAATGGTGTGGTCACTCTAGCAGTTCTCTGCCTCACGGGAGGAAAGCTGAGGGGAGGGGAGGGTCCTGGGAGACTTGGGTGGGAGTGGCAGGGCAGGAAGAAGGAGCCAGAGTCCAGTTCACTTTGCTTTATTCTTCAGGCTACAGTAACAAGGTAGAAACAATGACCTGCAGCGATTTAGCGTGGCCTCAGGGTGCGACTGCAGTGCAGCCTGGCCTTTCTGCACACTCCAGGCACACTTTCCAGACAAGCCGATGGAGGGACGGAGAGAGGAATTGCAGTAAAGGGCAGAGGATTTCTCCGTTTCTTTTTTCTGTCCATTTGCTACATGTACTCTCTCCAGTAGGCACTGGTTAAATATATGTTGCTGATCTGTTAGCCTTTCCAGAATCATTGTTACAGGAAGAATATTCCTGGCCATCTTCCCTCTCCATCCAGTGCAGAGTGGACAGGGTTGAGGCGCAAGAGGAAGGACGGAGCCAGGCACGGAGGGTCAGCGGGCGCGCCTTTGGCGACGGTGGACATGGCGTCA
Source organism: Dipodomys merriami (assembly GCF_024711535.1). Classification (NCBI taxonomy): domain Eukaryota; kingdom Metazoa; phylum Chordata; class Mammalia; order Rodentia; family Heteromyidae; genus Dipodomys; species Dipodomys merriami. The sequence continues at coordinate 2,146,794 of NW_027203115.1, read as the reverse complement.
CAGTGGCTGTACAGGAGGGCAGCATGTACAGTAGGAGATATATTTATATAATATATATTTTATTACCCTGTTAGATGTCCAGAAAGTATTATAAATCATGTGCCTAAAACTGTCCGCGTAGACGAGGCCCCTCGCGGGGCCCTTTCCTCTCTTGCCTCCCATTTGCACTGTCCATGCGTGTGCAGTCACTGACGGTGTCTGTCTTCCCTGAAATGTGCTCCATGGCGCTGTGTTGCTTGTGGATCAGCGGGTCCACATGACTCCTTGTCTCACCTGACTGACCTACATTTGAATACTGTGGTTTTCTTCTTTTCTTCCTTTTGCTACCTTTCCCGGTAGTAGTTCAATGGCTAGGGCAGTACAGGTCATCATGGGGAGCGTCTGACCTGCCCCTCCATCCAGAATTAGGGTCTTCCTGCTTCTCAGCAGCTGGCCTAGTAGTCTTCAGGCTCAGGAGACTTAAAACGCCTGCATTGCCGGCAGGACCGTCACCCTCCTGACTGAGCAAATCTGGCCTGGCTGGCCCCTCCCTCTCCAGGGGTTCTCATGAGGGAAACCTGGGCTTGATGCTCAGAGCCAAGAACATTATGGAATGTAGGCCCCCAGGAAGTCCTGAGGTTTGCAGAATTGGATTGGGGTGGGAACTACTGTTCCTGATCATCTCTGCAGCCTTCCTCCCAGTGTATGTAAACATCCTTGTGGTTCTCTGTTTTTCTGTTCTTTCTAAACTGACAGAAAATGCCATGTTTGTGGCAGAGTTGAAGTTTAAACAGCTTGGTTGGTTCGTGGAATGTTTGTCCTATTTAGAAATAGTCATTTTCAGTCATTGCACTAACTTAGCAAGAGTGAGGCCCTGAGTTCAAACCCTAGTACTCCCTCCAAAAACAAATAAACAAACAAAAAACCATACTAGTGAGTAGGTTTGGGGTAAGGCCAAGGCTCCAGGCACTCACTGAAAATGACCATAGCAGGGTCACTGTCATCTGGCTTTGCCAGCTGACACCATTATCTTGGACTGTTAGACACATTGCTCTATCTTACCCCCACCCCCACCCCCCCACTTCGCCCGCAGGCTCCTTGAGCCAGGCACCTGGGCCAGCAGTAGGTGGGATGGGAGATTGGAAATCTGGACAGGAGCCACAAACAAGACTAATTTCTTCCTCCAGCCAGGCTTCTTCCACAGAAGGAAAGCCCCTTACGCAAAACATTTCTTTACTTCAGTCTCTAGGTTTCTCTGCTGTTGTTCCTGTTGCAAGATGGGTATGCTGGCAAGATAGAGCAACAGGGAGACCATGCCAAAAGCTTGGCTCTGCTCCCAGGAACACCTTGTCCTCTGCATTCCTGGGAGACCCTCTGGGTCTCTAGATCCAGTGGCCTGGAGCCCGCTCAGCCGCCCTCAGGGCTGCTGATAGCCTGCTGTGTAGTGAATAGGTGCTGCTGGGAGTGCTTGCAGCTACCCTGGCTCTAGTTCCCCTCCCCCCCCCCCAGCAGCTGGGCTGACGTGGGGCTGAGGAGGGCATAGGGTAAGACTGCTTTCCTGGAAGGGGTGGCAAACAGTTACTGTCCAGCTTCATGTCTTCCTGTTTCCTGAGGTCAACTGATAGGAAAAAAAAAATCGGAAAGGATGTCTACGTTTACATTTTATCAGACAAACTGGGAAGGGAATTCCGAGGTTTGTGAATGGTGAAGTTCAAGTTCCCCAAGAAGATTCTCTTGCACATCTATGTGATTTCCAGAACTCTTGTCCTCCACACCTCCAGCTTTGTGATGCCACTTCTGTCCCAGAAATGCCCCTTGTCGCGAGTCAGTGGGCGCTTCCTGGGCCTGGTTGCTCTCCAGGCCCCCTGCGAAGAGACCCTTCCGGATCCCCCCTCCCCCCCTCCCCGCTTCCCCTACTGGCCAGGAGGCAGCAGTGCGCCCGCCCAGCCTGGTGTCTGCAACTAGATCATGGCCATAGAACCGGTAGAAGAGGTGGCTTTTTGAATTATGTGCATTTTTGTATGTTTACTTATATATTGGCTTCTTAAGAGTTTGAAAAACCTCAAAGCTCAGAATGCTCTGTGGCCTCCAGCTGCTCGGGCACCTCTAAGTGGTTTTACAGAAGGTGAGGGGAGCTCTTTTGGGCCCCCGAGGCCCCCTCTCTCCTAACTCACCTCACCATCATTGGCTTTGGCTCCCAAAGGGTCTGGGTCTTGATCTGATGTTCTGGCCTCTCCCTCCCCGTTTGTGACTGGTTTGCCTGTCTGTCTACGACACTCCCTACCCGCTCCCTCCGCCTGGGGGGACCAGGGGCACATGTTCTTAAGGCCATTGAATTTGAAGCCAGATTCCCCTTCCTCCCCAGTCTGAACTTGGGGGGACCCTTCCTCCTCGCAGCCACCCAGCGAGACCGCAGCGGGGACACAGGCAGGGGTGACAGATCGTGGTGGAGGCTCCTTTCCCTCCTCACCCTCCAGCTCTCCCAGGGGAGAAGGACGTGCAGACTGTGCCTCTGTGTCCTGTGTTGTCTTCCCCGTTCCCAGGAGTAACGTCTGGGCCCCGAGGCCCGCTGCCCAGCAGCTGGGTGGCTGAACAGGTTCCCATGTCCTGCCGCGGCCTCCGTGAGCGGCCACTGCTCCTAGCGCAGCCCGGCCTGGCCCGGCCCGGCCCCAGACAGACGGCGTGGCGTGCAGTGATCTTAGGCCTCTTAACTTTTTTTTTTTTTTTAAAGAAAGAAAAGTACAATTAACAAGCCTCTTTTGTAAATGGGTTTCCTTTCTATGTATAAAATCCCAGCAGTTCTTTGTTTTTACATGTTCATGCTGTGTAATTTTGAGATGTTACTGAGATTCTGAACATAATGTGCATTTTTTTTCTGTACAGATGAAATGGGAGAATTTAATAAAGAGTTTGCAGGTTTGTACTTGTTACATCTTCTCTCTGGTGACTCCTGCCATGGGTGTTTACAGAGCCGGGACTGAGCTTGCTGCTGGGACTATCCAGGTAGCTAGGTCCAGTGGAACGAGACTATGGGACGGGGGAAAGGGAGCCTCCTGCCTGTGGTGTGTGCTGGTGGCAGAGTTGGAAGTCAACCCTCCTACGACATGATTAAGGTTCCATCCTGGGGAAGGTACAAACCTGCATCCTCTTGGGATCCCTGGGTGCCTTGCCTTAAACTGTCAGCAATGCTAATTTGCATCTGGGCATTATTAAAAGGTAATGACTTAAGGAATCTGCCTGGTAACAGTCCTGCCTATCCTGCGGCTCAGGTGGTGTAGGGTGATGGGAGGCGGTAGCTGCTCCCCGGGGCTCCCTCGGCTTCCTCCAGTCTGGGGAGGCAGCTGTCACTCAGGAGATGGTCCTGACCATGAGGAGAGGCTGCAGAAGGTGAAGTGAAGAGATCTGGAGCCTGTGAGTGCTATGTGTGAGTTATCTAGGACCCTGGGCAGCCCCCAGACCTGCGGGTGGAGACTCACAGCAGAGGCCTGGTGTGCTGCCTGCAGCTCCGGAAGCGGTTTCTGCGTTGGGGCTCCCTGTCACCAGTACTCTCCCCATGGGAGGTGTAGTTCACCTCCAACCTCACTCAGTCCCCCAGAAGATGGTACAGCCCCCCAACATGTAGTCAGTTCGCACCTGAGCCATCTGAACCACCCTCAGTTTTCATAGGCAAAGATTATTCTGGTAAAAAGCTTCAGTCCTAAAAACAAGCATTTAGTATTTTGTGCTCTAATTGGCCAAGACTTAAAGGGCTTCTTCCAAACAGGGGAGACCCTTACACCTCTGTCCAGCCCTGCTGAGCCCCCGGCAGGAGCATCTGTGCGAACACTGACCTCCAGCTAGCTGGCTGGACCGCCCTGCACATTTGAATGACCCAAGGCCCCAGCAGCCACTGAGTGCCAGAAGCAGGAAGAGATGTGTGTATGTGAGACAAATGAAATCAAGTTAGAGATCACTCATTTATTGTCTCCTGTAGACAGGTGTTAGGAAACCGAGTCATGAGTGTTAGGAAAGATCAGTAGATGAAAGGAGAAGAAAGAAGAGACCTCAGTGGACTAGAACTTTAATCATGCTGCAGAGGGACTCCCTGTAACACCAGACAAAGAACAGGAGGTATAGGGGGGGAGGGGGCGGCGGCTTACGTTTTTATATATTCTAGGGTGAGACTCTTCTTTGGAATTTCTTTGTCTTGTCCTGTTTGGGATTTATGATGCTAACTCTCCCATTTGGGGTTTTATGGTCTGGGTAGCATCCTGATGGAGGTGGTCCTGAACTTTCAGATAAGGCCCGGTTTGAAGTTTTCATGAGAACCAGGATAAGCCCCTGCAGGGAGGGTGGACAGATTCCCATTATTATGTTTCTCCCGAACTACCCTGAAGTGCTATGGGGAAAAGACTTCTTTCGAAATTTAGCAGGATGTTAAGTTCTTCTGATATATCTGAGATGCAGAAATACTTTCTGAAGAATGCCTCTCCTTGGTCAGTCTCTTGTTCACTAGAAAGGTTGCATTAAATTCTTAGCTGTATCTTGCAAAAAGATTCCTGTAGCCCAAATGGCTTGAAATTTCAGGCATCAAAAGACCAGGGTATGGGCTGGGAAGGTGGCTCAGTGGTAGAGCGCTTGCCTTGCATGCCTGAGGCCCTGGGTTCGAGTCCTCAGCACCACATAAGCAAAAAGAAAAAAGCCGGAAGTGACGTTGTGGCTCGAGTGGTAGAGCGCTAGCCTTGAGCTGAGGGGCAGCGCCCAGGCCCAGAGTTCAGACCCCACGACCATACCCAAAACAAAAAAAAAGACCAGGGTAGCTGGGCACTGTAGCTCACTCCTGTTAAGTACTCGGGAGACTGATTTCTGAGGATTGTTCAAAGCCAGCCCAGGTAGGAAAGTCTGTGAGACTCATCTCCAGTGAACCACCAGGAAACGGGAAGTGGTGCTGTGGCTCAAAGTGATTGAGTGCTAGCCTTGAGCAAAAAGCTCAGGGTCAGCTCCCAAGCCCTCACCTGCAGAGTCCTGGAGCGCAGTGGCCAGTGAAGAGGGTGTAGGTGTAAATCATGCGGGGTGTGCAATCTGAGTGGCTTGGTGGCCCTGGGCTCCCCAGAGCTTTACCGCCGCTTCCTGGGTGTGAAGCCTTTCTTTCTGTCTTGTGTGCTGCTGGCCTCCGGTGGTCAGCGATTACACGAAGGCTGGGGAAACGCGTGGCAAGATGAGCTTTCATCTCAAGAATGGGAAGCGAGGTGGCCACGTGGAGCAGGGTAACCGTGGATGCAAAGGAAACCCTGGTGTGCCAGGCCCGGGCCCGGCCGGCACGGCGGGACGCGGTCCGCGCTCGCGGGCTGCCACAGCCAGGAGGCCGCGGAGGGCAGAAACCTGGGCGGGGGCCGCGGCGCCGAGCCCAGGCCGAGCCCAACTCGAGGCGGAGGAGGAGCGAGACGGCCCGGGAGGTCGTCCGCTAGCTCCGCCTCCGGGTGCGGCCCGGAGGCCCGAGGCACATTCCGGGGACGGCGCGAGCGCCGGCCTCCGCGGGTCTGCGCTGCGGACCCCCCGGGAGCCGCACCCGGCCAGGCCTCGCGGCCGAAAGCTCCCCCCGCCACGGCCTCGCTCCTGCTCAAAACCCCGCGGAAAAGCGCAGCCTCCCGCCCACTCCCACGTGGGCGGGGCCGAAGCTCTGGGCGGAGCCTCGCGAGACCCAAACAAGCCCACGTGGAGGGGCGGGGCCTGTGCGGTGACGTCCCGTGCGCGGGGGCGGGCGCGCGTCCGCCGTACCCTTGCCGGGGGCCGTAAAGCGCGGAAGGTCGCGGTCCCCGGCGCTCCCGGAACTTTGGGCTCCAGGGTGGCGCCCTCCGGCCCGCGCCCGGTCGTCCCGCTTCCGGCCCGCGGCGATCCCCGGCGACCGTTGTGCGGAGCCTCGCATCTGCCGGGCGTTGCGGAGCGCGGAGCCCGCGGCCCCATGAGGTAAGGAGAGCGCCGAGGGGCTCCGTCGGCCTCCGCGGCCGCGCGGGCCTGGCTCCCCGGGCCCCGCGGCGTCGCCCCCGCCCTTTCCTCGCTGGTCCCCGCGGACGGGGGTCCGCGCCGCCTCCGGCTGCCGTTCGGTTCCGCCGGCCGGGCGTCGGCCCCGGTGCCGGCGCCCGCGGTCCGGTCCCGCGGTCCGGGGCGGCCGCAGGCCGCGCTGCCTCTCCCCTGGGCTCGCGCCCTCCGGGCCGCGCAGCCGCTGCGGCGCTCGCGGCCGCCCTCGGCCTCTGCAGGTGGAGGTGTTTTCCCGTCGTGAAAGGTGCGGCGCCTGTGCGGTGCGGTGCGGTGCGCTGCGAGCTCCGCAGGCGCCGCCGAGGCGGGGAAGCAGCTGCGTGGCGAGCCCAGGCCGGGGCGGGGCCCTCCTCCGGCCGCGAGCCTGGAGGGGTCGTTGCGAGGGCCCGTGCCGGCCAGCACTGTCCACGCCCGCTTCGCGCGTGCACGGTGGCACGGGGGTGGGAGGCAAGGGGCCCTCCCGCCTTTCCCTGCTGGGTGCTGTTTCAGTGTCTGACACTGTCTGGATTTCCTTGTGTTGAAAAATGGGACACCCTGGGCTAGACTAGCAGGACAGCAGTGCAGAGGGGGACCCTGGAATCTGCTCCTGCTGTGTGGGGGCGGGGGGCTGGGCAAGTCTGTCTTTCTTGGGACCAGCCTGCCTTGAGCCCACCCCTGGCCAACGCTGTAGACAGAAGGAAAAGTTGGCAAGGGACAGCTGTCCCCTGCTGGGGTTGGTATAAGATCTGATTGGGCTGAGAGGCTGTGGCTCACACTTGTAATCTTAGCTACTTAGAAGGCTGAGGTCTAGAGAATCGAGGTTTGAGGCCAGCCCGGGCAGAAAATGCCTCCAAATTCCATTGACTGGTTATGTACCTTAATGTAATATGTATCGTATACGTGTATTAAATTTACTGCACCCGTAAATATTATATGTCAAAAATAAGAGCACTGTAAATAAGTGCATTCTGGAAATAATACCTAAGAGCTACTAAAAAAGAATTTCTGCATCAGGGAGCTTCCTAGTAAATCAAGGTAGGGTACAGTGTTTTTGAGCCTATCAGAATTTTAACTAAAGACCTGTTAACATCTCCAAAGGCTCAGATAACAGGAAAAAAAAAAAAAAGATTTCATGTACTGGACAGGAGCACCAGCCTGGGCAAGTGAGCCAAAGGAGTGCTAGCCCTGAGTTCAACTTCTGGTACCTACTGCCCCAAACCAGCCAAACAAAAAAGTTGTGAGCCCAAGGAGCCTGGGTCTTAAAATTGCTTAGTAGGCCAGGCTTTGGTGGCTCACAGCTGTAATCCTAGCTATTCAGGAGGCTGAGATCTGAGGATCTCGGTTCAAAACCAGTCTAGGCAGGAAAGTGTGAGACTCATATCTCCAATAAACCACTCAGAAAACAGGAAGTGGTGCTGTGGCTCAAGAGGTAGAGTGCTTGCTGAAGAGCTGAGGGACAGTGCCCAAGCCCAGAGTTCAAGCCCCACCACGACAACAACAACAAAAAGATTGCTCAGCAGAAGGTATTTTCTAAGCACAGAACATTTCTCAGTAATATTTTTCGCAGTGATTTCAGGAACTTTACAAGAATTAAACCAGGTGATATTTATTTCTGACATCTTCCATTGTGTCTTTGGTAGAGTTAGCTTCCTTTGTTGTCAAGCTTTACTCTGGTTTTGCTACCAGACCTGTTGCTGGAGTGGACCTTAATGCCAGCTGTCCTTTGTTTACTACTTTATTTGGGGGGGCGGGGCCTGGTCTTGGGGCCTGAACTCTGGGCCTGGGCGCTGTCCCTCAGCTCTTCAGCTCAAGGCAAGCACTCTACCACTTGAGCCACAGCGCCACTTCTGGCTTTTTCTGCTTATGTGGTGCTGAGGAATGGAACCCAGGGCCTCATGCATGCAAGGCAAGCACTCTACCACTGAGCCACCTTCCCATCCCCTCATCTGTTTTCTTGTGTATGTATTTTTTGACCAGGTAAAGTGATACAAGGCAGGGTTTGAGTCTTGGCTGGCTCTGTTCTGTAGAAAGCAATAATCTCCTGTAATAACTTGAATCAGAGTTCCTTGTAGGCATGGAAGTGTGAGGGTGTACATTAGAGGTGCAGTCACCAAAATGGTGTGCAGAATATCTGATGGGTTTGCTTTGGGTTCGTTTTTATTAATTTGGTTCGAACTTAGATGGGGAAAAGGAAAATGTTGGGAATTTGTTGTGTTATTCAAAAAGTTGTTTGAGACATCATTGTCTTCAGGTACTAGGGATTTGAAGCCAAGTCTTAATCACCAAACACCTCCATGTAGTATGGGTAGCAGTGGGTTTACCTAGTCTTAAACACCTGTTGTTCAGTTAATCCCAACCTGTTTTCCCAAGTAGTAAGGGAGGATCGACCTCAAGCACTGCATTAGGCAAGGGACTGAAGTCAGCCACGGCCACCCCTTCCACAGGTTGAATAACCGGAATTCCCACATTTGGCTCCATCCTGTCTTAGGGGCGCCTTGTTGAGCTTATGAAATGTTTCTAGGAACCATAAGAGACAGTAGAACATGTGGGGGCTCAGGGTCTTCAATAGCCTCTTTCCTAGAGAGCCCAGGTGTTAGACACATGGTGTTTCCATGGGAACAGCCCACGGCTGGAGGGTATGTGTATAAGGCCATTTATTTATAAAATTGATGCCAACTAAGGCCATGTCCAAATACAACCATTTATAAAATTGATGCCAACAACAAAAAATGTAGGGTAGAATAGTTGGGTGAGCAGGGTGCTGGTGGCTCACAACTGTAATCCTAGCTACTCAGGAGGCTGAGATCTGAGGATCATGGTTTGAAGACAGCCTGGGCAGGAAAGCCCCTGAGACTTATTTCCAATTGAGCCACAGCGCCACTTCCGGTTTTCTGTTGGTTAACTGGTAGAACGCTAGCCTTGAGCTGAAGAGCTGAGGGACAGTCTCCAAGCCCAGAGTTCAAGCCCCACAACCAACAAAAAGTCAGGTGAGCTGGGTGTTGGTGGCTCATGCTTAAGAGGCTGAGATCTGAGGATCATAGTTTGAAGCCAGCCCAAGCAGGAAAGTCTGAGAGACTCTATTTAATCAAGGAAATGGAGCTGTGACTCAAGTGGAGCACTACATTTGAGCGAAAGGAGCTCAGGGACAGCACCTGAAAAGACAACAGAAGGAAGCCCAGTGACTAAATCTATACCCAAGAGCTCAGTATAGTGAAAGAGCAATGGTTCTCCTTTGTTGGGCTTCCGTGTGTGTGAATGTGGCACCGCACAGACATGGCTGCGGGTTGTGTCAGAGCTTACTGGGAGTCAGAGGCTGGTGTCTAGTGGCTGCAGCAGGAGAAAGGGAGGCACTCCCTCTCCAGCCAGACCAACATTTTGGAATCAGGAGTAAATGGCTAGCTGTCCAGTGTTTGCTTACCCTCTGTGACAGCAAACAGATCACTGCAGATGAAGGCAGGACATGTCACAAGCATGTGCGGCAAAAGAAAATGTCTTTTTATTTACACACAATACATGAAGAAAATCCCAAATAAGACCCAGCTGGCAGAAATACAGTGCACATTCCACATCCAGAGGGCAGAAATGCTCAGTCACTCTGTACTCTAAAGCACCCAGGCTCTAGAGAAGAGGTCCTACTTACTAAGAATGCCCTCAGTGCCACATGCTAGCTGCAAAGAACACACAGGAGCTGGGAGAAACTATATACACTTCAAATACAAATAACCAGTTACAGGACTTTATAATAATTACAGTGGCATTTTTGTACATCCCATGAGTTGAGCAGAGAGAGTGTAAAGTGTGAACTGGAAAACCCTTCAGTGAAATGAAGGAGCCTCAGAACTTTCTGTCCTGCACCCCTTCTTTGCTGAGGAAGAAGAGGTTCTGCAAGGTGATGGGAACCCACAGGCTGATAGAATAAGAAAAGTTCCCATCTCCATCCACTTGACATTCTGGAGTGTAAGGCACTAGAACTGGGCTTGGAGAGGTGCTCCAGTTCCTGATATGCAAAGGAAAACTTGGTGAATATGCTAAAAAATACCCTCCCCTCTTGCAGTTTCTGCCCTTGATGACCAGAAAACAAGGCAGAAATGTTTGCAAAGGATTAGAAATGGGTGCATCAAAATATGAGGAAATGGCTAGTGCAGAAATGAGTAATTCTTCGAGATGCAGTTTGCCTTTTTAGAGGTCAAGCATCCTATCATACAGGGAGAGTAGTGCTTATGTATAATGGACAAAAACATACAAAAATAGTCCATTCTTATGAAAAACAGTACACTGCAAGTGATAAGGAACTGTATAGCAGCAAGCCCCATACTGGCATGAATGTGGGAACTTTCAACTCAGCACCTTGGAGTCCAAAAATGGTGTGTGTGGGGGGGTGCTGCCATGCTGCCCAACAGAGCCATGGCTTACCACTTCTGACAGCCAGAGTCTATGGTTAGAGCTCAAACATCCTGCGCCCTTTCTACTCACATGCTTCTTAATCTGTGTGCCTGAAGATGAACCTTCTTTATCTGTAAGAAAAATGTACCTGTGATGTGTTGATAAAATGCTGCTTATATATCAACATTCCTGAGGGGTATGTTGGGAGTGTGATTCGGAAACTATAGTGGCAGAAGAATACAATTCAGTGCTAACCACTTTTCAGTTAAGCAGAGCTCTTACATACTACAGAGGAGCCTTGTTGACTACCTGTCCAAGAAGCAACAGATGAAATGAACCACACCCTTCCAACAACAGCTGTACTCTGGGACACAGAATCACAGGGCTAGTATTAAGATTGCTAGCCTAGAACATTCTTTGCTATCTGTTACAGGTCCTCCGAGGATGAAGATGCATTCAAATGCCAACGGATGTATCCATAATCTAGAGGATAAACAGCTAAAAAAAAAATCTCACTGGCTTTCTAAAAAAAAAAAAAAAAAAAAAAAAAAATCTCTTCAATGAGGCAGAGCACACTTAGAAGCTCCTGACATTCATTTCCGTACTGCCACTGCTACCCACAGGATGGGAGAGGAAGGAGGCCAATGAGTACATGCCAAAGCAAGGCAGTAATACTATGAGAGCTGAAAATCCTTCGTTTTAGTTATGCTGTTAGAAACAGGAAATGATGCAGGAAAGCAGGTAGTGCATAACAGGTAATAGCCCAGGGTAGGGTAGCACACCTTATGATAAAAGCTCACCTGAAGTGAGTGTACCCCATTGCTGCAGAAATGGGCTCTTTGTAGTCAAAGCAAAGCTGATGTTTGAGCACTAGGCTTAACAATACGCATGTCCCATGTTTGGTGATGCAGAGGCCCCTAATAGTAATTGTCCAGTTGTCTTTTACCACTTAAGATGCTTATAACACCAAGTGGACAAAGCAGTTTTACTTTGAAAGTTTTTTTTTGCCAGTCCTGGGGCTTGAACTTAGGGCCTGGGCACTGTCCCTGAGCTTCTTTTGCTCAAGGCTAGCACTCTACCACGAGCCACAGCACCACTTCCAGCCTTTTCTGTTTATGTGGTACTGAGGACTCAAACCCAGGGTTTATGCATGCTAGGCAAGCACTCTACCACTTTTAAAACACGCACGTCACACTAAATGTACAAAATAAAACCAGACTTATACTAAGGTTGAATGAGCCATGAGAGTATTTAAAGGGCATTTAATAAATAAGTGATGGCCAAGAAGATTAATACCTTCCTTGCCAGAGTCCAGGGACGATGGCCCTAACTTATGGAAGAGGTGTTTACAAGCCCAGTCTTAAGGGCTCACCGCACCAGAAACGCAAGCACTATTGGCTCACAGGGGAAGACCGCCATCAGCAACGCGAGGCCAGGGCTTCTAGCACTACTTCAATAAAAAGTTACCGCATGATTCTGGACACAGCTCTCCTACTCAGAAAGTCAGCTAATTAATAAAATAGTGATTAGAGATTAACAAGTGCAAAAAAATAAGAGAATCCAAATCCACATTGAACAGTATTTGGGGGTGGGGGATGAGGCTGGGAGGAGGGCAGCACTAGGGTTTAAACCAGAGCTTTGGGCTTACTAGACAGATACTCTACCACTTGTTACACCCTAGCCCTCCAGATTGAAGACTGTGTGGGAATGGCACCCCCAATTTTAAACAGATGGCTTTTGTTCAAGCATTTTTCTAATTAAATTCCAAATATTCATTTATAGGGAGGACTGGAATGGTGCGAGCACAGCTGAAAGAACACGAATGCCTTGAGCACTGTTACCTGCTTCCATCTTCACAGGTCAGTGGGCTCCTTGCTGGGCTTTGGCCATGGGCTCATCCCTGCTCTCCTTTGTAGCTGCTGTTTTCCTTGTTTGGCTTCTAGGGAGATTAGCTGAAGGTGTTGCGCAGCACCTTCAGCTAGTTTAAAAACACATTTGCTCCAAAATACAAAGCCTCCCTTTACAAGCCTTCCTTTAAGTCAACTAGAAGTCCACCCACTCAACCCTCCAAAAAATGTGGACAGTCAGTAATCAGGTGGGCGTGGTCTAGCTGGAGAAATGAGATGTAGAAGGAGCTAGTGAGTGGGTTACATATTCCACAGAAAGATCAGAAGGCAAACACCTCAGAATCTTAAGCTACTCTAATATACTTACAGACATAACAACTAATGCTACTCTAATCTTTAATATACTTACAGACAGAACACAACTAATGCTATCAAGATACCAAGACAACAAAGGTAACAGCTGAGCTAAATTTTCCAATAGCAGCTTGGTTATACTTTCAAAAATCTGGATTAGGTGAGTTTGTACACAAGTGTTGTAGTTGGACAGCACAATCGGTGAAAAATCTAAGTTTCCAAAAGTGTGCAGAGTACCTTTGGGGTACCTCAAGTCATTTTCCATTCCAAAGGATTTAGAAAGATGACTAGATGGGAATCAATGGAGAAGATTCATCAGTCTCTAGCCTTGTCACTTAAGATTTAGCTTACTCAGAATTCTCATTGGACCAGCTCTCAGTGGTCATCTCTGTATGGTTTTGTTTCTGGCCAGAAGATGATGTAAATCTCAGAATCCAAAATTGACATGAACAACAAGACTTACTCACCCACCTGACTTTCACTTCTTTCCTCTAAAGAGAGAGAAGAACATATGCTGAGCCTGTGCACTGGCTGCCACAAGGCCGAAGTGAGGCTGAGAGTCCTTTGAAGAGGGAAATCAAGATGAGATGCTAACTTTTGAATATTTAAAAGGAACACAGCACTGTTTTAATAGTCGGAAACTTGGCATTGGTGGTGGCATACTTTCTGAGGTTAGACCATTTCTGCTGGGTAAAGCAGCACAAAAGGCAACGTTTTTTTCCTCAATGCTGACCTAATTGTTTCCTCATCTACAAAATAAAACATAACCTCATTACAGATATTAGCAAGACTTGAAAATTATAGGCAGATTGCCCTGGCCCAGATGTTTAAAAACTAGTATTCGAGAATGAGGATGCTGTCAGGTTAATTGCTTGTCTCTGCCAAAGACACACCTCTGTGGTGCCTCATCAGTGAGGTAGGTGATCATCCTTTTGCTAAAGGTATCAAGAGCCAACCCTTAAGGTACAGTGGAACAGAAAAACGATCTGCCTAACTAAAAGGCACAAGCTGTTCCAGTGGCTTCCTTAAACACAGTGAGTAGTTCCACCACAATTAACAGGTCACTAGAAGTTTAAGGAAATGAATTCTTACTCTAAGGCCTGTGTAATACCAACCTGCCTTGCTTTGTGATAGTGCATTTAAAATCGGTCTTAACACAATACCGTAACAAGCAAGTGGAGCTTGCCTCTGTCCTGTATATCAGATACACTTCTTGCCACCCCGGGAATCTGAGCAGGAAGAACCCAGATAGTAATACTAGGGACAACAGCAAATGAAAGTAGAAATTTAAAACCAGGCCAGGTTCACAATTACATCAAGAAGCGAAGGGAGGCAAAGGTTACTTCAGAAAGGACAGATATGGAGTGGGGAGAAAGAGAACCTTCCTAAGGTAGGAAGAGAATGCCCTGTCATTATTTCCCATGTAAGTCACTCCGCTCCATGTCATCCTTTCGTCGCTTGTGGGTGAAGAGGGAGGGGACAGGGTAGAGCTTGGCCTTGGCCTGGAACCGGTTTCCTGCTATATCAATTTCATACTCTCCCCGGTTAATGAAGTCTGCTGTCACTACTTGCTCTTCCCCACTGTCTTCAGAAAAATTGTGCACAAAGCCCAGGCACACGTGGCGCTCCAGGGTGTAGCTGTAGGCACTGCTGGTGGTCTTGCCAACATACTGCCCATTCCGGTAAATGGGCTCTCCCCACCATGGCCAGAGGTCCAGGTCTGTGTCATGGTCATCCAGGATGAACATAGTAAGCCGCTTATATACCCCATTCTGCTTCTGGTGCAGAAGGGCATCCCGACCAATGAAATCCATGTCCTAGGAAAGAAAGGAAACACTGAGCTACCTGTCTATACTCCTTGATGATTAGAATGTGAAGCAGCCTCAAGGTATTAGACATCCTGGTGGTACTATAGTGGAATGCAGCATGTCTCCGAGATAGTTTCCCTAGGTGATGGATGAGTATATTCATAAGACAAGATTTAAAAAGGCAGGGCTGAGAAGGTGGCTCAGTGGTAGAGCGCTTGCCTTGCTTGCATGAGGCCCTAAGTTCAATTCTTCAGCACCACATAAGAAAAAAAAAAGCCGGAAGTGGCGCTGTGGCTCAAGTGGTAGAGCGCTAGCCTTGAGCTGAAGAGCTGAGGGACAGCGCCCAGGCCCCATGACCTCCAAACCCCCCCCCCCCAAAAAAAAAAAAAAAGATTTAAAAAGGTATTTTTCTTTTTATTTGTACTGGTCCCGGGGCTTGAACTCAGGGCCTGGTGCTGTCTCAGCTTTTGTGCACAAGGCTAGTACTTACTTGTGCCCCAGTGCCATTAGTTGGAGATAAGAATTTCACGTGCCTGGGTGGCTTTGAACTGCAATTCTTAGATCTCAGCATCATCCTGGGTATCTAGGATTACAGGGATGAGCTACCAGTGCTAGTCAAGAAAAATGATTAAATGTTTTTAGTGTTTAACAGTATCTCTGAAGAGAGAAAGATCAATTTATGTTTTTTCCCAAAGTTACTACTGTTATCAGAAAAAAATTACATGTAATTGCTTTAAAAAAAAAAAACTATAAAGTATCCTAGCTACTCAGGAAGCTGAGATCTGAGGATCACAGTTCAAAGCCAGCTTGGGCAGGAAAGTCCACGAGACTCTCATCTCCAATAAACCACCAGAAAACTGGAAGTGACACTATGGCTCAAGTGACAGAGCATTAGCCTTGAGCTGAAAAGCTGAGGGATAGCACCCAAGTGCAGAGTTCAAGCTCCACAACCAAAAAAAAAAAAAAAAAAAAAAATCAAACCCAAAACCTGTAAAGCCAGGCACTGGTAACTGACGCCTGTAATCCTAGCAACTCTTATCTCCAATAAAGTATTCAGAAAAAGCTGGAAGTGGAGCTGTGGCTCAAATGGTAGAGTATTAACCTTGAGAATGAGATGCTCAGGGACAGAACCAGGACATGAGTTCAAGCCCCAGGACTGCAAAAAAAAAAAAAAAAAAAAAAATAGTAGTGCTAGGTTCAGCAGCACATTTACTAAAATAGAAACAATTCAGAGATTAGCATGGTCCCGATAGAGGACACACAAATCTGTGAAGTGTTCCATACTTTATAAAACAAAACTGTAGGCAGGTTATATTGGCTCACACCTGTAATCCTGGCTACTCAAAAAGGTAAAGATTGGACAGATTGTGGTCCATGCTTTTCTGGTTAATGTGAGACTCTATTTAAAACACTTGCACTATGCTGGATGCTGATGGCTCACACCTGTAGTCCTAGCTACTCAGTAGGCTGAGATCTGAGGATCATGGTTTGAAACCAGTTCAGGCAGAAAAGTCTGTGAGACTCTTACTCCCAATTAAACATCCACAAGCCAGAAATGGAGTGTAAGTTCAAGCGAAGCACTAGCATTGAACGAAAAAGTTCAGGAACAGTACTCAGACCCCAGGTTCAAGACTGAAGAGTACTGGCACCAAAAATAATTTAAAAAGTGTTGCTTATGACAAAAGGACAGCAACTGGGTGGACTTGATTCTTCTGAACTACGCCATCTAAAAAATCATCTATTGCTTAAAAGTTAGACATTTGATAACTAATGTGTGGTTTGGGGTTTTTTTTTGGTCAGTCGTGGGCTTGAACTCTGGGCCTAGGCCAAGTCCCTCAGCTCTTCAGCTCAAGGTGAGTGCTCTACCACTTGAGCCACAGCTCCGGTTTTCTAGTGGTTGATTGGAGATAAGAGTCTCGAAGGACTTTCCTGCCCGGGCTGGCTTTGAACTGTGATCCTCAGATCTCAGTCCCCAGGTAATTAGGATTACAGGAGTGAGCCCACCGAGCCTGGATGTGTGTGGCATTTTAAAGTCAGCATAATCAACTCATAAAAAACTTTCCCCAAGCCGGGCACTGGTGGCTCACGCCTGTAATCCTAGCTACTCAGGAAGCTGAGATCTGAGGATCCAATTCAAAGCCAGCCAGGGCAAGGAAAGTCCTTGAGACTCTTATCTCCAATAAACCACTAGAAAAACCGGAAGTGGCTCTGTGGCTCAAGAAGTAGGAGTGCTTGCCTTGAGCTGAAGAGCTGAGGGACACCAACCAAAAAAAAAAAAAAAAAAAGAAAACTTTCCCCAAAGCACTTAGTCTCTAAAGGGCAAATCACACGAACATTGCATATTCCATTTCTCCTGATTTACCTTCTATCAGTTTCCCTACATGTCAGCAATTCTTCCCTGAGATCTCACAGTATCACCGAACTGAGTGGCAGAGTGGAGTCTGGATAAACACTGTACCTTGTCTAATTTCACCCGAGATTCTCCTCCACATTCCAGGGGTGTAGTGAGGGTATTTAGATCCTGGCCCCAGAAGGCAAAAAACTTCTCAATTCGTAGACTTCGAAGAGCATAGTACCCAGCATTCCGGATTCCGTATTTTTGCCCAACACTCATCACTTCATTGTACACATGAAGTGCATACTGTTAAAAGACGGGAAAAGTTAGAAGCCTTTCAAATCAGAGCTCATATGGAATATATAATATTACTAATGTAGACAAGGGAAAGATTGTACAAAACTCCCGGATGTCTCATTTTTTTTGTTGGTCATGGGGCTTGATCATGAAGCCTGGAAATTATCCCTGAGCTTTTAGGCCTACTTTCGGTTTTCTAGTGATTAACTGGAGATAAGTGTCTCACGGACTTTCCTGCCCTGGCTGGCTTTGAATCACTATATTATATGTTGGGCTTCTGTATTACAGCTCATTCTGTTTCTTTTGTCGGTCATGGAGCTTGAACTCTGGGCTTGGGTGCTGTCCCTCAGCTCTTCAGTTCAAGGCAAGCACTCTACCACTTGAGCTACAGCGCCACTTCTGGTTTTCTGGTAGTTTATTGGAGATAGGAGTCTCACGGTTTTTCCTGCCTGGGCTGGCTTTGAACCATGATCCTCAGATCTCAGCCTCCTGAGTAGCTAGGATTACAGATGTGAGCCACCAGCGCCCAGCTACAACTCATTCTTAATAAATCATAGGGCTAGAAATTGTTCTTATTATAATGGTGACCCCACCATCTTACTTAGTTTTACACTCTTGCTCCAATCTCAACTTTCGCTCTTACCCCATCTACTTGACCAACATGTGAAAACCCGGATTGTTACGTATGTATGCACATGTTTACTATTTCACATAATTATATAGCTTTTTTTTTTTTTTTTGTCGGGCCTGGGGTCTGGGTGCTGTTCCTCAGCTTTTCAGCTCAAGGCTAGCTAGCACTCTACCACTTGAGTCACAGCGCCACTTCTGGCTTTTTCTGCTTATGTGGTGCTGAGAAATCAAACCCAGAGCCTCATGCATGCAAGGCAAGCACTCTACCACTGAGCCACCTTCCCAGCCCCATAGATAGCATTTTTTAAGAACCCAGAATCAGTGGAGACAGGAAAGCACAGCTTAACTATCTGTGTCTCATTATGCAGCTGTTTCTCTCTCTTATGGATGTGTGTATATCTCCTTTTCTTGATTACAGAAACATGTAAGCATCAGTAAGTGAACAAAAGTTTACCCAAATTCAATTTCTTCTATTGACCAGATGAAGAGGCTATTCTGGACACTTGAAAACAGAATGAGAGATAGCCAGGATAGAAGACTATGGAAATGGGAAGACCAGATACAGACCTGCTGAGAAGTAAGACAGCAGGAAGCCTGGACTGACAAGGGAAGGGTAGGCCCACCCACTGAGTAAGCCCCATCAGCCGAGGGTTACTTGGGAGATCTGAGGTGGCCAAGCCAAGTCTGTTTCCCAGATGATTGCCCAGTGTACCTGCCACTATGCTAGGCAGGAGAGAGAGCTCTGAGCCTCACATCCAGCAGGCTGCTATATTTCTCCTGCCTTCCTACCACAGGGTTTTTTCTGTAAGTGCCGAAATCACTAAAACCAGCCAGCAACATGCTGGAGCCCCTTGATTACAGTATCAAATCAGTCATTTTCTTTTCTATGGTTTTTTGTGGGATAGTTGACTCTAATTGACTTTAATCTATTTGTTTGTTTGATTTGTTTTAGTGTTACTGCAGTGACAGCAGAGTTTTTCTCCTCTGAGGTACTGGTGATTAAGTCCTTGTGAGAAAAAGCTACAGGCCTCCAAATAAAACTGAAAGAAAAAAGCTTTCCCAACAGATGGCAAATTAAAACTTAAGGTAACATATCGACTTCAAGAACTCGCAACTCTTTAATAACTGAATCCAGACACGTCGAACAGAATGAAATTGCAAAGAATTCAGAAGTCTTGAAAAGTCTTGTTTTGAAAATGATCAGTGACCTCAAGAAAATTTAAATGAACAAAATGAATTAAGCTAAAACCTGGAAATAAGTATCAAGAACTTGGATGAAAATTTCAACTTGGGAAAAATAGTAATATAAGAACATCCAAAGCTTTAATAAATCAAAATATTCCAAGGAAAACATCAAGTAGACCAGGATGCACAAAGACTATGAAGTACTGACAGTAGGAGAGAAGAGTTGTTACACTCAGATGACAAAAAAGGTGGGTGTTGCCTATAAGCCTCGTTACTTGGGAGGCTGAAAGTAAGATTATACCTCAAGGCCAATCCGGGCAAAAAAGTTCACAAGATTCCGTTTGGACACAAAAAGATGGCTTAGAAGCATACATAGGAGGATCAGTGTTCAGGCTGACCCAGACATAAAGACCCTATCTCAAGAACAACCAGAGCAAAAAAGGCTACTGACATGGTTTAAGTGAGTTCAAACCCTAGGACTGCCCAAAAAAAAAAAAAAATTGTAAGAAAATACAATTCGAAATCAATATGAGGGCTAGAAATTAAATACATGAAGGCTGAATAATGCACTCTGGATGAAGAAACCAAAGGTAATTTAAAGTCTTAGAATTACAGCTGCCAGAGTGACAATAGAGGCCTTGGAGTTCAAACTCCAGTACCACCACACACACAAAAAAAACTATTAGAATCAAATGAAAACAATTTACCATAACCTCCAGAGTAGATAGAACAAAGGCAATTCCTTACTTTTTTGGTCAGTCGTGGGGCTTGTAAAAGCACCTGTAATCCTAGCTACTCAGGAGGATTAGATCTGAGATTGTGGCTCAAAGCCCACTGTGCAGAAAAGTCCCTATGAGACTCAATCGCCAATTAATCACTCAAAATAACAGAAGTGGTGCTGTGGCTCAAGGGGGAAAGCACTAGCCTTGAGCACAAAGACACTCAGGGACAGCTGAAGAGCTGAGGGACAGTGCCTAGGCCCTGAGTTCAAGCCCCATGACAGACAAAAGTTTTTTTTTAACAGTTCAAGATGGTGAAATTCCTTCCTGTAGCTTATCTCAATTCTCAAGGCCCAGTCATACACAACTCTCCAAATCTGCAGGTGCTCATGAACTTTGAGTCGCCACCTCCCTGCTCCCATCCCAGCGGTCCTGAAAAGGAAGATGGAGCTCTTACCTCTATGGGGATATAAAGCATGAATCCTGGCTCTCCTGTGTGAGTCATGCTCATTACCCGGATCCCATTTGCATAGCCAACACTCATCTCCTGTAGACACACAGAAAGTCACAGATACTGATCAAGGGAATAAATGCCTAAGAAACTTCTCATTAGCCCTGTACTCTTCACTTAACTCTTAAGGGAGATATGTCACCACTTCCAATGTTTGGCCAAACAAATGGTAAAAAGTACTAGCAGTCATTTAGTTGGGGGTATCTAGAGCAATGAGGGCAAGTTTCTTCTGAGGGACACTGCAGACAATCTGGATGCCTGCTACCCTGACAACAGAGATCCATCTTCTAATTTCCAAACATTGTAGCAGCTCTAGTTGAGGCCACTGTCTTAGTCACTGCTGAGCAGCTGAGGGAAGGAAAGTAGTCAGCTTCAAACAACACAAACCACCATGACAGGTAGTAATGGCTAATGTGGAGCTTCCTGTTGCTTTCCCTGCTTTAGGGAGGAGAGAACAATTTATAGATGGATCTCAACTTTGGTTTGTACTTCAAAGAGCCTCCATCAGTAATTATTTGGAAACACCATATTACAGGTTGCCAAAATGTTTTCTTGTTTAGACCTCTCTAATAGCTCTAATACTCCTGAAAAATATTTCATGATCATTGCTTTGATTCAGCTACAGTTTGTGTCAGCTATTGCTGCCACTTACAGAAATTTTTGAGTTGTTTGAAATACAGTCATGTCATTTCTCCCCTAAAGACAAGTATTACACAGAAGTTTACTCTGAAAGAAAAAGCAAAGCTAAGGGGGAAAATAGGTCCTATTCCTTTAAATCTACCGTTACAAAAACCAACAGATGAACAGATCTGGCTTTCAAAGAAGATATCCTAATAAAATTTGAAAGGTGAAAAATAATCTACCCTGTCCTTTTGCTTGCTTAAAAAAAAGAACACTGTAAGATGTTAGTGCTCCTACTATGAAAGAAACATTCTCTGCCAAATTAATACTCACCTTGCAAAAGAGAGTTGGGAAGTGATCTGGAGTCATAGGTGCGTAGGACAACTCAGATAACACATCCACAGCTCGAGGGCCAATCAGATTGAGGGCTACAGAGAAAAGCACAAAGAGGTGCCTAGCCTGTCTAGGTGAACAACTAAGCCAATGAGAAGTATGTTCTAGAGTTGCTCACCTATGGTCAGCCTTGGGTAATGAGACCACACTATCCCTTTGCTTAGCTTATCTAAGGTGCAACCCAGTCACTCTGATCATGGTATGAATACCTCTGCTGACAGGCCTGTCAAATGCAACTACTGACTGCTGGTGTAAAAGCTGAGTAGTATGTTTTTTCACCCTGGTTCATTGGAAGGCAGTGTTTTTTCTTCTACAGAGCAATTAGGGTGACAAGACCAACTCTTGGCCAATGAGATACTTCCAGGACTGGCCATGGACTGTTTCCATTCTCTTTCTCTCTTCCTAATGTGACCACATGATGGAAATGGCACCAGTCTCAAACCCTGAAGAGTTATTTACGTCCACCTGCCCTGGACTCCTATCTTAGAGTAGTAGCTCATAATTATACATCAAGTGCCTTAGTACAGGCAGAACACAACTTTTGCTCAATAAGATTCTGTAGTTTTCTGGATACTAGTGGCTTACACTTGTAATCCTAGTAACTCAGCAGGCAAAGATCTGAGGATCTTGGTATGAAGCCAGTATGGACAGGTAAGTTTCTGAGGTTTTTTTTCCCCCCCAATCGTAGGGCTTGAACTCAGGGCCTGGGCACCATCTCTCAGCTTTTTTGCACAAGGCATTCTACCACTTTGAGCCACAGCTCCATTTCCTATTTTTAGGTGGTTAATTGGAAAAAAGAGTCTCAGACTTTGCTGCCCAGGCTGGCTTTGAATCATGATTTTCAGATCTCAGCCTCCTGAGTAGCTAGGATTACAGGTGCCCGGTTCCATGAGACTTATCTCCAACTAACCTCCAAAAAAAGTTGTAAGTACAGGTGTGGCTCAAGTAATAGAGCCCTAGCCTTGAGTGGAAAAAGCTAGGCCCGGAATTCAAGCCCTAGTATAACACAAAAAACTAAAAAGTTTTGTAGTTTGCTAGTGAAGTTAATTACTATTCATGAAAACAGACTAAGGCCTGAGAATCAACACTGGAGAGGAAAGGAGCAGATACCATGCGAGGAGGAAGAGAGGTTAAGTCTCAGTGGGGTGGTGTAAGTAGGGCCGCTGGGTGCCGTGGCTCATACCTGTAATCCTAACTACTTAGGAGGCTGAAATCTGAGAATCAAGGTTCATAGCCAGATCAGGCAGGAAAAGTCCTTGAGACTCTTATCTCTAATTATCCACCAGAAAACTGGAAGTGGTGCTGTGGCTCAAGTGGTAGAGCGCTTGCTTTGAGCCGAAGAGCTCAGAGACAGTGCCCAGGCCCAAAGTTCAAGCCCCATGACTGACAAAAAATTTTAAGGCTGGGTGCTTGCAGCTCATACCTGTATTCCAGCCACTCAAAAGAGGTTGAGGGCTGGGAAGGTGGGCTCAGTGGTAGAGCGCTTGCCTTGCATGCCTGAGGCCCTGGGTTCAATTCCTCAGCACCACATAAGCAAAAAGCAAAAAAGCCAGAAGTGACGCTGTGGCTCAAGTAGTAGAGCACTAGCCTTGAGCTGAAGAGCTGAGGGACAGCACCCAGGCCCAGAGTTCAGACTCCACGACCGGACCCCCCCCCAAAAAAAAAGAGGTTGAGATCTAAGGATCGTGGTTCAGAGTTAGCCCAGGCAGGAAAAATCTATAAGCCTCTTACCTCCAATTAGCCATCAAAAATCTGGACATAGAGCTCTGGCTCTAGTAGTAGAGCATTAACTTTGAGCAAAAGAGCTCAAAGACAGTGCCTACACACTGAGTTGAAGCCCAAGGACTGGCACACAAAAAAGTATTTGTACCCTCCCATACTAGCTGAAGGCATATAGTAATAAATTAAAACTGAAGCACTAGTTTCACAATTAAAAAGCAACCAAAAAGCCTCTTTACAAACACGTTCATTTTTTTTTTAAGCCAAAAAAGGCAAATGTAGAAAACAAGTGTTTATCTGCTAGTCTTTTCTAACTTGGGCTGACCCCAGATAGCCCCTTTACCAGTGTATTTCCAGGTGACATCCTCTAACAGCAGGTTGCTGTCTTTTGGCATGTATTTCTTAAGCCAGGACCAACAGTGGACTTGCTGATCAGTTGGAGAGATCATGAAGAAACTAGAAGAGAGATCCCAAAATAAAACCAGGTAACAGGAAATAATCAGGAAGCAATCAGGCACTAAAGTAATTTCAAAGCTCATTGAAAATACTGGGATATCTCAACTTTTTGGAGGATCAACACCACTGTTCTAGAATTTACCATATAATGACAAAACATAATTCTGGCTTCCTATAAGTGCCAAGAAATTATACAGACCTATAAAATAGGGAATCCTCTCCCTGTAGGAAAGCTTCTATACTAAATTTAACATAATCTATTGGATTTCTTACTCTCATAAGAGCTCCACTGATTTCTTTTAGAGGCTGCTAATAAGCTGTCCAATAAGTCTAGGAGAGCTGTCTAGTAAGTCAGTCATTGGGATAACTGACCTAGAAAAGTACAATAGGTGCTCTCACAGGATCACTAGGGACATGGTTCAAGGAGTATAAAGCTTGGCAAGCCCTTAGTTCAATCCCCAGTAACAACAAAAAAAGACTTTTCAGAAATTAGTAGCTGATCTCACCTGCGCTTGTTCAAGCGCGCAATGCTGCAGTCATTTTCATACCCTCCACCCTCATTAAGCATGCCAGTGTGCACGATGTGGCCCACAGGTACATCCAGGTCATTGGAAAACAGGAACTGTAGAATTTCTAATGCCTGATCTCCAGTGGACTGTAAGAAATGAAGCAAGGACAAGGAACCTAAGAGCCTAGCCATTGCACCTAGCTGAGAAAAGCAAATGTGCCCACACTCATGTGACAGTATTTGCAGATTTACTTCCTATAAAAACTCTAACCACAAAGCTCATAGAACTCATAAATGTTATAGACCACAATAGACAATTTGCCCCATGAAAGTTAGAATGTGTTTATGATTTTAACTAAGCATCACTATCCCACAATACTATGAAATTTGGGAAATTATGTAATCACTTAATCACAATAAAGAATTTGAAACAAAAACCAAACTCTAACCGAGCACCAGGTGCCTGTAATCCCAGCTACCCAGGAAGGTGAGATGTGAGGGTTGGTTCTAAGCCAGTAGGAATTAGCCAGAAGTAGAGTGCTAGCTAGCCTTGAACAAAACACTCAGAGATAATGCCTAGTCCCTGAGTTCATGACCCAGGATAGCCTCCTCAAAAGGAGAGCAGAGAGAGAGAAACTAAGGGAAAGCTATCAGTTCTTAACAATAGTAACTTCAAAGAAAAAAAACAGACTTGAGGAGCTAAAATTTCAGAAAATGTGAGAATACAGGTGAAACATGCCAGGTTCCTATGGAATGTTTTGAAATGAATTAAAAACAGGAGGCATTCTATTTATATACAGTTTTCCAATCTGTTGGTTCAAAATACTTACTGTTATCTCAAACTTGGTGAAAGAAGACATGTCGATGACACACACAGCTTCCTTACAACACTTGACTTCAGATTCCACAATGTCAAACCAATCTGGCTTATAGAAAGTCTTGCTCTGCTCTAATGCAAGGAGGTCTACCAAAATGGTGGAAAGAAAAGAGATGCTGAGAACTCTGCTTATACAGGTTGGTATAGTCTAGACAATTTGTATTATCCTTCCAGGAACAATTTGTATTATTCTTCTAGTTATATGCATTTACAAGTTTTATTATAGTTTAAAATGAACAAGAGAGGGCTGGGAAGGTGGCTCAGTGGTAGAGCGCTTGCCTTGCATGCCTGAGGCCCTGGGTTCGATTCCTCAGCACCACATAAGCAGAAAAAAAGAAAGCCGGAAGTGGCCCTGTGGCTCAAGTGGTAGAGTGCTAGCCTTGAGCTGAAGAGCTGAGGGACAGCGCCCAGGCCCAGAGTTCAGGCCCCACAACCGGACCCGAAAAAAAAAAAGAACAAGAGAGCAATTTCTTACCTTTGTCAGGTGGAACAAAGTATTTGGGCCTCTCAAATCCATGTTTCTCCATCCATCTGGCTCCTTGTGCATCCAGCCGGTCATAGAGTGGAGATGTACGTAACTGCCTGCCGGTCTGGAAGTCCCAACGGGGAACCTTCAGATCATACATCAGAGCTAGAACAGAAACAGTATGCCAATGCCCAGTTCATGGATTCAAGAATTGTGTATCCATATTCATCCACTAGCCTCTGAGGCCATTACTACTCAAGAAAACATATTTGCTTAAATTTCCCAACTATTACCTAGTGTAACCAGCTGCTCCTATAGACAGGAGAGTGCTGTTAAAAGCTGGCACTCTCTTTAAAAGCTAATGAGCTATTCATAATTTCTATTTCCAACTAGTAGGCAAAAACAATGGAAGAAATATCATAGTTCTAGACTTTGCTCAACTCCAAAGCAAGGTTATACCAAAACAGGACCCAAGTGACAGCAGAATATTAAAAAAAAAAAAAAAAAAAGTCTCGGCCTGGTGGCTCATACTTGTCATCCTAGCTACTCAGCAGGCTGAAATCTGAACTGCAGTTCAAAGCCAACCCAGGCAGAGAAGTCCCCATATGACCTATCTCCAATTAACCACTTAAAAACTGGAAATGGTGCTTTAGCTCAAGGTGGTAAGGCACTAGTCTTGAGCAAAAGGAGCTCAGGGACAGTGCTCAGCCCGAGTTCAAACTCCACAACCAACCAAATAAAATTTTTTTAAAAAAAACAACAAGGGGGGCTGGGCAGAAAGCACCGAGGGCTTGAGTTCAAGATACCAAGACACACAGAAAGATCACTCAGAAGTAGAGCTGTAGCTCCAGTAATAGAATATTATCTGTGAGCCAAAGAAGCTCAGCAACAGTGCCCCATCACCAGCACCGAAAAAAGACATCTGAAACACCAAGAATTCTTTGGCAAGTCCTCTGCCTTTTTTTTTTTTTTTTGTCGGTCATGGGGCTTGAACTCTGGGCCTGGGCGCTGTCCCTCAGCTCTTCAGCTCAAGGTGAGCGCTCTACCACTTGAGCCACAGCGCCACTTCCGGTTTTCTGGTGGTTTATTGGAGATAGGAGTCTCACGGTCTTTCTTGCCCGGGCTAGCTTTGAACCATGATCCTCAGATCTCAGCCTCCTGAGTAGCTAGGATTACAGGCGTGAGCCACCAGCGCCCGGCTTCCTCTGCCTTTTAAAGAAAACAATTGGGGGCTGGGAAGGTGGCTCAGAGGTAGAGTGCTTGCCTTGCATGCATGAGGCCCTGGGTTTGATTCCTCAGCACCACATAAACAGAAAAGGTCAGAAATGGTGCTGTGGCTCAAATGGTAAGTGCTTGCCTTGAACCGAAAAGCTGAGGGACAGCTCTGAGCCCAGGCCCAGAGTTCAGGCTCCACAACTGACCAATAAAGAAAACAATGATCTTTAAAGCCAAAATGGGTAGTGACAATGCATTCAAAAGTTGCTAGCTACCACCTGTATCCTAACATTCCTGTTCCTAGAAGTAAACAAGGTACAATATACTAAAAATGTTCCCTATGTACCACATGGGCCTCTTACTCAGACCTGAAATAGACACACATCAGAAGCCCAACTCAAAGCAGTATTCAAGAACTAAGGAAAAACGTGCACCTCTAACTTATAAAATAGTCACTGGAAAGATTAACTGCAGCTACAGAGAATCGGGATAAAGCTTACTCACGCATGACTTCCATTACCCGATGGCGCAGAAAGGTACGGCTGCTCTGGAGGGCTCCAAAACGTTTCAAGTCCAATTCCCAGACATTTTCTGAGGGATAGCCATCTACCATCCATTCAGCAAGGTACCTGTTTAGATGGGGACAGAAAGCTGTTGGGCCTCAGACTGATACACAAGTAGTTACAATATACAAAGATCAAGTACCAAGGGAAATGAAAGATTCCTGTGTTGTAACAGACAGCTGAGCAATGCTGGTCAATTTCCTTATTAACCTTTCTAGAATAAGCAAACATGGATCCAAGTACTGTTCTCATAGAATCACCATAAGGATATTATTTAAGGTATATTAAGCCATATCAATGAAGATATAATAGTAAAACATGTACAAATATATTCTAAATTATATAGCCAATAGTCTACTTTTCTCTGTAAAATGGTTACTTGGGGTAATTATATGGTTATCTAGCCACATACTTTCTCTTAAGTGTTTTTTGGTAACTTTGTTGTTCTTGGTCATGGGGCTTGAACTCTGGGTCTAGAGGCTGTCCCTCAGCATCACAGCTCAAGGCAAGCTCTCTACCACTTGAGCCACAGCTCCATTTCTAATTTTCTGGTGGTTAATTGGAGATAAGAGTCTCTCAGACTTTCCTGCCTAGGCTGGCTTTGAACCGTGATCCTCAGATCTCAGCCTCCTGAGAAGCTAGGGTTATAGGCGTGAGCCACCAGTGCCTGGCTTTTTTTTTTTTTTTTTTGGTAGCTCTTACAACTATATTTTGGAGTCACAAAATACTCTGACCACCCCCCCTTGAGCAAGAAATTTGGACTACACAGGTCTACTTACATATGCATTTCTGTCCAAGATTTGAGACAGTTTGAAAACAAAATTTAACAGATGAACTAGCCTAAAACGTTGGAAACATTCAGAAAAAGTAGCCAGGTTTCAGTGGCTAATACCTATAAATCTCAGTTACTCAGGAGGTTGAGATCTGAAGGTTAAGATGCTAAGCCAGCCTAGGCAGACAAATCCAAGAGACTTATTGCCAGTTAGCAAAAAGCTGAAAGGTTCAAGTGCTAAAGTGCAGTCATGAGTGAAAAAGCCAAGCAAGAGCCTTGAATTCAAGCCCCTAGCAAAAAAAAAAAGAAAAAGGTATGCCAAGAACCCATAAAATACATATAATATTGTTGTACCATTTACTGCCAAATACGTAATACCTATAATCAAAATTTAATGTGATACATAGACATGGTACCATTTCAGTTTTTAAAAATGTAAATGTGGGCTGGGAAAGTGGCTTAGTGATAGAGCACTTGCCTTGCATGCCTTAGGCCCTGGGTTCGATTCCTCAGCACCACATAAGCAAAAAGAAAAAAGCCAGAAGTGGTGCTGTGGCTCAAGAGGTAGAGCGCTAGCCTTAAGCTGAAGAGCTGAGGGACAGCGCCCAGGCTCAGAGCTCAGACCCCACGACCGGAACCAAAAAAAAAAGAAAAATGTAAATGTAAATATGCAATATTAAACCATAAATGTATAAAATTAACTGTAGTACATACTGTGCTCTAGAAACCTGTTGCTATAGGGCTAAGCTCTGGAGTTCTGAGCTCCAGCCATAAGGGGGTGCTGCTCTTCCCTCCAAGAGTAGTTCATGTCCTTCTATAAGAAGTGATCTGTACGTCTCAAGTATTTTTCACTGAATAGCATAAATATACTATATGGCATAAATATAACAGACTATGTGTCATTGAGTATGCTACTAAGAATGCTGTTGATAAGTGGCTAGCTATTCACAGTTAAGTTCTGGGAAGATCTAAAGTTATACTTGGAGCTCCATCTACGAAAGTGTAGAGGCAGGAAGTGGCACTGTGGCTCAAGCGGTAGAGCACTCACCTTGAGCTGAAGAGCCCAGGGACAGCGCCTAAGCCCAGAGTTCAAGCCCCAAAACCGACCAAAAATAAAAATAAATAAAACTTATTTAAAAAAAAAAAAAGTGTAGAGGCCAGGTGTCGGTGATTTACACCTATAATCCTACTCAGTAGGATGAGACTGAGAATCGCGGTTCAAAGCCAGCCTGGGGCAGGACAGTCCATGAGACTCTTATCTCCAATTAATCACCAGAAAACGAAGTAGAGCTGTGGCTCAAGTGGTAGAGAGCTCACCTTGAGTTGAAGAGCTGAAGGACAGCGCCCAGACCCAGAGTTCAAGCCACGACCAAAGGGGGGGGGGGGGGAAGGGCTGGGAAGGTGTCTCAGTGGTAGAGTGCTTGCCTTGCATGCATGAGGCCCTGGGTTCGATTCCTCAGCACCACATAAGCAGAAAAGGCTGGAAGTGGAGCTATGGCTCAAGTGGTAGAACGCTAGCCTTCAGCTGAAGAGCTCAAAAGACA
Source organism: Dipodomys merriami (assembly GCF_024711535.1). NCBI lineage: Eukaryota > Metazoa > Chordata > Mammalia > Rodentia > Heteromyidae > Dipodomys > Dipodomys merriami. The sequence continues at coordinate 2,117,618 of NW_027203115.1, read as the reverse complement.
GCTTAGAGAGAAGGGCAATGATGAACATAAAGAGAATTTGAGTTTGTAGACTGCCATCCTAGTGACTCAGGAGGCAGGGATCAGAGGATCATGATTCAAGGTTAGCCCAGGCATAAAAAGCTCCAGGGACTCCATTTCAACCAATGTCTAGACATAGTGGTACATGCTTGTTAATCCCAGCTATAGGGGAAGCACAAGTCTGAGTGCAGTAGTACAACCTGTCATCCCCAGTTACAGGGGAAGCACAAACAATAGGATCACAACCCAGGCAACCTGAGTATAAAGCAAGATCCTACCTCGAAAATAAGCAATGTAAAAAGGGGATACCAGTGCAACTCCTACAATACTATCAAGAGGCCCACTGCAATCCCCCGTACTGGGAAAAAAAAAAAAAAAAAAAAACCCAAGGAGATAAGATACTCTTTTTGCTCATGACAGTGTGGGGTTTTTTGTTGCTGTTGTTCTACCAGTTGAGCCATAACTCTAGTCTCTTTTTTGCTGGTTAATTGAAGAGTCTTGCAGACTTTTCTGCCCAGGCTAGCTCTGAACCATAATCCTCATAATTGTGCCCACTGAGTAGCTAGGATTACAAGCATGGGCCACCAGTGCCCAACTCAAAATACGTTTAAAGGTTTTGAAATTGTTTCATGGTGGCTGGAGATTTAGTTCAATGTAAGAGTGCTTGCCTAGAAGTACAAGGCCTCAGCACCAAAATTATTTTTAAGAGTTTAAGGTTTTTTTTGGGGGGGGAGTTGTTTTGTTTTTGCCAGTTCTGGGGCTTGAACTCAGGGCTTGGGTACTGTCCCTGAGCTGCTTTTGCTCAAGGCTAGCACTCTCACTTGAGCCACAGCTCCACTTCCAGCATTTTCTGTCTTATGCAGTACTGAGGAATCAAACCCAGGACTTCATGCATGCTACGCAAGCACTGACCATTAAGCCACATTCCCAGCCCCAAGAGTTTAAGGCATTTTTAATAGCTTCATATTTTACAAAATGCCAGTGTCTCATGCCTATAATCCATCATCTCCAGCAAAACAAACAAACAAACAAAAAAACAGGCTACAGGTTAAGGCCCAATTGGTAGAACACCAGCCAAATAAGCAAGCAAACTCCAGTACCAAAAAGAGAAAAAGCCAGGCGCTGGTGGCTCACGCCTGTAATCCTAGCTACTCAGGAGGCCGAGATCTGAGGATCATGGTTCAAAGCCAGCCCGGGCAGGAAAGACTGTGAGACTCCTATCTCCAATAAACCACCTGAAAAACCGGAAGTGGCGCTGTAGCTCAAGTGGTAGAGCGCTCGCCTTGAGCTGAGGGACAGCGCCCAGGCCCAGAGTTCAAGCCCCACGACCGACAACAACAACAAAAAAAAAGTTTAACTTTTTATCATCAAAGTTTACAACTTCATTTCCTCTTCCCAAAAGTCATCAATTCCAAGAACCTTTTAATAAAATCTTAATAATTAAAGAAAAAAATTATATCCCATACTGGTGTCTCAGTAAACAATCTGAGAACCAAAGCCAACCCAGACAGGAAAGTTTATAGACTCTTCAATTCTTCACCAAAAAACCAGAAAAGGAGCTGTAGCTCCAGCGAAAAAGCTAAGGCCAAGTTTGAGCCCCAATACTATCACACACACACACATACATCATGGACAGTTGTTCAACAGCACAGGAGAGTTGGCAACCCTAAATCTTAAATTGTTCAAGGGTCAACTATACACATAAAAATTACTATTAACAAGCCAGGTTCACACCTGAATTCCTAGCTACTCAGGAAGCTGAGATCTGAGGATCATGGTTCAAAGCCAGCCCAGGCAGGAAAGTCTGTGAGACTCATCTCCAATAAACCACCAGAGAATCAGAAGTGGCGTTGTGGCTCAAGTGGTAGAGCGCTTGCCTTGAGCTGAAGAGCTAAGGGACAGCATTCAGGCTGAGTTCAAGCCCCACAGCAAGAACAAAAAAAGATTACTATTAACTATTTTTACATGTGTGTTTCAGTGGCAATAAGTATACTCAACTGTTATATAACCCTCATCACTATCCATCTCCAGAACTCTCGCCATCTACTGAAATTTTCTTTTTTTTTTGGGGGGGGGGGGGCGGGAGGGTCCGGTCATGGGGCCTGAACTCTGGGCCTGGGCGCTGTCCCTCAGCTCTTCAGCTCAAGGCTAGCGCTCTACCACTTGAGCCACAGCGCCACTTCCGGCTTTTTTCTTTTTGCTTATGTGGTGCTGAGGAATCGAACCCAGGGCCTCAGGCATGCAAGGCAAGCGCTCTACCACTGAGCCACCTTCCCAGCCCCTACTGAAAATTTCTATCTGTTCAATAGTAACACCTCCCCAGACCCCACTTCCAACCCATACAACCACTGCAAGTGTGTGTGTGTGTGTGTGTGTGTGTCTGTCTGTCTGTCTGTAAACATGGGGTGTGTGTGTGTGTCTGTCTGTCTGTCTGTCTTCAAACATGGGGTGTGTGTGTTCTTCTGATCTCAACCTCCAGAGTGGCTAAGATTACAGGTGTGAACCACCAGCATCCAACTATGTTTCCTTTTATTGTTTTTAACAGCTGGTGCTCTACCACTTGAGATACACTTCCAGTACCATGTGCCTGTTTTAGAAATTCATAAAAGCATTATCAGATAGCAGTTGTATCCTTTTGTGGCTGATTCTTTTTTTTTGGCTGATCAATTTTATTACTAATTTTAACTAAAAATCTTATTACCTAGCTTAGCCACCTGATCTTACTCATCACACTTGACGACTTTTTTTTTTTTTTTTTAATCTCCTAGGCACTGTCCCTCAGCTCTTCAGCTCAAGGCAAGCCTCTACCACTTGAGCCACAGCACCACTTCCAGGCTTTTCTGTTTATGTGGTGCTGAGGAATCAAACCCAGGGCCTCATGCGTCCAAGGCAAGCACTCTACCACTGAGCCACCTTCCCAGCCCCTTGACTACTTACTTCTAAGCTTAAATATATACTCAAAGTACCAACCTTTGTTTAACTGAAAAGGTGCAAAAGAATATCTCTACAGGTTCTGAAACTAACTCCAAGACAGGAATTCTCAAAATATTTTATACAATGATATTTCTGGTGGTTAGATTACTCAGAAAAGGACAATTCTCAAGTCACATGTGTCTTAAATTAACACTCAATTAAATATACACACATTCCAATATCTTGTGAAAGGTTTTTTTTGGTCGGTCGTGGGGCCTAAACTCTGGGCCTGGGCGCTGTCCCTGAGCTTTCAGCTCAAGGCTAGCGCTCTACCACTTGAGCCACAGCGCCACTTCCAGCTTTTTTTGCTTATGTGGTGCTGAAGAATCAAACCAGGGCCTCATGCACGCAAAGCAAGCACTCTACCACTGAGCCACCTTCCCAGCCCCTGTTAAGGGTATTAACAACAAATAGAAGAAGGCTGGCAAGCTGATGAATCCACAGCTGACTCTATGGGAGAAAAACTTACTTTCCAGCTCCTCCACCAAACGACAGGCCAGCAGAGTTCATCCCTGCCAGGACAAAGTAGCCCTGTACTACAGGAGACTCGCCCATGATGCACCTCATGTCTGGTGTGAAGGTCTCGGGGCAATTCACCAACTTCATGATCTCCAGAGTCTCCAATTCTGGCATCCTACGCAGGAGGGAACTCAACAGGGGCTCTGAGCAATCAAAACAAACCCAAACAATGTCCTCACCTTTGGGAAATAAAAACCTTTCAAGCCTTTATACTTTTTTACTTTCCTTTCAGAAAGGAAAGGTTTTTCTAAAAGCCAGCTGGGTCACTTGTCAGTAGATAGCTTCTGCAGTACATATCTGCAAAATGCTTGGCATAAACAGGAAAAAAAAAATTGTAGTAAGGACAAGATCTAGAGAGTAGCAAGTAATACACATGGCTATAGGCAGTAATCTGGAAGGGGTCAGCAAGAGCAGAAAAGCTCTGAAATGGCACTTAATTTCTATGAAAGGCAATGTTTTCTAAATTGACATAGGTGCAAAAAACAGATCCTCACCCTGTATTATGGTAAATCCATCTGGCCAATCCATGTTAACACTGGGCAGTGCTAACATGAAAACAGCTTGGAGCTGAATGACAGGAATGGGCATTCCCTTTACTGCTCTAGTTGCTTTGAAATATCCCTTAAGAAATGCTTATTAGGGGCTGGGAAGGTAGCTCAGCGGTAGAGTGCATGCCTTGCAAGCATGAGGCCCTGGGTTCGATTCCTCAGCACCACATAAACAGAAAAAGCCGGAAGTTGTGCTGAGGCTCCAGTGGTAGAGCGCTAGCCTTGAGCTGAAGAGCTGAGGGACAGCGCCCAGGCCCAGAGTTCAGGCCCCATGACCGGCAAAAAAAAAAAAATGCTTATTAAAAAAAAAGTTCAAGCTGGGCAGTGTGACACATCTGTAATCAGTACTCAGAAGGCTTAGATAGGAGAAATGTGAGTTCAAGATCAATTTAAGAGCTACATAGGGACACCCTGTCTCAAAGTCCATCAGGATGGGAGAAAGATTCTCTAGCAACCCCTTTCTATTTTTCAAATTTGGAACCATGTGACTTCATTTTTTAGTAAATAAAAAATTACTTTAAAATTTAACAGATGAGCTGGGGCGCTGGTGGCTCATGCCTGTAATCCTAGCTATTCAGGAGGCTGAGATCTGAGGACCATAGTTCAAAGCCAGCCTGGGCAAGAAAGGCCGTGAGACTCTTCTCCAATTAACCACCAGAAAACCTGAAGTGGTGCTGTGGCTCAAATGGTAGAGCGCTCTCCTTGAGCTCAAGAGCTGAGGGACAGTGATCATGTCCAGAGTTCAAGCCCCATGACCAACCAAAAAAAAAAATTAATAGATGACATTAATAAAAACAGTTCTGCTTTCTAAAAAAAAGCTAAGTTTCGTATGAAGTCTTACAAAAAAAGTCTCTTTCTAGCCCAAAATTTTAGCAATGGTTTTAGGTGAATAATGATCTACATCTGTTAAGACTATAGTCTCCTAAATATGCTAATGAATAATTTTATATCCTTAGACCAGGAAAGCCCTGCAGACTGACTGCCCTTTCTAACTATTATTGTACTTCATGGAGTAAATGAAATAAGGAGCTATTCCTGAAAATGTTTTGAAAAATATAAGATCTTACATATAGACGGCATTATTACAATGATTTACTTCACATACCAAAGTGATCCCAGTCTTCCTGCAGGTTCTGAATTTCCAGCTGGTTCTTGCCTTCAGTGAAAATAGGTTTTGGATTCTTCTCAAAACCCCCAGACAAGATGCCACCCTGCCAGTTCCGAATATAAATTCTTCCATCAGCATCTACAATAGCTAGGAAAGATAAATGACAAGAGAATAGAAGAGAAAAACACAAGTTTAGAAGCAAACCACCTTCCTGAGTAGAAAAAGAAACAAAAGCTCCTGAATGGCTTTACTAATGGAATAATAGCCAATAAGCAGAGGCATTAGTTAATTTTAAAATACCACTGGAGGTCATAGGAGAGAATCTTTCCATTCAGATTTTCAGAAAAAAGAGTTTCTTTAATTATCCCAATCCCTATCAAGAAGCTTTTGCTTCAAAACTGAACTATATGATAGTGACTGTGCTAAGCAAAAAAAAAAAAAGAGGAACTGCAGAGTTATTCCAGGTATTAAGACCTTTAAAATACCTTTTACAGTACCTGAACAGCTAAACCCCTCAAGTTTATGGTTTATCCATGATATTCCTAAACTTGATTGTATTCAAGTTAAAAACTCAAAATTAACATTTCAAATATTCCCAATGACTGTATTTGGGACAAAAGTTAGCTTGTGAAAATTCTTTATTCATTTTGGCAATCATTTCCCTAAACAGCTATCAAAAAAAGTTAGACTTGGTTCCATCTCCCTATAAACATGCTACAAAAAACTCTCTTTCAGACAACTTATACTTAAGACAGGATATTAGCAGACAGGATACTAGCAAGGAGATACAATTGTGAAGAAGTGAAAGTCCTCACTTGGTGTGGTGCTCTGCAGAGGGGTCGCCAAGGGGCGAGTCAGAAGGTAGAAGTGCTCACAGGCGTGTAACGGGATACTAACCGGCTCCTCGTTGGACAGACCTAGCTCATACGCCCACTAAAAATGGACAATTTGTGGGTAGGAAGAGGAACAGAAACACAAATGAGCAAGTTTGGCCTTTTGAAGAGTTTATTATTTATGTGTGTATGCTGGTCCTAGGGCTTGAACTCAGGGACTGGGTGCTGTGCCTGAGTTTTGCTCAAGGTTAGCACTAGCACCCTTCCACTTGAGCCACACTTCTGGCTTTTTGCTAGTTAACTGGAGATCAGAGTCTGTTAGATTTGAGTAGATTTATCTAGCTTTGAACCAAGATCCTAATGCCCAGGCCCAGAGTTCAAGCCCCACTACCAACCAAAAAAAAAAAGTCAAAGTTGAACCAATGTCTTCAGATCTTAACCTTCCCTTAGGACTAGGATTACAGATGTGAGGCACAGGTACCTGGCTTAACACTGCTTTTTTTTTTTTTTTTTTTGGCTAGAGCTCTGCCACTTTGAGCCACAGTACCCACTTCTGGTTTTTGAGTGGTTAATTGGAGATAAGAGAGTCTTACGGAGTTTTCTACCCAGGCAGGCTTTGAACTATGATCCTCAGATTTTAGCCTTCTAAGTAGCTAGGATTACAGGTATGAGCCACTGGTGCCTGGCAAAGCTATACTTTTTAAAACACAAAACTACCTTTCCATCAAAGAAGACAGATTTGCAAGTTAATCTAAAGAGGCCCTTTTAATAAATTGCCAAGTCTCAACTATAAAGCCCAAATCTCAATCATTAAATGAACTGCACCAGGCAAAAAGTACTTCCTAGATCATCTTAAGAATGGGGATGGGGCCGGGCGCCGGTGGCTCACGCCTGTAATCCTAGCTACTCAGGAGGCTGAGATCTGAGAATCGCGGTTCAAAGCCAGCCCGGGCAGGAAAGACCGTGAGACTCCTATCTCCAATAAACCACTAGAAAACCGGAAGTGGTGCTGTAGCTCAAGTGGTAGAGCGCTCGCCTTGAGCTGAAGAGCTGAGGGACAGCACCCAGGCCCAGAGTTCAAGCCCCACGACCGACAAAAAAAAAAAAAAAAAAAAAGAATGGGGATGGGGGAGCTGGGAAGGTAGCTCAGCGGTAGAGTGCTTGCCTTGCAAGCATGAGGCCCTGGGTTCGATTCCTCAGCACCACATAAACAGAAAAAGCTGGAAGGGGCGCTGCGGCTCCAGTGGTAGAGTGCTAGCCTTGAGCTGAAGAGCTGAGGGACAGCACCCAGGCCCAGGCCCAGAGTTCAGGCCCCATGACCGGCAAAAAAAAAAAAAAAAGAATGGGGATGGGAGGGTGGGGGGAGGATTGGGGGGGGGGGCTCGGAAGGATTGGGAAGGTGAAACAAAGGAGGCTACAATGCTTGATAAGAAATGTACTCATTATCTTGCCCATGTAATTGTAACCCCTCTGTACAGTTTTTCACAATAAACAAACAAACAAAAAAAAAATGGGGATGGGAACGTAGCTTAATGGTAGAGTGCTTGCCTAGAATGCATGAAAACCTGGGTTCAATTCCTCAGTACCACATAAGCAGAAAAAAGCCGGAAGTGGTGCTATGCGTCAAGTGGTAGGGTGCTAGCCTTAAGCAAAAGAAGCTCACAGACAGTGCCCTGACTTCAAGCCCTAGGACTTTTTGTTTTGTCAAAACAAAAAACAAAAAAGAACTCAGAATGGAAGGCAAGTCACCAATCTGCGTCAGAAGCAGAAGTAGCTTAGTGTCTGGAAACTGAATCCACAGTCTACACTCAACAAAATAGGCTAATGTTGGTTTTTTGTAGTTTGTAGAGCTTAAATGCAGGGCCTGGACACTGTACCTGAGCTCTTTTTCTTTTTTTTTTTTTTTTTTTTGGGGGGGGGGTCCGGTCATGGGGCCTGAACTCTGGGCCTGGGCGCTGTCCCTCAGCTCTTCAGCTCAAGGCTAGCACTCTTCCTCTTGAGCCACAGCGCCACTCCCAGCTTTTTTCTTTTTGCTTATGTGGTGCTGAGGACTGGAACCCAGGGTCTCATGCATGCAAGGCAAGCGCTCTACCACTGAGCCACCTTCCCAACCCCCTTGAGGCTCTTTTTCTTAAGGCTAGCACTCTACTACTTTGAAACACAGCTCTACTTCCAGTTTTTTGAGTGGTTAATTGGAGGTAAGAGTCTTTTGAGTGGTTAATTGGAGGTAAGAGTCTTATAGGGAGTTTTCTGCCTGGGCTGGCTTCCAACTGCAATCTCAGATCTCACCCTCCTGAGTAGCTAGGATCAAAGGCCTGAGCCACCAGTCCCTTTGCTAATGTTTTATTTGCTAGGTTGTAGAATGAAATGTAACACCAGAGAAAGATCCAAGGATTCATGTCAATGCCTGACTTTGGCTTTCTGACTGGCATCAATTTACGCAGTATTGAGGAAAGAAAAGGTCACAGATGCTTCTATCTGAGGCAAGTATAGGTTTCTAATTTAGAATATAAGAATTCTGAATTTCCACAGGGTTCTGGTAGCTCACACCTGTTATCCTAGCTACTTAGGAGGCTGAGATGTGAGGAGCACAGTTCAAAGCCAGCCCAGGCAGGAAAGTCCATGAGATTTTTTATCTCCAATAAACTACTCAGAAAAAGTGGAAGTGGCTCTGTGGCTAAAGTGGTAGAGCGCAAGCCTTTAGCACAGAGAGCTTCAGGGACAGAGCCCAAGCCCCAAGTTCAAGCGCCAGGACCAGAAAAAAAGGGAATTCTGAATTTCCTGGTCCCAACTAGTAAAATAGTACCTGCTGTCCTTTTTAGTCAGTCACATATTAATCTTGCATCTGTACACTCCCCCAAAACCACCAAAAACTAAATAAAAACCACCCAGCATTGAAATCCAAATAAAACCACCAAGCAATTCTGTTAACCTACCTGGCCAGCACAGTTGACAAAATATTGGCATTCTATCTGTCCTTTATCTGTCTCCACACCAGTAACTTGGCCTTTTTTCACCATTACATGAAGAATAGTTGTCCGATCATAAATCTGAACACCTGTGCCAAGGTAAATTATAGAAGAATGAATCCATCTTCTGATATTCCAGAATTAAGGTTTCTGCACATTTTCCACCACAAAGAAATACTGAGGGAGTCAAAGCTTTAATTTGAAAAACAAAACTCCCACTGAACATAGTAACTTGAGCCTCTAATCCTAGCTAATCCAGAGATAAGACAAAGAAGATCATAGTTCAATGCCATCCAGAGAAAAAACTTTATGAAACTCCATCTCAATAAAGAAGCTGGTGGGAGAAGGGGAGTGGGAAATGATAAGCAGGAGAAAATGAAGGAGGGGATAAATGTTTAAAAAGAAATATACTCATTACCTTATGTAACTGTAATCCCCATTCATCACCTTTAAAATAAATTAAAAAACAAAGAAGCCGTGTGCAGTGGTATATCCTGTCATCTGAGCTAAGTCTAAAATAGGAGGACTGTCATACAGGTGAAGGCCTCTGCAAAAAGTGGGTATCTCAAGATACAAAAAGATGCAAAAAGAACTGGATGCATGCTTAATGGTTAAGCACTTGTCTAACAGGCTCAAGGCCCTGAATTCAAACACCAATATTACAAACAACCCTAAAAAGCACCATCTTGAGACTGTTATTTGGTCTTGTCCAATACTGAAAATAGTAAGCTTATTTAAAAACACATTTTAATATAGCTGGGCGCTGGTGGCTCACGACTGTAATCCTAGCTACTCTGGAAGCTGAGATCTGAGGATCTCGGTTCAAAGCCAGCCATGAAAGGGCATGAAAGTCTGTGAGATTCTTATCTCCAATAAACCACTAGAAAACCGAAAGTGGCGCTGTGGCTCAAGTGGTAGCGTGCTCGCCTTGAGCTGAAGAGCACAGGGACAGGGCCCAAGCCCAGAGTTCAAGCCCCATGACCGACAAAAAATAAAAATAAGAGAAATAAAAACAGACTTTACTGCATAATCACTAAATGCTAGCAATCAAATATGGAACAAGAACAAGTTCAAATTTTACTCTGCCCACATCATGAATCATATTATCCTAAGTATATAATACTCTGGACACTAATAAGCTTCCTTGTCATTCATTCTGATTCTGGCTCACAAGTTAAACTATGGATTAAATACTCAAGGTATGTTCTAACTTGAGAGTGCCTCAGGTGTGTGTGTGGCACCAGTGGGGGGGGGGGGGGGGATTTCCTTAAGACTCAACTACATTAATCAGCACTAAAAGTAGTTCTTTATAATTTGGACAAATGTAGCCTCAAGGGAAAATACTTACTGTATTTTAAAATTTAGCAATGCCAGGCACCAATGGCTCATGCATGTAATACTAGCTACCTATCAGGAGGCTGAGATCTGAGGGTCATAGATCAAAGCCAGTCCGGGCAGAAAAGTCTATGAGACCAAGTAGCTAACAAAAAGCCATAAATAGAAGTGTGGCTGAAGTAGTAGGTCCCTACCCTTGAGCAAAAGAGCTCAGGAACAGTGCCCAGGCCAGGTTCAAGCCCAGGAGCAGTGCAAAAGAAAAAAGTAGTGTTCAAAAAACGTGAAGCTGAATACCCCATACCCCACTGAGGAAAAGTTTCACAAACTTCAGTTGGTGTTGTTGCCTATTAAGACCCTTACTTAGATAAGCTCTTCCCAAACCAATGTTAAGAAAACACAAAGCTCACCGTTCTGGGAAGCAGCACTTGCAAGGGCAAGAGCCACATCAGCAGAGGATACCACTGCATCCTCAGGAACATGCATGGCCCCCACCAGGTCGTGCACATTGAGGAGAGGGTGAAGTTCAGCCACTTTCTTGGGAGAGATGATCTCAGAAGGGATGCCTATAACACTGCCACAGAACACAAGGGAACAATAATATTCACATGCCACAGAGGTCAAGTTAGTAAAGTCAGGATGGGCTTCTAGCCTCTTACATACTTCAGCCTTGAGTTGATACGCTTCAAAGAGATTAGCCGGTCCTGCGTTTGGGCCAGAGAAATTGAGCCTGTTCTTATGTAACCTGTAAGAAAAAGTGGTAGAGAACTAGTCTTAAGCACTTCAAAGCTCAGGGACAACAAACACTCAGGCTTTGAGTTTAAGCTCCGTGACCAAAAAGTCTCACAGGCTTTCCTGCCTGGGCTGGCTTTGAACTGTGATCTTCCTATCCAGCCTCCTAAGTAGCTAGTACTATAGGCGTGAGCCATCAGCACTCAGCTAAAACTGAAATCTTAATTACCCTATCTCCAGGAAAACCTGCTATAGGACTATATACAGTAAGCACTAAGAGTTTGGGGACAGGTAAATCAATAAAGGGCAGATTACCTGCTTACCTGTTTGGATCCCTGTTTCTTGCTCTAACTGATGGTAGAGTTTGTTTGAATAGTCTGCCATCTTCTGCTCGATAGTCAAGTGTCTGGCAGTGCTCACAATTCCAGCACAGAATCTAGTAGAGCCTGCAGCCAACCTACAGGATAGATAAAATGCTGGTATACTCATATATCTGTGAATACAAGTTCAAGGTTCCCAACTATAGCATTGCTTGTAATATCAAAAGATAGAAACAGAGCTGAGCACAGTGGCTCAAGCCTATAATTAGTTATTTGGGAGGCAGAGGTAGGGGATAAGGGAATCACAGTTAAAGGCCAGCTAGGTATAAAAGTTCAAGAAACTCCATCTTGCCAGGTGCCAGTGGCTTTGCTATCCTAATGAAAATGGTATAGGTTTTTCTCATTCCCTCTCTTCTGTAATAATGTCTTACCAATAGCTAGTCTAAATATTGCTCAGTAGCATGTGAAAAATCAAGGTGAAATCTCCTATACTTTGTTTTATAATGCCTAACACCACATCTGTTTTCTGGTTTTTGAAGAGCAGATTTCAATAAAATCAAATGTCTTAGAAGGATGCGTGTCTGTGTTCCCAGCACATCTTTTCTTACTCTCATTTGTGGTAGTCATCTAACAACCTAAATCCTAAGGCTTATGAGCTGAACAAAGGTGGCTACTTTCTGCTCATTTTTCTGTTTTTTTTTTTTAACTTTAAAACAGTTTTAGATTTCCAGAAAAACTGTGAAGACAGAGTTCCAATGTACCTTTAACTGCCTTTCACTCATTACTAATTTCTTCACTAAAAATGTTTCACTTAACCAATATTCATACATCAGTATTAACTGTCTCCTCATTCTTCTCTTTGCTGTGACAATCTGACTTTCCTTGGTTTTAGTGAACAATTGACCGTTTAGGAGTTGGTTTTGTTTTGTGCTAATCCTGGGTCCTGAAATCATGGTGTGGACACTATCTTGAGCTTTTATTTGCTTAAGGCTGACACTACTACTTGAACCACAACTCTACATCTAGCTTTTTGGTGGCTAATTGGAGATAACAGTGTCACAAACATTCCTACCTAGGCTGATTTTAAACTATAATCTTCAGATCCCAGCCTCCTGAGTAGCTAAGATTATAGGCGTGAAACACTGCTGCTTCATGTTTTTTGTTTTTTGGGGGAGGGGTTTTTTGGCCTAATAGATTTTTTTTTTGCAACATTTTAGATTTTTACAAGAATTTGTGTTTATCAAATATTGTGGGCTGTATTTAAATGAACAACGATCTGTCCAGCCTTACCTGCCCTGCTCCAAAAGGATAATATCCTTCCATCCCATCTTGGAGAGGTGATAGGCCACAGATGTGCCCATGATTCCACCCCCACAGATGACCACCTGGGCCTGGGCAGGCAGGGAAACAGACTGAGCCTCGGCAGCTGTCATGTTGCATCTTGCTGAGGACCAATTCTGCCATCCTGAACTGGTTTTTTGTCTTCGAACAATAGACAGCAATCGGAAAAGCATCACGTCTGTCACTAACCAGATGTGCTTTCATTCAGCTAAGGAAGTCCCAAGAAGTCAAACTAAACAGAAAAGAAAACATATTTCATTCCAATAATTCAAACTAGACAGAAAAATATATTTCATTCCATTTAACACAGTAGGAGTAATAAGAAAAAAACATTTAGCAAGTTAAGCTGGGCAACAATGGCTCACGCAATAATCCTAGCTATTCAGGAGGCTGAGCATCAAGGATCACAGTTTGAAGCCAGCATGGGCAGGAAATAAGCCGAAACAAAACAAAAACAGAAGTAGAGCTGTGGCTCAAATGGTAGAGGGCTATCCTGGAGCAAAAAAAAAAAAGCTCTCAGGCACTGGTGGCTCACATCTGTTAATTCTGGTTACTCAGGAGGCGGAGATCTAAGGATTGTACTTCAAAGCCACCCCAGGCAGAAAAGTCCATGAGACTCTTATCTCCAATTAACAGCCAGAAAACCAGAAGTGTCCCTGTGGCTCAAAGTGGTAGAGTGCACCCAAGCCCTGAGTCCAAACCCCACGGCTGACAGCCCCTCAAACCGCCCCCTCAAAACAAAGCTGAAGACAGCACTCAGGCCCCAAGTTCAAGTCCTAGGACTGGCACAAAAAAAAATAATAATAAATTTTTTTATTTTTTATTTTTTGGGTCCAGTCATGGGGCCTGAACTCTGGGCCTGGGCGCTGTCCCTCAGCTCTTCAGCTCAAGGCTAGCACTCTACCACTTGAGCCATAGCGCCACTTCCGGCTTTTTTTCTTTTTGCTTATGTGGTGCTGAGGAATTGAACCCAGGGCCTCATGCATGCAAGGCAAGCGCTCTACCACTGACCCACCTTCCCAGCCCAATAATAAATTTTAAAAAGAAGGTATCAGAGGGGCACCAATGAATCCTGCCTGTACTCAGGAGACAATAAGGATCACAGCTCAAAGCTGGCCTGGGCAGGAAAATCCACGAGACTCTTAATTTCCCATTAACCAGCAAAAGCTGGAAGTGAATATGGCTCAGGTGGTAGAACATCAGCGTTGAGTGAAAAAGCTAAGGATGAGTGCCGAGGCCCTGGTACTGGCACAAAAAATAAAGTATCAAGCCAGGTGCTAGTGGCTCATGCCTGTAATCCTAGCTAAGATCTGAGGATCGTGGCTCAAAATCAGCCAGGGCAGGAAAGTCCATCAGAACTTTGTCTCCAAATAACCAAAAAAACAAAAGCAAAAACAAAAACGGAAGTGACAACCAAAAAACAGAAGTGGCTCAAAGTGGTAGACCTCTAGCCTTGAGCAAAAAGAACTCAGGGACAGTGCTCAGGCCCAGAGTTGAAGCCCTGCAACAGAAAAATAAAAACAAGGTATCATATGTTCTCACTCATATATGGAAAACAAACCTATAATAGAAATTTTTTTTTTTTCTGGTCCAGTCGTGGGGCTTGAACTCTGGGCCTGGACGCTGTCACTCAGCTCTTGACACTTGAGCCACAGCGCCACTTCCGGCTTTTTTTTTTTTTTTTGCTTATATGGTGCTGAGGAATCGAACCTAGGACCTCATGCATGCAAGGCAAGCGCTCTACCACTGAGCCACCTTCCCAGCCCTATAATGGAAATCTTATTTCATAGCACCAGATACAATTCTTCAATGACTTTGAGGCTCATAGGAAAAAGTCACAACTCCTTAGTATAAAGTGCAATCCAGTTTTTTATTTTTGTTTTTTGCTAGGCCTGGGGCTTGAACTCAGGGCCTGGGCACTGTCCCTGAGCTTCTTTTGCTCAAGGCTAGCACTTTAAAACTTGAGCCACAGCGCCACTTCTGACTTTTTCTGTTTACATGGTATTGAGGAATCGAATCCAGGGCTTCCTTCATGCATGCTAGGCAAGCACTCTACCACTAAGCTATATTCCCAGCCCAACAATCCAGTTTTTGGGGGAGGTTTTGTTTTGATCTCTGGCCTTACTGCTTTGTCCTCTCACACTGTGATCAAGCCCAATTAAACTTGTAATAATACGCCAAGCTTAACTTCCTTCATGCCCAGGACCTGTGCATCCTGTTCCTCTAACTGGCACTGTTTCTGCCATGCCTCCCTCAAAGAAAGATAATTGCCTCAAGTGACAAGAGTATTCAACATCAGATGGCCCCGTCCATGAATAAGCACCTCTTCTGTGTCCTTCTATAGCATCCCACACTTTTCCCAACAATAACTTCCCACATTGCTGAACTATTTGTATGCCAAGCAGGGAGGAACCCAGTGGAAAACCCAGGTTCTGAGAAAGATCTGGGTGTGAAAGATAACTGAGAGGACTCTGTGTGTCTGTCTGTCTGTCTGTCTCTCTCTTTCTCTGTCCCTCCAGTTCCTCATCTGTTATATGAGCTAAGAATATCTATTCCACATTGATTATCTACTTCACGGTTGAGGAAAGACTAGGCCATACAACCAATGCAGGAAGAATGGGCAACTGGTCCTTAAGAAACACTCAGAAAATGGTTGCTATTACTCCCCAGTTAAATGGCACTCTCTGGAACCAGAGACCAACAATAATTTGTTCCTAGTTTCCAGGCACCTAGGAAACAAATGCTGGTGACAGAACAAAAGATATAGGAAAAAATATTAATGAACTACAGATCTCTAGATGAGGCCTTTAATTTCAAGGTTATAACAATAATACTTGAAAGAATTTTCTGAGTTTTGTTGTGACAAGACTACACTATATAGACCAGGCTGGCCTCAAAACTCATTCTACCAGCCTCAGCCTTCCAGGTGCTGGGATTACAGGCATGAACACCAAACTCAGATCCTGAAAGAATTTTTAAGTCAAGTGCTAGTGGCAGATTATATGCCTGCAATCCTAGCTACTTGACAGGCTAAATCGAAGGATCTCAGTTCTCAGACCCTTACTTAACTATAGGGGCTCCCACCTGTGTGGGAGGATGAGCTTGGGAAGAACACCATGTTTCAAGGCCAGATCAAAGAAAAAAAGACTTCATCTCAAAAGAAAGAAGCTGAACATGAAGGTGTGGCCATCAAAACTACCAGGAGAAGCATAAAACAGGTGGATCATTTTCCAGGTGTGGATCCAGTCAAAGAGAAATGCTCTCTCAAAAATAACCAATGACTGGGCTGGAAATGTGGCTTAGTGGTAGAGTGCTTGCCTAGCATGCATTGAAGACCTGGGTTGGATTCCTCAGTACCACATAAACAGAAAAAGCCAGAAGTGGCACTGTGGCTCAAGTGGTAAAGTGCTAGCCTTGAGCAAAAGAAGCTCAGGAACAGTACCTAGGCTCTGAGTTCAAGCCCAAGTATGGGCAAAAAAAATAATAATAACAAACTACTAACTACTCAGGAGGCTGAGATCTGAAGATCATACTTCAAAGCAAGCCTGGGCAGAAAAGCCTGTGATTTTTTTTTTTTTTTTTTTGTCAGTCATGGGGCTTGAACTCTGGGCCTAAGAACTGTCCCTCAGTTCTTCAGCTCAAGGTGAGTGCTCTACCACTTGAGCTACAGCACCACTTTCGGTTCTTTGGTGGTTTATTGGAGATAGGAGTCTCATGGTCTTTCCTGCCAGGGCTGGCTTTGAACCGCGATTCTCATATCTCAGCCTCCTGAGTAGCTAGGATTACAGGCATGAGCCACCAGCACCCGGCTCCTATGTGATTCTTATCTCCAAAAACCAGCAAAAAGTCAGTGAAAATATGGCTCAAGTGATAGTGCCAGCCTTGAATAGAGAGGCCAAGTTTAAACCTCAGTACCAACACACACACACACACACACACACACACACACACACACACACACACACACACACACACACACACACACACACACACACACACACACTCTCTCTCTCACACTCACTCACTCAGCCTAGTGCTGGTAGCTAAAACCTGTAATCCTAACCACTCAGGAGGCTGAGATCTGAGGATCACGGTTCAAAGCCAGCCCAGGCAGGAAAGTCCATGAGATTCTTCAATTAACCACCTGAAAACTGGAAGTGGCTCTGTGGCTCAAGTCGTTCAGCACTTGTCTTGAGCTGAAGAGTTGAGACAGCATCCAGACCCAGAGTTCAAGCCCCACAACCGACAAAAAAAAAAAAGAAACTGAGTTCAAGCCCCAGAAACAGCACTTAAAAAGGGGCTCAGGTGTAGGATGTTAAAAGTAGCAAGTGCCCAAGGCTCTGAGTTCAAACCCAACCTGGCCCAAAAGAAAAAAATTTTTAAAGTCAAGTATGTTTAAAGGTACTTGCAAAATCCAAGACACTCCCTAAGTATTCAATTAGGGCATCATCATAATCACATGAGGTAGGTATCTTCATCATGTCTAGTCTATAATTCAAAAAACTGAGGGTCGGACAGTGGGAAGTGACTCACTCTTAGTCCTATAATGCTAGTGACAGAGCCAGTAGTGAGCCCAGCCAGTATAGCACCAGAGTCTGCCATTTATCACTACTCTGTACTACCCTTGCAAAGAAAACCAGACTAGTAAGCAAAGTCGGGAGGACAGCACCTTAATGATCATGCCCTAGCAGGAAGAACGAAACTGCAAAGGTAAAAAGCATAAAAAAACAAGTGCCAGGATGGAATAAACCATAACAGCTCAGAGTAACAAGGCCAAGCAAAGGTTGTTGAGTTTCTGCTCATCATGATTACTTCAAAGGAGGGAAGAGAAGTTTAAAGTAGTAAACAAAGGACACCTGGCACTAAGGTCCACTCCAGCAACAGGTCTGGTAGCAAAATCAGAGCAAAGCTTGACAACAAAGGAAGCTAACTCTACCAAAGACACAATGGAAGATGTCAGAAATAAATATCACCTGGTTTAATTCTTGTAAAGTTCCTGAAATCACTGTGAAAAACATTACTGAGAAATGTTCTGTGCTTAGAAAATACCTTCTGGGGGCTGGGAAGGTGGCTCAGTGGTAGAGCACTTGCCTTGCATGTTCGAGGCCCTGGGTTCAATTCCTCAGCACCACATAAAAGAAAAAAGCCGGAAGTGGCGCTGTGACTCAAGTGGTAGAGCGCTAGCCTTGAGCTGAAGAGCTGAGGGACAGCGCCCAGGCCCAGAGTTCAGGCCCCACGAATGGACCCCCCCCCCAAAAAAAAAAAAAAGAAAAAGAAAATGCCTTCTGCTGAGCAATCTTTTTGTTGTTGGTCATGGTGGGGCTTGAACTCTGGGCTTGGGCACTGTCCCTCATCTCTTCAGCTCAAGGCAAGCACTATACCTCTTGAGCCACAGCACCACTTCCTGTTTTCTGAGTGGTTTATTGGAGATGAGTCTCACACTTTCCTGCCTAGACTGGTTTTGAACCGAGATCTCAGATCTCAGCCTCCTGAATAGCTAGGATTACAGCTGTGAGCCACCAACGCCTGGCCTACTGAGCAATCTTAAGACCCAGGCTCGTTGTGCTCACAACTTTTTTGTTTGGCTGGTTTGGGGCAGTAGGTACCAGAAGTTGAACTCAGGGCTAGCACTCCTTTGGCTCACTTGCCCAGGCTGGTGCTCCTGTCCAGTAGATGAAATCTTTTTTTTTTTTTTTTCCTGTTATCTGAGCCTCTGGAGATGTTAACAGGTCTTTAGTTAAAATTCTGATAGGCTCAAAAACACTGATTTACTAGGAAGCTCCCTGATGCAGAAATTCTTTTTTAGTAGCTCTTAGGTATTTTTTCCAGAATGCACTTATTTACAGTGCTCTTATTTTTGACATATAATATTTACGGGTGCAGTAAATTTGATACACGTATACGATACATATTACATTAAGGTACATAACCAGTCAATGGAATTTGGAGGCATTTTCTGCCCGGGCTGGCCTCAAACCTCGATTCTCTAGACCTCAGCCTTCTAAGTAGCTAAGATTACAAGTGTGAGCCACAGCCTCTCAGCCCAATCAGATCTTATACCAACCCCAGCAGGGGACAGCTGTCCCTTGCCAACTTTTCCTTCTGTCTACAGCGTTGGCCAGGGGTGGGCTCAAGGCAGGCTGGTCCCAAGAAAGACAGACTTGCCCAACCCCCCGCCCCCCACACAGCAGGAGCAGATTCCAGGGTCCCCCTCTGCACTGCTGTCCTGCTAGTCTAGCCCAGGGTGTCCCATTTTTCAACACAAGGAAATCCAGACAGTGTCAGACACTGAAACAGCACCCAGCAGGGAAAGGCGGGAGGGCCCCTTGCCTCCCACCCCCGTGCCACCGTGCACGCGCGAAGCGGGCGTGGACAGTGCTGGCCGGCACGGGCCCTCGCAACGACCCCTCCAGGCTCGCGGCCGGAGGAGGGCCCCGCCCCGGCCTGGGCTCGCCACGCAGCTGCTTCCCCGCCTCGGCGGCGCCTGCGGAGCTCGCAGCGCACCGCACCGCACCGCACAGGCGCCGCACCTTTCACGACGGGAAAACACCTCCACCTGCAGAGGCCGAGGGCGGCCGCGAGCGCCGCAGCGGCTGCGCGGCCCGGAGGGCGCGAGCCCAGGGGAGAGGCAGCGCGGCCTGCGGCCGCCCCGGACCGCGGGCGCCGGCACCGGGGCCGACGCCCGGCCAGCGGAACCGAACGGCAGCCGGAGGCGGCGCGGACCCCCGTCCGCGGGGACCAGCGAGGAAAGGGCGGGGGCGACGCCGCGGGGCCCGGGGAGCCAGGCCCGCGCGGCCGCGGAGGCCGACGGAGCCCCTCGGCGCTCTCCTTACCTCATGGGGCCGCGGGCTCCGCGCTCCGCAACGCCCGGCAGATGCGAGGCTCCGCACAACGGTCGCCGGGGATCGCCGCGGGCCGGAAGCGGGACGACCGGGCGCGGGCCGGAGGGCGCCACCCTGGAGCCCAAAGTTCCGGGAGCGCCGGGGACCGCGACCTTCCGCGCTTTACGGCCCCCGGCAAGGGTACGGCGGACGCGCGCCCGCCCCCGCGCACGGGACGTCACCGCACAGGCCCCGCCCCTCCACGTGGGCTTGTTTGGGTCTCGCGAGGCTCCGCCCAGAGCTTCGGCCCCGCCCACGTGGGAGTGGGCGGGAGGCTGCGCTTTTCCGCGAGGTTTTGAGCAGGAGCGAGGCCGTGGCGGGGGGAGCTTTGGGCCGCGAGGCCTGGCCGGGTGCGGCTCCCGGGGGGTCCGCAGCGCAGACCCGCGGAGGCCGGCGCTCGCGCCGTCCCCGGAATGTGCCTCGGGCCTCCGGGCCGCACCCGGAGGCGGAGCTAGCGGACGACCTCCCGGGCCGTCTCGCTCCTCCTCCGCCTCGAGTTGGGCTCGGCCTGGGCTCGGCGCCGCGGCCCCCGCCCAGGTTTCTGCCCTCCGCGGCCTCCTGGCTGTGGCAGCCCGCGAGCGCGGACCGCGTCCCGCCGTGCCGGCCGGGCCCGGGCCTGGCACACCAGGGTTTCCTTTGCATCCACGGTTACCCTGCTCCACGTGGCCACCTCGCTTCCCATTCTTGAGATGAAAGCTCATCTTGCCACGCCGTTTCCCCAGCCTTCGTGTAATCGCTGACCACCGGAGGCCAGCAGCACACAAGACAGAAAGAAAGGCTTCACACCCAGGAAGCGGCGGTAAAGCTCTGGGGAGCCCAGGGCCACCAAGCCACTCAGATTGCACACCCCGCATGATTTACACCTACACCCTCTTCACTGGCCACTGCGCTCCCACAAGATATTCCATGTCAGGCCTCCATTCTGGCCTTTCTGATACATAAAATTGAAGGCAAAGGTAGATGCAGGTGGCTCACCGCCAGTAATCCTAGCTACTGAGGCTGAGATCTGAAGATCATGGTTCAAGGGCAGTGTGGGCAAGAAAGTCCGTGAGACTTATCTCCAATACACTACTCAGGAAAAGCCAGAAGTGTCACTGTAGGTCAATGCTAGAGAGCTAGCCTTGAGCACAAAGAGGTTCAGGGACAGATCCCAGACCCTGAGTTCAAGGCCCAGGACTAGCCCCCTCAAAAAAGGCATCATGTCGGGCTGGAAAGGTGGCTCAGTGGTAGAGCGCTTGCCTTGCATGCATGAGGCCCTGGGTTCGATTCCTCAGCACCACATAAGCAGAAATAAAAAAGTCGGAAGTGGCACTGTGGCTCAAGTGGTAGAGCACTAGCCTTGAGCTGAAGAGCTGAGGGACAGCGCCCAGGCCCAGAGTTCAGGCCCCATGACCGGACCCAAAAAAAAAAAAAAAATCATGTCTACTTGTGCATAAGATTCCTGTGACAGTTTTGTAAGTTCTATGGAAAGGCTGGCTATGATGAACCATGGCTGGAATTCTGCTGTGCCAGGTTTAAGTTTGCCAGGTCTTCTGGTTGAAGAAGACACTTTAGACACCCAGTCCAGCTGCTGGTCCTATGGCTGGCTTTGCCTCCACTTCCTGACATGCATGATGATATCCACATTCCATCAGCAGCTCCATTGGAAGCCATGCAGCCCACTTTCATTTCAGTAGAGTTTCCACAGTGTTGATTCCCAACCCAGAGAGAGCACTGGTTCAGGAGCCAGGGGCCCCACCAACTCTAGAAGAAAGAAGTAGCTGGCTTGCAGAGCTCTACTTTGGGATGGCTGAATAAACTTGGAGCTGCCTTGAGAGGAATGTAGGCATTTGACTGTGACCCATGCAGATCAGTCTTTGATTTTTCTAGGAAATGTGAGCCACAGTGTACATCCACTTCAGTGATTCTGGTGGGATTATGTAGGCCTCAACCAGGCCTGGAACTTTACACCAATTTCCTGCACTCCTCCTATACCATGGCCTAGTTGTTCCCAGCAGGACTCAGTCAGCCAAGAGCCTCCATCATGGCCTGTACTTCCCATCTGCCTCGCCTTCTCTGGCCTGCAGTGAAAAGGATGAGGAAAACTGATGGGGACTGTCATGTTGAGCATCAGGCCTCAGCCCTGCTTAGACAGACTTCTGAAAAGAGCTCCTTTTCTCCTGAAGATACAGCCTCAACCCACTCCCCTATAAGCCCACAGATGGCCCCTGTCTGGATGGTTACCTCCTGCCTATGTTTAATTCATAGCTAGGGGGTGGGGGTGGGGAGAGCTTCCCAAGAAAGGAAAGAACTCCCCTGGGGTTTCACCCAGTACCTATCCTACCTCACAGGGTCCACAACTGAAGCCCCCGCTTCCTTCCTGAACCCCTGGGCTAGGGAGTAGAGGCTGCCAATGGGCTTGGACGACACAATCCCAGCTAGAGTACAGCCAACAAGGGTACAGTCTTCAGTCACTAATCCGAAGCCCTGGAATGTCTGCTATCCAATCAGCAAGGTCTCTAGGGGCTCCCTGAGGGTGCTAATAATCCCACAATGATTAGCAGGGGCCAGGAGGTCAGTGCACACTGCTCTGTCTGTTGGTGGGATAGGTTGGCTAGGCCACAGAGGCTAGAATACAAGGCATCCCAGGGAGCTGCCTCTTTGCAAGACAGCATTGACCACAGGAGACTGTTTAGACACACTCATTGCTCCCTGGCTTCTTGTCTTTTGTCTACCAACACAGTCTGACTCCTTAAGATTGAGAATAGCGTCTCCAGCCTGGGAAGGAAGTAAGCCGCACGACTAAGCCAGACTGTGCCTGCAGTGCTGGACAGGCCCATGCTGCAGCCCGAGTTCTCCCTTGGGATGGGAGGCCAGGGCCACGGGCCTGGTCTCCTGACTGTGCTCCTGGGTCTCCTTGGCATCAACTGGACACAGGGGCAGCCACTCCAGCTACCAGAGCAGACTGCAGTGATTGGAGGTAAGGTACACCTGTGTGAGGAAGAGAGGCGAAAGAGACATTGTGAGCCCTGTAGAGAGGGGGGTGTGGTGTGCCAGGAAACTTCTGGAACATGGACTCCACGCTTGATATCTGGGTTGTACTAATGTGATTCCATAAGGGATGCATCAGGGTAGTCCAGGAAACCAGATGGATGGATGGATGCTAGGGATGAGGAGGAAGGATGAAGCAGGTTGGTCCAGGGTTGGGGACAAGAAAGAACATCAGCTAGAGTAGACACAATGGCTCAGAGCCCCAGCCAGATGGCTGTTTCAAGCCCAGGGCTAAGCCCCTTCATTTCCTCATTGTTCCCTATTAGTGTCTTAGTCTTGCATTATGCCCAGCTTTGTCTCTCTTACTTCCATGCCTGTCCCCTGGGCTCCCTCTCACCCACAGCCCCTCCCCATCCCTACGGTTAGGGAGCATTCTCACCTTTCTATGGGATGGTCCAGCTCCCACTGATCCCTGCTCTATGGCCTGACCTTTCTCTTGGTCCCCAGGCCTCAGCAGGAAAGAGAGCTTTTTGCTCCTATCCCTACACAACCGTCTAAGGAGCCGGGTCCAGCCCCCTGCAGCTAACATGCAGAGACTGGTAAGTATTTACACACACACACACACACACACACACACACACACACACACACACACACACATGCACACATGCACATCCTCCAGTCAGGGTTGCTTGAGGGCTCAGGAGGCCAAGCCAGTGTCAGATACCTTCCACCTGGATAGGGCAGGAAGAATGGCCAGTCCTCTTCCCCCCATCCTCCCCAATAGGGGAATAATGACCCTGGTTGTTGAGATCTCTGAAAAGTCCTTCTCCCCAGGAGAAGGCCAGCCTAGTCCTTGGGCCTTCTCCTGGCATCCTGTTGCCATGGAGAACAGGAAACATGGAAAAAGCCGGCATTCCCTCTTTGATGCACAAAGGAGTCCCGCAGAAAGGAAAGGGTGGGGTACAAGGACAGACAAGCATCACCTTGGCTTGCAGAGGGTTTTGTGTGATCACGATTTATCTGGGTAACTAGGAGAGGCTTCTCCCAAAGTGTTCTTTCAGTTATTTGCAGCTCATCAAAAGAGCCAAGGGAGACTGGGGGTGGGGGGGAGTCTACCACCTTAACTGAGGCTATAGAATTAGAGTTGTCAGCCTTGGGCTCTTATAGCTTGGAACCCCAGCAACCAACCCCAGCCTATGTGAACAGGCCAAGGAAGGAGGGCAAGTAGGGGCGGGTAGGGTTCCCCATGGCTGCATCCCATAAACTCAGTTCTGAGACTGGCAGCCACAGTGGGTGGTGACCTCCAGAGCTCTGGGGTCAGTTTCCCAGGAGGTGGGGGTGGGGCAGACAGGTGGGGGTTGTTTCTGTCCCTTTCCCTGCCCTGAGCAGCTCTGTTCTCCTCTTCCCCAGGCTCAGGTCCTGGATAGCCTGGTTGTTCCTGGCTATTACACCTGCTAGTGAAAACTCCTGCCAAGGGCTCTCTACCTTGACTATGGTCTGCTGGTGGACAGCCTGTGCCTTTTTCACGGCCATTTGGTCAAAGACCTAGAAAAATCACAGATTTTTAAAGGTATATGTGGAGTCCTACCACTCAGCCTCCCTCACATCTTGTGCTGGGCACCCCTGCCTGTGGGCCGACAGGGAACTAGAGTACCTGTTCTCTGTGCATACAGTAGATTGAACCCCCCGGATTTGGTAAGGTCTTCCCTCTAGCTCTCAGCAGAGGTAAAATCACAATGAACATCTGCCCTGAGGTAAAGCCTGCTGCATCCCAACTATCTATTTTACTTTATTTTATTTGGTCGTGGGGCCTGAACTCTGGGCCTGGGCACTGTCCCTCAGCTCTTCAGCTTAAGGCTAGTGCTCTATCACTTGAGCCACAGCGCCACTTTCGGCTTTTTCTGCTTATGTACTGCTGAGGAATTGAACCCAAGGCCTCATGGATGCAAGGCAAGCGCTCTACCTCTGAGCCATCTTCCCAGCCTTCCCAACTATCTATTGTCTTTACAACTCCCCCAGCCTAGGCTGGCTTCAAACCCTGCATCTTCCTGCCTCTGCCTCCCAGGTACTGAGATTATAGGCAAAGGCACACACCCAGCCAGGGGCCAGTGGCTCATGCCTGTAATCCTAACTACTCAGGATTCTGGCAGGATCCCAGCCAGGGCAGGAAAGTCCATAAAACCCTTATCTCCAATAAACCACTAGAAAACTGGAAGTGGTGCTGTGACTCAAGTGGTAAAGCGCTCGCCTTGAGCTGAAGAGCACAGGGACAGTGCCCAGGCCCAGAGTTCAAGCCCCATGACCGACAAAAAAAAAAAAGAAAAAGGCACACACCCACACACCAGTCTCCAGAACAACCTGATCCTCATTTTACAGATGAGTACATCATGCCTCATGGAGACTGAATGACTGGTGGAGGCCACACAGTTGGAATTCAGTGGTGGGATGGACCAGGGCAACCTGGAGATAATGATTGCAGAGAGGAGTGGAGGGTGATAGGGGAGATCAGCTGGTTCTAGTGGGAGAAGCTGCTGAACCTGCTCCAGAGCTGAGCTGCTAAAGTCAAATCGCTGAAGCCAGGACACCTCTCACACCCTCTGCTCCCCACCGGTACTCCTAGGTACTCTTGGGGTGTGGCACTGGGAGGCCAGGAAAATAGGATAAAGAAATGGTTTATTTTATGGGCCAGCTTCACCTAAAGGCAAACACAAATCCAGTCTCTAAGGCTTAGAGAGTGCCACCTCATATTACCAGATGGGAGAAAATGGCAACAGAAACCCTTCATGTGACCTGGGCTGGTACTGTTCACTGAGCAAGACCTAAGAAGTTAGGAACTCAGTCCTGGGCAGAGATGGAGTCTGAACTAGGTGACAGAAACCGTATGTTATTTTGTTCAGTTTTTGTGTAGGTACTGGGACTTGAACTAAAGGCCTGAGTACTGTCTTAGCTTTTCTTTGTTGTTTTTTTTTGGGGGGGGGGTCTGGTCGTGGAGCCTGAACTCTGGGCCTGGGCGCTGTCCCTCAGCTCTTCAGCTCAAGGCTAGCGCTCTACCACTTGAGTCACAGCGCCACTTCCAGCTTTTTTCTTTTTGCTTATGTGGTGCTGAGGAATCGAACCCAGGGCCTCAGGCATGCAAGGCAAGTGCTCTACCACTGAGCCACCTTCCCAGCCCCTGTCTTAGCTTTTCTTGCTCAAGGCTGGCATTCTACCAAATGATCCTCACCTCCACTTCTGACTTTTAGGTGGTTAATTGGAGATAAGAATCACAGACTTGGACTGGGAAGGCTCTGTGGCTCAAGTGGTAGAGCGTTAGCCTTGGGCTGAAGAGCTGAGGGACAGCGCCCAGGCCCAGAGTTCAGGCCCCATGACCGGACCCCAAAAAAAAAACAAAACAAGAATCACAGACTTGTTCTGGCTCAGTGGTAGAGTGCTTGCCTTATATGCATGAGACCTTAGGTTTGATTCCTCAGTACCACATAAGCTGGAAGTGGTACTGTGGCTCAAGTGGTAGAGTGCTAACCTTGAGCTGAAGAGCTAAGGGACAGTGCCCGGCCCAGAGTTCAGGCCCCATGACCAAGAAAAAAAGAAAAGAAAAGAATCACAGACTTTCCTGCCTGGGCTAGCTTTGAACCACAATCCTAAGATCTCAGCCTCCTGAGTAGCTAGGATTACAGGTGTGAGCCACCAGCATCTGACAATCGCATACATTTTCTCAACACACCTTGAGGAGCTTCAGGGGTCCTGTTTGATCTTTCCCTGCCCAATGCAGATTGGGAACTCAGGGTTACACAGCTAGGTCAGGTTCTTCATCCAGTTTTCTGTGTTGCTGGAGACAATGGGACTTCAGTCATTGTCCAGAGGCCTCACCTGTCACCCAAATGCCCCTTAAAGATATCTCTGTCTTTGCCACTCCCAGGACTGGAGCGAGAGCCTGGCCCATCTGGCTCAAGCTAGAGCAGCCGTCTGTGGTACCCCAGCCCCAAGCCTGGCATCTGCTCCACAGCGTGCCCCACAAGTGGGCTGGAATATGCAGCTCCTGCCTGCAGGCTCAGCATCCTTTGTTGAAGTGGTCAGCCTATGGTTTGCAGAGGGGCAGCAGTACAGCCACACAGCCACTGAGTGTGCCCACAACGCCACCTGCACCCACTACACTCAGGTGAGGAGATGAAGCCAAGGTGTGAGCTACCCAAAGCTGGTTGGGTCATCTCAAAAGAGGTTATACCTTGTTCTAAATAGGATTTATCCTTTTCCTCCAATTTGTTTAGTTTTACTTTTTTTGGCAGGGGTGGAGGGGTGGGGAGGGGAGCCAGGGTCAGTCATGGGGCTTGAACTCTGGGCCTGGGCACTGTCCTTTAGCTCTTCAGTTCAAGGATAACACTCTACTGCTTGAGCCATAGCACCACTTCCAGTTTTCTGGTGGTTTATTGGAGATAAGAGTCTCATGCACTTTCCTGCCTGGGCTGGCATTGAACCACAATCTTCAGATCTCAGCCTCCTGAAAAGCTAGGATTATAGGTATGAGCCACTGACGCCTGGCTTTCCTTAAGACTCTTATCTCCAATTAATCACAGAAAAAGCCAAAAATAGCACTGTGACTCAAGGGTTAGAGTGCTAGCTTTGAGCAAAAGGAGCCCAGGGACAGCGCCCAACACAGAGTTCAAGCTCCAGGATCTGAATTAAAAAAAAAAAAAAAAAAAAGCGGGGCGCTGGTGGTTCATGCCTGTAATCCTAGCTACTCAGGAGGCTGAGATCTGAGGATCTCGGTTCAAAGTCAGCCCGGGCAGGAGAGACCGTGAGTACTCCTATCTCCAATAAACCACCAGAAAACCGGAAGTGGCGCTGTAGCTCAAGTGGTAGAGCACTCACCTTGAGCTGAAGAGCTAAGGGACAGCACCTAGGCCCAGAGTGCAACCCCCACGACCGACAAAAAAAAAAAAAAAGACTTTACCTCTTGCAGCAAACAACTGCCAATTCACATTGAAATAGCAGACTTTGGCTTGGGGATGAAGCTTAGTGGCAGAGTTCTTGCTTAGTATGCATGAACCCCCTGGCTTGATCCCCCAAAATAGGGAGGAAAAAGGCACACTATAGAGAGAACATTCTAGCTAGTTTCCCAGTCTCTCACAAAGCCCTTGATGTCCTCCTTTTTCCACTCTCCTCCATCTGCCCATAACTTCCCCTCCCTTCAACATCTGCTTCAACATCAGTCTTCACTCACAAAGCCTTCCCACCATTGCAGTGACCCAGCCAAGAATCCTGGGCTGTTCCTGAGGCCCTCAGAGAAATCAGAGAGCTGTCCATTTGCCCACATTCATGACAGACTGTTTCACCCCACCCCACAGATATGCACTTGCCTGTGCTGCTGGCCCCCAGATCGGAGTGGGGGTAATCTGTGATAGGGTTTCTGAACCACTGTGTCCCCTGCAGCTCGTGTGGGCTACCTCAAGCCAAGTGGGCTGTGGATGGCATCTGTGCTCTGCAGGCCATGCAGTGATGGAAGCCTTCGTCTGTGCCTACTCCCCTGGGTAAGTCCCTGTGATGTGGGTTGCAGAGAGTTTGGGTGAGGTCATTTCATCAAGGATAAGTTGTCCACTTCTCCCCACCCAAAAGCCCTTTATTCCTTGGTCCATACCCTTAGTGGGAGAGCATACAGAACAGGGCTTGCCCAGGCCTTCCTCTTCTTGGAAGCATGACCCAGCTTTCAGGGAAATTTCCCAGGATTCATGTAAATAGAGATCATCTTTTCTTTCCTAGTAGATCTTCCCATCTCACCCAGCTCCCTGTCTCCCTGAAGGGGACCATGGGACAGGCAGCAAGGCCCCACCCTACCCAACGCCATGCTCTTTGAGACCCTCTAGTACTTCCTCTCACAGAGGCAACTGGGAGTTGGACGGGAAGACAATCGCCCCCTATAAGAAGGGTGCCTGGTGTTCACTCTGCACAGCCAGCCTCTCCGGATGCTTCAAGGCCTGGGACCATGCAGGGGGGCTCTGTGGTGAGTGCTCCACTCTGCCTGTTTGCCTCTTGGAACAGTAGGCATATAGGAGGACTTGGTCAGGTGACCCTGGGATGGGGGAAACAGCCCAATGAACTATCCCAGAAACCCTAGCTTTAAGCACTCAGAAAACCACCTGTCTGGTCTGCCAGGAAGAGGTGACTTCTCTGAGCTCTCTCCTCATTTTAACAGAGGTCCCCAGGAACCCATGTCGCGTGAGTTGCCGAAACAATGGACGCCTCAACATCAGCACCTGCCGCTGCCTCTGTCCTCCAGGCTACACAGGCAGGTACTGCCAAGGTGAGGAATCCAGCACCTATTCAGGTAACTCTCAGGGGGTCAGAGGGAAGTGTGCCTGGCTGTACACATACCTGCTCTGTGGCATGTCTGGGGTGGTGAGAGTCTGAGAATGGATTAAGGGTGTGG
The DNA here is from genome assembly GCF_024711535.1 of Dipodomys merriami. Lineage (NCBI taxonomy): Eukaryota > Metazoa > Chordata > Mammalia > Rodentia > Heteromyidae > Dipodomys > Dipodomys merriami. Next base: position 2,088,650 of record NW_027203115.1, on the reverse strand, counting down.
ATCGTGTACTTATTGGCACACTGCATGCATGCACTCAACAAACATTCACTTGCTTACCACTTGCTGAGCTATGCAGAGAAATCAAACTGCCACCCGATTTGGCCCTGGGACAGTGTCACCAGCCTGTGTGAGCAGCATGGATCCGGTGACTAGAGGCTCACATTCTGCCCTGCTGTCCTGTCCGGACAGTGCGGTGCAGTATGCGGTGTGTGCATGGCCGGTTCTGGGAAGAGGAGTGCTCCTGTATCTGCGATGTCGGCTATGGGGGAGCCCAGTGTGCCAGTAAGTCCTGCCCCCATCCCTTCCCAGAATGCCCTTTGCTAGGGTCCTGGATCTGAGCTTCCCAGCTCACAGAAGATTACTGAGCACATCTCCTCTCAACTCTTCTTTCTGTGACCTCACATTGATAGCTTGAAATTGGCAACAGTGAGACATTTCCACCACTGAAATTGGCAAATGTTATAGTCTATGAATGTTATAATTGAAGAGAGAGAGAAAGAGATTGTTGTTTTGTTTTGTTTTTGTCGGTCATAGAGCTTGAACTCTGGGCCTGGGCACTTGTCCCTCAGCTCTTCAGCTCAAACGTAGCACCCTACCACTTGAGCCACAGCACCACTGCTGGTTTTCTGTTGGTTTATTGGAGATAAGAGTCTCACGGAGCTTCCTGCCTGGGCTGGCTTTGAACCTCAATCCTCAGATCTCAGCCTCCTGAGTAGCTAGAATTACAGGCGTGAGCTACCAGTGCCTGGCTAGAGATTGTTGTTACATGTTTCCCAGGACATCACTGAGTCCCACATACTTCCAGTTTGGAGTAGGTGGCCAGAGGAAGGAGCAGCTTTCCTTGACAGGGAGGGAGGGAGGACCCATTCTGAAGTGGGCACATACAAACTCAGTCTTCCCGCCACCCTCCCACCTCCCAGCCAAGGTGCACTTTCCTTTCCACGCCTGTGACCTGAGGATCGATGGAGACTGCTTTATGGTGTCTTCTGAGGCAGACACCTATTACGGAGCCAAAATGAAATGCCAGGTGATGGCCGACCCCTGCCCTCCCAGGAACCCTCCAGGGCCACAAACTAGGATCAAAATGGATAGTTCCTTCAACCGCCCCTGACCTCACTCTCCACATTAGTAGAAAAACTGGGATCTCAGATGCAGAGGTTCCTAGAAGCCAGGAAGTCACTTAATGACCTAAGCTACTCAGCCAGGGACAAGGCCCCACGCTACCTGTATCTAAGGAGTTGTCCTAACTGAGCTCTGGCTGCTGGGTGCCATACAGAAATGGCAAGTCAGGTGCCCAGAAACCAGCTTTTCCAAGCTAGAAAACCAGATTTTCTTTGGCATCTCTCGATTTATTAATGTTGGCAACCAATTTGAATACTCTTAGGACATCTTTCTAAGGGCAAGACCATCCGTGGGCCTATGGGCTCTTAGTTGAGCCCCTAGCAACAGGAAGCTGGCACAGGAGAGGCTGGGGGGCCATGCTTTCAGAAGCCAGGAAGTGGGTGGAGGTGGCTGGTGCACACAGTTGGGATCTCTGCCAGTGTGACCTGGGCTAGGGGTTGCAGGGCAGGGGCGGGGTGCTAGCCCAGATCGAGAGCCAGAAAGTGCAGGACATCCTCGCCTTCTACCTGGGCCGTCTGGAAACCACCAACGAGGTGACTGACAGCGACTTTGAGACCAGGAACTTCTGGATCGGTGAGTGTCTGGATTGGTGGAGGGGGTACAGTGATTATGGGGGCTTAATAACCACATGATTTCATGAATCCTCAGACGACCTCGTGAATCCTGAGGTGCCGCAGCCCAGCGCTACCACTAGCAGATAGCTAGAATAGGACGAGGGCTTGGAGTCTTGAACTGGTCAGTGGTCATACTCCCACCCCAGGAGACAGCTGAAGGAAGAGGACCATGGGAGACAGGAATTGGAAGCACTGAGAAGCGAGTTGAAGGGTTGGGGACCCAAAGGCATTAGGCAGCAGGGCTCGTGGGACTCAGGCTTTGTTCTCAGGGTCTCTGGGCTCTGAGTAGGATCCCCAGGCTCTCAGGAAGTGGGCAACTTTGGCTCTCCTGGCCTTAGGACTCACCTACAAGCTGGCTAAGGACTCCTTCCGCTGGGCAACGGGGGAGCACCAGGCCTTCACCAGTTTTGCCTTTGGGCAGCCTGACAACCAGGGGTGAGTGTGGGGTAACTGTGTCCTTCGCTGGGTCCCCTTCTTAACCTATGAAGAATCAACTCAACCTGCCTGGCCAAGCCTAAAAGCATCACAAAAGCTTGGGGGTGGGCGGGGCTCCTGGTAGCTCCATCTGCAGCTCAGGGACATGTGGGACTCGCAGATATAGTTGGGCTCATGAGGTGGAGGGTTTAAGAGCCTCCCAGACTCCTGAACTCTTTCCTTCACCCTGAGCACTGTCTATCCTGGTCTGGCAGATTTGGCAACTGTGTGGAGCTGCAGGCATCCACTGCCTTCAACTGGAATGACCAACGTTGTAAAACTCGAAACCGTTATATCTGCCAGTTTGGTAAGGCCCCCTTCCCTCAGGTCCTCTCTTTTGGTTCCTGACCCTTGGGGTACTGATGGCCCACTCCAGGTTGCTATAGTCAGGTCACAGCACAGACTCTGGGCACATGGAACCACAGAGGATGTCCTGTTTAGGAACTTTTAGCTGCAAGTGTCTGAGGCCCAGAGGGAGGAGGCAGGCTCAGCATCACATAGCAAGTCAAAGCAAAGCCAGGACTGGAACCACATTTTGTTGGGGATTTTTCCAAGGGTTCTTTCCTATGTTCCCCGATTGCATAAAGACCAGTTAGCCAGGCGCTCATGCCTTTAATCCAAGCTACTCAGGAGGCTGAGATCTGAGGATCGTGGTGGTTCAAAGCCAGCCCAGGCAAGAAAGTCCATGAGACTCTTTTTCTTTTTTTAAATCAGTCGTGGGCTTGAACAGTGGGCCTGGGCACTGTTCCTCAGTTCTGCAGCTCAAAGTGAGCGTTCTACCGCTTGAGCCACAGAGCCACTTCCAGTTTTCTGGTAGTTAATTGGAAATGAGAGTCTCACAGACATTCCTGCCCAGGCTGGCTTTGAACTGCGATTCTCAGATCTCAGCCTCCTGAGTAGGATTACAGGCGTGAACAACAGGTGCCCAACTTCCATGAGACTCTTATCTCCAATTGACCACCAGAAAACCCAAAGAAAGTAGTGCTGTGGCTCAAAGTGGTAGAGCACTAGCCTTGAGCTGAAGAGCTCAGGGACAGTGCCCAGGCCCAGAGTTCAAGCCCCACAACTGACCTCCCCTCCTCAAAAAAAAAAAAAAAAAAAAAAGACCAGTTAACTATGGTGGAGGGCAGGGGTACAATCTGCCCCAGAACCAGGTCCCAGCACCTGTTAGAAGGATTTAGAGCTCCCCAAAGAATCATGGCTATGGGTACTTCCAGATTGAGTGTAGCAGGGTTCTCATTCCAAGACTTCCTGGGCTGCCATCAAACCTTATTGTGCGCTGCTTCCTTTTCAGCAGAGGAGCACATTTCACGATGGAACCCAGGGCCCTGAGGATGGCCAGACATCTCTACTGCCAGCCCTGGGATGCATCAACCCTCCTTGCCTGACTGCTCACTTATGAGGAACAGTGGCCCAGCTAGGATTGCATATCTCTCATCCAACAAAATCACAGACCATGAAGGATAAGGAAATGGACAGAAAGTGCTAGTGAATCCTGTGAAGAAGGGATCGTAGAGGAATCTGGTGTAAAAGGACAGCCTGGGACCCTCAGCTTACCTTGATTGGTGAGATGGCTTCAACAAGATGCTGAAGCAGAAGCCATAGCCAGTGGCCAGAAGAGGCCACGCTCCTCCATCTTGTCCAAACCCTCTAGGGCAACTGGAGCTTTTTGGGTAATGCATCCTGCAAGGGATTAAACTAAGTTATAAATCAGATGGACTGGCAATTGCTTGTGACCCAGGAGGATCCTGGGAAAATCAAAGGGACCTATCTTATTTCCTTTGTTCCTTTACTCCTCACCTTATAATCCAGGCCCTTCTGGATGTTTTAGACTACTCAGTAGTTTAGAAGATCACACTCTTTCCCTCACTGATGTGTGTGTGTGTGTGTGTGTGTGTGTGTGTGTGTGTCTGTGTGTGTGTGTGTGTGTGTGTGTGTGTGTGTGTGTGTGTCTGTGTGGAGTGCTTTCACATCAGAGCTGAAAGTACAACCAGAATCCATAGTCCCACTCCCTCCTCCAGCTCCTCAAACATCATAGCTGGCAGTAATAAAACACCATGTGTCAGACTCTGTAATCAACACCGGTCATCTGTGAACACATCTCACACAATCTCGTTGAGAAGGGAGTACTACTATCTACATTTTACAGTTGAAGAAAAGGAGGCAGAGAGTGGTTGAGTGACTCATCCAAGAAAACAGCCTGGCTAGCATCGAATCTTTCCGTAACCTTTTCCTGACTCGGCGTGTTTCATGGCGATGGGATGGGAGGGCCCTACCTTCCAGGCCTGCTGCCCAGTGTCTCTCCCCCTCCTGCTGCCTCGTAGGAGACAAAAGGGGCCCCTGGCTCTCCCACCTTGGTCCTGTCCGGTAGTCAGACGGCCTCAACTCTACCCTCCGGATGCGGGACGTGACTTCTCCATAGGATCACCCCAGGATGCCTAGGGCCTCCGGGTACCACTTCCAAGTTCATGTAGTGGGGAGGAGGACGCATGTGCATCCTTGACACCTAGACCCCGCCCCCTTTCTGCCGGGCGGGGCCCCATCACAAACCTAGTCACGCCCCCCTCGGAGCCCCGCCCATACCAGCTTCCCACCTGCTGGCCCTTGTTGCCCTGCCACTGCCACTAATGCTCATATTTGTCACCTGGTGACCTGACGTTCGCTACCTCGTCCATGTCCATCCACGGGCCTCTGGTGGAAGGTGGCGTGCCGCCTGGTGGGCCCCTTATGGGTATCAGCCCAGGGTCAGATGTCGTGTGCACCTCTCCAGGGTCGGGGGAAGGCCCCGTGTGCGCCCCTTGCTGGAAGGTGGGCCTCAAACTCAGGACTACCGCCCCCCACGGGCAACACTGTGTCTGAGCTGTTTCACACCAGAATAATACTCTACCACTTGAGCCACACCTGTTCCCAGCTTTTTGCTGATTAATTGGGAGTTAAGAGTCTCACTGACCTTTCCTGCATGGGCTGGCTTCCAACCTCGATCCTCAGATCCTCCTATCTCAGCCTCCTAAGCTAGAATTACAGGTGTCTGAGCCACACTGATCACACTGGCTTCAGTGTGATCTTTGTAAGCTTCTAAGGCAGGAGCCACTGGGTCCCTCAAAGCCTTGCCTTTGATGGGCGCTTTGTTCTAGGGGATCACAGGATTAATTGTCTCACCATGGCACCTCATGGGCTGCTGACATCCTGTCTCTTAATATTAGTTGGATTTTGTCTGTGGTCTGGCCACCTACTAACCTTAGCTTGTCCCAGCTTCCTTCAGACCTTCTTGTTCCGTTCCCTCCTGGTCCTATTTTGGTATGAACAAAAAATTCTTGGCTTTAAGCCACAGAAAATTCTGGCAACTAAGCAGAAACAAGAGCTCAGAGGAAGATACTTGTTAGTGCCCATGGACTCGAGGGTAGAAGAATAAGATCTGGAAGAATTCATGCAGCAGAATTGATGGGCAGAAATCACAGCTGGCACCACCGAGGCAGGACAAAGATGCCACCATCTTTGAAAGCTGATGGTGCTGTTGCTACCACCAGTTGCCCAAGTGTTACCTCTTTTCAGCAGCAGTTTTAACTCAGAATTGGTGTGTGGTTTTGCCTGGAAGAGTTATGCTAGGTGCCCAAGTCGTAGCTGCAGGAATGATAGGAAAGGAGGGCAGAAAATGTAAGGTTCTGTCTCAACATTTGGGGATATGGAAAATACAGGAAGAAGATTCAGCTGTGGGACACCCAAAAGAGAATGACACCTCCACTACATGAAGTTGCTGGTGCATCAGCCAGGACTTCGAGACAGGACATCCAGTAGGAGCTGATATGCAGAACCTATGGCTCCTTTGTATTTTCCTCTTTAAAATATCTCCTGATGCTGAGTACCATAGCTCATGCATGTAATTCCAACTATATTGAGACATAGGCAGGAAAATCATGGTCTGAGGCTGGCCTCAGAAAAACACAAAAGAGCCTATCTGAAGAATAACCCAAGCCAGGTGCTGATAGCTCAAGCCTGTAATCCTAGCTACTCAGGAGGTTGGGATCACAGTTTGAAGCCAACCAAGGCAGGAAAGTCTGTGAAGCTCTTCTCTCCAATTAACTACCAGAAAACAGCAAGTGGTGCTGTGGTTCAAAGTGGTAGCGCTCTAGTCTTGAGCAAAAGAGCTCAGGCACAGCATCCAGGCCCCAAGTTCAAGCCCCATGACCTAAAGCAAAAAGGGATGGAGTTGTGGTTCACATGGTTAGAGTGTTTACAAGTGCAAATCCTTAAGCTTAAATCTCAGTGTGAAAAAAAAGTTTTATTGCTGGTTTCCAATACTGTATCAACAACAACAAAGGAAATAATATTCTCCTCCTAACATTTAGCATCATATGCTTAAGTGGCAGTCATAAAATTCCACATAAACCTTCAAATAAAATATGGGCAAGGGGGGCTGGGAAGGTGGCTCAGTGGTAGAGTGCTTGCCTTGAATCCATGAGGCCCTGGGTTCGACTTCTCAGCACCACATAAGCAGAAAAAGACGGAAGTGGTGATGTGGCTCAAGTGGTAGAGCACTAGCCTTGAGCTGAAGAGCTGAGGGACAGCTCCCAGGCCTCACGACCAGAAAAAAGGGGCGGGGCTAGGGGTAGGGGCTTTAAATTTGAATTTCAAATCTATTCACTTTACTCCAGTGGATCCAGGCACTGGAGGCTCATGCCTATAATCCTAGCTACTCAGGAGGCTGATCTCTGAAGATCATGGTTCCAAGTCAGCCCAGGCAGGAAGTCCATGAGACTCTTCTTTCCAATAAATCATCAAAAAGCCAGAAGTACAGCTGTGGCTGAAATGGTAGAGCATTAACTTTGAGCTAGGGACAGCACCCATCCCTAAATTCAAGCCTCAGGACACACACACACACACACACACACACACACACACACACACACACACACACACACACACACACACACACACACACACACACACACACACACACTTGCTTCAGTAGAGTTTCATAAAATATTACTGGCTTTTCCAATCACCGAAGAGTTGGGTGATTCCCTCCACCTTTCTGTGCTGATTTTCTCTTGAGTTAAGTTAAACAACCTAGGTCTGGAAAGTTGTTGGTCTGAAGTCAAGTTTGTGAACTTGAGATTGTTTTGAAAAAGGTGCTTCTAGCTCTGAGCCGCATTGGTTCTCAGCAGTAGCCAGCAAACAGGGGCTTAGCACAGGACAGGTGCAAGGCGTGGGCTTGGGGCTTGGTGCACAGGCAGGCCAGCCTTAGAGTGGCTGGAGAGAAGCTCTCAGTCCTGGGCAGGAGGCAAGAGAACACTGGAGAATTAACCCGGACCGGAGCAGAGTATCTTCTCAAAGGACGAGAATGCCTTTTAATGGTACCACCCCAAATTCTGAAGCCTGGGCAATGGGGCTGATGCTGATCTTGGGTTCAGTCTGAAGAAAATGGCACAACTTTCCTGACCCTTGGGGGGACCCTTTTTGTTTTGTAATGTTCAGTGGAGACCATTTACCTTTGTCTAGGAATATGTCCAGAATGACTTCATAGAGTCAGACTCCAGCTCGAGGTGGGGGACCAGACTTCTTTGAGGCCAAGCCAGGAAACCTACTATGGACTGATGCTCTGTCTCCCCCAAAGCTGAGTCACAGGACTAGGTTCCATGCACACAGGGCCCTCTCTCCGGTTCCCCTTCATTTGTCCTCTCCCCTCTGCCTCACTTTCCTGTTCTGTCTTTAGATACAGATATGGCTGGAGAATCCAGACCTGGCCCAGCCCGGCCTAGCCAGAAGAGGCAGCAGGACACAGACATTTTCTGGTGAGTCTATACTGGTAGCTTGTTGGCAAGGGAGGCTGGTTGCTGGTTTGTTTGAATTTCCCAGTTGAGTTTCCCTGAAATGGAATGAGGACCCCTAAATCTGCTTGCCCATAGGAGAATGAGTAGGTCTCTCATCTCTAAGTTTTGTCTGTAAACTGAAGGGAGTTTTTTCAGCACATTCTAGCACCCTTTTATTTTTTTTCTTTCTTCTTTTTTTCTCTGTGTGAGTACGTGTGTATGTTCTGGTACTGAGGCTTGAGTTTAGGGTCTCATGCTCTTGCTTGGCTTTTTCTGCTTAAGGCTGGGCACTTGAGCCACAGCTCCACTTCTTTTTGTTGGTTATTTGGAGATAAGAGTCCCTCAGTCTTTTCTGCCTGGGCTGGCTTCAAACCATCATCCTCAGATCTCAGAACGGCTGAATAGCTAGGATAACAGACATAAGCCACCACTGCCTGGCTCTAGCACCATTTCTAACTGATAAATCCAGCCACCATCCTGAGGATTGGGTGGTTTCGACCTTGCTGTGAGGGGAGGAGGCAGACACCAGGTGAGCAACACTGCTGCTAACAGGCGATGCCATGGTTCTAGTTACTCTTGGAGATGGTCTCAGCTCATCTCCCTGGAAGTAGGGTGGCAGGGCCGGGCCGTGGGTGACTCTGAGATGCTTCTGTTGCTCCTGTAGCTCCAGCTCGATTTCAAAGGTGGTTAGGTCAAATCCCTTCCTGCCAGCAGTGGCCTGAGTGGGCGTCACCCCGTGGAGTCCAAGAGTGAGAGGCTTTCCACTGCGCTGGTTGGGGCTCCTGAGTTAGGTGAGAATTGTGGTGGAAGGATTGGCCCCCACCCGTTCCCTTCTGCCCCACATGGTCACCTTGAGGACTCTTGAAGAGATGGTTCCGGCCCCCAGAGCTATTTCTGCTGTGGTGGTGTTTCTCTTTTAGTGGGAAGTTCTTGCACGCTTCAACCACTATCTCACAGGCCATTTCCCCTGGGGAACAACGAGCAAGGGAGGGTTCTAGTTCTCAGTGCCTGCGAAAGAAGCCAGGCCCTCAGCCCTGGGCACAGCGAGAGGGCCGCTGAAGTGCACGCACCCTGCCTGCTTGCTCTCTCTCACTTTACACGCACATCCCTAGCTAGTTAAGGCAGTGCAAACCGGAACGAGACAAAGAACGAGTAAAAAACAAAAAAGAAAACAAACAAGAAAGGTACTCCGGGTAAAAGCAAAAAGAAGCACTCGTGCATTGGCCGGGAATCGAACCCGGGCCTCCCGCGTGGCAGGCGAGAATTCTACCACTGAACCACCAATGCTGAGACGATCTTACCCCTCGCGGGAAGACTCAGGTGGTTCATCCCAGCCACGTCATTGGCTGAAGGGGTCACCGCCCCGCGAGTGAAGGGTTGGCGGTCCTCAGACGCCCGTCTTGGCCGCTGCTCCCCTCGGGGAAGTGCCCCACGACCCCGAGGAGGGATCCGACCCTCCCGCCTGCGGCTGCGCGGCTCCTTCCCCTCCCTCCGCGGCCGGAATCAGCCGCCGCCCAGCGTTTCCGGGCCGCCCCCTCCAGGGCTCCAGAAGCCAGCAGCGGGGGCGGCCGGTCCGCCCGCCTGCCCCTCTGAGGACCCTGCAGCACGGGCACCCCCAGAATCAGAAAGGTATTCCAAACTGGATCCCCTCTCCCCAGCAGCCTCCGCCTCGCCCCCAGCTCGTCCCCGTCCCCGGCAGCGGTGTCCCCGCAGGCTCTTCCTGCCAGTTGTCTCTGCGTGGACGGCCCTGGGACACCGATTCTCCATCCTTCAACCCCCCCCCCCCCCCGCCCCGCGCCTCCGGAGTGTGGGCTAGAAGGGCTGAGCGAGCCACTGTGGGCCTGGGACCTTTCCAGAGCTTCCACGGCTTGCTGGAAAGGGGCCGGTGGTCTGGCTACAGCTCCAGCCCCAACCCTGCCTGCGGGCCCTGCCTGTGTTGGGCCCGGCTTATGTCCTGGCAATCGCCACGGCGGGATTAACGCCTCTCACACCCCCACTGTAGCTTTGGGTTGTGACTTAACTCTTCCCTTTCATCCTTTGCCAGTCTAAGATCCAGGATGTCAGCAGTGCCTGCCATTCCCCAGCTGACTAGCCCCAGCTGAGTGGCGGGCAGGTCCAGGCTGACTGGCCAGACATCCAGAGCCCATGGTTCCCCTTCTGCTACCTAGAAGGGACTGGGGGTAGCACTTATCAGAAACCAACCAGGAGGATGCTGGTTTGCTGGGATCATGGGCAAGTTCCTGGGAGTTCTAATATTGCTGCATGCTTGTTTCCCCAAGTTCAACTGGGTACCAAGCAGAGACTCTGGCCCTGGACATGACTCCTCCCCTTCCTTCCCATTTGTCTCTGCAGTAACTATGATCCAAACTATGAGCTGCACAGAGAAGGCATCCCCTACAGGTGGGTGAGTCTTGTCCCCTGGGTCCTCTAATGGAGCACGTGGAGCTGGATGACCTGACTATCGCTCCATCCTGTCCATTTAGGGTGTATGGATACCAGAGGATCCCCCCACTCATCAAGCAAGTGCCTACCAAGATTCGGAGGACTCCTGTGAGCCTGGGGGTGAAGAGCAGCCGGAGCCCCTACAAAGCCTCCAGGAATAACCACCTGCCTCCCAGGCAGATAAAGTGTGAGAGACAAGGCTCAGACTTTGCCTGTAGAATTAGGGAGGAACTGGGCAGTGTCACCCAAAGTGAGGACAGGTCCCCCAAGTGCCTGTGGCCCCTGCCCAGCATGAGTACCAACTCTAGCCTCTCTCCCAGCAGTGCACACTGCCGAGCTGCACTCCATCAGGGAGGCACTGAGCCAGATCAGAGCCCAGGTGGACGGCCTGCTGGAGAGTCTGCAGCACACCGGCCAGCAGAGGGATCAGTCTACAGGTCAGTCACCCTCGCCTGTGTCCACTTGATACTCTCCTAAAGATGCCAGGGATCCTAGAGGGTGTCCTGGCCTGCAATCCTCTCCTCCCCAGAATGCACCTCTTCTCCATTCCCTCTGGCTCTTCTTGTGGCATTGTCACCGGATAGCCTGGCTCCCTCAGCAGGGAGCCAGAGCGCCACCCATCCACCTGGAGCCCTAGAGATCCCATCACTACTTGTTGGGCCCCTGAAGGGGGTCACCGGGCCCTGTAAACTTGGTTATTGGTCACTAACTCTGCAGAGACAATGAAGAAAACTGGGGCTCTAAAAGTGGGGGCTCCTCATGCAGAATCACTGAGTCCCAGCAGGAGCCCAAGGGCCTGAGGGTCCATCCAGAGGAAGACAGTTCCAAGGGAAACAAAGACACCGTGCAGGCAGTGAGTGGTCTACCTTCCCTCCCCTCTCCCCAAACTGGTGTTTGGGTCATTGTGGCCTCCAAGAGACTTATGCAGTAGTGGTATGTGGGAAGGCTCATGACCCAGGAGAAAGGGTTCTGCCCTATATAATATGCCAACTCAGCCAGGTGCTGGTGGCTCACACCTGTAATCCTAGCTACTCAGGAGGCTGAGATCTGAGGATCACAGTTCAAAGCCAGACCAAGCAGGAAAGTCCTTGAAACTCTTATCTCCAATAAACCACTAGAAAACCGGAAATGCCACTGTGGCTCAAGCAGTAGAGCACTTGTCTTGAGCTGAAGAGTGGAGGGATAGCGCCCAAGCCCAGAGTTCAAGCCCCACTACTGACAAAAAATAAATAATATGCCAACTCACTTTGACTGTACTGGGGGCATTTGCCAGGCATTTGGGTTAGTCCTAGGCTGAAATATCATCTGGAAAGGAGGGGAGATTTGAGCATTATAAAGGGAATGTCACAGGTATATCATCTCATATTCCTGCTAAGAACCTCTTAAGCTTTTAAACCCCAACTCTGTCCTCTTTTATTTTTGGCTATACTGGTGTCAGAACTCAGGGCTTTGAACTTGCTAGGCAGGCACTCTTATCTCTGACATGGTTCCAGCAATTTCTTCTTTTTTTGGCTGTACTATACCATGTTCCCTAGGGAAGCTGTGGTCCATAAATGTTTCTGAATGGAAAAGAAACAAACTTAGAACTCCATGTTCCAAACTTGTATCTCCATGTTCCATAGTGATTCTTTTTTTGTTGTTTTTTTTTGGGTCCAGTCGCGAGGCCTGAACTCTGGGCCGGGGCACTGACCCTCAGCTCTTCAGCTCAAGGCTAGCGCTCTACCACTTGAGCCACAGCACCACTTCAGGCTTTTTTCTTTTTTGCTTATGTGGTGCTGAGGAATCAAACTCAGGGCCTCATGCATGCAAGGCAAGCGCTCTACCAGAGCCACCTTCCCAGGCCCCATTGTGGTTCTTTTCTTGCACTTGCCAAGCAAGTGTTCTTCCACTGAGCTGAATCTCCAACCCCTGTTCCATGGTTGTTTTTTTTTTTTGCGGGGGGGGGGGGGGGGTCTGGTTGTGGGGCCTGAACTCTGGGCCTGGGCGCTGTCCCTCAGCTCTTCAGCTCAAGGCTAGCGTTCTACCACTTGAGCCACAGTGCCACTTCTGGCTTTTTTCTTTTTGCTTATGTGGTGCTGAGGAATTGAACCCAGGGTCTCAGGCATGCAAGGCAAGCGCTCTACCAGAGCCACCTTCCCAGCCCTGTTCCATGGTTCTTAATGTGGGCTAAACCTACACTGCTTCTTAGGTTTATCCCAACAAGGGTAGGGCTGCTGAGGGGAATTGAACAGTGGTAAATTCCTTTTCTCCTCAAAGGGACTCAGGAAGATCCTACCCTGGCCCTGAGTGAGGCATAATGGGCTACATGGAAAGAATGCTTTATTTTGCCTGCTGTTTCTGGAAGAGATTGGGTGTGTGTGTGTGGGGGGGGGGGGGGGGGGATGTATGTAACATGTCCAATCCACAGCACTCCTTTCATTGAAAAAAAAAAAGTCTAGTCTGAGAATGTAGCTTAGTGGTAGAATGCTTGCCTAACAAGCATGAAGCCCTGGTTTCAATTCCTCAGTATAAGCAGAAAAAGCTGGAAATGGTGCTGTGGTCAAGTGGTAGAGTGCTAGCCTTGAACAAGCTCAGGGACAGTGCCCAGGCCCTGAATTCAACCCTCAGGACTGACAAAAAACAAATGAGTTAAAAAAAAACAAAACAAGGGGCTGGGAAGGTGGCTCAGCGGTAGAGCGCTTGCCTTGCATGCCTGAGGCCTTGGATTCGATTCCTCAGCACCACATAAGCAAAAAGAAAAAAGCCAGAAGTGGTGTTGTGGCTCAAGTGGCAGAGTGCTAGCCTTGAGCTGAAGAGCTGAGGGACAGCGCCCAGGCCGAGTTCAGGCACCACGACCAGACCCAAAACAACAACAACAAAAACCCCACAAAACAAAACACATTATACAGGGAGAGCAGGGGGACTCAGATGTATACAGCCCTGTTTCTTTGCTATGTTGTGCCTCCTTGACCTCTAATCCATGGTCCTGTTATATATATATATTTTTCATTCTTTCTCTACAGATGAAGAAGCAAGCATCTCACTAGGAGGGCAGCCAATAGGAGACGGGAACCCTTCCAGGACCATCAGCTCCATAGGCTTTCTTTTTGGATGCCCTTCAGCTGCACCCAAGTAACCAGAGGCACTCATTCTGGAGCTAGGGCAATGGGAGTGAAGGCATGGTTCAGCCATCAGCCAGGCCTCCGCAGTGGTTGCATGGAGGCTGTTTTCAGATGAGTCTTAGGGTATGGTAGGGAGCGAGACCTGTGACCGCCCAACTGCAGCTCCACATCCTAAATGCAAATATTGCCTTAGCTGCTCTGCCATCCTCACGCACCAGTCCTGGTGGTGTGGAACACAGTCCAGCAGCCAGCCACAGTGGTGAAACACATCTGTGCTCCCTCAGCCTGACACTGAGCGGTAAAGGTCCTTGATGTGTCTCTCACCTAACCCTTTCTGATTCTTAACCCCATGCACCCCACAAAGCCTTCTGAATAGAACTTTTTTTCTTAAAGGCATCTGGGAGTGTCATTTTCATGTCTCATTTCTTTTTTCTCACTAGTATATTATATATTTCAGATCTGCACTAGAAAAATGTTAGAAGGAAAAAATGTGTATTTCTTCTTCCTGGTCAGAGATCTGTATTGTGGTTCCAGAACTCTTGGTCCTTGAGCTATCTTGCACCAGCTCTTGCTAGAGAAGCCTAGAAGCACCCTGAACTTCCCAAAATTTGAAGGTACCAACCTTCTGGCCTACTGAATAGCAATCTCTCATGGCTTCTTCCAGTCCAGCCCCAAGCACAGAGCAGGATTCTGTTGCCATGAAAAGAAGACTCCTGATCAGTCAGGCAAAAGCTCCGCCAGATGCATCTGATTTCTCAATATCCAACTCTTCCTCCTGGCAGCTCACCTGCCTTCCCCCAGTTCTGGCTGCTCAGGGCTGTGCTCCCAGGAGCCAAGGCTGAATAAGAGTCTGTGTTCTCACCAGACCTCTCGTTGTGCTGCTCTATTGCCAAGAAATAAGATTGTATAACTACTCAAAGAAAACAATTTAAATGATAATGGGATCTGGCGGCCTTTGGAAACTGCTCTCCTGAGCTATGATCCTGCCCCCCACTGCACCTAAGGATGAGACACACAGAGTACTCTTTGGGGAAGGAAACTTAAATATTACCACAACTCAAGTGATGACCCTAAGACTCATATCTGAGCGGGCAGCTTTTCCTCCTCCAAACCACACTTCCCACACCAATTCCAGCAGCTGCTTCACCCAGCCTCTTCTGCTCACACTGGCCTAGGGAAACATTAAGGTAGGGCTGCCCTGAGACCTTGAACACACTACCAAGAACACACTCACTACCCAGCTCAGAAGATCCCCGCTCTTTTAAGTCCTGTATCAAGAATCACAACATAAAGATTTGTTTTCAAATATTAAAAAAAAGAGATTCTTTTTATGTTTTAGCTAGCGTAGTGAAAAGGCACAGCCTCTCACTTGCATCCTCTGGGGGAAAAGAAAAAAAGGTATCTCAGTTATGTCAGAGCCCATGGCCAGCCAGCCCGGTCAGTCAGTCCTTTTACTTGACCATTGCTCCAGGCCTCCTTTTCCTGGCAAGTCCAGATGAAATTCTTCCCAGCTGGAAAGTAGGGCTCTGTTTTCACAGGTCTCTCCAACGGGGTCGTAGCTGGGAGCCAGCTCAAGTAGCAAAGTCTCTTGAATGTAAAAAGCTGTTCCAGGCCGGAAGCCTGTAACTCTAGCGATTCAGGAGGCTGAGATCTGAGGATGGAGGTTCTAAGCCAGCCTGGGTAGGAAAGTCCCTGAGACTCTTTTCTCCAGTTAACCACCAAAAACGCTGGAAATGGAACTGTGGCTCAAGTGATAGAGCCCTAGCTTTGAGCAAAAAATGCTCTGGGACAGCACTCCGGGTTGTGGCCCACCCCTTCCCCCCAAAAGGCTGTCCCATGCATCAAGTGGTGCCGCCAGCTCCCCACATCTATCCTCTCCAGGTGCTTCAGCTTCTTGGATCCCGCGGTCAGTTCATCCAGGGTAACGATGGCAGCACGGTGGCAGCGTCCCATAGCTCAGGCTTCTGATTCAGGAAGGGGCGGCGGCGCCCCTCCGACGGGCAGCGCGCACCAGACACTGCTGCAGCACCGGGTAGAGACGTTGGCAGCCCTCGAGGCCCAGGCGTACGGCCTCGGCCCAGCTCTCAGTCTGGCCGCCCTCCCCGCTGCCTAGCACCCCGGCCACCTGGTTGAGCACCGGCATGAGCGCCACGGTGAGGCCGGCGGCGGCGTGCTCCTCCTCGAGCCGCGTGGGGTCCAGCAGCCAGGCGGGCGCGGGTCCCGGAGCGAGGCTCAGGCCGCAGCCCACTACCAGGTCGTACATCTCCACTCCGGCGTCGGCCAGGGCGAGCGCGGCGGCCGTGAGCGCGGCGCCCAGCGCCGAGCCGCCGTCCTCCAGCAGCAGCGCGGACACCTCGAGCTGCGCGCGCGGGTACCGGCCCAGGCGCACGGCGGGCTCCAGCGCCTCCTGCAGCGCCAGCGCCAGCTCGCGCTCCTCGCCGCCGCCCGGGGGCGCGCGGCGCCGGCGGCCCGAGAAGGGCGCGCGCCGGAAGTCGCAGATCAGGCGGCCGCGCAGCGCGGCCGGGGCTTCGCCCCCAGTCCCGGCCGGACCGCCGCCGCGCTCGCCGCCCTCGGCCTGGCGCGGGCCCGACACGGCGCACAGCACCTTGGTGCCGCCCGCCTCCAGGTAGGCCGAGCCTTTGGCCTGGCTCAGCAGCCCGGCGCGCGCGTACACCGGCCGCAGCCGCGTCGGGTCGCGGGCGGCGGGCGCCTCGTCCTCGTCGGCCGCGTACAGTTGCGGAGGCTGGGACTCCTCCGGCCCGCGGATGCGGCGGTGGTCCCCCGGCATGGCGGCGCACGGCGTGGGAGCCGCTTCCGCCGGCCGAGCCTCGCCCAGGGCTCTTCCGCCGGCTTGAAGCCGCGCGCCCGCGCGGGGGCTGTCGGGAGAGTGGCGCGCGGCTGCACTGCCCCCTGGCGGCTTGGAGGGAGAACGCCACAACACTGGGATCCTGGGTGCTAGCTAGGGGTTGACTTGATCTGGACTCAGGCCCAGGCCAGGGTCCCTACTCTCACTATTTTTAGGTCATACAAGTGGGGATGGTGGAAGAGTAGAGAGGATGGGGACAATAGCTGCCTCTCTGCCCCTTCTCCCCCATACCTGCAATACACCTGACAATACCAGCATCTTCAAGAGGGACAGGGACTTAAGACAGGGCATTCCTCTTGAGAGGCCAGGAAAAAGGCACATCTCTGCTGAACTTATTGATGCCTCTCCATTTCACCCCACCTCCAATAAACATCCTGAAGTAATCAAAGGGTCATTCCCAAAGTTCAGGGGGTTGGAGCCAGTGAGGACTGTAAACAGAAATCAGGTAGGGCCTTGGCCTATATCTAGACACCCAGGGAGCCAGAGGTTATGTGACAGGGGCCCCTTACAGGAAGGATGGAAACGGCAAGGCATCATCAAGGTATTGCACATGGTCCTTTTATTCTCTGCAATTAAAAAGGTTTCCTATTGCAGACCCAGAATCCTGAAGGTGGGGAGAAAACTTGCTGTAGGAACGAGCATGAGGATAATTAAATAGTGATTCTCGGGTAGTGGTTGTAGACAGATGGTGCTGATGTGAAAAGCTCAGAGCAGTAAATACAAAGGGACAATGAGTCATAGAGTGGATCCAGGTGTGTTCCAGTTACTTCTAGGTTAGGACGGATAGGGTTACTTAGAGGTCCCAAAAGTCAACTGTTCTTGTGGCAGATGGAAAGCTTCTGGCTAGACTGATGCATCTGGCTGACAGACACTTCCAGTGAGGGCTGTTCCTCTGGCTCAGTTCTTGACGTCTCCTAGGCGGAGCTGAGCAAACGAAGTGGCCAGCTGCAGCGCCTCCTGCAGGCAGCCCACATTTTTGCCCGTGGCCTGGGCAGACACATCCTTGCCACCACCTTTGCCATCCATCAGGCCTGACACTTGCTGCACCCACTCACTGGCTTTCAGGCCCCGGTTGGCTGCATTCTGGAAGATAGGAAAGGGAAGTGGGAGTTAGAACTGAGGATGGGCTGGAGGGGGTGAATGAAGGGACAAAGAAAGTTAAGTAGCTATTGACATCTACCCCTGCCCAGGGTAATGCTACTAGAGGTCCAGATGGACTCTATCTAGTGTCATAGGGGAGCAGCCACTGGCTACTGTCAGGACAAAGGCAAGTGGCAAAGCCAGGTATCAGCCAGCACAGTTAAACATTCACCATCAAGAAGGCCTGAGATGAGCCGGGCACCGGTAGCTCACGTCTGTAATCCTAGCTACTCAGGAGGCTGAGATCTGAGGA
Source organism: Dipodomys merriami (assembly GCF_024711535.1). NCBI lineage: Eukaryota > Metazoa > Chordata > Mammalia > Rodentia > Heteromyidae > Dipodomys > Dipodomys merriami. Next base: position 2,070,828 of record NW_027203115.1, on the reverse strand, counting down.
CTGTGGTTCAGAGCCAGCCCAGGCAAGGAAAGTCCGTGAGACTCTTATCTCCAATAAACCACTAGAAAACCAGAAGTGGCCCTGTGGCTCAAGTGGTAGGGCACTCGCCTTGAGCTAAAGAGCTGAGTATAGCACCCAAGCCCAGAGTTCAAGCCCCATGACTGGGAAAAAAAAAAAAAAAAGGCCTGAGATGAAGGGCACTGGAGGTGATAAACAGTTGGGCAGGAGATCATGTTTCCTACAGGGGCTCCACGAACACAAACACTAAGAACCAAGCTCAGAAGAGACTTGGCACTTCCGCTAGCACAACAGATTCAGGGTTTGGAGCCAGACTGCAGGCAGTTCTGACCTGGGGAACTTGACACAGGCATGTTATCTTGCCAGCCTCATTGTCCACGGTGAAGAGCATGGCCGATGTCTGAGGGGAGTGTGTCTTGAACAGCTTCAAGGCTTCATTCAGAGCCTGTGGATAGAACCTGGTTTCAGGACACAGCTCTGGGCAGGGGACCCTGCTCTCCACAAGGGAATTTGCAGAGTTCAGCCCTTAGAGCAGGACCCTAGCCCCTTCCAAGAGCTCAGATGGCCAAGAACCAAGCACAGGGCCCTGCCCACACACTAGCTCTGAGTTCTGCCTTCTACCTCCGGGGAGCTGGTCCCCCTTCTGGTCACCAGATCTCCCCTAGGGTTCAGTCTGACTTTAATCCTAGAGTAACCCAGAGCTACAAAGCCCACCCAGCCACCAAGGGCTGATGAGGCAGGAGGGAAGGGGACATGAGGCAGACAGACAGGACAGGCCTGAACCCCAACCCCTGGTTGCCTTGGCTGAGGCGCCGCTCTCCATCTCCAGGATGACCAGGGGCTGGTTGGGGTTACTGTCAATGAGCTGCTTTGTCTTCTCCAACACCTGTAACCAAATCCAGGAGAGAAGTTCAGGCCATGGGCCTAGACCCCCCAAACCCAGGCAGCAGTCTTTCCAGTTTCTTGGAGGAAATCTTCTCGACTCCCTTCCAGCCACCCACGCCGCTAGGACTCACTCGCTTCTGGACATCAGCTTTGCTGGCCCGGTCAAGGTCATCCATGACCTTCTTCAGAGATTTCAGAGTCTCCCTCAGTTCGTCCTTCTGCCACTGGGGGATGACGGCGGTGGCCAGGGCCTGAAAGCAGGCCAAAAACCCATCAGAGTCTGGGCTACAAGAAGCTAGGATGAGGCTCCAGCCCCATCCCACTCTTCTCAGTCTATGAACCAAAACATCAAGGTGTTTGCTGGCTTTGAGCAATTGCAGCAACTGTCATTAGCAAGGGCTGGATGAGAAAGAAGAGGCTTAATGAGGATTCCGAGCACAGACCAGGTCTTGAACACAGCCTGACAGGGTTTACTAGGAGCCATAAATACTTAGAAACACCAGGTGGCTTGGAAACAGTGGGGTCCCACCATACTGCCCCAAGTCCCTCTCAGTGCCATTCAGGTGGCACAGAACTGGGAGCAGCAAGCAAGGCCCAGAGGTCTCTGGGAAGATCCATGGGGTCCCCTTTGCGAAGCAGCGGAACAAGAGAAGTCCATGAACCCAGAGAAGCAGGACCTTAGTGGCTCCTCTTGGGGTTCTTCAAGAACAGGACAGGTCTTACTCCGTAGGCTTAAGAAACAGGTGCTAAGGCAAAAGGGAGGCCACCCCTACCTCACCAAGATCAGCGATCTCCCTCTGAACATCCTTATTGGGGGCGGTCTGGGCCTTCACTTTGGCCTCCATGACACACAGAGATTTCTTCAAGCTGTCTGCCTTCCTGAGGGCCTGAGAGGAGGAGAATCAGAACTGTAACTAGGCAGGTTAGTTGTGTGACAATGGTTTGTGCACAGCTGTAGAAGTACTAACAGCAGGTTGTAGAGCATACACCCAAGACGCACGGTTCTTTCTTTCAGGGAGCAAATGCTGGTAGCCTTCTGGCCCAGAAAGAGCACTGCCTCACACAGCCATCAGCAAGGACTGGACGCTCACTCAGGGTCAGCGGGGGACTGTGAACTTAGCTATCAGGAGCCCTTTTTACTCTTTGACATGATCAACCCTCAGGATTCAGAACAAGCTAAGCGGTCCCAACACTAGAGCAACTGACCCTTTATGCTGGCACTTGGCACTCAGTATACTCAAAATATTTCAGAGATTAAGCATGATAGCGGTGGTCACTGTTTCTGCCAGGCAAGATAAGCGGAGGACATGTGGAGATGGCAGTCTGTACCTTCCTTCTCACTGCAGCAGACACAGAATATTGTTCGCCTAAGCCCCATGCTAGCCTGATCTGCTTACCTTCTGGGCTTCAGCACCTGTAACAGCAACAATCCTCCGAATACCCTTGGCAATAGCTTCTTCAGTCACAATCACAAAGGCTCCTGCATGACTTGAGTTCTGCAGATGCCTGAGAGGTAGAACAGAAAGGCCATGGTGAGGAGGAAGCCCAGGAGCCACTGGCAGGGAACAGTGCTTCAAGTCCAAAAATAGGAGGAAGGGAAGAGAGCAGACAAAGCTCAGGTTTGAGGATGTCCTAGTTCTGAGCAAGACACCATCTCTCTTCTCTGTTTTCTCATGTGTAAATGACTTATACTTTTTCTCACTGGGTGAGAAAACTGGATGATTACTTTTAAAATCTTACCACAAGCCAGGCACTGGTGGCTCAGGCCTGTAATTCTAGCTACTCAGGAGATCTGAGGAGTATGGTTCAAAGCCAGCATGGACAGGAAAGTCTTAGAGATTCTATCTCCAAGTAACCATCAGAAAACCGCAAGTCATACAACTGAGTACTAGCCTTGAATAAAAGAGCTCAGGGACAGCATTCAGGCCCTGAGTTCAAGGTCCCCCCTCCCCCCACCAAAAAAAATCTTACTACAATCCTTTAAGCAAATAGGTGTGTGTGTGTGTGTGTACGCGCGCACACACACACACACACATGCGGGCACGAACATGCGCTCGCGCACATGGACTTGCACATGCTAGTCCTAGGACTTGAACTCAAGGCCTGGGCACTGTCCTGAGCTTTTGTACTCAAGGCTAGTGCTCTACCACTCTAGCTATACTTCCATTTCTGGATTTTGGGTGGTTAATTGGAAGTAAGATTCTCCTGGACTTTCCTATCTGGGCTGGCTTTGAACTGGGATCCTTAAATCTCAGCCTTCTAAGTAGTTAGGATTACAGGCATTGAGTCACCAGCTCCTGGCCAAGCAAAGAGGCCTTATTTCCTAACTGCAAGGCAAGAGCTCTACCACTGAGCCATCCCAGCCCCCCCCCCCCCCCCTGTTTTTTAATACTGGGCTTCTGTTGGAACAAAGAATTTTCTAGGCCACCATGATCTTCCCCAAAACACTCCATGAGCTACACGGTGTGAAACAGGGCTCTGAGACAATGGACTCAAAGGGAATCAGATGGTCGCCAGGAATCAGGGTGTGGACTGGAAATAGAGCGGGAGATCCCTGAGCACTCTACACTATTAGGACTGACTCAATCCTAACAAGCAATCATGCTTTTCTTCCTTGGAAGAACATTTCATCACAAACTCAAGAATATTAACCAGACACTAAGGGACCTAAGTGAAGCATTAGGATGCTAAGATAATTGACAGTGTTACTTGACAAGCACATTGCTGAGGATTTCATTCCAACTACAGAAATGGGGATATAGCTTAGTGGTAGAGTGCTTTCCTGGGGTAGGTAAAACCCTGGATTCTATCCTGGCATGACCAGAGAAGAAAATGACTGGTCCTCAAAGGTGATGCCAAGATGACTCCCTTATTGCTGCTCCTCCTGTGGTACTCACGTTCCCCCACAGAATTCAACTGAAGTGAGAGAGCCAGCAGGCCCAGAGGGGTCATCCAACAGGTCGGACACTGGGACTCCAATGGAAACGACTCGCACAGGGTCAGGATAAGTCTCATCAAACACCGCCCGCAGGCCCTGGATGGCTTTTGCTGCTGCCAGGGGACAATCCTGGGTATAGACGGGCTGCCATAGGAAGAAAATAGGAAAAAATGCTGGGGAAAAGTCTCAAAAGCTGCAGTAAGAGGCAGTAGAGAGAGCACAATGCTAAGGATCTAACCCTGGCTCTATCTGGCACACGCCCTGAGCCTTCTGAAATAATGTGCCACATGCAAGGCAAGGGAGTCCAGAGGTGGACCTTGCCATCTTTGTTGTTAAATTGTGAATGCATTGCACACAACTAGAAGAGTCTACGGAGGGAACAGATCACAGACTTCCTTTCCCTCTGTACCAACCACTACCAATATCAAAGTGTCTGGCGAGCATTGCTTTAACAAATCTACATGCAAGAGAGGTCATGGTACAGCAGAGTGTGAGCATGGGGAGGCTGGGTCTCTGTGATGCTGTAGCAAAGGGTGAGGTTTACGACCGAAAAATTTAGATCTAGGCCCCGCTACCTTGGCTGCCTCAATCATCTCGTTAGCAATCTCTTCGGCCTTCTTGATCTGTTGAGTAGACATAGCTCCCTTGGCAGTGAAGTCAAAGCGGAGGCGGTCAGGAGCAACGAGTGAGCCTTTCTGATCAGCCTCACCAAGCACCGAGCGCAGGGCGAAGTTCAGAATGTGGGTAGCTGTGTGGTTGCTCATCACAGGTCTCCGCCGGGGCTATAACAGGGAGATACGAGTAGAGGTCAGACTGCCAATAGTCCCCACATACTAGAATTCTTAGCTCGACACATGGATGGTCAGAGTGAAACCCTCATTTCTTAGCAGTGTAGCCATGTGACAACATTCTGGCCAAGAGGACATGAGAAGTGATGTATACCATGAACAGAAGAGTCATGTCCTCCTCCTCCTCCTACTGCTAGAGACAACAATTAACTATGGCCAAATGTCTGTCCCTCCTCGCAGTCCCCCCCACCTTCATTGAGGCAGGGTATCACTATGTATCCCTAGCTGGCCTTGAATATCTCTTCCTGCAGTCCTTTTGCCTTAGCATCCCAAAAGCTGTGATTACAGGCATGTGCCACTACATCTGGCTCCTTAAGAAGAAACTGAGGCAAACTGAGGCTAGGAACGCTATCTGTGAAAGCAGTCTACAGGATGTGAGTAGAAGACCCTGGTAAAATGATGTTAATAGGAACACTCAGGGTTACTGGTAGTCACACCCACACAATCCACCAAGTGCAAAATGCGCTACAATTTACTCCTGCACTATGCTTACCATTTCTCATAGGAAGGACAAAAAGGATGGGTAATCTAAAGCCAAAGGAGGTGATTACTAACTAGATCCAATGGAGGACAGCACAATGCAACTTACCTCATCAAGAAACAGCCGGACTTGATCCCCCACCTTCAGGCTGCCATAGATCGTTCCTATGTGCAGCACATACCCTCCTCGCACCTGCGCATTCTTCACTGTAAATTCAGTTTTCTAGGAGTCAAGCAGGAGACCAGTAATAGTCAAAAAGAATCAATCCTCTATGTACTCATGTACACAAGTTCAAATATATACACAACGTGTATAAATGTATAAACTGCACATATATGTATACATATATACACAAATATATATATATATATATATATATATATGTACACACACATATATACATAAACGAAAAGTCTCTTCACACTGTTACAAGTGGTGCTGTGGCTTAAAGTGGTAGAGTCTAACTAACCTTGAACAAATGAGCTCAGGGACAGTGACCAGACCCTGAGTTCAAGCCCCAGGACCGACACAAAATGAAATTTACATATTCCCTAAGAAAAACTTTAATAGTAATCTATATGTATATACATATATGTGCTACCATTATTTATACTAAATATACAAATAAAAATAACAATGAGTATCTTAGAGAATTCAAAAGCTACTGTTAGAAATCAGAGGCCTTAGGAGGGGCAGAACTTTCTACAAGAATGTTTGCTAGCAGAGAGCTGCTTTTCCTTATTTATAAGGAACGTATGTAAGAGCTGAGTGGTCAGCCTTTGTATGCTGGTGTCAAGAATTCTCTTACAAGGGTCCCCAAGGGCTGAGATACAACTTCCTCAGCTGTAGAAACATTAACAACAGAGCCCAACCTGGACCTGTGATGTGTCTGTGCTCCCTTAGGGCAGAGTGCTAGGGAGCCAAACAAGTCCAAGGCACCACCCAGCCCTCCCTGGCTAACAAGGAGGGAAGGGATGGCTCACATCGTCACTGCTGTCATCGACCTTCACGAGGTAGCCTTCGTCGTAGATCTGCCCTCCCTGCTCAGCATAGAAACAAGTCTTGTCCAGTACCACTCCACACTCCTGGCCGGTGGACACCTCTTCCACAAACATCTTCTCCCTGCGCAGAGCCAGCACTGTAGCCACTGTGCTCTCAAAAGCTGCTCCATGGAAATGTAGACAGGGGAAGACAATCAATAACTTTGTTTTGGAAGCAAGCCCATTAGACTCCACAAAAAAAAAAACAACCAAAACCCTAGTCTGCTGGTTTCTCCCTAAGGAATTAACACCCAGGCTGGTGATTGTTTGTCCCAGGAAACTGGGACAGTCACTGACCAAGTTTCCTGGGTTGCAGGCTTCCAGTGTTCGCACTGAGACAGCTCTGAGAAAACTGGACAGTTGGTTACACTAGATCTCAGAAACTAGCCAGAAACTTGGTAAATCTGACTAGACATATAGGAGTAGTAATACATTTCCAAGTTCAAGATCACAAAGAATATATTCAAGCCAGGTGCCGAGTGCTCACACCTGCCATCCTAGGTACTCAAGTGGCTGAGATCTGAGGATCACAGTTCAAAAGTAGCTTGAGCAGACGATTCTAAGAGACTCGTCTCCAATTAACCAGCAGAAAGTTAGAAGTGGAGGCATGACTCTAGTGGTAGAGCACCAGCTTTGAATGTAAAAGTACAATGCCATGAGTTTAAGTTCCATTATCAGCACCAAAAAACAAAATTAAAAAAAAAAGAGTAAAATCAGTGTGTGGCTCACTTGTTTATATTTTGGTGTGAAGATAGTGTCACACAAAGCAAAAACATTTCTTGATTTTTTTTTTTTGTTTTTTTGTTTTTTGTCAGTAATGGGGCTTGAACTCAGGGCCTGAGTGTTGAATCACAATCCTCAGATTGCCTTCTGAGTAACTAGGATTACAGGTGTGAGCCACTGACACCTGGCTGTTTCTTTCTTTCTTTTTGTTTTTGTTGGTCATGGGGCTTAAATTATGGGCTTGGGCGCTGTTCCTGCGCTCTTCAGGTCAAGGTGAGTGCTCTACCGCTTGAGCCACAGCACTTCCGGTTTTCTATTGGTTTATTGGAGATAAGAGTCTCCCAGACTTTCCTGCCGGGGCTGGCTTTGAACCCTGATTCTCAGATCTCAGCCTCCTGAGTAGCTAGGATTACAGGTGTGAGCCATTGGTGCCCGGAACTGTTTGTTTCTTTAGAATGCTATTATATGATGCAAAATTCTGTAGACACTGTGGACTGCTTCAAGGTCTCTTGCCTTGTTTCCTCTAAGTTTTAAAATCAGGGGAAACTAGTGAATGAAGGGTTCATGGGCTCTCTACAGGCTTTTAATTTTTTTTTTTCTTACAACTTACTGTCACTATTATTGCAAAATAAAATTAGGAAAACCACTGGCCGAGGAAGGGTGTGTATGGAATGGAAGTGCACAGCATCACTGTAGCACACAGGAGAGGATGCAGAAGAACTGCTGGTCACCTCAACTTGAGACTCGTCTCTCAAAATCCCCTAGATAAGGACAGACAGCACAGCAGCAGAAAGACCCCAACAACGTACCATAGCTGCCGCTGGAGTCTGAATGGTAATTATACTTCGGTGAATCATCCGTGGCTTCCAAACCCTTTGCCCGGAGCTCTTCAATAGCATAAATGTCCAGCATAATAAGGTCTTCCCCACCTGCTCCTTTGCCCTGGGACTTTAGCTGCCAGGAAGAGAAACAGGCACTAGTTACTTTAAAATAGGGAAAAAGAATTTTAAAGAATTCAAACTTGGGGGTTGGAGGCATGGCTCAGGTTGGTAGAATCCCAGTCAATGAGTGAAAGCATCGGATAAAGTTCAACTCTTAGTCTTGGAAGCACCGCCCCCCCCCCCCCCCAAAAAAAAGTATTCAAATTTGCTAAACAATACAGGAAGTAAAAGTATATTCTTCATTGGAGAGGTGCCCTCTTATACTGCAGTGTGTTAAGCAGCAACCCTGGACTCTGCCAATTAGAGGAACACTTGCCTAGAAAACTAAAATGTCACACACATCATTGCTAAATGGCCCCTGGGAGCAGAAGTGCCACCAGCTGGTCTAGGGAAAGGATTCTAAACATTTTAACAGAAGGAACGTCATATTTGCAGTCTCACGCTCCACATTTCTCTACCTGAGCCAGTTTCCTCTCCTCTTCAAAGCCATCCATGTCTACCACCAGGCCCTTCTCTTCAGCAATCAGTCCTGTGAGATCCACTGGGAACCCATAGGTGTCATACAGGAGCCAAGCAGTGTCTCCTATAGCATGAAAGAAATATGTCAAAATAGCTTGGGCAGCCCCCTCCTTCCATGTCCAGCCCTCCCCGGAAGATGACGGGATTACAGAAGGGATCTGAGGCAATGCAAACTGTCTCCCTGTGGGCCTGTCAGAATACCCATCATGCCCGGGAGCACTGACGTTAGAAAGCACTACCAAGTCTTCTGGCAAAGTTCTGATTCATCAGAACTTTTTCTTTCTGTATGTCAATAAAAAGGGAAAAAAAAGTCTAAATAAAGTAAACTGTAAAATGGTACATCTATGCTTGAAAAAAAAAAAGCAAATACAGGCCAGGCACTGGTGAATCACACCTGTAATCTAGCTACTCAGGAGGCTGAGATCTGAGGATTGGGGTTTGAAGCCAGCCCAGGGAGGAAAGCCTGTTAGACTCTTATCTCCAACAAACAAAAACAAAAACAAAAAAAGACGGAAACAAAGCTGTGGCTCAAGTAGTAGAGTGATAGCCTTGAGCAAAAAGAAGCTCAGGAACAAGCCCCAGGACTGGCACAAAAAAAATAAAAAATAAAATTAATATATATGTATGTCTATATATAGAGACATATACAAACACCTATAAAATTTTACATGTTGGGGCTGGGAAGGTGGCTCAGTGGTAGAGCGCTTGCCTTGCATGCCTGAGGCCCTGGGTTCGATTCCTCAGCACCACATAAGCAAAAAGAAAAAAGCTGGAAGTGGCACTGTGGCTCAAGTGGTAGAGCACTAGCCTTGAGCTGAAGAGGTGAGGGACAGCGCCCAGGCCCAGAGTTCAGGCCCCATGATCGGACCCCCCAAAAAAAAAAATTTACATGTTAATTGTAATAAACTATATAAAATCCTAATAGTTATACATCAGATTTCCTTTCAATTAGCATATATTAGCTATGCGGAGATTTCATTGACATTTTTCTTTTTCTTTTTTTTTTTTTTGTTGTGGACTTGAACTCTGTCTCTGAGCAACTTCAGCTTGAGGCGAGCACTCTACCACTTGAACCACAGCACCACTTCTGGTTTTCTGGTGGTTAATTGGAGATAAGAGTCTCATGGAGTTTCCTGCCTGAACTGGCTTTGAACCATGATCCTCAGATCTCAGCCTCCTGAGTAGGTAGGATTACAGGGGTGAGCCACAAATGCCAGGGCTCATTGACATTTCTAAGCTCTCTTTTTTGTTGTTGCAGACATAGTGTGAGTAGGTAGCCAGTCTGGTGTGAATCTTTCTCCTCCCAAGTGCTGAGATTACAGGCCTGTACCACCATGCTTGGGTTTATACTAGATTCCTAAAAGATGCTACCTCTGAGAAATGAACTTGGGAAAGGACTTTTACTTTTTCTTCTGTATTAATATCTCACCACAACAAATTACTACTACTTTTATTACTTCACTCTAAAAATCCTACTTTACACTAAAAGCAGTTTAACTCTTCGTTCAACTTCAATGAACACGAGAATCTAGTGTCCGTTTGTGAAAGAGGGATTGCCTTTCCCAGAAAGATGTCATAGGGCTGGGAAGGTGGCTCAGTGGTAGAGCGCTTGCCTCGCACGCATAAGGCCTTGGGTTAAATTCCTCAGCACCACATAAACAGAAAGAGCCTGAAGTGATGCTGTGGTTCAAGTGGTAGAGTGCTAGCCTTGAGCTGAAGAGCTGAGGGACAGCGCCCAGGCCCAGAGTTCAAGCCCCATGACTGACAAAAACAAAAACAAAAACAAGAAAAAGATGTCACAGCACAGACAGAGGAAGGCCAAAGCAGGCCTTACCTGGAATGGTCTTGCAATCTCCCAGGCTCTGGATTTTTCGGTCCAGGATGCGACGCCCCCTGCTTAGAGTCTTCAGAAACTGCACTTCTTCTTCATTAATGATGTCTTTCACCATATCTGGGTCCTTCTTTAGCTCAGGAAATGCATCTCCCTGACAAAGGAGTTCAATGAAGCCAGAGGCTATTTCAGGACACCCCCCCCCATTACAAACCCATTATTAGTATATCACTCCCCACCTTGCCCCTTTTAGACTGTGGCTTCAGTATGTGAGAGGCAAGCAGGGAATTATACATACCAGGGATTGGACAACAACATCAACCAACGTAGCAAAGAAACCCCTGCTGGCATTGAGTTTCTCATGGGAGTAGCGCACAGCCCGGCGGAGAATCCGTCGTAACACGTACCTGTAAGGGGCAGACTCTAATGCCTTTCCATACAACATTCTCAGCTAAGGGCTCTGTCCTAGCTCCTTTGGAATTCTACCCAAAGTAATATGACCAACTTTCTGTCCTGCTCTTGAAGATATTTTCTTCTAGCTTAAGCCTGCATCCCTCTATGTTCTCCAAGATCTCTGTGTTAATTCAAGCATGAACTCAGTATCATACAACTCCTCTACAACTTCATGTCAAGGATTACCTAGGAAAAATCCTAGTTTTGTTGTCCTTCAATGTTTGGTTATCATGAGAGGCAAAATGAGAACACATGCATGTGATGCTAGGCCCTGTCTGCCAGTAATGGAGTTTTTTGGGGCTACCTCAACACTTACCCCTAAGTTGCCTCTACCAATATCCCATCCAACAACCTTAAATATGATCCCTAGCCTCTATATTTCTCCAAAGTTTAAAATGGTAGCATGTGTTAAACATAACCGAGACACCAAAAAGTAGGAATAGGAAAGTGGGGATCTTCTGCTTACTCAAAGACAAAGAAAAGAATAAGTTTCACACAGTCCCCAAACTCACAGTTCAAAACCTGGCCCAGAGCATAACATTTACTCACCCCCGCCCTGTGTTGTCAGGCCGGCCACCATCAGCCAGTGCCACAGTGATGGTCCGAGCATGGTCAGCCAGCACCCTATAGGCCATGTCAATCCCATCAACGTCCTCAGCACCGACTTTCCCGGTGTATGGCCGGGCACCTGTGCCCTACAGGGAAACACAGAAGGTGGCCCATCACAAGACAGCCTTTGTGCTGCTCTGCCCGAGGTGGTTTCTGGGGAATTGAGAAGCATCAGGAGAAACGATGACTGTATCACCAGATCTCATAACCCCAAGGAAGGTGACAGCGAGGGAATAAGGGCTAGTCCTCTATGCTCACCAATACAACCTCATGCAATCTCATGCTATTAGCAACGAGATAGGCAACAGGTACCCTTGGCTGGCAAAGCGTCTGTTCACTTATCTTTGGCAACACCAAAAGTCCAGCCTGCAAGCCTCTACCTTCTGAATCGCTTCAAAGTAAGGAACAAAAAGGTCAGTGTCATAGTTGGACATCTTGTTCTGTAACACAGACACCAGTCGCTCCAGGCCCATCCCTGTGTCGATACTTTTCTTGGGAAGAGGTTTTAGAACACCATCCATTTCCCTGTGCAAACCAGAGGAAGAGGAAGTTGAAGCACGGACTCTCCAGGAAAGGGACTGCTCTTAGCAGGAGTGGACCAGAACACAGTAGCTACCTGTTATACTGGATGAACACAAGATTCCAGATCTCTAGTACGTTTGGGTCATCCTGGTTGACAAGGTGCGCGGCATCCCGACCGCCGATGCGGTCATAGTGGATCTCGCTGCAGGGGCCACACGGGCCCGTGTCCCCCATTTCCCAGAAGTTATCCTTCATGTTGCCAGGTAGGATTTTGGTGTCATCCAACCTTCATGGAGCAGGGAAGATTAAGCCCAGTTATAACCAATGAAAAGAATTCTGCTTGGACTTCCTTTTACCACAAAAGGAAATCTTTTATGATTTCCATACAGAAGTCCCCATTCTTGGCCTACATACAAATTCATCTAAAGGAACAGCACATGATCTTCTCAAGTATGACTATAATAGAATACAAATATATGTGTTCTCCCCCACAGTATAACCCCTGCTTTCACTGTATATAATGTTGGTATAATTTGTGGAGGGGAAGGGAAAAAACAAATAATTAAAACAGGGATACAGGCGGACCTATTGCAACAATGAGATGTACAAGTTGTTAAGTTGAAAAACAAACTTTACAACTTTGGTGGGGGGGGAGAAGGGGGAGAGGAGGATCCAGTGGGGGGGAGGCAGGGGGGAGGATGGGAAGGAATAGGAAGGGGAAACAAAGGAGGAGGATACAATGCTTGATAAGAAATGTACTCATTATTTTGCCCAAGTAATTGTAACCCCTCTGTACAGTATTTTCACAATTAAAAATAAATAAATAGCCTAGAGCTAGCCTAGAAAGGAACACAGAAAGAAAAAAAAAGAAAAAGTTTATGCTGAATAGGATCAGATTTTTTTGGGTGGTAAATTCAGGTCCTGGGTGCTTTCTGTGACTTTTTTTTTTTCCCCTGTCGTGGGCTTGAACTCTGGGCCTGGGCACAGTCCCTGAGCTTTTCAGCTCAAGGCTAGTACTCTACCACTTGAGCCACAGTATGACTTCCAGTTTTCTTATGGTTTATTGGAGATAAGAGTGTCAAGGACTTTCCTGCCTGGGCTGACTTTGTACCATGATCTTCAGATCTCAGCCTCCTGAGTAGCTAGGATGACAGGTGTGAGCCACAGGCGCCCAGCTCCTGAGTTTCTTTTGCTCAAGACTAGTGCTCTACCACTTAAGCCACAGCTCCACTTCTGGCCTTTTTGATAGTTTACTGGAGATAAAGAGTCTCACAGACTTTCCTGCCAAGGCTGGCTTCAAACTGTGATGCTCAGATCTCATCCTCCTGAGTAGCTAGGATTACAGGAATGAATCATTAGCAACTTTTTGTTTTAGTGCTATTTGATACCATTACCTTTGCAAAAGAAATAACAATGCCTCATATATAGAATACCACTCTGTAGAATAAGACAAACATACAAAAACAACAGAGCTATAAAAATACAAAAAAGACCTAAAAGATTAAATATGAAATATCAGTCTATTAACAATGACTTTAGGGACCTTTGTTTCTACTTTTTATTCTTCTATATGATTTGAATTTTTTTTTTTGCCTGAGCTTCACTTGCTCAAGACTAGTACTCTACCACTTGAACCACAGCACCACTTCTGGCTTTTTCTGTGTATCTGGTACTGAGGAACTGAACCCAGGGCTTCATGCATGCTAGGTAAACAGTCTATCACTGAGCCACCTTCCCAGTCCCTGATTTGTTTGATCATGGAGTAATGTAATCTAAGTCCCATGACTCCACTCTGGCACTGTTTAATCACTCCTAGCAAGTGGGTTGTACACTTACCCCAAATTTTGCCAGATCTGTTTACATTCCAAATCTGGTTCTAAGCCAGCTGCTTCATCCCCACCAAAGTAAGTAACATAGAGTCTTTCAACTGGAATGCCAAACTCCTGGGTGAGAAGTTCCAGAGCCATCTTACATGCCAATTCCTGCCAAGAGAACAAAAAGATAGATACAGAGCATGGCCAAACTAAACATATGTCGTAAGAGCAGAAAGAAACTAAATCCTGAGAACATGAAATGAAACGACAATATTTTCACCATAAATTCAAACACATTGAAGGTCAACTTTGATAAGAAATCTAAATAGAGACAGGTACTTCTCCTAAGAAGTCTTAGAAATACTGAATGCCTCTCACATCTGCAGCCCCTAGAGGATAATGTTCCATGTTTTAAAACAAGTAAAAGTAGAATCCAGTTCCCTAAGAGGAAATGACCTACTTGCTCAAAACTCTAAGAGTTCTCCTGTGCTGGGCTTACCTTGAAGTAATCTCCAAAAGACCAGGAGCCCAACATCTCAAAAAAGGTGTGATGGTAGACATCCTTGCCCACATCATCCAGATCATTGTGTTTGCCTCCAGCCCGAATGCATTTCTGGGTATTAGCAGCTCTGCTCAGCTTTGCCATAGGGTGAGTTGGATCAATTGTGTTCAGAAAGATGGGTTTGAACTATGAAAAGAAAAACGAGAAGTGGTACTGTGGCTCAAGTGGTAGAGTGCTAGCGTTGAGCTAAAGAGCTAAGGGACAGCGCCCAGGCCCAGTGAACCTGGAATACAGATTCTTAGACCCAGTAGTAAAGCCGGAGCAAAAGCAGCTGATCTTGGAACAACTTCCTCTTGAATCTAATTCCCTAAAGGTCCCTACCACTGCCAATGCCATCATGGCTCAGAGAAAGGTTTGTCAGACCTGAGTAGCCAAAGGTTGACTTGTGAAATGTGGGCTTCTTTACAAGTCTCTGATGTTCAGGGCTTGTATCATCTTTATGTGTTTGTTTTCACTGATGTATTTTTTTGGCCGTCCTGGGGTTTGAATGTAGGCCCTTGTATTTGCTAGGCTAGCCACTCTACTATATCATCCTTCTGGAAGAACTTATTCTAAAACTGATATGCTCTCTTAGGAATAAAGATGATGGGAGAAAAAAAAAAAGAGTAAAACTAGTACAAGTTGATGAAGGACTAGATGTAGAGGGCTGGTATTTCCTTCTATCTACCTAGCAAGGACAAGGCCTCAGTAATGCCAAAATCAACGCATGTTAATAACAGCTGAAGTGTGAAAGTCTATGTGCCATATTGATATACATTTTAATTGTATGATGGGTCATCTATTCACTTTTCACTGTAACCTTTAGGTAATCACCATTATTATTTTCATTTCACAGTCAAGTTCATGACATCAAGTCCCATAAGCTCACAAAATAAGTGACAGAATTGGGATTCTGTCTGAGTCCAGGAGCTGTGTTTTCAACCTGTCAGTGCTCTGCTGCCTCCTATGTGTACAGACAGTCAAGAAAAAAGGGAAAAATCTTTACCTGGTTCATGCCTGCATTGGCAAAGAGCAGAGTGGGATCATCTAATGGGATGGTAGCAGATGAATGAACATAGGTGTGTTCATTTCTCTGGAAGAAATCTATAAACCGCTTCCGGATTTCCCTCGCTGTTAAGGGAGAGTCCATCTTGAAAGTCACCGCAAAGAACTAACCAAGGGGGGGAAACAAAGAAAAATTAGAGAATTAAAATTAAAAGGAAAAATTACACAAGACTCCTGCCTTTTCAAGCCAAGTCAAAACAGGACACAGGTTATCTGTTTGATCCTAAAACCTGACTGTTATAAGGTCCAAGGCTAAAGTCTTATCAAAGCAAAAACAGCTGCACCAGCAGACAGTAGCCCCATCCATTCCTTCTTCCTATGTAAACGTCAACAGGCTCAATACACCAATACACAAAATAGAGCAGGAGGGGACTGCCATGCCTTTGTTCATTCAACAAATAGTGAGTGTCCACAGCCAGAAATTCAAAAAGAGGGATTAAAGCCCTCATAGTCTTACAGTCACAGAGGCTCAAGAGAACTGGGTTCTAATCTTAGTTCGGCATTCATGATGACTATAATAACAGGTGCACCCGTAGCAGGTGACCTCCAAAGATCCATCAAGCCCTGTTGTTGATCATGTCTAAAACCGTGCAAGACTCTACATGCTCAAAGTCAGAATATCTAGGTGCAGTCTGCTATCATGGTGAGACTGCTGAAAATGACAGTGGACCATGGATGGGGCTAAGTGTAGAAGGCCTGCCTGCCTGCCTGCAAGGTACAGGAATGTACTTACCTCTACGTAACTTAAGCTAACTAGAACCCCAAATATTAGCTATTTATTAGGTTGACTAAGGAGAGGAACTAAGGGTGTGGCTCAGTGATACAGGATGTGCAAGGCCTTGGCTTCAATCCTCAGCACCTCTCATCTCCAAATAAAATTACTAAGGAGGATGGTGTAGGCCTTCCCAGGGAGGAGAGAAAGGTAATAAGAAGAGAGAAATAAGATGATTTTACAACTTCAAATTTCTCTCACATACATTATACTTTCCCTGGAAGGGAGGCTGGGGAGAAGTGACAGGTTTTTTTTTTTTTTTGAGGGTATCTATCATTGCTTGGAGTTGTAGTAGACGAGAATCATTTCATCCATGATATTATTATTATTATTTATTTATTTATTTATTTATTTTGACAGTCATGGGGCCTGAACTCTGGGTCTGGGCGCTGTCCCTCAGCTCTTCAGCTCAAGGCTAGCGCTCTACCACTGGAGCCACAGCGCCACTTCCGGCTTTTTCTGTTTATGTGGTGCTGAGGAATCGAACCCAGGGCCTCATGCTTGCAAGGCATGCACTCTACCGCTGAGCTACCTTCCCAGCCCCCATGATATTATTTTTTTCCAGAGTTCAAAACCGGACTAGGCAGTAAAGGCCATGAGATTCTTAACTCCAATTAACCACCAAAAAAACTGAAGTAGAGTTGTGACTGAAATGGTAGAGTAGAGCACCAGCCTTGAATGAAAAAGCTAAGGGACAGCTCCAGGCCTTGAATCAAACACACATTCATACACACACCAGCTGAACATGACCCTCCAGGTTCACAGTATACTATTCTTTAAGAATTGAGAGAGCCAGGCGCCCTTGGCTTATGCCTGGAATCCTAGCTACTTAGGAGGCTGAGATCTGAGGATCACGTTTCAAAGCCAGCCTGGGCAAGAATCTCCGTGAGGCTCTTATCTCCACTCAGAAAACCTGAAGTGGTGCTGTGGCCCAAGTGGTAGAGCACGAGCCTTGAGCTGAAGAGCTGAGGGACAGCGCCAGGCCCAGAGTTCAAGCCCCACGACAAACAACAACAACAACAACAAAATAATAATAGAGAGGATGGCTTCCGGCAGGACTCCATCCGTCGGGCCCACCCAGCCCCAGGCCTGGCCCTCTAGACGATTAAAGTCAGGGAAGATAAAACCTTAGCTTTAGGTGACTACATGATGGCAACTGTGATCTTTCCAAGTTCTTGCTTTGTCCTCAGCAAACCCACCGACTCACCTCCAGCGCTCTAAGGGACCCCGTCCCTCCCTCCTCCTCCCCCCAAAAACAACCAAACAACCCAGCCCACCATTCTCAAATTCCCACTCCAGCCCAGGCCTGGCTTCCCTGGGCCCGGCGAGATGGCCCGGGGCCCTGCTGCAGCGGCCGCCCTTTTCCTCCCAGGCCCCAGGCTCCTCTCGCCACGCCGCAGTTTCCGAGGCTCACCCGCTTCTCCCTGGGGTCCTGGTCCCGAACCACTCGCAGCGCGCACCAGCCAGGCGCCCACAGTTAGCACTTCTCCCCTTTGACCGCGCAAAGGCGCATGCGCGCAGCTGTACCCGCCTACGATGGTCTCCGGCAAGTAATCTGCACTGTTTCATCTAATCAGAGCCCGCAGATGGAAAGTGACCCGCGACGCCTTAGCATAGCCATACGCTATTGGTTATTGTACATGTCAATCAACCTGAGCGCGAATCAATTTCCTAATTGGTTTCTGGGAAGGCAACTGGATTAGGCTGATGCAATGACTAGGACAGACGAGACGTGGTGTGTCACGAGTTTCTTCTGGATCTTGGCTTTGAAGACCAGAATTTTACCTTTTCCTTTTGCAAAGTCGCTCTTATTGAGCAGTTATCAAGAGGGATGGACCATGAGTTTAGTAGAGGTCACAAGTCTTGGTTTAGTTCTCTTTATAGTTAAAGCTAAATGCTATGCAGAACTTTCTGTCCTTCCTTCCTTCCTTCCTTCCTTCCTTCCTTCCTTCCTTCCTTCCTTCTTTCCTTCCTTCCTTCTTCCTTCCTTCGTTTCGTTCCTTTCGTTTCTTTTTGGCACTTCTTGGGGCTTGAACTCTGGGGCTTGGGCGCTATCCCTAAACTCTTTTGCTCAATGCTAGCAATTAAGCTACAGCACCACTTCCAGTTTTCTAGTGGTTAATTGGATGTCTCACAGACTTTCCTGCCTGGGCTGTTTTCAAACCATGATCCACATAACTCAGCCTCCTGAGTAGCTAGGATTATGGACATGAGCCACAGGCTTACGACAGAACTCACAGATTCTTATTATGATCCTTTCACAGATGAGGAAACCATCTTGCCCAAGTTCACACAAGATAGGTATATTGTCAAGATGCAAACTTTTGTCTAACTTCAAAGCTTGTACTTGAAACTACATTATTCCAAATTACCTGATATATCTGAATACATACATATTAAACTACTGCTAATCTTAGCTTGGTTAGAGACATAGCAGGTAATATATTCCTTTTATTTTTTAATGTAAAAGAGTATATATACAAACAGATCAAACTCAAAAGCTCAGAAAAAAACCCAAATCATTTCATCTAATTTTCCAGTTCATACCAGCTCACTCATTGTGTGTGTGTGTGTTGGGGTGGGGGGAATGTCATGGTGCTTAAACTCTGGGCCTGGGCGCTGTCCCTCATCTCTTTAGCTCAAGGCGAGCACTCTACCACTTTTGGCTTTTTCTGTTTATGGTGTTGAAGAATTGAACTCAGAGCCTCACTGCATGCAAGGCACTCTACCATTGAGCCACCTTCCCAACCCAGCTCAATTTTTTTTTTTTTTGAGTGCTTAGTATACAACAAGCACTGGTCTAAGTTCTTTTTATATTTTCTTTCTTTTCTTTTTTGATGTGTATGTAGCTTAGGTGTTTCTCTAGCATTTGATCACAATAACCTTAAAATGAGTTACCGTTGCTCCGTCTATTCCTCCCCAACCCCACTTAACTTTGATTACTGTTGATAGAATCCAGGGCCTCCAGCGGATTAGGCAAGGTCCCTTCCCCTCCTACCTGAGGGATGCATTTTCTTTTTCTTTTTTGTTGGTCTTGGTGCATGAACTCTTCATGCTCTTCAGCTCTTCAGCTCAAGGCTAGTGCTCTACCACTTGAACCACAATGCCACTTCCAACTTTTTCTGTTTATGTGGTACTGAGGAATTGAACCTCATGCATGCTAGGCAAGCACTCTACCACTAAGCCACCTCCACAGTCCCCCAGCCTGTTTTTTGAAATGTTGATTCTTAAGGACTTACACCGTAGTAGTTACACACTTGGTGAATAAATAGCCAATGAAAATGCATCCTTTCCAGGCTGGGAAGGTGGCTCAATGGTAGAGTGCTTGCCTTGTATGCATGGGGCCCTGGGTTCACTTCCTCAATACCATATGAATAGAAAAAGCCAGAAGTGGCGTTGTGGATCACATGGTAGAGGGAGCGCTAGCCTTAAGCAAAAGAAGCTTGGGGAAGGTGTCCAGGCCCTGTGTTCAAGCCCCAGGACTGGCAAAAATGAAAATACATTTTAAAAAGTAAAAAATAAAAACCAGGCAGGGTCCAGCCCGCATGGAACTTCCCACTGATGGCGACCACTCACAATCAAAGGACAAAGGTCTGCCCCTTAAAGCCGCCCTCAGCTGGATGGTAGCGCTGGAGTTTTGCTTCCAAAGTTCCTTGGTGCGCATGCGCAAGTATTGTCGCCCCACTTCCCCTCATTTGATTGGCTGGACAGGACTGGCTTCCATACCTCACCCAATGAGGTTGCGGCTTGGCCTGAACAGTGAGCGGCCGTTGGGAGAGTGTAACCGCCATGTTGAGTTGCGATGGCTGGGGCTGCTGGCCATGTCCGAGGCCGATCCCGGGGGCTGTTTGCACTCTCCCTGCCCGTGGGCGGCGTGAGTATCTTGGGGGAAGATGTAAACTCTGTTTTTCCTTCGTTTGGGAGTCTGTCTTGCCCCTACGGGGGCGTGTGTTGAGGAAGGAGAGGAGGGAATAATAATAATAGCTAGTGCTATGTCGCCGCCATCGTCCTGAACCCGAGGCCGTTGCCGTTTAGGACAATCCTCTAACGTGGAGGTGGATACTTAGGATTATTTCCGAGGAAAACAGGCTGCTATGGCCACGTGGGAGAGGTTTGAATTTGAGTCCGCTGTCCTTACTTCCCATAATACTCATTTCTCCACCCTTGTACTTTGGATACCAGGTTTGTTCTTAACTGACATCTCACATTTACTCGTGTATGTTGGGGGTGGACGTAGGAGAGTCTAGAATCCTAATGATTTTTGTGTTGGGTCGATCCTGGGGCTTGAACTCAGGGCCTGAGCCACAGCGCCACTTCCGGTTTTCTGGTGGTTAATTGGAGATGAGTCTCACGGACCTTCCGGTCCAGGCTGCCTTCAAGCTGTGATCCTCAAGTCTCAGCCCTGTGCATAGTGCATAGCTAACTAAGATTACAGGTGTGAGCCTTCAGCGCTAGCTCCCAGGTTGCTTTGGATTTGAGTTACATATGTCATGGTTCGCAAGCTGTATTTGCCTTTTTCTTCCTGTACACACCTTTATCTGTCCACCATAGCTTGAGATAAACTTGATTTCATGGAATGCTTGGTAAATCAGAGTTGGAATTCCTTCTTAAGTTGCAGGAAAATGCCAGCAGGACAGTCGGCTTGCTTATGCTTTGGACCTCTGTAATGGTTTTGTTCGTTAGATCCATGGTGTAGGATCTATGTAGGATCTACTGTGCTGGGCAGGAATATCATTTTTCTTCTTTGGATCGTAAGGCCAGTTAACCCGAGCCTAAGTATTTTAAGGTGACAGCATACCCGGGGGCTGGGGGGGGGGGGGGGGAGGGCCCAAAGGGGGCGGGGCGGCAGTGCTTGCGGCGACTCGGGCGTCATCGCGGCGCGCCGCTTCCGGTCCCCTAGCGCCGCAACTAATGTGCCCCCCCCCCCCGCCCGAGCCGGGTCCCTGCGCAGTGCCCCCCCCCCCAGGAGCCCACGTTCGCACCGCGGGCGAGGCCGCCAGCGCCCCACCCGCGCCCGGGACCATGGCCACGGACTCGTGGGCCCTGGCGGTGGACCAGCAGGAAGCGGCGGCTGAGTCGGTGAGCTGGCATCCGAAGTAAAAGAGGTGGGGGGTGGGGGACTGGTTCTGGCTGGGTACCGGTCCTTGGGAAAAGGCGCCCGGTGGGAAGGTTGGTCGCTGCAGGGATGGCGCCGGGACGTTGAGCGGGCTCTGCTTACCCATCCGCACCGAGTCACGGCAACGCAGGCATTCGGTCCCCCAAACGCCAAACCACCCGCCTGTTTCCCTGGAGTCAGAGTTAGTCCTAGTTTGCATGAAGACTCCGGTTGTCATGGTTCTCCACCTTTTCGGTTGTTGAGCGCCGGGACGTGTCTTCCTCCGATCTTGCCTGCTCCCCTCCCTCTCTCTCATGGAGGAAGACAGACGGCGAGAGTCAGGCCGGCGGTAACCCCTCCCGCCTGACCTCACGTCGTCGTTTCTGAGTCTCACGATAGTAAGCAAGACGCGAGTTACACATGTCTGTGTAGATTTCGTGCACTTAAATATTCTGAGTTTTGGTAGTGCTTTGAAGCCGGCTTATTTCTTTCTTGGTCCCAGACCGGGTATGGAACTCGATTCCTGACACTTTTCGCCCATTGGCTATCGTTCTACCAACTGAGCCACGCCTCCAACCCCTGAAACCTACTTCTTTTAGTATATAAGTCTGTATATTCCTTCTGAATAGGACCTTAAAACAAACAGAAGCCAGGAGCCTGTGGCTCACGCCTGTAATCCTAGTTACTCAGGAGGCTGAGATCTGTGGGTCACGGTTCAAAGCCAGCTGGGCAGGAAAGTCCCGAGATTCTGATCTCCAATTAACCACCAGGAAACCGGAAGTGGCCGTATGGCTCAAAAATGGTAGAGTACTGGCTTTGAACAAAAGACCTTAGGACAGCGCCCAGGCCCCAAGTTCAAGCCTCACGACTGAACCCTCTCTCCGCCCCCCTCCAAAAAATTACAGAAAAAAAAAAGCTTTATTTAAATTTATGACTTGTCTTTTCTTTTTTTGTTGGTTGTGGGGCTTGCACTCTGGGCCTGGGCGCTGTCCCTCAGCTCTTCAGCTCAAGGCGAGTTGCTCTACCACTTGATCATGGCACCACTTCGGTTTTCTGGTGGTTTATTGGAGATAAGAGTCTCACAGATTTTCCTGCCCGGGCTGGCTTTGAACCTCGATCCTCAGCTCTCAGCCTCCTGAGTGGGTAGGATTACAGGTGTGAGCCACCAGCGCCGGCCTTTTTGTATTTTTTTTTTGTACCAGCTTTATTAAAATATTTTATTTTTTGAGACTATTTCTGGGCTCATGATTCTTCCACCTCAAGTTCTCTGAGCTGGGACTCCAGTTGCAGTCCACCATTATTATTAGTGTGGGTTGTGGGGCCTGAACTCTGGGCCTGGGCTCTGTCCCTCAGCTCTTTAGCTCAAGGCTAGCACTCTACCACTTGAGCCATAGCACCACTTCCAGCGTTTTCTGTTTATGTGGTGTTGAGGAATCAAACCCAGGGCCTCATGCATGCAAGGCAAGCGGTTCTACCACTGAGACACCTTCCCAGCCCCTTATCTTATTTTTTAAATAGAGGATAAAGTTAGAAACATAAAGAGAAATTTTTTTAAATATGTTCTTTATTGTAGAAATACTGTACAGAGGGGTTACAGTTACATGAGTAAGGTAATGAGTACATTTCCTATAGAGCATTGTTACCTCCTCCTGTGTTTTTTCCCTATCATCTCTTCCTTCTCCACCTCCCCAACTCCTTCTTCCCCCCGCCAAGTTGTACAGTTCGTTTTCAACATAGTGTCTTGTACATCTCATTGAAAAATGTTTTTTATTTTATTTTTATTATTTATTTATTTATTTGGGTCTGGTTGTGGGGCCTGAACTCTGGGCCTGGGCACTGCCCCTCAGCTCTTCAGTTCAAGGCGAGTGCTCTACCACTTGAGCCATAGTGCCACTTCCAGCTTTTTCTGCTTCTGTGGTGCTAAGGAATTGAACCCAGGGCCTCATGCATGCAAGGCAAGCACTCTACCACTGACCCACCTTGCCAGCCCTAGCCTTTTTCTTTTTCTTTTTTTTAGGGGGGGGGGTGGGGGTCCGGTTGTGGGGCCTGAACTCTGGGCCTGGGCACTGTCCCTCAGCTCTTCAGCTCAAGGCTAGCCTTTTTCTTATAAATATTGCTAGTGCCTGTCTGTCTCATCTCATTTTTGAGTACTAGAGTTAAACAAGATTCCTTGACAGGGTGTATGAGGCAGTGCTTTAGTGAAGATCAAACATATTAAACAGCTACTTTATATCACGCTCTCTGCTGGTGACTTCATATTATCTATTAGTATGTTCTCCATACTGTGGGATTAATAAAGAATTTTTTTATGACAATTTTTCTCTTTTGCCAGTTTTTTTTTTCCTGGCTAAGCAGACAGACACTAAAAGCTTTCTAATGGTTTCCACAAGTAAAAGTTCTGTTTCCAAATTACCACCAGAATTGGTTTTTGATGGGTCATGGGGCTTGAACTCAGGGCCTAGACACTGTCCTTGAACTGTTTTGCTCAAGGTTAGTACTCTACCACTGAACTACAGCACCACTTCTAGTTTTCTGTTGATTAATTGGAGGTAAGAGTCTCACAGACTTTCCTGCCTGGGCTGGCTTTGAACTGGGCTCTTCAGATCTTGGACTCCCGAATAGCTAAGATTATAGGCATGAGCCACCAGTGCCCAGCTTCAAATAATTTTTTTTGTTTGTTTTTTTTGTTGGTCCTGGGCCCTGAACTCTGGGCCTGGGCGCTGTACCTCAGCTCTTTAGCTCAAGGCTAGCACCCTACTACTTGAGCCACAGCCACTTTCGGTTTTTCTGTTTATGTGGTGCTGAGCAGTTGAACCCAGGGCCTCATGCGTGCAAGGCAAGCACTCTACCACTAAGCCAACTTCCCAGCCCTCAAATAAATTTTTGCATTCCCACTTTCTCACCCTCTTCCTTTCCCTCATTCTTGGATAGAAGGAACATCAAGGCATAGAAGAACCTGGTGACAACATATTCTGGTGATTTTACTTCTACCCTTTACTAGGTGGTGTGGTGTTTTAGTCCCCACATGATATTTTATTACTAATATACCTACTTTGCGCTAGAATCAGTAGAAATTTCTCTTCATTAAGGTATTTGTGTTATAATAAGGGGACATAAATTCTGCCAGATATCTTTAAATTTACAGCATGTGACAAAATCCTGGTAATTTTTGCTGAAAATATTTCTCTAGTACACCCCTTTCTTTCTGTTCTCACTTCAACCTGATAGGTTTTTTTTTTTTTTTTAACAATATTATTAGAGGTGATATATTAGAGGGGTTACAGTTATATAAGTCATGTAAAGAGTACATTTCTTTTTGGACAGTGTCATCTCTTTCCTGGCTGTCTCCCGGTTTAATTGATATTTTGATTTTCTGTGTGTCCCATTGCTGCAGACCATTCCCAGTTAAAATGTGTAGCCGCACTCAGCACAGGAGGACTTGAGGCAAAGGCTGCATATTGGCATGCTGTGGTGTTCTGGTTTGAGTATTTCTTGCCCATCCATAGGTGCTTTGCTGTTAGGTCTTTACTAGTTTTATGGTATCTCTTTAGATTTGCTTTTGTTCAGAGCATAAGAAAGTGAGGACTCCAGTGATATTCCCCTGAGAATCTTTACAATGAAGGCATTAAGCAAACTCACAAATTATAATTGTGAATTATAGAAATTGTAATTAGGAAGTAAAGATTTTGAGCTGCTTGTGCTGGTCTTGGGCTTGAATTCAGGGCCTTGATGCTGTTCTGGGTTTTGTGCTCAAGGCTAGTACTCTACCACTGGAGTCACAGCTCCACTTTCAGCTTTTTTAGTGGTTAATTGGAGATAAGAGTCTCACAGACTTTCCTGCCCAGTCTGGCTTTGAATCATGATCCTCAGATCTTAGCCTTCTAAGTAACTAGGATTACAGGCCTGAGCCACCAGCGCTCAGCCGTAATCCTGGTTTTTTGGCCAGTATGTTTTGAGAAATTTAGTTATTCTCAGTCAAATATTTTGTAAGCAGAAGGAACCCAATAGAAAACCTAATGAGTATACCTATGGTGTAGGACTTGATTCTTTTCCTACCTTCATTAAAGACACTGTTGACTCAAAATCTTTTAAGTGACTTTTTCTGACAATTTCTCTCTCCCCTATATTCTCCATTTCATTTAGTTAAGCAACTTGCATCTTAAGGAAGAGAAAATCAAACCAGATATCAATGGTGAGTAACTAAAAACTGATTTAAAAACGAATGTGATTCCTTTAGTACTTCTGTTTTGACATAGCAGCTATCTGGGAAAGAAATTGTATTTTATAACTACATAAAAAACTAGGAGATTCTGGCATTCATTTGATTTAAAAGTCATTGAAGTGGGTTGTGTAACCAAAATGTGTATAATATAGATTGAGGACATCTAATTGGCTTACAAATTATTAAATTTCTCATCATAGGCTATCCTGTCAAAGATGGGTATGTGTGTGTGTGGGGGATGTGGGTGTGTAGTTGCTAGTACTAGGCCTTGAACTTAGTTCTCACTTGGCTTTTTTTTTTTTTTTGTCGGTCGTGGGGCTTGAACTCTGGGCCTGGGCGCTGTCCCTGCGCTCTTCAGCTCAAGGCGAGCGCTCTACCACTTGAGCTACAGCGCCACTTCCGGCTTTCTGGTGGTTTATTGGAGATAGCAGTCTCACAGTCTCTCCTGCCCGGGCTGGCTTTGAACCACAATCCTCAGATCTCAGCCTCCTGAGTAGCTAGGATTACAGGCGTGAGCCACCAGCGCCCGGCTTCACTTGGCTTTTTTACTCAAGCCTGGCCCTCTAACACTTGAGCCATATCTCCACTTTGGCTTTTTGCTGGATGATTGGAAATGAGTCTCATGGAGGAAGTGGTGCTGTGGCTCAAGTGGTAGAGCCTTGAACTGAAGAGCTCAGGGATACTACCTATGCCTAGAGTTCAAGCCCTACGACTGACCAAAAAAATTAAGTCTCATGGACTATTCTGCTAGGGCTGGCTTCAAACAACAATTCTCAGGTTTCATTCTCCTGAGTAGCTAGGATTAGAGTCATGGATCACCAGTACCTGGCTTAACTGTTCTTTATTTTTATTTTTTAAATAATTTTTTTATTGAGATTAAATGATTACATAAATTTCACAGTATTGTGAGATAGTGATACTTAAAGTCACAAACACGTTTTAACCTTCACCCGTCATTATCTTGGTCTATAATGTGTGTGAATTCTATGAGCCTTGACAGTTACAACTATTTCTTCCACATCGAGTGATACGTACATTTCTTTGCTTTTGCTTGGTGTAAGCTGTTTCCTCTTTCCCCCTCATTCCCTCCCTCCTATTGCTGCCCTTAAGTTGCTTAGTTCATTTTCATCAATGCCCAGTGCAGCTGATGGGCCCCTCTGTTGTATTTATATTTTAACTGTTCTTTTTTTTGGGGGGGGGTCTGGTCTTGGGGCCTGAACTCTGGGCCTAGGCGCTGTCCCTCAGCTCTTCAGCTCAAGGCTAGCGCTCTACCACCTGAGCTACAGCACCACTTCCGGCTTTTTTCTTTTTGCTTATGTGGTGCTGAGGAATCGAACCCAGGGCCTCAGGCATGCAAGGCAAGCGCTCTACCACTGAGCCACCTTCCTAGCCCTTAACTGTTCTTTAATTTGGCGGTGAGATGGTTAAAGTGTGAGCAATCTCAGAGTTTACCTACTCTCAATTATTCTAAACTGGTACCTGTTCAGAAAATAGATTTTGGTAGAGGACTCGGGATACGGCTTAGTGGTAGAGAACTTGCATAGTATGCTTCCCAATTACAAAATAATATCAATATTAATATTAATGAAGGGGTGGAGTTTGTAACTTTTACCTCACTGAATTTTACCTCACTCTGAGTTCTCCTAAAGTCTTGTGAAAATTTTCCCTTCTTTTCTGTGTATGTTTACGTAGTTACAATGTTGTTTATTATTTCTATTAGTAAATTTATTTGCATAGACTTTTAATGGTATTCTTATATTGGCAATATGTTTGCACAGATTCTTTTTTTTTATTTTTTTTTTGGTCGGTCATGGGGCTTGAACTCTGGGCCTAGGCACTGTCCCTTAGCTCTTCAGCTTAAAGCTAGCACTGTAGCTCTTGAACAACAGTGCCACTTCCAGTTTTCTGAGTGATTTATTGGAGATAAGAGTCTCTCGGACTTTCCTCCTGCCTAGGCTGGCTTTGAACCTCAATCCTCTGATCTCAGCCTCCTGAGTAGCTAGGATTACAGGTGTGAGCCATCGGTGACTGGCTCCAGTCATGGTTCTTGAACTCAGGGACTGAACTCTGTCCCTAGGCTTTTCTGCTCAAGGCTAGCAATTCTAGTGCTTTGAGTCATAGTACCACTTCTAATTTTCTGGTGGTTAATTGGAGATAACAGTCTCACGGACTTTCCAGCCCAGGCTGGCTTTGAATCTGATCCTCAGATCTCAGCCTCCTGAGTAGCTAGGATTAAGACATGAGCCATCAGCACCTGGCTTACACAGATACTCTTGTAAAAGAAATAATTCATTTGTTTTTGAGATAGAGTGAGGCAACTGGAATAGGAAAGAATAGCATATGAGCAACAGTATTTCAAAACTTTATTTAGGCAGTATTTATTATTTATTAAGCAGTATTTCAAAACTTTTATGTATTGTTTTTGCTTGTTTTTTTTTTTTTGTCGGTCGTGGGGCTTGAACTCTGGGCCTGGGCGCTGTCCCTCAGCTCTTCAGCTCAAAGCGAGCGCTCTACCACTTGAGCTACAGCGCCACTTCCGGTTTTCTGGTGGTTTATTGGAGATAGGAGTCTCACGGTCTCTCCTGCCCGGGCTGGCTTTGAACCGCGATCCTCAGATCTCAGCCTCCTGAGTAGTTTTTTTTTTTTTTATCAGTGGTTTGGTTTCATTTACTTATTTATGAGGATCTGAGATTTTTTTTTTTGTTTTAGATAAGATGTATGGAATGGATTTTTGAATTACAGCCACTTTGTTTTTGATAAAGGTGCTGTTGTCAAGACCAATGCTAATGCAGAAAAGACAGATGAAGAAGAGAAAGGTAAGAGCCCTAAAGATATATAAATGAGGGGCTGGTAATGTGTCTTAGTGGTGGAGTGCTTGCCTAGCATGCATGAAGCCCTGCATTTGATTCCTCAGTATCATATAAAAAGAAAAGCCAAAGGTGGTGCTGTGGCTCAAGTGATAGAGTACTAGCCTTGAGCAAAATGAAGCTCAAGGACAGTGCCCAGACTCTGAGTTCAAGCCCCAGGACTGGCAAAAACAACAACAAAAGATGTATAAATGAGGTTTCACATGTAAAAGACTGTTTACTACTACGTGTCATAGTTTATACCCAACTTGGTTTGACATTAGTAGTAGTTCTAAAATAAAACTTCAGCTTAATCAATAGGTAAACTAACTTTTATGATTTATGTTGTAAGAGAAATTCTTTCCATTGAATTTATAAATCAAAACTAAGATGTTCATTCAACTCAGAGAATAGGTACACAGACATGTTACCTACTCAACTACAGACATGTAGTTGACTTTAGATGAAGCCATAATGAGTTTCATAGACTTTTAAAAATCTTTGTTATTTTTCCTGACAGAGGACAGAGCTGCACAGTCTTTACTCAATAAGCTGATCAGAAGCAACCTTGTGGATAACACAAACCAAGTGGAAGTCCTGCAACGGGATCCCAACTCCCCACTCTACTCAGTGAAGTCTTTTGAAGAGCTTCGCCTGTGAGTATTTGTACATTTTTCTAAAGCTTCCTTTTGCATTTAGATAGAGATCTTAGACTTGTTAAAGCATATTTTTTTTTCACATAGCAGATCATTTTTAAGTAACCTACAAGATTATTATGAAATAGATGTAGCACAATATTAGGCTATTAAATAAAATTTCCAGGCAACCTGTAAAAATTGTTAGCTCACTCATAAGTTGTGGTCAGGTCAGATATTGTTAGATACAAACTACGAACAATGGAGAAAAAAAAAGATCTCCCAAATATTTTGCTGTGCTTCTCAATCAAAGAGATGACGACTTTGATATTTAATTATTTTTTCTAGGAAACCACAGCTTCTCCAAGGAGTCTATGCCATGGGTTTCAACCGTCCGTCCAAAATACAAGAGAATGCATTGCCTTTGATGCTTGCTGAACCGTATGTAACTTGATATAACTAAATTTCATTTTTATTTCCTATTTTATTTTTTTTTATTTTTTGGTCCAGTCGTGGGCCTGAACTCTGGGCCTGGGCGCTGTCCCTCAGCTCTTCAGCTCAAGGATAGCACTCTACCACTTGAGCCACAGCGCCACTTCCGGCTTTTTTCTTTTTGCTTATGTGGTGCTGAGGAATCAAACCCAGGGCCTCATGCATGCAAGGCAAGCACTCTACCACTGAGCTACCTTCCCAGCCCCTTATTTCCTATTTTAAACTTTGTTCATTTTAAAATATATATATATATATTTTTTGGTGGGTTGTGAGGCCTGAACTCTGGGCCTGGGCACTGTTCCTCAGCATTTCAGCTGAAGGCTCGCACTCAACCACTTGAGCCACCACTTCCAGCTTTTTCTGTTTATGTGCTGAGGAATTGAACCCAGGGCCACATGCATGCAAGGCAAGCACTCTACCACTGAGCCACCGTCCTAGCCCCAAATTTTATTGTTCAGTAATTGTACAAAGGGGTTACAGTTGCGTAATTTTTTTTTTTTTTTTTTTTGGTTAGTTGTGGGTCTTGAACTCTGGGCCTGGGTGCCGTCCCTCAGCTCTTTAGCTCAAGGCTAGTGTTCTACTACTTGAGCCACAGCACCACTTCTGGTTTTCTGGTGGTTAATTAGAGATAAGAGTCTCACAGACTTTTCTTGCCTGGGCTGGCTTTGAACTTCAATCCTCAGATCTCAGCCTCCTTAGTAGCTAGGAGGCTGGGTAGATAGTAGCCACTCACGCCCAGCTTATAATCTTAAAGAGTAAGCCTAATAATACATGCTTCATACATGCTTCCTTGCTTGTTTTCTTTCCTTCCTTCCTTCCTTCCTTCCTTCTTTCCCTTCCTTCCCTTCCTTCCTTCCTTCCTTCCTTCCTTCCTTCCTTCCTTTCTGTCTTTCTTTCTTTCTTTCTTTCTTTCTTTCTTTCTTTCTTTCTTTCTTTCTTTCTTTCTTTCTTTCTTTTCTTTCTTTCTTTCTTCCTCCTGTCCTGGGGCTTGAACTCTGGGCTTGGGAGCTATCCCTGAGCTCCTTTCACTAAAGGCTTGTGCTCTACCATTTGAGCCACAGTGGCACTTCCAGCTTTTTCTGTGATTAATTGGAGATAAGACGACTTTCCTGTCTGGGTTGGCTTCTAACCATGATCCTCAGATCTCAGTCTCCTGAGAAGCTATGATTACAGGTGAGAGCCACCAGCACCTGGCAATATATGCATTCTATAGAAAAGTTATAAAATAATGAGAAATAAAAAAGAAAAGTATAACTTTTTAAATAAATGGAATGACATAGGCTGAGGATGACGTTTAGTAGTAGAGCAATTGCCTAGCAATACACAAGACCTGGGTTCAATTCCTACCACTTTGTTTGAAAAGAAAATTTTATATGTATGTATCTCACACACAAACGAATGCACATATATATAGTGCTTTTCAAATTCCATCATAAGATATTTTCTGTGTAGTACCCTATACTTGTACTTCCTATCATTTGTAACTTCTGTAGACCCCATTGTCTCTATATAAATGAAGTTTGAATACTATTTTTAAGCTTTATTATTTTTTAAAGCTCCTACACAGTTTTTTTTTTAATTTTTATTATAAAGATACTATACAGAGGGTTACAGTTACATGAGCAAGGTAATGAGTACACTTCCTATTGAGCATTGTTACCCCCTCCATTGCTTTCCCCCTACCATCCCTTCCCTCCCTACCTTCCCCGAGGTTCTTTTTTTTTTTTTTTTTTTTATTGTGGTTAAGTGATTACATAATTTCCCAAATTTCACAGTATTGTCCTACACAGTTTTTTGTTTTTGTTTTTTGGTGCTAGTCCTGGGACTTAAACTCTAGGCATGGTTGCTGTCCCTGAGATTTTTTTTTTTTTTTTTTTTTTGGTCCGGTCGTGGGGCCTGAACTCTGGGCCTGGGCGCTGTCCCTCAGCTCTTCAGCTCAAGGTTAGCGCTCTACCACCGAGCCACAGCGCCACTTCCGGGTTTTTCTTTTTGCTTATGTGGTGCTGAGGACCACATAAGGTGCGGGGCCTCATGTATGCAAGGCAAGCGCTCTACCACTGAGCCACCTTCCCAGCCCCTTTTTTTTTTAATTTTTTTATTATTTTTCGTTTTATTTCTTTTCTTTTTTGCTCAGGGCTAGTACTCTACCCACTTGAACCAGAGCTCCACTTTTGGCTTTTTTTGTGTTTAGTTGGTGGTGAAGAGTCTTACAGACTTTTCCTGCCAAGGCCAGATTTGAACTGCGATCCTCAGTTCTCAGTCTGAGTAGCTAGAATTATAGGAGTGAGCCACCAGCACCAGGTTTAAACAGTTTATTTTATTGTGCAGTCCACAGAACTTGATTGCCCAGTCTCAGTCTGGTACTGGAAAAACTGCTGCCTTTGTGTTGGCCATGCTTAGCCAAGTAGAACCTGCAAACAGATACCCCCAGGTAAGGCCTTGGTAAATTTGGATTTTCTACTAACTTACAGGTAGAAGAGGGACTCCATTTGGTGGATTAAAAACCAAACATCACTACATGATACATTTTAGAATTCAAGTTGAGTATAAATAGATCTTTCAGTGGTTAGAAAAAACTTGTATTCTGTTTTCCATGGTTTGCCAATTCTGAAGGACTGTTGACAAGCTTGACTCTTATTTTTTTTTCTGGGGCTGGGGCTTGAAATCTGTGCTTGGGCCCCCTCACTGAGCTTCTTTTTTTTTTTTGTCGGTCGTAGGGCTTGAACTCTGGGCCTGGGCGCTGTCCCTCAGCTCTTCAGCTTAAGGCGAGCGCTCTACCACTTGAGCCACAGTACCACTTCCGGTTTTCTGGTGGTTTATTGGAGATAGGAGTCTCAGTCTCTCCTGCCTGGGCTGGCTTTGAACCGCGATCCTCAGATCTCAGCCTCCTGAGTAGCTAGGATTACAGGCGTGAGCCACCAGCACCCGGCTGTCACTGAGCTTCTTTTCTGCCACTTCCAGCTTTTTCTAGGATTAACTGGAGATAAGAGTCTCAGGGATGCCAGGTGCCAGTGGCTCATGCCTGTAATCCTAGCTACTCGGGAGGCTGAGATCTGATTGATGATGGAGGTTTAAAGCTAGTCCCAGCAGGAAACTCTGAGGGACTCTTATCTCCAATTAACCACCAAAATCTGGAAGTGGTGCAGTAGCTCAAGTGGTAGAGCACTAGCCTTAAGCTAAAGAGCTGAGGGACAGCGTTTAGGCCCCGAGTTCAAGTCCCATGACCAAAAAAAAAAAAAAAAAGAGTCTCAGGGACTTTCCTAGGTTAGCTTCAAACAGTGATCCTCAGATCTCAGCCTCCTGAGTAGTTTAAATTACAAACTTGAGCCACTGGTGGCCGGCAAGCTTGACTCTTACTTGGAGAAAAAACAAGTTCAGAGAACTGCCAGGCATAGAGGTATATCTCTGGAATCCCAGCACTGAGACAAGATGATCAATAGTTTGAGACCAATTCCATCTCCCTATTAGTTTTTTTTTTTTAATTTTATTTTTATTATCTTCAAGTAGTTGTACAAAGAAGTTCCCATTCTACAAAACAGTATATGAGTACAAAGTGTCTGACAACATTGTCATCCATCTCTCCTAACCCATCCCTTCTCTCTCTTTTTTTTTCTTTAATTGAGATTAGGTGATTACATAAATTTAACGTATTTCACAGTATTGTGGAATAGTGATACTTAAAGTCACAAACACATTTTAACCTTTACAAGGCAAATTGTCATTATCATGGTCTATTCAGTTTGTGAATTCTATGAGCTTTAACAATACAAGTTATTTTTTACACATTAAGTGATGTTTACATTTCTTTCCTTTTGCTTAGTGTCCCTATTAGTTTTAAGGCCAACCCGGGCTAATTAGTGAGACCTTGTCTCAAAAAAGAAAAAGTTGTGGAGTCTTTAGCTCCCATTTACTAAGTGGGGAAAAGGAAGTATTTTTCTTTTGTTCTATTTCTTCCTACTTTATCCTGTTATACTAAAATCAGTCCATGCTCAGGAAGGAAAGAAGGAGAGGGTAGGAAGAAAGGAGGAGAGAGGGAGGGAGGGAGGAAGAAAAGAAAGGAGGAGTTGTGAGAACTTTCTGAGTAAGTGAAAAAAGGAAGCTAATTTCTGGAGATGAGTCTCATAGACTTTCCTGTTTAGGCTGGATTTGAATTGTGATCCTTAGATTTCAGCCTTCTGAGTACCTAGCGGGCCCCAGCCCTCAGCTTCACAAGGGTTTTTGTCTTGAACATTCATTCTGCACTCTTTCCTTACCAGTGCCTGTGCCTTTCCCCAACATATGAGCTGGCACTTCAAACAGGAAAAGTGATTGAGCAGATGGGCAAATTTTACCCTGAACTGAAGTTAGCTTATGCTGTTCGAGGCAATAAATGTGAGTATATGATCTTGAAATATTATGCTAACATTTTTTATTTTTAAGGATTTTAAAAATGTATCTGATAGTTAAAATAGCACAATAAGGCTGGAAACCTTTGACTCTCACCTATATTTAGGAAGCTGAGATCTGAGGATCGAAGTTTGAAGCCAGCCTGAGCAAGAAGGTTTGTGAGACTCTTCAATTAACAAGCAAAAACAGAAAAGTAGAGTGGTAGCTTGTGTTGTCTTTATTAATCTTCTCAGTAGTTTTATACCTGACTTTTTGTGTGTGTGTGTGTGCTGGTCCTAGGGCTTGAACTCAGGAGCTGGGTGCCGTCCCTGAGTTTCTTTGCTCAAGGCTAGTGTTTTATCACTTCAGCCACTGTACCACTTCCACCTTTTTGTTGTTGTTGTTTGTAGTTTATTGGAGATAAGAGTCTCAAAGACTTTCTTGTCCAGGCTAGCTTCAAACCACCATCGTCAGATCTCAGCCACCAGAGTAGCTCAGATTACAGGTGTGAGCCACCAGTGCCTACCTGCCTATTTAAGCACTTTAGGAAATATTGCTGGAAGTTTGGTTGAATCTTATGGATCTTTGAAACAAATGTAACTTTATGATCACAGAAATTAGTTTTATATACAACATCCTAGGGGCAACTTTAGATCAGTTCTGAAGAGAAAAATTATAATGAAGTTTATTATACAAAATTTAAAATTTTGCAATTTGGATAAAAGAATTCTTAATTTTCTGCAGCAACTGGGATTGAGTTTTAATTTGTTAATTTAATATGGAATAGCAATTAGTTAACTGAAGTCTAGAGCTTGTGGTCTACCACTTGAACTATACATACCAAAAAAGCCCTGCTTTTTAAATTTTTGTCAGTCATGGGGCTTGAACTCTGGGCCTAGGCACTGTCTCTCAGCTCTTCAGCTCAAGGCAAGCCATCTACCACTTGAGCCACAACGCCACTTCCGGATTTCTCAGTGGTTTATTGGAGATAAAGAGTCTCGGAGTTTCCTGCCCGGGGCTGGCTTTCAACTGTGATCCTCAGATTTCAGCCTCCGGAGTAGCTAGGATTACAGGAGTGAGCCACCCACACCTGGCTTTAAGCCCTGCTTTTTTAATCTCAGGTAGAGATTACTTTAGAGATAGAGTCTTACTTTTCTGCCTGAGCTGATTTTGAACTGTGATATTCCACATTCCCAAAGAACTAATATAACAGTAACTGGTGCCCAGTTGGAGTGTTGTTGTATGTTTTTTCCAGTGCTGATGATCAAATCAGGGACCTTGAGCATTCTAATCAAGCATTCTTTTTTTTTTTTTTTTTTTTTTTGGCCAGTCCTGAGGCTTGAACTCAGGGCCTGGATACTGTCCCTGAGCTTATTTTGCTCAAGTCTAGCACTCTTTTTTTTTTTTTTGGGTCCGGTCATGGGGCCTGAACTCTGGGCTTGGGCGCTGTCCCTCAGCTCTTCAGCTCAAGGCTAGCGCTTTACCACTTGAGCCACAGCGCCACTTCCGGCTTTTTTTTTCCTTTTTTGCTTATGTGGTGCTGAGGAATCAAACCCAGGGCCTCACGCATGCAAGGCAAGCCCTCTACCACTGAGCCACCTTCCCAGCCCCAAGTCTAGCACTCTTATCACTTGAGCCACAGTGCTACTTCTAGTTTTTTCTATGTATGTGGTACTGAGGAATCTAACCCAGGGCTTCATGCATGCTAGGCAGGTACTCTACCACTAAGATATGTTCTCAGTCCTTAAACACTCTTCTATTTAGTTATACCAGGTACATTTTCTTTCTTTTTTTTTTTTTTCTTTTTTTAGTCGTGGGGCTTGAACTCTGGGCCTGGGCGCTGTCCCTGCGCTCTTCAGCTCAAGGTGAGTGCTCTAACCGGCTTGAGCTGTAGCACCACTTCCGATTTTCTAGTGGTTTATTGGAGATAAGAGTCTCAAGAACTTTCCTGCCTGGGCTGGCTTTGAACCTCAATCCTCAGATCTCAGCCTCCTGAGTAGCTAGGATTATAGGCATGAGCCACTGGCGCCCGGCTAAGCACATCTTCTTTTTCTTTTTGTCAATCATAGGGCTTGAACTCAGGGCTTAGATGCTGTCTCTGAACTCTTGTGCTCAAGGTTACCCCTCTAATACTTTAAGCCAAGCCGGGCGCTGGTGGCTCACGCCTGTAATCCTAGCTACTCAGAAGGCTGAGATCTGAGGATCGCGGTTCAAAGCCAGCTCGGGCAGGAGAGACTGTGAGACTCCTATCTCCAATAAATCACCAGAAAACCGGAAGTGGCGCTGTAGCTCAAGTGGTAGAGCACTCGCCTTGAGCTGAAGAGCTGAGGGACAGCGCCCAGGCCCAGAGTTCAAGCCCCACGACCAACAAAAAAAAAAAAAAATACTTTAAGCCATAGTGCCACTTCTGGTTTTCTGGTGGTTAATTTGAGATAAGGGCCTTACAGATTTTCCTGTCCAGGCTGACTTTGAACCATGATCTTCAGATCTCAAACTCTTGACTAGTTGAAATTATAGGTGTGACCCACCAGCACCTGCCCCTAGCACTTTTCTAAGAAAGGCAATTTGTTTACTTCAGAAACTAAAACTCCTTGGAAACCATATTTATTGACTCGAAGAGGACAGCTGAATTACTAGATGATACTTGTTTCTGAGTTTGTGTGTATGTGTGTGTTATAGTGTAGGAGACAGGAAGGTAGTTCTTTATTTCTTTTTTTTTTTTGATAAGTCCAATGGTGTGAAAATTCAATGCTTCTATAAGTGAAATGATATTGACAGAAAAATAAAGATCAGGATATTGGATATTGAATTCAATACCAAGGAAAAGTAGTTTGGTAAAAAGTGCTTGACTGGTATTTAACCTGAGTTTAATCCTTAGAACTACAAAGAAAACAAGAAGAAAAAAAGAGAAAAGAATGCCTTTGGAGATATTTTTGTGTTCTCCTTGTTCATATCCTTAACACAGATTTTCCTGTTGCCAGTTTTTATTTGTCTGTAGTGGTATTCTGCGCTTACCTTAAAAATATTAAAACAAACAACAAACTCTATAAGCATTAAAAACAAAGCTTAAGGGTATCAGAGAGGAGAGCTGGCTTTGCCTTTGAAATACCCACAGAAAACATCTCGTCTCTACAGTGGAAAGAGGTCAGAAGATCAGTGAGCAGATTGTCATTGGCACTCCGGGGACTGTCCTGGACTGGTGCTCCAAGCTCAAGTTCATTGACCCCAAGAAGATCAAGGTGTTTGTTCTGGACGAGGCAGACGTGATGATAGCTACTCAGGGCCACCAGGACCAAAGCATCCGCATCCAGAGGTAGGAAGAACTGGGGCCAGGAAGAACTTGAAACTCCTCCTCCAACTTCTGTTGGGTTCTTGATGCTGGTACTTACTGCAGCATGTGTTCAGTGGGCCATTTCCTCATCAGCACTTATAACACCCCCAGCCAGGGTTGAGAAGGAAGACCCAGGCCCTCACCCAGCCCAGTGCCACCCTGGCTGTGTTCTTCCTCCCCCTTGCTAAGATGGGTCTGCCTCCAGCCCTTCATGCCTGTGAGGGCTGTAGTCTATGCAGGCCTTTGATGGGAGGCTGGGTTTCTGTTCCTTCTGGTGAAGTCCTGGGGTCATCCAAAGTGCCTGGAGGACCTGGGTGCTGGTGGCTCACACCTGTAATCCTAGCTGCTCAGGGGACTGAGATGTGAGGATCATGCTTCAAAGGCAGCCTGGGCAGGAATGTCCATGGGACGCTTCTGCAGTTAACCACCCAAGAGCTGGAAGTGGCACTGTGGTTCAAAGTGATAGAGCACTAGCCTTGAGAAAAGAGCTCAAGGACAGCTCCTAGGCCCTGAGTTCAAGGCCCATCACTGACCAAAAACGATGCCTGGATGTCACCTTGCAGGATGCTGCCCAAGAACTGCCAGATGCTGCTTTTCTCTGCCACCTTTGAAGACTCAGTGTGGCAGTTTGCCCAGAAAGTGGTTCCAGACCCCAATGTTATCAAACTGAAGCGCGAGGAGGAGACGTTGGACACCATCAAGCAGTATTACGTCCTGTGCAATAACAGAGATGAGAAGTTCCAGGCCTTGTGCAACCTGTATGGGGCCATCACCATCGCTCAAGCCATGATCTTCTGCCATGTGAGTAGAGCTGCAGGCCTGCAGGGGCTGCCCCACCCCCTCCTCAGCTTCTCCCTTGTCCAGCTTCACCTGACCAGATTCATGTGTGGACAAGAAAGGAAGGGTTTTGTGAGGATGGAGTAGACTGTGTTTTTATTTTAATCTAATTAAGAGTTAGCATGCAGCCGGGCGCTGGTGGCTCACGCCTGTAATCCTAGCTACTCAGGAGGCTGAGATCTGAGGATTGCGGTTCAAAGCCAGCCCGGGCAGGAAAGACCGTGAGACTCCTATCTCCAATAAACCACTAGAAAACCGGAAGTGACGCTGTAGCTCAAGTGGTAGAGCGCTTGCCTTGAGCTGAAGAGCTAAGGGACAGCGCCCAGGCCCAGAGTTCAAGCCCCATGACCGACAAAAAAAAAAAAAAAAAAGAGTTAGCATGCATTATAGCATGAGAGAGTGCCACTGTAACTATTCCATCCATGTGTATAATGCAGCTTGAACCAGTTCTTTTTCCTACTTGTGCATGTGTGTGTGCATCCACGCACACGTGTGTGTGTGTGTGTGTGTGTGTGTGTGTGTGTGTGTGTGTGTGTGTGTGTGTGTGTGTGTGTGTGTGTGTGTGTGTGTGTGTGTGTGCTGGTACTGGAGCTTGAATTTAGGGCCTTAATCACTCAGGCTGATTGTTCATTGCTGGTGCTCTACCGCTTAAGTCATGCTTCTGTTCAGCATTTTGTTCATGAATTGGAGATGGAATCAGACTTTTCTGTCCAGGTCAATTTCAAACTATAGTTCTCTAGATCTCAGCTTCCTGAGTAACTGGGGTAACAGGCATGAGCCACAGTGTGTAGTTCCTTCCTTCCCTTTCATGTTTGATTTTATAGATACAATAGTATATGTAAATATATATGATACAATAAAATAATCTATATTAAATAGTCTTTTCACACTTTAGTAAATGTTTGTAAAATTATGACCCAGGTGCTGCTGATGTATCAGATACATCAGGTTGGCCACATTTCCAGTAGAATCTGCTAAGTCAGATACAGTCCTTTATAAAGGTACCATCATTTCTTAATTGTTTTCTCCATCCAGACCCGCAAAACTGCTAGTTGGCTGGCAGCAGAGCTCTCCAAAGAAGGGCACCAGGTGGCTCTGCTGAGTGGTGAGATGATGGTGGAGCAGAGGGCTGCCGTGATTGAGCGCTTCCGTGAAGGCAAGGAGAAAGTTCTGGTGACCACCAACGTGTGTGCCCGGGGTGAGCAGTGATGTCCTGGTGTGCCCGACCCAGGGAGGTGGTGAGGTTGGTGCGACATTCCTTTCTAGAACAGACTGAGAGAAACCAACAAAGACTCCAGGAGTGCCGCCCTGGTGCAAGTGGGCGTCCAGGCTCTGAGTGCTTGGGAGCAGTGCTCATCCTGGGCAGTGCCGGTGTTTAGCTGTGTGTCCACGTGCATGTGTGCAGCACACGTGCTTCACATTCTACAGGGGTCTTTGTAACACTGCTGTAAAGTTCTGTCCTCCCTTCATTCTGCCCAGGGACTGAATGTGCCCTTCTCTAGAGGTGGCCTGGCCCAGGTCCTTCCTCCTTTTGAAGTGGTTGTGTGGACTGAGGCCTGTGTCTCTGTCTTCCCCAACATGCAGGGATTGATGTTGAACAAGTATCTGTTGTCATCAACTTCGATCTTCCTGTGGACAAGGATGGGAACCCCGACAATGAGACTTACCTGCACCGGATTGGGCGCACCGGCCGCTTTGGCAAAAGAGGCCTGGCCGTGAACATGGTCGACAGCAAGCACAGCATGAACATCCTGAACAAAATCCAGGAGCATTTTAGTGAGTCCCTGGGGGTGCTGTGCCTGGTGCCCTTTTCAGTGGGCTGGGATGGGAGTGGGGAGAGGGGAGGTTTCCCCATGCCCATCAGCGAGGCTTCTGTCTCTGTCACCTTCTCTCCCCTTCCCTCCTCCCATCTGTACATTCTCAGGGAACACTCCTGGGAGTTTGGGGCTCAGGGAGTAGAACGGCTGTTGCTGTGTGGCCAGGCTGCGGCCTGGAGCACTGACTGCTGATGTCAGTGACCAGGGCCCCAATGTCCCCTGCTCAGCCACTCTAGAGGCCTTCCTTTAGGGTTAGATGAAGGAATTCTGTGACCCCAAGTGTAACACCTTTCTGGGCAGAGACCTGTGTCTTGTAATGTCCCCATTCTATGTGTCTAGGTGACTTGTGCTGTGTTGTCTTGGTTACTCCATGTTGGTTTCCCTTCAAATCTTTTTCCCCAGATAAGAAGATAGAAAGATTGGATACGGATGATTTGGATGAGATTGAAAAAATAGCTAACTGAGAAGCTGCACCAGTGAGTCGCTGGTGCTCACACTCGGCGCTGCCCAGCCCAGGAGACGAGTGCTTTCATGGCATCGGCCTTGACGGCACCTCAAAGACAAAGGCACGAGTAGAGAAGCTACCTACCTCATTCACAATTACGTTTGGACTTGACAGAAATTTGTGCAAATGATGGGGGATGGTAGAATAATTGTTTACACAACTTTGGAAGATTAGGCATGAATACACAGAAATTTACGTTTTGCAAATTACTTTGTTTTTTTGGCCAGCGTTTCGCCCAGTGTGTAACTAATCTAGATACTGTGGGTACTTGCCCAGGATCCTTTGTGACAACCCCTGCCTGTTTTCTCACCTGGAGTATGTGAGACAACCTTCAGTCCTTTCGGATGTGACAGGATAGAAATGAAAAGGGAGCACCCAGGGAGAGGCCCCAAGTAAGATAAGTGTGTGAGCCTAACCATTGTGTCTGGAGGCTATCATAAGACAGCTGAGCAACCTGTGAGCTGCTGCTTAGAACTTGGTGTGAATCAGCTTATCTGAATATTACCAACCTGTTACTCCTAACTCCTCCCATACAAGCAAAGGATGTGCTATGATGGACCAAATTTACAACCTGTAGGGTCTTTGTATGCAGGTTTATGCCTCAGGACCTTGATCTGCTCTTTTCAGTGGGTACAATCTGTGTATGGTATGAAAGTGAATATTGATGAGTCCTTTGCTTATCTTTCATCAAGCTTACTTCCATCAGGAAGTCATGGAGAATTAAGTCATAGCCCTATCTTTCCACAAGGCAATCCCAAGCTTGCCTGGCTTCACAGGCACTGACAACATTTTTTTTTTTCTTTTTGTCGGTCATGGGGCTTGAACTCTGGGCCTGGGTGCTGTCCCTCAGCTCTTCAGCTCAAGGCAAGTGTTCTACCACTTGAGCTACAGTGCCACTTCTGGTTTTCTAGTGATTAACTGGAGATAAGAGTTTCATGGACTTTCCTGCCTGGGCTGGCTTTGAACTGTCACCCTCAGATCTCAGCCTCCTGAGTAGCTAGGATTATAGGCGTGAGCCACCAGTGCCCAGCTACATCTTTTTTATGTTACTAACATAGCCTTGACAATTATTTGTGCCAGGTAATTACAAAGCTATCTGAGCTTTGCATCCTTGGTGAAAACCATAGTTTCAAGTTTCTGTTAGCCATCCTCTAGCACAAGGCAGTTCCAGATGTGGTCAACAGTATTCACAAATTCTTTTCATGCTTGCAGGTTCCAGAAGGCAGTTTTGTCAGAGCTGGGGAATGATAACAGATATTGGGTCTTGATTATAAAAGGATTCTGAACATCTCTTCACAGTGCCTGGAATAAAGACAGGTACAACTGAAAGGCAAGATGGACTACAGCCACTCATCTGACCAAAGCAAGAGTAATCACCACAGCTTTCGTTCCATCCTATCTTGGCTTCTGGGTGTAGAGTAGTTAAAGCTAGCAATAGAAATGGATGTTTTCTCCTATCTGGCCAAGGCTGTTGGCATCAACAGAGTAAGAGCAGATATGAAACAAAACTTATTGCAAGAGCAGCCCACAACCTCAGCCAGAAGCAGTCCTCTTCAGCTTTTTGATGCAGTGACCATTTTAGGAACTACAGGAGAATTTTCTTGTTTTGGTCATGGTGGAGATTAAACCCAGAGCCTTGTTCATTG
This sequence comes from Dipodomys merriami, assembly GCF_024711535.1. Lineage (NCBI taxonomy): Eukaryota > Metazoa > Chordata > Mammalia > Rodentia > Heteromyidae > Dipodomys > Dipodomys merriami. The sequence continues at coordinate 2,029,037 of NW_027203115.1, read as the reverse complement.
CTAGGCAAGCACTCTACTACTGAGCTATAAGCTATAACTCCATCACTGGAAGAGGATTTTTTTTTTTTTTTTTTGGTCAGTCATGGTGTTTGAACTCTGGGCCTGGGCACTGTCTGTCCCTCAACTCTTCAGCTCCATGTGAGCCACAGTGCCACTTCCAGTTTTCTGGTGGCTAATTGGAGATTGGCGTCTCATGGACTTTTCTGGCCTGGCTGGCTTTGAACCATGATCATCAGATCTCAGCCTCCTGAGTAGCTAGGATTACAGGCGTGAGCCACTGGGACCTGGCTGTAAGAGGAATTTTATATGATGGGAACTATTCTAACCTCAGAACTTCATTGCAGGCATTTCTGTATTCTAATGCTAGATCTATTATCTTTGGAAAAAGGGGGTCCAAGTGTTAGCTTCCAAGTAGTCTCCTTAATGTGATATTTCAGTGGGACTAAGAGACTTCTAATTCTGCCATATTCCCCAGTGGTTATTTGGCTATATGGAAGTTGTTTATGCTCCTGGCCAACTATGACCTATTTTAGGAGTCTTGTAAGAAGAAAGAATGTTCTATATTTCTCTGAAATATATGGATTTACACCTAAGTAACTAAAAAAGAGATAATAAGAAACATAGACTTCACTAAAGTACAGACTGAGTACAGTATCCTCTATATGTACAACATATAGAAACATTGTAGCCTTAAGTCTCAGAAGGAAAATGGGAAAAGGGTATTTAGCTGATTCTTTGATGAATGAGCTTCTGGTAGAGGTGTAGACCACTAGTTCTTTTTTTTTTTTTTTCTGCCAGTCCTAGGGTTTGAACTCAAAACCTAGGCACTCTTCCTGAGCTTTTGTGCTCAAGGCTAATACTAATACTCTACCACTTTAAGCCATAGCTCTATTTCTGGCTTTTTAATAGTTACTATGAAGATAAGCATCTTGTGGATATTCTTGCCTGGGTTGGCTCTGAACCACAACCCTCAGATCTCAGCCTCTTGAGTAGTTAGGATTACAGGTGTGAGCCACTGGTGCCTGGCTATCAACAGTTCTTAAACAGAGTGTTGGACCACTTCAGAATTCACTGGATGGGAGTCTGTGAAATATATGCATTAGTTTGTGTTAAATGTATTTTCTTGGAAGACTCCAAAGGATTATACATCTTTCAAAAAAGGTAAGCCCCATAACTATGGATAACTCAGAAATGTCGGTGCAGACCACACATTCCTTTACAGTTTGTATTCATTCCTGTAGTGCCTTTCAAGCATTGAGCCCAGTGCTCATTGTTCAATATTGCCTCTGTGTGACCTGCAGCCCAGACAGATATGTAATATAAAAAGTTAATGAGTTGGTGAGCTTTGGTCTCAATGGATTGTTAATGACTTTAGTAAGTACTTACATATATATAAAATGATAAACTATGCCCTACAGCAGAGAAACTCAGGAAAATTTTGTTTATTGGTAAATTCTAGATACATTTATTGTCCATAAACTATGGATTTTATTATTTTTTAGTGAATGTCATTTATTGCCTGCATGCATACAAACTAATGAATTCTCAACATTTTCTTATTGATGTCATGAAGGAGTCTTAGTTACTAAGATATCATTAATAAGGAAATAATAATGTTTTGGTATTGACGGGTGAAGAGTCACATATTACTCCCTAAGCTAGTTATGATCTGATACTAATATTTCAATTGGCCTTGTTCCAAGATGACCAATCATTTATCTCCATAAGCCAATGGCTGCTCACAGTAGTAGTAGTAGTAGTAACCAAAGTTTGTGTGCTAGGTGTTCAGAAAGAAGGGAGTCAGTATATACAAAGTTTCTACATTCTATTTTTTGGGGGGTCCGGTCATGGGGCCTGAACTCTGGGCCTGGGCACTGTCTCTCAGCTCAAGGCTAGCGCTCTACCACTTGAGCCACAGGGCCACTCCCAGCTTTTTCCTTTTTGCTTATGTGGTGCTGAGGAATTGAACCCAGGGCCTCAGGCATGCAAGGCAAGCGCTCCACCACTGAGCCACCTTCCCAGCCCCTCTACATTCTATTCTTTGAAGGAGAAAGATAAAAACGGCCTGGTGGCTGAGCCTAGTTGTTATACACCTGTAATCCCAGTAATCAGGCTTCAGAAGGAGGGCACTAGTTTGAGGCTAGCCACACTACAAGACCCTGACTCTAAACATCAACAACAACAAAAAGATACAATACTTCTCCCTTTGTTGACTCCATCTCCTCTTATGCATAGGCTATTTCAGGTTGGTGTCCAGAAATATTAGAGAAAATTACATGAAAAAAATAGGATTTCTATATGAAAGAAAGGCAAGATTGCCAGTGTTAAAAAAAAAAAAAAAAAAGTACCCTTGACTTTGAAGGTTGATTGTGATAAAGGAAATGTGCTGGAGGGTAGTGAGGATAGCAGCCTGCCATGTGGGCAGTGAAAAGTCTCATTAGGTTAAATATAAAATTTGATTGTTTTAAAAGTGTCATACTTTGGGCTGGGAAGCTAGCTCAGTGGTAGAGTGCTTGCCTTGCATTCATGAGGCCCTGGTTTGATTCCTCAGCACCACATAAGCAGAAAAAGCCAGTAGTGGCACTGTGGCTCAAGTGGTAGAGCGCTAGCCTTGAGCTAAAGAGCTGAGGGACAGTGCCCAGGCCTAGAGTTCAGGCCCCATGACTGGCAAAAAAAAAGTGTCTGTTGATGAAGAACAGAAATAGATTTCTTTCAGTTCTGGAGGCTGAGAAGTCCAAGTTCAGAGTCTCTGCATCCAAAATGTTACCTGGTTGCATCATTCCTCCGAGAGGAGGACTGCTGTGTCCTTAGTGGCAAAATGTGTGACTGGGCGAGTGAACACTCACTCCAGCCTTGAGCTCCATTCCCATGATTCAGTAACCCTCCTAAAGGATGCATCTCTTAGTACTGTTGTATTGGCAATTAAGTTTTTGATACAAGTTTTAAGGAGACCCATCATCAAAACCATAGCACCCAGGCATGGAGGCACATATTTGTAATCTAAGCATTCAGGAGCAGAGGCAAAGGATCTTGATTTTGAAGTCAGCCTAGGCTAAATAGCAAGATCCTGTTCCTAAAGACAAAAGAAACAAAAATGGTATTTGAGTTTGTTAAGACATTTTCATAGGTTTTTCTTGGTAATGATGATACTGGGCTCACTGTGCATGGTTCTAAGTGTTCTCCTACTAAACTGTATCCCACTAAGCACTTCTATAGATTTTGTTTTTTTTCTTTTTTCTTTTTGTCAGTCATGGGGCCTGAACTCTGGGCCTTAGGCGCTGTCCCTCAGCTCTTCTGCTCAAGGCTAGCGCTCTACCACTTGAGCCACAGCTCCACTTCCAGTTTTTTCTGCTTATGTGGTACTGAGGAATCAAACCCAGGGCCTCATGCATGCAAGGCAAGCACTCTACTACTGAGACACCTTCTCAGCCCCTTCTTTAGATTTTATGAAGTTCTAAAATCATAAAAAGGAAGTGGTCGTGTTTTTTGCTTTTTCAGTAGTTGGTGGCCTAATAGAGAAATACATGCTATTGGAGGTAGAAAAGGCTTGCAGGAATGGGGATGTGGCTTAGTGCATAGAGCACTAGCCTAGCCTGTTACAGGCCTGGGTTTAATCTCTGGCACCACAGATAGTTGAGAGAAGAAAAGGATGATAGCTGGGAAATCAGATCTTAACTCTATTTCCAGTATGGTGATAATGTGATGTCACTGTTAAGAACATAGAATAAATAGCCGGGCGCTGGTGGCTCACGCCTGTAATCCTAGCTACTCAGGAGGCTGAGATCTGAGGATCGCGGTTCAAAGCCAGCCCGGGCAGGAAAGACCGTGAGACTCCTATCTCCAATAAACCACCAGGAAAGCGGAAGTGGCGCTGTAGCTCAAGTGGTAGAGCGCTTGCCTTGAGCTGAAGAGCTGAGGGACAGTGCCCAGGCCCAGAGTTCAAGCCCCACGACCGACAAAAAAAAAAAAAAAAAAAAAAAAGAACATAGAATAAATAAAATGTACCAGAGGAATAAGGAAGAATGGTAGACTTGATACTTTAAAAATCAGCTCTTAAAAATTAACACTCGGGATAAAAGCCCGCAAAGTTTCTGTAGAAAGAATAAATGAGTGTCACTGGAATTCAATCTCATACATAAAACCTTTAACCAACGCCATCCATAATATTGTAGATTAAGGGACTCTCCAGGTTTTTCTTGGTTGTGGATATAGATGTCAGATTCCTGGGGAACCTTGTAGTTTTACATGATTTAGCTTTTCTACTTGAGAATAAACATTCAGTATTGCCTGATTCCTATTCCAAAAATAACTGGAGATGAGGACAAGGCAAATGACTGATGCTAACAGGCTCTCATTTTGCTTTCCTTATTCTGAGTTTGAGATGGGACCTCAGAATAGCTTTGAGGACGTAGTTTATGTAGTTTGGTTAGAGGACTAGTGATGGTGGCAGATGCTTTTTTGGCTTAGAAACTTCCCTGGCTTTAGTATTCACAAGGACAGGAGGCTGCTTTATCATAATGAAGTGGGAGATGGAAGTAATGGATGGGGGAAAGGATTCTGGAAGGAACGTCAGGCTGGTGATACATACCTGTAATCTTAGTACTCAAGCTGAGGCAGGAGGATCAAGAATTCAAAGACAGCCAGGCATTGATGGCTCACAACCATTGTCATAGCTACTAAAGAGGCTGAGGGGCTGGGAAGGTGGCTCAGTGGTAGGGCACTTGCCTTGCAAGCCTGAGGCCCTGGGTTCAATTCCTCGGCACCACATAAGCAAAAAGAAAAAAGCTGGAAGTGGCGCTGTGGCTCAAGTGGTAGAGCGCTAGCCTTGTGCTGAAGAGCTGAGGGACAGAGCCCAGGCCCAGAGTTCAGGCCCCACCACCAGACCAAAAAATAAATAAATAAAAATAAATAATAAATAAAGAGGCTGAGATTTGAGGGTTGAAGTTTGAAGCAAGCCCTTGCAGGAAAGTCCCTGAGACTTATCTCCAATAAACCACCAAAAGGGGAGAAGAAAGCTAGTAATGGAGGTGTGGTTCCTGTGGTAGAGTACTAGCCTTAAGTGAAAAAATGAAGGGACAGCATTCTGGCCCTAAGTTCAAACTAACATACATGAAGGCCGTCTGGGAACTGGTAGCTTACACCTGTAATGCTAGTTACTCAGCTGAGATCAGAGGATCCCACGTTAAGGCAAACTTGGAGAAAAGTCTATGAAACCTCAACCAGCAAAAAGCCAGAAATGGGGCTGGGAATGTGGATTAGTGGTAGTGTTTGAAGCCCTGGGCTGGATTCCTCAGTACTATATACACAGAAAAAGCTGTAAGTGCTAAGGTAAAGTGCTAGTCTTGAGCAAAAGAAACTCAGGGACAGTGTCCATACCCTGAGTTCAAGCACCAGACTGGCAAAAAAAAAAAAAAAAAACAGAAATGGAATTGTGGCTCAAGCCCCAGCGCTCGCGCGCACTCCCTCACCCCCATACACACAGCCTGTGCTATGTATGTCAAGTGCTAGATAAACCTTGACATATGTTAGATAAAACTTGTCTGTTATATCAGCCACTCAGAACCTTCATCCCTATTTCATAGGAAGGTTATAGATGCAGGCTTTTCTAAGGTTACCCAGTAACCCCAAAATGGGGCTATATTTTCTTTTTTTTTTTGCCAGTCCTGGGGACTGAACTCAGGTCCTGGGCACTGTCTCTGCGTTTCTTTTGCTCAAAGCTAGCACTCTACCACTTGGGCCACAGCGTCACTTCCGACTCTTTCTGTGTATGTGGTACTGAGGAATCAAACCCAGGGCTTCATGCATGCTCAGCAAGCACTCTACCGCGAAGCCTCATTCCCAGGGCTCTCTTCCCCTTCTTGAAACAGTCCCACCACGTAGCCTAGGTGGGACTCAAACCCACATCCTTCTTCCTCAGCCTTGGGAATGCTGGGATTACCAGCGTGCATCACCACACGTGGTTCCAATGCAGTATCTTTGTGAGACTTTATTAGGTAGGCCTTAACAACCGGGGAGCTCAGACGTGGAAACTTTAAAACGTGGGGAATTTCAGTAAGGCAATGAATGAAGGCTAAAGATTTCTCTTTGTAGATGAAAAGATTTTAACTCACGGTGAAGCTGCATCCGGGACAGTCAGAGCAAAACAAAAAGTATGGTCCGCTGTCTTAACAAAGGAGCCTAGAGCCCAGACCAGGCCCCGAGTGATGACGCCGCGCGCCGGTCCGGAACTGACGTCACTCCAGCACCCGCCGCTTCCGGTCCGCGTGAGTGCGCGCCTCGCGCCGGGGGCGGCCTGTGCTGGAGACTGGTGTGCGTGCTGTGTGTGGTGCTGTTGTCCGCAAGTTCCCCTCCCTGCTCCAGGACCATGGCCACCGACTCGTGGGCCCTAGCGGTGGACGAGCAGGAGGCGGCTGTCAAGTCGGTCAGTGGCTTCTGGAGGGGAAGCTGTCTCAGGGACCGGGCGGACACGGTGGGAGCTGGGGGAGCCCGCGAGTTGCCCAGGCCGGCGCCCGGGAGGCCCTCGTGGGGTGCCGCGGGCGGACACTGGGTCAGCACCTGCTCCTTCGGCGAAAGAGACAAGACCACGCTTTGTATCTTCATCTGGGCCAAAGACCGTCCTGCGGCAAATCTGTCCGCGCTGTGTAGGCTTTGTTTCCTCTGTTGCACCTGTTACTCCGTGACGGTTGTAAGGAAGATAAGTTTAGATTCCTTTTCATTAATGGGTGACATTTCTTTTGAGTGTTATGGTGCTGCTTTGTATCTAACAGTTTTTTTTTTTAATTTTTTGTTGTTTATTTCGGTCGTGGGCCTTGAACTCGGGTCCTTAGCTTCTCTCAAGGCTATAGAGCTCTACCTCTTTTAGCCACAGCGCCACTCCCGGTTTTCTGGCGTTTAGATGGAGATTAGATTCTCACAGACTTTCCTGCCCCGCCTAGCTTTGAATCACGATCCTCAGATCTCATTCTAAATAGCGAGGATTACAGGCGTGAGCCACTAGCACCCGGCTTTCTAACAGTTCTTAAATCTACGTTTAAGGAGGTTGGAAGTTTGTAGCTCTGCAGAATAAAGATTCTGTTTTAACGTTTCAGTCATCTGCAGATGTTAAGAAGGAGGTACTTACAAGTTGTTTCATTGATGTATCAAGTGATATTTAGTGTCATATATCGGTTGAAAGACTATTCAACCGAAAGGTAATTGCAGCATAAACTGGCTTTTTAGTGTGTGCCGGTACCCAAGATTAAACTTGTCCTGGGTTTCTGAGTCTAACTTGACTGGCTTGCACTTCAGCCACACTTCCAATTCTGTCATTTTGCTGGTTAATTGGCAATACGAGTCTTTCAAACTTCTTTGAGGCTCACCCTGAACTGCCATCCTCCAGGAATCAGACTCCTGAGTAGCTAAGATTACAGGCATGAGCCACCTGCATCCAGCCAACTGTGGCTTTTAAAAGACCTGAAGTTTAGGTTTGTTTGGTGATCATAGTCTGTTTTAAAGTTGCAAATCATATATAACTTTTCAGTGCTGAAATTACATTTCTTGGCATATTCAGTAATGTCAGTATTAGGGAGCTAAGGCAGGAGAATTCCAAGTTGTAGGCCAACCTGGCTTCTTGTGGAGACCTTGTATACAAAAAAAAAAAAAAAGTTTGTGGAGAACTTGTATCCAAAAAAAAAAAAGTTACATTTTTTTCTCCAGTATGGTTATTGCTAGTTTTTCAATAGCTATTTGAAATGGATTAAGCCTAGGGAAGTGTAGGTAGCAACACTTTGCAGTTTTGTTAGGAAGGCAAATCAGGTACTTTTTTTTTTTTTTTTGTGAGCTGGATATTAAGAGAACAAGTCATTTTTTTGTTTGTTTGTTTGTTTTTTGTTTTTTTTTGGGTCCGGTCGTGGGGTCTGAACTCCGCCTGGGCGCTGTCCCTCAGCTCAAGGCTAGCACTCTACCACTTGCGCCACAGCGCCACTTCTGGCTTTTTTCTTATGTGGTGCTGAGGAATCGAACCCAGGGCCTTGAGCATGCAAGGCAAGTGCTCTACCACTGAGCCACCTTCCCAGCCCCAGAACAAGTCATTTTTAAAGGCAGAGCTGGAGGTTAAAAGTGGAGAGAAGGTACCAAAATGCTGGACTTGTTGCTGGGTGCTGGTGGCTCACACCTGTCATCCTAGCTACTCAGTAGGCTGAGATCTAAGGGTCCTGGTTCAGCACCCAGGAAAGTCCACGAGACTCATTTCCAGTTAACCAGCAAAAAGCTAGAAGTGGAGGTGTGACTCAAATGGTAGAGTGGTAAAAGTTTCTCCTCCCCCCCCCTTTTGGTGCCAGTCCTAGGGCTTTAGCAGGGGGTTTGAGTGCTGTTGCTTAGCTTTTTTGTTCAAGGGTAGCACCCTACCATGTAAGCCATGCTATATTTTGGCTTTTTTGGTGGTTAATTGGAGATAAGAATTTCTTGCCCAGGCTGGCTTCAAACCGTAATTCCCAGATCTTAGCTTTTTGAGTATTGATGATTATGGGTTTGAGCCACGACTCAGATAAAACTTTATTTTTATTCCTATTCAGATGAACAATTTGCAGATCAAGGAAGAGAAAGTCAAAGCAGACACTAATGGTGAGTCATTAAACTAGTAACTGCAGGCTGGTATTAGTTTGCTTTCAATTTGTTCTCACAGCTGCAGGGAGCCAAGGAGCTTTCCTCTAGTATAATGTGGCAAGCAGCAGACCCCTAAATTAGGATTCATTCTTTTATTATTATTTTGTTGGTGTACAAAGGAGTTGCCATTCAACAAAGCAGTTTATGGATACAATCACCTTGAACAATATCACCTCTTTCCTCATTCACTCCATCCCTCCCAACCACATTCCTTCCCTTAGAGGTTCATTCTTGAAGAGGGGCTTTAAGGATTATCATTAGATTGTTCCACTTCTGTTTACTTGATATTTATTAGCTTAAAAAAAAAAACCTGGGCTCAGAAATGAGGAGTAAGGGCTGGGAAGGTGGCTCAGTGGTAGAGCGCTTGCCTTGCATGCCTGAGGCCCTGGGTTCGATTCCTCAGCACCACATAAGCAAAAAGAAAAAAGCCAGAAGTGGCGTTGTGGCTCAAGTGGTAGAGCACTAGCCTTGAGCTGAAGAGCTGAGGGACAGTGCCCAGACCTAGAGTTCAGGCCTGACCCCAAAAAAAAATGAGGAGTAAAAAATAGAAAGCATCTTTTCCATGCTGCTCTAATGATTACCCTATACCATGCCCATTTATGTTCATATGTTGTATCTACCACCAACAAACTGCCACAAAACTGGGTGGTATGAACCATGGCAGCTTGGACTTTTGGGAGGCCAAATGACCAAGATAGAGGTATTGGCTTCTGAGGGCCTTGAGGAAGACTCTCCTTAGTGTCTCCCCTGACTTCCCAGTGGTTTATTGGCAGTCTTTGGTGTTCTTGAATTGTATCCTGTTACTCCAATCTCTGATATTGGCCTTCAGAAAATGTCTCACATGGCGTTTTCACAAATATCTCCTTACCTTTCCCCTTCCCCTTTTTTTGGAGGGTGGGGAGGTGTGGGTTGGACTCAGATCCTCAAACATGTTAGGTAAGTTCTTTGCCACTGAACTATATCTCCAGCACTAACTTCCCCTTTTTATAAGGATTCAGTCTTGTTGGAATAAAGCACATGCTAATGTTTAGCTTTATTGATTATATCTGCAGTGACCCCATTTTCAGATAAGGTAACATTCTGATGTATTGGAGATTAAGGTCTACACATACAAATTTTAGGAGGGACACAGTTCAACTCAACACTACCCCATTATATCAGTAACACACTTTCAATTTTTAATATTCTTTAAATGTTTCTTTATGCAAAGCATATACAAATATAGAATCTCATTATTTCTACCCCTCTCTCCCACATTTTCCCTTCTTCCTACCGAAGAGTGGCATGAATAGTATGACATAGTGTACTTGCTTTTCTCACTTAACCATAATCTTTCTCAAACTTTTCATATTAGTATGTACCATTCTCTTCATTTTTGTTGTAACTGCATAGCATTGTACTATGTTGATATGGTGTAATTTATTTGATCACTCAGCTATTAATAGATTCTTTTGCAATTATATACAGTGCTTCTTGGCTCACCTCTATAATCCTAACTACTCAGGAGACTGAGATTTGAGGATCCAGGTTCAAAGCCACCCTGGGTAGGAAAGTTTGTGAGACTCTTCAAATAAGCACTAGAAAACCAGAAGTAGGACTGTGACTCAAAGTGGTAGAGCTCTAGCCTTGAGCAAAAATGGTCAGGGACAGTGCTCAGGCCCTGAGTTCAAGCCTCACAATGGACAAAAATAAAAAATGTTTTCACATATGTACCATGTGTACAATAAATTCTCCAAAAACAGATTTGGTAGATCATGGCTAAAATTTTTTACTTAAATACTTTCTAGAAATAAAATCCATGAAAGAAATGCCAAATATTTACATTTGGGTCACTTGAAAAAGTTCTAGTGTTTACATTGTCCCATCTTTTAAAAGTTGTTTTAATAGTTGCCTTTCTGAAAGTATTTACCTTTCTGATGACAACTACTTTCTTGTGTAGGTGTTATCAAAACCAGCGCTCCTGCAGAGAAGACAGATGAAGAGGAGAAAGGTAGTACTCTTTGAAACCCTATGGCAAGAGACAGTGTTACCCAGGATTTATCTTCCTAGCTCCAGAGGCATGAGATCGGGAAGTTGAGGGGAACTCAGCAAAGCAGGTTGAGAAGGAGCAGTCAGTGAAGTAGAATAAGAATTGAGTGTGTAGTCTTCCGGACACTAGAGGAAGTGTCAAAAGTAGGGTGTAGCCCTGCGTAGGAGGCTCACACATGTAATCCTAGCTACTCAGGAGGCTGAGATCTGAGGCTAGGGAGTCAAAAGTTCTAAAACTCTTTGTCTTCAATAAACTATCCAGTATAGGCTGGAAGTGGTTCTTTGGCTCAAGTGGTAGAGCTCTTGTCTTGAGCAGAAGGAGCTTAGGGACAGCACTAAGGCCCTGAATTCATGCTTCAGGACCAGGGGGAAAAAAAAAGTGAAGTCAGTTAAGGCAGTATAGTACATGAGGCTCTTTTTTTTTTTTTTTTTTTTTTCCTTTTTGGTTGGTTGTGGGGCCTGAACTCTGGGCCTGGGTGCTATCCCTCAGCTCTTCAGCCTGAGGCTAACATTCTACCACTTGAGCCAGAGTGCCACTTCCAGCCTTTTCTTATGTGGTGCTGAGGAATCGAACCCAGGGCCTCATGCATGCAAGGCAAGCAGTCTACCACTAAGCCACCTTCTGAGCCCTACATGAGACTCTTATCTCCAGTTAAGTACCACAAAGCCAAAAGTAAAACTGTGGCTCAAATGATAATGTGCTAGCCTTGAGCAGGAAAGCTCAGGTACAGTGCCCAGGCCCTCAGTTCAAACCTTAAGACTGGCATAAAGAAGAAAAAAGTAATCAAAATAGATTGATTTGATGATATGGACATAACTTATTGGTAAGCTTGATTAGGGCTATTGGTGAGGGCTATTGAAGTGGGAAGGTTAAAACAGACCAAAAAAAAAAAAAAACATTGAACAGAGAAAGGAAGGTGAGGAAGTGAGATGAGATTAGCCAGCTCTTTTAGCAATGTTCAGAAAGGGGAGTAGTGAAATAGGATAGTAGCCGGATGGGAATGTGGGATAAAGGAGGAAGGTTTACAAAGGTAAAAGTATATATATATATATATATATATATATATATACCACTTCACATGCTGGTGGCTGAAAAGTCTGTGGGACTCCATCTCCAAAATAACCAAAAAAAAAGCCAGGCTCTAGGCATGTCTCAAATAGTAGAGTGCCAGCCAAGCAAAGCAAGTAAGAGGCCCTAAGTTGAAACTCTGATACTGGCAAAAATAAAATACTATTAAAAAGAAAAAAACTTGAAATGAAGAAAAAGTATAAATGGAGGTTTGGGAAACAGAATGAATGAGTGGATTATAAAACAGGAAGTCTTACTGAGCAGCTCAGCCCATGTGAGTTAAAGAGAGATCTATTAGTGTTTCCTCCAGCTATGCTTGACTGCCCAGGTGCTGGTGCAGAGATGAAGAAGAAGCACTTTCATAAGAGGCGGGATTGCCCAGTGAGTTGAAAGAAGTCTACTGTTTTCTCCCTGACAGAGGACAGAGCTGCACAGTCTTTACTCAATAAGCTGATCAGAAGCAACCTTGTGGATAACACAAACCAAGTGGAAGTCCTGCAACGGGATCCCAACTCCCCACTCTACTCAGTGAAGTCTTTTGAAGAGCTTCGCCTGTGAGTATTCATTGCTTTGAAAGGCTCTTTATTCCCATTGTCCCTCTCCTATAAAACAGCATCTAAGAAGTATTATAGGAATTTTACTTTTGTTTTAAAATTTTGTTTACTTCTTTGAGTAGATAATAAACCACATGATTCAAAAGTGAAAAAGTATGTACAAGTTCTCAGTGATCAGCTCCCACTTTTTTGGCTATCCTGTTCTCTGGTTGGTAGAGGTGTAGTTTTTTTAGTGCTGGTCCTATGGCTTGAATTCAAGGCCTGTAGACTGCCCCTGAGCTTTAGCTCAAGGCTGGTTCTCTACTACTTCTGGCTTTTTTTGAGTGGTTAGTTGGAGATAAAAGCCTCACAGACTTTACTGCCAGGACTGATTTTGGAATGCAGTCCTCAGATCTCAGGCCTCCTGGGTTGCTAGGAATGTAGACATTAGCCACTAGCACCTATCTAGATATTTCTTTTGTTATTTGTTTTGTGCTATAAATTAATAAGTACTACTCTTTCTGTATCCAGGAAAAACTTGTTACTCAAGGCCAACCAGATTTGTGGATCTGCTGAAAGAACTAATTTCTTTTTCTTTTTCTCTTCTTTTTTCTTTTTTGCCAGTCATGGGACTTGAACTCAGAGCCTGGGCACTGTCCCTGAGGTTTTTTTTGTTTTTGTTTTTGTTTTTGTTTTTTTTGTCGGTCGTGGGGCTTGAACTCTGGGCCTGGGCGCTGTCCCTCAGCTCTTCAGCTCAAGGCGAGCACTCTACCACTTGAGCTACAGCGCCACTTCCGGTTTTCTGGTGGTTTATTGGAGATAGGAGTCTCACAGTCTCTCCTGCCCGGGCTGGCTTTGAACCGCGATCCTCAGATCTCAGCCTCCTGAGTAGCTAGGATTACAGGCGTGAGCCACCAGCGCCCGGCTGTTTTTGTTTATTTTTTTATTTTATTTTATTTTTTTGTCAGTTGTGGGGCCTGAGCTCTGGGCGCTGTCCCTGAGCTCTTCAGCTCAAGGCTAGTGGTCTACCACTTGAGCCACAGCGCCACTTCTGGCTTTTTCAGCTTATGTGGTGCTGAGGAATCAATCCAAGGGCCTCATGCATGCAAGGCAAGCACTCTACCCCTGAGCCACCTTCCCAGCCCCCCTGAGTTTCTTTTGCTCAAGGCTAGCACTCTCCCTTGAGCCATAGTGCCACTTCTGGCTTTTTCTGTGTGTGTGGTACTGAGGAATCAAACCTAGGGCTTCATACTTGCTAGTCAAGCAATCTACCACTAAGCCACCTTCCCAGTCCCAAAAGAACAAAGTTCTTTAGGAAAGGAAAGTATTCTGTATTCTATGAATCATATTAATCTAGTTGCAGATTAAGATTTAAGAGGGAAAGATGATAATTTGGCTTGAGTTTAGATGTCATTTTTTTATTAGCTTATGTTAGTGTACAAGAGAGGTTTCACTGTGACATTTCCCATGTGTACAATGTATCAACCATACCCCTTTCATTACTATTCCTTATTATACTTCTCACTTAAAATAGTTCAACAGGTTTATTCCATTTTCATAAATGCAAACACACTACTTTCACCAATCATTCTCTTTTACCCCACTTTGTTACCTCTTCCCCTTCTTAGTACTACCCCTAGTCTTTTTTAAGGCATTGATAAATAGCTGTTTTTGTTTGTTTTTTTTGAGCTGGTCCTGGGCTTGAATTTGGAGGCCAGGGGACTATCCTGAGCTTTTTTTGCTCAAGACTAGCACTCTATCACTTTTGAATTTTTTATTTTTATTTTTTATTTTTGAAGTTTACTGGAGATAAGAAGCTCATAGACTTTTCTTGCCTGGGCTGGCTTTCAACCATGATCTTCAGATCTCCAGTCTCGAAGTAGCTAAGATTATAAGTGAGCCACTGGTACCTGGTGATAGTTTGATTGAGGTAGAAACCATCATTTCTTGCAAGATACAGAGAAAGATAAGATTATAGGCCCCTTAAACAACCACAGCTTGAGAAACTCACCTAGTCTCTACCTTCCTCCTAGGAAGCCACAGCTTCTTCAAGGCGTTTATGCCATGGGCTTTAATCGACCATCTAAGATACAAGAGAATGCACTACCCATGATGCTTGCTGAACCGTAAGTACTGATCTAAGTGTGTACCTCTTCCAAAGCTGGCTTAACTAAAAATCTTCCACTAATAGTTCTTACTGTTTTCTGAGTATGAAAATGAGCCGTAGCTGGGTGTCAGTGGCTCGCACCTGTAATCTTAGCTACTGAGATCTAAGGATCACAGTTCAGAGCCAGCCTGGGCAGGAAAGTCTGTGAGACTCTTATCTCCAGTAAACCACTAGAAAACCAGAAATGGCGCTGTGGTTCAAGTGGTAGAGCACTCGCTTTGAGCTGAAGAGCACAGAGACAGCATCCAGGCCCAGAGTTCAAACCCCATGACCAACCAAAAAGAAAAGAAAGAAAGAAAGAAAATGAGCCGTTTGGGAGAAATACGTTTCTTCAAGAAAATAGCTTGGACAAGTGTAGAGAGGGTCAGATGAATTTGGACATGGCTTCCATCTTCCTCACTTAACAGTTAATGTTAACTGATAAATTAATATTTCATGCAGTTTTTTATTTTTTATTTTATTTATTTATTTTTTTGTCAGTTGTGGGGTTTGAACTCTGGGCTTGGGCACTGTCCCTCAGCTCTTCAGCTCAAGGCAAGCGTTCTACCACTTGAGCTACAGCATCACTTCTGGTTTTCTGGTGGTTTATTGGAGATAGGTGTCTCACGGTCTCTCTTGCCCGGGCTAGCTTTGTACCGCAATCCTCAGATCTCAGTGTCCTGAGTAGCTAGGATTACAGGCGTGAGCCACCAGCACCCGGCATTTCATGCAGTTTTTAAAGTTTGACTTTTAAATTTTAATTGTATTTTTTTTTTTTGCCAATCCTGAAGCTTGAACTCAGGGCCTGGAACTGTCCCTGAGCTGCTTTTTGCTCAAGACTAGCAATCTACCACTTGAGCTACAGCACCATTTCTGGCTTTTTCTGCTTATGTGGTACTGAAGAATCAAACCCAGAGCTTTATGTATGCTAGGCAGCACTCTTTTTTTTTTTTTTTTTTTTTTTTTTTGTCGGTCGTGGGGCTTGAACTCTGGGCCTGGGCGCTGTCCCTCAGCTCTTCAGCTCAAGGCGAGCGCTCTACCACTTGAGCTACAGCGCCACTTCCGGTTTTCTGGTGGTTTATTGGAGATAGGAGTCTCACGGTCTCTCCTTGCCCGGGCTGGCTTTGAACCGCGATCCTCAGATCTCAGCCTCCTGAGTAGCTAGGATTACAGGCGTGAGCCACCAGCGCCCGGCTTAGGCAGCACTCTTATCACTAAGCCACATTCCCAGCCAGATTTTGAAAGTTTTAAGATCTACCAAAAAAGTATAAATAGACTGGCATCGATGATTCATGCCTGTAATCCTAGCTACTCAGGAGGCTGAGATCTCAGGATCGCGGTTCAAAGCCAGCCTGGACAGGAAAGTTCGTGAGACTCTTTAATTTCCAATAAACCAATAGAAAACCAGAAATGGTGCCGGAGCCTGCCAGCAACAAAAGGGAATCCTGAATTAGGGGGCGAGGATGTAGTATAAAATAAAGACATAAGACAAAGGATGGGGTCGGGAGGTCTGCAGCTCAAGACTGCAGCCCCGTTTATTTTATTTATTTATTTTTTTTTGGGTCCGGTTGTGGGGCCTGAACTCTGGGCCTGGGTGCTGTCCCTCAGCTCTTCAGCTCAAGGCTAGCACTCTACCACTTGAGCCACAGCGCCACTTCCGGCTTTTTTTCTTTTTGCTTATGTGGTGCTGAGGAATCGAACCCAGGGCCTCATGCATGCAAGGCAAGTGCTCTACCACTGAGCCACTTCCCAGCCCAGCCCCGTTTATTTTTAACTTTCCCTAATATATACTATTAGAAGTCAAGAGGTAACATAAGGTTACAATAGCCCAGAAAAACAAGGAAAATTTCAGTAAAAACAGAGTGCAGTAAAAACAAGACAACTGGTAAAAAGTAAAACTCTGTTGACATAGTAAAGCAATCCCGGGCACCTGGTGTTTTTTAAGTAAGCCAGTTTTTTGTACGTGCCTTTAAGTGAGCACTGGGGTCAAGATGAATTTTAAACTTTACTGTCAGCTCCCAACAAAATGGCACTGTGGCTCAGGTGGTAGAGTGCTCTTCTTGATCTGAAGAGCACAGGGACAGCACCCAAACCCGGAGTTCAAGCCCCACGACTGACAAAAAATAAAGGTATAAAGAATAACACTAAGAGCATCTTTGTAGGTTTATCCTGCTGAAAATAAAGCACGAATCCAGTTGAGAGTGAGAACCCTACACACCCTTCCTTTACTCCCTCTGATCCCCTGTGAAGCTGTCTCTATCTTGAGATGGGTGTCATCCCCGCAGGTGTCTTTACACTGTATATGTGTCCTTAAGGCTCTGAAGGGTAGCTTACATATTTTAAATCTTAGAGAATTGGTGTCATACTTTATGAATCAAATTTTGGTAGTACTGGAATTTGAACTCAAGGCCTTGTACTTGTCAGGCAGGTACCACTTGAGCAGCATCCCTAGAAATTAGATTCTAATAAGGTCTTGTACTTAGTCCAGTTAAGTCTGGACCACTGTTAAATCTTCCTATTTAACACTTCCCACGTAGCTGGGCTAGCAGGTAGATACCAATGTGCTCAACTCTTTTTTATTTATTTATTTATTTATTTATTTTTTTTGTCGGCCGTGGGGCTTGAACTCTGGGCCTGGGCGCTGTCCCTCAGCTCTTCAGCTCAAGGCGAGCGCTCTACCACTTGAGCTACAGCGCCACTTCCGGTTTTCTGGTGGTTTATTGGAGATAGGAGTCTCACGGTCTCTACTGCCCGGGCTGGCTTTGAACCTCGATCCTCAGATCTCAGCCTCCTGAGTAGCTAGGATTACAGGCGTGAGCTACCAGCGCCCGGCTTTTATTTTTTATTTTTTTGTGCCAGTTGTAGGGCTTGAAGTTAGAGTCTGTCAGTGTCCTTCAGTTTGTTTTTGTTTTTTTCTCAAGGCTAGCACTCTACCATTTGAGCCATAGCTCTACTTCTGGATTTTTTAGTGGTTAGTTGAAGATGAGCGTCTGATTGACTTTCCTGCTTGTGCAGGCTTTAAACTGCAATCCTCAGATTCTCAACCTCCTGGGTAGCTAAGATTACAGGCATGAGCCTCCAATGCCTGACTTTTTCAGTCGTGGGACATGAATTCTGGGCCTGAGCACTGTCGTTCAGCTCTTTAGCTCAAGGCGAGTGTTCTACTACTTGAGCCATAGCACCACTTGTGGTTTTCTGTTAGTTTATTGGAGATAAGAGTCTGGGCTAGCTTTGAACCATGCTCCTTAGATCTCAGCCTCCTAAGTAGCTAGGATTACAGTTGTTGAGCCACCAATGCCTGGCTGCCTGGCATTTTTTATTTTGTTTTTTTTTTAAAGCAGTATCGGAGTTTGAACTCTCCCATTTGAACTCTCCCATTTGCTTGACTTGCTTACTCTGCTGACCTTCTACTACTTGAGCCATACTTCCAACTCTTTCTTTTAATGACCAAGAGAGCCACCTAGTCTCATGATTCTGAGCCACATGAAATAAAATGTGAAAGTTCCCTCAAAAACCTCCATATGAGCTAGGCGCCAGTGGTTCATGCCTGTAATCCTAGCTACTCAAGAGGCTAGATTTGAGGATTGTGGTTCAAAGCCAGCCTGGACAGGCAAGTCCATGAGACTCTTACCTCCAGTTAACCATCAGAAAATCAGAAATGGAGCTATGGCTTAAGTGGTAGAGTGCTCACATTGACTGAAATGCTCAGGAACAGCATTCACGTCCAGAGTTCAAGCCTCACGACTGACCAAAAAAAAGAAAAAACCCTCTATCTGAGTTGGTTTATTAAATTGTCCATAAAGATGGGAAAGGGGAATATGCAAAAGGATCAGAATCATTGAGATACGTTATGGATTGGCAGGAAAGGTCATCTGAGACTGCCTGATCAAGCTCTTACTCTGCACTCTTTATTTCCTTGAGATCCTTGGAGTGCAAAATTAGAGCACTCTAGCTGTCCTAGAGTCTGAAATGAAGGTTTTGTATGTGAATCCATCTAAAAAAGTCATTATTTCCCTTAAGATTTATGCTGTTTTTAACCAGCATACAAAATGTGTAGTTAGGGAACTAGCTCAGTGGCGGAACACTTGCCCAGCAAGTATAAAGTCCAGAGTTTGAGCCCTAGCACCACAATTTCTTTTTAAAAAGAAATATGTAAAATTTGTGCTTACTAGAGAAAACATAGATAATATAGACACACATAAAGGGAAATATATTCTTTCCATTCAGGAAAAAATACCTTGATACTTTATTATGTTAAATTAATATTAACATAGTTCCATTCTTCATTGTTCTAGCCCACAGAATCTAATTGCCCAGTCTCAGTCTGGCACCGGAAAAACAGCTGCCTTTGTCCTGGCCATGCTCAGTAGAGTGGAACCAGCAGACAGATACCCTCAGGTAAGAGTTTAGAAGTCTGTCTTGGCCTGCTTGCCCTAGGAAGCCTACACCACCTGGCCGGGGGCTAGTGAGAGATCTGACCATGGCTCAGGCAAAGTAGGCCAGTGTATCAGGCCCTGACCAGGTAAAATTTATTTGGAAACAGCAGCCTTCAACAGTGGCTTCCAAAGACCTCCACCAAGCCGGGATTCCCACCAAGTCCATGCTTCCCACCAAGACAGGATTTAACCTGGCCCAGAAACATGTGGTTCCCTGTAGACTTCAAGTGATAGTAACATCAACATATTTGGTCACGTTTCTCTTCCTTTATGATTTCTAGTTGGTTGTGATTTGTTTGTTTGTTTCTGAGACTAGAGTTCCAACTTGGTCTCTAGTGCTTGCCCATTGGCTGGCTCTCTACCACTTGAGCCATGCCTCTAACCCCTCATCTTTTGTGATTTCTCTGTCAGTGTCTGTGTCTCTCCCCAACATATGAGCTGGCACTTCAGACAGGAAAAGTGATTGAGCAAATGGGAAAATTTCATCCAGAACTAAAGCTTGCCTATGCTGTCCGTGGCAATAAACGTGAGTTAAAAGAGATGGAATCTAAGCTGTGTGCAAGGGGCAATGTGTCTTGGGTATTAGGGTTTGAAGATGTAATGATCATATTGAACTTTTTAGGTCAGTCTGGTCCTACAGCCCAGCTGCAATGCTTTTACCACATCTGTTTCAATACTTGCTAATGTGCTAACAGTGCCACTGGTCTTTTATCTCTCCACACATCCCCTTCATCTTGGGGATCAAACTCAAAACCTTTCACTTGTTAGGCAAGTTCTCCCCACTTCACTGTAACACCAGTTGCTTAAATACTCTTGGTTTTATACATAAACTTAACAAATTTACAAAAGTTAGTTGGCAGATAGTCCTTGTGGGTTCTTACTAACTTGTTCTACTAGTCCTGAGAGGATAGGCAGAGCTTTCCAGAACTTGCTTTGCCTTTGAAATACCCACAGAAAACATCTTGTTTCTACAGTGGAAAGAGGTCAGAAGATCAGTGAGCAGATTGTCATTGGCACTCCGGGGACTGTCCTGGACTGGTGCTCCAAGCTCAAGTTCATTGACCCCAAGAAGATCAAGGTGTTTGTTCTGGACGAGGCAGACGTGATGATAGCTACTCAGGGCCACCAGGACCAAAGCATCCGCATCCAGAGGTAGGAAGAACTGGGGCCAGGAAGAACTTGAAACTCCTCCTCCAACTTCTGTTGGGTTCTTGATGCTGGTACTTACTGCAGCATGTGTTCAGTGGGCCATTTCCTCATCAGCACTTATAACACTCCCAGCCTGGGTTGAGAAGGGAGACCCAGGCCCTAACCCAGCCTAGTGCCACCCTGGCTGTGTTCTTCCTCCCCCTTGCTAAGATGGGTCTGCCTCCAGCTCTTCATGCCTGTGAGGGCTGTAGTCTATGCAGGCCTTGATGGGAGGCTGGGTTTCTGTTCCTTCTGGTGAAGTTCTGGGGTCATCCAAAGTGCCTGGAGGACCTGGGTGCTGGTGGCTCACACCTGTAATCTTAGCTGCTCAGGGGACTGAGATGTGAGGATCACGTTTCAAAGGCAGCCTGGGCAGGAATGTCCATGGGACTCTTCTGCAGTTAACCACCCAAGAGCTGGAAGTGGCACTGTGGTTCAAAGTGATAGAGCACTAGCCTTGAGAAAAGAGCTCAAGGACAGCTCCTAGGCCCTGAGTTCAAGGCCCATCACTGACCAAAAACGATGCCTGGATGTCACCTTGCAGGATGCTGCCCAAGAACTGCCAGATGCTGCTTTTCTCTGCCACCTTTGAAGACTCAGTGTGGCAGTTTGCCCAGAAAGTGGTTCCAGACCCCAATATTATCAAACTGAAGCGCGAGGAGGAGACGTTGGACACCATCAAGCAGTATTACGTCCTGTGCAATAACAGAGATGAGAAGTTCCAGGCCTTGTGCAACCTGTATGGGGCCATCACCATCGCTCAAGCCATGATCTTCTGCCATGTGAGTAGAGCTGCAGGCCTGCAGGGGCTGCCCCACCCCTTCCTCAGCCTCTCCCTTGTCCAGCTGCACCTGACCAGATTCATGTGTGGACAAGAAAGGAAGGGTTTTGTGAGGATGGAGTAGACTGTGTCTTTATTTTAATCTAATTAGTTAGCATGCATTATAGCATGAGAGAGTGCCACTGTAACTATTCCATCCATGTGTATAATGCAGCTTGAACCAGTTCTTTTTCCTGTGCACGTGTGTGCATGTGCATGTGTGCTGGTACTGGAGCTTGAATTTAGGGCCTCAATCACTCAGGCTGATTGTTCATTGCTGGTGCTCTACTGCTTAAGTCATGCTTCTGTTCAGCATTTTGTTCATGAATTGGAGATGGAATCAGACTTTTCTGTCCAGGTCAATTTCAAACTACAGTTCTCTAGATCTCAGCCTCCTGAGTAGCTGGAGTTACAGGCATGAGCCACAGTGTGTAGATCCTTCCCTTTCATGTTTGATTTTATAGATTTTATAGTATATGTAAATATATATGATACTGTAAAATAAATAATCTATATTAAATAGTGTTTTTTTGTTGGTTTTGTTTTTTCTGGTCAGTTCTGGGGCCTGAACTCTGGGCCTGGGTGCTGTCCCTCAGCTCTCCATCTCAAGGCTAAAGCTCTACTGCTTGGCCACAGCACCACTTCCAGCTTTTTCTGCTTATGTGGTGTTGAGGAATCAAACCCAGGGCCTCAGGCATGCAAGGCAAGCACTGTACCACTACCACGGAGCCACCTTTCCAGCCCTAGATAGTCTTTTAATCTTCACACTTTAGTAAATGTTTGTAAAATTATTACCCAGGTGCTGCTGATGTATCAGATACATCAGGTTGGCCACATTTCCAGTAGAATCTGCCAAGTCAGATACAGTCCTTTATAAAGGTGCCATCATTTCTGAATTGTTCTCTCCATCCAGACCCGCAAAACTGCTAGTTGGCTGGCAGCAGAGCTCTCCAAAGAAGGGCACCAGGTGGCTCTGCTGAGTGGTGAGATGATGGTGGAGCAGAGGGCTGCCGTGATTGAGCGCTTCCGTGAAGGCAAGGAGAAAGTTCTGGTGACCACCAACGTGTGTGCCCGGGGTGAGCAGTGATGTCCTGGTGTGCCCGACCCAGGGAGGTGGTGAGGTTGGTGCGACATTCCTTTCTAGAACAGACTGAGAGAAACCAACAAAGACTCCAGGAGTGCCGCCCTGGTGCAAGTGGGCGTCCAGGCTCTGAGTGCTTGGGAGCAGTGCTCATCCTGGGCAGTGCCGGTGTTTAGCTGTGTGTCCACGTGCATGTGTGCAGCACACGTGCTTCACATTCTACAGGGGTCTTTGTAACACTGCTGTAAAGTTCTGTCCTCCCTCCATTTTGCCCAGGGACTGAATGTGCCCTTCTCTAGAGGTGGCCTGGCCCAGGTCCTTCCTCCTTTTGAAGTGGTTGTGTGGACTGAGGCCTGTGTCTCTGTCTTCCCCAACATGCAGGGATTGATGTTGAACAAGTATCTGTTGTCATCAACTTCGATCTTCCTGTGGACAAGGATGGGAACCCCGACAATGAGACTTACCTGCACCGGATTGGGCGCACCGGCCGCTTTGGCAAAAGAGGCCTGGCCGTGAACATGGTCGACAGCAAGCACAGCATGAACATCCTGAACAAAATCCAGGAGCATTTTAGTGAGTCCCTGGGGGTGCTGTGCCTGGTGCCCTTTTCAGTGGGCTGGGATGGGAGTGGGGAGAGGGGAGGTTTCCCCATGCCCATCAGCGAGGCTTCTGTCTCTGTGCACCTTCTCTCCCCTTCCCTCCTCCCATCTGTACATTCTCAGGGAACACTCCTGGGAGTTTGGGGCTCAGGGAGTGGAACGGCTGTTGCTGTGTGGCCAGGCTGCGGCCTGGAGCACTGACTGCTGATGTCAGTGATCAGGGCTCCAATGTCCCCTGCTCAGCCACTCTAGAGGCCTTCCTTTAGGGTTAGATGAAGGAATTCTGTGACCCTAAGTGTAACACCTTTCTGGGCAGAGACCTGTGTCTTGTAATGTCCCCATTCTATGTATCTAGGTGACTTGTGCTGTGTTGTCTTGGTTACTCCATGTTGGTTTCCCTTCAAATCTTTTTCCCCAGATAAGAAGATAGAAAGATTGGATACGGATGATTTGGATGAGATTGAAAAAATAGCTAACTGAGAAGCTGCACCAGTGAGTCGCTGGTGCTCACACTCGGCGCTGCCCAGCCCAGGAGACGAGTGCTTTCATGGCATCGGCCTTGACGGCACCTCAAAGACAAAGGCACGAGTAGAGAAGCTACCTACCTCATTCACAATTACGTTTGGACTTGACAAAATTTTGTGCAAATCTAGGGGAAAATCAGAGGAAACTTGCATTTTGGTAAATAATCTTCCCTCCTAAATCCAACAGCTCTTTTTGAGGTCACATTTTCCCTCTTTTTATAGTAATCTGTTTGCCCTATGATTGCTTTCCCGAAGACCTCTGCCTTCCCTCTAGCTGGGGTTTAGGATCATACTGCAGCCCTGCAGAAATTACATAGGTAGTTGTAGTTGGGAGAGACCACCAAGATAGTGTGTGGCTGGGCACCAATGGCTTACGCCTATAGTACTAGCTACTCAGGAGGCTGAGATCTTAGGATTGTGATTCAAAGGCAGCCTGGGTAGGAAAGTCTTCAATACTCATATCCAGTTAACCACCAGAAAACTAGAAGTGATGCTGTGGCTTAAGGAAGTACAGTGCTAGCCTTGAACAATAATGTTCAGGAACAGTGCCCAAGCCCTGAGTTCAAGCCCCATTGCTAAAAAAAAAAAAAAGAGAAAAAGACAAAGAAAAAAAAGGCGTGTGGCTCCCTGTTGTAGATGGAGTGAGGGGCTTAGGGCAGCGTCACCACAGACATCATCTCCTCCCTTGCTCTCCTCCCTCCTCTCCCCCCTGGCCCCCTTCCACAGTAGAACTGCTATGGATGTTTTCCCTGAGCTGAGGCCATCTTCCTTCTGGAATCCATACACATTCCAGCTGGTCGTTTTTACCTGTTCTCTGGGGCAGAAGCTAGCCCTTTTTCTCCCTGAGGAGCATCTTGGCTACTTTGGTATTCTTTGGATTGGGGAAAGAAACACAGAAGTCAACGCATCAACAGTTGTGTGAGAAAGATTGGTCTAACAGGGTTGCCAGATCCTTCGAGGATCAGGACCTGCCTTTTTCTTGTAGCTACTCTGAGCCTGGTATTCAACTGTAGCAGCCAGGAGACACTGAACGGTTGTCTGAACCATCTGGCCCTGTTAGTTGATTCTAATCACAGGGTATCATACCGTACCTGAAGCCAAGAAACATTTTGAAAAAGTTAAGACCAAACAAAACTAATTGTGTTATCCATAATAATGGACTTTATGGGTTACTTAATTCATACATTGTCTGTATGAGTAAGGACACATAAATTATAGCTATTTGCATCGTACATTGTAAGACATTTTAAAGTAATTATGAGAAATGCTTTACTAATCATGATTTGTTACATGTATTTTTCTGCTAATTAGACCTAATATAAGCTCATCAAAAGCATGTGTGTATGAAAAAGTCTCTGTCCCCTCAGGATTCAGCATTGCTTCCCGCAGGCTGAATATGCCCGTGTGGCCTTCTATTGCAAAAAACAGCGTGCTTGCAATGTTTTTTTCACACTTTCTCTGGCCCCGTTGTTTACTTAACAGCCTGTCATGACATGTGGACACATGCAGCCCACTCCCCCTCCGGAAGATGGCTTGTTCCCCTCTGCTTATTTCACTGCCCCAGTGATGGCTCTAACATGCATTCTTACCCACAGTGCAACAGCAAACCTGTCTTAGAGCACCAGTGACAATCATTTTAGGATGTATTCCTGGAAGGAGGACTGTTACGTCAAAGAGCAAGACATTGAAGTCAATTCATTGCCAGTTAACTGCGCTGAAAAGGCCTTAACATTGTGGTGACACTAAATTTCCTCTTACTTGTTGCCAACTCCATTACCAATTTTTAGAACTGCCAGTTTTATAAGTATGCACATTAGAGTAGAATATATCATTGTCATTTTGTTTTTGTTTATCTGAAAAGCCTTGGCAGCGTTGCAGTTTGATAATTGTATTTTCTTTTGAGAGGTGCCCATTCCTTTCTCACTGTTTTATTATTGGACTCTCAGTTCTTAGTGATTTTTGGCAACTTTTGTGTACTAGAGGAATTAGACTTTAGCTTGAGTGGGAGCTTTTTTCTTTCTTTTGTCAGTCGTAGGGGCATAGGCACTGTCCTGTGCTCTTTTGCTCAAGGCTAGCACTCCGCCACTTTGAGCCATAATGCCATATATGGTTTTCTAGTGGTTAATTGGAGATGAAAGTCTCATTGACTTTCCTGCTTGGCCTGGCTTTGAACCATGATCCTCAGTTCTTAGCCTTCTGAGTTAAGATTCCAAGTGTGAGCTACCAGTGTCCAACTAGTAGATATTTTCTTAGTGAGTCTGTGTGTGCGTGCATGTGTGGATGTGCTGGTAGATATTTTCTTAGTGTGTGCAGTGTGTGTGTGTGTGTGCAGTGTGTGTGTGCAGTGTGTGTGTGTGTGTGTGCAGTGTGTGTGTGTGTGTGCAGTGTGTGTGTGTGTGTGCAGTGTGTGTGTGTGTGTGCAGTGTGTGTGTGTGTGTGCAGTGTGTGTGTGTGCAGTGTGTGTGTGTGTGCAGTGTGTGTGTGTGCAGTGTGTGTGTGTGTGCAGTGTGTGTGTGTGCAGTGTGTGTGTGTGTGCAGTGTGTGTGTGTGTGTGCAGTGTGTGTGTGTGTGTGCAGTGTGTGTGTGTGTGTGCAGTGTGTGTGTGTGTGTGCAGTGTGTGTGAGTGTATTTTGTGTGGGCCAAAGCTGGGGCTTGACCTTAGGTCCTGGCCTGAATGCTGTCGCTTAACTTTTGTGCACAAGGCTAGTGCTCTACCACTTGATCCACAGCTCCACTTCTGGTCTTTTGATGTTTAATTTGGAGATAAGACTCTCACAGACTTCCTGTTTGGGTAGGTTTTGGACTGTGATCTTCAGATCTTAGCCTCCTCAGAGGCTAGGATTATAGGCGTGAGCCACTAGCACCTGGCTTCACACAAAAGTTTATTATTTTGTTGTGCTGAAAATCTTCAAAACAAAGCCTTGAGTGTGCTGAGCAAGCATTACACCACTGAGCTACCCTGAGCCGAAAGGTTTATTTTCTTGTGTGATGCTAAGGATTGATCCCAAGGCCTCATGCCTTCTACGTAAACACTCTACCATTTGAGCTATGACCTTGACTTCCCAAAAGTTTTAAGATATTTGGCCACGCACTTGTAGCTCACGCCTGTAATCTTAGCTACTCAGGAGGCTGAGATCTGAGACTTATGTTTCAAAACTAGCCCAGGGAAGTCTGTGAGACTATCTCCAATAAACCACTCAGAAAACTGGAAGTGATGCTGTGGCTTAAGTGGTAGAGAAGTAGCCTTGAGCTAAAGAGCTGAGGGACAGTGCCCAGGCCCAGAGTTCAAGCCCCATGACCAAAACAAAAAACAAAACAACTTGAAGTTTTATGTCATGAGTAGCAAACTTCAGGCCCTGAACTCAAAGTCTATTTAAAAAAAAAAAAAAAAAACAACTTTCACTGGGTGATGATGGCTTGTGCCTGTATCCTAACTACTCAGGAGGCTGAGCAGTTCAAAGCCGGCCCAGGCAGGAAAGTCCATGAAACTTCTTCCAATTGTGAGGCTTGAACTCAGGGCCTGCGCGCTATCTCTGAGCCCTTTTTGTTCAGGCTAGTACTGTACCACTTTGAGCCACAGCACTACTTCTGGTTTTCTAGAGGGTAATTGGAGATGAGAATCTCATGGCCTTGCCTCCCTGGGCTGGCTTGGAACCACTATCCTCAGCCTCCTGAGTAGATAGGATTACTGGTGTGAGCCACAGCTCCTGGCTCCATGGAGACTCTTATCTCCAATTAACCACCTAAAAACTAGAAGTGAACCTGTGGCTTAACTTGGTAAAGCACTAGCCTTGGACTCTTGAGTTCAAGCTCCCATGATGACAAAACAAAAATTCAGGGACAGCAGCTAGGGCCTGAGTTCAAATCCCATGATGGGCACTTCCCCCCCCCCCCCCCAACAAAAAGGTACATGTTACAGAGTTGCAGTGGAACACAAATGGGAAGTACTGGCGAGGCTGAAGCTGTAATCATACTGGGTCCAGCATGGGAGCCACACATGTCAGCTGCCCCGCACTGTACAGGCCAGCTAAGAGCAGCCCCCTGCTTGGAGAGAGCTGGCCCACAACTTCCTGTGACTGTGGCTGGTGGAGTCAGGTCATGGACCCCCACCTTGCAACGGTAAATAACATTACCCCTGTAGACCTGGCCCTTGATGTCCTCTCATCTCTCTTGGACAAGGGCTTCAGAGGTCAGCAGACATAGCTCTTGTCTGGCAAACAGGACACAGAGAAGAGCTGCAGGAATCAGCTGTGTGGTCAGCCATTGTGCCTGTGTATGTACATGTGTGTGTATACTTGTGCTTCAGCCTCCCAAGTAACGGGTACTACAGAATGATGTTACCATACTCAGCAATCATTTAGAATAAAGTTGTATCTCTTTCCCCCTCCCCCCCCCACACACTAATTTACTCAATCATATTTGTATAAGTATAGACTGGTGATCTCAACCTTGATCATTTGGTTAAGGTGACTTTGGTAACCTAGAATACTTTTAAGTTTCCTTGAGTCATGAAATTTAGTTATTTCCATTAATGGCAAAGACAGCTGGGATGTCCCTCCCTGCCAGAAGTGGTCCCTGGTGTATGCTTCATAGCAACCCGCACCTCTCAGGAAGAGCAGTGGAGACAGCTCCAAGACAGAAACAGCCATCCACGAGAGGCGGGCTGCTCAGCTCTGCTGTGGGTCTGTCAGCTTGATGACAAGTGAATGGCAATTCCAAAGAAATACTGCAGAAACCTGCATTTTCATACATTTATTTTTTAAAATTCTGTGGAGAGTTTGTGTGTGTGTGTGTGGTTTTTTTTTTTTTAAGAAAAAAAGGCAATAGTCATTTTGTAACAAAGGCAAGATGGCATTCAGACCCCTGAGCGCAGAGACCTTATGTTTCTTCGTACTTTACAGGCCTCCTCCCGGGAGAAGCCATCTGCCCAAGGAGACTATGTTATTCTCAGGAGCAGAAACAGTTGTTAGATGAAAGGCATTAATCCCATATCTTCAGAGGTGCCGGCTGGGCCTGATCCCACTGTTCAGCACAGCTTTAGGGACAGAGGGTCACCCTCTCGCATTTTTATGAGTTGTTACCTAGGCACAGACTCACTGCAGAGATTTTTCCCCCCCTCCACCTCCCCTTCGAAGGGTAATAAGCAGGAATATTGATTCCTAATTCACATTTAAAAAGGCATTACTTAATTTTGGAAAATGTAGTTTGGGATTTGACCCACCCTCTTACCTTTCTTACCCTGCTGGACATTACAGGAAACAGTTCCTTGCCAGCTGAATGGTAGCCTGCAGCTGTTCCCATCAGGTAAAATGTTTAATTGCTTCCGTCTCCTGGCACTCAGCCAGTGTGCCAGGCAGGTGTGTATCTACCCATTCCACCCCAGGCCACTAAGCCAAGGGCGCCTTGCCAAAGAGCCCTCTCTCTGCTATAGACTATATAATTTATATATTGTTCATTCAACTATGACTCTTTGCACATCTGTGAGACACAGGAGCTGCTATAGGACTTTCTTGGCATCCAGGAAACAAGCTTTTTGGTAGAGGCCTGAAGGATCTAGGTATAGTTCATAAAGTTCCCTTTTTCCTGTCCCTGAGACCAGAAGTTCATCCTAGATAGAGCCACAGAACACCTGGGCCCCAGGTGCGATTGATAAAAACAGGTGCTGGGGCTGGGAAGGTGGTTCAGTGGTAGAATACTTGTAGCATTCATGAAGCCCTGGGTTCCATTCCTCAGTACCACATAAACAGAAAAAGCTGGAAGAGGTGGGGTAAGTGCAGAGAGCTAGCCTTCAGCAAAAGCAGCTCAGGGACAGTGCCCAGGGCCTGAGTTCAAGCCCCAGGATTGGCAAAAACAACAAAACCAGAGGTGCTGCTAAAAGTGTGTCTTGAATGAGATGCAAACTGCTGATTCAAGCCATTGGACATTTTGTCTTTGGGCATTTGGGGGCTTTTGTTACTGCACCATAACCTAGCTGTCCTAAGTACCCTGTACCCCAGGTAAGGGTTGATTTTGTCTAGCCACCCTAGCCTAGTCCTTATGGTGGATGGGTTGCATCCAGGTACACAAATTCCAGAGCAGCTTCTCTGCATTAGTTTATTTCAGCAAAGAGCTTGGCCGTGCACTCCCTGGCTTAAGCCTCCATTGTGACAGATTTGTTAGATAAGCAATGGGGAGAGGGAGGAGACCAGGATGAAGTCTCTGGAGACCAGGAAATTGAGAAAGGCATCTGCTAAGTAGATCTCATACTTCCTGCAACCTCACTAAAGCTTTGGGATTGAAAGAAGTATAAACTCAAACAGAATGGGGATAAATCTAACTAGATCAGGCATTTAACAAAACTTTGGAACACAAAGATTTTAAACCTCTCAGTAAAGGGAAGTAGAAAGCTTTTTTTTTTTATCCCCATCTAAAAGCCAACTATAAGGCTGTAAAAAAAAAATATATATATATATATATATACAAAATATCAAAAGGCTACTACTTTCAAGTTTTTCTTTCACATTTTGTTGTATTATCCATTTGGCAAATAGTTTAAGCTATGAGTCTAACTTTATCTTTTCCCAGTAGTTGTCCAGTTAGTCCACTAAAAAGGAAACATTTTGTCGGGCGCTGGTGGCTCACGCCTGTAATCCTAGCTACTCAGGAGGCTGAGATCTGAGGATCGAGGTTCAAAGCCAGTCTGGGAGACTTATCTCCAATAAACCAATGGAAAACTGGAAGTGGTGCTGTGGCTGAAGCGGGAGAGCACTCGCCTTGAGCGCAAAGCACAGAGTTCAAGCCCCATGACCGACAAAAAAAAAAAAAAAAAAAAAAAATATATATATATATATATATATATATATATTGGCAGTTGTGGGGTTTGAATTCAGGGCCTGGGCACAGTCTCTGAGCCTCTTTGTGCCCAAGTCTAGCTCTCTACCAGGTGAGCCTCAGTGCCACTTCGTTTTTGAGTAGTTAACTGAAGAGTCTCACAGGGACTTCTCTGCCATGGCTGGCTCTGAACTGTAATCCTCAGATCTCAGCCTCCTGAGTAGCTAGGATTGCACAGGTGCCCAGCTCCACTAAAATTTAAGCATCCATTTTTCTCCAGTGATCCCACAAGGCCAAGACCCGGGCCAGCTCTTCAAAGGAAGGCCTTCCCCTTCTACAGACCTGCTAGCCCTTGCAGTAAGCTGTAGGCCCCTGTGGTGTGGTGGGAGAAACACACAGTGGGACCAAAGGGACATGCCAGTCTCAGGGATACTGTCCTTGAACTCCTCCCAGAAGCGTGGGGATGTCCCAGCTTTGGCATGACGGAAGAGGCTTCTAACAGAGACTCTGCACTTACGAGCGGCTAGTGTGGCTTCAGGACAACAGTGTGGGAAACTGCTGCCAGGAATTCCTTTCAACTAATTCCTCTTGAAGGCAGCTGAAAACAATGAGCTTATTTTTAATCAAAATATTTGCAGTCCCACAAATTTGAGCACAGAGTTGATGAAAGCAGGCGCCTCTGGTTCAAGGCAGGGTGTCTGGGAGGTTTTTTGTTACCCTCCCATGCCTCTCCTGCCCCAACCCTTAGCCGAACTTGGTCATAGCCCCCCATTCTCAGATACACCTATGATCATTCAGACAACTCTGTGGGTTGTTGTTGTTGTTTTAATTCAGAAAGAGAAAGGGAAGGAAATAAAAATGTTTAAATAACTACTGAAGAAAAGGAGATCTGTTTCGGTGCTGGGACCTACCTCTTCCAGGATAGGGATTAAAGGTTTGAACAAAAGAAAAACAAAAGAAATAAATTATCTGCTAAATACTGTTTGGCATAATTGCACTGTTTCCATCTTCACACTCAGAACAGCCTCTTGAGGAAGCACTTGAGAATGGCAAGAACAGGACGTCCGCTGCCTTGACTCTCCAAAATGGCAAGGAGCCCCCCCCCAGTCCAACCCATCCTCATGCTGCCTGTTTTTAGAATTGGAAGGTTCAGACTCGAGCTAAGTTCTCAATACATTAATTTTTTAGAGGTGCTCAGAGCCCCACCCAACCCTCGTCTAACCCTCTCCCGTGGGTGGCTGTCCCACAGACAGCTGCAGCAGTGGACCAGTCAGTGGTCAGGAAGATACAAGCGGTTTGTGTTCATTTGGGAAGGGGATCCTTCCCAGGGCCTGGGAGCTTCACAGAAGCTCTTTCTGCTCAACTTCTACAACCTCGAAGGTGAGAGAATACCATCAGCAGCTTCTGCTAGGGACTTGAGCTGGGTCCAGTCCTATGAGTAGCTTCCAGTTGTAACCTCTGTTTGTTGGTTTTCCAGCCCTTCTACAGCTGAGAAGGAAAGGAGGACTGGGGGAGGAGGCCGGAGGTGAGCAAGGCGGGGGTGCAGGCAGACAGGCAGGAGGGGGCATGCGGGCAGCCAGTTCTGCTCCCCCTAGCAAGGCTCCAAGCTACCTGCATGGCCTGCTTACAACCATGAAGGAATGAATTTTGGTAGGCAGCCACTCCTGGCAGCTTCAGGGTAACTAAAGTATGAGCCTAAAGCAAATTCCACCCCCAAGCAAGAGGTTTCCTGCTCCTCTTTGGGGTGACAAGTGGAAGGAAATGGTGCATGCATGGCAGCTGGGTCCTCTCCAGCCTGTTTTCCAAAAAAAAAACAACAAACATGTGTGTGTGTGTGTGTGTGTGTGTGTGTAAAAAGGTGGGAGGGAGGGAAGAGGAGGGTTAAGGGACACGGAGGGAGGGAGGGCAAGTTTTCTGATACTGTTTCCAGAGCAACTAGTAAGCTGGTGAGGAGGCCCAGGGCCCCAGAGACACTAAAAAAAGGTTGTGGGTGAACAGGAGGGGCAGGGCACGTGAAAGCACCTTTCAAGTGTCAGGGCTTCCTAGGCCCCTGAAGGGTTCCTGACACCTCTGATCTCCGGAGTTGGGCCCTAGGCAAGGTCCACCCCTCAGCACCGGGTGAATACAATCCCAACATCTGCTGACCAGCGAAACGCCCTGGTCGGAGGCCACATGGCGCCCCCTGGGTTTTCACCGCATTTCTTTGGCAGGTTTGCATTCACCCAGCTGGGCCTGAGGGAGAAAGGACACGTGCTCTCGGCTTTGGAGACCCCAACTTCTCTCCTGGGATGAGGCTTAACTCCCCCCCCCCCCGCCCCCAGCCTCGATGAATGCTCCGGCCCCAGCCCAATCCACCCGCCCCTCTCTGGGTCCAGGCCGACGCTCAGCCCCAAGCCCTGCCCTCCACGCCCCAGTGGAGCTAGTCGGCCGGACTAAAGCGCTCTTTGCTACCGAGCCTGAGAAAAGAACTCCAAGGAGGCCCGGAGCGGCCCCTACTCCGTAAGAAGCGGGAGGAAGTGGGATAGAGCGGCCGCTGGCCTGTCTCCGAAGGCCATTGATTAGAAAAGACGGGTCCAGCGCCGGAAGTTCTCCTTGAGCCGCATGATTGGCTGGCAGAAAAAAAGCCCCGCCTGACCGCAGCGCTGATTGGTGCAGGGCCCGAGGGGCTTCCCCTCCCCCTCACAGAGTCTCCTGATTGGTGGGCAACAGCAGGCGCTCTCAGGACTGCAGCATGATTGGTCCCGACCGCGGCCTGGCGTCGCTCCTGATTGCCTGGTGACGCGCAGAGCCGGAGCGCGCCCTGCGCCTCGCGGCTTGGGCGGGTAGGGTGGTAAGCCAGGCCAGACTCAGTTGCCTCGGTAGACCTCGATCTTGCTGGCCTTGGCTAGCATGTCGATGATGTGGGCCTCGAAGTCCGCGTCGTGCACGCCGGTCTTCCGGAACTCGCCTGCGTACCGGTTGTTCTCCCAGTAGTGGTGCCAATTGCCTCGGCTGTCGGCTCCGAACCCGTATACGTTCACCTGCGGAGAAGGTGGCACCGGGGGTCACCGCGCCGTCCGCAGCCCGGGAGCTGGCAGCTCGTCAGCTCCCAGTAAGGGGTCACCGCGGCCTGGCAGGACCCTGACTCCCAGCACCGCGGTTCCCTCTGCAGACTTCCTTCCCCTCCAACGAGAGCAAGGGACAAGCTCTCCTTCCCCGACCCCAGGGGTGCACTTTGGTTTGAAAGTTGCCAATCAAATGCCCAATACAGCAGACTGAATTTAAGGGGTAAAAGTGAGCCCTGGCCACTTAGCAAAATGCAATCTATTTCCTTTTTCAATAAAATTAACATTTTTTTGTTGTGGGGCTTGAACCCTGGGCCTGGGCGCTGTCCCTCAGCTCTTCAGCTCAAGGCTAACACTCTACCACTTGAACCACAGCACTACTTCAAGCTTTTTCTGAGTAGTTCATTTGAGATTGTTTCAGACTTTTCCTGACTGGGCTGGCTTCAAACTGTGATAGTCAGATCTCAGTCTCCTGAGTAGCTAGGTGCCCGGCCACCTAGTGCCCGGCAAATTTAACTTCTTAATGAAGGTTACGATTTATAGAATCATAAAAGCAACAATATTTTAGAAATATCTACAACGTAGAAATGGGGCATGACGGCCAGTTTCTGCCTGCAAAAATGCCTTCTCCTGGGGGCACTACTGAGACCCTAAAAGAACTGATTACCTCTGTACCATGGGTTCTATTTTTCCTCCAGACTGGCATCTACTGCTCACCTCATCACACACATGAAGGGCAAAGAAGAGCACCAGCATCCCTGTGGAAGGGTACCGCCCATGATGCTCTGTCCACCTGTCATGGATGTACTTGAAGAAGGCTGGGTTGTAGATCTGGACCTGGAGGGGGAAAGGTAACAGGTGCATGAGGAATTTGGGGGCCTGAAACTCAGGACAGACTCTGTGAAGATTCCAGCAGTTCAGTGTCTGGCTGCTATGGCCAACAGTGGAGTGAGGCATACCAGAGCTGGGGTTCTTGGAGCGCATGAATGCACCCTTGAGCTAGAGGACTGGACACACCCCAAATAAACACCACTGTGTCCATGGAGGGGGACAAAGAAGGGAGAAGTGGGAAACTCACCTTTTCTTTGTCCACTCGAAGGAAGGACTTCACTGGGGCATAGGTGCTGCAAACAGAAAGATAACATTGCAGGGGACCCAGACCCAAGAGATGCCTCTCCTTTTTAGGACTGAATAATAACAGCCTCCCAACTCTCAGGTTGATCTGCCTCCAGACTGCTCCCTGCTGCACATCATCACTGAATAACTGTGTGCAGGACCCAGATCAGAAACCCTAATTTGCTCCAGGGCATTTCAAGATAAAAACAGGGATGTTTAGACACATCCAGGGTAATTCTATAATCCATCCCCAGCCCTTTTTCCCTGCTAAGAACTCTCCACTTGGACTGACTAATCATCTCAAGTACAAACATTGTCAAGCACAAACATGTCAATGTTTGTGCACATGCCCTGCCCAGAATGACCCTCTCTGTACTGTTCTCAGCCATGGCTCCCACAATCTATACTGCCTTCTCTGAGTATCTGTGTAACTTCAACTATATAGCACAGATGGCCTTCTGGCTTTCCAAACAGAAAATAATAAACATCCTAAAATCAGCAAACCATACATATATACATATTTTATTTTTGTCGGTCATGGGGTCTGAACTCTGGGCCTGAGTGCTGTCCCTCAGCTCTTCAGCTCAAGGTAAGCACTCTCCCACTTGAGCTACAGTGCCACTTCCAGCTTTTTCTGCTTATGTGGTGCTGAGGAATTGAACCCAGGGCTTCATGCATGCAAAGCAAGCACTCTACCACTGAGCCACCTTCCCAGCCCCTAGCATCACATAAGCAGAAAAAGCTGGAAGTGGCACTGGCTCAAGTGGTAGAATGCTAGCCTTGAGCTGAAGAGCTGAGGGACAGTGCTCAGGCCCAGAGTTCAGGCCCCATGACCAACAAAAAAAAAACAAAACAAACAAACAAAAAAGTCTTGGTACAGCTAGGTGCTGCTAGGTCATATGTGTATAATCCTAGCTACTCAGGAGGCTGAGATCTGAGGATCAAGTCAACCCAGGCAGGAAAGTCCATGAGACTCATCTCCACTGAACCACCATAAAGCCAGAAATATAGATGTGGCTCAAATGGTACAGTACCAGCCTTGAGCAAAAACACTAAGGAACAGCTCCTAGGCCTTGGGTTCAAACCTTAGTTCCTGCATCTCCCCACCTCTGCACACACACACAAATACATGATACATAAAATATAATTTAAAGTAAAAGGTGAGGAGGTGAGGGTGAAGTTTAGAGGTAGGGTGCTTGCCTCGCGTGAACAAGGCCTTGGGTCTGCTCACTAGTGTGCAGATGGCACTATGCAGAAGTGACACAGCAAGCTGTGTCCCCAGCTAACCCACCATGTTGGCCTTCTCTCTTCCCTAGCCAGTGTTGGCCAAAATGTCAATGAAAGGAATTCTACAATCTAGCAGACTCCTCCCAAGCTTGTCTTGTCACCCATATTCCACTCCCAGCCAACAGAGACTCACAATCGGATCTGCCCTGTTGACAGGGCGCTGGCAATCCACAGGAGGTCCAGGGCCTTGAAGGGCACCAACACGAAGCTGACATTGGCAGGCAAGTTCTTGGCACTCTCAGGGTACATGAAATGGTGGGTGGTACGGCTGCCAACATCCTGTTCAAAGCCCACGGTTGGTGCCTGATTCATCCTGCAGAAAAGAGGGTAACATGAGAAGAAGAAGCTGCCATGGAAACTGATACAAGAGGTTTAGAGAATGATTTGGTGCCAGCCATCAAAAATGCAAATGATGTTCACTGTGACCCAGCAATTGTGTTTCTAGAAAATGGTTGCAAAGGTATGCATCCAAGGCTATTCAATCAATAAAACAGTAAAGAACTGGATAATCCATTTTGCATGTTCATAGAATGGGATACAAGCCATCAGAATGTAGAAAAGGTCACATATGCTGGTAGGAAATACATATAAGAGTTAATTCAGTGAAAGAAACAAATGGTGTGAAGTAGATGTCTTTTAATAGATCCTTTAATAACTACTGTGAATGACAAGGAAATACAACACAGAATGGAAATTTTTAGAAATATATATATATTTGTGTGTGTGTGTGTGTGTGTGTGTGTGTGTGTGTGTGTGTGTGTGTGTCAGTCATGGGGCTTGAACTCTGGGCCTGGGCACTGTCCCTCAGCTCTTCAGCTCAAGGCAAGCACTCTACCACTTGAGCCACAGCCCCACTTCCTGAGTGGGTGATTGGAGAGGAGTTAAGAGTTTCATTGACTTTCGTGCCCAGGCTGGCTTTGAACTGTGATCCTCAGATCTCAGCCTCTTGAGTAGCTAGAATGACAGGTGTGAGTGACCAGCGCCCAGCTAGAAAGATATACTTTGAAACAGAGGTCTCCCCCACCCCATTTGTCTTGTTTGTTCACTTATCTGTCTTTGGGAGGGTGAGGAAGAGCACAGAAATAGAGGGACAAAGGATGAGCAAATGCAGCAGTGGACACTGGACACTATGTTGAAAATGAACTACACAACTTATGGGTGAGGACAGGAGGGAAAAACAGGGAGAGAGTGAGGGAAGGGGGGACATTGTCCAAAAAGAAATGTACTTTTCCCCTGACTTATGAAATGGTAAACCTTTTGTATCTCACCATTGTAACCATTGTACCTCGCCAATAAAAATATTTAATTAAAAAAGACATATTTTGAGGGCTAGAAATGTAGATCAGAGGTAGCCTCGCATGTATGAGGTGGGAGTCCAATCCCAACACACACACACACACACACACACACACACACACACACACTTTAAAATGTGTCCTTTTTATGGCCCTCAATGTAATAAGATATCCCACCTTTCCAATTTGTGGGGGAAAAAAAGAAAAAAATGTATCTAAGCAAGGCTCCCCTTTTTAGTGAACATCTTTTTTTTTTTTTTTTTTTGGCGGTTGTAGGGCTTGAACTCTGGGCCTGGGCGCTGTCCCTCAGCTCTTCAGCTCAAGGTGAGTGCTCTACCACTTGAGCCACAGTGCCACTTCCGGTTTTCTAGTGGTTTATTGGAGATAGGAGTCTCACGGTCTCTCCTGCCCAGGCTGGCTTTGAACCTCGATCCTCAGATCTCAGCCTTCTGAGTAGCTAGGATTACAGGCGTGAGCCACCGGCATCCGGCTTTAGTGAACATCTTACATAGCAGGCAAGCCAGCTTTAAACACAACCTGTTAGTCCTATCTTTTTTGCCAGTCATAACTTGGGGTCTGGGCGCTATCCCTGAGTTCTTTTGCTTAGGACAAGCACTCTACACTTGAGCCACAACTCCACTTCCAGTTTTCAGATCTCAGCCTCTTGAGCAGCTAGGATTACAGGCATGAGCTACCAGTGCCTGGCTTGTCTTATCTTTGTCTATGACTCTTTATGAGGATATCCATCTTCTGAGAAATACCTCGTGGAATCATGACACCCAAGGCAAGATGGCCCTAGCTGGCCCTCCCTTGGGAACACAGGGACTAAGAAAGAGGGCACAGTTTCAAGGTGCCTTCCCCAGTTGTTGATTCTAGTTCTGTCCTTGCAGTGGCTGGCTGGGTGCAGCGTGCTGTGCTGCAGAAGCACCGGTGTCTCTTGAAGTGAGAAGCTATAATACTTAGATAATGAGCCAGACATGGTGGCATTTGCCTATAATCCCGGCACTCAAGAAACTGAAGCAAGAGGATCTCTAGTTCAAGCTTACCCTGAGCTATACAATGAGACTCTTAAAAAAAAAACAACAAAACTGGGTGGGTGCCAATTACAGGCTCAAGCTCAAAATCCTAGCTGCTCGGGAGGTGGAGATGGAGAGATCATGATTTGAGGACAGCCCAGGTATAACAGTTCATGAGACTCCATCTTACTCAATGGCTGAGTGTGGTGGCAATGCTGTTATCCCTGCTCCGAGGAAGGGGTGGGCACAGCAGCTGGTACTGCAGTGTGTGCCAGTGACACAGAGATGCCCATGTAGGCTTGCAGCCCTGGCTGGTCCAGGCATCAAGCAAGACATTTACCTTGAAAATAAGGTAAAAAGGGGCTGCAAGCATGAATCAAGTGCTTGCCTTACAAGCACAAGGTCCCAAGTTCAATCCACAGTACTGCCAAAATTAAAATTTTTTTTAATAGTGAGTCTTTCTTCTTAACTACTTCAGTTAGTCTGGCTCAAACAGACAACCTAGAATCTTCCCCCCCAGAACTTACAGTATTCTATGTCCATGACAAGGATCAAATCCTGCTTTCCTGTTCCAGATCTATCTTTAGAGGAATCAGGCTTCTACCTCCTGGTTGACTGCCCTCCCCCCAAGCCTTTAGGGTGTAGAAATACTTTTCCTAAAGGAGCAGAGAAGTATCCTCCAGGGCTGCTGGAGCCCACGCACGCAGGGACTGGAGACCACGCAGGACACCAGCCTATCTGCTTCTGCTTCTGCCAAGTCACCAGGGCCCCAGGGGATGGTATCAGGGCTGGCAGAGATAGAAAGGAGCAAGCAGGGGGTGGAAGAGCTGGGTTGGTGATACCAGGCTGGGCAGGAGCTGAAGTCTAGGTTCATTCTTGTGAGGACCTAAGAAGTAAACTTCATCTGTAGATCAAAAGGCTGCAGCTAGCTAGATACCAGTGGCTCACACATACAATCCTCGAGATTCAGGAGGCTGAAATTTGAGGATCACAGTTTGAAGCCAGCTCAGGCAGGAAAGTCCATGAGATTCTTATCTCCAATTAACCACCAAAAAGCCAGAGGCGGAGCTGTGGCTCAAGCAGTAGAGTGCTGGCCTTGCAAAAAAAAGCTCAGGGGCAGAAGCCAGATTCCAAATTCAAGCCTTAGGACTGGTGTGCGTGCACACGTGCATGTGCACGTGCATGCACACACACACACACACACACACACACACAGAGGCTATAACAGCCCCTGGCTGACTTATGAAGATCCACTGCCTGCTTTGTTCATTGCACCAACAACCAGAGTGCGCATGAATCTGTCCTTAGACATGGCGGGTGGGATCACTTGCTTCCCACAAGCGGCACTGCTGCAGAGCCTGCTTGTCCCCCACTTCACGCCCACCCACTGCCCAGGCACCAGCCAGTGAGAAAGGAAAGAGCAAAAAGCCCCCCCAAAATGTTTTATAGCCTCGGAGGGAAAGGGAAGAAACGTGACATCCTTTTGGAGATAAAATTTGTTTTGAGGCTCTGATTCTTTCTGGAGAAAGGCCAGAGGATGAGCTGGCTCTCTGGGTCTTGGAGGCCAACTGTTCCCAGTCATCTATTTGCCTCCAGCATTTAAAGGAGCACAGGAGTGGACACAGGTAGAATGGATGTGCTCTCTAGTTTAGGGTCCAGTGTCCAGCTGCCTGTTCCCTTTGATGCCTTCAGGGTTTATGACATGCCTTCTATGTTCTGGCACTAGCTAAGAGTTGTAGATGGATCTGATGATCAGATGAGGCAGGAGAAGCTCAAGCCCATGTAGGGTAAGGAGCAGAAACTTGGGGAGGGCCAGGAAGGCACAGCCATGGCCTCACTGTAACTCAGGCTGGCCTTCCCAGTGCACTCACAATGGTCTTGGGATGAAAGGCCTCCCTGTCAACTCCAAACCAAGACAGAGCTATCGATACACAGCCACCCCTGCCATCTGGCTCCTGATACAGACCAGCAGACACAGCCAATGACCATGTGGGTCACCATTTCCAGAAAGCAATTCTGGAAACCACATCTTGAGCTTGGTTGCTAGGAAGGAGATCTGGGAATCTGCTTACAGCTGGACCTGACTTAAGTACCACCTACATGTCACCTACATGTCATAAGCAGCTGAAACTTTTAGGCCTGCAGGACTAAAGTTTCTCAACCATCAGGGAAACCTGATAGAAAGCTCCCACTTAGGGCAGACAGCTGGGCAGACAGGGGCTCAGGTCTCTGAGTGTTGTTTCCTTGGGCTTCCCAAGTGCCTTAGGCTACAAGAGAGCAGATGCATCTTTCTCCAATCACAGCCATCACCACCTCTGGATGGATAGAGATCTCTCTCCAATTCCCATCTCACCTTTCACCCATCCGAGGGGCCAGCAATTGGAGGATGGGGATAACCCCAGGGGACGCAGGGGCGCTGGGAGGGGACCGGTATTCTTTTCCCACTCTAACCCCTCACCATTTCCCAATATGAGGAAGGTCTTGCAAGGAATGTAGAAAGCCTCTGAGACTGCTGCCTTGGTGTTGCTATGGAGACGGCAACAGTTTCTAAGACAAAGCCCTTCCTTCTGCCTCCCGGGAAGCCTGGTCTTTCCGCCACACTCATCCTAAGAGATGCTGGCTAAAATCATGAATTTTTATTCATAACGCTCTTTCTCCCTCAAGGAGAGGGTGGAGGAATATGCCATTGTGACATATTCTCCCCAGACTAAGTTGATGGAGGGAGTCAAAGACGGGTTCAGTCCAGGTTGCTGTCCTGAGTTTCCCCAGTCAGCAGCATCTTTGTCCGCATTGAACACGTTTCCTAGCCCACTTCTTTTCTCCAGGCTGGGCCCAGATACCTCTGGAAGTCTCATGAGGATGAAGGAAAGGTACAGCCATTCACAACAAGCACCACACAGCTCCCTTCTCTGCCTAGGACACGTGTCTTCCATGAATCTGTCAGAAAGAATCACCCATTTCTATAATGCGAGACGTTAGCTTGGTTTG
This sequence comes from Dipodomys merriami, assembly GCF_024711535.1. Taxonomy (NCBI): domain Eukaryota; kingdom Metazoa; phylum Chordata; class Mammalia; order Rodentia; family Heteromyidae; genus Dipodomys; species Dipodomys merriami. Next base: position 1,988,414 of record NW_027203115.1, on the reverse strand, counting down.
GGATTCTCACTTCTGGCTTAATTGCTCAATGGTTAAAGGGTGAGTAGGAAGAGTTTTCACCCAACACCAGCCAGGGGTCTGGTTTTCAGCTCTCTCCAGAGGAATTCAGAGCCATGGAAACAGGTGTGCACCCCCAGCTAAGTTTAGATTTGGAACACTTACCCCAGACAAAAGAGAGAGACCTGAGCCTGTCACTGCAGGCTCTGGGTGCCAGGCACACAGATAGCTGGCGACTTGGATCCCGCTACACAAGATCCAACAGATAGGTCCCCTCCTGGAGGCTGGTCCTGGCCCACCGTCTTCCTGCAGGGGCTCACCTCATGATGAAGTTGTGCCCATCCACTTCCTGCCCATAGCCAGAGCCTCGCAGGTTGCCCGAGTTCCCCACCACAGCACAGCGCCGGCACTGGTGGGGGTCCCGGAGGCGGTAGGGGTTCTCGCCTGGCACAATCTGAAACAGCTTCTCCAGCACCTCGTTGGTGTTGTGTGACTTGAACTGGGGTTGCAACATCTGAGGTGAGGAGGGAAGGAGAGGACCATGAGGAGAGAGGACCTCTATCACCCCTCCCACGCAGCCATAGACTTCCCTGCCCCCAGGCTGTTGGGGAGCCCCCCTTCCACAAGCAATGAAGACCCACCCTTCTCTCAAAAGCAGCAAAATGAGTGGGTGTTACTGTTCACAGACCTATGCCCTGCCAGTCATGGGGCTGCTCTGATACACTGGAGAGGGCCTGCGGAGGGGACAAGTCAACTTGTTATGGACTATGTGGGCAGACTTCCCTCAGGGCTCCTTCCCAACCTGCCTACAGGGGGCGCTCTAGGACTCAGCACGATGGCTAGGGTTATAGATTCCCCAAGGGGCGATATTCAGAGTACTCGTGAAGCTGCTCCCTGAGCTCTTTGGGAAGAAGGGAGAGTCATAAAAATGCTTTCAAAGCCATCTGGGTAGAATACAACTTGTCCCTACATCCTCACACCAGCTGGATAGTCAGAGACTATAAACTGCAGTTCAGTGTTTATGAGCCCAGGCAGGTGACACATTGGAGTGAAGGGGCTGGTGGGGCCCACAGCTAACAGGAGACGATGTACCCATCAAAAAGAGTAAATCAAACCAGGTGCCTGGTGGCTCACGCCTGTAATCCTAGCTACTCAGGAGGCTGAGATCTGAGAATTGTGGTTCAAAGCCAGCCTGGGTAGGAAAGTCCATGAGACTTATCTCCAATTAACCACCAGAAAACCAGAAGTGGTGCTGTGGCTCAAAGTGGTAGAGCGCTAGCCTTGAGCAAAAAGAGCTCAGGGACAAAGCTCAGGCCCTGAGTTCAAGCCTCAGGACTGGCACAAACACTTTTGAAAAAATTAGTAAATCAACCAATTGTTCATCACATAGGATTGTGAGCCCAGGCTAATCTATTTTTTCAAGAAAAGTTAAAAATACAGATTTCATGTGGAACAACCTGATTTCTAAATATTGGTAACTAATCAAGTGTTTATTAAAAAATGAAAACACTGGACTTGGCCCACCATTGCCACACTTGCCTAGCATATGACAGGCCCTTGGTTTAATCCCTAGAACTTAAAAAAAAAAGTGGGGCTTTGAGCCATACATACATGGGTTTGTGGGACAATCAGGAGGGCCAGAGCTCTCTCTGGAGAGGAAACCTGGCTCTGAGACAAGACACTCAACTTTCTGGCCAAGCAAGTTGGCTATGGGTTGTAGACACACTTGCTGTTGTATGTAAACAGTCGCTAAGTCCCATCCGTGTAGGCAGGGAACCTCTTCTGTCCCCTGCATCCAATCCTGCTCGGGGTCTTCATCAGCCATTGCCAGGACACAGCGGGCAGGCCCCACGCATGCTCTGAACCTTGATGTTTCCCACACTATGAAGGCCGGGACTACCAGCGCAGGCAGAACCTTTGAGGGCTCCAGCTGCCATGGGAAGGGCCTGTGGAGCTCCTAGAGAACCCTGGTCTGCAGGCCCCAGACGTGGGGTACAATGTGGGTTAGAAGATAGGTTCTGGGCATTTTTTCTGGTAAGTCTGGCCACATGAATCATCCTTACAACTTTCCTAAACATGAGAGAAAGGAGAGTCATCCAACTCCCGTTGGTCGGCTGAAGAAATCAGGGGCCAGGAGCTGCGTTGGAGGCCCCCAGAAGGTAACACAAAGTCTCTGAGCTCAAGGAGAGGGCGCCACTTTGGCCTGGGATTGGTGGAGACCAGCTGACCCTGCAGAACCCCAGGGGGAAGCTCCAGAGGGATGGGGCCCCGTGGATTACATAAGGAGAAGCAGAGAGGAGGGTCTGGGCTCCCAGGCAGTCGGCCCTCCCTCACCTCTCAGCCCCTGATGGAGGTTTACAATGTTTTCTTTTTTTTGGGGGGTCCGGTCATGGGGCCTGAACTCTGGGCTTGGGCGCTGTCCCTCAGCTCTTCAGCTCAAGGCTAGCGCTCTACCACTTGAGCCACAGCGCCACTTCCGGCTTTTTTCTTTTTGCTTGTGTGGTGCTGAGGAATCAAACCCAGGGCCTCAGGCATGCAAGGCAAGCGCTCTACCACTGAGCCACCTTCCCAGCCCTACAATGTTTTCTTTTCTTTTTTGTTTTGTTTTGTTTTTGTTTTTGTTTTTTGTCAGTTGTGAGGCCTGAACTCTTGGCCTGGGTGCTGTCCCTCAGCTCTTCAGCTCAAGGCTAGCACTCTACCACTTGAGCCACAGCGCCACTTCCGGCTTTTTCTACTTATGTGGTGCTGAGGAATCGAACCCAGCCCTTATGCATGCAAGGCAAGCACTCTACCACTGAGCCACCTTCCCAGCCCCTACAATGTTTTCTTATCCCAGCACGGAGCAAACGCTCTCCCAGTAAAGAATCAAGTGACTCTTAAGGTGGATGAGCCAACATTTATCAATGAGGATATTCCGTTAAAAATCCAGATTTGGGGTGTCTGATAAGAGGTGAGAGAAGGCAGCGCATGAACCCTATCCTGGCCTAGCATGAGAAATGGCTGCCTCCTGCCTAACAGGAAGGCCGCCCCTACTTCTCCACCCAGGCTGCTCCTCTCATTGGCTTTGGGCCAGTGGAACTTTCTGGTCTATGTTGGGCTCCTATAGGCATCGCAAATATTAGTCCTCTCCTTTCAGGTCAAAGTTCACTCTGTCCTCCAGTACTGTGTGATCTGAGTACATGGCTCTGGTCAAATGGGCCTCTCACTTGATGAACACTTGGTGAAGGAGCGAGAGGTCCAAAGGATACCAGCCTAACCCTAAGAAGAAAACAGAGGGCTGGCCCTAGAGAGGGGCAGCAAAGGGAAGACAGGAAGCAGGGGCTGTGGTTCTCACCATCCACCACCTCTGAACATCCGGAGGGAGATCCATGTTCTCTCGGGTCCAGACGGGCGAGATGTTACCGTCGAAGTGGCTGTCGAACCAGTCAGAGGCGCCAGCGTCGCTCATGCAGCGTCGGCAGGCACAGCTCTTGCCCCCCAGTTCCTCTTTGCCAACGTGCTGCTGTAGGCCGGTATAGCTGGGCACCAGCTTCACCCGGTGTGTCCCATCCAGGGCCCCCGAGTCCAGATAGGGCAAGGTGGCCATGCTGTGGTGTGAGTAGGTGAAAAGCAGCGACATGATGAACACCAGCAGGAAGGCCACGGAGAGGAACCACACACGCAGGGAGCACTTCATGGTGCCGGCGCGTGGGCCACTGTCACCGTGGCCAATCCTTTCCCAGTCTGCTGAAGGGGCAGCCACGGTGCAGCCTGTCTGTTCCGGCAGCGCATACAAAGGGCATGGGGCACGTGCTGCGGCAGGGGACCCTCGCCACACCTTCCCCCCAGTGAAAGGAGCTGGTGGGCTGGCAGCAGTGGCTCCCCTGTCCCTGAGCCACTTGGGCCCCCCCTCCCCTGCTCAGGGCTGCATCAGGTCTCTCTGTCACTAGCTGGGCCACAAAGACTCTGCGTCTCCTGCCAGCCTGGCCAGGCAAAGGTCAGTCCATCCCAGCCCTCTAGTCCCTTGTGATGGCTGACTGCCAGCTCTGAGGGACCCCTTCTTTGGTGGCTTGAGAAGGTCCAGTCCGGAGCAGTCGGGGTCCTTGTGGCTCATGAGCAGACAAGGAGGCGGCCCCTGGTCCCCTGCAGCGGGGAAGCTCTGGCCCTCTGCTCACCACAGAGAGCATGCAGGCTTCGGGGACCTGCATTCCACGCCAGAGCCCTCCCCGCTGACCAAGCTCCTTTCCCAAGGAAGGGTAGCCAGGCCCCCAGAGAAGAAAACCAGGAAGCTCCTCCCAAGGGTAGGGCGACACTCCTCTGCAGAGAACAATATCCTTCTCCAGTTAGCTTCGGCTCCACCGGCTCCACCGCTTCCCATCCAGCCGGCGGGTTCCTCCTCCTGGTGGTCACAGCCCTGGCTGCAGGTGTGTGTGTGTGTGGGGGGGGTCACAAAGTGGTGGCTCTGGGCTCTGGTGGGGCTGAGAACAGCTGCTGCTCAGCAGGATGCTGCGTCTGAGCTGTGTGGGTCAGCAGAGCGTGCCAGGAGCTCTCCCACACGGCCCAGGCTTCCTTTCTGAAGCTGCCAGCCTAGAATTGGTGGCTTCTCTGCTCATCCCTGCTCCCCCGGGGGCCAGTCTGTCCCGCTGTTGGCTCTTGGCTCGTGCTCACGGTAATCCCCTGGCAGGTTCCCCTCACTTGTCAGGCGCCAGTCTGCTGCAGCATGACCCTGAAATTGAAGAGAAAGACAAATGTGCAGAAAAATCACCCTCCATCCCACCCCTAATCTCAGAGGGGACAAAGCTGGGAAGGAGAGGACATACCCGCCACTTGATCCAAGCGTGGACAAGAGAAAGGGCTCTCCCCGGAAACCGTGCACTGATAGCATTGCTTTGCATAACTCCCAACCCTCAGAGGACTAGATTAGCCCAGCACCTTCACTTATTAGCCAGAAGGTAAACAACGAGTCCAGCAAATTGATTTCCCCAGAGTCACAAGACAAGTCCCTGGAACCACTCAGTTTTGAAAGCCTGGAGTCCACTTTGAGTGGTTACTTTCAGGGCAGTTGTAAGAAAAAACAGCCCAGAGAAGATCCCAGGGAACTGTGAACATTGATTTCCCCCCTGGTGCTCTCAGGGCCCATGGGAAGCCTACCCAGATAAAAGGAGGGCTGGAGCCTGGTGCTGGTGGCTCAAGCCTGTAATCCTAGTTACTCAGGAGGCTAAGATCTGAGGGTCATAGTTCAAAGCTAGCCTGTGCAGGAAAGTCCAAGAGACTCTTATCTCCAATTAACCACCAGAAAACAGGAAGTAGTGCTGTGGCTCAAAGTGGTAGAGCGCTAGCCTTGAGCAAAAGAGTTAGGGACAGCTCCCAGTCCCTGAGTTCAAGACCCATGACTGACAACAAAAAAAGGAGGGCTGGGGGGCTGGGAAGGTGGCTCAGTGGTAGAGCGCTTGCCTTGCATGCCTGAGGCCCTGGGTTCGATTCCTTAGCACCACATAAGCAAAAAGAAAAAAGCCGGAAGTGGCACTGTGGCTCAAGAGGTAGAGTGCTAGCCTTGAGCTGAAGAGCTGAGGGACAGCGCCCAAGCCCAGAGTTCAGGCCCCATGACCGGACCCCAAAAAAAAAAAAAAAAAAAAAAAAGGAAGGCTGGGCATATAAACCAGTCCTTTTTCACACTCAAGTGTAAACTATGGAGGAGGCATTTCTGGTCTAGTATCAGGGCAGAACCTGTCTGTCAAGGTGGGGGGTTGCTGGGCTCAGAATCACCACTAACCAGTACTCTGGGCAGTGCCCTTCATCTGTACATTACAAATAAATTGAACTCCAGAGTTCCATGTAGGGAGCTAAAGCCCCATGTTGCGTTGGTAAACAGAAATAGAAGAGGCCGCTTGCCTTACAGAGTAGTTTTCAGTATTGGCCTTAAGGAAAGGAGTTGGAAAAAGCGGAGGTATAGTTCAACTGCAGAATGAGAGCCTTGAGCAAAAAAGCCAAGAGAGCAAGAGGCCCTGAGTTCAAGCTGCAGTACTGGCACAAGAAAGAAAAGAGGAAGGAAGGAAGGAAGGAAGGAAGGAAGGAAGGAAGGAAGGAAGGAAGGAAGGAAGGAAGGAAGGAAGGGAGGGAGGGAGGGAGGAAGGGAGGGAGGGAGGGGAGGGAGGGAGGGAGGGAAGGAAGGAAGGAAGGAAGGAAGGAAGGAAGGAGGGAGGGAGGGGAGGGAGGGAGGGAGGGAGGGGAGGGAGGGAGGGAGGGAAGGAAGGAAGGAAAGAAGGAGGGAAAGAGGGAGGGAGGGAGGGAGGGAGGGGAGGGAGGGAGGGAAGGAAGGAAGGAAGGAAAGAAGGAGGGAAGGAGGGAGGGAGGGAGGGGAGGGAGGGAGGGAAGGAAGGAAGGGAGGGAGGGAAGGAAGGAAGGCAGGCAGGCAGGCAGGCAGGTAGGCTCTGGAATCTATGTCATAGGAATCTCTTAAAACATGACTCATGCCTGAAATTCCAGTATTTATTAGGCTAAGACAGGAAGATTTCAAGTTTGAAGCCAACCTGACCTCAATATAACAAGACCCTTTCCAAATCTGAACAGCCCTGGTTCTGACTTGGTCTCTGGGCCTTGCAGCCCTACTCCATTCCCCTCCTGGTTGAAAGCTCCAGACACCTCAATCCACAGTCTTCTCTGGAAGAAGAGAAGCAAATGTCCTCCCTTTTGGGGCTTGGCCCCAGAAACTTGAGCCATCACAACTTGTTTACTACCAACTTCTCTTTGCTGAGAGCAGGAAGTGGGCAGGGGGTGGGGTGGGGAGAGGAAGCACGGATGCAAAGCGTGCACCAGGCTTTGTCCTGGATTTATTCGATAACATTCCATGTGCATAGGCATCCTCGGAGATTGCTTGCTTTCCTCCTCAGGTTCGGGTGAGAAGGAGTGGTTTCTCACCTGAAGGCATTTAGGTTCACTGAATTACAGTCAGCACAATCTGCTTACTTGACACGCTAAGCAGATTTAAAGCTTAAACGGAATCCCCAAAATGGGGTTGAATACAGAGAGCATTTGACCTGCCCTGCGTCCCAAATCTCACTCAGGTGACTCGTCCCTACTTTGGTCAATCTATGTGGGGAGGGGGTTCTAGGATCAAAGCCAGTGTAGGCTGGCAAATCCAATAGATGATTATCTCCAATTAACCAGAAAAAAGAAAAGAAAGCTGGAAGTGGAGGTGTAGCTCAAGAGGTGGTAGAGGGCTAGCCATGAGTAGAACAGCTGGTCCAGAGATCTAGGCTGGAGTTCACACCCTGTATGCACAAAAAAAAAAAAAAAAAAGTACTACAGGTGGTGGGATATAGCAAGTTCTAGGCCAGCCTGGGCTACACAGCCAGGCCTGTTCCGCTCCCCTACCCCCACTCCCACACACACAAATAATGGGATTTGAGTGTGGGCCAGAGGTTAGCTATTACAAACTGTGTGTATACTGATGGGAGGGGGGGAGAAGGGTATGATGCAAGAAGGCCAAGTGAGGAGGAGAGCCGCTGAGTTCACAGAGGAGCTTGGGTTGGGAGCCTATGCAGGGGGCCTACCTGAGAGTAAGAAAGCAGAGCTGAACAGTCAGACAAGTTAGGTCTCTTTGTTGTTGGGGTTGAGAATCTACAGAGACCAGATGTGAAATCATCCCCTAAGACTGGGGGCAATGACCCCAGAAAGTCAGTTATCTGTGGTGGTTGGCAGGTGTGATTCCAGACACTTGGGGCTTGAGGTAGGAGTTGCTGTTTGGCTCTAGAAGTTTAAGACCAGCCTAGGCAACAGAGCGAGATTTTGTCTAAGAAAGAAAAAAGAAAAAAGAAAACAGGAAGGGAAGGGAGAGGGAGGGAGGCAGGAAGGGAAGGAGACAGAAAGTTATCCCTCCTGTATTTCTCAGTGTTTTATTTTTGCCATGCTGAACTGAACCTAGGGCCTCATGCATACTAGGCGCATTCTACCACTGAGCTACCCCGCCCCCCCGCGGCCCCCAGCTCAAAGCTATGGTCTTATAGGAGGTTTCTGGCCACAAATCTGGCAGATTTGAGGAGATTCTGCATCAATAATCCCCTGAGCATCTTGTTAATTTCACACTGCTGAGGCTGAACAGAAGAAGCTGTAGCCAGGATAGAGAAGTCTGAGGCAGCTGGGGCAGCGGCAAAGAGTCAAGGGTCTCCTCCCCTTTCCCCTAGACTTTCACCAATCAGGAAGCACAAGATTAGGCAGCACTAAGGATCAAAGAAACAATGAAAGCTTAAAGGACGTCCTGCCAGCATGCAGGTGAAGGGAAGGCAAAACAAGCCAGGGACCGAGTGAGGAGCACAAGGGGCTGGGAAAGGGTGGTGGTGGCAGTGGTGGCCTTAAAGCAGTGGGATCAATCCCCGGACACCAGCCATCAAATTAATATGATAAAGCATGAAACAGCACCGCCTCAGAGCAGTGTGGCTGATCACAACCTTGTTGGGCAGGTCGGGAAATGAAATGTCAAAAAATAAGGCTCTGAGACTGGGGCGGGGGGGGGGGGGGGAGGCGCTGGGGGATGGGGAGAAGAAACATAAAAATAACAGCTGAGCCCAAGACTGATGAAGCATCTCTTTCTACCCACTTACACACAGCCTCTGGGCGCATCCCAGAGCCTCATTGTAAAAAGGCAGCAAACCACAGACACTTTAAGAGTCTCTGGGCACTTCCAGGGCTAGCCTGTCATTTACTATTCCTGTGAGTCACAGGTGAACGAGGTCAGCAGCCTTCCAAACAGGCTTTCCCAACCAACTGGGGTACAACACCAAAAGGCTCCCTGTCCTGCAGATGCATGCCAACCTAGAACATCCACAAACCTAGGAACCCACCAACCCTGGCAGAAGATGCCCTGTCAGGCTCAGGCATTGTGTTGAGGAAAGGTGGAAATGCTTATCCATTATGAACACACTGCTCCAGCCTCCTGAGGCAGGTCCTCCGTGTGTCTGAGAGCTTTGGCTCCACCTCCGCATGCTTGGTTAACTGAAGTCATCAGTTGCAACATCCTGGCACCCATCTCTGGCACAGCTGCTCCTGCTAGCCTAGTGACTCACCAGGGCCCTTTCTACTCCCCTATTACTAACCCTTGAGCAGCTTCTGCTTCCCGCCAGCCATGCTGGGCATGCCTGTAATCCTAGCTACTCAGGAGGCAGAGATCTGAGGATCATGGTTTGAAGCCAGCCCGAGCAAAAAAGTCCCTGTGAGACTCTTATTTCCAATTAACCACTCAAAAACTGGAAGTGGCGCTGTGGCTCAAGTGGTAGAGAGCTAGCCTTGAGAAAAAGAAGTTCAGGGATAGTGCCCAGGCTCTGAGTTTAAGCCCCACAACTGAAAAAAGGAAAAAAAAAAAATCACAATAGTTAGGCAGAGAGGCAAGACAGGAGAGCTGGGAAGAAGAACAAGTATGAAGAATGGACTAGCTGCAAATGTGACCAGTATGGCTTCCATGGGTCTGTTACCTAATGCCCAGGCCACTTCTTCTTTGCTTTTATTCTAATCTGGTAGTCTTTTGGGATACAGATTAGGCTAGCTTGAAATTTGAGATTCTCTGGCCTCAACCTCCTAAGTGCTAGGATTCCAGTTGTGTGTCACCATTCCTGGCCCTATTTGCTCCTTTTAGAAAGCGAGTCTAAGCCAAACAACAGTGTGGTTCATGCTTATAATCCTAGCTACTCAGGAGGCTGAGATCTGAGGATTGTGGTATGAGGCCAATCCAGGCAAGAAAGTCTGTGAGTCTTATGTTGCTGGAAGTGGCTGGGTGTCAGTGGCCTATAATCCTAGCTATTCAAGAGGCTAAGAACTGAGGATCAACGGTTTGAAGCCAACTCCAGACAGGGAAGTCTGTGAGACCCTCATGTGCAATTAACCACCAAAAAAAGCTGGATGTAGAGGTATGGCTCAAGCAGTAGAGTGCTAGCCTTAGTAGAAAAGCTCAGGTACAGTGCCCAGGCCCTGAGTTCAAGTCCCAGAACCAGCACAAAAACAAAACAAAACCAAACGTTAGGGGGTGGGGAGGAGAGTTTAGTCCATTTACATTTGTTATTTTACTTTGTCTTTTTCTCAACTAATTTTTTTCTTTAGATTTTTTTCTTTTAGATGGACTGATAAGTCATCTCCAACCATACCACTTTTTTTCCTCTCCTAGTTTAGGAACAATAGTCTTTTACAGATTACCATACTAGCATATGTACATTTTCCCTGATGAAGTTAATAGTGTCATTCTCTCAGAAAAAGACAGAAACTTGGTGTGACTCAACAATGAAACTCTCTGTTTTATTTTACTTTATTCTTCCTTGATAATATAGTTAACAATTGTGATTTTTCAGTTTTCAAAATTAAGAACCTTTGAGCTGGTGTGATGGCACAAGCCTATAATCCTAGCACTTGGGTGACTGACACAGAAGGTTCGTAAGTTCAAGGCTAGCCTGGGCTATATAGTAAGACCAAAATGAATAATTAAATTAAGCTAGGTGCCAGTAGCTAGTAGGAAGCCTGAGATCTGAAGATTAAGGTTCAAAGCCAGCCAAGGTAGAGAAGTATGTGAGACTTATCTCCAATTAACCAGCAAAAATCTGGTGTAGAGCTGTGGCTCAAGTGGTACAATTCTAGCCTTGAACAGAAAAAAAACTAATGGACAGTGCCTACAAAACAAACAAACAAATAGATTATAAATACCTAAGCAGATACTGAATTTATTTATTTATTTTTTTGTCGGTCATGGGGCTTGAACTCTGGGCCTGAGCGCTGACTCTGAGCTCTTCAGCTCAAGGCTAGTGCTCTACTAGTTGAGCTGCAGTGCCACTTCCGGTTTTCTGGTGGTATAATGGAGATAAGAGTTTCATGCCCTCTCCTGCCCATGCTGGCTTTGAACCTCGATCCTCAGATCTCAGCCTCCTGAATAGCTAGGATGACAGGCGTGAGCCACTGGCACCTACCTTCAGATACTGAATTTTTGAGTGTGTGTTTTGCCATCTGTGGAGACACCTTTAGTTGCAATCTTTCTTCTTTTCCTGCCAACAGAATCCTGACTTGTTCAGACAGCTAACAACCCAGTCCTGGGAGATAAGGCAAGGCTTGTCTAAGGCAACCACAGCCAGTCAGTTTCTTTTTAGCAGGAATTGTTCTAAGGATGGGCCAAGCCTACGGCAAGGATCCAAGAAAATACTGATTAGGGGTGCCTTAGAAAAATTCTCCTTCTCAAGAAAAGGAGGCACGTGAGGAGAAAGCTTCCTCCCTAGCATCTTTCTGCCTTCCAGCTTGAGATGTTAAAGGCGATGATACAGGGTCCGGGAATGTGGCCTAGTGGTAGAGTGCTTGCCTAGCATGCATGAAACCCTGGGTTTGACTCCTCAATACCACATACACAGAAAAAGCCAGATGAGGCCCTGTGGTTCAAGAGATAGAGTGCTAGCCTTGAGCAAAAGAAGCTCAGGGACGGGGCCCAGGCCTTGAGTTCAAGCCCCAGAACTGGCCAAAAAAAAGAGAGAGAGAGAGAGAAAGAAAGAAGGAAGGGAAGGGAAGGGAAGAGAAGGGAAGGGAAGGGAAGGGAAGGGAAGGGAAGGGAAGGGAAGGAAGGGAGGGAGGGAGGGAGGGAGGGAAGGAGGAAGGGAGGGAGGAAGGAAGGAAGGGAGGGATGGACGGAGGGAGGGAGGGGAAAAAAAGGTGATAATACAATGTCTGGCGCTGCAGCAGCCACCACACAACCGCAAGGAGACACATCCTATGCCCTGAAGATAGTATAAGATAAAGATTCATATCCATACTGCACTACTGACCAATCCTGGGACTACCTACTTGCTGATTTGATGATGAAGATGATGATGATGATGATGATGATGATGTGTGTGTGTGTGTATTGCTGTGTATTATTGTGGACCAGGACCTTCTGAATGCTAAGCAGACTCTCTAGCACTGAGCTATGCTCTCAGTTTCCATCGTTTTTATAGTTTCAGTCATTGTAGGTTACATCCTTATAAACCACAATAGTTAAATTTCCCAACACAATGTATCAATTTTCCCTTTTACTTTTTTTTTTTTTTTTTGAGAGACTGTGTCAAACTACTGTGTTACCTTGGCTGGCCTCAACCTCCTTGAGCTCAAGCTTCAACCTCCAGCGTAGCTGGGACTATGGCCATCGGCCACTGTGCTTGGCACAGTATGCCAATTCCTGGGTTTCCTGTTGGCATTAGCACCTGGTTGCTTCCTCCAGGGGTTTACTTTTCCTCTTACTGAAGCACATCTTTAGCAGTCCTTTTGGCAAGGGTTTGTTGATGATTCAACTGTCTTAGTATGTCCACAAATATAAATATAAATATAAATTTATTTATTGACCGGTCCTGGGGCTTGAACTCAGGACCTGCATGCTGTCTCTGAGCTTTTGTGTAGAAATATTTTGATCTAACCTCATTCTTAAATGACAGCTGGATATTATACTCTAGGCTGACAATTAGCTTCAACAGATGTGCTTTGATTACTTTCTAACACCCAACATTGATGACATAGTTCCAGTCAGTCTAATCTCAATCCTTTGAATTCATCTTTTTCTTTTCTGATTTAAAAAAAATGTTTTGTTTTGGCAATGCTGGGGACTTAAACCAAGGCCTTACACATGCTAGACAAGTGTTCTACCACCAAGCTACCCTAGCCCTCTCTCTGATAGTTGTATTTTGTTTCTTTGTTTGGACAGGGTCTCACTATGTAGTTCAGGTTGTTTCAGGTTCTCGATGCTGGGATTATAGGCTTGTACTATCACACCCAGAAACACTCTGCAATTTCACTGTAACACATTTCATGACATGTTTTCAGTTTGCATTTTTTTACATTTTTTTTATTGTAAAAATACTGTACAGAGGGGTTACAATTACATGGGCAAGAACATGTATTCAGTTTGACTGGTGTTCCTTCAAATCTAGAAATCTTAGCCATTATCCCTTTAAAAGTTATTTCCATCATTCATATCAGGAATTCTTACTAGACACATTGCTAAAGGCTCTCTGTGTTCCATGTGGATGTGGGCTTCTAGATGCATTCCTCAGCATCATATCCCAGTTCCATGATTTCTCTGTGACAAGACTAGTGTTATCTATTGTTTCAAGCTGTAAAACACAAATTTTCATTTCTAGCACACGTTTTTAACAGGGTCTGCCATACTGTCTATGTTGCTCAAGTTAGCTCAAACTTAGGATTTTCCTAGCTCAATTTCCCAAGTTCCTGAGTACCTTTCCTATAATGTGTGTGTGTGTGTGTGTGTGTGTGTGTGTGTGTGTGTGAAAAAGAGAGAGATAAAGAGAGAGACAGAGAGACAGAGAGACAGACAGCTGGGGCTTAAACTCAGCTCTGAACCTTTTTTTTTCCTGAACTTTTTTTTTTTGTCAGTCATGGGGCTTGAACTCAGGGCCTGGGAGCTGTCCTTAAGCTCTTTTGCTCAAGACTAGTGCTCTATCACTTTGAGCCACAGCACCACTTCCAGTTTTTGAGTGGTTAACTGGAAATAAGAGTCTCATGGGAACTTTCCTGCCTGGGCTGGCTTTGAACCATGATCCTCAGATCTCAGCCTCCTGAATAGCTATAATATTAGCTATTACCAGCAGGACCCACTGTTTTTATTTTTGTTTTTCCAGATTACTTATATTCCTGGGTTTCAGAACTGTATATATGTTTGTATTAATTTATCTCTCTTTTTTTTTTGGTCAGTCATGGGGTCTGAACTCTGGGCTTGGGCACTGTCCCTCAGCTCTTCAGCTCAAGGCTAGCACTGTACCACTTGGGCCACAGTACCACTTCTGGCTTTTTCTGCTTATGTGGTGCTGAGGAATCAAACCCAGGGCCTCATGCATGCAAGGCAAGCACTCTACCACTGAGCCACCTTCCCAGCCCTTAATTTATCTCTTATAGTTTACTCTTTTTTGTTTTTTGGTACTCGTCCTGGGGCTTGAACTCAGGGCCTGGGTTGATATCCTTGAGCTTTTTTTTTTGCTCCAGGCTAGCACTCTACCACTTAAGCCACAGCTCCATTTCTGGCTTTTCGCTGGTTAATTGGAGATAGTCTCACAGACTTTCCTGTCCCTGGCTGGCTTTGAACCACATCCTTAGATTTCAGCCTCCTGAGTAGCTAGGATTACAGATCTCGTGAGCCACAGGCACCCAGGCACAGCATCTTCTATTAGCTTACTTTTCCAGCACTGGGTTCTAGCAGTGTGCTAGCAGTAATTACACGCTTCACATGGATCACTTTATCACTGTTATCCCAATTTTCTGCTTCCAGATTCAGAGGCCAGCAGGCCTGTGGCTTCAGCCCTGTTTTCCTCTTTGTGTGCCTGTTCCAGTGCTGATCCACTGGGATGTTTATCTACTTGGTCTGTGGTGGAGGGGTGGCAAAGGGTGCAGGGGAGCACATAACTGTGTTTAGAATTTTTATGTTTTTATGTATGGCTACTCTGTGTTTAGAGTATAAACTGATAGTGCCATCTTGATTGGAGTAAACAATTCATACCAGGGAACTAAGGGATCCCTGCCAATACCTGTCCCTTGGGAAAGAATATCAAACCATCTCTAACAAGACTGATAAAACTCCAGCCAGCACACTGAAGGAGGCAGAATGACAAGCCCTGAAGTAATCAGATCAAAAGTCCCAATTGGTGCTGGTGGCTCATGCCTGTAATCCCAGCTACTCCGGAGGCTGAGATCTAAGGATCATAGTTTGGAGTCAGCACAGACAGGAAACTCTGTGAGAATCTTATCCCTAATTAACCACCCCCTCCACCAAACAACAACAACAACGACAAAAATAAACAACAATAAAAACCCAGACATGGAGCTGTGGCTCAAGAGGCACACTTGTAGCCTTGAGTACAAAAGCTCAGGGACAGCTCAGAGTTCAAGCCCCAGGAGTGACACCAAAATAAATGAATGAATAAATAAATAACTACCAGTTAAACTGCTTTCCCTCATCTTCGCTCCTGTCTGGAGTGGGAGGGGGGCAGGGGATACACATTGATGATAGGGTTTTTCAGAGCAGAGCACGCCTTCACAACCAGCTGAGGGCAACTTCTGTAGCACCTAACCAGTACTAGCCACATGGACCCCTTGATGAAAGGCCCACTCGATTTTCCTAGAGTCCCCTGTCCACCTGCAGCAGGCCCAGCCTGACACTGGAATGCACATCAGAAAAACACTGTAGGGGGGGCTGGGAAGGTGGCTCAGTGGTAGAGCGCTTGCCTTGTATGCCTGAAGCCCTGGGTTCAATTCCTCAGCACCACATAAGCAAAAAGAAAAAAGCGGGAAGTGGCGCTGTGGCTCAAGTGGTAGAGCGCTAGCCTTGAGCTGAAGAGCTGGACAGCGCCCAGACCCAGAGTTCAGGCCCCATGACCGGACCCTCCCCCCCCCCAAAAAAAGAAAGAAACTAAAACACTGTAGCTAGTAATCCCAGCATTCAGAAAGCTAAAGCAGGAAGATCATGAGTTCAAGGCTAGCCTTGGCTACAATGTCTCAACACAAAATCAAAAATAAACAAAAGGCAAGAAGACAATCTTACCCCCACCCTCTTTGACTCAGTATCTCTTATTGGAGACCACTTTGAATTCCAATTACTATCATCTTACTTTCTTGATTCTCTAAGCCTTCCTGTCAGTATCAGCTCTCTACTTCCCCTTCTGTATATATCCTGCAGGGTCTGCCCTCAGCCCCTCTCCCTTTTTTTTTGTTGGTTGTGGGGGCTGAACTCCAGGCCTAGGCGCTGTCCCTCAGCTCTTCAGCTCAAGGCTAGCACCTTACCACTTGAGTCACAGCACCACTTCCGGCTTTTTTCTGGTTATGTAGTGCTGAGGAATCGAACGCAGGGCCTCATGTATGCGAGGCAAGCGCTCTACCACTGAGCCAACTTCCCAGCCAGCCCTCAGCCCTTTTTGCCTTTGTCTCCTTCCAGTGGCACCATGCCCTTGCAGACTGAAGAGCCCAGATTCTAGACCTGTAACATACACGTTCAACTGACTCCCTGGCAATTTTACAAGGAAGGCACTTCAGACTTAACTCATCTTCTTCCTGCATTTAAACACATAGGAAATAGGGTGTCCTATTTATGGGGCCAAGGTCAGACTCCTGGACATAAATAGCATTCAGAGATCCCAAAGCAGGCTCTCCTCCCAAACTGGATCTCATCATATACCCTGTTCTCTCAGGACTATGAATTAATTTGGATCACAACCAGGATGAGGCCCATATTTATAAAGATCCCACAGGGAAACTAAAGACTTGTATGTGTCCACCTCTCTCATTTAAACTTTAAACTTGAAGGTTATAGGAACCACATTAATTCATTTCTATTCTAGACCTAGCAGTGTCCATGTATAGCAGGCATTCATAGATATTTGCCCAACTGAGTAGCAACTCTGAACCAACCTCAGGGTTCTAAGAGTCAGAAGATTCTTCTAGGGAGGGATTCCTCCTTGGGGGTCCCTCTCCCAGTATAGAGTCTTGCTACTTTCCTTTTATTTTAAATATTCTGTTTAAAAGAAAACAAAAAAAAAAAAAAAAAACTCTTTTGTCAAGAAATGCTTCCCATCATTTATTTATTTATTTATTTATTTATTTAGGTTGTAGAGCTTGAACTCTGGACCTGGGTGCTGTCCCTCAGCTCTTCAGCTCAAGGCTGGTGCTCTACCACTTGAGTCACAATGCCACTTCCAGTTTTCTGATGGTTTATTGGAGATAAGAGTCTCTCTCAGGCTGGGAAGGTGACTCAGTACTAGAGTGCTTGCCTTGCATGCATGAGGCTCTGGGTTTGATTCCTCAGCACCACATAACCAGAAAAAAACCAGAAGCAGCGCAATGGCTCAAGTGGTAGAGCACTAGCCTTGAGCTGAAGAGCTGAGGGACAGCGCCCAGGCCCAGAGTTCAAGCCCCCACAACCACCACCACCAACAACAACAACAACAAAATGTTTCTCAGACTTTTCTGCCTAGGCTAGCTTTGAACCTTGATCCTCAGATCTCAGCTTCCTGAGTAGCATGAGCTACTGACGCCTGGCTCCCAATCTTTTTTATTTATTTATTTATTTTTAATGTTTATTGCTCTTCTTGGGGCTTGAACTCAGACCAAGTGTTGTTCCTAAGCTCTTGTGCACAAGGCTATTGCTCTACCACTTGAGTCACAGCTTCACTTCCAGCTTTTTGGTGATAAGAGGTCAGTGTTCCCATGGATTTTCTTGCCCCGCTGGCTTTGAACCCTGATCCTCTGATTTCAGTTTTCTCAGAAGTTAGGACTATAAGTGTGAACCACTGGCTGCTTCCAATGATTTTTACAAATTATTAGAAGTCAGATATAATTATATCCAGCTCCACTTTTGCTTCAAACTATAGCCTCCTACGTTAGCCTCCCAAATGCTAGAATTACAGGCATGTATCACTACACCTGGCCTACCCATAAGTGTTTAATGAAGAGTTACCAAGAAGCCTCAGGGTCTGGCAGAGGTTGTAGCTCACTGGTAGAGTGCTTATTTAGCATGTGTAAGACTCAGAGTTCATCCCCTAGCACCACAAAAAATCAGTGAGAAAGTACAAGTCCCAAAAAGAGAAACTTCAGGGTCCATTTTTTTTCTTCTGTTCTTGTCTACTATCTGGACAATGCTTTGAGTTGCAAGAGAGAAGCAGACGAGCCGAGCACCAGTGGCTCATGCCTATAATCCTAGCTACTCAGGAGGCTAAGAGCTGAGGATCACAGTTCAAAGCCAGCCCAGGCAGGAAAGTCCTAGAGACTCTTCTTTCCAATTAAATACCAGAAAACCAGAAGTGGCACTGTGGCTCAAGTGGTAGAGTGCTTGCCTTGAGCTGAAGAGCTCAGGGACAGCGCCTAGACCCAGAGTTCAAGCCCCACAACGGACAAAAATTTTAAAAAAGGAGAGGATGCAGTCATTCAACAAGTAGCTACTGGTGCCATTCTAACGAACAGGAGCCAGCATGGGCAAAGCCCATTTGTCACTGTCCGTCTCTCCATCACTCACCCCTCCATGACGCTTTGTGACAACAATGAGGCCAGCTTCCTGCAGTCCAAAAACTGAGCAATGGAGTTGCCTTTTTTCTTCTTCTTTCTTTTAGGACTCCCTGAAGCTTCTAGGCACCAAGGTTCCTTGCCTGTGTTAGCTGGGCTTTCTCCAGGACTACCTTTCCACAGGGGCACTAATAGGCAGCTGACCTACAACACTGGCACCCCAGATCTCAACTTCAGAGTGGAGCTAGTGCAGTACTCACATAGCCTATCCCAGAAAAACACACAGTAGTTACAGCATTGATGCTGAGGGCAGAGCCCTGGCTTGCCTCGACTTGTAACCCATCTGTTAGAAAAAGGGGTTCTCTGGGAAACTCACCCCATCAAGGCAACGCTCCTGGCTCTTCTCAGAAATACTGGTCAGTCTCATCTTCTCCAAACCTATCCCACCCCCCTACCCCCACCACCGAAAGACACATATTGTCTTTCCTGGTTTGGGAGGATTCAAAGAAGGCTCCACGGAGAATGTGATGGTGCTCCGCTGCCCACTCCAGAAAAGGGTGAAAGGGATAGAGCCAGTGGTTTCTCTGATAAGCACCATGCATCCGTCTCTAACCTCCACGCCCACAGAGCAGGAAATGACTGTGCCACAGGGGACCAGCACACCAGGGATGCTTCCTGGAGCAATTCTGGGAGCAGGAACTATAGCCTGGAAAGTGTGGGGAGAGGGGCAAAACTAGAAAGGCTAAAAAAGTCCTGGCTTTCCCCAGCCTGGCTGTCCTCACCCGGAGCCAGAGAAGAAACAGAGCCTTTCCTCTCTAGTTCCCAACTCTTGGTTATCATCAAGAATTCCTGAATCTGATCCACCTCCCCCCACCTACAGGAATAGCACAGATGCTTTTGCTTTCCACCCTTGCCCCCTTTTGTTCCTTTCCAAACCTGGATCAAAGCCAGGCTCTGGGTTCTATTCCTCCTTCCTCCTGTGAGCACTGGGCGGCCCCACCCTGGAGAAGGCTCTGGCCCCAGCAGACGACAATGAGGTGAGCGTGGCTATGTGTAAGTCCTGATAACACACGCCTAGGATGGAGAAGCTAGGTCCTGGAAGCTCAGTGCTCCAGCTAGACCTTGGCCAAGGCCTGAACTTGAAGGATCCAACTCAAAGTTCAGCAGCACACCTTTATTCTCACTACTCAGAAGGCTGAGATCTAAGGATCACGGTTTGAAGCTAGCCTGGGTAGGAAATTCTGTGAGACTTTTATCTCTAATAAATGACTCAAAAACAAACAAAAAAAGCTGGAAGTGGGGATGTGGCTCAAGGTGTACAGCACTAGCCTTGAGCACAAGAAGTTCAAGGTCAGTGCCTACGCCCTGAATTCAAGCCCCTATACCAGCACGCACGCGTGTATCTCTTCCTACAAGGGAATTAACCCAATGAATGGTCCAGTAGCCAGGAATGAGAAACAACTTGCTCACTCAGCCAGTGCAAGAGCCACATCGAAGATGCAGCTGATAACAAGATTCTTCCTCATCAGCCCCAGGAATGTACCAAACCTCCTCCGCTGACTGGGCTGCTATGACCTCTGGCTGTCACCTTTCAATCCTTAATGGCCCAGCCATGCCACCTAGACCATGCAATATTGTGAAGTGACAGCTCAGGCTGCAGGTACAAAATCCAATTTTGCTTAAAGCAAAGGAGCCAGGTACTGCTGTCATGTCTGTAATCCTAGCTACTCAGGAGGCTGAGATCTGAGGATCTAGGTGCAAAGCCAGCCCAGGCAGGAATGTCTGTGAGACTCATCTCCAATAAAGCTGGAAGTAGAGCTAGCTGTGGCTCATATAGTGGAGTGCCAGCCTTGAGCAAAAAAATCTAAGGGATAGCACTTTGAGTTCAAGCCCCAGAATGGGAAAACAAACAAACAAAAAAAAAAAAAAACCTAAAGGGCTCTAAAATTAGCAGCAACCTCAAAACAGCAGACTTTAACTGACTACTCAGCCTCCCCTTGTAAGTCTACTCTGCCCTCCCATTTCCTTGAGGAGGTGATTCTTGGGATTTCTTGTGACTTCATCTGAACATCTGTCATGCAGTGAGGGTATCTGTGTGCGGATGGGTAGCAGTTTAGAGTCTGGAAATCCATTTTGCTTCTGGGCCTTGCCTATTACCAGACAGTTTGCAGAGCTCGTGCTGTAGGCTGGAAACCTGGCTTTCTGGCCAAGGCTCTTATCTACTTATTTCATCAAGACAGTATGACTTCAAAGAATTGTTTGATATTTTTTTCCCCTAAAATCCAGAACCATCTTTCTGCTAACCTACCTAATATACTTCTATCCACAAGGCCAACTTTTTTTTTTTTTTTATCAGTTTCTATTCTTGTGGTCCAGTGGGAGGAAGGAGCCAGGTGGGGAGATTTCTACAGTTCCTGCCAAGATCAGATGTAGAAGAACCACCAGCCTTTTGTTCAACAGCTTGTGGGCTACGCTGGGCCTGAGCACTGTGTTGCTAGACACATAAATTTATTTCAGGACTTACTCAGAATAAGACCACACTCTCAAAAGTCACAGTCCATCAGGCACTGGTGGCTCAGGTTTATAATTCTAGCTACTATGAAATCTGAGGATTACAGTTCAACACCAGCCTGGGCAGAAATATCCATGAGACTCTTATTGTCAATTAGTCAGCAAAAAGCTGGAAGTGGAGTGTGACTAAAGTGGTGGAGAACCAGCTTTGAACAAAAGACCTAAGGCATGTGTATGCACACCTGCGCGCACACGCACACACACACACACACACACACACACACACACACACACACACACACACACGACATGATCATTCTGGGAGACCAAGAAAGGAGGCACTTTTACACAAAGAAAATGAACTCTAGGGGCTGGGAAGGTGGCTCAGTGGTAGAGCGCTTGCCTTGCATGCCTGAGGCCCTGGGTTCGATTCCTCAGCACCACCACATAAGCAAAAAGAAAAAAGCTGGAAGTGGAGCTGTGACTCAAGTGGTAGAGTGCTAGCCTTGAGCTGAAGAGCTGAAGGACAGCGCCCAGGCCCAGAGTTCAGGCCCCACGACCAGACCTCTGCCCCCCGCCACAAAAAAAAAAAAAAGAAAAGAAAATGAGCTCTAGATAGAAAGAGGAAGGTAGGGCAGAGGCAGGGATTCATGGTGGTACAAGTCTTAGAGGGCCTAGACCAGGAAGCAGGTTAACGCTGAGAGGCTGGAGAGTGAGATAAAAGGACCTGTTGAGGTATGCTGGTTCTAGAGATGACTATCTCTAGGGAGTGGTCTGAAATCCTTAGAAATAAACTCATAACCTTTGTCCTATGAGTCAGGCTGCTTCATTTTCTGTACACTTAAGCTTTTTTTTGGTTCTTCTTTAATATTTAGTCATGACTTCTGGAAAGGTCAGTCCGTGGCAGCTATGCTAATGGAAACTGGAAGATGTTGCATCTATGCTTGGTTCAGATGGACATGGAAGCTGTGCTCCCCTCCCCTACTAGTCCCCCTGGAAGTGGAGATAAAGAGAAACAGAGTATAAGGCTGGAGGAGACCAAGGTTGGACTCCTTCTTGGTCACTGTGTCTTCTAGACATCTCCTTTCCAACCAAGACTTTGAAGTTGTAGTTAGAAGCTGGTGCCATCTGATAACTTCCAGTACAAACCCTGCAGGTGGCTTTGGGAAACACCCTGGCCCTGTACCCCACTTTTCACATATAATGTGGTCCCAGGAGGTCGAGTGGGGGAATGCCTGGTGAGCTTGTTTTCACTTCTCTCTGCCTTTGGTTAAGCAATCTTCCTCCTCACTGAGGAGCTGGTAATAAGCTGTGACCCACTTGGGTTGGGCCTGGTTGCTAGGTAATCACTTTGCCACCTCCAGAAAGTGGAAAATAGGCTTCTAAGAGGAGGTACTAAGGGGTCTTCTTGTGTTGCCTCTGACCTTCACTGTCGGTGAGGACAAGCAGGCCGGAGGAAGCCGGGCTCTTTCCTGTGCCCACTGTCTAGTCTCAAGGATGGCTCATGTTTCCTGGACCTGTCTTAAGTTCTAAGTTTCAGGCCAAGATGACACCCATGACAGGCACTGAGGCTCCCAACTCCAGGGGCATGTGGAAGGGAGGCGCACACAGACTTGGGTGCATTATGATGGCCTCCAAGGCACAGGCATTTGTTGTCTGGCTTACTATATACCTCGGAGTTATGAAGGGATTACTAACATGATCATGCTGTCAGGGACTATGTAGGGTAACCTGAGGGTTGGAACCAGTAGGGCCCAGGGCTGGCTTGTTAGCCCCGTGCCTTTTCTTGTGGGGCTGGACTGTTCCCATACCATGTGTGCCTCCAAATTAACCCTTTACCACAAATGATAAACGAGTACTGGCTGTGTAGATAGTTGGATGTCTGGGTAAATCATACTTCTCCCAGTGTAATACAGAAAGCACAGCAGC
Source organism: Dipodomys merriami (assembly GCF_024711535.1). Taxonomy (NCBI): domain Eukaryota; kingdom Metazoa; phylum Chordata; class Mammalia; order Rodentia; family Heteromyidae; genus Dipodomys; species Dipodomys merriami. Next base: position 1,966,007 of record NW_027203115.1, on the reverse strand, counting down.
CGTAGAGACATATCCTGACCTGGACCCTGTATGAAACATTGAGAGAACATCCTCAAAGCTGAGATGACAGGGAGACAGTCCAACCCAAGAGCAGGATTCAGGCAAAGTAAAGCCAAGTTCTGTTTGTTGAAGCCAAGAGGTCTCTCTTCTCTGATGAATCCAGTAACCACACCAACCACCCAGCAGATTGCCTGGTGCCACAGGAGGAAGCAGCCCCTCGCTCTGCCTGTGCCAAGTCCTTTCTCTCCTGCCCGCTCCTTTTTCTTGTAATCCAGGGAATGAATCACTCTTTGTGGATGAGCAGCCAGGGCAAGGAAGTGGTTCCTCCCTTAAACGCCAGAACCTCAGCCTGAAGAATCACCAGCCTGCAAAGCAGACTAGTCTCACTTCCTCTACCTACTGATCTAGGGATCTCAGTCACATTCTTCAACCTCTATTTTCAGATCTGTACAAGGAATGAATGATTCATTGTTGCCAAGTTCCAATTTACATGCTAGCATTCAGTTTTCAACAAAGTAAATAATGGCAGTAAACCCTATTAGTTTTTCTATAGTGGTTTTTCATGATACATCAAGCTATCACAAGGTCTCCCTGCATCCAAAAATCACACTAGGCACTGTTTCAACATGTCTCAACACAGGATTTCTTGGGCAAGGGATGTTGCTCAGTGGTAGAACATGTGGTATATGCAAGGCCCTGGGTTTGATCCCTGGCACTGAAAGAACAAAAACAAAACAAACAAACAAAACCCACACAATATCTTCAAAGTGAGGAACAAGTCAATTTTCCTTTAAGGAACCATTTCAACCCAAACGATTGCCTCTGTACCACATGCCAGGTCCAGCCAATGAGAGCACCAAATACATCCATGCCAGCGCTTGGGCCAGAGCTGAAGTATAGCTCCATCTCAGGGGTCCCTGTAGGAATACAGGAAAGGGTGCTGGGAGGGATGGAGGTGGCATTTTCCTTGTGTTAGAGCAGTCATTTCACAAGGGATGTGAAACAGTAGATTCCTTTAGTTAAGGGGCACTTTGAGAGGGACTTCTGACCTCTATAACTGAAGAAGTTCAGCTGATATAATCTTACATACGTGTCCAACCATCTTCCATTTCTTGGTAAATTCTGGAAAATCCCTTACCATGTCACTTCCCATCTAACATAAAAAGGCTTGAAACTTGGAACCTCTTGGAACTTCTGCTTAAAACTACTATCTTTGGGGCTGGGAAGGTGGCTCAGTGGTAGAGTGCTTGCCTTGCATGCATGAAGCCCTGGGTTTGATTCCTCAGCAGCACATAAGCAAACAAAAAAAAGCCAGAAGTGGCACTGTGGCTCAAGTGGTAGAGCGCCAGCCTTGAGCTGAAGAGCTGAGGGACAGCGCCCAGGCCCAGAGTTCAGGCCCCATGACCGGACCCAAAAAAAACAAAAAACAAAAAAACTACTATCTTTGCAAGGCACTGGTGGCTCATGCCTGTAATCCTAGCTACTAAGGAGGCTGAGATCTGAGGAATGCAGTTCAAAGCCAGCCTGGGCAGGAAAGTCTGCGAGACTCTGCAATTAACCACAAGAAAACCAGAAGTGGCGCTGTGGCTCAAGTGGTAGAGCACTTTCCTTGAGCTGAATAGCTCAGGGACAGCACTCAAACCCAGAGTTCAAGCCCCATGACTGACCAAAAAAGAAAAAAAAAATTTCCCATCTTTGATTAGGTCAACCTGGCTCAGAGGCCCACAAAAGCAGAAATGGCCTAGGAGCCCACACTCTGGGATTCCCAGCAGTGTTTCAGTTATGGTTAGATCTGAAGTTCTTCTCTAGCCAGGAACAGCGCCCACATGTGCAGTCTGTTAAGGAGGCTCTGAAATGCACGGCCTTCCAGGGAGATCCACTGCCAGAATCCCCAACCACAGAAAAGACTCAATAAGGAAGAGCTAGCTGGGTGCTAATAACTCATGCCTGTAATCCTAGCTACTCAGAAGGCTGAGATCTGAGGATTACAGTTTGAAGTCAGCCCAGGAAGGAAAGGCCATGAGATTCTCATCTCCAGTTAATCACTTAAAAGCAGGGAATGAAGTTGTGGCTCAAAGTTGTAGAGGTTTAGCCTTGAGACAAAAAGCTCAGGGACAGCACCCAGGCCCTGAATTCAAGCCCTACAACAACAACAAAAAAAGGGAGAGCTATGCCTTTTACGGTCTAACCATACCTTAAATGAAGAAGTCAGGAAATGGAATGCAACAGGAAATCAGGACTCTGGGTTCTATTCCTTGTTTTGCAATGTGGGGGCTAGGAAGTTGTAATGTTTCCAAAACTGCTTTTCAACCTGTAAGAATCACTCCCTTGAATGCTAGTCTCATCTAACTTCTGGATATTACTGCAAAGATGACGTCACTTAACAGAGTACCTCAAATTCAACCCGTCTCAAACAAACTCACACATTTATCTGAGCCTCTCAAGCCCAGATCTCCTGTATTTCTAATTTCTGAGAAAAAGACAACATCATCAATCCCACCCTGAAACATAGAGTCATTGGTAATGGCCCTTCCCTTGGCCAGTCAAAGAGACCAGATTTGTTTTGTTTTGTTTTTCCCATCCTGGAGCTTGAGCTCAGGACCTGAGCTTTTATGCTCAAGGCTAGCACTCTACCACTAGAGCCACAGCGCCACTTCCAGCTTTTTTGCAGCTAATTGTAGATAACAGTCTTACAGACTTTCTTGCTCAGGCTGGCTTAGATCTCAGCTTCCTGAGTAGATAGGCATGAGCCACCTACCAGCACTTGGCCTAATTGATTTTTATCACCCACATCTCTTTTCATCTTTCATCTTTCAATTTCCCTACAACCATCTACAGCCATCCATTCTATCCAAGGAGACCCTTCAAGCAGGGAAGCCTTCTAATTTCTTCTCCACAGGAAAGCTCAAGTAATCATCATAAACACAAATCCTCCCATCAGACCCCTACCCCACAACTCTGCCCAACATAACAGCCGGAACTTCCAGGTTCTGGGGCAAAGAATGTACTCCTCAAATTCCCACATGTCCCCCAGGTTTGCCTGGCTATGTAGTAGTGAAACTTTAAGACCAAAATGAAAAAGGCAGGTCTGAGAGTCTGCTCAAACCAGGGCCTTAATATCTCTCTCCCGGAGTAGTTGTAAATCCTGGGGTAGGGTTTAGAATTGGTCCAGTCTTGCCATGATTGTCTCCCCCCGCCACACAGACACCCAGTGCAGACCTCAAATGAGAAAGAGAACTAGCAGTTAGGGAGGGGAAACCCAGCTGGGGTGAAGCCAGGGCTTGAGTATTTCAGGAAGAGCTGATGGAGCCAGAGCCACACAGCAAAGTGTGAGGAGCCATGGGGCTGCCCAGAGCAGGCAGCTGCCTGCGTGTAAAAACCCGAGGAGTCTATCTTGTTCCTTTTATCACAGTGACCCCTTGGCCACCTAGCAGGCAGCAAAGACCAAACCTCCCACACTTCTAGGCAGGCCCAATCCTTAGTAGCCAAACCAGCCTGGCTATATAGGAAAGCCTGTCCCTTCTCCCTGCCTGGGTGGGATTGGGGACCCATTTCTAGCCAGATCCTTTAGATCTACCCCTCCTCCTTGGACAATGACAAAAAATGCTTGTTTTTGTTTTTATGATAGTGGTAAGACTGATGTGAGAACTCAGAGCCTTGTGCAATCACTCTCTCATCTGAACCATCTGCCAGCCCCAAGAACCCTTCTGCTATTGTCTCCTCAGGATCTCTGATACTCCTGCCTCTTCTAGTTAAGCCTTTGCATCTGGATATATGTGGGCTTTTCCTCACCAGCTTCCTTCTCTCCTTTATTATAAGACCCTACCCTGCCCCTCTCAAGCTGGCTCTCAAATCCTAGCAGCTATGATCAGCCTGTAAGCTCACCCCCTTCCCTACTCTGGCTAGAGTAAAGCTCAGGATAGAAGTGGGGTATAGGAACTTGGAACAAGAAAACAAGAAACCCTACCAACCCTCTCCCCAGGATCTAGTGGGTGGCCAGTGTAAGAAGAGAGGCTAGGGCTGGAAATGTGGCTTAGTGGTAGAGTTGCTTGCCTAGCATGCATGAAGCCCTGGATTCAGTTCCTCAGTACCATATAAACAGAAAAAGCTGGAAGTGGCACTGTAAGCTCAGGAACAGTGCCCAGGCCCTGAGTTCAAGCCCTAGGACTGGCAAAAAAGGAGGAGAAGGGAGAGGAGAAAGAGGAGGAGGAGGAGGAGGAAGAGGAGGAGGAAGAAGAGGAGGAGGAGGAGGAGGAGGAGGAGGAGGAAGAGAAGAGGCCAGATGGGTGTTTCTACCTGACCTAGGACAGAGTAGTGGGAGCAAGGTTTTAAAGGAGGAGGAGGAGAAGGACTTGACCACAATGGGGAAACAGGAGTCTCTGTTCTCCAGAAACGCCAGAGCTTGGCTGACTTCTGCTTAATGATCCAAGCAGGTTAGGAGAAAGGTCAAACCAACCTCCAGATGTCTGGACCACCACACATAGGTATCTTGGACCCAGCTCTACTTCTGTCTTCAGAATGCAGCACTGTCCAGTGAACTAAGTAGATTTGAGGGGGAAAAAATCCCTTAGCCATCTTTTCCTTGTTTTTGGTGGAACTCGGATTTGAACTTTGAGTTGTACACTTCCAGGGATGATGCCCTACTCTTTGAACCATGCCTCCAATTATTTTTGAGATAAGAATCCTTGACTGGGGGCTGGGAAGGTGGCTTAGTAGTTGAGTGCTTGCCTTGCATGCATGAGGCCCTGGTTTGATTCCTCAGCACCATATAAACAGAAAAAGCCAGAAGTGGCACTGTGGCTCAAGTGGTAGAGTGCTAGCCTTGAGCTGAAGAGCCAGGGGACAGTGCCCAGGCCCAGAGTTCAGGCCCCACAATCCACACACAAAAAACAATCCTTGACCAACTATCTCCCTGTTCCTCATTTCATGAGACACTTCAAGTGTCTCATTCACTGGAAGAACCTGAATTGGGGTCTCCATTCCTCTTAGTTATCTCTTCTAGAAACACTAGCTACCCATAGTGAACACCAGATGTGCTCTGCTGAGCTAGGCTGGGACCCGGATCCAATCAGCCAATGGCCTTTATGGTCAAGAAGGAAGTAAGAAGATATCACACTGTTCCTGAGAATATCAACACATTGCGTGGAGAAGCTTGCCCCTGCCTTTTCCATCCAGCCACAATCTTTGGTTTGTTGTCCCCGCTTCTCACGAAAACTTTCATTTCCTCTCACACTCTCATTCCGAGACACCATCTGCTTCAAACAAATGGGATTGCTTTTCTAGGGGAAGAGGAAGGTCTAAACCTGGGACTCAAACTCAGTACCTGACACTTTCACTCATCGGCTGCCACACCTCCAACCTATTAACTGCAATTGGGTGGGAATAGAGGTTAGGAGGAGCCCCATTCATGGAACAAGGGAGGCTCAATATCTACTAGTGCCCCTTTCAAAGTCAAAAGATTCCTGCAAAGGAAGCAAGAGGAAATAGGGTAGGGGAAGGACACACAGGAGTGGGGTGGAGTGGTGGGGTGACACGAACAAGAAGATCCCCATCTCACCCCTGTAATCCCTTACCTAGGCCTGTTCCACCTCTCATCCACCCCTGCTCACTACAAGCCCCACCCCTTCCAAATTCCCCTTAACCACAAACACAAATAACTTGTTGATTTTTCCTTGGCAGAGTTGTTCCCTGTAGACCAATTAGCTATTTGCATTTGTTGCTGATTTTCTTCCTTTGAAGGCTGTTGACCTGCTAAGGCTGGGAGGATTCAGAACTAAAGATATAGTGTGGAGCAGTAGGGGTTCCCAGCTCATATCTCATTATCCCTTGAGACCCACCATGCTGCTCTTTCAGAAGCAGGAAAGACCTGTTCACCTGAGAATGGCCTCAAGCCCTAACCACACAGCAGAAAGGTCTTCTGGGCAGAGAAACCCTGGTCTGCTGGACAGAGAACAATGTTCTAGAAGCAGGAGAGCCAGGTCCTGCTAGCTCTCTTTCCACCTCAGCAGAAATCACCCTCTGGATTCATCCTGTCTTAGCCTGAGGGAAGAGGCTAAGTTAAGCCCACTGGTAAATTATTTTTTTAACATCTCATATCAGTATTACCATTTTTTTTTGGGGGGGGGGTCTGGTCATGAGGCCTGAACTCTGGGCCTGGGCGCTGTCCCTCAGCTCTTCAGCTCAAGGCTAGTGCTCTACCACTTGAGTCACAGCACCACTTCCGGCTCTTTTCTTTTTGCTTATGTGGTGCTGAGGAATCAAACCCAGGGCCTCAGGCATGCAAGGCAAGCGCTCTACCACTGAGCCACTTTCCCAGCCCCAGTATTACCATTTTTATAAATAAAACTTTAGCATCCATCCAAAAACAACTTCACTATCTATATCACGCCTGTAATCCTAGCTACTCAGGAGGCTGAGATCTAAGGATCATGCATGCTTCAAAGCCAGCCTGGGCAGGAAAGTCTGAGAGACTCTTATCTCCAATAAACCACTCAGAAAACCGGAAGTGGTGCTGTGGCTCAAGAGGTAGAACACAGGCCTTGAGCTGAAGAACTGAGGGACAGCACCCAGGCCCAGAGTTCAAGCCCCATGATCGACCGAAAAAAAAAATCCTATTTTTTTTCTCTAGATTCCCTCATCTCTTGTCTCCTCTATTAGGGAATTCAGGGGAAATGGCCCTTTTCACTCCATGAAGATAACCTTCTGCTCTGGGAATCTGTAGAGATAATGGGCCCGTCAGCATGCCCCACCTGAGTGGACCCTGCGCCTTCCTTCCTCCCATTCGAAAGGCTTTTTTTTTTTTTTTTTTTTTTTTTTTTTGTCGGTCGTGGGCTTGAACTCTGGGCCTGAGCGCTGTCCCTCAGCTCTTCAGCTCAAGGCGAGCGCTCTACCACTTGAGCTACAGCGCCACTTCCGGTTTTCTGGTGGTTTATTGGAGATAGGAGTTTCACGGTCTCTCCTGCCCGGGCTGGCTTTGAACCGCGATCCTCAGATCTCAGCCTCCTGAGTAGCTAGGATTACAGGCGTGAGCCACCAGCGCCCGGCTCGAAAGGCTTTTCTAGAAAGTTGGGGTGTCCCAAAGCCCAGTTTACATCCTAGAGCCCTAGGTGAGATCTGCAATGGCAACATGAATGCTAGACTGACAATATGTTGTAATTACAATAATGACTTATAAATAAGCAACAAGAAATACTTGAGACAGCTGTCTGGGGACACAGGCAGGTGTCCCTAGTGAGTCAGACACAACTGGAGAAAAGTATGCTTTCCCCAGATGCAGGCTCAAACTTCAGACTCTTTTCTTGGGAAATGTGACTGGGAGATGTCTCTCCAAGTTAGAGTTAGGACTGAGAAAGCGTGCAGGGCAGAGAGGGAAGGAAGTGCAGGTTGCAGGAAGTGCAGGTTGCAGGAAGTACAGGTTGCAGGAAGTACAGGTTGCAGGAAGTACAGGTTACAGGGGGTGGGGCCAGGCCCTTTTGTTGGTAAGGGGTGGGGGATGAGAGGGAAGGATGGGACATGGGAACTAAGAGAAGCAAAGAGGAAGGCAGGCCACTCCCCCCCCCCCCCACACACACACACCACTCCAGGCTGAGGTGCAGAATGAAGAAATGTAATGGGACTGATTAGGCCTCAAAGCCCCAGGTGTTTTCAGAATGTAGAGGGTCCCTAGGGCTAATGGACCATCTCCTCAGGATTGAGCCCTAAGCCAGATCCCCACTCACCCCCATCACCCAGACATCCCAAAGCCCAGGTCCAGCCAATGGAGTGTCTGGATTGGAATATGATACTGACTTTCCCAGCCTCTTTAGAATCAGGCCCCTCTTTTCCATTTCTACTGCCAAGAGTCTTTTTCCATTAGTACAGCCTTTACTGCATCTGAGCCCTATCTAGTTTTCTGCAACTTCCCTCCCTCCTCTCTCTGTCCCTATGACCCTGACATACCCCGCCACATAGCAGTCTGTCCTTGGCCAGCTTGGAAACTTGTCACACTAATTAACCCCTTGCTACCTGTCAACACATATCCTTGTCTATCACCTGTCTGGATTGATCTCTTGCAACATCAACTCTATAGTGTCCATTTCTTCTTCCTCTAGGCACTTTTAATTCTGGAGACAGTTTGGAAGGACTGCCAACATGCCACCCATCTTTCTCTCACCAAGGAAGACACCTGGCCCAGACTGGGCCAACCAGACATTTCCTTTCTGGCATGTAAATCGCAAGCTGTGAGTGACAAGATCATTGGGCAAAGCCGGAGCAGATTTATCCCGATGACAGTGGTATGCTCATGAGGTTCCAGAAGTCCCCACTCTGAGACTCTGGAAAGGATGGAGATTCCAAGTCACGCCTCTGATTTTGGTCATTGTCTTCTCCACAATACCCAACATAGGTCCAGGTTCAAAAAAGATCAACAAGCCTGGCTCTGGTGGCTCACATCTATAATCCTAGCTACTCAGGAGGCTGAGATCTGAGGATCTCAGTTCAAAGCCAGCCTGAACAAGAAAAGCCATGAGACTCTTCTCTCCAACAAGCCACCAGAAAACTGGAAGTGGTCTGTGGTTCAAAATGGTAGAGCACTAGTCTTGAGTGAAAGAGCCCAGGGACAGTACCCAGATCCTGAGTTCAAGCCGTATGACTCACAATTTTTTTTTTTTTTAAAGATCACTAAACTTTTGGGGGTGGATGATCCCAAAGGACAACGCTAGGCTTGCTGGGTAAGACAGTCAGTAGCTAAGGAGCAAAGGGCATACAGAAAGACCAGTGTTTGAATTCTAGATCCTGCTAATAGATGTCTGAATGTGGCAAGTCTCATAGATCCTGTATATCTCAGCTTTTCATCTATGGGATAGAGACTCTCATCCCTTTGGCCTGGGGCAGGCAAGGGCCTGGCTTAGCTTCTGCTTTGCTGTGTCCATCTTTTCCCAAAGCTTTGGTTCCTCAATGTCCTGGTTGGTCATAAGGCCTCTCTTTAAAGAACAATGGAGCTATGGTTACAGTGGGACTGGCAGCTCGGGCAATACAAGTCAGGCCTCTCATTAACCTAGCCAAATCTGGGCAGCATCACAATGAAAGAAAAAGGCCAAACTAGTGCAGCAAAAGAGTATGGGATAGGAGAAGTAGGGTGGAAAGAAGTCTCTTAAAATTTTATATATGGCTGAGTACCAGTGGCTCATGCCTGTAATACTAGCTATTCTGGAGTCTGAGATCTGGGGATCATAATTTGCAGCCAACTAAGGCAAGAAAGTCTATTAGACTTTTCTCTTCTATTAACTACCAAAATGCTGCAAGTGGAGCTGTGGCACAAAGGGCAGAATGCCAATGGCCTTAAGTTCAAACTCCAGGACAGCACAAAATGAAAGGAAAGGAAAGAGGGAAAAAAGGAAAGGAAGAAAGAAAAAGAAAGGAAGGAAGGAAGGAAGGAGGAAGGAGCCTTATATCTGAGCCTGTAATCCTAGCTACTTGGGAGGAAGTTATTGAGGGTGGGAAGTCTCAGTTCAAGCAGAGCCAAGGCACAAAGATAAAGTGCAAGAGACTCCATCTTTATCAGTGGCTGGAGCACTGGCAGCACCTGTTATTCCATCTGTGGAGAGTGCAGTTGTAGGAGGATACGCAAAGCCTGCTTGGGCATAGAGCAAGACCCCATCCTGAAAATAACTAAGACAGCCAGATACTGGTGGCTCACATCTGTGATCCTAGATACTCAGGAGGCTGAGATCTGAGCATCATAGTTCAAAGCTAGCCTGGGCAAGAAAAATCTATGAGACTCTTAGTTCCAATTGGCCAGCAAAATGCCAGAAGCAGAGCTATGGCTCAAGTGGTAGAATATCAGCCTTGAGCAAAAAAGCTGAGGGATAGAATCCAGGCCCAGAGTTCAAGCCCACACATGCTTGTACACTTTCGCAAACACACACACACACACAAAGACCGAGGAGTTGATGCAAATTCTAGGCTCAACCCAGACTGGCTGAAAACCTGTAATTCCATTCAGCAATCAGTGCATTCTTTTTTGGTCTGTAGTGGGGCTTGAACTCTGGGCCTGGGCGCTGTCCCTCAGCTCTTCAGCTCAAGAGTAGAACTCTACTACTTGAGCCACAACACCGCTTCTGGCTTTTTCTCTTTATGTGGTGCTGAGGAATCAAACCTAGGGCCTCATGAATGGGAGGCAAGGACTCTACCACCGAGCCACCTTCCCAGCCCCCAAGCAATCAGTGCTTTAACCATCTCTCCAGGGGATGTTAAGGCTTGCTCCAGTTTGAAGAACCTTGTCCTAAGGCAGGAAGTGCAGCCCTGAGTTCAAGCCTTGGTAAAACCTTCCCCCCTCAAAAAAAGAAAGAAAGAAAGAAAGAAAGAAAGAAAGAAAGAAAGAAAGAAAGAAAGAAAGAAAGAAAGAAAGAAAGGAAGGAAGGAAGGAAGGAAGGAAGGAAGGAAGGAAGGAAGGAAGGAAGGAAGGAAGGAAGGAAGGAAACCTAAGAAAGAAAGAAAGAAAGAAAACCTAAGAAAGAAAGAAAGAAAGAAAACCTAAAGTTTTCTCCCCTATTTTCATAGTTGTGAATAATCTATTTCAGCCAGGCATCAGTAACTCACATCTGTAATCCTAGCTATTAAGGAGGCTGAGATCTGAGGATCATGGTTCAAAGTTAGACTGGACAGGAAAGTCCATGAGACTCTTATTTCTAATTAGCTAGCAAAAAGCTGGGAATGCATTTATGACTCAAGTGGTAGAACACCATCCTTAATTAGAAAATGCTAAGGGACAGTGCTCAGGCCCTAAATTCAAGACCCAGGGCTAGTGCACGCACACACGTGCACACACACATGCACACACATGCATGTACACACAGGCACATATACACAATCTATTTCAACAGAATTTATCTTTTTTTGGGGGGGAGGGGGTCCGGTCATGGGGCCTGAACTCTGGGCCTGGGTGCTGCCCCTCAGCTCTTCAGCTCAAGGCTACCACTTGAGCCATAGCACCACTTCTGGCTTTTTTTTTTTTTTTCCTGCTTATGTGGTGCTGAGGAATTGAACCCAGGGCCTTGTGCATGCAAGGCAAACACTCTACCACTGAGCCACCTTCCCAGCCCCAGAATGTATCTTTTTAACCTAACTCTATCCTGCTAATATCAACCCCAAGAGAGTCTATTTCTATTCCCTGACTCTTGTTCAAGAACTCTAAACCTTTCATCATGAGATCCTCTACACTGTTCCTGAGCTTCTTTTGCTTAAGGATAGTACTCTACCACTTGAGCCACAGCACCATTTCCGACTTTTTCTGTCTATGTGGTATTGAGAAATCAAACCCAGGGCCTCGTGCATGCTAGGCAAGCACTGTACCACAAAACCACATTCCCAGCTAAGATCCTTTGCTTCTTTACCAAGCACCGACTATGTACCAAGCTATATATCAAAGACTGAGCAAATACAGAGATTTCAGCAAAGACTGGGCAAATGTGGGTACTTCAGCAATGAGGACACATCTAAAGCATCTCCACAGCTGGGTACTGGTGGCTCATGCCTGTAATCTTAGCTATTTAGGAGGCTGAGATATGAGGATCATGGTTCAAAGCCAGCCCAGGCAAGAAAGTCCGTGAGATTTATCTCCACTAGAAAACCACTAGAAAACTGGAAGTGGCGCTTGGCTCAAGTGATAGAATGCTAGCCTTGAGCTGAAGAGCTCAGTGACAGTGCCCAGGCTCAGAGTTCAAGCCCCAAGACCAAAAAAAAAGTATCCCTACAGCCCAACTGGGTCAAAATCAAGTGCAGAATGTATTATAGAACAAGACAGAGGAATCTGTTTGCCACCCCTGTCCCTAGATCCTACTCCCATAAAGAGAGAATGCCAGTTAATGTCATTCATACAAACAAGGTTAACTAGACCTTGGCTCCAACCAGCCCAGTTCCTGGAATGGAAAGAATGCTTCTAGGTTCCCCTCCCCTTAACAACCTAACCCACCTTGATTGTTGAAGTAAAGACTGACCCTCAAAACAGATAGGTTGTAATCTGGCTCTGACTGGCAACACCACGGGCTTGAGGTAAACCCTGCCTTTTGCACATGCTTACAGTAAACTCCACCGGTGTGTGCTCTGGTATGACAGTACAATCCTTTTGTGTAGTACAATCCCATTGGTCACCTGCACATGACCAGGCTTGACCTCATGGATTTTGCCTTTAAAAACCAAAGAATGGGGACTGCTCGGGGTTGCAGCATCAGCTCCCAAGCCTGTCCTGCCACCCTGACCCGTAACTGTAGGGACCTTCTCAATAAAGTTGCTTCTTTATTAACAAAAAGAGAGAGAGAGAGAGAGAGAGAGAGAGAGAGAGAAAATGCTAGCTGTCCTCCGCACACCCCCAACCCTGCCGTTATACTTTCAGACTTCTCCAAGACTGGAGAATATGATTCTATGCTAGAGCACTGTAGCCAGACTCTGAAATTACTGACCCTCACCTTGAGGCTGGATTTGAGCGAAGTGCTCCAGGCCACTCATAGTGGTTCCCGTGTGTGTGTGTGTGTGTGTGTGTGTGTGTGTGTGTGTGTGTGTGTGCACATGCGTGTGTGTGCATGCGAGCACACACACGTGCACATGCACTATGTGAAGAAGGGAGGGTTGAAGCAGTCTCACTATGGACCCCAGGCTGGCCTTAACATCTCAATCTTCTGCCTTAGCCTCCAGTTCTGGGATACAGGTGTCTGTAGTTCTTGTGGTCTTCAAAACTAGCTGTGTGTAGGGCTTTGGGCTCAGAAAGTGTCCAGGGGTCCAGGAGCCAGGGAGCATGCCACAGCACTTCACAGTGAACACTGCAGGGCACGCCCCAGGCCCCTGGCAGGCTTGCACTTCACAATGCACTCTCAGCACGCTCACTCAGCCGGGCCCTGGCAAGCTGGCGGGGTGTGTGCACATGCAGACATAACATGCTCACAGACAGTTGGCCCCCTGGCCTCCTTTCCTCCATTCTCAAGTTACAAGGTTAAAAAGCATCCTACTCACAGCCAGGGGAGGAGGAATGGGGGCAGGGGGTGCAGAAGCAAGGAACCATGTGGTTCAGATCAAGTCTGCTCACCCTCCAAACTCTTGGTCATCACCTCTTTTCTTGATGGCTCACCGGTTTCCCTCCCTCTCTTTTCTCCTTTATCTTAAGAAATTGGGGGGAGGGGTGGAGTAGAAAGGGACAACCCAAAGGAAAAATCTGCTGAAGGAAGATGACAAAACAAAAGGCTGATTTATGCAGTCAAGTCTGTGTGCTCTCTCTCTCTCTCTCTCTTCTTGAATTCACCAACTACAGACACTGTGGCTTCCTCCACAAAGCCCTCCACAGAGCACCTAGCACACATCCCAACCCCACAAGAGGCACAGAGTTAGCAACAAAAGCTAGATGAGACTTGGGGTGTGGTCTCCCAGAGTGTGCTAAAGCCACCATCTCCATAAAGTTAGGTGGTCTCTTTCATCCCCAAAGGACTTACAAGCCTATCACTTTACAAAAGGGGCGGCCAGCCCCTTTTTCTTTGTCCCAAAGAGAAAGCAGAAGTGTGGGTCCTACTTCCTAGGTGCTCCACAATGGGTGCCCCGGATTCCCCACCTCCCCCAGTGGCTTTGGCTGAAAGAGCCACAGCAACTCCCTTTCTGCCACCAGCACCATCCCCCCCCCCCCTTGCAGCACCACCTTAGCCTCTGTTCTACAGTCCTTTGCGCAGCTGGAAAGCAAGAGGCAAGATGGGAGATGGATGCAGCTGGCCAGAGATGTAAACGGAAAAGCTAAGTTGAGCAAGCAGCAATGGGGACGGATGCCTCCTCGCTAGGAGGAGGGTTTTTCTAAAGAAGAGGAAGCACCAGAAGTGGTGGAGGAGCTAAAGGAGACTAAAGTGAAGCTCAGCCCGGGAGGCTGGGAAGTTTGGTCCAGTCGCCGGCAAATGACGGGAAGGAGGAAATGAATCCTCCGTTCCACAGCAAGGAAGGGGCAGAAGAGACAAGGGAAAGAGCCCACGCCAGCGTCCTCGGGATCTGGAGTCTTGGTCGAGTTTCTGGTTTGCACCATGCCTCAGTTACTTCAAAGTAATAAGGAGGTCAAGCTGCCAGGTCTTATCAGACAGAATTGGGCCACAGAGTGTTGCTCGGGGGCAGTGCCAGGTAGGGGCAAGAGGGTAGAGGTGCCAACGGTGCAGATCGCCTGTGGCCGGCAGGAGTGTGGCCGGGGGGGGGGGGGGGTCCAGGTGGAGCTAGGGCTGGAGCAACCCGAGGCTGGAGATACGAACGAGGGAGTGGACTGGAAACGGGGACTGGGGCAGGGAGCTCTTCCAGGACTGGGACCGGGGGGGGGGGGGGGGGCCGACACGGAACCGGGAGCGCCGGGAAGGCTAGGGGCAGCTGGATGTGCAGATGCAAAAGGCGGGGATCCGGATCGAGGCCAAGGCTAGAGGACCCCCGCCCACACGGCGCCCAGACCCCGGGGAAGTTGCCCGGCTGGACCAGCCTGGTCTGGGCCGCTGGGCCGAGCCCGCTGCCCGCGCGCAAAGATGGTTCGGGGCAGCATGGGGCCCGGGGCGCCCCTCACCCCGCCCGCCCGCCCGCCCGCCCTCATCACGCCCGCGCACCTCAGTCAGCGCTGGGCGCCGCGCGGGCCATGCTCGCCGCTCCTCGCTGCCGCCTCCGCCCGTGCAGAAAGCCGCCACCGCCGCCACCCGCGTCCGGTCCCGTTAGCTCCGCGGCTCTCCAGTCCGCCCGCCGCGGGCCAGTCCCGCCCTTGCTGGCCCTGCCCTCTCCGAGCGCCACGGCCGCCGCCTCAGCCCGGCCCCTCCCCCCACCCCTCCGGACCCCTCCCCCCACCCCTGCCGGGCTGAAGGAAAGGGTGGGGGAAGGGGGCGGGTGCCCCCTCCCCATTCACATCCTCCCGGCCTCTCCCCTCGCTTCTGTCTCTCACGCGCGCGCGCATGCTGGGATATGGAGTCCAGTGGGCCGCCGAACTGCTGGCGGCGCTCCGCATCATGAACTACCACACCCAGAAGGCACTGCGTGTTCACACACCCCCAGGGATTATGGGCTTTGTAGTTCACCTCGGACTCAAGGGGCTAGGGCACGGGAGTGGAGGGAATCTGAGTTCAATGGAGGCCGGGCTCAGCCGAAGCCTTGGAGTGTGGGATGCCCTGGGACCTGGATACCTACCTAGATCCTTAGAAGGAAGCGAGGATGCTCTTGCGCCGGGGGGCCGGTTGCTGCCCAGCCTAGCTAACGAGGACTGTTGACATTGCATCTAGTCAAAGAGCCACGACCTAAGCCAACTGGGTTCATGCCCTGGCGCTGCCAACCAGAGCAGCGGTGAGGCTGCTGCGTCCACACCGAAGATGAGAGGACTCCTAGCAGCGGTGTGGATCCGGGGTTCCTCACCCGTGAACACCCAAAACCCTCACCCACTGGGGCATCTGGTCGTTCCATGTCTGCCTCTCCCCACCCTCTTTCCTCGCCTTCACTTCCTATGTTTAGGGTAAAGTGCACTTGTTTTAAATATTTTTCCTTGTCTTTCTTAGCAAGTCCTTTTCTAATCTGCCAATTCTAGCTCCATACATCCATGAAGCATCTATTGTTGGCTCCTTCACCCTGGTCCAGGCTTCTCCCCACTCCTGGCATTGTGCATTACTGTTTCTCAAACTTTGTGTGTATGTGATCTCTCTGAGAGCCTGTTCAAATAGACTGCTACCTCTACACACACACACACACACACACACACACACACACACACACACACACACACACAGTTGCTTCTGGTTTATTAGCTGTAGCCTGGGCCCCAGAATCTGCATTTCTAACAAGTTTCCAGAAGATACTGATGCTGAGAACCACAGTCGTTGGTGTTAGTTCTGGCATTGTCCTTCTAGAGTGGCCCTGATGTGGGATAGATAATGATATCTGAAAAGCCAGGCCACTGAAAGGCCAGGGTTTGCTTTGTAGCACAAACTAGTCTCAAACTTCCCAGCTTCCTACCTCTGCCTTCCAAGTGCAGAGATTACAGGCATGCACCACTTTACTCACTTAAGAATAATCTTTTTTTCTAGATTGTAAAATTTTTTGTAGGCATCGGGGACTCAAACCAGGTATCTGAAGCTTCATGCTCATTGGTAGGTACCCTACTGACCATCTCTCTAACCCCTGGAATTATCTTTTTAATAGGAAAAAAAAAAAAGCAAGTGAACTCAGTAAGCAAGATACCATGTAAGCCATCCAACTGAAAGCTGTGTCAGATTTTAAATACCCTAAAGTAGAACTGATACTATGTTGCAAAAAAAAAAAAAAAGGTATTTTCAGGGGCTGGGAATGTGGTTTAGTGGTAGAGTGCTTGCCTAGCATGCATGAAGCTCTAGGTTCCGATTCCTCAGCACCACATAAACAGAAAAGGCCAGATGTGGTGCTGTGGGAAGAGTACTAGCCTTGAGCAAAAGAAGCTCAGGGACAGTGCCAAGGCTCTGAGTTCAAGCCCAAGGACGCAATAATAATAATAATAATAATAATAATAATAATAATAATAATAATAATAATAATAATAAGAAGAAGAAGAAGAAGAAGAAGAAGAAGAAGAAGAAGAAGAGTGAAAAAAGAGCTGGAGGCACCAGCCTAACAGAGAGCAGCCACGAATCAAACTCCAGTACTATCCAAACAACAACACCTAACTAAAAGTTATATCACTGTTTCTAATAGCCCAAGGCCATATCTCTAGCATGACCTGAAGTGTCTCACTGAGAAAACTCAAAGCTGGCAAAAAATTCACTGTTGCTTTGAATCAATACCTGACCATCAGCCTCTGCCCATAGTTTTCTTTAAAGCTTAAAGGGCTTGCAATTGTAAATCCTTGCTCTTTGCTCAGTCCCTTTGAGATATCTATGATATTTAAATCTACAACTTTTCAAAGACCTGAAAGCCATTCCCTTAAAAATGTTATTTCCAGGAAGGATAGGGAATATCTCCCGGTCCACATGGAAAGTTAGACTCTTCACTAATAGCTGAGCCCCTGCCTGCCTCCTTCCCTACTTTGCTCCCTTTAAAGCACCCTGTATAGGCCAGGCACTGGTGGCTGACACCTATAATCCTAGCTACACTCAGGAGTCTGAGATTAGAGGATTGTGGTTCAAAGCTAGCTTGGGCAGGAAAGTCTGTGAGATTCTTTTTTTTTTTTTTTTTTTTGGTCATGAACTCTGGGCCTGGGCACTGTCCCTGCGCTCTTCAGCTCAAGGATAGCACTCTACCGCTGAGCCACAGTACCACTTCCAGTTTTCTAGTGGTTTATTGGAGATAAGAGTCTCATGGAGTTTCCTGCCCGGGCTAACTTTGAATCGTGATCCTCAGATCTCAGCCTCCTGAGTAGCTAGGATTACAGGCATGGGCCACCAGCACCTGGCTTTGAGACTCTTATCTCCAATGAACCACCAGAAAAACAGAAGTGGCACTGTGGCTCAAGTGGCAGAGCGCTAGCCTTGAGCTGAAGAGCTGAGGGACAGAACCCAGGCCCAGAGTTCAAACCCCATGACTGACAAGAAAAAAAAAAAGTACTTCTGGGGCTGGGAAGTTGGCTCAGTGGTAGAGTGCTTGCCTCGCATGCATGAGGCCCTGGGTTCAATTCCTCAGCACCACATAAGCAGAAAAAAGCCGGAAGTGGCGCTGTGGCTCAAGTGGTAGAGCGCTAGCCTTGAGCTGAAGAGCTGAGGGACAGCGCCCAGGCCCAGAGTTCAGGCCTCACAACTGGACCCAAAAAAAAAAAAAAAAGTACTTCTGTACAAATCCAAGCTTTACTCTTTTATCACAGAGTATTAGTTATTGCTTAAAAATCCATTTCTGCCACTTAACTTGTGTCCAGTTCTGTTTATCTTTGACAAAATAAGTATCTGCTTTGAGTCCTCAGAGCTCAGCCCTGCCTGCCTTACTTACTCAGGAGCAAAGAGTAACTTATTTCTAAGTCTTCTTGGGCAAATAGCCAAATGAATACCAGAGGCATTGGACCCTGACTGAAGTTAATTCAGGAATGCTTTTCTAGCTATTTTTCTTTCTTATTTTCTTTTGCCAGTTCTGGGGCTTGAACTCAGGACCTCATACTGTTGCTTGGCTTTTTTCCTCAGGGCTGGCCATTCTACCAGGTGAGCCTTATCTCTAATCCGTCATTTTGCTGGTTAATTGGAGATGGAATCTCATGGATTTTTCTGTCCTTGTTGCTTTTAAACTACTATAGTCCTCCAGATCTCAGCCTCCTGAGTAGTTAGGATTACAGGCATGAGTCATCAGAGCCCAGCTACTTTCCTGGTTTTATTTTTATTATTTTGTCAGTCATGGGGCTTGAACTCTAGGCCTGAGCTCTGTCCCTCAGCTCTTCAGCCCAAGGCTAATGCTCTACCACTTGAGCTACAGCGCCACTTCCTCCTGGTTTTATTTATTTATATTTGTGCCCTGACCACAGGTCATGGGAGGCTAAGGAATCCCTGTATAATCCCATGCTGTGTCCATAAAACTAGCCATGAAGCCCTTGCAAGTGAGGACTTTGCCTCTGCACTGAAGTCATGTTTAACATAACATTTCCTCACAAGCAGAAGTTAAATGAGCCTTTCTGAGACTAAAGATGTAGCTCGATGGTACTTACCTAACATGCACAAGACTCTTGGTGGATTGGAATGCCAGGAGAAGTGGGGGGAGGCGGGGGGGGGGGGAAGGGGGCACCTGGAACCAGTCATTTTGAGTTTATATCCATAGTCTAAATTTCTCTTTTTCCATAACGGGGATTGAACCCAGGGCCTCAGGCATGCTAAATATGTGCTCTAACACGGAGCACATCTTTCGGTTAAGATTATTGGGGGGGGGGGGGGAAGAATGTGATAGATTCATGGAATAGATCATAAAGTATAGAAATAAATTATAATACACAGAGAAATTTGGCAAATGGTAAAGATACATTGCAAATAAGTGGGCAGGGAAGATCGATTGTGCTATAAATGGTAGAGGGACAACTGTAGAACCATCTGCCTAAAAAAAAAAAAAGAAAGAAAATGAAGCTTGCCCAGAATAAATTAACAGATCTAAGCCAAAATTATCAATAAGTACCAACATCCTGAAAAATGATGACAGCTAGCTTCATTTGAAGACAACAGACAACTAAATTCTACAAAAATATATGATTTTTCTTGGCGGGGGTACAGAGTTTGAACCCAGGCCTTGAGTGCTATCTGCTCAAGGCTAGTGCTCTACCAATTGAGCTAACGCCCAGCTTCTGGCTTTTAGATGGTTAATTGGATATAAAATTCTCACAGACTTTGCTACCCAGGCTGACTTCAAACCACAGTCCTCAGATATCAGCCTTCTGAGTAGCTAGGATTACAGAGGTGAGTCACCAGTGCCTGGACTAGTACATGATATTTGAAAGTAGTACAAAAACAAGAAATAACCTTCAAGCCAGGCACTAGTGACCCACCCCTGTAATCCTAGCTACTCAGAAGGCTGAGATATGAGGATCATGATTCAAAGCCAGTCTGAGTAGCAAAGTCTGTGAAACTCTTATATCTTATTAACTACCAGAAAACTTTTGAAGTGGCACTCTGACTAAAAGTGGTAGCCCATGAACTTTGAGTGAAAAAGTTCAGGGATAGTGCCAAGGCCCTGAGTTTAAGCCCCATGACCAACACAAAAGAAAAATAGAAAAAGAAATAAAACAAGTGTATCAACTAACTGTAACTTTATTTAAACAAACTGGGGGATGGGAAGAGAAAGATTGGGTGCTGGTGGCTCGTGCCACTCAGGAGGAGGTTGAGGTCTGAGGATTGCCATTTGAAGCCAGCCTGGGCAGGAAAGTCTGTGAGACTCTTTTTTTTTTTTTTTTTGTCGGTCCTGGGGCTTGAACTCTGGGCTTGGGTGCTGTCCCTCAGCTCTTCAGCTCAAGGCAAGTGCTCTACCACCTGAGCTACAGCACCACTTCCGGTTTTCTGGTGGTTTATTGGAAACAAGTCTCACGGTCTTTCCTGCCCCGGATGGCTTTGAACCATGATCCTCAGATCTCAGCCTCCTGAGTAGCTAGGATTACAGGTGTGAGCCACCAGTGCCTGGCTCCGTGAGACTCTTATCTCCAAAAACTACTCAGAAAAAGTCCAGAGTGGCACTGTGGCTCAAGTGGTGGAGCACTAGCCTTGAGCACAAAGAGGCTCAGGATAGCTTCCAGGCTTTGAGTTCTAGCTCCAGAACTTGGGAAAGGAGGGGGGAGGAGGGAAGGCTTGATTTAGTGGTACACACCTATAAACAACAACAAAAACTATGAAAATAAGGGTAATTTGAATAATACTTTTTTCTGGTGCTGGGTTAGTAATTATGAAATGATAAGATGTTTGGGGTCTTGGTATCTGCATCAGAATAATCTGAGGTTGGGAAGAAATATGGATATATTGTTCAAATTGATCGTTGTTGAAGCTGGGAGAGGCTATGTTAAGTACCCATTGTGACAGTATTTTTATTCTTTTGGATATATTTGAAGTTTTCCATAATAAGTATTTTTAGTAAAGCTTAAGTCAGATTGCTACCTCATACCTAGCTAAACAACTAAATACCACAACAAAACCTAAGGAAAATGGAAGAAGTGTTTGTGATTCCTACAGAAACAGAGCGCTAATACAAAAATATTTCTGTCAATCAGTAAGAAAATGACCTAGAAACCAAGAGGAAATGTACAAAGGGTATGAACAGGCAATTCACAGAAAAGGAAATGAACATGACTCTGACAAGAAAAGACACACAGTGTCTCTTTCTTCTTTTCACTGTGGTAAGATATACAAAATACAATTCGTTGACTATATTACTCATTCTTAATGTACAATTCAACCATACTAAGTGCATCTAGATGGTTGGGCAGCTGCCACTATCCTTGCTTGTAATTTTTATCTTGCAAAACGGAAACTCTCTAAGCATTAAACAGTAACTCCATTCTGCCCTCTCCCCAAGTCTCTGACAATCACTGTTGTCTTTTCTGTTTCTATGAATGTGACCTCATTTAAGTGGAATCATACAGTATTTGTTCTGTTGTGCCTGGCTTATTTGACTTAGTAGAATGTCCTCAAGGTTCACCCATGTGGTGGCATATGTCAGAATTGCCTTCTTTTTAAGGTGGAATAATGTCCTATTGTGTATGCCACATTCTCTTCAGGCATTCATTTGTCAGTGCTTGGCTAGTCTGAGAAATACTGCAGTAAACATGGAGGCCCAAATATCTCTTTGAGTCCCTGCTTTCAATTCTTTTGGGCATACCCCCCAGAAATGAAATTACTAGCTCATATGATATCTGTATTTTTAATTATTTCAGAAACTTCCCTACTGTTTTCCATACTGAACCATTTTATATCCTCACCAACACTGCACAAGGGTTCCAGTTTCCAAACATTTGTTATTTTCTAAAAACTTCACTGTTCTGTGTGGTTTTTATTCCCCTTTGTTGTTTCTTGATGTGTTAGTACTGGAGCTTGAGCTCTTTTGCTCAGGCTAGTACTTTACTACTTGAACCACAGCTCCACTTCTGGCTTTTGGGTGGTTAATTGGAGAGAAAAGTCTCATGGGTTTTTCTGCTCAGGCTGATTTCAAACTGTGATCCTCAGATATTATCCTCCTGAATAGCTAGGATTACAGGTGTGAGCCACTGTAACAGTTTGCTTAGTTTTCACCTGTGCTCTATCACTTGAGCCATACCTCCCCTTACTTGTGTGTGTGTGTGTGTGTGTGTGTGTGTGTGTGTGTGTGTGTGTGTGTGTGTGTGTGTGTGTGTGTGTGTGTGTGTGTGTGATTTGGAGCTAAGAGTCTTATGAACTTTCCTGACTGGACTGGGTTTGAATTTTGATTCTCCCAAGGAGTTATACAGCTGAGCCACTGGCACCTAGCATTGTATTTTTTAACTTTTTGTGCTGGTACTGAAGGTTTGAAGCCAGTCCAGCAGGGAAGTCCTTGAGTCTCTTATCTCCAATTAATCACAGAAAAAGCCAGAAGTGGAGCTGAGGCTTAAGTAGTAGAGCATTAGCCTTGAGCAGGGATAGTGCTCAGGCCAAGTTCAAGACCAAGGAGTAGCAAAAAAATTAATTAATTAAAAAATATATAATTGGCATTGTGGATTGAAGACCAAGTCTCATGCATGCTAGGCAGATGCTCCCATTCCTGGGGCTTGAACTCAAGGCCTGGGCATTGTCCCTGAGTGTTTCTCTGCTCAAGGCTAGTGCTCTACCACTTGAGCCACAGGAACACTTCTGGCTTTTTTTTTTTTTTTTTTTTTTTCTGTTTGTGGTACTAAGGAATTGAAGCAAGGCTTCATGCATGCTAGGCAAGCACTCTATCACTGAGCCACATTCCCAGTCCTGAGGCATCTTTGTGTGTGTGTGTGTGTGTGTGTGTGTGTGTGTGTGTGTGTGTGTGTGTGTGTGTGTGTTATAATTTGTGCTGGTCCTGGAGCTTGAACTCAGGGCCTGAGAACTATTTCTGAGCTCTTTTGCTTTAAAACTAGTACTCTACCACTTGAGCCACAGCTTCATTTCCATTTTTTTTGGTAGTTGGAGATAAGAGTCTCACAGACTTTCCTGCCTAGGCTGGCTTTGAACTGCAATGCTTAGATCTTAGCCTCCTGAGTAGCTAGGATTACAGACATGAGCCACCTGTGCCCAGCTTTCTTCTTCTCTCTCTTTTTCTCTCTCTCTCTTTTGAAACAGTGTCTCATTATGAAACCTGGCTGCTCTTGAAATCTTTGTCCTACTACTTCCGCCACTGGAGTGGTGGGATTACAGGTGTGCACTACTATACCTGGCCAAAAGCTTCAATTTAATAAAAACCTTTGTTGGTGCTAGCACAGTCCTGGAGCCATCCTTGTCCCCAAATTGTGCCGGCCTTTGGAGGTGAAGTAAAAGCCTTTGCTTCTGAGCTCCTGGGGACGCACTAGGTTTTCTTGAGGCCCCGCCAAAGCTGCAGTGGCAGACATCCCTGCCTCCACTCAACTGCAGAGTCCAGGATCTGCATTGCTGAGACAGCAGCAAGGGGAGGCAGTTTACAATTTCTGGAGAAGAGCAGGGGCTGAAGTAGTGGTGTGGACAGGAGACCTGGGCCAATGTGAGGGAGGGGATGACTCCTGTTGGGGAAGAGGGCACAGCTCCTCATTCATGCATTCATCCAACCAATTGCTTCTAACCACCTAAAATGTCTTAGGCACTGTTCTAGGATCTAAGGGTGCAACAGTGAACAAACCAAATATCCTGCTTCAAAAGAGCAGGGTGTATATAACAATATAAATAATCATAACAATGGCTAATTTTTTATGTGTTTACTATGGAGTCAAACACACACAATGGTCACAGCTATCGGATAGTATTAGGAACTCATTTTGCTGATGGAGACAAGAAAACACAGGGTAGCTAAGTGGCTGACCAAGGTTATGCAGATTAAGAGTCTCTCATCACTACTGAAACTGATTCAACTAACAAAGATAAAGCTCAGGTTCTCCTTGCCCATCCACACCAGAACTGGTTGCCTTCTAGCCCACTTCCTGTAATGTTGGTACACATACTATATCCACATATTTTTTCTTCCAGCGGTGCTGGGAGTAAACCCAGGTTCTATAGAATGGTAGGCAAGTGCTCTATTACTGAGCTTCCTCCCCCAGCCCCGTACATATCCCTAAGTGTGTTGGTACTGGAATTTGAACTCGGGGCCTGGGTGTTGTCCCTTAGCTTTTTCACGTAAGGCTAGTGCTCTACCACTTTGAGCCACAGCTCCACTTCTGGTGTCAGTGGCTCAGATCAATAATCTTAGGTACTCAGGAGGCTGAGATCTGAGGATTGAGGTTCAAAGCCAGCCCAGCTAGGAAAGTCTGTGAGACTCTTATCTCCAGAAAACCAGAAGTGGAGCTGTGGCTCAAAGTGGTAGAGTACTAGCCTTGAGCAAAAAAGCTGGGCAACAGCCCCCAGGCCCTGAGTTCAAGCCCCACAGCCAACAGAAAGAAAAAAAATCTTATGGATTTGGATTTTCCTGCCCAAAGCCCAAGCTGGCTTTGAATCATGATCCTCACATCTCAGCCTCCTGAGTAGCTAGGATTATAGGTGTGAACTACCAGCTCCAGGCACCTGTTACCTTTTGGGAGGGAGGGATGCTGGTCCTGGAGCTAGAATTCAGGGTCTGGGTGGTGGTTCTTAAACTTCTTTTGCTTAAGACTATCACCCTAGCCGGGCGCTGGTGGCTCACGCCTGTAATCCTAGCTACTCAGGAGGCTGAGATCTGAGGATCGCGGTTCAAAGCCAGCCTGGGCAGGAAAGACCGTGAGACTCCTATCTCCAATAAAACCACCAGAAAACCGGAAGTGGCGCTGTAGCTCAAGTGGTAGAGCGCTCGCCTTGAGCTGAAGAGCTGAGGGACAGAACCCAGGCCCAGAGTTCAAGCCCCACTGCCACGCCGACCCCAGTAGAGTCTGCTTAGCATGGGAAACCATCTATCAGACCATGATAGGGGCCTCGAGACCTATCTCTGAGTTTTGGGACTTCACCGAAGTCTACCTCAGAGAATGGGGCTTTACAGAAACCTATCTCCAAGTTTTGGGACTTCACCGAAGTCTACCTCGGAGAATAGGGCTTCTAAGAGGCCTACTCCTGGGAAAAGGCTGGCAAAAACCCCTGGAAAAGATGTGTTTCTGCCTATCTTTTCCTCATAAGAGTGCCTATTAATCTTTTACTGTTTCTACTGCTCATTGTACTTTCTCATTGTCAACGTTCCCTTATTCAAAGCTCTTTAAGAGTGTTGACGACTCCAATATCTGATGAGTGTCTTAAAAATATGACTAACTCACCAGAGTTAAGTGCTACCCTGAAACCCCTCTTATGGAGGCTAGTAGACAAGTTATAAGTAAATATAAAAGTATTGGGGGTTTCACAAAGTCACTCCAGAAGGAATTGTAAGAGATTTACAAAAAGTTGTAGGCGCGGCTAGAACAGAAAGAATGTATGGCAATTGCTGAGATAACTACTTAGGAGAAAGAACTTCCTCATTTACTAAGAGACTTGCTAAATCTAAGTCTCCTTGGTGCTTACTATTAAAGAAGGAACAGGAAAGATCTTAATGGGACAGTTAAGGCCTCTATAGAAAAAAGTAGTGGTTAATTGGTGACAATCATCGAAACCAATTGTATTTCTTAAAAATAGAGGTAAAGCTGGAAACAAGTGCCTATCAGGCAACCAGTTGGTGACCACCCAAGGACGAAGCCCTGCAGCAAGGTTGTGTAACCTTTTGCCCTTTCAGGCGACCAGCTGGTGACCGCCCAAGAATGAAGCCCTGCAGCAAGATTATGTAACCTTTTGCCCTTTCTTATGGAGACTTTTGCTATAAAAGTTTGTTATCCTCTGCATTAAATCGCACTCAGCACTCAGCACTCAGCATCCACTCCTAATGTGTGTGAGTTGTCTGTTTGCCATCTCCCCGTCCTATTCCAGGTTCCTCCCCTAGGTATCCTCCGTCGTCCCGACAGAACCCGGTCCGCGGCACCCCACAACCGACAAAAAAAAAAAAAAAAAAAAAAAAAGACTATCACCCTACCACTTGGGTCACTCAACTTTTGCTGGTTAATTGGAAAAAAGAATTTCATGGACTTTCCTGCCCGGGCTTTTTTTTGGGGGGGTCGGGGGGGGGGAGACAACAAGAGGAATTTATTATTATTTATTTATGATACTGAGGCCTGAACTCAGGGCCTTGCATTTGTTAGGTAAAAATTCTATTACTTGAAACATGCCAGGCTGGTTTTGAACCGAGATCCTGATCCTCAGATTTCAGTCTCCTGAGTAGCTGGGATTACAGGGGTGAACTACCAGCACGGAGCGCTTAGCTCTTTAGATGTGAGTGGCTTCCCCTACTTGCTGTTTTACAACTTGTTTCTTTTCCCCTAACAAAGTATCTCGAACCTGGCTCCCCAGGATACGTGTTGTCCGCTGAGGTCTAGCTCCCGCCGGTGTAATGAGCCATTGCATAGCTGTGCATGGTTTAGTTTCCAGGACCTCAGCTGGGTGACCTTAGCTAGTGTTTCCAATTTCCGTCTACATCGTTGCCATTCAGTAGCCAGCCATACAGGGCTCCGCAGATGCTCTGCCAACTGCAGACTTGGGAAAAGTTTCTTCCAGAAAGATTCATGTGATTAAACCCGGGAAAGCATGGCAACTGTCAGCCCCACGTAGCTGATTTTTAAAAAATTCTGATTAGAAAAAGGGCGGATCCACGGAACTGCTTTTATCCACGGACCTGCTTTTCTTTCCCCTTGCGGGGCGTCTCCTGGGGTGGGCGGACCCCACGAGGAGGAAGCCCGATGGACTACATTTCCCAGGGCGCATCGCGCGGGCCACGCAGCCCGTCTTAAAGAGCCCGCCCCGCGAGCGCCCGGCGGCCGCAGGTACGTGAGGGTCTGCTGGCTTCTCCGCTGCTTCTCAACTCCACTGCCAGGGGCCGCGCCGTCCTCCAGACCCTCAGCGTGCACGAGTCCTCACACGGAAGAGTTTCGGGGAGCCCTGCCAGCGCCTCCCCCTCCCCCGATGGCTCACCTGCCGTCGGGGACTTCCGCCTCCCCGGGACTTGGGTCTTTCTGCGGGAGCCCGGGTGCACCGGTGCGGTGCGGGACGCGGAGGGACGGGGCCCTCGCCCCCAAGGGTGCCGGCGCTGGTCTGAGTTTGCTTTCAGGTCACTTCCTTCCTCAGTTTACCTCATCGGGGCTTCTCATTCTGCATTAATCGCAACCGCGTACTGTTGGTGTAATGTACGAACTGATTTTACTCTCCATCCACGTCTTTCTAAGTGTTTTCCAGAAGGTGGCAAACCAAGGCTTCCTTGAGGTTGAGTTTGTCGGTCCTGGGGCTTGATCTCTGGGCCTGGGCTCTGTCCCTGAGCTCTTAGCTTGAGGCTAGCGCTCTCTACCACTTTGGCTCATCTCCCTTCAAAACTCCAGGTGCAGGGGTGTTCTCCTGTAATCCCAGCACTCAGGAGGCAGAGGCCAGCCTGAGTTACATAGCAAGACCTCAAAACTAAGCTAAATAACCCCAAAACAAAACAACCCAGACAAAACCAATAGCAGGAACACTGGAGTTGGACACACCAGTCGGTACTAGCTGTGAATGACCTTGGACAGCCAGTGGCATGTATAAGTCTAACCATGATCCTCCAACTATACCGCTTGGGTAGCTGGAATCCTAGGTATGCATCTTGATCCTTGGAATGTTTATTGAGATGGGGTTCTTACTAACTTTTTGCCTGCCCTGGCCTCTGACCATGACTCTCCTTATTTCTGTCCCCTAAGTACCTGGGATTACAGAAATTAACTACCATAGCTTGCTAACTACCTGAAGATTTATAACAGCTTTATTCTTGATTTCCCCAAATGACAAAGTCCAACTCTTGCTCCATGAGTGAAAGGTGAAACTGCATGGTATATTTTATGTCTGGAAAGATCTCTTAGCAAGAAAAGCACCAGGCTATTGATATGCCCAGTGACTTGGATTCATCTCAGGGGTATTGTGTTGGAGGAAAGAAGCTAATCTCAATAGCTTATATTTTAGTTACATGACTTTATATATATATATAACATATCAATAGTTGCAAGTGGATTGAAAATCCATAGCATGAGGACTAGGTGTATTGGCCCATGCCTGTAATCATACCTACATGGGAAGTGATGATAGTGGTATCAGGGTTTGAGGCAAACTCTGGTTAAAAAAAGGAAAGTTAAGCCGGGCACTGGTAGCTCATGTCTGTAATCCTAGCTACTCAAGAGGTGAGATCTGAGGATCGGGGTTCAAAGCCAGCCGGGGCAGGAAAGTCCGTGAGACTCTTTTTTTTTTTTTTTTTTTTGCAGGTCATGGGGCTGAACTCTGAGCCTGGGCGCTGTCCCTCAGCTCTTCAGCTCAAGGCTAGCCCTCTACCACTGGAGCGACAGCGCCACTTCCGGCTTTTTCTGTTTATGTGGTGCTGAGGAATCCAACCCAGGGCCTCATGCTTGCAAGGCAAGCGCTCTACCACTGAGCCACCTTCCCAGTTTCCCCCCCCCCCCCCCCACCGTGATACTCTTATCTCCAGTTAACCACCAGAAAATCAGAAGTGGCTCTTTGGCTCAAGAGGTAGAATGCTAGCCTTGAGCTGAAGAGCTCAGGGACAGCACCCAGGCCCCGAGTTCAAGTCCTGACCAAAAAAAAAAGTTAGTGAGGCCTTATCTTAAACAACAACAACAACAACAACAAAACAAGCTGAGTGTGGTGGAACTAGTCTTGGCTGAACAGGAAGCTGAGATAGTAGGATCTTGGTCTAAGGCTAGCTCAGGTAAACACTTGAGACCTTAGCTGAAAAACTAAAGCAAGCTGGGCACTGGTGGCTCACGCTTGTAATCCTAGCTACTCAGGAGGCTGAGCTCTGAGGATTACAGTTCAAAGCCAGCCCAGGCAGGAAAGACCGTGAGACTCCTATCTCCAATAAACCACTAGAAAACCGGAAAGTGGTAGCTCAAGTGGTAGAGCGCTGGCCTTGAGCTGAGGAGCTGAGGGACAGCACCCAGGCCCAGAGTTCAAGCCCCATGATGGACAAAAAAAAAAACTAAAGCAAAAAGATCTGGAGGCATGGCTGAAGTAGTAGAACATTTGCCGAGCAAGCAAAGGCTCTGAATTCAAACCATAGGGCCTTAAAAAAACTAAACAAAAAAGTCATAGCATGACCCTTTTTTAAAGTATAGGTGGTAGTTGTAGTTGGTGTAAGAATACATACTTGAATGTTTGCACTATAGTCTCTGATCACTCTCACATAGGTAATAATTTTTTCATTTGATTTGTAGAAGAGCTATATAGAAGAAACACCAAAAAAAAAAAGCTGGGTGCTGGTGGCTCATGTCTGTAATCCTAGCTTCTCAGGAGGGTGAGATCTGAGGATCAAGGTTCAAAGCCAGTCTAGGCAGAAGAATCTGAGAGATTTATCTCCCATTAACCACCAGAAAACTAGAAGTAGCACTATGGCTCCAAGTGGTAGAGAGTGCTAGCCTTGAGTGAAAATGATCAAGGGACAGTGCCCATGCCCTGAGTTCAAGTCCCACCATTGACAATTATTTAAAATCAATACTTGTATTATTAAAATTATAGAATGATATAACAGAAACAATTAACTTTTGTATATGACAACTTAAAAAGTATTCATGTTACCCACATGTTGCTTTCATAGGACGCTCCTCCATTTTTGACCAGAATGGACCAGCGAAAGGGGGTTGACTGGACAGTCATCATTCTGACATGTCAGTACAAGGACAGTGTCCAGGTCTTTCAGAGAGGTAAATGGTCCCTCTTCCTGCCTTGCCCTTAAACTAGAACTTCCCAGCCTCCCCTCCTCCACCAGACCCCTTCAGCCCCAGGAACTTGGTGGACTTAGCTTGAAACTCAGACTCTTAATTTCTTCCTGCTTTGTGATTTCATGTACAGCATATCATTTCATTGTGCTTTAGTTTTCTTCTTATCTGTAAAATGGGGATAAGCATACTTTACCTCACAGAGTCAGGTAAAGATCTAATTAGTGCTGTATGAGAAGTGAAGTCAGGGGAATCAAATCATGATGATTATTTTATTTTATTTTTGTCATTCATGGGACCTGAACCCTGGGCCTGGGTGCTATCCCTGAGCAATTCAGTTCCAAACTAGGGCTCTACCATTTGAGCCATAGTACCACTTCGGGCTTTTTCTGCTTATGTGGTGCGGAGGAATCAAACCCAGGGCCTCATGCATGCAAGGCAAGCCCTCTACCACTGAGCCACCTTCCCAGCCCAAATCATGATGATTAGGCTTATTCAGGTCCTCTGAACCAGGGCAGGGAGGCCAGAGGGGTGTGGGGCTGGAGGGAGGTTTTCTGAACACAGGTTTTAAACACAGAGCTGGAGGTGCGGCAAAAACGGGAGCAGATCCCTGCTGGGACACTGTTACTGGCCGTGGAGGATCCTGAGATTCGCGTGGGCAGCGGAGGAGCCACCCTCAATGCACTGTTGGTGGCTGCGGAACACCTGAGTGCCCGTGCAGGCTTTACTGTGAGTGCTGTCGCTGGCTCTTGGGCTCAGGCCCCTATTGGAACTAGTTTACGAAATCTCCAGTCCTTCTGAGTCTGTCACCCTAGCTGGTTCAGCATTTGGCTTGAGGTGTTAGATCTGTGAATCGGGCAGACTTTTATCTCTGTCATGCCATCCAGGTGAGGGAGGGCCTTGGTAGTGTTTTTAGAAAGTTGGAATCATTATCCCCGTGGCAAAGCCTCTTGGCTTCTCCTGAAAAACTCAAAGATCTTACTAGTCTGGGCTCTTGTTCTATGCACCTGACCATTGGGACTGAAGTATGGCTTACCCTTTGGGCAGGATATAGGAGTGTCAAGGTCCCCCCTGGGCCACATCCCATGCATATGCAGCCCCTTCTCTCCACCCCCTTGCCTGCATACCACCTGTATGGAGTCTGGGGGGTATTGCTGGTGTTGGAACACTGTGTGGTTTCACTGGAGCGGACATCCCCCATTACTAGCTGGCCTTGAACTGTTGCCTGCAACCTCCTTCCAAACAGGCAGGGAAGTGCTTGGGTGCAGGACTTCTAGTCTCCTTTACTCAGGATGGAGCCAGTCCTGTCTCTTGTCTGTCTGTGGCCATTGATCTCGATCTTGACTTTTTGGTACCTGAGAAGGTTTGTGTTGGTGTCTCTCCTTAGCCAGGGGGTACTTGTCTTAATGAGGCCCTCCTGCTCCTGACAGGTGGTCACATCTGATGTCCTGCACTCAGCCTGGATCCTCATACTGCACATGGTAGGTGGAATTTGTGGCATGGGCCATACAGAAGGTCGCAACTCTGGTTCTACCTTTAGGGATATTCTACCATTGTGTGCATACAGTGTTCATTGGGAAAATTTGTTAGAAACAGAATCAATCTTGGGGTTTGAACTCTGGGCCTAGGCGCTGTCCTTGAGCTGAAGAGTGCTCTTCCACTTTAAGCCACAGCGCCACTTCTGGTTTTCTAGTTGTTTATTGGAGATAAGAGTCTCATGGGCTTTTCTGCCTGGGCTGGCTTTGAACTGTGATCCTCAGATCTCAGCCTCCTGAATAGCTAGGATTATAATTGTGAGTGACTGGCACCTGGCTTTTTTTTTTTTTTTTTTGAGACAGGGTTTTGCTATGTATCCTAGGCTGTCCTGAAACAGTCATTTCTTCTCAGGCCCCTGAGTAGTGACGTGTGTCACATTCTCTGCATTTTCTGTTTTCCCAGTAGTCTTGTTCATTGTAACAATAGTAAACCAACAAGATGACATGTTTTCTATGTCTTCTACTCACCTGCCACCCTTGCACCTTTTGCATAGCTGATGAAGCCAGCCAGTTTCTCTGTCCCAAGGGCTTCCTTACAGTCTCTGCTCCCACCCCAGGGCCGAGACTTCCCCTTCGATGACTGTGGCAGAGCCTTTACCTGCCTCCCAAAGGAGAACCTCCGGGCCCCTGTGGAGGCCTTGGTCTGCAACCTGGACTGCCTGTTGGACATCATGACCCACCAAGTGAGGCTAGGCTGGGGGGGGCCCTAGGGATCCAATCCCCGCCCCGCCCGACACTTCTCCCCTACTGCGCCATCAGCTAGGGTCAACTCAGACCACGGCTCCCAGGAAGAGTCATTTTCTGGGTGCCTGGTTACTCTGAGCTTCAATAAATTAGACTTGGTTATCTTGTGGGAAGATGTGGCCCCAGATGGGCAGTGAATGGGGGGGGGGAGGGAGGGGCAGCTTCTGTCTCACCTGATGTCAGAGTCCTTGATACTTCAGTAGCAGAGTCCCCTGGGATCAGGTGGGTGGTGGAATATGACAAGCCAATATGGAGGTGAGGGAGAGGAGGAGAGTCTGGGCCTGGCCACCAGCTGCATTCTCTCTCTCTCTCTCTCTCTCCCTCTCCCTCTCTTTCTCCCTCTCCCTCTCCCGTCCCTTGCAGCTGGGCCCAGGCTCCCCACCAGGCGTGTGGGTCTGCAGCACTGACATGCTGTTGTCTGTTCCTTCAAATCTCGGTGAGCCTGACACACCCTGGACCACCTTCCTTCACCACAGTTCAGGCTCACTCTGCCTTTCCAGCCTACTCCATTCCTAGGCGGCTCCATTGTCCTGTTCTGAAAGGAGGTTCAGGATGTGGAGAATGAAGCCCAGACCAAGAGGCAGACCCTGCTGGGACTCTGTCTGCCCATCTGTAGAATGGATACAACTACCCTGACCTTTTGTCCCCAGGACTTGGGGGGTGGGGTGGGGCGAGCCTTGGGAAAGGTGGGTCTGTCATTCTCCCGGAGGATGTGTGATTGGCTTTGGAAATGTATTTCCCTTTTAGAGGTATCTGGATGCTCTAGCCCTGAGCTCTTGCCTCCTCATAGCTGGGGCTCCCTGTCTTGGGTTGTGGGCAGGGAGGATCCCTGGGACTGACAGTCCCCTGACTAAACTAACTCACAGGGATCAACTGGGATGACTTCCAGGGAGCCAGAGTGATTGCTTTTCCTGGGAGCCCGGCCTATGCTGTGAATCATGGTGTCTACCTGACTGACGCACAGGTAGGGTCTCCTGGGGTCAGCTGAGCTGGCCTGGAGCTGGATGGCCTTCCAGTTCCACTCCCTGGGCAACCTCTTATCCTGGATATCCCTATGATTGTCTTGCATCTGAGAAGTAGCCTTTATGGCAATAGCCCTGGTACTCAGACTCTTGCCAAAAGTGCATTTCATGCCAACTGTATGCCAGGCCCTGTGCTCAGGCCGAGGTGGTAAGGTGATTAAAATTTGCTCTTAACCTTCTGGCATACATCTCAGTCACTTGTGTCCCCATGATGACACTGGTGCCTGCGTGACTTGCATCTTGAGTTTGTAGTGGGGAACACTTGTTGACCTGCCATGCAAGTCCTCTTTTTGCTTTCTTCCCTAATTCTGTTGTCCTCCCCTTGCCCACAGGGCTTTGTTTTGGACATTTTCTACCAGGGCACCGAAGCAGAGATCCAGCAGTGTGTCCTGACTGATGGGCGGGTCCCGCTGGTATGGATGCTGGGCCTGGTTTTGAAGAGTCTTTGGGAATTTGGGGGGGGAGGGAACAGGAGAGGGAAAGTTTCCCTTCCTTATTTTGGGAAGAGCCCCACTCCTTCTAGAAGATTCCCAGGTGAGCTGGAATCAGGATCTAATGAAGGTCTGGAATTGAGCTTTCAGAAGAGCAGTTGGAGCCAGAATCTGAGGAAGGGAGAGTCAGAACCACACTTAAAGATGCTTCCAGAATGAAGGACAGGGATGGGGGGAGTGTTGGGAAAGACTCTGGGTCTGGACTGTGGGGAAGGTGGACAACAGTTTTGGAGGAGGACTGAGAGTTGAGGAGGGCCACCTGGAAGGTTCCTTGGTGGGAGCTGTTCCAAATAAGCCTGGAGTGTGGGTGCTGAGGTGACTCGGAAAACTAACGTCCCTGGTCTGGTGTGGTGTGGTGCCTGGCCTTGCTTGGCTCATCTATATATACCCTCTTGCCTGAGCCTCACCCTAGGGTTCCCGCCCCCCACCCCCCACCATGGTGGCCCTCTCCAGGTCTCTGGGATTGTCTTCTTCTCCGTGGACACTGCTGAGCACCTTCTGGCCACCCACGTGAGTCCGCCTCTGGATGCCTGTACCTACATGGGCTTGGACTCTGGAGCCCGGCCTGTCCAGGTGACTTGGGGGGTGGGGGTGGGTGGGAAGTGTCTGGGGTACCTTGACTGGGAGTGAGGTGCTGTGTGACCTTAGGTCAGACCTTTACTCTCTCTGGGCAAGAATCTTTACAGATAGAACAGTCCTGGCTTGGCTTCAGGATTGCAGGCCCAGCCCATACCCTTATTTCCCCGGTTTTCCCCCAACTTGGCTTCTTCCTTCTCTCCCAGCTGTCTCTGTTTTTTGACATCTTGCTCTGCATGGCTCGGAACGTGAGCAGGGAGAACTTCCTGGCTGGTCAGCCCCCAGAGATGGGGCAAGGTGACATGGATGTAGCAGGTTATCTTCAAGGTGCCCGGGCCCAGCTGTGGAGGGAGCTTCGTGGTCAGCCCCTCACCATGGGTGAATATTTGTTGTCCTCTCTGTGGGATGGAGACACCGTGGGGGTGAGGACCTCCAGATAAGACTGCCTTGGCATTTGGGCCAAACAGTTTGGCTCATGGACTCATGAATGAGCTCTCCTGTTGAGATGCCTCCCTCTCCTTTGGGTTTTCTTCTTGTCTCTTTCCTGGTCTCCAGTCCCAGACTGCCCATTTTGCTATCTGTGGGGCTTTGGGGAGGTGGCACTCTGGACCTCAGCTTTCCCGTCTGCAAATAGGCTCATTGTCACACTTGCTCTCGTAGTGTCTGAGGATGTATCTACGGGCGAGACACCTGGTCTGGCACTGGTGCAGTAGCAGGTATAGAGTAGGGATCACTGTTGTGTCTTTACAGTGTATGTTCCTGATGGTAGCTACAGCTACTTGACCTCATCAGCCAGTGAATTCCTGCTCAGCCTCACAATGCCTGCGGCTCCTAAGGCCCAGATTGTTCACTCCCAGGTAGAGGTAAGACCAGCCTTCCCCTCAGAGGTCAGGTAGGATGTAGACTTATGGGAAGGGAATGCCTACACTTGGAATAGATAACCTATGAGTATAGATGTTATTATTTCCATTTTATGCACAAGGCACTGGATGCCCAGAGAGACAAGTAACTAGCCCAAGGCCACAGAGCCAGAAAGTGGCCAAGTCACGGTTTTCCTTTGAGGTCTACCTGATTGAGGAAGGCCTTTCTGCATGGTCTGTTTACAGTGACATGAGAAACTGTAGGCCTAGCTCAGCACCACGGAGCTGAGGAATAGGGCAGCAAGGTTCAGAGGTCACTCTGGGGTGGCAGTAGTGGGGTATAGTTAGGGGGAGGGGAAATAGGGTTCAGCTTGGAGCCAGGGCAGATCCAGAGCCTTGATGTTCCCCATGCAGATATTGTGCTACAGGGGAGAATTGGGGTGCCCCTGCCCCTGGCCTTAATGATTGTTTTCCCCCCCAGTCCTGGGGCTTGAACTCAGGGCCTGGGCGCTGTTCCTAAGACTCTTTTGCTCAAGGCTAGCACTCTACCACTTGAGCCACAGGCCACTTTCGGCTTTTTCTGTTTATGTGGTACTGAGGAATTGAACCCAGGGCTTCATGCATGCTAGGCAAGCACTCTACCACTAAGCCACCTTCCCAGCCCCTTAATGATCTTCTCTCCTGGTTTCACAGAAGCCGCAGCTTCTGGGGCCTGGGTGCTCTGTGGTCAACTGCCTGCTGGAGGGTGCTGTGCACTTGGAGCCTGGGAGTGTTCTGCAGCACTGCCACCTGCAGGTGAGGCCTGACAGCATGGCGGAAGGGAGGGGAGGCAAGAGGGACCAGCACTCTGTATGTGTTAGTTGTGCGTGCGTGCGTGCGCGTGTGCATGCGTGCGTGCGTGTGTGTGTGTGTGTGTGTGTGTGTGGTAGATGTCTGCTCACCCAGGATGCCTGCCTTCTTCCTACCAGGGCCCCGTTCACATTGGTACTGGCTGCTTCTTGAGTGGCTTGGATACAGCCCAGTCTGAAGCACTGCGTGGCTTGGAGTTGCGTGACCTTGTCCTGCAGGGACACCATGTGCGGCTGCATGGCTCCCTGAGCTACGTGTTTACCCTTGTTGGCCGTCTGGACAACTGGAAAGTAGGCACCGGCATTACATTTCCTTATCCTAATCTTCAGACTGAGGGTTAGGCTATGGGAGGGTGTGGCTGGGGCAATCTCCATTAGGCCTTTGCTTCCCCGCCCTTCATCTGTTCTTGGAGGTAAACTGGGTGGGGATTTTTATGCCCATTTTACAAGCTGAAGATTGATAGGGAGGTGGCTTAGCATGGGTCACATTGGCAATTTATGGTGGATCAGACCTAGAACTCAGGGTTCTGCTCCAGATTCTAAGTACCTGGGTAAGAGTGCTAAGAGGGTCTCAGAGGCTGGGTGTTGGTGGCTCATGGCTATAATCCTAGCTACTTAGGAGGCTGAGATCTGAGGATTGAAGTTTGAAGCCAGCCTGGGAAAGAAAGTCTATGAGACTAATCTCCTATACCTGACTCAGAAAAAGCCAGAAGTGGCTTTGTAGTTTAAGTGGTAGAGTGCTAGCCTTGAGCAAAAGAAGCTCAGGGACATCACCCAAGCTCTAAGTATAAGCCTCAGGACTTATACCCAGGGCTAGGGGTGGAGGGGAAGATGGTCTCAGAAGTTGCTTCAGTATGTACATGTTTCCTTCAGTCCCTGCTGGAAGATCTGTTCCCCAGTCTCATCGAGTGTCCCTTATCCCTTCTTGTGGACCTGTTATTACTGACTGCTTCATCTTCTCCTAGAGACAAGAGATAGACACTTATCTCAACATGTCCTGGAGTGACTTCTTTAAGAAGACAGGTATTAGGTAAGCCCTATGTCCCACTGGACCCCCCAGGCACCTTAGCCAGCCAGCATGGCTCATTGAGACTTAGCCTTGCCACTGCCTTCAGAACAGCCCTGCCTACTTCTTTATCATTCTATCAAGTCCTGGGTAGTTTGGGACAGCTGGATTCTTTCTGGAACTTTCCACGTGAGCAACTTCAAAGCCTTGGGTGTGCTGACTTTGGGCAAAGCAGTATGGCTTCCTTCCCCATGTGGCCCACTGTACTGCCTTTGGGGAATTTGTCTTGTCCCCATGAATTGATAGGCTGGTTGGGGCCTGGGGAGGGGATGGGCGTGGCTTATCTCCTGCTGCTAACATACCTCTCTGCACCTCAGAGACTGGGACCTGTGGGACCCAGACATGCCTCCCACTGAGCGTCACCTTCTCAGCGCTCGCCTCTTTCCTGTGCTTCATCCCTCGAGGGCCCTGGGGCCCAGGGACATGCTGTGGATGTTGGACCCCCAAGACGATGGGGGCAAGGCCCTGCAGACCTGGCGAGTCTCCTGGCGCTTGTCCTGGGAGCAGCTACAGCCGCACCTGGACCGTGCTGCCACCCTAGCCTCCCGTCGGGACCTGTTTTTTCACCAGGCCTTGCAAAAGGCAAGGCATGTGCTAGAAGCCCGGCAGGATCTTTGCCTGCGCCCACTGATTCGGGCTGCTGTCCATGAGGGCTTCTCGAAACATGTGCTGGCTATGCTGGACCAGGGTGAGTGTGCTAGGCATTAATGCTAGGAAGGCAGGCAGGCAGGCAGGGCAGGTGGCCCTGCCTCCTGGACCATCAACGGAGGGGACTAGGCAGCCAACGGACTAAGGCAAGGGAGAGACTCATTGTAGTTTGCTTTAGATTTCTGAGGAAGCTTTGCCCTGTCAGCAGGAAGTTGGGATGGGAGGGTGTGGCCTGGCTACTGATCTTCTTGCCCTCTGCAGCATCTAGAAACCTGTGTTCCATATGGAGTGCTGGGTGTGGGTGCTGAGCTCCAGGAGGGCCCTATGGCATGTGGGCAGATCCATCTAAGGACCCATATACTACCTGGGGGCTTAGAGTCTTAGACTCAAGTAACATGATATGAATGGTTCTGCAGGATACTAGAACTGTGGAACGTTATCTCTATTTTTTTTTTTTTTTTTTTGCCAGTCCTGGGGCTTAACCTCAGGGCCTGGGTGCTGTCCCTGAGCTTCTTTTCCTCCAGGCTAGCACTAGACCAATTGAACCCCAGTGCCACTTCTGGCTTTTTCTGTGTACGTGGTACTGAGGAATAAAACCCAGGGCTTCATGCGTGCTAGGCAAGCACTCTACCACTAAGCCACATTCTCAGCCCCACTTTATCTCTATTTAAGGCACTCACCCAGAGAGCCACACAGACAGAGGAGACTTGAATGCAGATGATTGTCCTAGAGCCTGTCCTGGGTAGGGGTGAAGGGCACATTTGAGCTGGGCTTGGCAGGATGAGAAATTTTCTGTGTAGAGAGAATGGGGGTGCATTCACATGTAGGAGTACATCTGGAAGCAGAGGCTGAGGGGAGTGAAGGGTCTGGAGTAGTTTTGGGGAGTACTGGAGGTTGGAGGCTGGCCCTCTTCCCTGCCTAATTTCACATCCCTCAGTTGCAGCTGGGGCGGAAGACCCTGGTGTGGCCTCCCGGGCTCTGGCCTGTGTGGCTGATGTGCTGGGCTGCATGGCAGAGGGTCAGGGAGGCTTGCGGAGTGGTCCAGCTGCCAACCCTGAGTGGATGAGGCCCTTTTCCTACCTGGAGTGTGGAGACCTTTCACGGGGAGTAAGGGCACTTGCTCAGGAGAGGGACAAGTGGCTGAGCAGGTGGGTAGCTAATCGAAGAAGTCAGAATGGCATTGAGAAACCCCCTGGGGGCATGGCCCCTGATGGTGGAAGCCCAGAAGGAGGTCGGGTCACTCTCAGGCCCTCAGTGTGTTTTTAGCTTCCTTCCCTCCCTGCAGGCCAGCCTTGCTGGTGCGAGCTGCCCGCCATTATGAGGG
This sequence comes from Dipodomys merriami, assembly GCF_024711535.1. Taxonomy (NCBI): domain Eukaryota; kingdom Metazoa; phylum Chordata; class Mammalia; order Rodentia; family Heteromyidae; genus Dipodomys; species Dipodomys merriami. The sequence continues at coordinate 1,927,579 of NW_027203115.1, read as the reverse complement.
GGCCGAACAGATCCTGGTCCGCCATGCGGTGATGACAGCTCAGCACTTCGTTTCCATGGAGCCAGTAGAGCTGCCAGCACTGGGGCAGTGGGTGATGGCTGAGTGCCCAGCCCGCGTGGATTTCTCTGGTGAACCCCTATGGGGATGGGTGGGTCCAGTCCCCCAAGGATCAGGCTGGCAGGTAGTGTGACCAGCTTGTTGAACTGCCATAGGGGGCTGGAGTGACACCCCACCCATTGCCTACGAGTTTGGTGGGGCAGTTGTGGGCCTGGCTGTGCGAGTGGATGGCTGCCGCCCCATTGGGGCCAGGGCCCGCCGTATCACGGAGCCTGAGCTGTGGTTGGCCATGGGACCTCAGAAGGATGAGATGGCCACGAAAATAGTGTGCCGGAGCCTGGACAACCTGCAGGATTACTGCCAACCCCATGCTCCAGGTCAGAATTGAAGGTCATGGAGGCCTGAGAGCCAGCCAGAGTAGTTGAGGAGCCCCAAAAGAAAGAGAAGGGTAGAACTCACCCCATCTATGCACCAACAGGCGTAGGAAAAAGCAATGACCCATTTGCTTGTGTTAGAGAGTCTAGATGTCCATTAGTGGCTTGAGGCCTGCAATGATGCTGAGCTTTTTTTCCACACCTCCCTCCCCCCCCACCTCCGCCAATGAAACAGCACCCTGGACAGGGAAATTGCAGGGGGTGGAGAGCTGAGGTGGAGTCTGAGGAGGGGAAATTCTTTGCTTTGACCCTATCCCCCTGCAGGGGCACTGCTGAAGGCAGCCTTTATCTGTGCTGGGATTGTACATGTCCGCTCTGAGCTCTCCTTGCAGGAGCAACTGCTGCACAACTTTGGGGGTGGCTTTGAGCTCCACACCTGGTCTGAGCTTCCCCATGGCTCTGGTCTTGGTGAGTGGGTCCAGTCCCAGTTCTTCAATCTCACCTGTGACCCCCCTCTGTGCAGCAGAGGGGGTGTGGGGTAAGATGGGCTGGGGAGAGATGGTTCATGGCTGGTACTCCTCTCTGTGCCCTGTAGGAACCAGCAGCATCCTGGCTGGCGCTGCACTGGCTGCATTGCAGCGGGCTGCGGGCCAGCTGGTGAGTACAGAGGCCCTGATCCACGCAGTGCTGCACTTGGAGCAGGTGCTTACCACAGGTACAAGAGAGCTTGGGATGGGGAGAGGTTGCTGGTATTTTCCCAAGGGCTTTTTCCTGGATTTGCATGGTATTTCTTTCTTTCTTTCTTTCTTTCTTTTTTCCCTCAAGGCTATTTCCAGTTTCTGTGGTAAATTGGAGATGAGTCTCACAGACTTTCCTGCCTGAGCTGGCTTTGAACTACGATCCTCAGCTCTCAGCCTCCTAAATAGCTAGATGTAAACCACTGGCGCCTGGCTTCACTTTGACTTTTGGTCATTTGCAACTTAAAATGTTCTATCTTGAAGTAGCTTATGTGTTTTTATTTATTTATTTTTTGGTGCTTGAACTGGGCTTGAACTGAAGTCCTGGGTGCTGTCCCTAGCTTTTTAGCTCAAGGCTAGCACTCTACTACTTCCAGCTTTTTTTGCTGACTAATTGGAAATAAGAGTCTCATGGGCTTTCTTACCTATACTGGTTTTGAACCACGATCCTCAGATCTCAGCCTCCTGAGTAGCTAGGATTATAGGCGTGAGCCACCAACGCCTGGCAAGAGTCTTGTAAATGCCTACAGAGTTCTGAAGTTGCTGTACCTTTATATGTATCAGGCACTGTTGACACTAATGGCTTGTTTTCATGATTCTGTCCCCCTTCGTGCTGCCCTTCAGAGCTTGTGGGGCAGAGCTGGCTTTGGAGTGGAGGATGGACCTTCAATCTGCCCTTCTGGCAACTTGCTTCCCCTTTGGGGTATCATCTGTATCCTCCTCCCTCCCATTCTTCCTGCCATATGGCAGGGCAGCAAGAAGGTGCCTAGCCAAGGATATGATCTAATAGGATGCTCCTGGTACCAGGTTTCTCTCCTTCTGGCCTCTGGCACCTTGGAATCTGAGTACAATGTAGAGCAGCCAGAGCAAGCAAGATGTATACAGCTCTTTCAAGTAAAGTGGGATATGCCAAAAATCTTTTTTTTTTTGCGTCAGGGCCTGGGTGCTGTCCCTGAGTTTCTTTTGCTCAAGGCTAACACTCTACCATTTTGAGCCACAGCTCCACTTCATTTTCTGGCGGTCAATTGGAAATAAATCTCAAGGTCTTTCCTGCCCGGGCTGGCTTTGAACTGCAATCCTCAGATCTCAGCCCCCTGAGTAGCTAGGATTACAGATAGAAGCCACTAGTCCCCAGCCATACAGCTTATTTCTAATATGAGCAGAAGATAGGGCATAGGGGACCAGTAGGCTACAGGGAAGTCCAATCCCCTTTCTTCTGGCTCCTCTGGCTGCATAACCTTAGGTGGGTGGAAGTTAGTGTGGTTTACTCCAGCTCCAATTACCTATTTAGTCTGCAAGGCAACTTGGGCTTTGTGAATGCCAAGCTTGGCCCCAGATTGCAGCTCCTCTGCCTTGCTGGTTTTGGTCTGCTGCCAGAAGCTGCAAAGCTCACCTGTTTCAGCTGGAGTTGGGGGATGCTGTCCCAGCCAGAGGCTCAGGATCATAAACTTGGACTGGGGGAATGAAATTGGACCAGATAAGTCTCAACAGTAACAACACTGTGGGTTCACAGGAGGTGGTTGGCAGGACCAGGTGGGTGGTCTAATGCCTGGTATCAAAGTGGGGCGCTCCCAGGCCCAGCTGCCACTGAAGGTGGAAGTAGAAGAGATCACTGTGCCCAAGGGCTTTGTCCAGAAGCTCAATGACCACCTGCTGCTAGTGTACACTGGCAAGACCCGCCTGGCACGGAATCTGCTGCAGGTGAGCCCAGCCCCAGAGTGAGGAGGGAGGCAGATAGCTCAGCAAGGCCTGATCCTCACTGCATCTGTCCTGCTCTGCTTGCAGGATGTACTGAGGAGCTGGTATGCCCGGCTGCCTGCTGTCGTGCAGAATGCCCACAGCCTGGTAAGACAGGCTGAAGAATGTGCTGAAGCCTTCCACCAAGGTGAGGTGCTTCTTCCAGCAGAGGTCAGGGCTTTGGAATGAAGGCCTTATTTCAGCCAGGGACTTTTGCAGGCTTGGCACAAGCCAGATAATAGGATCCTAGGAGCCTCCTGTCCTCTCCTTGGTTTCATACGTGGGGGCTACTTGTCGGGACAAAGCCTGCCTCACGAGAAAGGTCCTCCAGTGCCACCTACTGGGCAGCAGACAAGGAAAGAGGCTCTGCCTTATGCTTGAGTTGCTGGGATGTTGAACCCCTTCAGTATGTGGCTCCCAAGTATGTGGCTCCATAGTTTTTGATATTGTGCTGGGCACTGTGTGGGTTGGCTACTTTGTACACAGTCGTCAAGCCTGTACTATGGTCCTTATTATTGCTTCCACCCAGTGTTGAGCCTGGACTAAACCCTGACAATGAAATGCCTCTTGCCACTTCATTTCTCTATGGATAGGTGTTGGTTCAAATATCACATTCCTCTCTGTACCAACTGTAGGAAACTTGCCTCTGCTGGGCCAGTACCTGACTTCTTACTGGGAGCAGAAGAAGCTCATGGCTCCAGGCTCTGAGCCCCTAGCTGTGCGGAGAATGATGGATGTCCTGGCCCCCTACGTGCATGGCCAGAGCCTGGCAGGGGCTGGTGGTGGGGGCTTTCTCTATGTGTTGACCAAGGAGCCACGGCAGAAGGAGGCTGTAGAGGCTGTGCTAGCCAAGACTGAGGTACGTGATGGGGTTAGTAGTAGGGAAAGGCCCCCAGGTGGCTTTCCAACTCACTAGGGGAGGCACGCAGGCCCTTTGGGCTTTGCTGCCCCAAGAGGCCTAAGACTTGCTCAGAGCCCTCTAAACATTTTCTGTCCTATCCAGGGCCTTGGCAACTACAGCGTCCACCTGGTGGAAGTAGACATGCAGGGCCTGAGCCTGCAGCTGCTGGGGAGTTAGCCTTCACCTGACACCCATCTCCATGAGGCTTGGGCCTTCTGAAGCAGGCAAGAAATAACTCTACGGCCGCCTTTCCCTTCTGTGGAAGCACCCAGCCTGCTACTTCCCACCTACCTCTTTGAGTCTGCTCACAGAGGAAGCAAGACACAGGACAAGCAAGGCAGTGGAGAGGACTGTAGACTCTGTGGAGCGGACTGAGGAAGACCCTAAGCTCAGTCTCCATGTAGCCTTTCTAAAGGACTGTGGCCCAGCGCACTCCTCTCTCCGCTAAGGCCTGAAAGAACATGATGGCAACCAACCATAGGGTCCCTTGGTAAGACTGACCCTAGAGGCCTGCCTTAGAGTTTTAGGGTCTCCATGCTCCACTCTCCTCAGCTGGAATGAGTGGTTGTGGGGGTGGGCTCCAGTCCATTTACTGGCAAATCCTTGCCAACCTACACCTTTACTATGCCAACACTATGGACAGTGACCCTGTGTGCAGTGAGTTTTCAACACTGACATGCGTGGAATAAACTCAACTCTGCCCTTCAAGGCTGTCCTTAGAAAGCTTTCTCCCTGTCAGGAGTGATGCCGGCCCTGGGGTGATCCAGCTTCTGATGAAGGCTCATGCTGTGTGGGTCCTGGATGTGGATGGGCACTACGCTAGGTGCAGGAGGAAGCTGAGGTCTCCAGCATTTGACTCCATGTTTCAGTGGCACTGGTATCACCCTGACCGGGGGCAGCTAGCCCTCACTGGAATCAGCACACAGACCTTTCCAAGCAGTGTCTTATTCTGATGTTTATTCATTAGCATCAACCTCGCCTTGAAGTGAAACCCAATTCCCAAGTCCCCGGACGCTCTCCAAGGCTGGCAGGGGCAGTGCCATTGCTGTAGTGTGAGAGTGAGAAGGCCCAGTGGCTGCGACGCTGACGGCTGTCTGCCGTCTGCTCTGGCTCTCCCACTTCTCTCAATGGAGACAGGTGGTTCTAAAGTCCCACCCAGTCAGGTCTGAGGGGGTGGCCAGGCCTTGTTTCTGGCTCTCGGCAGTGGTACAGTCTGTGCTGTCAGCTCACCCGTTTGTCTGGGGCTACTCAGGGAGTAGGCCCTGAGCTTTGAAGAGCCAGGTGGACTCCCCCTATCATCTACAGGCGCAGCCTCTTAATGTCCTCACTGCGGAAATCTATGCGCAGAGCCAGCACTTGGCGCACTTCAGCAGGAGTGAGGCGCCAAGTCAAAGGGCCAGAGTTGGCACCCCAGTAATCTAGAATCTCTGTCACCTGTGAGGAAGAACAGAAACCAGTCAGCAGGGCAGGGACAATCCTGAGGGAAGGATGAGGTTCTGCCAAGGCAAAGTAGGGTACCTGGAGGGGAAGGTGCCTGGGAAGGGAAACGGTGCCCTGCGGAGCGGGATTGCTAGTGGGCATGAGGGAGTTGCAGGGTTCCTTTGCATTTTTCCAGTCACCATTTCCTGGCTAGGCTGAGGGTGCCCCACATACCCGCTCCAGATTGAGGATCGTAGCCATCTGGGAAAGCCGGGCAAACTTGTCTCGGATAGTCCAAGTTGTCACAGTTGTCAGATAAGCAATGAGTGACCTCAGCTCCTTGTCAAACTGCAGACCACCCAGCTATAGGAAAACACAAGCCCTATTTAAACACTTTTTTTTTTTTTCTTTTTCTTTTTGCTGGTCGTAGGGCCTGAACTCTGGGTCTGGGCACTGTCCCTCAGCTCTTCAGCTCAAGGCGAGCACTGTACCACTTAAGCCACACAGCGCCACTTCCGGCTTTTTCTGCTTATGTGGTGCTGAGGAATTGAACCCAGGGCCTCATGCATGCAAGGCAAGCGCTCTACCACTGAGCCACCTTCCCAGCCCCTTAAACTGTTATTTTTAATAAAGCCTTGCCCTGTGACCAGAAGACCTGCAAGGCAAGGGTATTTTGGCCTCAGGTGGTACCCTGTGGCTCTAGTTTGTTTTAGTGTCTCAAAAGCCAGGACAGGACTGGGTGAGGATATGCAAGGCCTACAAGTAGTAAAGAGGACACAAATCCTAGGGTGGCATGACTTGTCTTCCTCAGGCTTAGCCCCTTTGACCTTACCCTGTTGAAGGTGGATTTCAGCACCACTTTCTCCAGCTCGACGGCGACAAGGCTCGTCATGAGGCCGGTCAGGCTGTCATAGATGACTGGAGACAGGTTGGCCTGCATAGAGGCTTGACATCAGTGGAGGTCCCTCCAAGCCCCTCTGCCTCTACACTGCAGTCCTCAGTGGCAGGGGACAGTGATGTGGGGTCATGAGGGGTGTTTCAGAGGGTGGGGTGTGGTAGGATTTTTGCAGTCTTAGAGCTATAATGAATAGCCACAGGCTGTTGGTAGGGGCAGAGATGGTAATTCCACAAGTACGGGCTCACCTTGAATTCTGCCATTTGCTGCTCCAGGTTTAGGATGAATTGCTGTACCCAGGGGTCATTGGCCTCATAGTCATTGAATTCTTCCTATTGTCAGAAAGCAAGGGGGGAATTACCAGAAGCTTCTTTCTCCCTAGTAATCATTTACCTCCACCTACCTCAGCTCTTTCAGGCAAATGATTTAAGAGGTCATTCCTCCCATTAGCTTTTGACACCACCAGTTTAAAACTAGCTTGGATTCCAGGTTGGCAGTAACTGCTAGGGCACTGTACCTCTACCCAGTAAGCAGTTCTGGGGGGCAGCAGCCGCACACACTGGGGCAAGGTTCCTGGTCATGTGTTCCCTCTTGCAGTTCATGCTGTACAGGGGTGACTCACTAGGTCAGGGAAAGAAAGCTCCTAAGTCTCTGTAAAGTAGGCTAACAAGAGCCTTGATACAAGATGAGTAAGGTCAAGGCAAACTCTTGTCACATGTCTCTTTGAGCTCTTCTGACTAAAGCCAACCATTTCCTGGGAGGCGCCTAGTCTTTGATGGAGAGGAACGTGAGCTGGGCAGCATGTAAGGTCTAGTCTCTTCCCATGATCCCACTGCCCTCCTTGGATTTGGGGGCTGAAGAAGACTGGGCTTGTAGCTGTTGGCTGACCTCCTCGATGTTATGAGAGACGGAGAGAAAGGTGTTGATCCAGGGCTGAACCTGTGGCTTGACTGCTGTGGTGTTGAGCTCCGTCAGCCCTTCCTGTAGGACAGCACAGAGACAATCAGACACAAACCCACCCCTCCCTCAACTGCAGGATCCTATCGAAGCTGAGGTTCTCTACAGGCCCCGTGGGAAGCAGAGAAGGGATCATGTTAATAGAGGCCAGATCATCTTTTACACAACTATTAAGATTCAGGACCAGATGAGTCGTGAGATTATCCTAGCTCTGAAAAGATTCCATAGTGTCTGGTGCTGGGCAGTACCTGGGATTAAGGTCAAGAACAGGTAACCACACTGTTCATTTCTTCTGAGCATCTTTCTGAACCCTCTTGGCCATTTGGGGGCCAAGTGGAGATTGGTCAGATCCTGGTTTGTCAATCTGACAACTGTGCTGCTGAAAAGCCTTTAGTCTCAAGGGATTTACATAACTCGGTGGCTTACATGCTTCTCCCTCCTCCTGTGCTCCATGGAGGCCATGGTAAACCAGTCACCTCCAGGTAGCAGCTCAACCTGGGGCTTACCTGCAAAAGGTCTCGGAATTTGTTGGACACTGCAGCCAACTCAGAAAGGCAGCTGTCAAACTTGGCCTGAGCCTGCTCTCCTCCAATGCCCTGGCTGAAGAGCTTGGTGCAGTCACTCTAGGGGAGAACATGGCTTTAGACAACTGAACGCATTATATCAAGTGGAGATTTGAGCTGGAAGCATGGCTCAAGTGGTAGAATACCAGCAGAGCAAGTTAGCCAAGCAAGTGTGAGGCCCTGAGTTCAAGTCCTGGTACGTACTAAAGGAACAACAACAAAGACCAAAAACCAAAACTAACATAGCAACTGACTCTGTGCAAGGTTTGGTGAACTTAGTATCTAATTTCTTACATTTATAAAGGGCTTTGTTATAAAAAGTACTTTTCCATTTGTTTTTATTTTTTTGCAGTGTGCTGGGGACTGAATCAACATCCTTGTACATGTTGAGCAAGTGTTCTACTACTGCTTTACATGCCCAGCCCAAATCAAATAATTTTTTTTTGTCTGTCATGGGGCTTGAACTCTGGGCCTGGGCTCTGTCCCTTAACTCTTCAGCTCAAGGCAAGGGATCTACCACCTGAGCCATAGCGCCACTTCTGGTTTTCTGAGTGGTTTTACTGGAGATAAGAGTCTCATGGAGTTTCCTGTCTGGGCTGGCTTTGAACCGTGATCCTCAGATCTCAACCTCCTATAGCTAGGATTATAGGCGTGAGCCACCGACGCCTGACAAATCAAGTAATTTGTTAAAACAAATTTTTATTAAAAGCCATCCACTTTTTTAAAAAAATATTTTTATTAGCTTCAACTTGTATTTTATTTTATTTTTTTTCTTTTTGCTTATGTGGTGCTGAGGAATCGAACCCAGGGCCTCATGCATGCAAGGCAAGCGCTCTACCACTAAGCCACCTTCCCAGCCCAGCCATCCACTTTTAAATGATTACAAATGAAGAAATAGGGTGCAAAGGACAAAGACTGAAGCTAGATTTTTACTATTCCATGTTTTATGTACTTGAAAATTTTGAAATAAAATGAAGTAATTTCTAGAATTCAGAAGTAAAATAAATCTAACAAGTTAACTGTATATTATGAAAGAACTATGTTACATTACTTAAAGCACAGTAATTTAACTTATGTCATAATGAATATTCTCTAGGTTTATAAAAACAAAAATTTTAAACTGTTCTGAGTAGTCATACTGTTGATTCTAAAAAGAACTTTTTTTTTTTTTTTTTTGTCGGTCATGGGGCTTGAACTCGGCCTGGGTGCTGTCCCTCAGCTCTTCAGCTCAAGGCAAGCGCTCTACCACTTGAGCTACAGCGCCACTTCCGGTTTTCTGGTGGTTTATTGGAGATAGGAGTCTCACGGTCTCTCCTGCCCGGGCTGGCTTTGAACCGCGATCCTCAGATCTCAGCCTCCTGAGTAGCTAGGATTACAGGCGGGAGCCACCAGCGCCTGGCTTCTAAAAATAGGGCTGAGTGGAGATCTGTATCTCATTTTATAGATGAGAAAACTGAGGCTCAGGGAGTTATAGAACTTGCCAAATGTCACATGCCAACACTATGTGTTAGATGATATGATTTGAATTCTTTTTTTTTTTTTTTGTCGGTCGTGGGGCTTGAACTCTGGGCCTGGGCGCTGTCTCTCAGCTCTTCAGATCAAGGCGAGCGCTCTACCACTTGAGCTATAGCGCCACTTCCAGTTTTCTGGTGGTTTATTGGAGATAGGAATCTCACGGTCTCTGCTGCCCGGGCTGGTTTTGAACCGCGATCCTCAGATCTCAGCCTCCTGAGTAGGATTACAGGCGTGAGCCACCAGCGCCCGGCTGATATGATTTGAATTCTGATCTCCCAACTCCTGTGCTAGAGCTTTCCTCACAGGTCTACAGAGGCCTTTCTACCATATCAATCAATGAAACCCGGCAAGTATGGCTATATGTCTGGAAGTGCATCTGTCCCCACCGGCATGGTTCATAGGGCTCTCTCTCTCTCACACTGGGTAGCTAGAGCTGCTGAAAGCTCACAGACAATTTCCCCTGTACCTCCAGAGTCTTCTTGAGAGTGGAGATGTTTTCACTGCAGACTTCCACGTTGTTCAGTGTCACCTGAGAGATGAGGAAGGAAGAACATGACATCCTAGTTAATGGGTACGCTGTCTACTCCAATGGCCAGATTGGCTGATAGTTGCATTCCCTGTGGGTCAGACTACGGCTGGCTAGACTCGGCTCACAAAAGCCCGCATCACTGTGATTAGGTGGGATGCTCAGATCTCATGCTGGCATCCCACAGTCAATGTTGAAGAATCATGCTGCTCTTGGTGCTGCTTAGCTACTGAGTGCAGATGGGTAAAGCTAAAGATGGCACATAAAAACCAGCAAACATCACAAGTTTTCAGGGAAATAACTGCACTGTCATAACTGCAGAACGATGAAGGCTGCAACATAAATGTTTCCAAGGCACTTAGGGCACTAAGAATAGTTGTCAGGAGGAAAAAATGGATTGGGTTCAAATGGTATTGATTTCAAAGTTTCCCTTGTATTGACAGTCCTTGTAAGCATGGACTCATTGGGCTTATTTCCTGCTTCTGGCAAATGATATGTCAGTACAGTTGGCGAAGTTATCTTGACAGCCAAAGGAATCAAAATGTCATAAAATAGACCATGTGTTGGGAGAGATGACATTTTAAGTGCTTGGTATTAGGAAAACTAGAAATCTTGTCACCAAGTATTTAGCATCACTTTTCTTTTTGGATTTATCTTCTATTCCTTCCAACAATGAAACCTTCTGAATGGAGAGCCCTAATGGACCAACAAATTAAGCAAAAGCACACTGGCCAGCCTTGTGGACATGGGTGATACAGTGGTAGAAAACAGGACTGGATGGAAAACAGGAAGGCAGAAGGTTTAGGAGGACTTAAAGGACAACCAAATTGCTTGGTGCTGGTGGCTCCCACCTGTAATCTTAGCTATTCAGGAGACTAAGATCTGAGGACTGTGGTTAGAAGCCAGGTTGGGCTGGAAATTCTATGAGACTTGTACCTCCAATCAACTAACCAAAAAGCCAGAAGTAGAGATGTGGCTAAAGTAGTAGAGTACTAGCCTTGAGGGAAAAAAAAAAAAAAAAAAGCCCTGGGACAGCTTCAGGCCCTGAGTTCAAGTCCTAGGATATGTATGTACATGCATGCACACACATACACACACAAAACCAACCAAGCAAAGATATTTAGCTTTGATATGGTAGGTTGAAAGAAGCCAATGAAAGCTTCTGAGCACAGAAATGAGGGAAAAATGTAAACAAAATAAAAAAGTTTGTCAGTTCATGATCATATGATGCTGGAAATTTTGTCAGAGTTCTCCAAAGGTACCACATTTCAGAGGCAAACAGTTCTTGGAGCTGATTTTCCTTTTTGGTGGGGAGAAAACTATGGCATCCCAGATGGATAGAACTCATGCCCAAGGAAAGCATTTTCAATGCCAGGAAGATAGTGGCTTCACTGAAGCAGCCTTCATATTGGATCTATTTAAGGACTACTGTGGTTCCCTTGCTCGCAGATGAGATATTAGTAAGCTTAGGTTCTGAAAACAACAGCCAGAACAGTTGGCTGTAAGAATCTGATAGAAGCTAAGGATTTCTTCTAGAAAAATGTATATACTCTGTGGACTGTTGCTTATGTCCTGTTATTGGATGGTTCTTCTAGCCTCTGAACTTTAGGAGCTAAACTGAGAGTTTAGTCAGTGTGGAGGATGGAGTACAATAAGCCTGTGACAGCACTGTTCCCTTCATGTCAAGAAAGTATGTGACAGCTGGGCGCTGGTGGCTCATGCCTGTAATCCTAGTTACTCAGGAGGCTGAGATCTGAGGATCATATTTCAAAGCCAGACCGGGCAGGAAACTCCGTGAGAATCTTATCTCCAATAAACCACCAGAAAACCAGAAGTGGTGCTGTGGCTCAAGTGGTAGAGTGCTTGCCTTGAGCTGAAGAGCGAGGGACAGCGCCTATGCCCAGAGTTGCCCTTTATAGGTGGGCTACTACGCCCAGTGCTAAGGTCTTCAGTAGAGACTCCTTCCAGAAGAACTTGACAGAAAACTAGTCTTGGTAGGCCTAAAGGATTGACAACCACCAATACCTTGGGCCTTTCCTTACAGAAGCAGTATGAAGGCTTAGTATAGATGTTACAGTTTGGTCTTGTGGCAGATGCTTGGTAAGCCAAATACTGAGGGGCCCTTGAACAGCTGGGTAGGGGTCTTAGGAAGAAGCACTCAGGAAAGCTTAGGAGCCTTAGCTTCTTGTAGGGACAAGTGTATATCCTGGCTCTGGCTACTCAGAATAGGTTCCTAGGTAAGAAAGGGTGTAAGAACCTTCTAGGAGGAACTTCTTACAGCGTGGCTTAGAGGTCATAATTTAACCTCTCTGCAGCTGGGGATTGAATGCAGGACCTTATGCCTGCCAGGCAAATGCTCAAAGCTGACCTATTCAGTCCACAGGTTAACTTTTCTAGAGAACCCCAACTCCAACCTGTGGGGCCACCTACCAGGAAGGACAGTTTGGCCTCGTCAGTGCTCTCGATGCCTTTGGTGTCAAATTTCCCCTGCTGAAGGCTGCTGTGCATGATGTTCACAGCACTGGTCACCCCGCGCTGGATGTCCTGTAAGGTGGTGGCTGGGAAGCCCATCCGTAGCTTGTTATGCAGAACATTCCTGGGGAGGCAGGATGACACGTGTAGAGTGATAGTGCGCAACCTGGCTTTTGGACAGCAGGGCTAAGCACCCTCTCTGTGCTCTAGCTGCTCCAGTTGCTCTTTTGGGGGAGATAACCAATCCTAGAGACCACTGTAGGACACCTCTCAGGAGCCTGGGTATGACAGTGAGCAATGTTCCCTCAAGAACACTAAGATAAGTATATATAGAGGAGAATGGCAAGGTTTTTGGTGAGGGATACTGGGGTTTGAACTCAGGGCCTCATGCTTGCTAGCCATGTGCTCTACTGCTAAACCATGGCTCCAGGCCTTTATTGCACTTATTTTTGAGATAGGGTCTTATTTCCTGCCAAGAAGAATGCCTGGACCATGATCCACCTATTTTAGGCTTTCTGTGGTAGCTGTCATGACAGGCATGTGCCCACAGTTTTTCCCACTGAGATGGATTCTCATGGACTTTTATTTTTTCCTGCCTGGGTTCGCCTAGAACTATGATCATCCTGATCCCACATAAGATAGAATGGCAGGCATGTACCACTATATCCAACTAGTGTTTAAGGAGGAGGTGTAGTGAATCATAAGCAGCATCTTTAATTCCCATTTCTGCATGGGGAGCAGGAAATGTTTCTCCCATTTCTCCCCATCTTTACTGTTTATTACTAAAACAAATCCTGCTAAATTTAAAAAAAATCATAAGCAAAAAGAAAAGAAACAAATGGGTCACAGGAATCAACTATAACTAAGACCTTTGGGCCTAGAAAGCCAATCAGCCATACTTGAAGTAATCCTCCAGTTCAGTGGTGGCGAGGTTGATCATAGCACAGAGACAGTCGATGCTAGAGCTGGAGAGAGCCCGCCCAATGCACTTCTTAATGATGTAGAAGACATCATCCACCATGCTGGATGTCAACTGGCCCTTCTCATAGGTATCCAGGGCCACAGCCTATCCAAAGGTAAAATACTCAGTAAACATTCTAGTTCTACACATTCTACATGGCTTTGGTTCATTGGTCCTGGTTCTGCACCTTTTTCTATACCTTTCCCATATTTTTCCTTACATGGCTTATTCTAGCCTCTACTGAACACTACATTAGGAAATTTAGTATTTAAGGCCTTAGCCTTGGGAACATCCATTACTTAGGAGCGGCCACACACACTAAGAGAGACTCCTCATCCACATACCTATAGGGAGGTGGAGGCAGGGAACAAGTAGATTCCATGGGGAGCTGAGCTGGGCTTATTGTAATGCTAGAAGTCTTAGCTGGGTATATGCAAAGTATGATAACTCCAAAGACTCCTCTTACTGTATAAAGCAATGCCTCGCAGTCTGCATGCATGCATGCAGAGATATTTTCAGAGCAGAATCAAGAAACATGACAAGCCTCAATCATTTTCTTCAACTTGGTTTCTTAGTTGGCAGCCTCATTTGTAAGAGATGTGTTCTGTGTCCTACCTTATTAACAGTCTCCCTCATGAAGTACTCTTCCATGGTAATATATAAGCCAATTAGCTCTTGCATGGTACAGTTCAGTAGGCAATTATTGAGCAGTTTGTCCAGGCACTTCTGGTGCTCTAGGAAACAGCCAAGAAAGGAATATTCACTTTTTTTCTTTTTGTTTTTGTCTGTCGTGGGGCTTGAACTCTGGGCCTGCGCACTGTCCCTGAGCTCTTCAGCTCAAGGCTTGTGCTCTACCACTTGAACCACAGCACCACTTCCAGCTTTTTTCAGTGTATGTGGTGCCGAGGAATCGAACCCAGGGCCTCATGCATGCGAGGCAAACACTCTACCACTGAGCTACCTTCCCAGCCCAAATATTCACTTTTTTCCCCAAGGGCAAGGGAGTAACATTTTCACTTTTATTCATGTCCTCTTCTAATCTTCCTCCCAAATAGGTTCATATATTACTTGGCTATAACCACAGTACTTTTTGTTCTTTTTAAATATCTTATTTTTTTTCCTATATATTAACTTCATTGTACTTTGTAATTCTCTCCCTCTCCCTTTACCTCCCTCCTTCTCTCCACTCTCTTACTCTCCTCCCTAAGTTTTGCTATGTGGTTTAGTCTGACCCTAAACTCCTGGACTCAAGAGACCTCCTGCCTTAGCCTTTGGAGTAACTGAGGATATAGGTATGTGCCACTGGACAGAGCCAGGCAGCAGTAGCTCATGCCTGTAATCTTAGCTACTCAGAAGGCTGGTTTGAAGCTAGCCTGGGGAGGAAAGGCCGTAAGACTCTTTAACCACCAGAAAACTGGAATGGTGCTGTGGTTCAAAGTGGTAGAATGCTAGCCTAGAGTGAAAAAGCTCAGAGACAGCACCCAGGCCATTAGTTCAAGCCCACCACTGGCAAAAAAGAAAAGAAAAGAAAAGAAACTCAGGCAGTCAGCAAGGTTCAGTAGCATTAGGCCAGGCTACTGAAGAGGCTGAGGTGGGAGAATGTGCTGAGTAAGAATTCGAGAGCAGCCAAGGCATAATGAGACCTGATCTCAAAACAATAACCCTGGAGAACTTAGCTATTAATGACATTACCCTGTCTTATCCTTTTTTAAAATATCATTTACTGCTTCAAAATTTGTGACTTGTAGAACTGGAACACTGAAAAAGGAGTTGAGTGGAAGGCTTTCTTTGTATTGAATAGTTGTTTTATTTTGAAACAGGGTCTCACTATGTGGCTGGTATTGGTACTTGAATACAGGGTCTGGGCTCTGTCCCTTAGCCTTTTTGCTCAATGTTGGCACTCTATCACTTGAGTTACAGCTCCATTCCTGGCTTGTTTGGTGGTTAATTGGAGGTAAGAATCTCATGGACTTTCCTGACCAGGCTGGCTTTGAACTGTGATCCTCGGCTCTCAGCCTCCTGAGTAGCTAGGATTATAGGCATGAGCCACCAGTGCCTGGCATTGTACCATTGTACAGGTTCTTTAAAACCTGTACATATCTCAAAAAAAAAAAAATCTTAAATAAAATGATTAGATGAGAGTCAAGTTGGCCAGAGATGCACTGAGGCTTTGTTATTTCCTTAGCAAGAGATCTGTGGTTTACAGAATATGAGAAACATGTTTTACCTTGCTTTACTTCTTCGGAGGCCATGGAGTCCCCCACCTCAAAATCTGAGCTGATTCTCTTCCTGAGGAAGCGTAAGTACAGCTCACTGCGGGCATTCATTAGAGTGACTTCAGTAAGGATGGGGTCCAGTTCCCTGAAACACAGAGCCGAAGGAATAAGAAGAGCTATAGGACAAAGAGTTTCTAATTTTCCATCCCCTTTGGGCCTGTAAAAGTAACTGCTAGGCATTGGTACTCACACCTATAATCCTAGCTATTCAGGAAGCTGAGATCTGAGGATTGCAGTTTGAAGCCAGCCCAAGTAGGCAAGTCGGTGAGACTCTTACCTCCAATTAACTACTAAGAAAGGTAGAAGTAGAGCCATGGCTCAAGTAGTGAGTTCTAGCCTTGAGCACAAAAGTCCAGGGACAGCTCCCAAACCATGAGTTCAAGCCCCACTATCAGTGCGTGCATGTGCACATGTGCACCAACACACACACACACACACACACACACACACACGCACGCACGCACGCACACGCACACGCACACACGCACGCAAGAGTAGCTCTGCCAGAAGCTCATGCTAGCTGTGCTGTCCCAGTTATAATGAGATAGCTGCCAACTACATTGTCCACATATCTGTTTCAACTAAATTACTTACTCCTTAAAATTCTGCCATGGCTAAGTAGAAGAATTATCTGTGCCTGTACCTCAGGTGAAAGAAAATACACTACCCCAAACTTTGCACTGGTGGCTTACACCTATAACCCTATCTACTTAAGAAGCTTAGGTCTGGGGCTAGGAAGGTGGCTCAGTGGTAGTGTTTGCCTTGCATGCATGAGGCCCTGGGTTTGATTCCTCAGCATCACATAAACAGAAAAAGCCAGAAGTGGCGCTGTGGCTCTAGTAGTGGAGCGCTAAAGAGCTGAGGGACAGCACCCAGGCCCAGAGTTCAAGCCCCATGACCAAAAAAAAAAAGCAGCTTAGGTCTGAGGATCAAGGTTTGAAGCCAGCCTGGTCAGACAAATCTGAGATCTTAGCTCTAATTACAGCCAAAAAGGCAGAAGTGGTAATTACCTTGGTTCAATTTTTTCTGTTGAAGGATTTCTCAAGTTGCTCTGGACAAGTCGAAACTGCAACATATCATAGAAATGAGAATTCTCTTCCCCGTCTTCCAACTATCTGTCTCCTGCTGATCCCTCCAAACTTTTAGCATACAAGAACATTTAGGTTCAACTTGCTCACCAGGCTTACTTTTCCTTTAAGCCAGAGGTGGGCTTTTGGGATGATGGGCTAAAGATTAGCTATTGCACTTAAAAGTAATGCTAATAGTGTTCCAATGGGTGACTCTGGATTATAGTGTCCTAGTCTGGAATTTTGGAAATATAATTGTGTTAAGGATTCCTATGTACTATTTTTGCTCCCTCTGCTCATAGATATGGAAAAATAAAGTCCTCAAAAGCAAGTGTTATCTTTAGCAGTAAAGAATTAAGAGGAGATTCAAAACAAAAACTAGAATCTTAGGAAAGAAAATCTGTATCAATAGAGGGCACTATGGCACACTGTATTAGAAAATTGGTCTAAGGTTTCTGTTGTGTTCTTTCAGGAAGCCCCATTTTCTTTTCAGTCCTGTACCGAGCCCATCACCACGTTGACAATATAAGCCCAAAGTAAGGTGGAAATAGACAACACAAAGGCTAGTGTGAATTCAGTATTTGCTCTTTTCCTATCTTTTGTTGTTGTTCTTTTTTTCTAATTTATTCTTTTCAATGTCCCTGGCCAAAGTTGCTTCCAAATCACTGGTAGCTTCCCCTGCTCACCTGCTGGTGGTAATCCCTCTGTTTGATGAACTTGTCTACCACCTTCTCCACCTGTCTGTCACACTCCACTTGAAGATATTTGATTAGGGTATAAAGTTTCCCGGGTCCATAATAGGTCTCCACTATGGGTTGGTGAGTCTCCACAATGCGGGCAATTCCTAAAAGTGAGAGAGGCAATTCCAAACATTCTTCCCTCCTTTCTATCCAAGACTAACCAAGGTTTAACTCAATCCTCTTCAGTTACTTCACTACCAAAATGATCCCTCACAAATAGTTCCAGGTGGTACTAAGAATTTTTTTTTTGGTTGGTTGTGGGGCCTGAACTATGGGCTTTGGCGCTGTCCCTCAGCTCTTCAGCTCAAGGCGAGCACTCTACCACTTGATCCACAGTGCCACTTCCAGCTTTTTTTGCTTATGTGGTGCTGAGGAATTGAACACAGGGCCTCATACATGCAAAGTAAGCACTTTACCACTGAGTCACCTTCCCAACCCCCCTCCCCCTTTTTTTTGTCAGTCATGGGGCTTGAACTCAGGGCTTAGGTGCTGTCTCTCAGCTCTTCAGCCCAAGGCAAGCACTCTACCGCTTGAGTGGCTTGAGTGGTTCATTGGAGATAAAGAGTCTCACCAACATTCTTGCCTGGGATGGCTTTGAACTGCGATCCTCAGATCTCAGCCTCCTGAGTTGCTAGGATTTCAGGTGTGAGCCACTGATGCCCAACTGTCCCTGAGCTCTTTTGCTCAAGGCTAGCACTCTACCACTTTCAGCCACAGCTCAATGTCCAGTATTTGAGTGGTTAATTGGAGGTAAGAGTCTCTCAGGGACTTTTCTGTCTGGGCTGTCTTTGAACTGTGATCTTCAGATCTCAGCCTGAGTAGCTAGGATTATAGGCGTCTGGCAGAAAATTCTTAAATATGAGCAATGATTGGGACACTAATAGAAATTTAAGAAATCATATTATGAAGCCAGGCATCAGTGGCTCACACCTGTAATCCTAGCTACTCAGGAGGCTGAGATCTAAGGATCTCGGTTCAAAGTCAGCCCAGGCAGGAAAGTCCATGAGACTCTTATCTCCAATAAAACCACTAGAAAACCAGAAGTGGCGCTGTGGCTCAAGAGATAGAGTGCTCACCTTGAGCTGAAGAGCGCAGCCCAAGCCCAGAGTTCAAGCCCCATGACAGACCAAAAAAAAAAAAAAAAAAAGAAATCATATTATGACTATTCTCTCCAATAGCATCTTTGGAAGTCAAGATAATTTTCTTGTTTTAAATTATATTCAATTTACTTTAACAGAGCTTGGGTCTGAAGAGATAGGGAAGATCAAAATATTGGAGAGATTAATTTTACTAATCAGATTCTAAATCTGGGAGTTAATTCTCCAATCAATTAATGCATAGGATTAGATTGAAG
This sequence comes from Dipodomys merriami, assembly GCF_024711535.1. Lineage (NCBI taxonomy): Eukaryota > Metazoa > Chordata > Mammalia > Rodentia > Heteromyidae > Dipodomys > Dipodomys merriami. The sequence goes on along the minus strand of NW_027203115.1, from coordinate 1,909,028 downwards.
GCATCAGACTGGAAGGGAAAGAAGAGAGGTAGGAAGCAGATGTAGAGAAAGTAGAGAATAGAGAAAGAAGCTCACCTTCAAACAGGAGAGTGAGTGTGTCTGCAAAGATGACTGCAGCTCTTCGGTCACTCATGTCCGACTCTAGCACCAACAGTAAGTTCTCCTCAGCTTTACTGGCTACCTGGAAAAAAAAAAAGCACAAAATTCACATATACTTCTTAGATCAAAGGCCAGCCTCATGCAGGGTAAATTTGTTTTCCAAAAAGGCCTCCCACTGGTTTTTCTTCCCTGTATGTTCTCTTCATGGTTGGAGGAACCTCTCTTGGTGAGAATCTGAGCTGTGTGAGTTCAGGTAGGGTAAGAAACTAGAGCAAAGAGATCTCTTCTTTTATTCAGAAGGATAAATAATGCTTTTCTTCTCTTTCAAAATATAAACAGTTAGCCAGACAGCAGTGGCTCATGCCTGGAATCCTAGCCACTTAGGAGGCCGAGGTCTGAGGATTTTGGTTCAAAGCCAGCTTGGACAGGAAAGTCTGTGAGACTCTTATCTCCAACTAACCACCAAAAAGCTAGAAATGGAGCTGTGGTTCAAGTGGTAGAGTACTAGTCTTGAGCACAAAAGCTCAGAAACAGTGCCTAGGCCCTGAGTTCAAACCCAGGACCAGCAGAAACAAAACATAAACAAAATATTAGCAACAAATGCAGTGGTTGTACTCACTAGATACTAGGTACTCACTAGCTATAGACTGAAAGTGAACTATACAACTTGTAGATGGGATGGGAAGGAAAAACTGGAAGAGAGCATGGGAAGAGGTTACATTGTCCAAAAAGAAATGTACTTATTACCTGACTTATTTAACTATAACCCCTCTGTATATCACCTTTATAAAGACAATAAAAAAATAAAAAAATTCATAGACACTTGTTTCACAGCTAAACAACAACAATAACAAACCCACGCTGTCATTAGCTAAAGGGAGAGTGACCCTAATTGTAATAATCTCCTCAAACTTTAGCTTGTTATTCTTAACAAGAAATCTGGGTAATATGGAAGCTTTTTGTTTTTGTTTTTTTATATTTTATTAGTACTGGGTCTTGAACTCAGGGCCTGGGTACTGTTCCTTAGCCTTTTGTTCAAGGCTAATAGAACTTTACCACTTGAACCATACCTCCAATTCTAGTTTTTTTTTGTGTGTGTGTGTGTGTGTATGCTTAATTGGAGAGCAGAGTCTCATGGATTTTTTTCTCTCCCCAATGGCTTTCAACCACCTTCCACAGACCTCAGCCTTTTGAGTAGCTAGGATTACAGGCATGAGCCACCAACACCCAGCTATTTATTTTTTTCTTCATGCCAGTATTGGAGCTTGAACTCAGTTCTTCCCTCCCAGAATACCAAGATTCCTTGTCCTAGCTTGACAGATATCATTTATGAGAACCAATTACTTTGAGATTATTGCTAGCCCTTTAACACACACATACACACACACACACACATTTAAATTTTCAATTTTCTATTTATTTTTTTTGCCAGTCTAGAGGCTTGAACTTGTGCTGTCCCTGAGCCTCTCTGTGCTCAAGGCTAGCACTCCACCACTTGAGCCATAGAGCCACTTCTGTTTTTTTCAGAGTAGTTTATTGGAGATAAGAGTCTCATGGAAGCTGGGTGTTCATGGCTTACACCTGTAATCCTAGGTACCCAGGAGGCTGAGATCTAAGGATTGCACAGTTCAAAGCCAGCCTGGGCAGGAAAGTCCGTGAGACTTTTATCTCCAATAAACCACTCGGAAAACCAGAAATGGCACTATGGCTCAAGTGACAGAGTACTAGCCTTGAGCTGAAGAGCTGAGGGACAGTGCCCAGGCCCAGAGTTCAAGCCTCACAACTAACCAAAAAAAAAAAAAAAAAAACCAACAAAAAAAAAGTCTCATGGATTTTCTTGCCTAGGCTGGCCTTGAACTGAGATTTGCAGATCTCAGCCTCCTGAGCAGCTAGGATTACAAGAGTAAGCTACTGGTGCTCAGCAGTAGTCCATATTTTAAACAGAAGAAAAGTACTGCTAGGCATGGTTGGCTCATGGCTCAGGAGGCTGAGATCTAAGGATCATAATTCGAAGCCAGACAGGGCAAAGAAAAGTTGGTCAATGAGACTCCATGTTCAGTTAATCAACAAAAAGTCTGACTGGTGGTAGAGTTCAAGTGATGAAATGCCAACTGTGATGAAAAGTGCCAAGTGAGAACACAGGGCCTTGATTTCAAGTCTGATACTGATACTAAAAAAATAAAAAGCATTAAAGTCCTAAGAATCAAACTGAAGCCCATTGAATGGTTATGAAGTCTTGAGACCATTAACCAAGAATTTCAATTGCTTATTTATTGACTGAATTGATTGTTAGTTAGCTTGAACTCGGGGCCTGGTGCTGTCTCTGAGCTTTTGTGCTCAAGGTTAGTGCTCTACACTTTGAGCCACAGTACCACTTCTGGTTTTCTGGTGGTTAATTGGAAGTAAGAGTCTCATGGACTTTCCTACCCAGGCTGGCTTTGAACTGCGATCCTCAGATCTCAGCCTCCCAAGTAGCTAGGATTATAGGCATGAGCCACCAGCATCTGGCTTTCAATTACTTTTAAAAGGAGCCAGTTCCTCACTAACAGCTTGAAAAGGATGATTCAACTTGTCAGAGAACTTGCATTTTCATTTCATTTTTGGAAATAAATGTGTAGTAGCAGATGCCTACGCCATCAATAGGCTGGCAATAAATGTGTTGAGTGAATGCATGTATTCAATTCTGCCAGATTCCAGAAGGAACAGAAAAAAATCATATTAGAAAAGACAAAGTATCCATAGAAACTGGACTTATTCAGTCTCTGCAGGCAAAGAACTATATCATTATCCAGACAAATAACCTGGGCCCATACCTGCTTGCAGAGGTATTCTGAGAATTTGCTTAATCCCTCTTCATGCAAACCCAACAGTGGGAAGATCTTGAAGAAACGTTCCACCTGGGGCAAATCCCCTTCCTTGGTAGCTATGGCAAATTTTTCTGCTACAATGGCTTTGAGACGTTGCTCAGCTTCTTGCAGTAATTTCAGGTTGGCATCAATTATGCTTCCTGCTCAATGGGGAGAAAAATGAAAATTAATGCAAAGAATGGTACTGTATCTGCTCCACGTTTTCCTAGGGCTTTAGACATGGTTCCTGGAGTTTTTGCTCAATGCTAGTACTCTCCCATTTGAGCCACAGCTCCACTTCTGGGTTTTTGGCAGTTAATTGGAGATAAAGAGTCTTACAGACTTTCCTGAGTAGGCTAGCTTTGAATTCTGATCCAATTTAATTGTGATCTGAGTCTCCTGACTGTGAGCCACCAGTGTCTAGCCACCAGTATTCATTAAGAAGTATGTACTATGCACTTACTGTGCTAGATACTATACTTGCAGTGTGGATGTTAAGGAGATGAAGTTAGCCATGATCATACTGTCATGGAGGTTACACTTAAATGAAAGTTTTGAACATAAATACCTATTAAATATTCTGATAAGTTGCTCCAAAGAAGTTGCTTCAAAGTTGCAAAGTACAAAGAATTGCTAGAAAGTGAGGAGCCCTCTCTAAAAGGTGGGTATGATTTTGAGACTTGAGTAGGGATAGTAGTAGAAAGATGAGGGGCTGGGAATGTTGCTCAGTGGTAGAGCACTTGCCTAGCATTCATGAAGCGCTGGGTTCAATTCCTCAGTACCACATAAACAGAAAAAGTCAGAAGTGGTGCTGTGGCTCAAAGTAGTAGAGCACTAGCCTTGAGCAAAAGAAACTCAGGAACAGTACTCAGGCCTTGAGTTCAAGCCCTATGACTGGCAAAAAAAAAAGGACGAGGATGAAGAAGAAAGAAGAAGAAAGAAGGAAGAAGGAAGAAGGAAGAAGAAGAAGAAGAAGAAGAAGAAGAAGAAGAAGAAGAAGAAGAAGAAGAAGAAGAAGAAGAAGAAGAAGAAAGAAGAAAGGTGAGCTAGGTACCAGTGGCTCACACCTATAATCTTAGTTACTCAGGAGGCTAAGATCTGATGATTGCAGTTTGAAGCCAGCTGGAGCAGAAAAGAAAAGTCCCTGTGAGACTCTTATCTCCAATTACCCACTCAAAAACTGGAAGTGATGCTGTGGCTGAAAGTAGTAGAGCACTAGCCTTGATCAAAAGAGCTCAAGTACAGCACCCAGGCCCTGAGTTCAAGTCCCATGACCGATTAAAAAAAAAAAAAAGAAGTAGAAAGATGAAGAATAGTTGCTTAGGTTGAGTAAAGATTATGGAAGTCCCAGAATATCAAGCTAAAAATTTCAAGTAGGCAATATGGTTTAATGCAAAGAACCAAGTGGCCACAGAATGAGCTAAGTATAAATTCATTTTCTTTTTCCATAAAATGGAAATAACACCTGCCCTGAGATGGTGAGGACCTAAATAGGACCAGAAAAGGAAACTTCTCTAATACATGGTTGAGTTTGCCTAATTCAGATTACAGATACTCATAATCAACAGTTTGGGATGCCCACCTTCTTTGCCTTGTCGGCTGAGCTCAATGACTGACTTATCTAGGCACAAGTATCGATGAATGTGGGCTGCAGCCTGCTCATAATCTTCATTCCTTAAAGCAGTCTGAACTCCATCCATGCAGAATTTCAGGTCCAAGATGTCATCAGCTCTCTGAATGGCCTGATAGAGACGGTTCTGCAAAAAGATTTGATGCTTAGAAATTATCTTTGTTTTGTTCTCTGTACAAGGTAGAGATTAAGGAGGCGAATTTAATTAACCATAGAGCTTTTATAGTGTCAGTTAGCAAATACAACCAGTACTCCTACCACTCACAAAACTGTTATTTTATTTTTTTGTCGGTTGTAAAGCATATGGCCCTTCTATTTGTGCTTCCCTGTTCACTGGGGATGACAGGCACACACTATGCCCAGCCACTGTGCTTTCCTGGAAATTGCACATACCACAATGCCCAGCCGTTGGATGAGATGGAGTCTCCTTAATTTGGGCTGACCTCAAATTACAATTTTCTTTTTTTTTTTTTGTCGGTCGTGGGACTTGAACTCTGGGCCTGGGCGCTGTCCCTCAGCTCTTCAGCTCAAGGCTAGCACTCTACCACTTGAGCTACAGCGCCACTTCCGGTTTTCTGGTTACAGCGCCACTTCCGGTTTTCTGGTGGTTTATTAGAGATAGAAGTCTCACGGTCTCTCCTGCCTGGGCTGGCTTTGAACTGTGATCCTCAGTTCTCAGCCTCCTGAGTAGCTAGGATTACAGGCGTGAGCCACCAGCGCCCGGCAAATTACAATTTTCTAATCCCCATCTTTCCCCATCTTTTTTTTTTTTTTTTTGTTGGGTGTGGGGCCTGAACTCTGGGCTTGGGCACTGTCCCTCAGCTCTTCAACTCAAGTCTAGCGCTCTACCACTTGAGCCACAGTGCCACTTCCGGCTTTTTCAGCTTATGTGGGGCTAAGAAATTGAACCCAGGGCCTCATGCATACAAGGCAAGCACTCTACCACTAAGCCGCCTTCCCAGCCTTTCTTTCCCCATCTTTTAAGTAGCTAGGGTTAGGTCATTGTGCCTAACAGGTATTTCATTTGAAATACCTGTCTGTCTCTGGCATTTTATATTAGATTTCTAGTTGATAGTGCTATTAACGTCTCTAATGTGAGAGCTTCTTTCCTGCCATCTACCTCAGACACGGTTCTATGGGATTACCTTGGCCAGGTCAAGTTGACGGACTTTGCTGGACACATTTTCAGCTAGGTTGCAGGTAAAGGTGATCATTCCAGCCAGCTGCTTAGCATCTCCCTCAATCAGCTGCAGATTGGGACTGGAGAAACAAATTGCCAGCGACAGATATCCATTAGGACAAAGGGTGATAAGAAATGAAAATGGTGGGCTGGGAAGGTGGCTCAGTGGTAGAGCACTTGCCTTGCAATGCATGAGGCCCTGGGTTCGATTCCTCAGCACCACATAAGCAGAAAAAGCCGGAAGTGGCCCTGTGACTCAAGTGGTAGAGCGCTTGCCTTGAGCTAAAGAGCTGAGGGACAGTGCCAAGGCCCAGAGTTCAGGCCCCACAACCAGCAAAAAAAAAAAAAAAAAAAAAAGAAATGAAAATGGTTTTGCAGATGTAGACTATGCCTTCTACTTTTTTTTTTTTTGTGCCAGTCCTGGGGCTTTAACTTAGGGGCACTGTCTCAGAGCTTCTTTTGCCCCAGGCTACCACTCTATCACTTGAGCCACAACACTACTTCTCATTTTTTTTTTTTTGGTAACTTATTGGAAGTAAGAGTCTCATGGACTATCCTTTCCTGGGCTGGCTTCAAACCGTGATCCTCAGATCTTAGTCTCCTGAGTAGCTAGGATTACAGGCAACAAGTGCCTGGCTTCCAAAATCATTTTACTGTGAACTCAGACCTATATTTAATAAAATAGTAAGAAGACTGGGGTAGGAAGACGGATCACAGCCAAGGAAATGTGCTAAAGCACATATTTATTTCTTTGTGCAATTACAATTGCTAAATTTAAATGTACTTGTAATTAATGCATGCATTTAATGATGCTATGTTTATGCCCCTAGTGTGTGTATATGTGTGTATGATACTTTAGGTCTGATCCTTGGCACTACAACAATGGATAAATAAAATATTAATTCTAAAACTACTAGATTCACCCCTAAATAAATATAGCCAGAGAATTAGAGAATACATTCTCCTAGAAGCGAAGTAACATGAAATGCACTAGTCAAGAAGGTTAGAGGATACTAAGAAAAAGAGCAATTTTTATGAATAGTTAATATGCATCTTCAAAAGCTCAAACTTGAACTGCACATCCAATCACCTGGCAGATATTATATAAATATTCCTGGGCTTCACTCATAGTTCCTGAGTCATTAAGTGTGGGGTGGACCCTGGAATTTGTTTCCATGTAGTCCAAGGCTTTGAAAACTACTGAACTGTATACCCTTAGGCGTTCCCTATGTTGAGGTAATGCTACTCCATTTGAAACTCAATTGGCAGTTTATAACAAAGTTAGGACAAATAATAACTTAGCTAGTGGACCCCGCAGGAATGTAGTCAGTCTTGCCATGATGCACAGACTCACCCCATTCGGTGGAGAGTGACCATCTTATTTTCAATAGTGTTTTGCTGTTCCAAAAGATCATCCAGCTCTTTTTCCACCACTTTCTGAAACACAGAGAAACAGCTTGTTATCCTTGAGTAAAAGGATCCTTATGAGTTGTTTCTTCTTTTTCACTATGTTCCCTTGGACTTAAACAATACTTTGTTTCTGCACTTAATACAATGCATGATAATTCTTACCTTATGTATGTCTTATTTAATCTAGTGGATCAGTGGAAAGTTTTTTTAATTTTTAAAAAAGAATTAAAAAAATTTGGTGGTGGGCTGGGAAGGTGGCTCAGTGGTAGAGCGCTTGCCTTGCATGCCTGAGGCCCTGGGTTTGATTTCTCAGCACCACATAAGCAGAAAAAAAAAAAGGCGGGAAGTGGTGCTATGGCTCAACTGGTAGCACTAGCCTTGAGCTGAAGAACTGAGGGACAGCGCCCAGGCCCAGAGTGCAGGTCCCACAACCTGACTCAAAAAAAAAAAAAATTTTGGTGGTGGGGATTAAAGTCACTGCTTGCTAAGCAAGCAGTCTACTACTGAACTGTATCTCCAACCCCAAATAAACTTTATCATAATGCATCACACAGGTAGAAAAATACACATAATACCTAAACAAATGAAATTTCCACAGTGGCAGTCATTGCTTGGTACATAGTAAATACAATTCTATCTCAATAAAGTCATTTACTCTGCTTCTTCAATTTATGCTAACCCCCCACCCCTTTTTTGTGCTGATCCTGGGGCTTGAACTCAGGGCCTGGGAGCTGATTTTTTATGCTCATGGTTAACATGCTACCATTTGAGCCACAGCTCTACTTCTGGCTTTTTGGTGGTTAATTTGAGATAAGAGTCTTGCAAAGTTTCATGGACTTTCTTGCTTGCATTGGCTTCAAACTGTGATCCTTAGATCTCAGCCTCCTGAGTAACTAGGATTACAGGCTTGAGTCACTGATGCCTACTTTTATGTAACCTTCTTATGCTTCAGTTTCTTCACTTGGAAAATAAGAATAGCATTATATATTTTTATAGGATGTTGTGCAATATAAACAGGAGAACCCCCAGTGCTTAACCTGGTTGGACTGCACAGTTCAAAAGCCATTTACTAGTAGACTTGTGTGTGTGTATGTATGTGTGTGTGCACATGCACGAACACGTGTGTATATGCTACTGGGGTTTAAACTCAGTGCCTTTCACTCGTGAGGTTGTCATTATACCTTTGAAATGTAATTCAGATGTAGGGGGATATTTATTTTTTTGCCAGTCCTTGGGCTTGAACTCAGGGCCTGGGCACTGTTCCTGCACATTTTCGTGCTTAAGGCTAGCATTTTATCATTTCATCCACGGAGCCGTTCGGGCTTTTTCTGAGTAATTTACAGGAGATAAGTCTCACGGACTTTGCTGTCCAGGCTGGCTTTGAACTGCCTCAGATCTTAGCTTCCTGAATAGCTAGGATTATGGGTATGAGCCACCAGCACCTGGAAGGTGGATATTTTTATTAAGCTAGTTTAGGAGATAGAGTGAAACTTCCCCTGACACTAATCAGAAACAAAAACCAATATTTTTATGTCTATAAGAATTACTTAACTTGGGGCTGGGAAGGTGGCTCAGTGGTAGAGTGCTTGCCTTGCATGCCTGAGGCCCTGGGTTCGATTCCTCAGCACCACATAAGCAAAAAAGAAAAAAAGCCGGAGGTGGCGCTGTGGCTCAAGTGGTAGAGCGCTAGCCTTGAGCTGAAGAGCTGAGGGACAGCACCCAGGCCCAGAGTTCAGGCCCCACTACCAGACCCCCCCCCAAAAAAAAAAAAAAAAAGAATTACTTAACTTTTCTCCAAAGTACTGACTGACTCAATGAATGCAAGCCTAGAAATGTTAAGAATACTGGATTGAAAAATATACCTTGTAGGCCGGGCGCTGGTGGCTCACGCCTGTAATCCTAGCTACTCAGGAGGCTGAGATCTGAGGATCGCGGTTCAAAGCCAGCCCGGGCAGGAGAGACCGTGAGACTCCTATCTCCAATAAAACCACCAGAAAACCGGAAGTGGCGCTGTAGCTCAAGTGGTAGAGCGCTCGCCTTGAGCTGAAGAGCTGAGGGACACCGCCCAGGCCCAGAGTTCAAGCCCCATGACCGACCAAAAAAAAAAAAGAAAAGAAAAATATACCTTGTAGGGGAAAAAAAAGTATCAGAAACTTCTAGAGTTGTCAGAAGTTAATATTTCAAAATGTTTAAAGATATTAATGACTTTCTCTCCCCCAGGGTGAAACTGCCTTTTGTATTCACCCTTTTTAAAGAGTGATTTGGGAAAAACAGCTACTAAACTTTTATAGCAGAGCTTGTATCTCTTTCTTATGATTGGCTAGGAACTCAAATGACATTGGAGAGTGAATTGACAGCTTCCAATTACCTTGGACAGGTTAAGGAGGAGACAGGATATTATAAAGCAATTGAAACCTTAGAATCTAGTAGTACATGCCCTTATTTGACAGAACATAAGGTGGAAGAAATGAAGTGAATTGTCCAAGACAACAGTGCCTGTGCTTTAAACGTTCTAGCAGACTGTGGTGGTAATATGTGTCTGTAATCCAACCTACTTCAGAGGCTGAGGCATGAAGACAATTAACTCCCAGAGGTGTAATACTTGCCTAGCAAGCCCAAAGGCCCTGGGTTCAACCTCCAGTACCATCCTAAAACGAAACAAAGTACAAAGCTGTGCATTTAACTGAAATGCTAAACGTACATCCGCTTATCATTCTCTGCAAGAATTCTTAAAACTCTTCAACTTTATTTGCAACTACTTCTTGCTGAAATAATGGGAAGGTAGTGTTTCGTCATTTTTCAACAGGTAAGTCAATACAATTGTAGAGAACGAAGGCACTGGGCACATACTCTCTCTACTCAATTGAGAAACACTACCGTGACTATAGGGCTAGGGAAATGAATGGGGGAAGAAAGAGGAGGGTGCTGATCTCCCAGATGATCAGATCAAATAACCTTGTGGGAGCATCAGGCCGAGTGAACAGTTACAAGGTCTAACCAAAGACCCAACTACACTAACACTTTTTGCACAGGAACCTGTCGGTCTCTTTCCCTCCCCCGTCTTCCTGGAGAGCGCTGCTCACAGCCCGGATTTCCCAACACTGACAGTCTAATGCCCACAGTCCCCCGATCCTCCTGGAAAAAGAGTTCCAGCCCCCCCACCTCCTCGCCGCAGAGCCGTTCGTACACAGCCTCCAGCTCCTGCAGGTCGGTCAGGGAACGAATGAGCTCGGTAGAGATTTCAGAACAGCCGCCTCCTCCCACCCCCTCGGGCGGCGGAGGCACTCCGGACTTCGGAAGAGAAGCCACATCAGCCATCTTGGTTCCTATTCGGTGCTTCCGGGTCCGCGAGGACCCCTGGTCGTTGGTGCGCCCCGTCATTGGGGCTGCCCATATTAGTGCCTGAGTAGCTAATATTTAAGTTTTTTTCGGTTTTAGTTACAATAATACCGCATATTTAACTAGTTTAAATGCGGCGTGGAAGCAGAGAGAGGCACTTAAAAATTATCTACATATACTATTCAGGCGCAAGTTGGGTACCTTCTTCCCGTCGCGCGCCGTCGCAAGGCCCCAGTCTTAAGGACTAATGGCGGACGCCTGCCGACTGGCGTTGCGGGCGGCTTAGGCCTTGAAGGGATTCAGCATCCAGCGGATACTTACGCCATCCTTCCTGCTGCAGGGTAAAGAAGTAGCTTCGAAACTTTTCTGGCTCTGGGGAAGTGAGGAGCGGCCTCTTGGGAGGGGGCCCCGACACTTTGGCGGGAGTCTCAGGCCGTGTAGGCCCCGAGCGGTGGTGGCGGGTGTGTGTGGGGAGCTGTGAGCGCAAGCCTGCGGCGCGCAACCGGCTTCCTGGGGTCCCCGCGCCACCCGGCCCTATAATAAAGGCTCGCCACCCGGGCGTCGTGGAGCACGCCTGTGAGTCCCAGCACTCCGCTCTGGAGGCTGAGGCCGGAGGACTGGATTCGAGGCCAGCCTGGGATCTCTAAGTACCTTGTCTCAAACCGGGGAGGGGGGAGGAAGCAGAAATGACTTCGCTTTTGGTCCTGGGTCTCTGAGGCGGGAAGGAGTAAGAAGAAGCAGGAAGGCTAGCTAGCTCGCTCTGGAAATAGTGAATAGGCCCTAACGGGAATCTCCTAGCGGAATTGGAGCAGTCTTGGGGGTCAACTCTGATTGGAATTTGTGTGTTTTGATAGTTGGGCAATTTGTTTCGTCCTCGAAACCCCAGTTTTCTGTGCAAAATAAAGCATGATAACAATCTTGCAGACCTTGAGAGTCTAAACCCCAGTTTTCTGTGCAAAATGAAGCATGATAACAATCTTGCAGACCTTGGGAGTCTAAACCCCAGTTTTCTGTGCAAAATGAAGCATGATAACAATCTTGCAGACCTTGAGAGTCTTAAATACAGTGGTGTTCACTTGGAGCACGGATAAAAAAGTGGTCTGAGAAATAAAGATACTTGCATTAACCGCAGAGGGTTGATAGACCTGTGTTTACCAAACCTACCAAGTTTTCTGGCATATAGTTTTACTACTGAACTTAACGTTCCTTCAGAACGCTCCTTCACCGTTACTCATGATGAAAGTGTGGTTGGAAAACTTGGGCCCAACTAGGTTTGGGGAAAATTAATCTCTAGGTTTTGTAAATGGATGACATTTGGCTTAAAAGGAACCGGAAAATAGGGCAAGTTCTTCCCATTAGCCACAAAGAAAAATATTCTGGTGGAACCTACACAGGCCCCACTTCCAGCCTGGAATATTGATCTTTACACCTGCTCTTGTGTAGCCCAGAAATGACTATTTTATTAATACATGTACTCTGGTTTAATAGCAGAAGTCAATTTGTATGTTAACTACATATCAGGGATTTTGGGTTTCTCAAGAAAAGTAATTCAGTTTATCTTACCTGTGTATGTGTAACTTGAGGTAATTATGAGACCTGGTTTGTGCTGTCTTCTGTGTTGTCCCTTGAGAAGAAATCTTTGTGACTTTAGGAAGTTTTCCTGATGTGTCTAGAATTCAGTGCTTTTTAGTGTTTGATAATTTGTTGATTCAAATTTAAAAATACTCATCAGGCTGAAGGTGTGGGTAGCTCATTGGTAGAACACTTGCCTAAAGCCTTAGGTTCCATCCCCAGCAACACACACACACACACACACACACACACACACACACACACACACACACACACCATTAGAAACAAAAAAACCTCAAGTATGAGTTATATAAGAGATAAATGAAGGCAAATGAAAATTATACTAAAATACCAGTTTTCATTTGCAAGATTAACAAAGGTAGAAAGTTTTACCATCATTTTGGCTGGTTATGGGGAACAGGAAATTAATTGGCTTTCAATGTAAATTGGAAGGCTTCTGAAAATTAGTCCGTTTCTGTCAAAAACAATACATAAGCCTGGTGTCAGTGGCTCATGCCTATAATCCTATTTACTCAATAGGCTGAGATCTGAGAATTGTAGTTTGAAGCTAGTTCCAGCAGGAAAGTCTGTGAGACTGTATCTCCAATTAATCAGAAAAGCTGAAAATTGAACTGTGGCTCAAGTGATAGAACACTAGCCTTAAAAAAGAGCCCAGGGACAGTTCCCAGGCCCTGAGTTCAAGCCCCAGGACTGAGACAAAAAAACAAAATCATAAATATATATGCATATATATACATATATACACACAAAGAACATGTATGTATACACACAACTATATATACCTATGGATGTATATAAAACATGTATGTATACGTATGGGTATATATAAGTTCTATAATCCACCAATTTCACTTCTAGTAATTAATTTTAGAGTTATACCCATGCACATAAAAATGACCTTACATGGAAGGTATTTATTTTCTTTGCAACACTGTAATAGCAAACAACTGGAAACAACCTGAATTCATTAGTAGAATTTTTTTTTTTTTTGGTCGGTCTTGGGGCTTGACTCTGGGCCTGGGCTCAGTCCCTCAGCTCTTCAGCTCAAGGCTAGTGCTCTACCAGTTGAGCCACAGTGCCATTTCTGGTTTTCTGGTGGTGGACTTTCCTGTCTAGTCTGGCTTTGGACCGAGATCCTCAGATCTCAGCCTCCTGAGTATCTAGGATTACAGGCTAGAGCTACTGACTCCTGGCTTCATTAGTAGAATATTTAAGTGAATGATACCCACAGTGGAATACTCTGCAACTGTAGAGAAAGCCCTTTTCTTTTTCTTATTTTTTTTGAAAGCCTTTTAGGGCTATCTCAAAGTAGTTTAAGTTGCCATATAGTGTGAGTATATAAAATACACTACTCAACCTTTGGTGTAACTTGCTTAGAGGCTGTTTCCCCCAACCTCTTGAGCTTTTTGTGACTTTCCTGCCCAGATTGGCTTAGAACTGTGATTCTCAGATCTCAGCATCTTGAGTAGCTAGGATTATAGGTGTGAGCCACCAGTACTTAGCATACTGTTTTATTTTTTGAGGTAGGGTTTCACTATGTTGCTCAGTCTGGAACTTGGGATTCTTCTGCCCTTGCCTCCTGAATGTTGGGATCACAGGTGTGAGCCACCAGCACGTGGCATTATTGTTACTTTTAATACAGGTCTTGCTTTGTAGCCCAAGATGGCCTTTAAGTCCTTTTGTCTCAGCTTCTAAATGCTGGTATTACAGACATAGGCCACATGCTGAGCTTTTGTGGGATTTTTGTGATCTGAGCAAAGCATGAAGATATAGAAAACTTGTGTTTTTGCTTTGCTGGGGATTAAATCTAGGGTTTCTCATGTGCTAAGCAAGCACTCTACCTCTGTGTTACATTCCCAACCGTAGAATATATGCAGTTTTATATGTGTTCTTCAGTAGGCCTTAATCTTGTCTTTTAACTAGAAGTTTCTCTAAACAAATGTCTTAAAATACAAATTTCTCAGTTCTTTTTCTTTAAAAAAAATTGTTCTTTCTGTGTCCTTAGCTTGTTTTCACTTGATACTATTGGTGTAACCAAGGTGTGGAGTACTGGGTTTTGCTGCCACCATGTTCCTGTACAATTTAACCTTGCAGCGAGCTACTGGCATCAGCTTTGCCATTCATGGCAACTTCTCTGGTAAGTTTTCTAGTTCTTATTTTTGCAAATAAAAATGAATTAATGCATATTTTGCTTATCTCTTGTGGAGAAAATGGTAATGTGAATGATCAAATCTAGCTTGTAATATGTGAGACTTAAATTGAAGTATATTATCTAATTTCAAGTTCCTTTATTAGCTTTTATTGTGTAATGATTCTCATTAGAAGTATACATTTCCGCCAGGCGCTGGTTGCTCACAGCTGTAGTCCTAGCTACACAGGAGGCTGAGATCTGAGGATCATGGTTCAAAGCCACTCCTGGTAGGAAAGTCTGTGAGTCTCCTATCTCTAGTTAGCCACCAGAAAACCAGAAGTGGAGCTGTGTGGCTCAATGTTGTAGAGTGCTAGACACCTCCTTTCTTCCCCCCTGCCCAAAACACACATTTCCTGGCTTATTGATGCTAGGTTCTGTATTGTTGATGTATAGTGTAAGTCATTATCTTTGATCTTGAATGTGACATTAGGTTGGATAAAAATGTCTCAGAAATGTTTGGTTTTCCTTTAGCTTGATGCTTGAAGAGATAATAGGACTTTAGCAATTGAGAAGGAAAGTGCAGAGCTAGGGTTGTGACCCAAATTGTATCACCTAGAGACCCATATATCCCAACAAAGAGAAGGGAAAGTATAGGTTAGGTAGGGTTGGCTGCTTGTGTGGAAACAGCATTTATGATATTTGTTTACTGCTTGCTTTTATGCCATGTATAGTGAGCTGAAGTGGAATGATGAACTAAAACTTTTTTGTGTCTGATTTTGAGTGCTGGATTAAATAAATATGAGAGCCTGGACACTGGTGGCTCACTCCTCCCTACTTAGGAGTCTGAGATCTGAAGATTGTGGTTTGAAGTCAGCCTGACAAAAAAGTCTACAAGACTACCTCCAATTAACCACTGAAAGCCGAAGTGGAAATGGTGGCCTCCTGTCCCAGAAAAGTTCTGGGACAGTGCCCAAGCCCTGAGTTTAAGCCCTACCACCACCACCAACAACAACAAAATTGAAAGGACTTTCTTTTTTTTTTTGGTCCGGTCGTGGGGCCTGAACTCTGGGCCTGGGCGCTGTCCCTCAGTGTTTCAGCTGAAGGCTGGCACTCTACCACTTGAGCCACAGTGCCACTTCCGGCTTTTTTCTTTTTGCTTATGTGGTGCTGAGGAATCGAACCCAGGGCCTCA
The DNA here is from genome assembly GCF_024711535.1 of Dipodomys merriami. Lineage (NCBI taxonomy): Eukaryota > Metazoa > Chordata > Mammalia > Rodentia > Heteromyidae > Dipodomys > Dipodomys merriami. Next base: position 1,893,608 of record NW_027203115.1, on the reverse strand, counting down.
TGCATGCAAGGCAAGCGCTCTACCACTGAGCCACCTTCCCAGCCCTGAAAGGAAGTTTTAAAAGCAACTATGCAATCCGATTTTAAAAGCTTTGATTCTGTCTTTAAGAAAAAAAAAGATTGTTTACATTCTGGGAAGAGGGCTGTTCACTGCCGGGCGCAGGTGGCTCACACTTGTAATCCTAGCTACTTAGGAGGCTGAGATCTGAGGATTGCAGTTCAAAGCCAGCCCGGATAAGAAAGTCCGTGAGACTCTTATCTCCAATAAACCACTAGAAAACTGGAAGTGGTGCTGTGGCTCAAGCGGTAGAGCACTCGCCTTGAGCTAAAGAGCATAGGGACAGTGCCCAAGCTCAGAGTTCAAGCCCCATGACCGGCAAAAAAAAGGGGGGGGGAGCTCTTCAAATGGAATAAATTAACTTAAAAAGAACAATAGGTCCTCAACTTGTTTAATTACAGTTTTATTCAATAGGTTTTTAAAAAAAATCTGTCCTGCTTTTTGTATTCTGATATTTATGATGTTTATTTTTTGGTGACCTAGGAACCAAACAACAGGAAATTGTTGTTTCCCGTGGAAAGATCTTGGAACTTCTTCGTCCAGACCCGAACACTGGCAAAGTACATACTCTTCTCACTGTGGAAGTGTTCGGTGTAATACGATCACTCATGGCCTTTAGACTGACAGGTGGCACCAAAGACTACATTGTAGTTGGCAGTGACTCAGGTCGGATTGTTATCTTGGAATACCAGCCATCCAAAAATATGTTTGAGAAAATTCACCAAGAAACTTTTGGCAAAAGTGGATGTCGCCGCATTGTTCCAGGCCAGTTCTTGGCTGTGGATCCAAAAGGACGGGCTGTTATGATTAGTGAGTGATTTATTATGTTTGATCTATTGAGGGATCAATTTAGAATAACAGTGGTGTGGTATTGGCAGTATGCTAGTGTATCACTAACATGGGTAAAGTTTGGCATTATGTATGATTTTACTTTGGCTTAAAATTGTGCTTTGTTATTTTTAAGCTTTTAAAATAATGGAAAAAGCCTTAAGGTACCTATTTTACTTCTTACCCAGTTGGAAATAATTATTTTTCAATTTATCTGTGGAAAAGATGACTGTAAAATGATTATGTTATACAGTAAAAAATGGTTGCTTTCACCAGCCTGGAATGATGATTCACATTCATGTCTCTTCTCTGATAAACTCTTGAAGAAAATCATATGTATCTGATCAGGCTGCTACAGAGCAACCCTTTGAATAGTCACAAAATCACTAAGTCACTTGAAGAATAAAGCTAACAATTTTATTACTGTATAGTTTTCTGGTATTCTTATATCTAGGGCACATTTTTTTTTTTTTTTTTTTTGAAGAACTGGGGGCAGTTGGCTCACTCCTGTAATTCTCATTACCCAAGAGGCTAAGGTAACGAGGATCACGGTTCAAAGCAAAACAAAGCAACAAAGTCTGAGACCTTGATCTCCAGTTAGCTACCAAAAAGTGAGAAGTGAGAGTGTGGCTCTCTTCTGTAGCTTGAGTGAAAAAACTAAGGGACAGCTCAAGTCCTGAGTTCAGTTCAGACTGATACACACAAAAACATCTCTCTTGTTACGTGGACATAAGGTATGTTTTGTCTCTTTCAATTATAGGTGCCATTGAGAAACAGAAATTGGTGTATATCTTGAACAGAGATGCAGCAGCCCGGCTTACCATCTCATCACCCTTGGAGGCCCACAAAGCGAACACTTTAGTATATCATGTAGTTGGAGTAGATGTGGGTTTTGAAAACCCAATGTTTGCCTGTCTGGAAATGGATTATGAGGTAATGGGAATTGAGTCTCTTTTTTTTTCTTTGGAACAAACCAAAGGTATTTGTTGGGAGATGCTTCACGGAAAAGATGAATCTCTATTTGGTTTATTTTTTTTCCAAAGAGTGTTAGTGAAAGGCAGAACATACCATTCATTGCTTGAATGGTGGGCAGTATCATCTTGTAGGAGGAATCCCTGGATCCAGAATTTGGGGATTTGTATCCCTTGTTCTAGGTCTGCCATTATATGGAATCTGAACTTTGTCAAATAGCTTGGCATTTTTTTAACCTCTTATTTCCTTGTTTGTAATGTGGAGGAGTCTTGATGTCTTTTCTAGATCTAAAACTATTTTGCTTTATGTTGTTGATTAGTTTTTGTACTCCTATAGGAAGCAGACAATGATCCAACAGGGGAAGCAGCAGCTAATACCCAACAGACACTTACTTTCTATGAGTTGGACCTTGGTTTAAATCATGTGGTCCGAAAATACAGTGAACCCCTGGAGGAACATGGGAACTTCCTTATTACAGGTATTTTTCTCATAGAGCTAGTCTTTAACTTGGACATTTGTGTGGAATCTTAATAGTTCAGACTTTACAGCAGTTGGAAAATTAATTCATTTGTAGTAAACCTGAGTAACTTTTCTGTTTTAGTGATGTTCAGAGTGAGTAATAAAAGTGTTGTTTGAGATTAGGTTTGTGGCTGAGTAGTAGAGCAATTGCCTTAGCATGTACAAGAGCTTGGGCTGGATCTTAGTACAGAGAAACATCACCAGATATGGGGCTGGGCAGGTGGCTTACTGGTAGAATGCTTGCCTTGCATGCATGAGGCCCTGGGTTCGATTCCTCAGCACCACAGAAAAAGCCGCAAGTGGCACTGTGGCTCAAGTGGTAGAGCGCTATCCTTGAGCTGAAGAGCTGAGGGAGAGTGCCCAGGCCCAGAGTTCAGGCCCCCTGACCAACCAAAAAAAAAGAAAAGCCAGGTACTGTACCAAATACCATCATAGCATAGAAAAGATACCCAGGTTGCAGAAAGGAAGGGACTGTGTTAGAGAAACAGCTCTAGAGCTGTAGCTCAAGTGGTAGAATGTCATCCTTGAGTGAAAAGCTAAAAGACAGTGCCCAAGCCCCTGAGTTAAAGCTCCCAGTACTGACATAAAAGAACAACCAACCCCCCCCCCCCCACACACACACAAATTAGACTGTCCTTATTAAGCACGGACATCAAGGAGTAGAAACACTTGAGGTAATATTTCCTGGCTTTGGGCATATTGACTTAGTGTAAGGCCTTAAAGGAGAGGAGTTGAAAATGTAAGTAATTCATGCATGTGGCAAATCATGCTAAATTTTTTTTTTCTTACAGTTCCAGGAGGGTCAGATGGTCCGAGTGGAGTGTTGATTTGCTCTGAAAATTATATCACCTACAAGAACTTTGGTGATCAACCAGATATCCGATGTCCAATTCCCAGAAGACGGGTAAAGTCTTTGCTATGAGAGAGATTTGTATTTGTAAAATGAGTTAAACATACTGGGCGCCAATGGTTCATGCATGTGATCCTAGCTACTGTGGAGGCTAAGAGCTGAAGATCATGGTTTGAAGCCAGCCTGGGCAGGAAAGTCCATGAAAAGCCGGAAGTGGCGCTGTGGCTCAGATGGTAGAGTACTAACCTTGAGCAAAAAGGAGTACATAGACAGCACCCAGGCCCAGAGTTCAACCCCTAGAACCAGCCAAAAAAAAAAAAAAAGAAAAGAAACATTTTTTTTTTGTTTTTTTTTAAATTTTATTTGTGAACGTACTGTACAGAGGGGTTACAATTACATGGGCAGGATAATGCATACATTTCTTACCAAGCATTGCAGCCTCCTCCTTTTGTTTACCCTTCACGTCCCTTCCCAGCCTCCCCCCTCCCCCCCAATCCCAATCCTTCTCCTTCCCCCCCATCACCCCCCCCCCACCGACGTTGTAAAGCTCGTTTTGGACATGACAACTTGTACTTCTCATTGTTGCAACAGGTCCACCTGTATCCTTAAACAACTGGTTTTTCCCCATCTCCTCAAGTTATACTGACATCAAATATAGTGAAAGCAGGGGTTATACTGTTGGGGAGGGACATACAAAGCAACAAAGAGATAATCTTATAAATGCGTTAGAAACACATGCATGAAAGAAAAAAACATTAAAATACATATCTAAGGGTTCATTTTCCTGACATCACATTATCTGACCTTGAAAAGAAACATTTGTAATTAGAGCATAGTTCTTTAATTAGCTGTTAATCAGGTTTTAGTTACTTTGCTTTTTTTTTTGGTCAGTCCTGGGGCTTGAACTCTGGGGCTGGGCACTGTTCCTGAGCTTCAAGGCTAGTACTATACCACTTGAACCACAGTGCCAATTTTTCTGTGTATATGGTACTGAGGAATCAAACTCAGGGCTTCATGCGTGTGAGGCAAGCACACTACCGCTGAGCCACATTCCCAGCCCCTCATGTTAGTTTTTAAAAGCCAGTAACATTTTTACAAAACATTCTTTGAGAAATGGAATTAAAATTCAAATTTTTCATTTCAGAGGAATCTGCAAGTTACTTTTTAAAGAGTGGATTTCCATATATCTTAACATAGTCAACAGTTATTAATGTTTTATTTGCCTTTTTTTTCTTACTCTATAATTTATTTCTAGGTTAAATAATTCATTTGAAGATAAGTTACCTTTAAGTATAATTATCTAAGGTATGGCTGCTGAAAACAGGGACATTTTCATATGTAATTACACTGCTAATACCACACCCAGGGTGTTTCTAGTATAATCTGCCTTTAGTGTCTTTAATTTAGGACATTTTCTTTCATCTTTATTACTTTTTTTTTTTTTTGGTCTTGGGGCTTGTTTTACTCTTTTTGGATACTTTTTTTGAGTACTGTTTAATTTTCTTGCTTGCTGTTTGTTCCTTGGTTTATATCTTAGGATTATATCCAGGTTAATATTTTTGCTAGAATTACTGCATTGGTGGTGATACATGATTTTCTTACTGAATGAAATTATGTAATACAATATTAGTTGGTCTCCATTAGTCATGCCAAATTGATCATTTTGTTTTGTTTGTTTGGTTGGGTTTTTTTTTTTTTTTTTTTTGCCAGTCTTGGGGCTTCATCTCAGGGCCTGGGCACTGTCCCTGATCTTCTTTTGCTCAAGGCCTGTACCACTTGAGCCGTAGCATCACTTCTACTGTTAAAATAAAGCTAAATAAGTAAAAAATAAACAAGCAGGGCTAGAAGGTGGCTTAGTGGTAGGGTGCTTGACTTGCATGCATGAGGCCCTCAGTTCGATTCCACATAAGCAGAAAAAGCTGGAATTGACGTTGTGGCTCAAGTGGTAGAGTGGTAGCCTTGAGCTGACGAGCTGAGTGACAGCGCCGAGGCCTAGAGTTAGGCCCCATGGCCAGCAAAGTAAGTAAGTAAAGAAGCACCAAAATTATAGTGGGAGTAGGAACTTTTTAGAAGTCAATAAAGTTGTGGATAGTAGACTGGTGGGTGTTTTGCATGGTAGTATATGTTTAATTCACAGCCTGAAATGATGACACTAAATTTCATGTCTCTTCCCTGACATTTTTCTCTGGAGATAGATTTGCCATACTGATCTGATCAGGCTGTAAATTGGAATTGTGTCTATTGGTTACCCAGGATTTATTATATATTCATAGCAGATAGGAAGATTTAGCTGCTGTTTTAGTTCTGCTGGCAGCTGCTCTGAGTCAAAGCTGTGTCTTAATTTTATAAGGTAACCTTAACAGTTCTTATTTGTAAAGGTGCTGACTTCCAGAAGTGCCCATTTCTAAGATGTTGGTTGTATATTTGACTTTACTAGAATGACCTGGATGACCCTGAGAGAGGAATGATTTTTGTCTGCTCTGCTACCCATAAGACCAAGTCGATGTTTTTCTTTTTGGCACAAACTGAGCAGGGAGACATCTTCAAAATCACTTTGGAGACAGATGAAGATATGGTAAGTTGACCATGGGTGGAAGGGAGAAGTAAAAAACCAAAATAAAATAAAACCATTTGTTCTGGTCTAGTTTCATGGACATTTTTACATTTTAGTCTTAGACATAAACAGCCTTATTTTACAACACTCTTTATTTCTGGGTGCTGGTAGCTCATGCTTATATTCCTAGCTATTTCTGAGGTGGAGATACGGAGGATCACAGTGCCAAGCTAGCCCAGGCAGAAAAGTCTAGCAAACACCCATCTCCACAATATCCAGCATAAAGCAGGATTAGAGATGGCTCAAGCAGTAGAGAGCCAGTCTAGCAAGCAAGCTGAACAACCAGTCTGAACAATACCACTTCAAGTAATTACTTTCACTTGGTAATATATAATAGGTGTGAATAAGGGAAAGTCTTTTATTTTTTATTTATTTATTTTAATTTTTTTTGGGGGGGGTCCGGTCTTGGGGCCTGAACTCTGGGCATGGGCACTGTCCCTCAGCTCTTTAGCTCAAGGCTAGTGCTCTATCACTTGAGCCACAGTGCCACTTCCGGCTTTTTTCTTTTTTCTTATGTGGTGCTGAGGAATTGAACCCAGGGCCTCATGCAGCAAGGCAGGCGCTCTACCACTGAGCTACCCTTCCAGCCCAAGTCTTATTTTTATTTTTGCCAGTTAGGGCTTGAACTCAGGGCCTATGCACCATCCCTAAGTTTCTTTTGCTCAAGGCTAGCACTCTACCACTTGAGCCACAGTGCCACTTCTGGTTTTTCTGTTTATGTGATACTGAGGAATTGAGTCCAGGGCTTTATGCTTGCCTCTAGTGGTAGAAACAAGCACACTACCACTAAGCCACCTTCCCAGCCCATGGGAAAACCTTTTGTATTTATTGATTAGCTAGTGCTGGTGCTAGTGGCTCATGCCAGCAATCCTAGTTACTCAGGATGCTGAGATCTGAGGATCACAGTTCAAAGCCAGCGGGGCAGGAAAGCCTGAGACTCTTATCTCCAATTAACCACCAAAAAATGCCAGAAGTAGAGCTATAGCTCAAGTAGTAGAGCACTAGCCTTGAGCAAAAGAAGCTCAGGGACAGTACCCAGGCCTATAATTCAAGCCCAGGACTGGCAAAACAAAAGAAGAAGAAGAAAAACAGGTAATATATGTATCTGTTACTTTTTTCCTAGGGAGCAAGTATGTGAACAATTGGGTGGGCAGTGTACTAGAAGAGATCAGGAATTGGTAAACTTTTGTAAATTCTAGGCAATAAGTACGTCCAGCTTTTGTGGGCCATATATTTTCTGTCTTATACTCAATTTTGGTATTGTAGCAAAAAAGCAACTACACACAGTATATAAACAGATAGCCATAGGTGTATGAACTATAGTTTGTTCACTCCTGTTTAGTTACTGAGTATTTTATGCTTTTGCATATTCTATTTGATAATAAAACTTTCTCTGTGGCCAGTTCTTTTGACATTACATTAGACTTTTTTTTCCTTTTACTCCAGGTAACTGAGATACGGCTGAAATATTTTGATACTGTGCCTGTTGCAGCTGCCATGTGTGTGCTTAAAACAGGCTTCCTTTTTGTGGCATCAGAATTTGGAAATCAGTGAGTAATTCTTTGTTGTTTTTTTGTTTTTTGTTTGTTTTGTTTTTGTCATTGGACTTGAACTCAGGGCCTGAGCACTGTTCCTGAGCTTTTTCACTGAAGGCTAGCATACTCTAGCCACAGCTCCACTTCTGGTTTTCTGGTGGTTAATTGGAGATGAGTCTCGTGGACTTTCCTGTCCAAGCTGGCTTTGAACCACACAGTCCTCCTATCTCAGCCTCCTAGGTAGCTAGGATTACAGGTGTGAACCACCAGTGTCTGGAGTTTTTATTTCTCTAGCTCATTTTAGTGATGCTAATCTAAACTAGTGCCCTGTTTGCCTTAATTCATTTTATGGTATATTCTGTAATATTCCGACTTTAAAAGAGTCATCATTAAGAGAAGACATAATATAATATCATTATCTTTCTTCCCACATTAAATCTATCTTTTTCTTTTTTTCTTTCTTTTCTTTCTTTTTCCTTTCTTTCCTTTCTTTCCCTCCCTCCCTCCCTCCCTCCCTCCTTTCTTTCTTCTTTCCTTCCTTCCTTCCTTCCTTTCTCTCTCTCTCTCTCTCTCTCTCTTTCTTTCTTTCTTTCTTTGTTTCTTTCTTTCTTTCTTTCTGTCGGTTGTGGGGCTTGAACTCTGGGCCTGAATGCTGTCGTCATTTCTTCAGCTCAAGGCACATTCCACCACTTGAGCTACAGCTCCACTTCTAGTTTTCTGGTGGTCTTTATTGTTTGCATTTACTTTTTTTTCTTTTTTTGGTTGGTCATGGGGCTTGAACTCTTGGCCTGTGTGCTGTCCCTGAGCAGCTCAAGCACTCTACCACTTGAGCCATAGCACCACTTCTCTGGTTGTTTTTATTGGAGATAAGAGTTTCACGGACTTTCCTGCCTGGGCTGGCTTTGAACCATGATCCTCAGATCTCAGCCTCCTGAGTGGCTAGGATTACAGGCGTGAGCCACCAGCACCCGGCCCACATTAAATCTGTGGTGGCTTTTCATTGCCAAGTAGAAGAAATCTGAACGTCTGTTTCAAATTTAAGACCAATATTCAAAAATCTAAATTATTAGCTAACTTAGTATTACTAGTATCTACTGGCTAGGCAAACCATTCTACTAATCTTGACACTTGGTTTCTTCATAGTTAAATCAAGATACTGTCTAGGATTCTGTGCCATTTCTGCTCTGTTTCCACTTGTGTTTCTGCCCTCTCTGTCTCTGTCTTTCTCTGCATACTGGTGTTTGAAGTCAGGGCCTTGCACTTACTAGGCATGTGTTCTATTAGTAAAACTGTACTTCCCAACTCTTTGACAATGAGTCTTCTAAAACTTTGATTCTCTGGGTAGGAATTCTGTAAGTTCAAATTTGCCCTCTGGGGTAACTTCTAATCTATGTTCTTTTTCTATAAATTTGTCTGTCTGGATACTTCATGACTGATATTATACTTTTATCTTTTTTTTTTTTTTTTTTTTGTCCGTTGTTGGGCTTGAGCTCTAGGCCTGGGCACTGTCCCTCAGCTCTTCAGCTCAAGGCTAGTGCTCTACCACTTGAGCCACAGCGCCACTTTGTTTTCTGAGTGGTTTATTGGAGATGAGTCTCATGGACTTTCCTGCCCAGGCTGGCTTTGAACTGCAATCCTCAGATCTCAGCCTCCTCGGTAGCGAGCATTACATGCATGAGCCACTGGCGCCTGGCTCATTTTCAGTTCTTTTGAGCATATTTTTAAGTGAAATTGCTGGGCCATAATTCTGTATTTGACTGAGGAACCATCAAATTTCAATAGCACTATACTGTTTCACTTTTCCAATGGTAAGAAGGGATTCCATTTCTCCACAACCCAGCCAATACTATTTCTACTTTATGGTTATCCTAGTAGGTGAGAAGTAGCGTCTCATTATGCTTTTTGTTGGAGAAGTATTAAAGTCCTTTGCCCCCTATCTCTTGAAATATCTTCTTTGCACTGAAAATACTTTTAGTTTTTTTTATTATTATTACTTTTAAACAGGATCTCACAAATGAGACTCTCCAGGCAGCTCTTGTATTGATTTGCTTCTATATTTTCTAGAGTGCTGTGATTATGGGTATGCATCACCATGCCTAGCCTGAGAAAATTCTTTGTATATGAGTATTGGACCCCTATGAGATAAATAGTTTGTAAAAATATTCTTCAGGGCTGGAAAGGTGGCTCATTGGTAGAGCTCTTGCCTTGCATGTATGAGACCCTGGATTTGATTCCTCAGCACCACATAAGCAAAAAGAAAAAAGCGGGAAGTGGCACTATGGCTCAAGAGGTAGAGTGCTAGCCTTGAGCTGAAGAGCTGAGGGACAGAGTTCAGGCCCCAGGACCGGATCCCTCTCCCTGACCCCCCCCCCAAAAAAAAAAAGATATATTGTTCAATGTTCAGTTTTTATTTTTTATTTCTGGTAGTGGAGTTGAACTCAGCCTTTTGGAATTATTTTATTTTTATGTAAGGTTGCGGTGATTGTAGAGATTTAATTTTTTTTTTTTTTGTAATTAAGTTTTGTCTCTTCATTTTTTCCCCCATGGTTTTCCTGAAATTTGAACTCAGGGCCTCAGGCTTGCTATACAGGTAACTCTACTGCCAAGCCTGCCTTGTAATTAACTTTTTTTGGGGGGGGGGGGGTCTGGTTGTGGGGCCTGAACTCTGGGTCTGGGCGCTGTCCCTCAGCTCTTCAGTTCAAGGCTAGCGCTCTACCACTTGAGCCACAGCGCCACTTCCGGCTTTTTTCTTTTTGCTTATGTGGTGCTGAGGAATCGAACCCAGGGCCTCATGCATGCAAGGCAAGCACTCTACCACTGAGCCACCTTCCCAGCCCTGAACTCAGCCTTTTGTTAGCGAGGCAGGAAATCTACCATTTGAGTTTTCTCCTTCAGCGTTTTTTTTTTTTTTTTGGTGCCACTCTGGGGCTTGAACTTGGGGACTGAATACTGGGCTTAAAATGACTTCTCTCTCAGGGCTGGGAAGGTGGCTCAGTGGTAGAGTGCTTGCCTTGCATGTCTGAGGCCCTGGGTTCGATTCCTCAGTACCACATAAGCAAAAAGAAAAAAGCCGGAAGTGGCGCTGTGGCTCAAGTGGTAGAGCGCTAGCCTTGAGCTGAAGAGCTGAGGGACAGCGCCCAGGCCCAGAGTTCAGGCCCCACGACCAGACCCAAAAAAAAAAAAAAAATGACTTTTCTCTCTTTTTTTTTTTTTTTTGTTGTTGTTGGTATTAGGGTTTAAACCCTAGGCCTGGGTGCTGTCCCTGAGCTCTTCAGCTCAAGGTAAGCACTCTACCATTTAAGCTACCAGGACATTTCCAGTTTCTTGGTGGATAATTGTAGATAAGAGTCTCACGGGCTTTCCTGCTTGGGATGGCTTTGAAATTGTTATCCTCAGAGCTCATCCTCCTGAGTAGTTAGCATTACAGGCTTGAGCCACCAGCGCCCAGCTTTTTATATTCTTATTTGTTATGGAAATTTTCTCCTATAAGAGAGAATGGGTCTGTGGCCATAGCTCAGAGGTCACTGGTAGAGTACACATAGCTCATGCCTATAATCTTAGTTTATTTGGAGACTAAGATCTGAGGATCGTTGTAAGAAGCCAGACTGGGCAGAAAAGTACATGTGACTCTTATCTCCAATAACCTACTCAGTAAAAGCTGGAAGTGCTGTAGTTCAAGTGGTGTACCGCTCACTGGCCTTGACCAAAAGAAGCTCTCAGGAACATTGCTCAGGCCCTGAGTTCAAGCCCCAGGACTGGCACAAAAACAAAAAAGGGAGTTAGAACTTTCTACCTATACCCATCTTTCAACCACAACAAAGATGCATAACCAGTTTTACTTCATTAGTACCATCGCTTCCTAAATGTTGTCTTCAAATAGATAATCTTTAATTTTTTGTTTTTCTGTATCTTCTTAGTTACTTATATCAAATTGCACATCTTGGAGATGATGATGAAGAACCTGAATTTTCATCTGCTATGCCTCTGGAAGAAGGAGACACATTCTTTTTTCAGCCAAGACCTCTCAAAAATCTTGTTCTGGTAGATGAATTGGACAGCCTCTCTCCCATTTTGTTTTGCCAGGTACATGCGTCTTTCCCATCATTTCTTTCATGAGTAATGCTAGGCAGCTGTTTTTGAATCTCAAGAGTAATGGATATTCCTTACATTAGATTAAGATGTAGTTTAAGAACTACATATCTCTGGGATCACCGTAGTGAAACATAGTCTATATATGTGACTTCAAAGTAGTTTATATCCTGAAAAGTATATTTGTATTTGAAAATGTAACACATGTAGATAGACATTTTTCTCCTTTGTTTTCTTTGTAGATAGCTGATCTGGCTAATGAAGACACTCCCCAGCTGTATGTTGCTTGTGGCAGGGGACCCCGGTCATCTCTGAGAGTCTTGAGGCATGGACTTGAGGTAAAATGGGAATTTCTGAGTTTTCTGCAAGTTTGGAGGGAAGCATGGACAAAGTTTATGGGTTTACTTGGTTGAGGTTAAAAATACATGTACTGCTTCTGTGAAAAAGTATATTCTTTCTCCCTGGTTTTCTAAAGTTTAGGCAAGATTGGACTTACTCAGAGTTTATGGCCATAGACAAATTCGTAGTTTAAATTGCCAATTCCTTAATTTTGTGAGCATGGTAATCCCAGGCTCACTAGCTATGGCATAGAAGCTAAGAAACCTACATGGGACTTTTTATTCCTTCCTTCTGGTTTTAAACTTTTTTAAATTGCTTTGTTACTATTGAGCTACAACTTCAATCTCTGGTATCTGACTAAATTTATTCCTTATTACTGTATGTTCTGTGATTTTTAAGTTTCTATAGTAATTCATCAAAGTGGATATATTAGCATTTAATTAAATTCTTTATGGTTGTGCCTTTTAAATGATATGAGCACTCAAAATTGCCATCCCTTTCTTGTCTTTTCCTCATGTCTCAGCAAAGTATGATGCTTTTAGCAAGATTATGTTAGAAGTTAAATAAAGCTTCCTCAAGCAGTTTGATTTCAGAGCTTGTCTGCAAACTATAGCTCCCAAAAAGCTTGCTGCCTGTTCTTAAAAGTTTTTATTGGGATATAGCTAGGATGACCTTGTATTGAATTTTGGCTCTTACCAAATACCCATTGCCTAGCTTTTGTTTCCTCTATGAAATAACCTTTATGTGGTAATTGTCTTAAAGGATTACTGTGTAAGTTAAATGAGGTAATGTGTATGAAACACTTGATCTGTGTGGTGGTGCATATCCATAATTTCAGCTCCTTGTAAACTGAGATAAGTCTGGGTGTAGTGAGACCCCATGTCCAAAAAGATTAAGAAAGCATAGTATATTGTAAATAGTAGCTTTTAGCACTATTCTAGGGTATTTGAACATTTTTGACTGCCCAGATGTTATTAGTCCACCAAATTTTCAACAGCTTGGACCCAGTTTACAGCCGTAGGTGGGTAGGGGTGCGTGTGTGTGTGTGTGTGTGTGTGTGTGTGTACCCAGTTTACAGCCGTAGGTGGGTAGGGGTGCGTGCGTGCGTGTGTGTGTGTGTGTGTGTGTGTGTGTGTGTGTGTGTACCCAGTTTACAGCCGTAGGTGGGTAGGGGTGCGTGTGTGTGTGTGAGTGTGTGTGTGTGTGTTTCCTGCCTAGGCTTGTGTGTGTGTGTGTTTCCTGCCTAGGCTTGTGTATGTGTCTTTCCTCCTAGGCTTGTGTGTGTGTCTTTCCTGACCAGGCTTGCTTTGAACTGTGATCCTTTGTGTGTGTGTGTGTGTGTGTGTGTTTCCTGCCTAGGCTTGTGTGTGTGTCTTTCCTGCCCAGGCTTGCTTTGAACTGTGATCCTTAGATCTCAGCCTCCTAAGTAGCTAATTATAGTCATGTCCACTGGTGCCTGGCTAATAGCCATAGTTACTTCGTATTTTCTTAAAAAATAATAAAATTTTGTTATTAATAAGGTGTTATATATAGGGGTTACCAGCCATAGTTCTTGATTTCTTATTGCTCATTGTATACTAGTGAGCAGTCTGATTTCGCAAAAAAGGCATATATGCATTAACAAACTTTGGTGTACATTAAAGGGATAAAGGACCTCAGTGATGTTTAAATTTCCTACCTGCCTGTCTCCAACTTGATAAAATTATTTGTATATAAAAATGTTTTAAAAGTGTTAAGCATTGCTTTGTTCCTCTCTGTTGTATCTGTTTTCTGTCTGGATGATGCTCCTAGTTGAGCAAAGTAGCTGTCAGTCTTTATATTTGATATATAAATGTCAGTGAACGTACTCATGTAACCCAGGTTGTCCTAGAACTCAGAATCCTGCATTTACCTTCCAGGTGCTAGAGTTACAGGCATGTGCCATTATATGCAGTGATAATGAAGTTCTTTTTTGTTGTTGCTGGTGGTGGTCGTGGAGCTTGAACTCAGGGCCTGGGTGCTGTCCCTGAGTTCTTTTGCTTAGGTCTAGAACTCTACCACTTTGAACTACAGTGCCACTTCTGGTTTTCTGGTGGTTAATTTGAGACACGAGTCTTATGGACTTTTCCGTCCTGGCTGGCTTCAAACTTTGATCCTCAGATCTCAGTCTCCTGAGTAGCTAGATTACAGGTATGAACCACCAGTGCATAAATTAAGCATAAATCTAGTAAAAAAGACAAAATAGTGCCCCAGAGTGTTTGTGATTCCTATCAGCACATAGATGGAAGAGGTGATTGCTCACCAAAGGCTAAAGGAATATTTTTGCTGAAGGATGTGACATGGCCCATGAAGAGAGATGGGGTTTAGCTTTGTGGAATCTCGGGAAATAAATGAGATGGGCTCTATCATTCTCAATAGTTACAGCTTTTTTTTTGGGTCGGTCCTATGGCTTGATTTAGGGCCTGGGTGCAGTCCCTGAGCTTTTTTGCTCAAGGCTAGTGCTCTACCACTTTGAGCCACAGCTCCACTTCTGGTTTTCTGGTGGTTAATTGGAGATAAAAGTCTCATAGACTTTTTCCTGCCTGGTTTGGCTTTCTTCAAAGATCTTCAGATCTCATCTTTAGCTAGGATTACAGGTGCTGGCCACCAGTGCCTGGCATTACAGCTTTTTTTGAGGAAGGATTTAGGCATGCAATATATCTATTAATGAACAAAAAAAAAAAAAAAAAAAAAAAAGAAAAACCAGACTGTATCCACCCCAGATATTTCATGACTTTTTTTTTTTTTGGTTGGTCATGGAGCTTGAACTCTGGGCTTGGGCACTGTCCCTGTGCTCTTGTTCTTCAGCTCAAGGCGAGATTGCTCTACCGCTTGAGCCACAGCACCACTTCTGGTTTTCTATAGGCTTATTGGAGATAAGAGTCTCACGGACTTTCCTGCCTGGGCTGGCTTTGAACCTCGATCCTCAGATCTCAGCCACAACGCCTGGCTGTTCATGACTCTGTTATTTTGTTATGGTACTGCCATTCTATCCTTTTGGTTTTTGGTTCTTCTTTCACTGGGTGGTCTCATCTTGTAAATTGACATACAATGTAAGACAGACACTGCTTTTGAACTTTTATTATGTAGCATATTAAGCAAGTAGCTGAGTTTCATGCTCACTGGATCTGTGGCTTCTTTTCTCTTTTGCCAGGTATCAGAAATGGCTGTTTCTGAACTACCCGGTAACCCCAATGCTGTCTGGACAGTACGTCGGCACATTGAAGGTAAGCATCCCTTTCCTAATAGTTAAAACAGGGTCTGGGAGCCACTGATGTAGATGATTTAAGAGGCTGCATTCATGTTATTTCTCTATCACTTCATCTAACTCCATATATTAGAACCTTATGGCTTAACACCATATTTTTGAGGCTTTTCCTATCTGTTAGCTATCGTGCAAGTGAATAAAGGAAACATGGGGCAGGGCAGCTATTTAGGTTTTAATGTGTAAACATTATGGCACCATGAGGCTTTTAGGTGATTTTAGACTTCATAAAGATACTTGTTCTTTTTTCATTTTTCTCTGTGTTCTCATTATTGTGTTGAAAGTACAGTGAAGTTCATGATTTTGTATGGTTTAAGATACTTTGTATGGCTAGTTAATTGGTCAGTTCTCCTTGTGCTTAAGGAAACAGATTTATTGAATAGAATTAGAATTTTTAGAAGAGAGCGTGGGCAAGGAAAAGGAGTCTGAGTTTTTGGTTAAAAAAAAATCCCCAAATGGTTACCTTATTCTGACATTGAAAGTAATATGAAAATGCATAGTATTGTAATGACAAGGAATTTGTGACAAATTGAGTTTCAGTTCTGCAGAAGTAAAATTCAGTACTCATTTTCCCTTTGATTTACTTTGTGGCTGAAGGTCCTTTCTGTTCTAAGACCTTATTTTCCTCTTTTCCCTCAAGAATGTGGGACTGGTGAGTAAGATCACCCTGGCCAGCAAACAAAGCTTTTTATAGAAAACAGCTGTAATTCTCTCTGATGTTTAGATGTTCTAGTTGAATGGAACAAATGTAAGGGAGCTGGGAAATGTGTAGGAGGAAAATTTCTATTCGTAGAATAGTACACATTTTTGTGGATTTTATTTTCATTGTAGTTGAAATCAAGTGAGTTATGTTGAAAGGGAAAAAATGAATAGGGTAATGGTAGACTCATTTTCACTGGGAAGATAACTATTCGATAATTTAAGAGGTTTCTACATTGTAGTGTCTACAGAAAGAAGCTGTTAATATCAATATGTGGCTGTTGATTTTATATGTCTTGAAAACCTTACCTAGACTGTTTGAATTAGAAAGATAATTTGAGATGACTTAGTATTTCCCCGTTTTTTAAATTTTATGTTTCATGTAGCTCAAGCTGTCCTGGAATTCACTATGTACCCTAGGCTGCCCTAGAATCTCGATTCTCTTTCCTCAGCCTGTTAAGTGCTAGGATTATAGGCCTGTACCACACATCTGGCTTCTTTTAACTTTAAAAAAATTTTATTTTAAGTTGTAGACCAGATTTAGGTTTCTAGAAAGTTACTCTTCATTTTTAGGAATAAGGCAGTTTGTCCTAAGGGGTGATTCATAATAGCATAATAGATTATAGAACTGTCTCCTCAATCCCAGCCCAATGTTCATTTTGACTGACTGGTAGGCATATGTTGGTCTTACTGGTTTCTTTCAAGATAAGTTCTTTACTTGCAACCTGTAGCCTGACTGACTATATGGTCACCATATAGTCAATAGTTAACATAGACTTTCTGCCTTAAAGCAGTTGTCATCTAAAAGAAAAGATAAGTATGGGTGGTTCAGTTGTAGACTGATTGCCTAATGTACACAGTCCTAGGGTTCAATCTTCACTATCACTCATAGATAAAGAGATGACATGTATGCAAAACTATTATGTGCTGTGTTGTGATGTGAGGCACAAGAATATTGCCAGGAGTAGTTAGAGGATAAGTAGTGAGTCTGTATATATGTTTGAGAATGAAGAAAGGTTCCTGTTTGCTGTTTTATTGATAGGTAGGCAACAATATATTGTCTGGTAGAACTTGTAGTTGGGCATTTTCCTTCTCTGTTAAAGCCTGGGAAAGGATTGTATCCTGATCAATTTTATTCTGTAGGTACTATTATTTGGATAATCACCCCAACCAGGTCAAGTACCCACTATTCATTTTCTTTCCAGATATCCATGTTACTGTTGAGTGAGCATTCATTCCTCTGTCCTCACATGGTGCAGTCTTCAGGCAATTACTAACCTTGGCTGGTACTTGGTGATGTATACTACCAATACCAAGCCTTTTTTTCTCTTCCACAGGTGGCTGGTGAAGGTGCTGATCACCACAGGTGTGTACCTACTGCTAGGGTCTACTGTGGGTTCTTATAGTTTACCCAGGGAGAGGGATCTATAATTACTGAGGTTGCCCTGACAGCATCTCTCAGAGGGTAACTGCAGTTGTGTGCTACTGTGTGTTACAGTGATGCACACCCCTTTATTAGTGGTTTGAGGTCAGGATCCGCTGCTCTACTTTCTCCTGCAGATTGTAGAAAATAAAAGTAATTTGTTTTTACTAAGCAGAAAGGGCATACAGCTAGGAAACTAGTTTCCTACTTTTTTGGAGTTGTCTATTCCAGGTGTACTGATTGAAAGATCAGGGCCTGGAAAAAGCTTTTAACTATATTCAAGATGCTGAGACAAGATAAGCTCTTAAGTCCTCTGAATATAAAGTAGTAAGAAGGAGATACTGGAAGCTTAGTCATCTGCACAGTGGTTCATAACTTGTTGAACCTTAGATTGTAAGGCAAGGGAAGGAAGCACATCCCTTTTTCCATGTTGCTTCCTTCCGTAGTGATCAGAATAGAAATCCTGCTGAGGTGAGACCTAAATGTGTGTTCGCATACACTAAGACATTCTTACGCTTTTTTGTGTGTGTGCGGTAGTTTTTGGAGTTTGATTTCAGAGCTTTTCACTTTCTAAACAGGTGCTGTACTACTAAGCCATACCTCTGGCCCTTTTTGTACTGAGTTTTGCTTCCTACCAAGGTGCCACTTACTTTAGTCTTCCCATCGTAGCTGGGGTGGCAACTCTGTACCACCATGGCCAACTTAATTCTGTTTAATCTATGACTTTTCTGCCTGAAACTGGTGTAGAACTGTGATCCTCTTAATCTCAGCTCCTGGGACACTAGGATAACAGACATAGGCCATCACATCTACCTATGAAGTAAAGTCCTTTATAAGACTTGCTACCCCTAGAAAAGGGTATTGTGTGTATCTACAGTTTATACTCATCTACCTTGACTGAAACTTGGTTTCCTTTAACCTATCATCTCCCTAGAACAGTGTAATCTGCCATGTCTTCTAGCTGGTGAATGGAAGTATGTTTGGGTATTTGTAGGGTAATAAACACCACGAAGAAATCCATAAAGCAGCTTATAGATATCAGATTAACTGCCCTCCTGATTGCTGAACTGTCTAATGAAATATGACCCTATATAAGTTGACTCAACATCTCTTTTTACTACTGAACAGTCTGGGGCTTTGGTCAAAGGGACAGCACAAACCCAGGCACTGCTCCTTCCTCTTTTCCCCAATTCTCTTTCATGTAAGTCAGAGTTCTATAGTATCTCTACTTGAATATACCTCTTCTCCCAGGACTGAAAGGAGAGATAAAAATTATGGTCACTTGGAGCCCTTTGTTTTTTAACTTTAACCTAATCTGCCATAGTTTTCAAGATACTGAGTTTTAGTAATCACAGTGTTGGAAATGATACAGTAATCATACAAAAGTAAGCCATTTCTGTTATTACATGCCAGAAATTTGCAGTTTAGCATTGCAAGCTGGAGTGAAGAGTCCATAAGTTTGGGGTCTTGTGGAGATGAATTTTGGATTTGCTGTGAACATTTAAGATCCATTTCAGGGTCAACTATATCCTAATTATTTTTTTTTCCTAATTAGTTTTGTGATGATTAACTATGCTTAGTCTTGTAAAGCCATTTTGTACAATGTTTCCAAAGCATTTGAATGCACACTGACAATTAAAGTATAGTAAAAAAAAAATCAAAAACCAAAAAAACAGTTATCTTGTCCAGTGTTACTCCTTATGGATACCTGGTCTGGCCCTTAGAGGGTATTAATTGGGAAAGAGCTTTGGTCCTTGCTCTTAAGCTAACTTAGTAAACACATGTATTAACTGAAACAAGTTTTGTCAAACAGTACTTTTCTTACATACAAAGAAGTTTAATTATATTTCTATTAGAGCAGATTGCTACCCACCAAATTGATTTTGTGTCTTGTTTAGATCAGAACATACTGTAGGTGTTACCAGTGACACGTTTTCACTTGACCTCTCTTTCTATAAAGAATACTAATCTACCCCCTGGCAATAGGCAACAAGACACTTCATTGGTGACGTTGCTCTTACATCAGTTAGGGGCAGAACAGATGACCATCCTTAATTCATCCTAGCTTGATGTCTGGATTAGTGGTCTGTAGCACAGAAGAAATTACAGATTCTGATCAACTAATGGAGCTTTAGTTTAACTGAACCTCATTCGGAGAAATCAAAGCTAGAAATGTATCTTTTGTATGAGTAGCACACTAGTCCTACAGCTGCTATTGTTTTAGTATTCATTCCACAACTGCTATTATATCCTTTGTTTACCTAATTTCTAGCTATGGGGAACAAAAAGTTGGAAAAATACACTTTATATGAAGTAGAAAACCTCAACTCTTTAAAAACTAAATGTAACTATATTCAACCCATAGCGAGCTTTATGTCACACTTTGTGAATGTGGGAAAAGAGAAACTCTTATGTTGTAGAATGGGAGATATGGGAAATAGATGGCCTTTGACAACTGGATCTTCAGGGAACTTCTAGAGTTGCCTGTATCTCAGATCTCTGACTTCCTTGAGAACCTCATATAGTGTTTGTTTACCCAACTACTTTTCCTTATGAAAAGCAAATCCTAATAGGGTTTGCTCATGAGCACTGGATAAGTTGTATTTTTAAATAGTGAAAAACTAAGAGGTCAAGGACTGATAATATTAACTCCCCCTGCTCCCCCTCAATTTCCTGGGTATCTGATATTATTAAATCATTCCCAATGGGACTAGAATTCCTAGTCTCAACCCTAGAATGAGTTAATCTCATGGAGGCTTAAGTAGTCTCTTTTAATCTTTGCGAATATTTAAATTTTTCCCATGCCTCAGATTTCTTTGTGTTCTCATCTCTGCAAATGTTTCAAAAAAATGTAAGTTTTTTGAGGTGTTAAGAGGAAGACATTTGTACTCAGTGTATTTAGCTGTTTATCTGTAGACTGTTAAAACCCTCAGTTATCCTTGTGAATCTCATCCTGTTGGGTGTGTGTATGTGTTTGTATGTGTATGTGTGTTTTTATTACACACACAGAAGTACTTTGGAAGTTTTCTAAAAACTCTTAGTATCTCATTTGGCTTTGTAATTATGATAAATTCTTCACTAACCAACTCCTTTCTTTACTTTTCCAGATGAGTTTGATGCCTACATTATTGTTTCTTTCGTGAATGCCACCCTTGTACTTTCTATTGGAGAGACTGTAGAAGAAGTGACTGACTCTGGGTTCCTGGGTACCACCCCAACCTTGTCTTGCTCCTTGTTAGGAGATGATGCTTTGGTGCAGGTGAGGATTCTTAGAACTTGTTTGGTACATGCTCAGCTTGGATTGTCCTTTGCATTACTTGTTTTATAAACAACTTGTTTATATCGCTCCACCTTTACTTTCCAGACATGTTTATAGGGAGTACATACTATTACATCAACAGAAAACTGCACTGAGTTAAGTCTTTTTAAGTTTTTGCCAACTTAGTTACTTGGTGAATTTAGAAGTATAAAATTCTGGTTGATCTTGCCACCATTTCTCTATTACAGAACCTTCCATTTCAGCAGTATTAAATATTTTTGTGGGAGGTGCTGTTATTTGGGGCTTTGAACCTTCTTGGCTTGCTTTCTTTGTTTGTTTGTTTTTTTTTTTTGGGGTCCGGTCGTGGGGCCTGAACTCTGGGCCTGGGCGCTGTCCCTCAGCTCTTGAGCTCAAGGCTAGCACTCTACCACTTGAGCCACAGCGCCACTTCCGGCTTTTTTCTTTTTGCGTATGTGGTGCTGAGGAATCGAACCCAGGGCCTTTGGCATGCAAGGCAAGCGCTCTACCACTGAGCCACCTTCCCAGCCCTTGGCTTGCTTTCTTACCCACACTACTTGAGTCATGCCTCCAGCCCAGCTTTTTACTAGTTATTTTGGAGATAAGGTCTTCCAGACTTTTCTATCTGGTATGGACTCACCTTGATTCACTTGGTCTCAGCTTCCTGAATAATAGCTAGAATACACGCTGAGTAGATTAGAACTACTGTATATTTTGTATGCATTTTGCCAAGGAACTTTGAACTTCCTTGCAGTTAACATTGTAAACATAAACTCTAAAAAAAATTGAGGGGCTGGGAAGGTAGCTTAGTGGTAGAGTGCTTGCCTTGCATTCATGAGGCCCTGGGTTTGATTCCTCAGTACCACATGAGCAGAAAAGGCCGGAAGTGGTGCTGTGGTTCAAGTGGGAGAGTGCTAGCTTTGAGCTGAAGAGCTGAGGGACAGCGCCTAAAGCCCAGAGTTCAGGCCCCATAACCAACCAAAAAAAAAAAAAAGTTGATCTTGTCTAGGGCCTACTAATTCAAGTTGGTGCCAGGTTTAGTGGTGTGAAGATCATTCTGAGTGATGAAATCAAATTGCTAAAATCAAGTTTCTTTCTTTTGTTGGCTAGGTGTATCCAGATGGCATTCGGCACATACGAGCAGACAAGAGAGTCAATGAGTGGAAGACTCCTGGGAAGAAAACGATTGTAAAATGTGCAGTGAACCAGCGACAAGTAGTGATTGCTCTGACAGGAGGAGAGCTGGTCTATTTTGAGATGGACCCCGTATGGTTTATTTTCATTTGTTTGTTTTGTGGAATTGAGGCCCTCTGTTATATTCACTGAAGGAGTTAGTGTAGGGTGCAGAGTAAAGATGGGAGTTGTCATTGAAGCATCTGGAATGTGTGCATAAGAAAAACAATGGGGGACTAGAAGTGCCTGTTGGTCAATCTAGCTCTTTTCAGAGGGGAAAACAAGTCTGCTTCAAGATCCTGCTTAGCAGTGAGACACTTCTCCCTCTGAACTTTATGTATTTTCCCCAAGATATTTGGCTTATATTTACTTTATGCCATCTAAATCAATTTCACATTTTTTTTGTCTTGAATATGGAATGATACTGGAGAAATTATTTTGCAATCAAAATGTCTACAGTGGCTGAGGTGTTGTTTAGTATTAAAACTTGGACTCGGCTTCAGGTTCTTGCTTGGCTTTTTGTTTATGGCTGGCACTTTACTACTTGAGCTATACTTCCAGACCAGCTCTTTCCTGCTTAGAGATAGAGTCCCAAGGACCTTTCTATCCTGTGACCCTAAAATCTCAGCTTCCTGAGAAGCTAGGATTACAGGCATGATCAATCCATGTCTAACTTGAGACTTCGCTTTTAATCATCATATTTGAATTCTCTTTCATTCAAAGCATAAATAGATTTATATATGTATATTTCCAATTTCTGAAAACTAGTTTGGCTTTGAGAATGTTGGTATATTGAGCTTGTCAAATGTTTCTTGATTTTGTCACACTTGGGAGAAATTCTTAGATTTTGACTATTATAAGAGGAGTAAGAGGAAACAAAGAAACCTAAGCCTTCCTCCTTGGGTTCAGGTCTGGAGTACTCATCTCCTTTTTTCCCCTTTTATAGTCAGGACAGTTGAATGAGTACACAGAACGGAAGGAGATGTCAGCAGATGTGGTGTGCATGAGTCTGGCCAACGTACCTCCTGGAGAGCAGCGATCTCGCTTCCTGGCTGTAGGTCTGGTGGACAACACTGTCAGAATCATCTCCCTGGATCCCTCAGTGAGTGATACTCTCAACTTCAAATCTGGATCCCAAAACCTATTGCTGTTGCTTAATTTCTTTTTTCTTTCTTTCTTTCTTTTTGGGTTTGTGGTATTGGTAACTTGCCCAGGGCAGGAGCTCTACTCTACTACTGAGCTATATAGGTGCTGCTACTCCAAAGGCAGCATACCTTGAGTTTTACGCTGTGGCTTAAGGATGTTGGTCTGAGATTACTAGTATTTCTTTGGCATAAGCCCTGAGTCCTTTTTGCAGTTAAAAAAAAAAAAAAGCTTGGTTTTTTGTTGTTGTTATTGTTGTTATTGTTGTTTCGTTTTGTTTTTTTGAGGCTTGAACTCAGCCTAGGTACTGACCACTTTGAGCCACAGCTCCACTTCAGTTTTCTGGTATTTAATTGGAGTTAAGAGTCTCACGGACTTTCCTGCCCTGGCTAACTTTGGACTATAATTTTCAGATCTTGTCCTCCTGAGTAGCTAGGATTACAGGCATGAGCCAACAGCTCCCAGCTTCTTGAGACTATTATTATGGAATAGAATTTTACTTTCTCTAGGGACTTAATAACTTAGAGGATATAACCTTTGCTTGTTTACTTTTATCACTGTCAGTTTTGATAAAAAGAGGAATGGAAATTCCTCCCAGAGCTTATTCTGAGATTTTGTTTAATAGTTTTTACCCTCTGGCAACTAACTCATCCCCAATTGTAGGGTAGTACATGCCTATGTACCCAGCACTCAGAATGCTGAGGCAGCAGGATTGCAAAGTTTAAGGCCTACAAAGGGGAAACCATGTCTTAAAAAAACCACTCATGGAGCCAGGCGCTGGTGGCTCACGCCTGTAATCCTAGCTACTCAGGAGGCTGAGATCTGAGGATCGCGGTTCAAAGCCAGCCCAGGCAGGAGAGACCGTGAGACTCCTATCTCCAATAAACCACCAGAAAACTGGAAGTGGCGCTGTAGCTCAAGTGGTAGAGCGCTCGCCTTGAGCTGAAGAGCTGAGGGACAGCGCCCAGGCCCAGAGTTCAAGCCCCACGGCTGACAAAAAAACCAAAAAACCACTCATGGGCTGGGAAGTTGGCTCAGTGGTAGTGTTTGCCTTGCATGCATTAGGCCCTGGGTTTGATTCCTCAGCACCATGTTTTTTCTTGCCCACGAGAAAGTTCTTTTGAGTACTAGCCTTTGTGTATGTTATTTTCCAAAATTGGTATTTCCTTGTGATTTTTGTTTTTTTAGTGTTATAATATTTTCCCCCCTATATTCTTCTACTCCCAGGACTGTTTGCAACCTTTGAGTATGCAGGCTCTCCCAGCCCAACCTGAGTCCTTGTGTATTGTGGAAATGGGTGGAACTGAGAAGCAGGATGAGCTGGGTGAAAGAGGTTCTATTGGTTTCCTGTATCTGAACATTGGGCTGCAGGTAAGAGTTCCAGAAGTTCCCATTGTTCCCATTGTATCAGGCCTTCTGTATGTAGATTTCACATACTCCTTTAATTACTAGAATTTTTTGTGTACATAGTTTCAGATAACTGCTTAGGACAATGAATAGTGTTGCTGTGGATTCATTTCATTACAGCAAAGTAGGTCTGGAAAGAAGTATTTTTACACCTAATAACATTCTTGCCTTAGCCTTGAATCAGACATTTCTCTTAGCAGCTTTTTCTTTTTAGGGAAAATGGTGTTTTAGGACCATAGTCAAAAAGGCTTGGCTCTTCAACTGTGGATCTATTTTAGTTATAAAGAAGATTTTAATGTACACAATTTAAAAAATTTGTAAGGTATATTGTGAAAAGAAGTGTTTTTCACTTAGTAGATGCTTAGTAACTATTTCAGTGAGTGAATGAGGGATAGCTATTGCTAGGGTGTTTTTAAAAATTACCAAGTCATTTTCTTTCATGGGTGATAAGTTGCATCTTGAATGTTTCACCTATTCCTTTCCTTTTGGTTAGAATGGTGTGCTGCTGAGAACTGTCCTAGATCCTGTCACTGGGGACTTGTCTGACACCCGCACTAGGTACCTGGGGTCTCGTCCTGTGAAGCTCTTCCGGGTCCGAATGCAAGGCCAAGAGGCAGTAAGTGATCTAAGGGGGCAGGCAGCACATTTGAATGTAAAATGACACCAGCTTAAAAAAAACAATCCCTTTGTTATAAGATGTACTTTAATTCATTAGTCTATAGTTCGTTTGATCATGACTAGTTTGTTGGGTTCACTTAACCTAGACCATTTTAACTGGAAAGTTGTATGGCACTGTGCCATTATTTGACTTTAGGAATATTGGAGTTTTCTTTAGACTGAACAACTATGGCTGGGGCTAAGACTTTCCATCCAGGGCACCACCAGCCATGAGTAAGCCAGTCAAGTTTAGGATATTAGTGTTACTGGGCACTGTGCTAATTCTTAAATGTTACTTTGTTTAATTCTTTGTTTAATACTTTGTTTAATTACAGCTGCCCAGCCTTAGGATAATTAATTCCTATTTTACACATATAGAAACAACTTAGAAAAAAGGGACTGATTAGCTGTGATTTTAGAATTTACTGAGTCATACTGCCTCTTCTCTAGGCTTCTTTTGCCAGTGATGGCCTCACCTCTCTTCTCTCTTCTCTCTTCTCTTTTCTCTCTTCTCTCTTCTCTCTTCTCTCTTCTCTCTTCTCTCTTCTCTTTCTGTGTTAGTTGTGGTACCTGAACTCTGGCCCTGGGTGCTGTCCCTCAGCTCTTCAGCTCAAGGCTAGCGCTCTACCACTTGAGCCATAGCACCACTTCCAGATTTTTCTGCTTATGTAGTGCTGTGGAATTGAACCCAGGATCTCATGCATGGAAGACAAGCACTCTATCACTGATCCCCTTCCCTGCCTCTTTTATTTTTGTCAGGGGAAGGTACCTTTCCTGGGGTTTAAACTCAGGACCTGGGTGTTATCCCTGAGCTTTTTTTGCTTAAGGCTAGCATTCTACCATTTAAGCTACTACTTCACTTCTGGCTCTTTTTGAGTAGTTTATTGAAAATAAGAATCTCGTGCTTTCCTCCCTAAGCTAGCTTTTAACCATGATCCTCAAATCTCAGCCTCCTGAGTAGCTAGGATTACAGGTGTGAGCCCCACTGGTATCCAACACAATGACTAGAGTATTCTATGGATTGAAATTTGGGTTTAAATTATTCAGTCAGCCTACTGTGTTTGAGTTTTTTCCATTTATTAGGTATGTTCTAATCTCTTTAGGTGTTGGCCATGTCAAGCCGCTCGTGGTTGAGCTATTCTTACCAATCTCGCTTTCATCTCACACCCCTCTCTTATGAGACCTTGGAGTTTGCATCTGGCTTTGCTTCTGAACAGTGTCCTGAGGGCATTGTGGCCATTTCCACTAACACTCTGAGGTGAGTCCTGGGTTTAGAGCCCTGTAGGAAGCATTTCTGCAGAGTCACAGCCTGTGGTTTTGCTAGTGGTGGATAGATAGTAGAGAGCCAGCTTTTCATGATTAGACTTGTGTGTTGCAATTGGAACCTTCATTTGGCCCAGGCTTTTAAAACCTTAGAGCCAAGTTTCGGTGATTTTGAGTTTTAGCTTCTATTTAGACTTTCAAAGCCAAGTTTTAATATTTAGCTCAAGAGCAATCTTGAGAGTTCAGTTTTTATTTTCCCATTATTTTTATTTATTTTATGTTTAAGCATGGGTATTGGTGTCAGCACTTATTACTCGAACCAACTGTATTTTTTGGTTGTTTGAACATTTGTGTGTGAATTTTTTTTTTTTTTTTTTTGCCGGTCATGGGGCCTGAACTCTGGGCCTGGGTGCTGTCCCTCATCTCTTCAGCTCAAGGCTCTACCACTGGAGCCACAGTACCACTTCTGGCTTTTTCTGTTTATGTGGTGCTGAGGAATTGAACCCAGGGCCTCATGCTTGCAAGGCATGCACTCTACCACTGAGCTACCTTCCCAGCCTGTGTGTGAATTTTTGTGTAAACAAAGATTTTCATTTTCTTTAAAGCATGGAACTGATAGGTCATGTAGTAATAGCTATGTTTAACTTTTGGAGGGGGCACTATGGTGGGTTTTGAACTCAGAATCTTACACTTAATGTTAGGCAGGGCTCTTATCATTTTATCACTTTACTTATTTTTCACATAGGGCTTCATGTTTCAGCTTGGGGCCAATCTTAAATTTGAATCTTTTCCTTTGGCCTCTTACATAGCTAGGACCTCAGGCAAACACCACCATTCTTGGCTTTTTTTCTTTTTGTCGTGGTGCTTAAACTCAGATCTTGGGGGCAGTTTCTGAGCTTTTTTGCTCAAGGCTAGTGCTCTGCCACTCTGAGCCACAGTACCGCTTCGGTTTTCTGGGGATTAATTGGAGATGAGAATCTTATGGACCTTCCTGTCCAGTCTGGCTATGAACTACTATCCTTAGATCTCAGCCTCCTGAGAACCTCCTGAGTAGCTACGATTACAGGCATGAGCCAGCTGGTACCTGGTTCATGGCTTGCTTATTGGTTGAGATGGGAGTCTCACTGACTTTCTGCCCAGCCTGTCCTCAGACTGTGATCATTTCAACTTATCTCTTGAATAACTGGGATTATAAGTGTGAATCCTTGTGCTTGGCTTTATATTTAATTTTGGAGGAATTACAGACTATATTTCAAAGTGATTATATTGTTTTACACTCCTACTAGCCAAAATAGGATCTCATTTTTTTCACATTCTCACAAGTGGCTTTGATTTTAGAGATTTTATTGGATATGAAGTGCTATCTCACAGTTTAGATAAGCATTTCTCAAATGGATGATATTGAGTATATTTTCTTGTGTTTATTGGCCATTCTTGGATCTGTTGTCCATTTCTTTTATTACTGAGTTATTTGTGCTAGTTTTGCATTACCAAAATAAAATACTTGAGATAATCAACTTAGAAAAGATTTTTATTAGCTCATAGTTTTGATGCTAGTTCATGATTGCTTTTGGCCAGCGGTAAGGTAGGATTTTTTAGTAGGATTGTGTAGCACAGCAAAACTGTTGGTTTATATCATGAGTCAGGGAACAGAGGAGAAATGAAGTCAAATCCCATAATACCCTTTTGAGGGCACACCCCCAATGACCTCATGATCGCTCACTAGGCCTTACCTCTTGTAGATTTTACCACCTTCCACTCTGTTTCATGTAACACAATCGGTACATATGCCTCAGGTTGGCACATTGTCTTTGAAGTTAGAAGTTTCCTTTGATGTTCATAATGTATGTTTCACTGGTAAATCTACCAGAATTTCTGTGGACAGTGGTATATGTTGCTGAAGGGGAAGGACCTTCTGGATCCCCTCGTCTCCTGTATACCTTAGAAGGCTTTTGTGTCATGTTGATACCAACACTAGATCTGTAGGGACTGTGATTGCTGTGACTGCTCATGGTACATCTCACCAGTATCTAGGACCTGAGCTAGTAACCTGTTAACCCATGTGCCTTTGTCACAGGATTTTGGCATTGGAGAAGCTAGGTGCTGTCTTCAATCAAGTAGCCTTCCCGTTGCAGTACACACCCAGGAAATTTGTCATCCATCCTGAAAGTAACAACCTTATAATCATTGAGACAGACCACAATGCCTATACTGAGGCCACAAAAGCTCAGAGAAAGCAGCAGATGGCAGAGGTAAGTCTTAAAAAGGGATACAGTTGAAGCATGTGCATATAAACTTGTATAGAAAAGTTAAACCTCCACAATGGTTGATTGTATTTTCCCCTTGGGCAGTAATGAGGTTTGAATTCAGGTTCTCATGCTTGCACACACTCCACTGATAAGCCATCCCTCCAGCCCTTTTTACCCTGATCCAAAAAGACTTGAAGCCTGGCCTATATTCTGCCTTGTAATTTTTTTTGGGTGGTGGGGGTTGGTTGTGGGACTTGAACACAAGGCCTGGGTGCTGTCCCTGCACTTTTGTGCTCAGGTTAGAGCACTCTACCACTTTGAGACACAGCTCTACTTCTTATTTTCTGGTGGTTGAAGGTAAGAATTTCATGCACTTTTCTGTCTGGGCTGACTTTGAACCATGGTCCTCAGATCTCAGCCTCCTGAATAGCTAGGATTACAGGTGTAAGCCACCAGTGCGTGGGGATTTAGCTTAATAGTAAGAGCATTTAGCACTGTAAAAAGAAAACAAAATCTTCCATTCAAGCTCATTTGACATTCTTTAAGCAGAGTCTTTTGCCACAGACCTTGGTTTTCTTCTGACCCAGGATTATATGTTGCCTGGATTTGAGCTCCAGAGTAGCTTTTAAATTTTCCATAATAGCAGCTCTTCCAGAAACCACTTCCCAGCAAAAGTCAAAAGGCCCACTGGGCACTGGTGGCTTGGGCCTGTAATCCTAGCTACTCAGGAGGTTAAGATTTGAGGATTGTGGTTCAAAGCCAGCTTAGGTAGGAAAGTCCATAAGGCTCTTATCTCCAATTAACCACCAGAAAACTGGAAGTGGAGCCATGGCTCAAAGTGGTAGACTGCTAGCCTTGAACAAAAGAGCTCAGGGATAGTGTGCCCAGATCCTGAGTTCAAGCCCTATAGCGCGCGCGCGCGCACACACACACACACATACACACACGTCAAAAAGCCACAACTTTGCAGAACCATGTGCAGCCTGAGATGAGAAAGTCATCTTAGCAGGGTATATCAGGTATTTTGGGTAGAAAAAAAATAAGATTTTTATTTACACACACACACACACACACACACACACACACACACACACGTCAAAAAGCCACAACTTGGCAGAACACACACACACACACACACACACACACACACACACACACACACACACACACACACACACACACACACACACACACACACACACACACACACACACACACACACACACACGTCAAAAAGCCACAACTTGGCAGAACCATGTGCAGCCTGAGATGAGAAAGTCATCTTAGCAGGGTATATCAGGTATTTTATGGGTAGAAAAAAATAAGATTTTTATTTACACACACACACACGTCAAAAAGCCACAACTTTGCAGAACCATGTGCAGCCTGAGATGAGAAAGTCATCTTAGCAGGGTATATCAGGTATTTTGGGTAGAAAAAAATAAGATTTTTATTTTCATATTTCTTAGATTACTAGTTCCAATGTTTGCTGTAGTTCATATTCTTTTGGCATTTTCTCTTCAAGTGTATCTATCAATATCTGGTTTTTCTGCTAGTGTTTCCTTCCTCCCCATGTCTTACACCTCTCCCTTGAGTCTTTACTTTGGGGAATCCTGATGTTACTTTTTTTTTTTTTTTTGGTGTCAGTTTTAGAGCTTGAACTCAGGGCCTGGGCACTGTCCCTGAGCTTTGCTCAAGGCTAATGCTCTACACTTTAGCCACAGCTCCAGTGGTTAATTGGAGGTAAGAGTTTTATAGACTTTGCAGCCTGGGCTAGCTTTAAACCATGATCTTCAGATCTCAGTCTCCTGTGTAGCTAGGATTATAAGCTTTGACCCACCAGTACTTGGCTAGACTTTGCTACTTGTCTGCTTCTTCTCTGAATGCTGGTTCTTCTTGCTCTTTGATTATAGGAAATGGTGGAAGCAGCAGGGGAAGATGAGCGGGAGCTGGCTGCAGAGATGGCAGCAGCATTTCTCAATGAAAACCTCCCTGAATCCATTTTTGGAGCTCCCAAGGCTGGCAATGGGCAGTGGGCCTCTGTGATCCGAGTGATGAATCCTATTCAGGGAAACACACTGGACCTTGTTCAGCTGGAGCAAAATGAGGCTGCTTTTAGGTAAGGACCCCAGGACAATCCAAGGTTTGGCACATGGAAATGAGTTCTTTGAGTTTTGACTAATACCTGGCTCTTCCTTTTTCTGTTTGTAGTGTGGCTGTGTGCAGGTTCTCCAACACTGGTGAAGACTGGTATGTGCTGGTGGGCGTGGCCAAGGACCTGATTCTGAATCCTCGATCTGTGGCAGGGGGCTTTGTATATACATACAAGCTTGTGAACAATGGGGAAAAACTAGAGTTTTTGCATAAGGTAGGAACCAGATAATGACTCCTGGATTTAATTTACGGGTCAGGGTTTTAGAGTACTAAATAGCTTACTGATTTCAAGCCATCTCGGGCTAGCACATATTCCATGTGCTAGCTTGTGGTACTCTAGTGCTTGAGTCCCACAGAAGATAAACCCTAAATCAGTCCCTTGTTTACTGTCTTACTTAAATTGGCAGTAATTCAGGACCAGAATTCAGTAACTTTGAAAATTAAATATTCTCAACTGGGTACCTGTGGCTCATGCCTCTAATCCTAGCTACTAGGAGGCTGAGATCTGAGGATCTTAGTTTGACGCCAGCCTGGACAGGAAGTCCATGAGAGTCTTATCTCCAGTAAATTACTCAGAAAAAGCCAGAAGTGGAATTGAGGTTCTAGTGGTAGAGTGTTAGCCCAGGGACAGTGCCCCAACCCTGAATTCAAGCCCCAGGACCAGCAAAATAATAATATACTCTAATAAAGATAATGTATATACA
Source organism: Dipodomys merriami (assembly GCF_024711535.1). Classification (NCBI taxonomy): domain Eukaryota; kingdom Metazoa; phylum Chordata; class Mammalia; order Rodentia; family Heteromyidae; genus Dipodomys; species Dipodomys merriami. The sequence continues at coordinate 1,862,373 of NW_027203115.1, read as the reverse complement.
GGTATATTGTACAATGTATATCAGGTATATTGGATTTTTATTTTCACATTTCTCAGATTACTAGTAGCAGTGTTTGCTGCAGTTCATGTTCTTTTGGCATTTTTTCTTCAGATGTAACTATCAGTGTCTGATTTTTCTGCAAGTGTTTCCTTCCTCCCCATGCTATTAAATTTTATTAATATTAGAATAATTCATATTCTCTCCTTCACACTAATAGTATATAGTAAAGCTTCAGCTTTACCATAGAAGGAATGAATTCTAGGAAATGATTACTTCAGAGACCTGTCTTTACTTTAAACTCATTTCAACTGCTGAAAGTGTAATTTATTTCTCTGATTAGCAGAGGAAGGTCACTTGCTCTGTCTTGACAAGAGCCTGTAGAAACAGGCAGTTCTGGGCTGAGGGGGTGGGATTAGCATGTAAGTCTGGATAGCTGTATGACCTGCTTTTCCTCTCACAGACGCCAGTGGAGGAAGTCCCTGCTGCCATTGCCCCATTCCAGGGAAGGGTGTTGATTGGTGTGGGAAAGCTTTTGAGAGTCTATGACCTGGGGAAGAAGAAGTTACTCCGAAAGTGTGAGAATAAGGTAAATGTGCTGGTGTGGGTGCTAGGATCTACCTAAGGAGGAAGAAAGGAGCTTTTCCAATAATTAAATTCCAAGATAACATTATCTTTTTTTAATCCCCTAGCATATTGCTAACTACATATCTGGGATCCAGACTATTGGACACAGGGTAATCGTATCTGATGTCCAAGAAAGTTTTATCTGGGTTCGCTACAAGCGTAATGAAAACCAGCTCATCATCTTTGCTGATGACACCTACCCCCGATGGGTCACTACAGCTAGTCTCCTTGACTATGACACTGTGGCTGGGGCAGACAAGTTTGGCAACATTTGTGTGGTGAGTTGATGTTGTCTTCTTGGGGTAACAGTGATGTGTGGGAAAGCTGGCTTGGTTTGTGGTGGTGGTACAACCAGGAATCCCTGATAATGGTCTGTAATATGTGAAGTTAAAATGAATATGAAATTTAATGCTACAAAGAATAACTTCTTCATTTTTCAAGCTTTCCTACCAGTCATCTGGATACCTTCCTCTCCCTTCTCTGCTTTCCCAATAATAATGATGGGTATCTTTTTCTTGTCTGTGTTGTATGGTGGTTTTGCTCTAGGCAGTGCTAGCTCTTGATTGTGACTTGGTTCTCTTGGGTTTGTTGATCCTTAGACATCTATTCCCAAAGCAGATGCAAGCGACCTGGCAAGCCTTTTGTCTGCATATTAGCCCTTGGTTTGCTTGCAAGATCTGGGGCAAGTTTTGATTGGGGATCTAGGACCCATTGGTGTGATTTGTTTCACTTTCTTTTAGGTAAGGCTCCCCCCTAATACCAATGATGAAGTAGATGAGGATCCCACAGGAAACAAAGCCCTGTGGGACCGGGGCTTGCTCAATGGTGCCTCACAGAAGGTAAGATTACAGAGAGGGTCCAAGGGAAAGGCATGTTTAGTACCATCCTTGTTGCTTTCACTGAAGAAACAGTGTTTAAGAGATTACCCATATGTATATAAGTGCACTGTGGCCGAGTGCCCTCTAACAGGCATGTAGCACCACACCCAGCTAAAAAGGTTTCTAGATGGTAATTGTCTACCAGAAATGATCTTATCTCAAGGAGTTTTTGAGATGTTAGATTTTCAAGTAAAAATTGAAGGAATTTATTTATTTATTTATTTATTTTTGTCGGTCATGGGGCTTGAACTTTGGGCTTAGGCGCTATCCCTGCGCTCTTCAGCTCAAAGTGAGCACTTTACTGCTTGAGCCACAGCACCACTTTCGGTTTTCTGATGGTTAATTGGAGATAAGAGTCTCACGGACTTTTCTGCCTGGGCTGGCCTTGAACCGTGATCCTCAGATCTCAGCCTCCTCAGTAGCTAGAATTATAGGCGTGAGCCACCGGTGCCCAGCTGAAGGAATTTTAAAGCACTTTGAGACTATAATTTTTATTTTTGCGCTGGTCCTGCGATTTGAACTCAGCTTGGACACTGTCCCTTAAGTGTTTTGCTCAAAGCTAGCACTCTTAACACTTGAGCCACAGCTCTACTTCTTGCTTTGTGGCCTAGGGGGCGGGCAGTGAAATGGAGATGAGAATCTCATGGACTTTTCTGTCTGGGCTGGTTTGAACCATGATCTTCAGATCTCAGCTTCCTGAATATCTAAGCTAGGAGTGTAGGTGTAAAGTGTGAGCCACTGGTGCTCTGTTTTTTGTTTTTTTTTTTTGTTTTTTTAATGGTGAGCCTGGGTGTGGTGGCACATATCTATAATTAATTTCAGTGACTCAGGATGGTGGAGGTCAGGATTGTGGTTTGAACCTGACCTGGGAAAAATGCAAGACCCTATTTTTTGGGGGTTGGGGGTAAATACCTGAAAACAAAAGGACTGGGGCATGACCTGAGTATTAGAGCACTTGCCTCCCTTCCCAGGGAAAAAAGTATGGTGAAATGTACACGAAGGCATTGCTTGATCTTGGAAATCCAATCCAGATTCTGGAGGGCATAAATAGTTAGAGTCTCTTTTCACTTTGCAGGCAGAGGTGATTATGAACTACCATGTTGGGGAGACCGTGCTATCACTACAGAAGACCACGTTGATCCCAGGAGGCTCAGAATCACTTGTTTATACCACCTTGTCAGGTGGAATTGGGATCCTCGTCCCATTCACATCCCATGAGGTGAGAGTACCCACATGTCTCTGGCCTTGCTTGGCCTTCCTAGGGTTCTTAGTGCTGAATATGCCTTAGAAGGCATTTGTCCTTAATTGTAATTAGGAATGTTGTAGACTTTTGAAAATGACAGTTGTTTTAGGGGAAGCTGGGTGCCAGTGGCTTATACCTGTAATCCCTAGCTACTCATGAGGCAGAAATCTGAGGATTTTAGTTCAAAGCCAGCCTGGACAGGAAAAGCTGACTCTTATCACCAACTAACCACCGAAAAGCTAGAAGTGGAGCTGTGGCTCAAGTGGTAGAGTTCTAGCCTTAAGCAAAAAAGCTCAGGCCCAGGCCCTGAGTTCAAGCCCTAGGACTGATGCACATTCTTGCTTTCTCTCTTCCCATTCTCCCTCCCTCCTTTTCCCTCTCTCCCCCTTTCTCCCTACTCCCTTCCCTTGGGGAGAAAGGAATCCTGAATTTTTTTTCCCCTTGAGAAAGGTCATTCATTTGATGCTGTACCAGTTCTGGCCCAAAGCCCAAGAACAGAATTCCACGGACCAGGAATAACAAGATGATGTCCTTTGGGATATCAATTTTAGGATTGGTTAAGTGGTTTGTAACATTCCATGAGCAATCTGTGATCAGGAATCTGACCTCATAGGCAACTCTGCAAATAACATTCTCTTGAACTATATATAATATAGTAAGATCTTTTTTTAGCCATCCTGTTGTTGTAGAAAAAACTTTGACCATCAGACAAGTGACTATTTACCATGTGTCTGCATGGTAAATCAATTGTTTGGAGCTGCACGCAGTGGCACATACTATGATCCTGGTACTCAGGAGGCTGAGACAAGAGGATTGAGAGTTCAAGGACAGTCCAGCCTTCATAGAAAGACGACACCACACACACCACACACACCACACACACACACGCACGCATGCGCGCGCGCGCGCGCGCGCGCGCGATCAGTGGCTATCTTGAAATCATTTACTAGCAAGTTGGAATCACTTTTTACTCAGAAGCACATTGTTTCTTCCACAGGACCATGACTTCTTTCAACATGTAGAAATGCACCTTCGGTCTGAGCATCCTCCTCTCTGTGGGCGAGACCACCTCAGCTTTCGTTCCTATTACTTCCCTGTTAAGGTAGGTTGGGGAATCTGTATTTAAAGGAGAATCGTCTGCCTACTACTCACCAGGCCTGTTCTCTAGAGGGACCCTATGTCTTAGAAGTCAGAACAATTCTAACTGGACATAGTAAGTAGCCCATCCTGGCACTTAGGAAGCTACATAGTAAGACTCCATCTAAAAAACTCAAAAGTCTAAGACGGGAGGTGTGGCTTAAGGGGTAGAATGTCTGCCTACCAAGCATGAGTCCTGAGTTCAAACCCCAGTATTACCAATAACCTAGGGTGTCCCACATTGGGGTGTTAGTCACTGTCTCTGGTAAGAGTACTTGCCTAGCAAGTAAAAACCTCACCAAAAAGAAAAGTATGAATAATCCTGAGCAAATGACCATCAAGATTGATGGAGGCTGTGCTGGGGACATATGATTTATGTGGCTAATGATAGATATTCCCAAAGAGAAGGCTGTACAAAGTTTATACTAGTTCTGCAAGTCTGAACTCCACCTGCCCGTGTTAACTTGGAATATACTTCACAAAGGAGTCAGGTTTGTGAAGGAACAGTAGCCACCCTTCCCTGCCAAATGTTGCTTTAGCTGTGTCCTTTTCTTTGCCTATCTAATGTAGTTTGACTTTTCTGTTTCAGAATGTGATTGATGGAGACCTCTGTGAGCAGTTCAACTCCATGGAGCCTAATAAGCAAAAGAACGTGTCTGAAGAATTGGACCGAACCCCTCCAGAAGTATCCAAGAAACTTGAGGATATCCGGACCCGTTATGCTTTCTGAGCCTTCCTTTACCTATGGGACTTCCCAAAGGTTCTGGTTTATTTTTCCCACCATTATCACCACCTGATTTCTGCCACATAACAGGAGAAAGGTGACTAGATAATTAAGACTGCAATATTAAAGCCAATAGCTCTTTCCCCCCCACTCTTCCTCTGAGTGACTGCTTCCCCCAAAACTGGCACTGAGGTATGCTCATTTTTCTCTGCCTACTACATAATACATTGCCACAGGCTCTAGTGTAGAACATGATATCCCTGCATTTGTATCTGTGGCTCTTGTCTACTTTTGTATACACCCTTAAATTTTAACTGGTTTTTTCTGTAAATAAAGTTTTGTACAATGTTACTTTGTGGGAGGTAGGGAGGCAAGCTATAGAGGGGCCAGGTTGGATGCAGCGTGACTCTTGATTTCTGCCATTCTTAACCTACCCAAAAATACAAATAGTTTTTAAGGTGATCAAGGCTGTGTGTCTTTTCTGGGGATGAGGATTAAAGTGGGAGGTTTGAGCCTGGATTGGAAGAATGAGTCTGTTCCTTCATTCCAGATATCTACTTGGCCTCCTTCTTCTGGCTCCATGGTGGTTTCTCTGACTTCCTTGTTTTTTTGTTGTGCAGATGAAATTTAGGTTTAATAACCACGTAGATATCCACCCCTCTTTCCATTGGATTGAGGAAAGTTATCCCAGCCCAGCCCAGCTTGTTTCTACTCTGAAATCTTGAAATGTTCCTATTTCTTTCACAGCTCTGTAACAGCCCTTTGGCCCTGTAACTACTAGGAGGGATCTGTAAGCACAAAAAAAAAAACCCAGATACTAGCCTTCCCTTAGTTGCAGTCCATGTATGTGTACCCTGTTGAGAAGACACATTGTAACCAGGGGGCCAAGAGTGTGTATGGGGGGCTGTTTATAAGCATACATTTGGGGTAGGTTCCAGATGGTCTTGGGATATAAGGAAGGAACACTGTGCCTGTTGACCAGTAGAGGCCCCAATTCAGAAATATTCCAGCCCACGCCTGGAAATTTGTCCTGCCTAGCTTGTGTGGGAAGCCTTGACCTTCCAGGCATTCCTTCAACACATTTGAACTTAGAGAAGAAGAAAAAACAACTAAGCTCCCTCAGTCCACTGCATCTACTCAAGCTACCCAAACTGAGCAAGTTCTCTGCAGCTAGCACCGGTGTAAGAATCAGGTGATGAGATACAACCTTGGACTGCAGCCCACCATCCAGCAAAGAGAGGAGAGCATTATACACCTTTCTATTGGAATTAAGTATCTATATTGGTTCTACATCACAATAGACCCAGTAGATTTTGCTAGGAATTGAGTCCCTGTGTAACATTTTCCCTCACTGAGTTCATGAATTTGCATAGGAGTCAGTACAATTGAATTGCATTTGGGAAACCTCATTTCAAGGCTCATTCTCTCCCCCCCCCCCCCCCCCCCCCAGGCTCTAAATCCATTCTATCAAAATGTGTGATGCTTACAAACAGCCTAGTTGAGTAATGGCTCTTTGTTCCTGGCTTCCTTCCTTCCATCTTTAACAGATGTGCTCTTCCTATAGTATCAGACGTTATATGAGGAAGGGAAACTTGGTCTCTGTATAGTACCAGGAATTGTCCCTGCAGAGCTCTCACTGCAGTTTGCCTTCGGTTTGCTGGTTCTCTGGCAGCAGATGAAAAGCTCTGGCAAGTGGAATTTTTGGAGTACAGTTGGAAGGAGCTGGGCTTGAATATGCTTAGAGGAGGAATTTGGTTTTTTTCAGAGCTACTGCCTCAGGACCTACAAAAGGTCTTAGCAATATTTAGTGATTAGCTAATCTGAATTACAAGTTCTTTTGTGTAGTTTAGGAAATTGGATTGGCTCCTTTGGTTTAACTGAATAAAAGGTAGAGGGAGAAGTGGTGCTTTGGATCAAGTGGTAGAGCGCCAGCCTCAAGCTGAAGAGCTCAGGGATAGCGCCCAGAGTTCAAGCCCCATGACCGACAAAAACCAAAACAACAAAAAAACCCGGAACATTCCCTGCCTCTCACAGTCTGTTGGGAAGCTGCAAGGAGGGGTCATGTCAGGACCCTGAGACATTGCCTGTAGTTATTAGGTTTGCTCTCATCCTGTGAAGCCCCTCTGACTTGGATCTAAGAGGACCAAAAACTTCTCAGCTGCCTCAGCTTTCCTCTGACCTCATAGACAGAGGTTCTGCAGATGTTGTTTCCTTAGGAAGATCTCTTGCCAAGAATAGCATTCTTCATGGGGAGGGGGTTCGAATTGGACTGTGAGTGGAATGTTGCTTTTCTAGGTTTGTGTAAAAGTATTGTTGGCAGAACAGCTGTTAGGACTGAGAAGGGCACTCTGTTTCCTGACTAATAAAGAGTGCCAGTGTATAGGATGCCTGTTCAGAAGAAGAGAAAAGCAGGGATCTTTCTCAGACGAAGAGGGGAGCTAGAAATGCCAAGGCATCTACTGATGAGAATCAATTTCTGTCAGTTTCTGTCAATTCCTTAATTCGGTTTCCTATTTGGAGTAGAAGCGTCGTGTGTTTACATGAGTCACTTGCTTGTTTGCATAGAAAATATGTGTATATTTTTATATGTGTATATTTTTAAGCTTATTACATCCTTAAAATTAATTTCCAAAGGCTGGCTGCCCAGGGTTCAGAAGAAACGTCTCTCCTAAAATAAAAACTGGCCCAAAAAGATAGCATGGGGGCAATAGATGGCTCAGTTGGGGACACATGATAAGGGCTCATGCCTGGTTGGCCATGGTTGATTTATATTTGGGGACCTGTAACATGAAGGGCTCATAATGTATAAGTGAATGAGGTCAGCTGGTACACTACCAGAGTGTCAGAGCATCATTAGTCAACCAGTGCATGCACCAGCTATTCCTTGAGATGCTTGGAAAGCCACCATCCATCATAAGACTTGCCAGCTGCAAGAACTGTTTAGGCAACTAAACCCACAGGTTGGACAAGGGTATTAATAAACTGGCCATCTTCATCCCTGTTGAAGATGGCAAGTTGAATGCTAGAGCATATGACCGTGAGTTTCAGAAGAGCCTAAGGCCCATGTCTGATACCTTCAGATCAAACATAGCTTGGGACTTTAAGGAAAAACAAGAAGAACAAAAAACCCCAAAGGTCTTGAGTCTGAAAGAGAAGGGGGAGAGGGGGTAAATAGCTAAGACATGTCAGGAAGTGGGAAAAAACAACAAAAACCTGTAGTGCTAACCCTCAGAATGGTTTGTATAAGGATAGAATCCTGGTCTTACTAAAAAAAAAAATCTTGCTTTGGGGGCTGGGAAGGTGGCTCAGTGGTAGAGTGCTTGCCTGGCATGCATGAGGCCCTGGGTTTGATTCCTCAGTACCACATAAGCAGAAAAGGTTGGGAGTGGTGCTGTGGTTCAAGTGGTAGAGCACTACCCTTGAGCTGAAGAGCTGAAGGACAGTGCTGAGGTCCAGAGATCAGGCCCATGACCGCCCCCCCCAAAATCTTGCTTTTAAATATTTCTCAATCTGGGGCTTGAGTGACAGAGTACTTGTTTAGGAAGCACAAAGCCCCAAATTCAAACCCCAGGGCCCTCCCCCACCAAAAAAAAAAAGATGCAGAATAAATACTTTTCAAAGTGGTATAAACGGTCACATGTGGAAATCACTAGCTGTTATGGAGAGGGAGGGAATTTTGTTGCTTCTTTTAAGAATGAACCAACACGGAGCTGGGAAGGTGGCTCAGTGGTAGAGCGCTTGCCTTGCATGCATGAGGCCCTGGGTTTGATTCCTCAGCACCACATAAGAAAAAAAAAAGCTGGAAGTGGCACTGTGGCTCAAGTGGTAGAGCACTAGCCTTGAGCTGAAGAGCTGAGGGACAGCGCCCAGACCCAGAGTTCAGGCCCCACGACCGGACCCCCCCCCCCAAAAAAAAAAAGAATGAACCAACAAAAATATCAAAGAAACCAAGTTTGGAAATGAATGAACAATTTTAGAAAAGAGGCTGGATGTAGCTGAACGCTGAAGGACTGTGTTTAATACCTAGATTTGGAATCCTAAATTCCCAGCCACCTTAAATCCTAAATTCCCAGCAGTCGCCTTACTATTGAAACCCACAAGACTACGACCCTCTTCTGCACACATCTTGGAATGAGGGCCAGATGTGGTGGGACATAATTATTCTAACTACTTTAGGCAATGGTTAGGAGAATCCTGGTTCAAGACCAGCCTGGGCAAACAAACTCCATCTCAACAGCAAACCAAGTGTGGTGTGTCTGTGCTACTAGCTATGTGGAAGGTATAGGTGGAAGGCCCAGGGTTCAAGACTGGCCCTGCTTAAAAACTCCAGACTACATGGAAAATAACCAGAACAAAAAAAAGGAATGGAGGATGGGTCAAATGGTAGGTAGAGTACCTGCCTTGCAAGCACAAGGCCCAGAGTTTATATTCCAGTATGGGAAAGGGGGTGGGGGGAAGTGAAGGGTGACAACATTATAGAAGTGCTTTTGATGAAGTCATTTGGGGAGAGTTGTTTTCCAAGCTCCTTTGTGGTAAACTAGTAACGTGATAGCCAAGAAAAGTATTAATATTTACTGTGGCTTGTTAAGGTCTGGTGCTGTTATAGCCAAGACTCCATCCATCTGCCCAATTCCAGGGAGGAAAGAAGTGCATGGAAAGAGCACTGGACATGGAGTCAGATGAGCTAGGGATGCCGTAGTAACTGAACGCTGAGTATTTTGAAGGGTATGGTGCTAGGAGGCCTGAGGCTGCCTTTATCCTGATATATAGGGATGCTTTGAGACCAGGGGTCCAGAGAGGGCACAGTGGGATGTGTGCCAGCTTCACAAGGCCCCAGTGAAGTCCTGTGGCTGTGTTTCCATCTCATCTCGCCGCCTCTGCCCTCCCTCCCACGAGCTGCCTGACTTGGATCAGCCTTGGCAGAGCTCTTGGCAGTGTCTCCCAGAGGGTGTGGCCAGAGTGACCACTACTGGGAACGGGCGTGGGGGATTAGCCGGGTACATTCCAGCGTGGGCATATTGTCCAGCTGCAAGGTCAGGAAATCTAGTCTACTATCAATTAAGAAAGCATTTCTTGAACCACTACATTCATTGACATTTCCAATAGGGCAGGCTCTCATGTCTAGGTTGAGGTCTGCATTCACAGAGTCCTAGATGTTCTGTGGAGCCTTAGATGTCAAGGAATGGGTCCCTGAAGAAGGGTTCTGTGCTCCTTTCCCAGGGGAACACTACAAACAGACACCCCCTCCCCTGGCTCCTTTGTGAAGGCCACAGGGGAGGAGTTGAAGGTTCCGTTAGGAGACCAGAGTTGGCGACTCTTATCCTCTCTAAATATAGAATGGTGAAATCTGGGAAGTTATGGGGCTCCACCTGTGAACCCCATAATGCTCTGCTCTGTTAGATCCCTCAGACTAATCATGGTGATCAGGTAAAGCATGTGGGGAGGGGGGTGGTGGAGCTGAAGGAAGACTTTGGCTCCTGCCTCCAGAAGTTCCCACAGGCTCCAGAATAACCAGCTGTGGATTTGGGGGTACAATATGTTGCCTCTCTGAGCTCAGGAAGACTGGGTTATTTCACAGCCCTCAGCTGTAATCTATGTATTAGATCTTTTCTCCATCTAAATGCCCCACACGTGCACATGATCCCAGCAATAGCTGTGTCCAGTTTTGTTCGAAGTTGGGCTGTCTAGACTGGAGAGGGGCTGGAAATCACAGCTTGGTTGCTTGTGATATTTACCGAACAGTAAGAACTGTCCCCTGGCTGATTCTCTCTTCTGGGTGTAAGATTTCTTCCTACTCCACGCTCCAAGGCATGCTGGGCCACGTGGCCCCGCCCCGCCCTTGCTGGCTCCCTTTCCCAGTCAAGTCAGAGCTGCAGTGGCTTGCTCTCTGCCCTTCCCAGCAGACGGGAAGCTGGGCTTATATGCACTGAGGGCAGCCATAGCCTCTCCCACCTGGCACTCACTGGCCACAGTCCCTAGGCACCTGCTTCAGAGCCCAGAGCAAGCCTTAAAGCCACCAGCAAGTCTTGGAAGACCAGGTAAGCAGCAGTTTTCACTTACACGACCAGCTTTCCTTCTTTCCACCTTTGGCTGATGGCTTCCCCTCACCAATTCAGTTGTGTTTTCTCCACCACAGCAAGAGAGACTTGATAAAAGACAGCGCTAGTCAAGAGGCTCTGAAATGGTGTGAATTGTATGTCCTAGGTTTTATTTTTTTTAACCTTTTCTTTCAGAGCCGTGTGGGGAAAAGCGGATCCATATAACCATAGAACAGGTGGCATCTCTGTTCTCTTCAGTGAATTTTCTGGAATGAATGGTTGTCCTAGGTTACTAGTGCTGCTCTACTGAATATTGCCTTATGTCTTTAGACTTACTGTAGGTGCTATGTGCATGAACTGTCACTGCATAAATTGCTTTATCAAAAATCATTTGAAGCTGGGGGCTGGTGGCTCATATCTGTAATCCAACATATTCCGGAAGCTGAATTCTGAGGACCCCAATTAGAAGTCAGCCTGGGTAGGAAAAATGCATGAGACTCTTATCTCCAATGAACTGTCAAAAAGCTGGAAGTAGAGCCATGACTTAAGAGACAGAGTTCCCAAAGGAGGAGGTAACAATGTTCGATAGGAAAGGTACTCATTACTTTACTCATGTAACTGTAACCCCTCTGTACAATATTTTTACAATAAAAAATATTTAAAAAAGAGGAAGTTCCAACTTTGAGTGAAAAGCAAAGGGACAGCACTTAAGCTCTGAGTTCAAGCCCCTATACCAGGACAAAAAAAAATGATTTCAGCAAAAGAGGAACTTAAGCCAGAGGAATCAAAAATGGCAGGCCAGCCTGGGCTGTACACTAAAGTTCAAAAAAAAGAAACAGCCCCACTGATCTATAAAATTTTAAAAGGGAAATGGCATGGGTAAAGCTCATCCAGACAATTTCTGAATAAAAATGAAGTGTTCTTTTGTTGTTGTTGTTCAGTCATGGGGCTGGAACTCAAGGGCCTGGGTGCTGTCACTGAGCTCTTTTGCTCAAGGCTAGCACTCTACTACTTTCAGCCACAGTGCCACTTCCAGTTTTCTGATGGTTAATTGAATATAAGTCTCACAGACTTTTCTGCCTGGACTGGCTTTGAACTGCGATCCTCAGCTCTCAGCTTCCTGAGTAGCTAGGATTTCAGGTGTGAGCTACTGGTGCCTGGCTAAATAAATTTTATTTTGTATCTATTTTATTCTATTTATTTATTTTGTCAGTCATGGGGCCTGAACTCTGGGCCTGGGTGCAGTCCCTCAGCTTTTTAGCTCAAGACTAGCATTCCACCACTTGAGCCACAGCATCATTTCTGGCCTTTGCTGCTTATGTGGTGAGAAATTGAACCCAAGCCCTCATGCATGCAAGGCAAGCACTCTACCACTGAGCCACCTTCCCAGCCCTGTATTTATTTTAAATACACAGCAACTATGTGTTTTTTTTATTTTTTGTTTTTGCCAGCCCAGGGACTTGCCCTTGGGCCTGGGTGCTGTCCCTGAACTTTGGTGCTCTAGGCAAGGGCTCTACCAGTTGTGCTACAGTTCCACTTCAGGCTTTTTTGAGTAGTTTTTAGTGGCTATAAGAGTCTCACAGACTTTCCTACTCAGGCTGGCTTAAAATTGCGATCCTCAGATCTAAGCTTCCTGAATAGCTAGGATCACAGCTGTGAGCCACTGGCGCCAGTTAATGCTGTGTCCCTTGATTCATGTAAAGTTGAATTGCTTCCAGGTGTTTTTGCAATTAATAATTCAATTTTGATGGAGAGGTCTGTGAAAATAATTTCTTTTGGTCTTTTAAATTTTGCTGTTCTTCCCATAATTCCTCCCTGGAATCTCTTCTCCATCTAGAATGAATGTTTGGGGCAAAGGGCAAGAAAAGTTTTGAAGCTCCTCTCATATTACATATGGACTCAGCTGACTTATAAGAATTTAGTAATTTCTGGGACCAAGGTGGCATGATGGGCTGGGTGGGGGGCTTTTGTTCTCTGGGGATTTTCCAGGGAGGGTTTGAAGGCAACTTAGCCTGGTAGTTAGCTTGGTTTTAGTATGCATGGTATATATAGTTACTGGCTGACCTTGAACTCTCACCTAGTAGCTTCATTGGGCCTCAATTAATTTGTGTGTAAAATAGAAATTATACAAGTTGTCAGGGATACTGGGAGTCAGAGACAATGTGTAAGGAGCAGGCACCTAGCACAATGTCTGGCATTTCTTCCAAGTATTTTCCCTGGGTCATTTATAAGGTGGGCAGAATGAGAAAGTTAAGAGCTGTTTTTCTCCCCCTATACCATTCTACTTGGGATGAAAGGCTTAGCCATCTGTCAGAGAACTTTTTACTAGGTGCCTGTTCTGAGGCCAGAGGGCGAGGTTTCAGGATCAGAGGTTCTTTGAAGGGTACCAGGCTTTTAGCCTGCCATTGTCATCCGATGGAGATGCCACCTTTCCAGTCTCTCAGCCACAAGTTTAAGGGGCAGAATGAGAGTTCCCAGGAAGTCTGGATCCAGCTGCCCCTTGTAGGTCTCTGTGTCGCTCACCCAACGCAGCCCAGAGAGCTCGGGCATTGAAGAAGATAACCTTCATTCTAATCCTGGTTGTGCCAACTCCCACCTGTGAGCAGTGATTGGCCCTCTCTGAGCCTCTCTTTCTCCTCTGTGAAATGGAAATGTGAGCACCTGTGTCGTAGAATGACATGAGATAACACGGCTAAACATCTGTCCTTGTCTCATATTGTTCAAGATTGATGCTGTGCATGGCTCACAGTCTTTGGGAAGGAAACAGCATTAGCAATAAGATAGAAAAGTCAGGTATTTGTTTTCTCCACTAACCAATGTTTGTCAGGCTAGCTGGCCCTGGTATTAAGAGCCAGGGAGAATACCTTGGAAGTACGCAATGTACCTCGTTTGGACAAATAGAGATCATGACCATCTCTGCCTGGGCTCAGGAAATGGCTCCATATTGAAGACCAAATAGGCTGTTAGGCAGAAACTACCAAATGAAAGTAGTTAGCAGGGTATCTGTAATCCTAGCTATGCAGGAGGCTGAGATCTGAGGATCACAGATTGAAGCCAGCCCCAGCAGGAAAGTCTGTGGGACCCTTCATCTTCTGGTAACCACTAAAAATCCAGAAGTGGAGCTGGGACTCAAGTGGTAGAGTGAATAAGCCCGGGCCCTGTGTTGCACAGTGCTGCACTGGGGTTTGCACCAGAGCTGGCACAAAATAATAAATAATTAAAAAGTGGAGCTAGAGGAAGAATGAGAAGTTCTGTAGGGCTGCAGGGCTGGGTATAGGGAAAGGCAGTGTGGGAAATGAGATGAGAGAGCCCAGTAGGAGCCAGACTATAAAGGACTTTGAAGGTCAGATGCTAATTTGGGTTTCACCTCAGTGATGTGAGGTTTAAACAGGTGTTGCGATCCCAAGCAGGTCGCTTCGGTGGGGGAGTAAGGGAGTATGGTATTTCAGGGACTTTGGTGGCACCCAAAAGAAACGACTACAGATGCCTGGCAATGGTGGCTCCTGACTGTAGTTCTAGCTACTCAGGAGGCTGAGATCTGAAGATCAGGGTTCAAAGCTAGTCTGGGCAGGAAAGTCCGTGAGACTCCTATCTCCAATAAGCCACCAGAAAACTGGAAGTGGCGCTGTGGCTCAAGTGGTAGAGCGCTTGCCTTGAACTGAAGAGCTGAGGGACAGCGCCCAGGCCCAGAGTTCAAGCCCCATGACCGAGAGAGAGAGAGAGAGAGAGAGAGAGAGAGAGAGAGAGAGAGAGAGAGAGAGAGAGAGAGAGAGAGAGAGAGAGAGAGGGAGGGAGAGAGGGAGGGAGGGAGGGAGAGGGAGAGGGAGAGGGAGAGGGAGAGGGAGAGGGAGAGGGAGAGGGAGAGGGAGAGGGAGAGGGAGAGGGAGGAAGGAAGGAAGGAAGGAAGGAAGGAAGGACTACAGAGAGTCAGGTCATCAGAATAGGCCTGGTGTAAGGAAACCTGGCCTAGAACATAGGTTCTTGGGTTCTGATCCCAGTCCTGCCACTAGAACCCATAATTCTACAAACTCAGATGAGGGTGCAGGGCCAGAATCTTCTTATGACTGTTTTTTCTTCTTTGGGAGACCTGGAGACCACAGATGTACCCTCATCCTTAGACTCTGCCACAGATGTACCCTCATCCTTAGACTCTGTCCTATAGCTGCTCTGAGTCAGCCTTGGTAGCAACAGACATGGTAACTGGCCATTTGAGCCTGAGAGAGAATCCAAGGAATCTGAGAACTGTTAACCAAGCCTGAGACAATGCCAGGAGGCTTCTAGGCTCCCGCTACCATGCGTGTTTGCATGTGAGAGCTATGTCCCATGATTTTGTCGTGGTATCTCCTGGGACCTGGGATCTAAGCTTTTCAGGGGCTGCTGGCTACTGCTGGGCGACCAGCCAGGATGCTTCTTGGACCCTGTCCAGATCAGTGGGTGTGGATGGGTTGGGTGTAGCTACAATTAGGAAGATTTGGATGATGATTCTGAGAAGGTAAAGCTAAGGATGTATGGGCTAGGAAGGTGGCTCAGTGGTAGAGCTCATGCCTTGCATGCCTGAGGCCCTGGGTTCGATTCCCCAGCACCACATAAGCAAAAAGCAAAAAGCCAGAAGTGGCGCTGTGGCTCAAGTGGTAGAGCACTAGCCTTGAGCTGAAGAGCTGAGGGACAGTGCCTAGGCCCAGAGTTCAGGCCCCACGATCGGACCCCCCCCCCCCAAAAAAAAAAAGCTAAGGATGTGGCTCAAGTGGTGGTATGTGTGCCTAGCATGTGCAAGGTCCTGAATTCAAACTCCAATACAAAAAAAATTTTTGACCAGGCTCATGTGGCTCAGGAGGCTGAGATCTGAGGATTATGGTTAGATAGAAAAGTCCATGAGACTCTTTCCTTCTTTTCTCCCTCCTTCTTTCCTTCCTTCCTTCCTTCCTTCCTTCCTTCCTTCCTTCCTTCCTTCCTTCCCTTCCCTTCCCTTCCCTTCCCTTCCCTTCCCTCCCCCTTCTCTCTCTTCCTCTCTTTCTATTTCTTTCTTTCTTTTCCTTTTTGTCAGTTGTGGGGCATGAATTCAGGGCTTGAGTGCTGTCCCTGAAAAAGAAAAAAAAAGCACTGTGGCTTACATGGTAGAGCGTTAGCCTTGAGCACAAAGAGGCTCAGGAATAGCACCCAGGCCCAGAGTTCAAGCCCTAGGACTAGAAAAAAAAAGTAAGACAAAAGAGATATGGAGGGCTGGGAAGGTGGCTCAGTGGTAGAGCGCTTGCCTTGCATGCATGAGGCCGTGGGTTTGATTCCTCATCACCACATAAGAAAAAAAGAAAAAAAACTGGAAGTGGTACTGTGGCTTAAGTGGTACAGCGCTAGCCTTGAGCTGAAGAGCTGAGGGACAGCGCCCAGAGTTCAAGCCCCATGACCGGACCCCAAAAGAAAAAAAAAAGAGAGATGTGGACTTGCAGGCAAGTATTAGAAAAGACCAGGAACATTCTGAGGTGCTCATTGCTTCTTCCATCAAGAGAAGCTCAACACAGAAGCTCAAGAACTCTACCACGAGGACTCATCTCTACTTCTGACTCGGGCACTTTCAGTCTTTTTGATAATCCCTACCCTCCAGCAATCAGCTCTTTCCTCTTTCCCACAGCCAGCACCCTTCTGTACCTCCAGCTCTCTACTTACATCATTCAAAGCTGTCTTCTGTCTTTTTCTTTTTGTAGTGGTACCTGAACTCTGGGCCTCAGCGCTGTCCCTCAGCTCTTCAGCTCAAGGCACTTGAGCCACAGCGCCACTTCTGGTTTTCTGGTTGTTTATTGGAGAGAAGAGTTTCACAGACTTTCCCTGCCCGGGCTGGCTTTGAACCACGATCCTCAGATCTCAGCCTTCTGACTAGTTAGGATTACAGGTGTGAGCCACCAGTGCTGGCTTCTTCTGTCTTTTTTGTTTTGTCAGTCATGGGGCTTGAACTCTGGGCCTGGGCGCTGTCCCTCAGCTCTTCAGCTCAAGGCGAGCACTCTACCACTTGAGCCACAGCGCCACTTCCAGCTTTTTCTGCTTATGTGATGCTGAAGAATAGAACCCAGGGCCTCATGCATGCAAGGCAAGCACTTTACCACTGAGCCACCTTCTCAGCCCTTCTGTCTTTTTTTTGTTGTTGTTGGTGGTGGTGGTAAGGCTAGAACTCAGAGTCTGGTCACTGTCCTTGAGCTCTTTTGTTCAAGGCTAGTGCTCTACCACTTTGAGCCACAGCGCTACTTCCAGTTTTCTGGTGGTTAATTGGAGATAAGAGTTTCACAGACTTTCCTGCCAGGGCTGGCTTTGAACTGTAATCCTCAGATCTCAGCCTCTTGAGTAGCTAGGATCACAGGTCTGAGCTACCAGTGCCAGGTGTCAAGCATTTTTAGAGCTTGTTTGGAGGTTCTAGCAGGGGAGCGCAGCTACTCGTATACCCTTGACCGAAGACTGGCCCTCCTCTATGGGGGATGGTCGTCCTCTTCGACCGAGCATGGAGCCGTGATAGAAGAAGGGGACACCGGCCTCGCCAGCCAGATCAGCCGAATCAACCCTGGCGATGAATGGGGTGACAGATGTCGCAGCCAGATCACCCTCACATCCTCAAGCATTTTTAGATGTGGAGTTTAGTAGTGTTAAGTATATACATATACTAAAACTCCCCCACCCCCTGGTCCCTACTTTTCTAATTTCTTCCTCTGATTTTTTTCTACTCTAGTTTCCTCACATAAATAGAGTCATATGGTCTTTGGGGACTGGCCTACTGACTTAGTAGAATGTCTTATGGTTGTACTGTGTGATGGGATTTCCTTCTTTTTAAATTCGAATATATCACATATATATATATATATATATATATGTATTACCTATTTTGATTATCCATTCATCTGTCCACAGACTTGGGTTTCTTTGGTCTCTTGGCTATTGTGAACAGGGTGTTATAAACATGGATGACGGGCATCCCTGCAAGTCTCTGCTTTCAATTCTTTTCAGAGCGTACCCCAAAGTGGAACTGCTGGAATGTGTGGTAATTCTAATTTTAATTGTTTTGAAGATCTGCCAAACAACACAAAGGTTCCAAAGTTTCCACATCCTTATCAAGGCTTGTTGTTTTTGTGGTAATTGTTGCTCTAATGGGTGGAGGTATTTTCTCATTAATTTGTTTCTTTAATGACTTGTAATCTTTTTATATGCTTGTCATCCATTTATTTTCTTCGTCAAAATGGCTATTCAACTCTTTCCATATTTTAATTGGGTTACTTTTTGTATCAGATATCTGATTTGCAATTATTTTTTTCCTATCTCTAAGTCTTCTCTTCACTCCATTGATTATGTCCTGAATGCACAATCTATAATTGTGATGTCTCCACTAGGCTACATTTGTTTTTGTGGCTTGCTTTTTTTTGGGTGTCATATCTTAGAATAAGTGCCAGACCCAATTTTGGCATCTTTTCTCCTGTTTTCTCCTAGGAGTTCTAGAGTTTTTGGGTCTATATCTTTGCAAAAATTTTAGTACCTTAAAAAAATGTATAGCCAGGAGCTGGTGGCTCACGCCTGTAATCCTAGCTACTCAGGAGGCTGAGATCTGAGGATTGGGGCTCGAAGCCAGTCAGGGCAGAAAAGTCCCTGTGCGGCTCTTACCTTCAATTAAGCACTCAAAAACCAGAAGTGATGCTGTGGCTTAAGTGGTAGAGTGCTAACCTGGAGCCAAAGAGCTCAGGGGCAGTGCCCAGGCCCTGAATTCAAGTTCTACAACTGACAAAAATATTATGTATGTTTATTATAAGAAATATCAAAAGAAATGACAGATCCCCACACCTAATATTTTACAAGACAACCCTCAAACGGTCCTACTTTATCACCTCTTAAACTATAAATTACATATGAATCATCGCTAAGCATGCATAGAGGAACAGATATGCCAAATAGGCTATATCCCTGCAATGGTACATAAGTCAGCCTTGAACAAGGATGGGAATCCTGTCAGGTGCTGCAGTGTGGGTGAATCTTGAGGAATTATGCTAAGTGAAATAGACCAGATACTAAGAGACAGATGCTGTTTGTGGTTCCACTTAAGTGAGGTACCTAGAGTACTCTCAAGTTCAAAGAAACAGAAAGTGGAATGGTTGCTGTCAGGACTAGGAGGAGGGGACAATGGCTACAGAGTTTCAGTTTTGCAAGCTGAGACGGTTCTGGAGATAGGGGGTTGGTTAGGGTTGCACAACAATTTGATTGTACTCTGCCACTGAAAAATGATTAAGAGAATACATTTTATAGTGCCTTTAAAAAAAATTCTTCCTAGGGATTCAGTGAGCTGACGGGGAGGCAGTGGGTGGGAGCTGTTATTATTAGCTCTAGGCTTTCTGCCTCTAAGTAGTTTTGCAAGCCCCGGGGGCCTTCTTGTAGGACTTACCCCAATTCTATGGGAGAAGTTGGGGTTCAGGAGAGACTTTCTGGAGGGATGACTGAGGCCCTTGTTCAGAAAATTCCTCGCAGTTTGTGGGATGGGTGAGTTCCAGACACCAGAAAGTCCCTGGCAAGAAAACTTGCTTCCACTAAGGGGCAGTTTTCAGGGGGAAAATTTCAGCTCAGCCTCGTTTCTGCTGGTAAAGCAGGCTGCCTCATTTGTGGAGGGGTAACGGCCCGCCAGTGGGAGGGGGGGATGGATATGGAAGGATGCTGGATGGGCTGGCTGCACAGGAGACTCCTGTATGGGGTTGAGGAAGGACCTGGGGGTGGGCTGGGAGGGGAGAAGATTCAGGGGTGGGGTGTCTCCAAGACTCTACACCTGTCTGATAGGATCAAGGCAAGCAAGGTTACATGTAATGGGTATGTGTGAGGTAGGACCCACTTCAACCCAGGCCCCAGGGTTAAGACTATGCCCAAGATCTCCCTAGTAGCTAGCAGGTAGGATTTCAACTTTCAGCTTTTTTTTTTTTTTGTCAGTTGTGGGGCTTGAACTCTGGGCCTGGGCGCTGTCCCTCAGCTCTTCAGCTCAAGGCTAGCGCTCTCCCACTTGAGCCACAGCGCCACTTCTGGTTTTCTAGTGGTTCATTGGAGACAGGAGTCTCAAAGAGTTTCTTGCCTGGGCTGGCTTTGAACCACAATCCTCAGATCTCAGCCTCCTGAGCAGCTAGGATGACAGGTGTGAGCCACTGGCACCCGGCTTAGATAGGACCCTCATGAATAACTTCTGGGGCTCAAACACTTTCTCATTGTGTATTGGGCTTATTTTGCTTATCTAAAAACTCTGTCTTTCCAAAGACCTTGGCACTGTGATTCAGTGTCCACTCCAGCTCTGCGTCTGGGAAGCAACAAATGCCACCCTAAAGGGGTGTGATGACGGTGGTTTTGTCTAACTTCCTGAGATCCAAGGCTAGATGACTATGACCTTTGTAGCTGAGGCAGGAAGGAGCCCTGGCAGGGGCAGCAGAATGAATGCCCCATCAGCCTGGGTGGCATTCATACAGCGTGAGGGCAGGAGAGCTGTCACTTACCTCTGTGCCCAGCCGAGTGCCAGGCCCTAGGCAATCACTGCCTCTCAGTTCACACACGGAGCCCAGCAGGCGACATGCTGTTATGACGCCTGTGTTGCAGATGAGGAGACTGAGCCTGGACTTTTTCCTCTCCCCATTCTGCAGCGTGCTTTCTGGTGCTCCTCACTGCCAGCTGACCAGCGTGCACTGTGGGCTTTCTCTTGCATTCCCCCTGTGCCCACCCCATGACTCTAGGAAAGGTCTTGGCAGGGCTTTAGTATAGATGGGGAAGCCACTTTGGGGGTCCCCTAGGGTCCTGTGTGTGTATTGGGGAAAACTTTGCTAACCTTCACTCTGCAGACTCCTTCCCACCTTGCAATTGGTTTTTTTTTTTTTTTGGGTCCAGTCATGGGGCCTGAACTCTGGGCCTGGACGCTGTCCCTCAGCTCTTCAGTTCAAGGCTAGCGCTCTACCACTTGAGCCACGGCGCCACTTCCGGTTTTTTCTTTTTTGCTTATGTGGCGCTGAGGAATCGAACCCAGGACCTCAAGCATGCAAGGCAAGCGCTCTACCACTGAGCCTCCCACCTTGCATTTGGTAGCAGATTCTAGAGCCCTCCCCCCAGCTCCTGATTGGAGGGAGGTGTCCTGACCCAACATCTCATGACACTGGTGAGGCCCTGCTAGACCAGCTGAGGCTGGGCTGGGGCCAGGTGCTTTCCAGTATCTTCCCAGGAAAGAAGGAAAGGAAGGAAAGCTGCTTTGAGGAGAAAGCCACCCCATCTTGCTTACTTTCCCTCCCCTCTGTGGGCTGCCTCCTGATGGGTAAGAGAGGGCCACTTCTCTCTCCGCCCAAGGATGTGGTGTAAGGTCATGTCCTTGTTGATTCTCACAGGGCAGTGAATCTTTAACGCAGCTGTGGAAGGCATGGAGGAGGAAGGAGGAGGAAGTCCCAACTGGGCCAGGTGTTAGAGAGGCTCATGCAAACTTGATCCATGCAGTCTACCTGCAAAACATCATATTTACTGAAAAAATATATATATAAAATAGTATTTGTGCCAGTCCTGAGGTTTGAACTCAGGGCCTGTGCATTGTCCCTGAGCATTTTTGCTTAAGGCCAGTGCCCAACCATTTGAAACACAATTCTACCTCAAGCTTTTTTTGGTGGTTAATTGGAGATGGGTCTCATGGACTTTCCTGTCCCAGCTGGTTTCAAACCACAATCTTCAGATCTCAGTCTCTTGAATAGCTAGGATTACAGGCATGAGCAACCAATGCCTGGCCAAATACTTTTTTTTTTTTTTTGGTCGGTCATGGGGCCTGAACTCAAGGCTAGCACTCTACCACTTGAGCCACAGCACCACCTCTGGCTTTTCTGTATATATGGTACTGAGGAATCGAACCCAGTCCTTCATGTATGCTAGGTAAGCACTCTACCACATTCCCAGCCCCAATAAGACTTTTTACAGCACAATTTTAGATTTACAGAAAAGATGAGTAGACTCAAGCGAAATAGCTATTCTCCAGAGCCAGCAGCTCTGGGCTCTAGCCAGAGGGCCCTGCTTCACCCTGACCAGCACAAGGTCAGACACACAGCATCTGCTTTTGACTTTGAACTTGACTTTGAAGTACAGGGTACTTCTCCAGCTCCATCCTGAGGACCACTGCCAGCATTAGCAATCCAGTGTGTGTGTGTGTGTGTGTGTGTGTGTGAGAGAGAGAGAGAGAGAGAGAGAGAGAGAGAGAGAGAGAGAGAGAGAGAGAGAGAGAGAGAGAGAGAGAGAGAGAGAGAGGGAGGGAGGGAGAGAGAGAGAGGGAGAGAGAGAAACAGACAGACAGACAGAGAGAGACAGAGAGACAGACAAAGACAGAGACAGAGAAGAGAGAGAGAGAAAATATGTGTCCTGGGGCTTTCTGATAGTTAATTGGAATCTACAGACTTTCTTACCCAAACTAGCTTTGAACCATGATCCTCACATCTTAGTTTCCTGAGTAGCTAGGATTATAGGCATGAGCCCCTGCACCTAACAACAATCCAGGTTTTGTAGGCCTAAACATCCCTGATACAAGGCAACACCATTTATATGGCCGTCCTTGGCCCTGACTAGTAGCTCAAGCCATTTCCCTGCCATTCTTTTTTTTTTTTTTCTCATGCAAAGAGCAAGGGGATTTATTCACCAAGCATGCATGGGGCTCACTGAACACGCAGGAACAGAGAGCCCCGAGCATAGTTCCCTGCCATTCTATGTGTTTCCAGCACCTGTCTCTCTTCTATGCCCATGAAGAGGTTGTATCCTAGAAACAACATTGAAGTTCTCCTTCTACTGCAGAAATAAGAGCACATGAGAAATTAAGGTAAAAAGCCAGTGCAAGAAAATGCAATGTGAGGTTAGATTAGACCAATTCTGGGAAGAAAACTCTATGAAACATCTAGAAAGTTAGGTCACAACATTATATATATATATATTCATGCATAGCTGGGCTGCAGGAACTAAAAGACATTCCATAGGAGGAATGAATTTGAGAACCAAAGCGAGGAGGGGGCTGTTCCACTTTGCCTGCCTTAAGGACCCTTTGCTGCTCTGATAATCTAGGGATCTGGGTTTTAATTGCCACAGGGATAGGGGATGGAGAGTGGATCCTACATGAGAGGAACATAGAAATAACAGTGTGACACACCCTTTCAAATCCCATTCACAGAAGATAGTGTATTTGTGTCTGAAGGATTTAAAAAATGGGAAATGATAACTAACTGTGAAACATGCATGGTTTTACTTGTGGACAAAACATGTGCATTAGTGTGAAGGATGAGAAAACAACAATCAAAACCAAGCTAGTGATCCAATGAAAACAACTCTCAGGCTGAGGATGTAGGTCATGTGGCTGAGCCCTTACTTAGTATGTGCAAGGCCTTGGATTTGATCCTCAGCAGTTGGAAGGAAAAAGAACAAATAACAACAACAATAAAAAAGAAAGAAAGAAAGAAAGAAAGAAAGAAAGAAAGAAAGAAAGAAAGAAAGAAAGAAAGAAAGAAAGAAAGAAAGAGAAAGGGGGAAGAAACCCTGTAATTCAGTGGGGTGGGTGTTCAAAGCAGGGAAGGAAGGATGTGAAACTGTATGATTGGATGGTTGATGTCATTACTTGGAAGATGTGGGCAAACCAGATTATGAGTCAGAACAAGAGGGCCAAGCCCAGGAGGGACAGAGATGGCCTAGCCAACATCCATAGAAGAACAGGACTTGAACCCAAAGTCAATAAGTGTGAGGGCCAAAGTCATGAACAGACCCCTGTGGGCTAATAGCTCTGGAACAAAGCTGTTCTATTCATTAAGAATTCTATTTTTGGGGGGAGGATGGAAGGGGAAACAAAGGAGGAGGCTACAATGCTTGATAAGAAATGTACTCATGGGCTGGGAAGGTGGCTCAGTGGTAGAGCACTTGCCTTGCATGCTCGAGGCCCTGGGTTCGATTCCTCAGCACCATATAAGCAAAGAAAGCCGGAAGTGGTGCTATAGCTCAAGTGGTAGAGTGCTAGCCTTGAGCTGAAGAGCTGAGGGACAGCGCCCAGGCCCAGAGTTCAGGCCCCACGACTGGACCCCCCCCCAAAAAAAGAAATGTACTCATTATCGTGCCCATGTTATTGTAACCCCCCTGTACAGTATTTTCACAATAAAAAATAAATAAAAAATTAAAAAATAAAAAGTATTTTCCCTTTGTTTTCCACTAGGAACATTCCAGATTAGTTCAGAAGTGGTTCCTAGCAACTGATCTGCCATTGTGGGTCTAGATTGGACCAGGGAACAGAGGAGGGAAGGCCAAATGGGGCTATTAAAGAGGGGAGCGGTGCGTCAAATTCAGCAGGTGTCAAGAGGCTGAGGCTGGTCTGTTACCAAGGTGGGCAGCTGCAGAGATTTCCCAGCTTCCCTAGCTCTTCCTCCCTCTACCTACAACCAGACCTCAAGTGTTCAGACAATCTGTCTTCCTCAGATTCCCACAGAAGGGCCTGTCAAAGGGTGAGTCCCAGGGAAGGAAAGTGACTCAACTAAAATCCTTTGGCCCAAAGCACATATTTAAAAAGGAACAACTTGTCTCGGCATGGTGACCCACATTTGTAGTACTAGCTTCTTGAAAGGCGGATATGGGAGAATGGCTGGAACTTAGTGAGCAAGGTCCATCCACCTGGGCAACCTCATGAGACACTTGGTCAAAACCAACCAACCACCAGAAAGAACAGGCTGGTCATCGGAGCAGAGCTCTGGGTCTGGAGGCTTGGCCTCAGCTGCGGGCTCAGGCAGGTTTGTAGCACAGATCTGGGGTGGAGCGAGACAGGTGTGCCAGATAAGTGGGAACAGTACTGCTCTTGCTGTCCAAGTAGCCTTGGGCAAGTCATTTACCTTTCCCAGGGTGCAGATTCCTCATCTGGGAAACACTTTGAACTGGGTGTTTCAAAACTGGCACAGAGAACAAGGCCTAACCAACCTTAACCTTCGCTTTTCCCCAGAGAAAATGGAAGCTTAGAGAAGGCTAAGTGGGTGGTCTGCACTCTTCTTGATCTCATTGCATCTTGCAGGAGTGAGACTTGTGTTGAGATGTTCTGACAAGTGTCTCTGAACTTCTACTGGCAATGAAACTTCTTGTAAGTGTCTAATGTTACGTAGCAAATGGTCCCAATGACACATTGGAACAGGAGCATGGCGGGAGGTGCTGTGGCTCTTGATTGAGGCATAGGAGCTCGTGACCTATAACTTCTCTCTTCTATTGTTCAGTATTTTGATTAAATAATACATTCATGTGGTTTAAACATCCCAGCATAAAGATCAATGATGAGTTTCCTTCACAAGCTATCAGGTAAATCTTCTCCTCGGTGGAGAGGATTTTTCCAGAACTCCCTAATTTCCAACTTAACCTTATCACTCTGACAAAAAAAAAAAGGTCCATTAAATGAGGGAATTATCCCCTGACAAAATGTCCATTGGATTATGGCTTGATGCTGGTAATCCTAGCTACTCAGGAGGCAAAGAGCTCAAGACTGTGGTTCCAAGCCATCTCCAGCTGGCTTAACTGTCAAAAAGTTGGAACTGGACCCATGGCTCAAGTGGTCGAACATTATCCTTGATTGAAAATGCTAAGGAACAGTGCCCAGGTTTTGAGTTCAAGCCCTAGTACACATGCATGCACTCTCTCTCTCTCTCTCTCTCTCTCTCTCTCTCTCTCTCTCTCTCTCTCTCTCTCTCTCAATGGATTTATTTAAGTTAATAAGCTTCATCTTCTTTCTTGCAAGTTCTAGAGCTTGAGCTCAGGGCCTAGGTGCTGTCCCTAAGCTTCTTCGTGCTACCACTTGAGCCACAGCAGCACATTTGACTTTTTTGGAGTAGTTTATTGGAGATAAGAGTCTCATAGACTTTCTTGCCCGGGCTAGCTTCAAACTATGATCTTCAGATCTCAGCCTCCTGAGTAGCTAGGATTATAGGCGTGAGCCACCAGAACCCGGCTTTTATCTTCTTTTAAAGATACATTATTTCTGAATTTCAAGCTGGCAGTCTCTTACAGTTTAGTGTTGAATTATTCTAACACAGAATCTCTTTATGCAAAGAGATTCATGCATATATATATATATATATATATATATATATATATATATATATATATATATATATAAATGTTTTGCTGCTTCTGCAGAGCACAGTTTGCAAAATAGAATGAATGCACACTGCTCTGAGCCTTGCTTGTTTCACTGATTAAGGCACCCTGTGCCTTTGTGTCTCATGGACATTCAGGTTATTTTCCATCTGTTATCACAGACATTGCTGGGTGCATTACCTCACACATGTGCATTCTGCAGGTGCACACTATATATGCAGGATAAATTCCAATAAATAGGGTTGCTAGGTATCTGCATTGGTAATTTTGAGAGAGAAGTGGCCAA
This sequence comes from Dipodomys merriami, assembly GCF_024711535.1. Taxonomy (NCBI): domain Eukaryota; kingdom Metazoa; phylum Chordata; class Mammalia; order Rodentia; family Heteromyidae; genus Dipodomys; species Dipodomys merriami. The sequence continues at coordinate 1,836,338 of NW_027203115.1, read as the reverse complement.
TTTGCCTCCATAAAATTAATCCTAAATTGCACCTGCATCAGCTTTGAATGAGAAATCACTGTTTCCCACATCATTACCAACATACCACATTGTCAGATCATTGGATTTTTACCAATCTGATAGGTGGGAAGCAGTGACTCAATTTAGTCTTAATTTAAACGTGTGATGAAAAGTTTTAAATGTGTATAACATGTTTAAAGATCATTTCTATTTTTTCTTTATGACTGTCTTTCTCATATCCTTTGCTTATTTTAAAAAATTAGTTTATTGGCTTTTTTTCTGTTTTATTTCTAAGGGCTGCCTTTGATCTGATCACATCCAAGGTAGTGTTTCTCTTTCAGTTTAAAAAAGAAATTGGAGCTGGGTGATCATGGCTCATGCCTATAGTCCTAGACTCTCAGGAGTCTGAGATCTGAGGATCATGATTCAAACCTAGTCCAGGCAGGAAAGTCTGTGAGACTTTTATCTTTGATTAACTACCAAAAAACCAGAAGTGAAGCTATGACTCAAGTTGTAGAGCACTAGCCTTGAGCAAAAAAGCTCAGGATCAGTGCCTAGGACCTGAGTTCAAGCTCTAGGACACACACACACACACACACACACACACACACACACACACACACACACACACACACACACACACAAAGTTGGCATGCACAAAGTTTTCATTTTTCCCTCAGTCAAACTATATTTCATTGATAGCTTCAGGAAGTTGACTCATAGGTACAAAAAAAAAAACCTTTCTCATTTTAAGATGACAGAATGTGCCTTATATTTTCTTGTTATTTTATACTCAACTTTTTATCCATTTGGAATTTATCCTAGTGTGTGCATGAAGGAATGGATCTATCCTTATTTCTTTCTTTTTCCAGATGGCTCTCTCTTGCCTGCTAAATAGAGAAGTTATTTTAGCATAAGCCTTTTCCTTGTATACACTTGGGTCTGTTTCAGAATGTGTTACTCTTTCCTTTGGGTTGCCCTGGTCGATTCATGTTGGTTCATGATCCTACTGTTTTGTCTGCTAAGATTTATAATATTAAAAAGTGTATTTTATTTAATATTTTAGTTTCTTGAGTTCTTTTGATCTACCTTGCTTATTTAGTTTTGCATTTGAAGTTTTTTTAAAAAAAAATCTAATGTCTAGCTATAGGCACAAGTGGCTCATGCCTATAATCCTAGCTACTCAGGAGACAGATCTGAGGATTACAGCTTAAAGCCAGCCTGGACAGGAAAGTCAGTGAGACTCTTATCTCCAAATAACCACCAAAAAGCCAAAGTGGAGCTGTGGCTCAAGTGGTAAAGTGTTATCCTTGAACAAAAAAAACTCAGGTCAGTGCCCAGGCCTGTAGTCCAAGCCCCAGGACAGACAGACAGACACACAAATCTAATGTCTAATTGCACGCCTGCATACTGGTGTATTCATTGGAATTGCTTTAATAAAAACTCAAGTATAACACATATACAGAAGAAAAATACATTGTAAGTACACAGTTGGATGAATTACAGCTTATGAAATGACTATAACCTTGCTGTTTCTTAGTCATGTGTGGAAATAGAATATCACCAGCATATAGAAGCTCCTAGGACCTCAGCAGTTTTTGAATATGAAATGCCCCCTGTGTTCAATGCTTGGTTCTCACATGGTGGCACTGTTTCTGGAGGTTCTAGAAACTGAAGGAGGTGGCCATGTATCTGCAGTGGTAGCTGCAGGGAGGAAGTCATTGGGAGTATGGCTTTGAAGACTGGACATTGATCCTCTCATGGCCTCATCGCTTCCTGTCCATCATGAGGCAAGCACTTCCTGTCCATCATGAGGCAAGCAGCCTCCTCCACACAGTCCTCTGCCATGATGCTCTTCCTTAAGCACAGGCCCAGAATCAATGGAGCCCAGCAGTATGGACTGCACACTCTGAAACCATGAGTGGAAATAAACAATTCTCTTTTCAGTTGTATTTCTCAGGTGTTTACCACAACACTGCAAATAGCTAACATACTATCTCATGCTCTTTCTGAAAAAGAATCATCAGTCTCCCTAATTTTTTCCCCCTGTAAACTCAAAGGTTGATTTGGTGGTACGTGTGTGTGTGTGTGTGTGTGTGTGTGTGTGTGTGTGTGTGTGTGTGTGTGTGTGTGTGTGTGTGAGTAATGGGATTGTTTTGTTTTGCTTTGTCAGTACTAGGGCGTGAACTCAGAGACTCATGCTCTTGCTTGGCTTTTTTGCTCACAGCTGACAAAGCTCACACTTGAGCCACAGCTCCACTTTCAGCTTTTTGGTGGTGAATTGAAGTAAAAGTCCCTTTTCTGCCTAGGCTATTTGAACCTCAATCCTCAAATCTCAGCCTCCTAAGTAGCTAGGATTATAGATATAAGCCACCAGTGCCCAGCTTGATCTTTTTAATTGTATTCATTCTGGTATGTGCTTAGTAGTAATTAATGGTGGTCCTAATTTCTAATTTTCATTTCTGTGTTTATGAGGCTGAGTACTTTTAGTGTGTGTGTGTGTGTGTGTGTGTGTGAGAGAGAGAGAGAGAGAGAGAGAGAGAGAGAAAGACAGACAGACAGACAGACACCTGGGGCTTAAACTCAGGACCTGGGTACTGTCCCCAAGCTGTTTTGCTCAAAGATAGCACTTTGACACGTGAGCCATAGCTCCACGCCTAGCTTTTTGATGGTTAATTAAAGATAAGAGTCTCAAGGACTTTTGTGCCTAAGCTGGCTTTGTACCACGATCCTCAGATCACTCTTTCTTCCTAGCAGCCAGGATTACAAGCATGCACCACTGGTGCCCGGCAAGGAATTAGATTTTTTTTAAAACTCTCAAATGTAAAAATAAATAATCAAGATAAGCTGAAAAACTCAAGAAATTAAAATATTAAAATTAAAATATCTTAAGGGATTACCCAATAATTCCTACTTCAATAGGAATTTTTTTTTTGGTCAGTCCTGGGGCTTGAACTCAGGACCTGAGCACTGTCCCTGAGATTCTTTTGCTTAAGGCTAGCACTCTACCACTTGATCCATAGAGTCACTTTTTTTCTGTTTATGTGGTACTGAGGAATTGAACCCAGGGCTTTGTGCATACAAGGCAAGCACTCTACCACTAAGTCACATTCCCAGCCCTAGTAAGGATTTTTATCAGGATAAAAAGGTTGAATTTTGTAAAAGGCTTATCCAACATTTACAGATTTCCTAGGGTCTGTTACTAGAGGTTTCTGAATATTGAACCATCCTTGCACTCTTGGAATAAATCAATTTTAGTCTTTCTGTATCTTGTGCTACCAATGCCACTTGTGGACATAAAGAGCATTAGTACCTATAGGCTAATTTATGTTTCCTATGGTAGGGAACCACTGGTATGATTCTCTCCAGGAATCCCAGGGTTTCCCACCAGGTTGGGGGAAAAAAGCTGCATGACTCTGACCTCAGTCTTCCCAGCTTTTCTCTTGTTGTTTTTGTTAATTTTTGCTGAGAAACAAACCAAACTATAATCTATTAAAACTCAGAAAACATAACCAAATAGCCTTCATCCTGTTACACTCATCTATGTTTATGCAGTGTTTGGGAGGATGTCCCAGAAGGCTTAGGGTCTCTAAAATTAACTTGGGACTCCAGGCCCTAATATTTCTCAGGAAGAGTGAATAAGAAAAGTTAAAAGGGCCAGAAGCAAAGCCAGACTTTGGGTTCTCAGTCAGTGGAGGATGTGGTATTTATTTGGCAGGATGGTGCAGTATTTAAGCAGTGACCTCTGAATCAGACTTCTCTCTTTCTGTCTCTCTGATTCTCTGTGTCTGTCTGTCTGTCTGTCTGTCTGTCTCTCTTGTTGGTAAGGGACTTGAATTCTAGCCTTGGGTGCTGTCCTTCAGCTCTTCAGCCCAAGACTAGTACTCTACCACTTGAGCCACAGTGCCACAGTGTACAAAGTAGTAACCTTTTAACAAAGCAGCTGATGAACACAATGCATCCTGATCAAGGTCACCCCTTTCAACATTTTCACCCATCCCTCACTCTCACCCACAGGTCACTGAAACCCCAGATAACAAGGAGGCAGGGTAGAGGAGGTAGAGGAGCTACTGTAGATATAGAGGAATGGAGCTGTTGGGTCACATGCTCTCACTTTTCATGGAACTGCCAGTCTGCTTCCCAAACCAGAGATAGCCTTTTACATTCCCAACATACGTGTAGGGACTCCAGCATCTCCCCTGCTTGCCAGCACCTGTTCCTGGCTTTTTCACTGTGGCTGTTCTGGAAGGTGTGAAGGCATACCTCACTATGCTTTTGATTTTGATTTCCATCACAGCTAATGATGTTGAGCAGCGTCCCTGTGCCTATTAGCAAGGGAATTGCCATTTGCATATTGTCTTTGGAGAAATGCCTATTCCGTTCCTTTGCCCATTCTTAAGTTGCATTGTTTTTGTCTTTTTACTTATAAGAGTTTGTATTTTGGAGGTGGGGGGTGGGGGGGGGGGTGGCAGTCGTGGGGCTTGAACTCTAGGCCTGGGCGCTGTCCCTCAGCTCTTCAGCTCAAGGCTAGTTCTGGTTTTCTGAGTGGTTTATTGGAGATAAGAGTCTCACAGGCTTTCCTGCCTGGGCTGGCTTTGAACCACGATCCTCAGATCTCAGCCTCCTAAGTAGCTAGGATTACAGGCATGAGCCACTGGTGCCCAGCCTCTTTTTGTGTGTGTGTGTGTGTGTGTGTGTGTGTGTGTGTGTGTGTGTGTGTGTTGTGGGGCCTGAACTCTGGGCCTGGGCATTGTCCCTCACCTCTTCAGCTCAAGGTTAGTGCTTTACCACTTGAACCACAGTGCCACTTCTGGCTTTATCTGTTTATATGGTGCTGAGGAATCACACCCAGGGCCTCATACATGCAAGACATCACTCCACCATTGAGCCACCTTCCAAGCCCCAAGTATCTTTTTCTTTTTGTCAATTGTGGGGCTTGAATGGAGGGTCTGGGTGCTATCCCTGAGCTCTTTTGCTCAAGGCTAGCTTTAAGCATCTCTTTAACTCTTTTTGGCTCCAGGACCCAAGATATACCTGATGAAAGTCATTCAAATAGTGTTGGGCCAGAAGGGTCAAGGCAGCGAATGTCTAGAACAAAGTCAATCCCATTTGGAAAAGCAGACGTTTGAAAAAAAATCACATGGGCCTGGATTCTATCTGATTTCAGAGAAAAGCCACATGTAGGAGGAAAGCACAATATTTCATTCATATCAGACATCTTGGCAATGCTGTCAACCTTTTACTGCCTCTGCTTGCCTTTTGGGGAAAGACTTATCCAGAACATAAGATGAGATAGAAGATTGCATTTAGCAAGCTTTTATGAATTAATGGACCAGGCATTCAACACCAGTGGTTGCCAATATAAGCAGAGTGAAAAGTGGATAGTATGTACAATACCAGGGTAAGTCATGACTAAGTCTGAGGTGGTTTCTGAGCTACTCACCAGCAGGCAGAAGTAGAAAGGCAGAGAAGCATGTAAACTACCACAAGTCTGCAATCAGCAAAGTCTAGCCAGGGACACTTTCTCAGCTTCAGACAAAATACGTTTTTTTTTTTTTTTTTTGTCGGCCGTGGGGCTTGAACTCTGGGCCTGGGCGCTGTCCCTCAGCTCTTCAGCTCAAGGCGAGCGCTCTACCACTTGAGCTACAGCGCCACTTCAGGTTTTCTGGTGGTTTATTGGAGATAGGAGTCTCACGGTCTCTCCTGCCCGGGCTGGCTTTGAACCGCGATCCTCAGATCTCAGCCTCCTGAGTAGCTAGGATTACAGGCGTGAGCCACCAGCACCCAGCACAAAATACGTTTTTTAAAAAGTCTTGTATAATTCAGAAGAGGTTCAGAGAACTTGATATAGCAATGTGTACAAGTAGCTTTTATAGGATGAATGTGGAAGGAAGATGAGGGAAATGTATTTGATGGATTGGAGTGGGGGAAAAAATCTAGTTGGGGTGAGTTGGTGTCTGATGGGAAAAGTCTCTAGTTTGCATTCTGACTGGTCAAATTTCTAGTTAGGGCTAGTTGGCAGCCTCTGATTGGTTATGTCTCTAGTTAGTAGTCACTGATTGGTGAGTCTCTTGGTTTTCTGTTTACATTAGGTTTTGGTTTGCTTATGTAAGAACTTAAAGCTAGGAAAGTGGCACGGTGGTAGAGTGCTTGCCTCACATGCATGAGGCCCTGGGTTCAATTCCTCAGCACCACATAAAGAGAAAAAGCTGCAAGTGGTTCTGTGGCTCAAGTGGTAGAGTGCTAGCCTTGAGCTGAAGAGCTGAGGGATAGCACCTAGCCCCAGAATTCAAGCCCCACAACCGACAAAAAAAGTTAAAGCTATGAAGCTGTCCTGCCTAATGACCTCCTAATTAAAAAATATTTAAACACATGCTACCCTTGTAGGAAATCTCTCCCAATTCCTCAGCAGAAGAATCATAAGGAAAAGAATGGAGGGCTGGGAAGGTGGCTTAGTGGTAGACTGTTTGCCTAGCATGAATGAAGCCCTGGGTTCCATTCCTCAGCACCACATAAACAGAAAAAGCTAAAAATGGTACTGTGGCTCAAGTGGTAGAGTGCTAGCCTTGAGCAAAAGAAGCTCAGGGACAGTGCCCAGGTCCTGAGTTCAAGCCCCAGGACTGGCCAAAAGAGAGAGAGAGAGAGAGAGAGAGAGAGAGAGAGAGAGAGAGAGAGAGAGAGAGAGAGAGAGAGAGAGAGAGAGAGAGAGAGAGGGAGAGGGAGAGGGAGAGGGAGGGAGAGGGAGAGGGAGAGGGAGAGGGAGAGGGAGAGGGAGAGGGAGAGGGAGAGGGAGAGGGAGAGGGAGAGGGAGAGGGAGAGGGAGAGGGAAAGAGAGGGAGAGAGAGAGAGAGAGAATGGAATGAAGCAGAAAACTCATAGGTTAAAAGTGACATTAAAAGTTAGGTGACAGTGGCTCATGCCTGTATCCTAGCTACTCAAGGAGACTGAGATCTGAGGATTGTGGTTCAAAGCCATCCTGGGTAGAAAAGTCCCAGTGAAGTCCTGGTGACTTATTTCGAATAAGCTACTCAAAAAAGCCAGAAATGGGCCTAGGGCTCAAGTAGTAGAGTGCTAGCCTTGAGCAAAAACAAGCTCAGGGACAGTGTCTAGGTCTTGTCAAGCCCCAGGACTGGCAGAAAAAAAAAAGATGGGAATGTGGCTTAGTGGTAGATTACTTGCCTAATATGTATGAAGCCTTGGGTTCGATTCCTCAATACCACATACACACAAAAAGCAAGAATTGGCGCTGTGGCTCAAGTGGTAGAGTGCTAGCCCTGAGCAAAAGAAGCTCAAGGACAGTGCCCAGGCCCTGGTCAAGTCCCAGGACTGGTCAAAAAAAAAGGAAAGAAATGCTTTACTGGAGATTTGGCTCAAGCAGCAGTACTTGTCTAATAACCATTTATCACTGAAAAAGTTTCTTGGAACAGTATCTGATGTCAAGTCAAGGCAGAAAATGTACAAGATAAGCCTGGAAAGTTCTATAATGCCTGAAACAAGGAAACTATTGAAGACTACTGGAGTCATGTCAATAGGACAGGAACCTACTAGAAGGAGTTCTCATTAGCTTCATGATAAGATAATTTGAACACCAAAGAAAATGATAAATAGTTACTTTGGAAAATAGTTTGGCAATTATATGACCTAGTAACTCACTCCTAAGTATTTATCCAAAATATGCATTCAACCAGGTACCCGTGGCTCACGCCTATAATCCTAGCTACTCAGGAGGCTGAGATCTGAACATCATGGTTTGAAGCCAGCCTGGACAGGAAAGTCCACTGAGCCATGCCCTAATCCTTTTGACTTTTAGTTTGTTTCCCCAGCTTGTGCTGGAGCTGGGTTGGATCCGAATCTTTTTACCCCAATTCCTGTGTATGGTATTGAAACACCATACTTGGCCTGAAATGTGCTATATCTTAAAATATGCTGTATTATCTGCCAAAACTCATCAAAGTTTATATTTTTTTTCAAATTCTTTATTGTGATTAAGTGATTACATAATTTCCCAAATTTCACAGTATTGTGGGATAGTGATGCTTAGTTAAAGTCACAAACACATTCTAACTTTCATGGGGCAAATTGTCTATCGTGGTCTATAACATTTATGAGTTCTATGAGCTTTGCAATACAGTTATTTCTTCCACATGGGTGATATGTACATTTCTTTTGTTTTGCATAGCATCAGCTGTTCCCTGATTCCCACTTGTTCCCTCCCTCCCATGGCTGCCATTGAGTTGTTTAGTTCATTTTATCAATGTCCAGTGCAGCTGATGGGTCCCACTGTTGTATGTTTTTCCCTGATTCCCTCTAGTTCTGTGTCATCCTCCTGATTTCCCTCTGGTATGCACAAATATACCATATATGTGGTCAGCAAGCATGGGGTTATTTAGTAGTGATTCAACCAGATGAGTGGAAGTCTTGTTAATTTTGTCATATCACCTTATATTTTGGATTTAACATCTACTTATCAGGGAGACCATGTGCCATTTGTCTCTTTTCTGTTGGCTTACTTACCTAGCTCACCATGATTTCTTCTAGCTCCATCCATTTCCCTGTAAATGCCATTTGTCCTTTCTAATGGCTGCATAATATTCCATTGTATATAGATACTACAATTTTTGGATCCATTCATCTGTGGTGGGACATCTGGGTTGTTTCCATATTCTAGCTATTGTGAACAGTGCTGCAATAAACATGGAGGTGCATGTGTCCTTGTATACTGGTTCCTGTTGTTCAGGATAAATGCCTAGAAGTGGTATGACTGGGTCATAAGGGAGGTCAATGTTTAGCTTTCTGAAGACCCTCCAGACTGCTTTCCAAAGTGGTTGTATGAGTGTACATTCCCATCAGCAATGTAATAGGGGTTCTCTTTCTCCATATCCCCTCCAGCATTTGTTGTTGGCTGACTTTAGGATGTGGGCCATTCTGACTGGGTAAGGTGATACCTCAGGGTTGTCTTTATTTGCATTTCCTTTACAACCAGGGATGGTGAACATTTCCTCATGTGTTTCTTTGTCATTTTTATCTCTCCTTCTGAGAAGTCCCTCTTTAGTTCCCTTGCCCATTTAGTAACTGGTTTGTTAGGTTTGGGAGGGATTAGTTTCTTGAGTTCCCTGTATATACTGGATATTAACGCCTTGTCTGATATATTGCTGGTAAATATTTTTTCCCAGTTAGTTGGTTGTCTTTCTAGCTTAGTTGCTATAGCTTTAGCTGTGCAGAAACTTTTTATTTTATGGTAGTCCCATTTGTCGAGTCTCTCTCCAATTTGTTGTGACCCTGGGACTCTGTTCAGGAAGTTCCTGCCTGTGCCTATTAGTTCAAGTGTCTCTCCTACTCTGTCCTGCAGTAGTTTCAGAGATTCAGGTTTGATGTTAAGGTCTTTAATCCATTTTGAGTTGATGTTGGTGCATGGTGATAGGCTGGGGTCCACTTTTAGTTTTCTGCATGTGGCCTCCCAGTTTTCCCAGCACCAGTAGTTGAAGAGGCTGCATTTCTTCCACTGTATGTCTTTGGCTCCTTTGTCAAATATCAGCTGACTGTAGGTATGTGGTATAATTTCTGGATTTTCTATTCCATTGGTCTTCGGGTCTGTTTTTGTGCCAGTACCATGCTGTCTTTGTTATTATAGCTCTATAGTAGAGTTTGAAGTTCGGCATGGATATCCCTTCCATGTTGTCTTTGTTCCCTAGAATTGTTTTGGCTATTCTAGGTCTTTTGTTGTTCCATATGAATTTTTGGACTGTTTTCTGTATTTCAGAAATGTATGTCATTGGGATTTTAATAAGAATTGCATTGAATTTGTATATTAATTTTGGCAGTATTGCCATTTTCACTATATTAAGTCTGCCTATCCAAGAGCATGGAAGGTCTTTCCATTTCCTGATGTCTTCTGTAATTTCTTTCTTTAAGTTTTTATAGTTTTCGTTAAATACTTCTTTTACATCTTTGGTTAGGTTAACTCCTAAATATTTTATTTTTGGGGGAGTTATTGCGAATAGGGTTGCCTCCTTTATTTCTCTCTCTGCTTGTACACTGTCAGTGTACAGGAAGGTGACTGATTTTTGTGGGTTGATTTTGTATCCTGCTACTTTGCTGAAGTGATTTATAATTTCTAAGAGTTTGGGGATGGAGTTTTTGGGATCATGAAGGTATAGTATCATGTCATCTGCAAAAAGGGATAGTTTAATTTCTTCCTTTCCTATGTGGATCCCTTTAATGTCTTATTCTTGCCTTATTGACCTGGCTAAGGGTTCCAGGACTATATTGAAGAGGAGTGGAGACAGTGGGCATCCTTACCTTGTTCCTGATTTTAGGAGAATTGTTTGTAGTTTTTCCCCATTAAGTATAATATTGGCTATTGGTCTGTCATATATGGCTTTTATTGTTTTAAGGAATGTTCCTTCTATTCCTATTTTCTCCAGAGCTTTTAACATGAATGAATGTTGTATCTTATCAAAAGCCTTTTCTGCATCAGTGGAGATAATCATGTGATTCTTGACCTTGGATCTGTTGATGTGTTGGATTACATTTATTGATTTACGTATATTAAACCATCCCTGCATCTCTGGGATGAAGCCTACCTGATCATAGTGTATGATTTTTTTTTATGTGTTTCTGGATTCTGTTAGCTAGAATCTTCTTAAGGATCTTTGCATCTGTGTTCATCAAGGAAATTGGCCTGTAATTCTCTTTTTTGGTTGGGTCTTTGCCTGGTTTGGGGATGAGTATGATATTGGCAGTTTAGAATGAGTTTGGGATAGCCCCCTTCTTCTCTGCTTTTCTGAAGAGCTTGAAGAATATGGGTATTAGTTCTTCTTTAAAGATCTTATAGAATTCCATTGTGAATCCATCTGGTCCTGGGCTTTTTCTTGTTGGAAGACTTCTGATTGCTTCCTGTATCTCGTTGTAAGATACTGGCTTATTAAATTGATTTACTTCTTCTTTGCTCAGTTTGGGCAACTTGTATTTCTCTAAAAATGCATCAATTTCTGCTAGGTTTTCTTTCTTTAGAGAGTATAATTTTTGAAAATAGTCCTTTATAATTGTTTGGATATCTTGAGTACTTGTGATTTTTCCTGTGACATCCCTCGATCTTGTTAATTTGGGTTTCCTCTCTTCTTTTCTTAATTAATCTTGCCAAGGTTTATCAATTTTATTTATTTTTCAAAGAACGAGCTTTTTGTTTTATTAATTTTATTTATAATTTTCCTAGTCTCTATCTCATTAATTTCCACTCTTAATATGATTATCTGGCTCCCAAAGTGTATAGTTAGAGGGTAAACTTTGCTGCACATCCACAAGCCTGACTGAAAATAATTTCAGTAAATTGAAACATATAAGTAAACAATTAATGAAAGACCAGGTGCCATCATGAACAACAAAGTAACTATTTGGACCAGGAAGTCACAATCATCAAACTTCAAACGAAATCAATGATCATTAATGTCTTTTACTCTGGGAAGTAACATTACCTAAGGCAGAAATTTGGGAGAAACTAGACAAAGTGTGTAAGACCAGATATCCTCTTTGTACTTGGACTGAAAAATGTGACAACAAAACTCACTCTGGTGTGATTAAAAATGTCTTGGCCAGGCACTGTTGGCTCATGCCTATAATCCTAGCTACTCAGGAGGCTGAGATCTAAGGATCTCGGTTCAAAGCCAGCCCGGGCAGGAAAGTCCATGAAACTCTTATCTCCAATAAACCACCAGAAGATCGGAAGTGGCACTGTGGCTCAAGTGGTAGAGGGCTAGCCTTGAGCTGAAGAGCTGAGGGACAGAGCCAGGCCCAGAGTTCAAGGCCCATGGCCGACCAAAAAAATGAGTGCAAACACAGATTCACAAGACATGGCCTGTTTGAGAAGACTTCCCTCCTGAAAGCAGCAAAAAGGACTCAGAGATAGAGCCCTTGCCGGCATTCCAAGGCCCTGGGTTCCATCATCCCTGGCACTGGGAAAAAACAATAACACCTAAATATAGGAATGCAAAAAGAGAACAGACAAATATCAAGGACACCACAAAGGCCAATACTGCTTCTGGCCAAACAAAACAAAGTAAAAAAAAAAAAAGTAAATATTCTGCAGTGGCTTAACTGTGATGATTGTGAGAATTTCTCATAAAGCAATTAATATATTGTAAAAAACAAAAAACAAAAAAAACTTTTTAAATGGATAATTTTTAAATGATACTAAAAGTCATAGCTCTTTCTGGGGGATGAATTGGGAGAAAGACAAGACAAGTTTTGATACTACTCTTTAAATTCAGATGAACTCAAAGATAAAAAACAAAAACAAAAACAAAAAAGACCACTGACTGGACACCAGTGGTTCATGCCTGTAATCCTAGCTACTCAGGAGGCTGAGATCTGAGGATCTCGTTTCAAAGCCAGCCAGGGCAGGAAAAGTCAGTGAGACTCTTATCTCTAATAACCCACCAGAAAACTGCAAGTGACACTGTAGCTCAAGTGGTAGAGCACTCGCCTTGAGCTGAAGAGCTGAGGGACAGCACCCAGGTCCAGAGTTCAAGCTCCACAACCTACAACCCTCCCCCACCCCCCTGCCCAAAACAAAAAAAACAAACAAAAAAAGAGGTAGAAAAATTCCTATAGTAAGTTATAGATGAAAGATAGAACCAGGAAGTCACCAACTAATGAAACCCCAGACCAAGGCTATAATCTAAGGGGAGATAAAATTTGTTGGGAATTTATAATCACTAGATGAGAGAGAGCACATGACGTTGGCTCATCAAAGCGATATTATGTACCTTCTGATGTGCTGAGAGAGGAAGTACCCCACATCCCCTATAAAAAATTATACTTGAGGGGCTGGGAAGGTGGCTCAGTGGGAGAGCGCTTGCCTTGCATGCATGAGGCCCTGGGTTCGATTCCTCAGCACCATATAAGCAAAAAGAAAAAAGCCGGAAGTGGCTCTATGGCTCAAGTGGTAGAGTGCTAGCCTTGAGGAAAAGAAGCTCAGGGACAGTGCCCAGGCCCTGAGTTCAAGCCCCAGGACTGACAAGAAAAAAAATTATACTTGAGCTAATGAACCCTCCTAATCTAAGCACTAGAAATTACAGAGATGAAAAAAATGTCAAATGACTAACCAGGGATGCAAAATCCAGCCAAATCCAGAATTCAGGAAATGCAGAAGACAAGTGGTCTTTCCTTCAACTAACACATAGGGGGAAAAGGAGAGTCAGTTGTAGATAGAAAAGATCTTAAGAGTCTTTTTTTTTTTTTTTTTTTTTGGGTCCGGTTGTGGGGCCTGAACTCTGGGCCTGGGCGCTGTCCCTCAGCTCTTCAGCTCAAGGCTAGCGCTCTACCACTTGAGCCACAGCGCCACTTCCGGCTTTTTTCTTTTTGCTTATATGGTGCTGAGGAATCGAACCCAGGGCCTCAGGCTTGCAAGGCAAGCGCTCTACCACTGAGCCACCTTCCCAGCCCCAGATCTTAAGAGTCTTAAATCACTACAAAGCTACAAAAAATTAAGACAGTGTGGTACTGGCATAAGCATAGATATGTATGTCCAAGAAGAGAGCACTGGGGAAACTGAGGCAGGAGGCTCAGTCTGGGCTACATAGCAAGACCTTATTTTTTTTTTAAGCAGGAAGGAAGGAAGAAAAGAGGAAAGAAAGAAAGAAGACAATCCATAAAATGGGAGAAAATATTTGCTAGGCATATCTCTGATAAGAATCTGGAACCCAGAATATATTAAAATACAAACTCTTGGGGCTGGGAAGGTGGCTCAGCAGTAGAATGATTGCCTTGCATCCATGAGGCCCTGGGTTTGATTCCTCAGTACCACATAAACAGAAAAGGCCAGAAGTGGCACTGTGGCTCAAGTGGTAGAACGCTGAGCTAGCCTTGAGCTGAAGAGCTGAGGGACAGCGCCCAGGCCTAGAGTTCAAGCCCCACGACTGCCCCCCCTCCCCCCGCCTCCAAAATACAAACTCTTATAAGTAAAAGGACGAAAACAATGCAACTTAAGAATGGGCAAAGGAACGGAATAGGCATTTCTCCAAAGACAATATGCAAATGGCAATTCCCTTGCTAATAGGCACAGGGACGCTGCTCAACATCATTAGCTGTGATGGAAATCAAAATCAAAAGCATAGTGAGGTATGCCTTCACACCTTCCAGAACAGCCACAGTGAAAAAGCCAGGAACAGGTGCTGGCAAGCAGGGGAGATGCTGGAGTCCCTACACGTATGTTGGGAATGTAAAAGGCCACATCTGGTTTGGGAAGCGGACTGGCAGTTCCATGAAAAGTGAGAGCATGTGACCCAACAGCTCCATTGCTCTATATCTACAGTAGCTCCTCTACCTCCTCTACCCTGCCTCCTTGTTATCTGGGGTTTCAGTGACCTGTGGTCAATGTTGGTCCAAAAGGATTAAATGGAAAATTCCAGGAAAGCCACAACAACAACTTTATTACATATTGTCCTGACTAATGTGATGAAATCTTTTGCCATCCTGTTCCATCTCTTTGCCCAGTGTATCCATGCTGTATATGCTACGTGTCCATTAGCCACTTAGCTGTGCAGACTTTTGTGTGTTCTAGTCCTGGGACTTGAACTTAGGGCCTGGGCACTAAGTTCAAGGCTAGTATCTACCACTTTGAGCCACAGCTCCACTTCTACTTTTCCAGGGGTTAATTGGAGATAAGAATCTCATGGATTTACTGGCCCAGGCTGGCTTTGAATCAATATCCTCTGATCTCAGCATCTTGAGTAGCGAGGATTACAGGCATGAGTCACTGATGCCAGGTTTAGCTGTGCAGATTATCAATCTAATTGTGGGATATCAGTGTTGTGTTCACGTACACCCCTTATTATGCTGGAAGAATGGCCTCAGAGAGTAATGATGTTGGTAATTTGACTATGCCAAGGAGAAGCTACAGTGTTTCTTTTAGATAAAACTGTTTCTTTTAGAATGTTCTCTACTTAATAAGAAAAGACAAATATAATAAAGCTTAGGTTGCTGGGCTTAGCTTTACCTAAATTCTAGATGAATTGTTCTCATGGCTGTGTGTGTATGGAGAGAAGCAGGATTTCAGGGTTGGGGACTTGCAGTTTCCGGCACTCTCTGGGGTTCTTGGCACACTCCCCTGAGGATAAGAGGGAACTATTGTACCGAAAAGAATTGAAAACATATGTCTACACAGAGGCTTGGATGTGAATATTCATAGCAATGCTGTTAATAATAGTGGAAATATCCCAGTGCTGGTGACTCACGCCTGTAATCCTAGCTACTCAGGAGACTGAGATCTGAGGATTGTGGTTCAATGCTAGTCAGGGCTAGCATGTGAGATTCTTCAGTTAACCACCAGAAAACCAGAAGTGGAGCTATGGTTCAAAGTAGTAGAGCACTAGCCTTGAGTGAAAAAAAGCATAGGGACAGCTCTCAGGCCCTGGGTTCAAGTTCCATGATAGAAGGGGGCGGGGAGAGAGGAAGGTTCAAAGATTTTTCCTTCCTGGCCTGGCCTGGCTTTGAACCACAATCCTCAGATCCCAGCCTCCTGAGTAGCTAGGATTACAGGCTTGAGCCACCAGTGCTTGGTGGGAAAAGATACATTTATACAAGGGATTATTATTTGACAAGAAAAAGGAATGGAATATAGGTCCAACATCCCTACGCTACACATCTAAGATTCAAAATAGTCTAAAATGTGAAATTCTCTGAGTATGACAGAATGCCCATGTGTGGAATTGCCCAGCTTCCAGTGTCTCTTCTTCTTCAGAAGAATGAGCTGTGGTTCCTGTGGCTCTGTGGCTTCATGTCTGTGTCCACCTTTACCAGCTTCATTTTTTTAATGTCTAGGATGTAAGATTGTATCACATCTGAGACTTCTTTGGCCCTGGCCTACTTAGAGGAAAGGGGTCAGGTTGGACAGGTGCTTCTTAGGTCAGGCCTGGCTGCTTTGGGGAGAAGAATATTGCAGGCGGGTTTAATAGGTGGGTTGCAAACATAGCCCCAATTTCTCACCTCATCCACACCCAGGCCCTTTGTAATCCCATGCAGCACCTTCCATCAAGAAGTGGAGTTTAAGCTGGGCGCTGGTGGCTCACACCTATAATCCTAGCGACTCAGGAGGCTGAGAGCTGAGGATCTAGGTTCAAACTTAGCCCAGGCAGGAAGATCTATGAGAGTCTTATCTTCTATAAGCCACCAGAAAACTGGAAGCGGCGCTATGGCTCAAGTGGTAGAGCACTTGCCTTGAGCTGAAGAGCTGAGGGACTGCGCCCAGGCCCAGAGTTCAAGCCCCAAGACCCCTCCCCCACCCCCACAATTGGCTCATGCCTGTCATCCTAGCTACTCAGGAGACTGAGATAGGAACAATCTCCAGTCTGAAGCCAGCTCAGGTGGACCAATTGAAGAGACATGTTTTCTCCCTTTGTTGGAGCTCTACTTCTCTTGTGGGAACTAGTCTAGGTGAACCCACTCGTGGATGCCATTTGAGTTGGGGCTAACCTAGCAAGGCTAGCCTGGATCAGCATAGATTAGGCTACATGAGCCAATTCCTGCCTGGTTTAGCAGAGGCCATTTCAGGTATTTCAGGCTTCAGCAACACCTCCTCTGGGAAGCTACCCGGCTTACTTATATGAGGCCAGGTCTTCCCAGAAGCAAGAGGGGGCAGAGGCCAATCTGGATCAGCTCACTTCAGCTGGCCTCCAGCTCACGAAATAGAACAGGTTTATCTCCAACCTCTGTATTTTAGGGATGATGGGCTCCATGGCTGGGAGAGTGGGCACGTAAGGCCTCTTGTGAATGTCTTGATTAATCAACTGCATCTCTGCTTTTGAGCCAGGCATAGGCTGTGGGGTCAAACTACCATGATTCTAACCCAGGTTCCATTGCTCCCTCCCTCAGGGGTGGTCTTGGCTCTCAGGTAGAGGATAGAAGAATCAGAGCAGGTGGCTGTGGAAAGGAAGGGACAGTGAAGCCCCAGGCTAAACAGGACCTTGCTGGATTGACAAGACTTTCCTCCTCCTCTTCCTCCTCCTCCTTCTCTTCCTCCTCCTCCTCCTCGCTTTTTCTTTTTGTCTGTCATGGGGCTTGAACTCTGGGCCTGGGCGCTGAACCTCAGCTCTTCAGCTCAAGGCTAGCACTCTACCACTTGAGCCACAGCGCCACTTCCAGTTTTCTGATGGTTTATTGGAGATAAGAGTCTCATGGACTTTCCTGCCCCGGCTGGCTTTGAACCCCAATCCTCAAATCTCAGCCTCCAGAGTAGCTAGGATTACAGGCATGAGCCTCTAGCACCCGGCTTCCTTTGTCTTCTTCTTGGCTGTTTTTATGTTTTTGTTCTGTACTGGGGCTTGAACCCAAGGCCTCAAGCTCTCCTTTAACCTTTTCATTCAAGGCTAGTGCCCTACCACTTGAGCCACACTTCCATTTTCATCTTTTTGCTAGTTCATTGAAGTCTCTCTGATTTATCTGCCCAAGCTACCTTTGGACCACGATCTTGAGAATGGCTAGGCTTATAGGATTATCTGGGATAAGCAGGGCCCTGAGTTCTGTTCTATAAAAATAAAAGAATAGGAAACAAAGCACCCAATCACCTATGGATCTAATCTCCTTAAACTCCCTCACTGGATCGCTCTCATTCAGTCCTCATCTCTACATTTCCCTCCACCGCAGACTCAACTCTGTTACCCCTTTCGTCCGCACACCAGCCCTCTCCCTGACCTTGGCCCTCCCCATACATGTCAGCATTCGCTGAAATTGATAGTCATTTTTAAAAAATTTATTTCTATGACTTTGAAAACGTTCTTCACCACTGAGCTATGCAGACAACTACACCCACTTCTAGTTTTTTGTTTTGCTCAACTCTTGCCCACATGAACTTCCCGGTAATGCTGTAAGTCCCAGGGGTGGTGTGGAGGAGAGACACATTTCCAAAATCTTCATCTACCTCTCTCCACCCCCAGAGAGAGACTGAGGGGCAGGCCTGGTCTCCCCGGCACTGGAGGAGGCCGTGGAAGCAGAAGGCTTGAAGGCCTCATTCATTCATCAGGGAAGAGCTCTGAAGGCTTTAGACCCATCTGTCATCCTGTCAAAAGCCTCTACCATGTGTCCTCAGCTCCTGCATCTGGCATTTGTCCCCCTTGGGCTTTCTCTCCTTCCCCTATTTTGGTTTAGGTCCAGGAATGGGCCCACAGATGAATGGTTGGCCAGGTTCAGGACTTGGTACAAATATAGCATGATGAGATGATGCCACTCCTCTGCTTGCTTGCTTCCATCAGGGATTAACAGCTCAGGACGTGTGGTGGGATTCAGTGCTGGGGGCTACCGCAAGGGTTTGTGGGACATGGACAGAGTGGCATGTGCCTGGGGGGGCAGTGGCTGAGCTGTGTATTTCTCAGTGCTGTGCACACGCATAGCCTGATGGGCAGCAGCCCCGGCCCCGTGGGCAGCGCGCAGAGTGCAGCGGTATGAAGGGCCGTAACTGAAAAGTTAAATCAGCCCAAGAGAGAGGGAAGATTCTTTCACACCAGCACCAGCCTGCCACGGCCTCCTTTGTTAGTATCAGAAGCTGGGAAGTGTGCTGGGAAGGGGGCTTAGTGGTAGAGTGCTTGCCAAGCATGCACGAATCCCTGGGTTTGACTCCCAGTACCACATACACAGGGAAAGCCCGAAGTGGCACTGTGGATCAAGTGGTAGAGTGCTAGCCTTGAGCAAAAAAGAAGCTCAGGAACAGTGCCCAGGCCCTGAGTTCAGTCTTCAGGACTGGCAAAAATTAATTAATTATTTTTTTTTAAAAGCTGGGAGTTTCCCTAGTGCCCTTCCACTGGGGGCACACAACACAACACCTGTCTATGTGATGGGCTAGTACAGAGCAAGGAAAAGGAGAAGCCCACTAACACGTGTGACAAGGTGACAGTAGCCCAGGTGTAGCCTGCCACGTGGAAGGAGGGAGATACGTGAGGCGGCACCGAGGAGTGCGTGTATGTGACATTCTGGAAGAAAGTGCTGGACAGAAAACAGATGGGCCGTTGCTTAGTGCTAGGAAGGAAGAGGCGTTCATGACAGAGTGCCAGGAGGGACGCTGGTGGATAAGTGGAAATATTCTATATCTTGATTATTGCTCTTTGAATTTGTCTAAATTCCTGGAATTGCACATGGTTAAAGGTGAATTTTGGCCAGGCGCCAGTGGCTCATGCCTGTAATCCTAGCTACTCAGGAGGCTGAGATTTGAGAAGGGTGGTTTGAAGCCAGGAAAGTAGGAAAGGCCACGAGACTTATTTCCAATTAACCAGAAAACTGGAAGTGGAGCTGTGGCTCAAAGTGACAGAGGGCTAGCCTTCAGCAAAAAAGCTCAGGGACAGTGCCCAAGACCCACAACTGAGGAAAGAAAGAAAGAAAGAAGGAAAGAAAGAAAGAAAGAGAGAGAGAGACAGAAAAAAAGAAAGAAAGAAAGAAAGAAAGAAAGAAAGAAAGAAAGAAAGAAAGAAAGAAAGAAAGATAGAATAGAGAGAGAGAAAACAAAGGTGAATTTTGCACGTATAAATTATACTTTCACAACAACACCAAAAAGGCCTAGTTAGGGTACTGTTGGTAGTGATCATGCCAGAGTGAGTTGGAGGAGGAGGAGGAGGAGGAAGAGGAAGAGGAAAGGAAGGGCAGAGCAGGGGAAGGGCAGTAGGGAGGAGGGCCAGGTGGTGCCACACTGAGAACAACCCATGAATCTGAACAACTCTGTTTTACTGGGGCCCTACCTGTCGGTTGGGAGCTTCTCCTCTTCCTCCTCCTCTTCCTCCTTCTCCTCCTATTTCTTCTCCTTCTATTCTTTCTCCTTTTTCTTCCTCCTTTTCCTCCTCCTCCATCTCTTCCCAGTGCTAGAGATTAAACTGAGGGCTTCATATGTACTAGGTAAACATGACCTATACTCCTTGGCCAAGGTCCAGCAATTCTGGTACATTCTGTGTGGGTGCCAGAGAGAGAGGACCCTCCCATCCTATGCCCTCAACCTATGGCCACATCTCCTGACCAGAGGGGAACAGAAGGCACAAGGGGATGGATTCGAACCTGGTCTGAGACTGCATCTCACCCAGCCACTGGCCAGCTCAGCCTCATCTACAACATGGGGGCAGTAGTCCAAACTCTTCCTCTCCCTCTTCCTCCTTCTCTTCTTCCTTCTCCTCCTTCTTCTCTGCTTATTTTTGAGCTAGGGTCGTATTACATACCTCAGGCTGGCCTTGAATTTAAGATCTTCCTGCCTCAGCCTCCAGCATGCTGAAATTATAGGTGTACACTAACATATCCAGCTACAATGAATACTTTTTTGTGTAAGCTAGTAGTAGGGCTTGAACTCAGGGCCTAGGCGCTGTCCCTGAGCTCTTTTTGTCCAAGGCTAGTACTTTATCTCTTTGAGCCACCGCTCCACTTCTGGTTTTCTGGTGGTTTATTGGAGATAAGAGTCCCACAGACTTTTCTGGCAGGGCTGGCTTTGAACCATGATCCCTGGATCTCAGCCTCCTGAGTTGCTAGGATTACAAGTGTGAGCCACCAGTACATCTTGCTCTTATTTGGCTTTTTAGCCCAAGGCTGGTGCTCTGTCACTTGTGCTACACCTCTATTTCTGTTTTTGCTGGTTTATTGGAATCTTTCTCTCTCTCTTTTTTTTTTTTTTTTGGTCGGTTGTGGGGCCTGAACTCTAGGCCTGGGCACTGTCCCCCAGCTCTTCAGCTGTAGACCAGCGCTCTACCACTTGAGCCTCAGCCCCACTTCCGGCTTTTTCTGCTTATGTGGTGCTGAGAAATCGAACCCAGGGCCTCATGCATGCAAGGCAAGCGCTCTACCACTGAGCCACCTTCCCAGCCCCTGTTCCACTTTTTAATTATAGTGAAATGTGCAAACAGCCACCTTCCCAGTGCCTGTAATCTTTCTGATTTATCTACGCAGGCTGGCTTCAAACAAAGATGCTCAGATCTCAGCTTCTGGAGTAGTTTAGGATTACGGGAGTGAGTCACCAGTGCCTGGCAACCATGAATACTTTCTTGACATAAGTCTACCCCCTGTAATATTTGGGACGCACTTGTGCTAAATACACACACACACACACACACACACACACACACACACACACACACACACACACACACACACACACACACACACACACACACACACACACTCATAAAGTATTTAACTAGGGTTCCAATATAACTAGACCAGCAGTATTTTACCTGGCAGAAAAAAGTGCTCCGGGGGTTGATATGAGGATGGAACTAAGTCCAAAGGTGAGCAGGGCTAAGCGGCTTCTGCCTTTCAGCTCCCTGCAGACCCAGGCTTCCCCTGGCCTTCCTTGCCGCCTCCCCGGGCAGCTGCCGGGCCTGTGAACCTCACTGCCCCAGCCTTTCTCGGGTGGCTTTTGTGTGGGCCAAGGCTGGCAGCCAACGTCACGACAACTCCCTCCTTGGCCCCATGCAGCTGCTGGGGATCCCGGAGTCACTGGCTCTGTGGGAGCCGTGTCCCCGCGTGGCCAGCCGCCAGGGCGGGCTGTCCCTGGCCAGGTGGTGGGTGCAGTGGGCGAGGTGGGTTCCTCTGTCTGCGTGGGGACTGAGTGGCAGCAGCAGCGCCGCTTCTTACATAATCAAGTCTCCCTCCTCCTTTTTCCAGGGCCAGACTTCACACTGAGCAGCTGCAGTCAGAGAAATCAGAGAAAGCGCCACCCAGCCCTAGATTCCGAGGGGCCTGCTGGGGACTCTCCTCCTCCTCCTCCTCCTCTTCCTCCTCCTCCTCCTCCTCAGAAGGAAAGAAGGAAGGAGAAGACCGGGAGGCTGCTGGCTCCCATCAGCACCTTGGCGGCCATGGGGCTGGCGGCCACTGCCCCCTGGCTGTCCTCTGCCCTGCCAGGCAGATAGGGCGCTCTGTCCCTCCCTGCTGCCCGCTGCTCCTCTGGGGGGGGCAGCCCTTCCTGGACGTGGTGGCCCCCTTGGCTGACCCGAGGCCATGTAGCCTCTGCTTGCATCTCTGGGGAACACAGCACAGGGGGACCAGCACCTCTGCTCTCAGAGGTGGCGGGGAACCCTGAGCATCCACCATGCCACGGGGACTCGCCTGGCTGCACTGTGAGTACTGGGTGGGTAGGTGTATGTGGTGGGGGGAGGGTTGGGGGGGGGGCTTTGCTGTAACCATGGCAACAAGGGTGTTCTTGTTCAGGAGAAGTTGAGATGCTTCTCCGCTGGGCTTCAGGCAGCCTCATGGATGGGGTACTCCACAGCTGCCCTCTGCCCTGCCTGCCCCTGACCCCCCACCCCCACCCACTAGATAGATGAGCCAGACAGTGGCTAGAGGGGGAGGGCAGGCGCTGGGGTGGGTGGCAGTGAGTCAGCCCTAGATTCCCCAGCACCGGGGAGCAGGGTGGGGCAGTGGGTGTGGGGTGAGGGCTGGGGACCCAGACACAGGATGATGCGTGCAGCCAGGGATCTGGAGAAGGTAGCTTGCCCCCCCTATGGCCACCCCCATCCATTACAGGATGAAACTCTGAAAGATAGCAGTGTGGTTGGCCAAAAGATTAAGTTGAATGGAAAATAGAAAAGGAAAGGGAGCCAGCCGGGGAGCGGGTGGCTCACGCCTGTAATCCTAGCTACTCAGGAGGCTGAGATCTGAGGATCGTAGTTTGAAGCCATGAGATTCTTGTCTCCAATTAACCACCAAAAAGCTGGAAGTGGAACTTAAAGTGGTAGAGGGCTAGCCTTGAGGAAGAAAAAAAATCAGGGACAGGGCCTAGGCCCTGAGTTCAAACCCCATGAACAAGAAATAATAAATAAATAAATAAGGAAAGGGCATGGGGGGATCGCATGCCCGCTGGGTGGGAGGCAGAAACAACCCCTGTCCCCCAAATCTACATCACTGACTCCAGTGCAACGCACTCCTCTAGTCCTACCCACTAGCCCCCTGGTTGCCATGACAACCAGGCCCTTGCCTGCCTTGGGGCTCTTGGTTTTGCTACCTGGCTGGGAGGTAGGTGCCCAGGAGCCATGTGTTGAATGACTGAAGGAAGGGCTGGGCCAATGGGGATTCAGAGAGGAGCTGGTGCACCAGGTCCTTGTGGCCAATGGCCTTTTAGAATGGGTGAAGGACCAGCCACACCCAGTGTCCTGCAAGCGTCCAGATTTTGAGGATCAGGGAATGTAGAGTAGGTGCCATGCCACTTGACATGGTCTCAGAGTCTGGGCGGGGCTCACGCAGGTAGATTGTGTTCCAGGCAGAGGGATCCGTGAGGCAGAGGTCTAAGGATAGAACTGAGAGAAGCCAGACTGGAAAGGTGGTGCTTTGGGCCAAGGCCTTGGTGGAGGCCTTGAACACTAGGTAGGGGATCTGGGGGTGCTGAGGTGAGGCCTGAGGTTGGGAGTTCCTCCACTTTTGAGGCTCATTCTGGTGGCCATCGCAGTTGTCTGGGCAGGAGGTGATAAGGAGGACATGAGAGGGGACAGGCAAGGTGGAAGGGAGAAAGTTCTAGAAGGCAGCTCTCAGGACTTGGCAGGAAACAGCTGGGAGTAAGGGAGAAAGTGTGGCTCAGGGCCGGGCTACCTGGCAGAAGGGCTAGGGTGCTGGCGGATTTGGTCTGCTCAAACCTATTGGTGGCCGAGAACAACAGACTTGTATTTTCTCCCAGTTCTGGAGACAAGATCTGAAATCAGGGTGTGGCAGAGCCAGGCGCCTGCTGCATCTCTGGGGTAGGGTTCTTCCTGCCTCTTTTAGCTTCTGGTGGCTCCCGCCATTCCTTGGCTTCTGGTAGCATCGCTCTAATTTGCCCCAGTCAGCCTTTACATGACCCTTCCCTCTGGTATCATCTGGTATCATCTTCTTACCTTGATACCACTTACCGGGACACTTTTTACCTTCCCCAGCTCCAGGATGATTTCATCTTGAGAGCTTCCACTTAATTGCGTCTACAAAGACACAAAGGATCATTTGGGAAAGGATATAGGTCCTTCCTCCTCACTGCCTCGGGCAGAGAGCAGGGCAGGGAGGGCTTTACTCGGAGTGTTGCTTAGCCTCTGCTTCTGCCTTGACGGTTCTCATTTCTGGAGGGACGAGGAGGAGACAGGAAGGCCTCCAGACCTGGGTCAGCATGAATTGGCTGTGTGGTTCTTAGGGTTCAGAAAATGGAGGTGACAAGTCGCTTTGAGGTTGTAGCTGTGTTATTCCTGCCTGATCACAGGTTTCCCCCAGTGGAGACTACAGAAGTTAGAAATTGTGGTCTAGCTGCAGACCCAGAGATCTGCGGGGGAGGCAGGCCAGACTTTTACAGGGTTTCCTGGGCAGCTTGAGTGTCCATTGTGTCAAGCTAAGGTTTTATGAGCACTCCAAGACCCAAACCTGGCTCAAAGAGGCAGTTGGCGTACGGGGACAAGCCATGTACGGAGACACAGTCCCTGGAGCAAGGGTTGAGGATGGAGTGTGCAACTTGTGATGACTGCCACATAGGGAAAAAACCAATTATGGACAGATCTGTGGGGGTGGGGCGCGCACACGCGCTGGCCCTAGGGCTTGAACTCAGGGCCTGGGCACCTGTCCCTAAACTTCTTTTGCTCAAGGCTAGCGTTCTACCACTTGAGCTCCACTTCTGGATTTTTTTGGGGGGATGAGAGGAAAGTGTTTGATTGGACATCAGGATCTCATGGACTTTCCTGCCTGGGCTGGCTTCAAACTAGGATCCTCAGATCTCAGCCTCCTGAGGAGCTAGGACTACAGGTATGAGCCACCAGCGCCCAGTACAGGAATGATCTTGACCGTGTGTGTGTGTGTGTGTGTGTGTGTGTGTGTGTGTGTGTGTGTGTGTGTGTGTGTGTGTGTGTGTGTGTGTGTGTGTGTGTGTGTGTGTGTGTGCGCTCAGGTATAAGTGTGTGGCACCAGGCAGACAGCAAGTCAATGTCAAAGGGCTAAACAATGGTTAGCTTTGTGCTTATCCATTCCTCTGACCCAACACTAAGTCAGGAACCTGGACTCCTTGCAAAAATATGGCTGTCAGAGTTCTGTTGAAGTGAAGAATGGGTAGCTGCAGCCCACACGAGGCAGCCACAGGGCTAGTAGACCTGGGGACTAGCGGTAAGGGAAGACCACCCTGCTGGGAGGGTCCAGCACGACAGTCAGGGTGGGGCTAGAAGACTGAACAAGGGGAGTGGCCAGGCCCATGGCAATGTACAGACAAAATCTTGAAGGTGCCAGGAAGTGAATGGGGGAAGTCCTCCCAGCGATCCTACTCCTAACAGGTGGACCAGGACAGTGACTCAGCCTGGGCGCTGTCCCTCAGCTCTTCAGCTCAAGGCTAGTGCTCTACCACTTGAGCCACAGCACCCCTTCTGGCTTTTTCTGCTTATGTGGTGCTGAGGAATCGAATCCAGGGCCTCATGCATGCAAGGCAAGTGCTCTACCACTGAGCCACCTTCCCAGCCCTCCTTGAGCTTCTTTTGCTCAAGGCAAGAGCTCTACCACTTGAGCCCCAGAGCCACTTCTGGCTTTTTTCTCTAGTTTGTTGGAGATAATCTTAGAGTTTCCTGCCTGGGCTGGCTTCAAACTGAGATCCTTAGATCTTGGCCTCCTGAGTAGCTAGGGTTATAGGAGTGAGCCAGCAGCACCTGGCTCCTTTTCTTTTTCTTTCTTTCTTTCTTTCTTTCTTTCTTTCTTTCTTTCTTTCTTTCTTTCTTTCTTTCTTTCTTTCTTTCTTTCTTTCTTCTCTTCTCTCTCTCTCTCTCTCTCTCTCTCTCTCTCTCTCTCTCTCTCTCTCTCTCTCTCTCTCTCTCTCTCTCTCTCTCTCTCTCTCTTCTCTTTTTCTGGCCACTAGCTGGGTTTTGGTGGCTCACACCTGTAATCCTGAGTTCAAACTCCAAGAACAAAAAACAAAAATCACACTGTCAGAGAATGTTCACGATAGCTTATGTGATGATATAAGATAAGCTTAGTGACTATTTGTTTATTTATTTATGGTCCTGGGCTTGAACTTAGGGTCTGGGCTCTGTCCTTGAGCCTCTTTGTGCTCAAGGAGAATGCTCTACCACTTGAGCCACAGCCCTACTTCTGGCTTTTTCTGTGACTACTTGGAGATAAGAATCTCATGGACTTTTCTTGCGTTTGCTAAGCAGGCACTCTACCCCTTGGGTCACTTTACTTTTGGTAGGTTATTTTCAAGACGGGGTCTTGTTTTATGCAAGAGCTGGCCTGGGCTTTTTTTTTGTTGTTGTTTGTTTTTTGGGGTCTGGTCGTGGGGCCTGAACTCTGGGCCTGGGCGCTGTCCCTCAGCTCTTCAGCTCAAGGCTAATGCTCTACCACTTGAGCCACAGCACCACTTCCGGCTTTTTTCTTTTTGCTTATGTGGTGCTGAGGAATCGAACCCAGGGCCTCAGACATGCAAGGCAAGCACTCTACCACTGAGCCACCTTCCCAGCCCTGGCCTGGGCTTTGATTATTTGTGCTTCTCTCTGTGCATGGGATGACATACGTATGTTATCCCACCTAAGTGCTATTTTTTTTTTTTTTGTCGGTGGTGGGGCTTGAACTCTGGGCCTGGGCGCTGTCCCTCAGCAATTCAGCTCAAGGCTAGTGCTCTAGCACTTGAGCCACAGAGCCACTTCTGGTTTTCTGGTGGTTAATTGGAGATAAAAGTCTCACAGAGTTTCCTGTCTGGGCTGGCTTTGAACCATATCCTCAGATCACAGCCTGCTAAGAAGCTAAGGTTACAGGTGTGAGCCACCAGCACCTGGTGTGCTGGTTATTTTTTTTTTTTTTTTGTCGGTCATGGGGCTTGAACTCTGGGCCTGGGCGCTGTCCCTCAGCTCTTCAGCTCAAGGCGAGCGCTCTACCACTTGAGCTACAGCGCCACTTCCGGTTTTCTGGTGGTTTATTGGAGATAGGAGTCTCACGGTTTCTCCTGCCTGGGCTGGCTTTGAACCGTGATCCTCAGATCTCAGCCTCCTGAGTAGCTAGGATTACAGGCGTGAGCCACCAGCGCCCGGCTGTGCTGGTTATTTTTGAGATAGGGTCTTGCTTCCTGCTCAGGTGCATGTCTGGATCTCTCCATCTGCCTAATTTAGACTTCATATTGTAGCTGGGATGACAGGCATGTACTACCATTCCCAGTTTCTTTCCACTGAGATGGACATGTCATAGTCTTTTCTACCTGGGCTGGTCTGGAACCCCAATCTCTTGATCTCAGCTTCCTATGCAGATAGGATGGCAGGCACAGGCCCAACTATTGGCTAAGAAGGAGTCTCACCCGCAGTACCAGGATGGCCTCAAATAGCAATCCTTTTGATTGCAGCCTCCCAAGTAGCTAGGATTATAGGCATGAGCTACCAGTGCCCAGCGGCTACATTTATGATTGTGGAATGTCTTGGCCTTTTAACAAATTGTCACTATTATAAAATAATGTTGCAATATGTGTTCATAAATCTTTTGGTTTATGTCTGTCTTGTTTTTCCAACTTTTTGAATTTAGTGGGTCAGAGGGTGTGGACTTGATTAAATCTGTTCGTTCTTTTTTTTTCTTTTTCTTTTGGTTGTGGGGCCTGAACTCTGGGCCTGGGCACTGTCCCTCAGCTCTTCAGTTTAAGGCTAGTGCTCTATCATTTGAGCCGATGTGCCACTTCCGGCTTTTTCTGCTTATGTGGTGCTGACGAATCGAACCCAGGGCCTGCCTCATGCGTGCGATGCAAGCACTCTACCACTGAGCCACCTTCCCAGCCCTAAATCTGTTCTTAACAGAATGACAGCACCTCTGTCTAATTATTTTGGCAGATCATTAAAAGAGAACACATACACACTAACCTTTGCATTTCCCTTTTGTTAGATGAAAATGTTTTCATGAGGTTGGTGTTTTGGATATACACTTTCTGTTTCATTTCTTCTCTGACCCACTAAACCCCTATTCATCTTTTTTTTTTCCAGTGTGGGGCTTGAACTCTGGGCCTAGGCACTGTCCCTAAGCTTTTTGCTCATGGCTAGTACTCTTCCACTTGAGTGAAAGAGCTACTTCCAGCTTTTCTGTTTATGTGGTACTGAGGAATTGAACCCAGGGCTTCATGCATGCTAGGCAAGCACTCTACCACTAAGCCACACTCCCAGTCCCCCTACACTCTTAACATTTTTTTTTTGGTAGTCCTGGGGCTTGAACTTAGGGCCTGAGTACTGTCCCTGATCTTTTGGGCTCAGGGCTCTACCACTTGAGCCACACTCCATGTCTGGATTTTTTTGGTGCTTAATTTGAGATAGGAGTCTTATGGACTTTCCTGCCCTGGCTGTCTTTGAACCACTATCCTCAGCAGCCTTCTGAGTATCTAGGATTACAGGTGAGAGCTACCAGTGCCTGATTCCACATTTTCCTCTAGTTTTTCCTGTTCAAGTATGTGGAACAAAGGTTGTTTTCAGACCATAGTGACCTCTAGTGGCAAAGACTGGTACTGTTTTAAAAGATAACAGCATTTGTTGGGACAGCTGCTAAACTGTGAAGTGCCTCAGACTCACCCTACATTTAATAGAGAGGAATGGCACATTTCGATAGAGCAGGAAAGAAAGTCTCTTGGGTCACGCTGGTCATTTATAAATTATGTTTTAATCTGTGCCCTCCTGGGGCTCAAACTCAGGACCTTGGGGTTCAAACTCAGGACCTAGGCGCAGTCTCTGAACTTTTGTGCTCAAGGCTAGCGCTCTACCACCTGAGCCACAGTTCCACTTCTGGCATTTTGGTGGTTATTTGGAGATCAGAGTCTTAAGGACATTCTTGCCCAGGCTGGCTTTGAACTGTGATCCTCAGATCTCAGCCTCCTGAGTAGCTAGGATTACAGACGTGAGCTACAGGCGCCCCGCTTGGATGACATTATGTATGCAGAATGTAGGGAGATGTGGGTGCCGTTCCTGGTGCTCATGGGGTCTCTTTGGGTGTGGTCCACAGATCTTGGGATCCTCTTTGGCATGGCCTTGGGGAACGAGAGTTTGGAGGTGTGGCCCTTGGCTCAGAACAAGGAGTGTGATATTACCGGCTACCTGCGGGTCAAGCTTCAGTACAAGAACCGACTTCAGTACATGGTAACCTCACGGGTACCTGCCGTGGCTCACCCCGCACAGGGTTCTGGACAGTCAGGGCCCCTCCTTGGACCTGGGTTAGCCCCAAGGTTACCATAGCTTCCTTCTGCATCTTTCTCTGTCACGTGATTGACGTACTTGGTTTGCACTCACTGCCCCCTTCCCATCCCCCTCCCATCATCTCCCAGGGCCCCACCTCTCCTCAGCCTGATATTTGAGCCCACCCCAACCTGGTACTCATCCTATGGCCCAGGAAGGGACTGCAGGAAGTCTTAGGGGACCCCTAGGCAGGGGAGAAAAAGACCTACAAATTGAAATGTTTTGGTTTCTTTTCTTTTCTTTTTTCTTGCTGGTCTTGGGGCTTGAACTCAGGGCCTGGGTATTGTCCCTGAGCTGCTTTTGCTGAAAGCTGGCATTTTATCACTTGAGCCACAGCTCCACTTCTGGCTTTTGTTGTTGTTGTTTATTGGAGGTATCTCACAGCCTTACCTGTTCAGGCTGGCTTTGAACTACAGATCTCAGCCTCCTGAATAGCTAGAATTATAGGCATGAGCCAATGGTTCCTGGCTGTTAGTTCTTTTTGAAGAGTGGAGATATCCACATGACTCTACATGTCTTTTTTTTTATTTTATTTTCATATTTTGGTCAGTCGTAGGGTTTGAACTCTGGGCCTTGGTGATGTCCCTGTTCTTCGGCTTAAGGCTAGCACTCTAGTGCTTGAGCCACAGCACCACTTCTGGCTTTTTCTGCCTATGTGGTGCTGAAGAATGGAACCCAGGGCCTCATGAATGCAAGGCAAACACTCTACCACTGAGCCACCTTCCCAGCCCCCTTATTTTGGTCGTGGGGCCTGAACTCTGGGCCTGGGTACTGTCCCTCAGCTCTTCAGCCAAGGCAAGCGTTCTACCACTGAGCCACAGCACCACTTCCGGCCTTTTCTGCTTATGTGGTGCTGCAGAATCAAACCCAGGGCCTCCTGCATGCAAGGCAAGCACTCTACCACTGAGCCACCTTCCCAGCCCCCCTTATTTTACTTTTGAGACACAATCTTTTTTGTGTCACCCAAGCTGGCCCTGGACTCACAATCTTCCTGCTGGGATTATAGGTGTGCATCACCATGCCTGGCTCTATACGTGTTTTTCA
Organism: Dipodomys merriami; assembly: GCF_024711535.1. Classification (NCBI taxonomy): domain Eukaryota; kingdom Metazoa; phylum Chordata; class Mammalia; order Rodentia; family Heteromyidae; genus Dipodomys; species Dipodomys merriami. Next base: position 1,806,168 of record NW_027203115.1, on the reverse strand, counting down.
ATAACAGCCTTACTGACATACAGTTCTCCTACTATTCAACCCATTTAAATTGTTCCACTCACTGGTGTTTGGTGTGTTCATAGAATTGTGCAATCATTACTTGTAGTTATTTCTAGACCATCTCCCTCATTCCTCAAATAATGCCTTCCTAAATACCATAGGTCTTTCCTCCCAAAAGCTCTGCGTTCATAGGAACGGTGTGTTTGCTTCGTCCCGCCCTGCCTCTCAGAGCAAAGCGAGGTGTCGTTAGTCTCATGGGAAACCTGGGCTACGTCTGGCTAGAGAAGCCTCTCGCCCTTGTGGGCTGGGCCTTGCTTGGCTCTCTCCTGTGTCAGCTTCTATCTAAGACATTTCTGCCTATGATTTCCTGGTTTGTTCCTGTATCTTTCTAGAAACACTACTTCCCCATCAACTACAGGATCAGCGTGCCTTATGAGGGGGTGCTCAGAGTTGCCAACATCACCAGGCTGGTGAGGATCCCCTGGGACTGGGCCCGTGAACCCCCTCAGAGGCCATGTGGGTCTTGGCAGGTGGTGCTGCCATACACGCATCTTTCGTCAGCCGCTCAATCAAGCCTGCTCCCCCTCCCCCAATCAGACTCCAGGTTGTTCCCTTGGAGGGGCAGATCCCAGGGGGAGGCGATCACAGCCCAGAGGCCTGCAGTTGGGGGTTCCATTGACTTCTCCTGTCCCTGCAGCAGAGGGCCCGGGTGAGTGCGCGTGAACTGCGCTATCTGTGGGTCTTGGTGAGTCTCAACGCCACGGAGTCCGTGCAGAGCGTGCTGCTGGAGGGCCACCCATCCTGGAAGTACCTGCAGGAGGTGCAGACGCTGCTGGTGAACGTCCAGGAGGGCCTCACGGTGAGCTGCGCGGCCGAGTGAGCGTGTGGGTCCCACAGGGGTGGCCAGGGTGTGGCTGCGGAGGGAAGAGGGGAGTGCATGGAAAGTTCTGGCATGTCCAAGGTGGGGAGAGAGCGTGGGAAGAGGAGCCTAAGGAAGGAGAAGGCTTGTACCTGTAATCCTAGCTACTGAAGAGGCTGAGCTCTGAGGGTCACCAGCCTGGTTCAAAGCCAGCCTGTGCAGGAAAGTCCAGGAGACTTTTCTCTCATTTACCACCAAATAGCCGGAAGTCGAGCTGTGACCCAAGTGGTAGAGAATTAGCCTTCAGCCAAAAAAGCTCAGGGATCGAGTCCAGGTTCTAAGATAAAGCCTCAGCGCACACACACACACACACACACACACACACACACACACACACACACACACACACACACACACACACCACACTCTCTACAGGATCTGCCTTAAGTTAAAGCCTCAGCACACACACACACACACACACACACACACACACACACACACACACACACACACACACACACACACACACACACACACACACACACACACACACACCACACTCTCTACAGGATCTGCCTTAAATCCAGAAAGAGGTCACTCTGTAATTCTTCATTACATCTGCCCTACATCCAAATAGAGCTGTGCACTGGTACTGCAGAGTACTGTTGAGCTGTGGCGTTCGGGGGTTACGGGGGTCGCAATTCAGCACAGATGTGTTTCCTAGGCTGCTACAGCCTTCAGGAAGGTTGTCCCCAGCAAGGCCCCGTATTTCTCATGATGCCTCTGCTTTCCCCTATATATAGGCTTCTGGTGCCCAACTCGTTTCCATGTGCTCCCTTTTGCTAGGCATTGAGAAGCCATTAGAGCTTGGGGCCAAACACCAGGCCCTGCCTACGTGATTTGCAGCTCAGTGTCTCTCGCGAGGCTCTTCTCTTGTCCCTTGCAGTTGATGGAGTTTTCCCTGGTCAGGGGGCTGGCTCCTGCCTGCAGTGAGCAGCCATGTACATGCTAGAATAGTAAGGAGGCCCCAAGGCCTGTGCCCTGTGGTGGTTTTTCCAGCGATGGAGAAACAGACGTCCCTGTGTTGTACTTGGGTTCAGGGCAATGACTGGGTCACAAGAAATCCTTCAGTGATCTGGGGCAGCTCTAGGCGGGGTGGCCTCTTTTTTTTTTTTTTTTTTTTTTTACGGGTCCTGACCTTTCTTCCCTCACAGGATGTGGAGATCAGTCCGCAGGTAGAAGCAGTGTTATCCCTTCTGAGTACCCCAGGTCTGAGTCTGAAACTGGTGCGGCCCAAAGCCTTGCTGGACAACTGCTTCCGGGTCATGGAGCTTCTGTACTGCTCTTGCTGTAAGGAGTGCCGGGGCTTCTGGGCCTGTGTTAGCATGTCCTCTGCCCCTGCCCACAGTGCCAGGCCCTTCTGGAAGCTGCGGTGGACCCTGAGCATGGTGGTGGTGGGAGGGTGTTAAGAAATGCTGCTGGGGCGGGGTGGGGGGGGAGGTGGGCAGGCCTGACTTCTCCTGCAGTCTCGCGTGTCTCTCCGGTTCTTGCAGGCAAACAAAGCTCCATCCTAAGATGGCAGGACTGTGAGGTGCAGAGTCCTCAGCGCCATGGGCCAGAGCCTTCCCTGCAGTGTGCAGCCACCCAGGTGTACCCGCCGCCCCGGCCACCCCTCACCTCCCTGCCCCTGTCCCCAGGCTTGAGCACTAGGCCCTAGATTCAGGGCACAGGGCTGAGCTTCTTGCCCTGAGCAGTCTGGAGGTTGGCTCTGGAAGGGCCAATGGATGAGTCCCAGGAGCTGGGCGGCCTGAGCTGTTGTGAGGCGGTGGTGGGGAGGCCCCTAGGAAAGGGGGTGCCTCTGAGCCCAGCTCCCCACCTCCCTGGAGGCTGTTTCATTCCTCAGGTGGGCGGACAGGGATGGGGACCACCGAGGCATTCCAGCTGGGCTGAGTATGGGGTGCTGGGCTGCGGGCAGAGCCAAATGCCACATCTTGCCACACTAATGCGTTTCCACTTCTTTTTATTTTTCTATTAAATGCCCACTTGTTTGGTTTGGTTTGGTTTGCTTTGCCTTTGCAAAGGTGAGCTTGGGAGAGGTGGACAGCCGGCTCAGACCATGGGAAGACAGGTGGAAAGGTTGACCCAGCCCAGGGCTGGGTCTGGAGCCTCACCCAGGGGCATCGAGGAGGGAGTTCCTTCGAAGGCCTGCCCTCCTGTGGACCCCAGCAGGCCAGAGGGGTGTCTGGGATCCTCTTTCCTTCTAGCTGTCCCCAGAAAAAACAAGGGGGAGGGCACTTCAAGAGACTCAGGTCCAGTGCCTCTGTGAGGCCTGCCCGGGTGTGGGGTGACAAAGGCCAGGGTGCAGGGGCAGGACGGGCCCGAGCCGCGGCCCTGGGAAGTCAGGCGGAGGCGGTGTTAACTACAGTACCACTTTATTAATACTGGAATCTTCACAGTGCATTTGTTACTTGTAGCAGTGACTATTTAAATCGAGGGAAGGATGACGTGAGGGGTGGGGTGGGGGTGGGGGAAAGAGGAGAATTTGTCCAAAAACAGAAAGAAAAGAAACAAAATGGTCCAGATGGGATGCAGGGAGAAGGGGGGAGGGGGAGGGAGGACTGGGGGGAGGGGTGAGCGAGAAAGGGTAAGTAGGAACCAAGGAGAGAGGCCTTGGGGTGGGAAAATAAATTAAAAAAAAAAAAAAAGGAACAAGTTAACAACAGCACCAGAAAAGTTACTTCAGTCAAAAGACGCTTCTGAAAAGAATATTTCTCTGTACAAAACGAAAAATAAAATGAATGTAAATAAGTTCCCCCAAACCAAAGTCTGTGAGATGTGGGATGGTGGCTCGGATCCCGAGGGGGTGGGGGACGAGGTGGTCACGACACGGGAGCAGGGGTGGAGTATATACAGACTTGGGGGGGGCAGGGGTTCCCCAGCCCAGCCTCCCTTCCCAGCAGGAGCCAAAAGCAGTGAGTTCTCTCCCGTGGGGGACCGCCCCCCCCCGCCAGGCCCAGCCACCCCCCTGCCACCCCCCCATCCCCCCGCCAGGCCCAGCCACACCCCTGCCACCCCCCCATCCCCTGCCAGGCCCAGCCACGCCCCTGCCACCCCTCACGCATCCCGTATCTCAGTTCTCCATCAGCCCTCCTGGGGAACCCCCCCCACATGGCCCTGGGGTAGGCAAAGTGCAGCTGAAAATCCACCCCCAGGACCCCCAAACTAACCACCTGCTCCTCTGGCCCCCACATCTGGGAGTTCTGGTACCTTCTGAGTCTGGTGGGCCAGGCACTCAGCTGAGTGGTTCTCAGACCTACAGATGTGCTGGGCCCCGCTCTCTAGCCCTGGGGAGCCCTGCGTGGTGGTGGGGGGAACGCCTTCCACAAAGGAATCTCTGGGACGTCAGAGGCGCCTGGCTGGCCTGCCAACGTCCCAGTTTATGGCACATGAGCGCCCAGGAGCTCAAGCCTGGACCAGCCCGGACGCACTCCATCCGGACCAAGGCAAGCCGCTCTCCAGACCCCGGGATCACCGGAGTCCCGCCGCCTCCTTCACTACCCTGTGGCCACCGCACACTCCCTCCTCTTGCCCTAGGCTCACATGCTTTGACCTGCTCAGGTTTGGCCTGCCTCGGGGGCGTGGAGTGGGAGGCAGCCCCACTCCTCTCTATCCCCCCCCCCCCCGCTGCCAGCCAGCGCCAGGCCCGCAGTGGGACCCACTGCAGAGTGGCATCTCCTCTGGCAACAGAGAGTCCAAGCCAATCTCCCCGGACTCAGTGCCAGACACGGGTTGGCAGCTCGGGTCCCGCCCTGCCCAGCCTCCTGACTGCACTCCAGAGTTGGAGGCAACAAGGGTGGCTCCCCTGGCTCTGGGGGATCCCATCCCATCCTTCTCCTCTTGCCACAGGCCCAGAAGGCCTCCATCTATCTCTCAGGCACTCAAAGACACACACCCTGTTCCACCGGCTCACCCCCCCCCCCCAGTCCTTGTCTGGGGTCAGTTCCACTTTATTATGGTCATAAAATACTCCCCCCTCCGCCCCCCCCACATCCTTTCCTGCTCCAGCCTCCAAATGCCACCAGTGAAGGTCTCAGTGTACCCAGACGATGGGACTTCCGGAACAGCCCCTCGGCATGGCGGCTGGCCCCGCGGCCCCATGCCCTTCTAGGTTCTTCTTTGTGCTCTGCCTGGCACTTTACAGGGCAGGAAAGCTGGAGGGTCCCTCAAACCTTCCTGATGCGCCCCTACATTTCCTCCCCCAAGATCCCTCTTTTGGGCCTCTCAGCTCCCTTCCCCACAGGGGAGCCTGTCCTAAAATCAACCTGTCCTAACCCTAGTCGCCAATTAGACTTAGTCCCTTGTGGGGGGGGAACCAGCCGCTCCCCAGCCACCCTGTCCCCCACGTGATGAGGAGCTTGGAGAGGCAGGGATGAGGGAGAAGGGAAATGGAGGCCGGGGGCTCAGGCAGGGAAGGGGTGGGGAGCCAGCATTCAAGGATCTGGGGCTCCGTGACTCTGGGGACCCCAGGCCAGGCGGGACTGGGGAGGCTGAGGAAGGCTGGCTTAGCCCTTGCTCACGGGCTCAGGTTTCCATGAGGCAGGGTCTGCAGGGAGGAAGAGGAGGAACAGACTAGGCAGGGAAAGTATAAAACAGGCTCTAAAACCAGTTAAAGGCCCGCAGGCTCCACCCTGGCGAGGTGTGTGAAGGACGTGGCTTTGCCTTGTCCCTGGCGTGGATTCCACTCCTGGCTGTGCTATGGCTCCGAGTGGCCGCTGTCACAGACCAGGCCACCTGCTTGCATCAGGGCCACACAGGGTGGGGGAGGGTGGCGCCATCATAAGATGCGGGGTGCCGACCTGTCGTTGGTGACGGTCCTGCGCAGCCGGACCCCTCGGCGGATGGCCACCAGCATGTCTTCAGCCGGGGGGTCGCTGGTGGCAGCAGGGGGCGGGGTGGGCGTCTCCTCGGCCGGGGTGGCTGACAGCGCTGTGGGGAAGGGGAACTGACCTTCGCCCAGGGCGTGGGCACCGGCCACCAGCTCCCCGAGCTTTTCCACCAGGCTGTGCCGGTTGGCGGCCAGCTGCTGCTCGTCGTCCTCGGCGGCCAGCCCAGATCCCACCCCTGGGTAGCCGGCGGCGTCCGGGGACGGGCTGCCCCAGGCCGTGGGCAGGCTGAGGCGCTTGGGGGAGGCCTTGGCGAGGTCCGGCGCCAGGGGTGAGGCCGCCTCATCTGTGTAAAAGACACACTCCTCGCTGCCTGCCCGCGTGGGCCCTGCATAGCCAGGGGAGTCGGGCACCGTGGGGGTCTTCACGGGGACGATCGGCGGCCGGATGGGGATGGGGCCCGCGCTGGACAGGGCGCGGCGCACGGTGGGCTTGGTGGAGGGCGTGCGGCGGATGGTGGCTACGCCAGGGGGCGCGCCCGAGGGCAGCCCGGAGGCGGTGGGCAGCCCGGCGGTGGGCAGCCCGGCGGTGGAGGCTGGGCGCTTGGTCTGGATAAGGCGCCGGTAGTTCTGGGCGATGTTGCTGTTGCGAGGGATGGTGGATGACTTGTCGAACTCGGGGGGGCCCTCGCTGTCCGCATCCCCGTTCACGGAGTAGCAATCGTAGTCTGAGCCTGGGGACGCAGAGTGCAGTGAGTCCAGGGCCCAGAGGCCCCCCACCCAGCTTGAGCCCCATCTGCCCAAAGTGGACCCGGAGAGGAAGCGCCCTGCTTGTGAGGGCCCGCTGTCCATGGTAGGGCGCTGGGGCTCTCGGAAGGATGGGTGAGCACCCCCAGTCCTGGGAGGGCAGCCCGAAGGCCCACCTTGGGAGGGGATGGTGTCCTCGGAGCACGAGGGCGTGGTGGTCTGCGTGCTGTACCCGCTCGAGTACTGCAGGGAGTCCCGGCTGCTCTTCTGGTGCTCCAGGCTCAGGCCGCGGGTCAGCACCATGGCCAGGTCGCTGGCCGCAGGGGACACCTCTTCACCATGCTGCGGGGGGGGGGGGGGGTCACATCGCAGGTGAAATGAAGCCTCACTCCGGGCCTGCGCCCTCTGCCTAGACTCCAGGCAGCCCACGGAGTTGTGGTGGTTGGAGCTGGTGCTGGAGACCACTGACAACTGAGATGGGCACGAAGGCCAGGCCTGGTGGGGCGGCCCAGGGCGCTACCCACTACCACTACCCACTTACCTTGGCTGCGATGGTGGCAGGGGACATGCGGGGCCGCGGGGCCTCCTCCCCACTGGGGCCCAGCGGGCCTCCACTCGCGGAGCCCGGCTCTGTGTCCCGGAGGAGCTCCACTCGGTCCTTCCTCCGCTGTAGGGTGGCGCCCAAGGGCTGCTCATGGGGGCCGGCCTTGGTCCAGTCCTGCAGGGTGTGGCAAGCACGTCAGGGACCCTTGGCCTTGCTGCCATGGCCGTGTGTGTGTGTGTGGGGGGGTCAGTGTGCCCAAGGCACAGACTATCCAGGTCTGTGAGGGGCTTCTGGCTCACAGGCATGGCCAAGGCCACGGGCGTGGGGTTATGGAAGTGGTGACCCCTCTGTCCCGCCAGGCCCCGGGACAGGATGTCCCATGTCATGGGGTCTGGGTGTCTGTCTCATAGTGGCAGATGCTGTGCGCATGCCAGGCACCAGCTGGGTGGGCTCGGGATGGACATCAGGTGAGAGTCGCGGGCTGGGGCAGGCGCACTGACCGAGGTTGGGGAGCTGCACTCGCTCACAGACTGGCAGGTTTCCGAGGCTTCAGAGGACGCGGAGCTGGAGGACTTCTGCCGTGCAGAGGCAAGTAGGCGGGCAGGGCAGTGGGGGGGGGGGGTGGGGAGGAGAGAAAAGCTGTGGTCCTAGTGCCAGCATTGAGTGGGTGCTGTGTTAAGTCACACCACCCTGTGTCTCCTCCTAGGGTCACAGCCCCCAGTGCTGCCTTCAGCAGGTGGCAGCCTAAGCCTACAGCCTCCCCTTGCCTCAGCCCGCAGCCGCACAGTCTGACGGTTCACCACAGGCCCTGCCACCAGTGACCTGCCCGTGGCCAACCAGGGACAGAGAGACACAGCTGAGTGGCACTATCTTCTCAGGAAGGGAATGCCCGGAAGTGGGGGGAGGGAGGTGGAACGTGTCATCCTATGCACGCCAAGCTGAGCACTCCACTCAGCATGAGGGGAGATACCTCAGGAAGCTGAGACCCGAGGATCATGGTTGTAAGTCACCCCAACAAGAGAGTCTGTGAGGCTCTTAATTCCAATTAACCATCAAAAAGCCAGAGATGGCTCAAGTAGTAGAGCACCAGCCTTGGGCAAAAAAAAATGCTCAAGGACAGCACGTAGGTCTTGAGTTCAAGCCTAGGAATGGTGCACGCATGTGTGTGCACACACAAACACACACATACACACACACCGAAAACAACAACAACAACAACAAAACAAATCCAACAACAGAAAAAGATTGGAAAGGAGGCAATGATGACAGTCAGTAAGCTGGGTCCAGAGCCTGGAGTCCCACGCTTAGAAGGCTCACTTGAGATCAGGAGTTTGAAATTAGGCTAGATAATATACTAATATACACCAGGTCTCAAAAAAAAAACCTGTAAGTTACCAGAATTAATACATCATTTTAAGAATGATTATATATACAAGGTCAGAAAAAAACTGTATTTTAATACCAGTACTAACAAATAGGGATGTAATTTATAATAGCACCAACAAATACCCAAATAACTAGGAAAAAAATCAATGAATAGAGGCAAGATATTTACAGAAAAATGACAAAAAATTATTACAAGAACTGAAGCCTAAATAGACAGACATGCAATCTCACTTAAAATCCCCAGTAATTTTTTTGTTTGTGTGTAAAATCTGACAACTTGATCTTAAAATTTATAAGGAAATGCATGGGAGTAAAAACAGGTGATTCTGAAGTCTAACAATGCAGGAGAACTTTCCTTATCACGCTGTGAATTTTCACAGTTACGGTAATTATGATGGTGTGGTCCGGGTATAATAATAGTTAAATTAGCTGGATGACAGAGTATGAAATTCAGACAATGGGGGAGACTGTGGGGAAGGTAATTGGGGACTTCAGTGTGCTTTTTTTTTTTTTTTTTGGAACATTTCTGTAAGTTTAAAATGACTCAAGAATAAAAATTTAAAACAAGCTAGCCTTGGTGATGCGCATCTGAAACCTCAGCATTCAGGAGGCTGGGGCAGGAGGATCTCAAGTTCAGATCAGAAGATCCAGAATGGACAATGGAGGGGAAAAGGAAATGAACAACAGAAAATAAGAGACACAGGGTATAGTGGCTCAAACTATAATCCTAGCTACCTAGGAGGCAGAGACTTAAGAAGACAGCAGTTCAAGGCCAGGTCCAGGCAAAAAGTTCACAAGACTCCATTTCAACCCGTGTCTGGGCCCAGTGGCACAGGCTATCCCTACGATGTGGGATGCAAAATTAGGAGGATCATGGACCAGGCTAGCACAGGCATAACGTGGGACATATCATGAAAATAACATAAGAGGGCTGGTTGCTCTGCACTGGTGGCTCATGCCTGTAATCCTAGCTACTCAGAGCGTGGTTCCAAGCCAGCCTAGGCAAGGAAGCCCATGAGACTGTTATCTCCAATTAACTACCTAAAAAAAAAAAGCTGGAACTAGAGCTGCAGCTCAATCATTAGAGCCCTAGACTTGAGCATAAAAGCTCAGGGACAAGGGACAGAGCCCAGGCCCTGAGTTCAAAGCCCCAGGATTGACATCAAAAAGAAAAAGAGGCTGGTGGAGTAGCTCAAATGGTAATGTTCTTGCCTAGCAAGTGCAGCAAGCAGAGAGAGAGAGAGAGAGAGAGAGAGAGAGAGAGAGAGAGAGAGAGAGAGAGAGAGAGAGAGAGAGAGAGAGGAGGGGGGAAGGGAGCTGGGAAGGTGCTCAGTGGTAGAGTGCTTGCTTTGCATGCATGAGAGAGACCCTTGGTTCGATTCCTCAGCACCACATAAGCAGAAAAGGCTGGAAGTGGGGCTGAGGCTTAAGTGGTAGAGCATTAGTCTACAGCCGAAGAGCTGAGGGACAGCACCCAGGCCCAGAGTTCAGGCAAAAAAAAAGACAGAGAGAGACAGAGAGACAGAGAGAAAAAGAAAGAGAGAAAGAGAGAGAGACAGACAGAGAGACAGAGACTGAGTGCATGCGCACAAGAACGCACACATGGGACATGGAGAAAACACAGGATGGAATGAAAACATAGGACGGGATGATGTATATTTAATTAGAATCCCAGCAGGAGAGAACAGAGAAAATGGAAGTAGGGATAAAGAGATAAAGGCTGTGGCTCTGGGTCTAGCTCAGTGGCAGAGCACTCGCCTAATACACATAAGGTCCCGTGTTCAATCCCTAGCACCATCAAAGAAAAAAAGAAAGAAAAAAGATGCCAGATTGGATAAAGCAAGAAAACCCTGACATATGCTGTTTATGAGAGACTCATCTCAAACATAATGATATGGTGCATTTACAAGTAAAGAGATGGAAATCACTAATACAAATATAGAACACAGTGAGACCAGTCAGTCTCAATGGCTAGAAGGGCCCCGCAGGCGGGCAGCCTGAAGCCAGCGGGAGGCTGCTGCACCCCGCCCCCCTGCTTCTCCCGCAGAGCCCCTGCCGCCCCCTCACCTGGCTGGTGATGTCTGAAGGCATGGGTGAGGGGGGCTTGGAGTAGGTGGCGTCTTGGGAGACGAAGCCGGAGTCGTGGGAGGAGACGCTGGAGAGGCGGGTAGTGGCGGTGGCGGCTGGCTGTGCCAGGCTGCGGTAGCGACAGGTGGAACCGGGTGAGTATGATTGGGCGCCCCCGGGCCATGGGGCTCCGCCACCCTTGGCACTGCTACTGCTGCTGGGGGCACTAAGGGAGTGAAGGGAGGAGGACACAGCAGCCGGACAGGGAGACATGGGGTGTGTGTGGACGGGGGTGGGGGTGGGGTGACAGACGAGGGAGGGGAGAGAGTTGAGGGGCAGAGGAAGGAAAAGATCATGTCAGACGAGGAGGGCCTGAGACCGGGTAGGAGGAGCCGGGCCCTGGGGCGGCGTGGCCTGTGAGCCCCGCCCCCTCGGTGCCTCAGCCTGGCCTGTAGCATAGTTGTCCTTGGGGTAGACAGGGAAACTGAGTCATCAAGTTAGGTCTGGGCGCAGTTCTTGTGTCTAACCTGCCTTCCTGCTTTGCCCTCGCCCTCCCATGGCATTTGGATGTGGAAGCTGTGGTCATGGCCTGTGTGGAGCAGGAGGCGCCCTTCCAGGTGGCCCCGAAACTGACCTCCACCCCATCATGTCCCCCTCCCTTGTCCCATGCCTTCACCCAGGGGTCACTTCCCGAGGTGACCCTCCCTCTCCCTGGGGATACCACCCGAGGCTCTGAGTGCTGCGTTCCCTGAAGGATTCATTGGCTATATATACATATATATGAATACATATATATATTCATTCATTTCAGAAATGAAGCTACTGCCCACACCCCTCTCTTGGGACCACAGACATGCTTTTCCTCTACACTTAGAAATCCTTGAACACCACAGGAGTTATGCGAATTCTCCAAAGTAGCTCCTGGTACAGCTTTGCTGGGTGCTTCTCTAGTCCCTGCTAGGACCTCCACCCATGCTCCCCTGCACTGACCTGCACATGCTGGACTTCCGGGAGCTGGAGCTGCTGGGTGACGAGGGTGGGGTCTGGTAGGACCAGCTGTAGTCTGAGCCCTTCAGGTCTTTGATCACCTGGATAGGGACATGAATGGGGGGAGGGGAGAGGCGGTCACTGATGGTACCCCTGAACCTAGGAGCCTTGTCCCTTTTCTGGGGCTTCTCAGAGCCGGTAGGGTCAGACATCCTCCATTCTCTTCCCAACTGTAAACCATGCCCAGGAACCCCAACCCTCCTCTGGACTTCTTTTTACTGCAAGCTCCTCACTGGCGTGCGGAGAAGACTCTGAGGTCGGCCTGGGGCCAGGGGAACGTGGGAGAAGCCGATGCTGAGGATGTATGATCACTGGCGGGGAAGCCAGATGCCAGGCTGAAGTACCGGTGACGTCATGGGTTCAAATCATTACTGAACCGCTCTGAGTCTCACTTTGTGAACTGGGCCCCTGCGGGGGTCTCAGGGAGAAGACCCTAGGGAGAGTGCCTGGCAGATGCTGGGCATACAGGACGTGCCTGAGGAGAGCAATGCCATGGGAGCTGGCAGTGAGGGCTGTGGGAGCAGGCAGAGGGAGAGGTGGGCAGGAGGGCTGGGGTCTGGAGGGTGGGACCCTGGGTATGGCTGGACAGCAGTCACTGTCAGCTTCGGAAGGGCCAAGCCCCCAGGCGCCCGAGACTTCCACCCACCTGTCTCACTTTGAGATCCTGTCGGGTCCCAGGTCTCCCAGAATCACTTGGGCAGGTGATTCTGGATACCCCACCACGGCTGTCGGAATGTATCTGCTTTCTACTCCTAGGTGCCTCCCCGAGGTGCTGTTCCCTTTCCTCTTCCACAGTCCCCAGCTAAGCAGCTGGCCCCGTGTCCCTGCTGCCCCTAGCCTGCGGCCACAGGCGGGTCGCACCTGCTCGCTGGCGGGAGGCAGCTTGTGCGGTTCTGCAGTCAGCACCACCAGGTCGTCGATGATGCCCTGCAGGTGGGTGATCTCGCCCAGCATGGTCAGCTCACCGTTCTGGGGAAGCAGTAATGGAGAGCGGATGGCCCTGCCGCCCACCTGCTCCTCCGTGGAGAACATTGCGCCTCTCCCTTCTCACCCTTCTCCACTACCAGCACTGCCTGGGGCTGGCAGAGGCTGGGCCGGCACTGCCCAGGTAGCTGGCACGACCCACTGCCCAGGTCCAATCAGCACACGATGTACTAGGACACCTGCTTTCATGCCAGGAGCGTGTGCCCCCTCCCCCCCAAATACCCCCACTGAGAAGTGAGCTTGGCAACCAAGAGGTCCACCCTGCGCCTGTCCCATGCCCTGCGCCTGCCCCACAACCCTGGGGCCCCCCGAGTCACCAAGAAACCCACCACCACAGGTTGGAGGAAGGTGATGAAGGTGCAGAAGCGGCCCCGCTCCTCGATCAGGGCCCGCCGCACGGCCTGCTTCTCTGTCTCCTCCAGCAGCAGGTACATGTCATTGACATCCTGCAGGGCGCTGTCCAGCTGCGGCTGCAGGTCTCCTTTCCCTGCAGGGTTGGGAGGAGAGGCTGCGCTGGGGACACTGGCCTGGTTTGCTGCATCCATGGCTAACGCCTGTGGTGGCGTCCCTGGCTGGGGGTCTGGGTACTAGTGTGGGGGCCAGGGAGAGGGAGGGCACACTGTAAGGCTTGTGGAGGGGAGGGTCCCACCAGAGCAGGCAGAGAGCACAGACAGACAGACACACACACATATGCACGCGCGTGCGTGCGTAAGACACCAAGCTGCAAAGCCAGCCAGGATCTAGGGTGGGCAGGACTGACCAGAGGCCAGCTGCAGGCCCAGGCCTCCTAGGATACCCTCACTGTTCTGGAAATGCCCTTTGTCTCGTGGGGCGCGGGGAGGGGGCTGGAAGCAGGCCAAAATGGGGCAGGGTGTAGGCCAGACCACTGGCAGGTGTGGAGGTGAGGAGGGCCAGGGCTGGGCTGGGGAGCAGGGGAGAGGGGTGTCTCAGCGTGGGCCCCACACAGCCTGGGGGGGGGAGGAGCGATGCACAAAGACAGCAACAGCAATACGGAGAAGCAGCAAGAGAGAGAGAGAGAGAGAGGAGAGAGGATGACAGCGGAGGATGCGACAGGGAAGGCTGTGGCCGGCACGGACAGCGCGGAGCAGCCAGGACCCGGGCTCCCCACCCCACCCCAGCAGCCAGCTCCCCGGGGCTGGCGGGCTGGCTGAGCAGAGGCCCCTGGCACCTCGGCCTGGGGGCTCTGGAGGCCTGGGTGGGACTGTGCCCCAGGCCCCTCCCTTGGTGGCTCCTTCCAGGGTCCCTGGGCTGGGGAAACAGACAGATGCGAGGAGGATGGGCAGGGCGGCTGAGGGATGGACATTTGACTTACCAAGTAGCTCTACAGGAAGGATGTGGGAGGAGAGGAGGAGAGACAGAGAAAGAAAGAATGTGTGAAAGACAGCCGGATGGACAGTGTCTCTCCTGGGGGCGGGGAGGGGTCTGCACCCTGCCAGGGGTGGAGGAGGAGGCTCTGTGTCTCCCAAGAGGGAGGGCCTGGGCAGCCTGGGGCGCAGGGAGCTCCCCCTCTGTCCCACCCGAGGGGCTGGATGGCTGGTTCTGTGCTGGGGCAGGACTCCTCTGGACGGAATGAGGCTCTGAGGCACCCCAGAGGGCGGTGTGGGCGCTATGGAGGGGGGCCCGTGGGCCTGGGCCGCGGTGGGCAGCTCAGGGCTCTACCTTTGCGCGCTTTCTTCTGCAGTTTCAGAGTGTCTGACGACTTCTTCTTGATCTCGTGCCGGGCCCGTTTGTACTCTGTGCAGGGGTGAGGGGAGAGGCTGTAATGGGAGACTCCTGTGGAGAAGGGTGGGCCGCCGCGGCAGGACCCCCGCTCTACCTTTTGCGTGGTCCTTGTCCAGTTGGTTGGCAGACTTCTTCCAGTCCTCGATGCGCTCCTGCAGCGGGTTGATGAGGCTCTCCAGCAGGGCGCTGCGGGCAGGGGCCGGGGGTCAGAGCCCGGGCGGGGAGGATGGGGTGCCCTCCCCCCTGCCTGCCCACTCACTTGGTGAACTGCCGCAGCTTTGTCTCGATGCTGCGGTGGCGCATGCACATGCGGGTGAGCGCAGAGCCGATGTCCCGCGTGGCCCCTGGCGAGGAAGCGCGAGGCGTGGGAAGGAGCCCCACGCGGGCCCCTGCAGTTCCGGCCTCGGGCCACCAGGGGGCGAGCTGGCCACGCAGACGCTGCGACCCGCCCACATTCCCCGCAGTCCCGCGGCCCCCGGGGGTTCGATCTGGCCCTGTATTTCCCAAGCTCCTCCGCGGCGCAGGACCGGCCCTCCCCGGCCCTCCCACCACCCTGCGGCTGCAGGTGCCTAGGAGGCGCCCCTTCCTTCCGCGATCGGGGAGCCCCACCGCCGGCCTCCTCTATTCCCGTGGGGGCAGCCCCCGGTTCCAGGGGTCCCTGCGCTGGAGAGAGTGTGTGCACACGCCCCCGAGCTGTGGTACGGCTGCTGGAAGGAATGGGGGCCCAGAGGGCAGAGGAGCTGCTGAGTCCCCAAGGTTCCAGCCAGTGTGGTTGCGGGGTCAGCTGAGCTTCCGGCAGTAAGAAGGGAATCCGGGGTAACAGCCCTGTCACCCCTCACCCACCCCTGCCCCACATGCTGCGCGCCTTTGGCACCACAGGGCTCACTCCTGCCACAGCCATCCAATTCCGTCCTAAGATCTGGCCCCGGGGTCTGATGTTCTCCCCCCACCCCCAGCCCTTGCGGCCTCCATGCCCAGCCACACCCCTCCCCACCTCGGGTGTTGGTGGCCATGTCGGCCACTTTCTGGAAGGCATCTAGGAAGGCCACAGCAGCCAGCACGGTGGTCCTAGGGAGATGGACAGCAGGGCGGGCAGATGGTCAACAGGTTCAGGGCCCTCCTCTGCTCCCCGCTTCCCAGGGGGAGGAGGGGGGGGGACCCGGGCAGCCTCACCTCAGCTGGGAGTGCAGCTTCGTGGCCTTCGAGTTGAAGTCCTCCCAGATAGGGTAGGAGCTCTGTCAGGGAGAAGGAGAGGAAGGAAACACTGTGTGGAGGGGCCGCCCAGCGCTCTGCCTGCCCCCTCCCCACCCTGCTCCTTCCTGCTGCCCAGATCTGAGATGGCCTTGTGTCCAGAGAGGAGGCTCCTGTGTGGTGAGGGAGGAGGGCACCCATGGCAGCACCAGCCAGGCGGATGGATGGGCCCTGGTAACAGGTGTCTCTGCCTAGCCCTCTCGGCCCCTGATGTCAGGAAGCCCACCCAGCTGTGTGCAGCTGTGGCCATGGGGCCCCTGTGCTCCCTCAGTGGACAGCAGTTCCTGTCTCCTCTGGGCTTCCTGCCGGGGATCTTGGCTGAGCTCAACGAAGGGCACCATGTTCCTCAGGCATGCTACCTAGGAAGGTGGGCACTGACCTGCTGCCACAGTGGAGGCCACTGTGTGGGCTCAGGTCTGAGGTGGGCTTGGAAGCTGCTGCTGGCAGGCTAGCCATCTCTCAGGCCCGAGGCAGTGGCTCCCAGGCCTGGGGAGGCTGTGGCTGCTGCAGGGCCTGGCCAGCCTGCCTAGGACAACCAGGCCCCAGGCTGAATGGGGCCTTGTGTGGCCAACAGAGCCACCTTTCTCCACCCCCCACTCCCCTCCCCTCCAGGGAAACAGTGTGGCCTTTATCCCAGCCTGGCCCAAGGCTCCACATTGGGAGGGGGTTTCCCAGTAGGGAGGTCCAGCTCCTGGTGACCGGAGTTGTCCAGTCTGATTAAGGGGCTTTTCTGGCCAATGCACTTTCCCCATGGCCGCAGGGCCTGATGAAATCTCAGCTTTGGCCAAGGGCCTGGGAGGGGGGGTTATTCTTTGAAGGGTTACCCTGGCCCAGCAGAGCCCCCGTCCTTGGCCCCAGTGGGCCCCTTCCCCTCCATGTGCAGGATGGCACTGAGGGCTGGCCTTTTCCCTAGGGAAGGGGCAAGTCAGAGCACCAGCTCCTAAGGCCTCAGGGGAGCTCTGCTCGGCTGGAAGCTCAGGGTAGATCTAGCCAGTCTCTTCAGGCCAGGAGAGTCACAGGGACAGCAGGAAGGAGGGGGCAGTGTCAGAGAACCTCAGAAATTCTTCCCTCCCAGCCCAGCCCAGCCAGTGTCCAGAGAAAGCAAATATTTATAAAGTGCACCAAGGTTGGAAGAAGCAAGGTTGGAAAGGGGCCTGGGAGATGGCCGCTGGCAGCCCTGAATTGCTGAACACGGCCCTGGCCCACACTCCCATCGCCTAGACTCCATGCTGCCGGGAAACCTAAGACCTTCCTTGGTTCAGGGAAAATATTGGGATGCAGGGGGTCCAAAGCCAGCTGTCCTGGCCCCTATGAGATTTTCTAGTTCTCCCAGCGGCCCCTGGGTGGTCCTGGAGAGTGAGTGCTTTCCCAGGGGCAGGGGCTAGCACAGGGCATGATGAGCCCAGGTCACTCTCAGCAGATGAACCTGGTAGCTCAGTCTTTAAGGGCTTGGGATTCTGTTCCCCATCCCCTTTGGGTCACAAAGCACCCCAGAAACAAAGAGAAGGGAAAAGCCGGAGTGCCGGGGGCCCCAGGGTGAATGTCCCTGCCTTCACCTGGCCTGAGTGCTGAGCTCCTGGTATATCACTCCCGTCTCTGCTGACCAGGTGCCCTGGTGGCTTGGCCTTGCGCCACGGTGTGCTCACCTTGGAGTGTCACAGCCATGCTGGGAGATGCCTCTTATCATCGCTTTCATTTTACTGATGGGGAAATGGAGGCTCACTGCGGTCAAGTGACTTGTCTGAGGCCTCAGGATGGTAGGATCAGGGTGTGACCCAGTGCCTGACAAGTCACTCTCTGTCAGGGTAGAGGGATCCCGTTTGGGGGGGTGCACCCAGGCGGGAGGTGGCAGGGACTGCAGCGATGGGAAGATACTCAGCTCTCCCCAAGCACTGGGGGATGGGCAGGAGAGAAACCAGTGAGGAGACCACAGTTGTGACCCCAGGAAGGACCCCAGGCTTCAGTTCCAGAAAAAGGTCTCTAGAAAACTCTGGGCAAGCATACACCCCTCCGAGCCTTGGTTTCCTCACCTGTAAAATTAGGACTGTACTTGGCGCATCAGGTCAATGTGTGGCCTCCAGGGGGCACTAGCAGGCAGAGTAGCCAGCCAGTAGCCAGAGTTCATTCTAAACCTCTGCTAGGTCATCTCCCCCCAACCCAAGCAGCGCCTGTGTCTGGGCCAGCTCCCCATTGTGGAGGCATTTTCTGAGGCTTCATTGGCTTTGCTGAAGGTGTTGGCTCATCTCTGGGTTCACTGGGCCTATGGCTTGGCTTAGGCCGAGAAGAAGGGCATGCTGGCCCCGGGCTGGTGCCCTCCTCCAGCCATCCAGCCATAGGTGGGGAGCCCATCCCCTCTCCCTTGTTCTGGCCTCTTAGGGTGGGGGCCACTAGGAGAGCACCCTCGGGCTAGGAGTCTTGCTGGGAGCGGCCCGACCAGGTGAGCTCATTCTCCTTGACCCAGCACTGAGCGAGATGGCCAGAAGCTGCTGACCAGCCTCCAGGTGGCCCCCGGCCAGGGTCCCTAAACACATGCATGTGTCATCTGTGGGGACAAATCTATTTGTGGAGTCACCGCACATGCCTCCACATGTCTGGAAATCCTGCCTGCCGCCTAGCCTGCTCCGCTTGCTGTGACCCAGGCCCCAGGTTCTCTCCGTCTCATCCCAAATTCCTTGCAATCGGTGGCGGGAGGACACAGCCCCGCGCTTCCCTGGGCAGAAGTGGCTGCTGCTCCCTGCAGGGTTTGCTGTGCCACTGCCGGTGGGAGGAGGTGTGCGGACTCCCACCCTCAGCCAGCTCAGGAATGGCCGGGGTAGGTGGTCTGGCCTGTCCGGTCCCTAAACTGATCGTGGTGCCAGGCAGGGCACTGTAATGTCCACAGGGCAAATCAAGCCAGCAGCGGGCCAGCAGAAGAGTCCCAGGGGGAGCCCGCCGCGGTGGGGGTACCCACATGCTGATAACTGCCGTCAGGCAAGTGGCTTCCAGACTCTTCCTAGAGGAGCAGGGGCTTGGCAACAGCTTCCAGGGCTGCTCACTGGGAGGGAACCCCAACCTCTTGTCTATGTGCAAGCCTCCACCTCCAAGTACCCACAAGGCATGGCTCTGGTCGCCAGAACCCTGTGGTGTCTCCCTGCCCCCAAGGCCTGGTCTGATTTGGTGATGTGTTTTTGGCAAGGGTGTGTGTGGCTGTGAGGGAGACCTTTGAGACTTCCTGTGGGGAGTAGACCTTTTCCCTGCCTGCAGTCCTGCGCCTTCATCCAAGACCAAAGAAGGGGGACAGGGAAGAGGGGTAGGAATGCTCGTTCCCAGGCCCTGGCCCTGTCACGGCAGGACGCCCTGTTGAAAACCTGGTCTCCTTGGGGGAGAGAACCCCCTACACACACACACACACACCCCTCCCATGAACAATGGGGGCTGAGGTCAGGGGCAGGGTCCAACAGTCTCCTTAATGACCTTGAGCCATTCGTAGGCCTCAGTTTCCCCACGTGGTGGTGGTGGGGAGACTGACCCAGTCTCAGGCACGGATGCTACTCTGATGGGGTGCGTGAGGCTGGACTTACCCAGCCTGACCTTGGGTGATGGGGGGAGGGTTGGCGCTGAGGATCAGGAGTAGGAACGGGGCTCCTCTGGTTTGCTCCACCGTCCCCCCTCTTCTCCCAAGGTGATGATACGGGCTTATCCTTGGGATGGGGGAGAGACGTTAGGGCCCTGGGGTTGTTGGGGGCGGGGCTGGGTCCTGCCCAGAGGCCGAGGCCGGCGGGGAAGGAGTTAAAGGCTCTGCTTTATTATTATGATTATTATTTTTCCATCTTCGGCGGTGACAGCATTGTCTGGGCTCCGCGGCCCATGGGAGGGGGGAGGACACCGGGGAGGGGGACTGTGGTGGAAGGGGGCGGAGGCCGGAGACACCTCGGACCCATCAAAGGGCCCTAAGAGTCGGCCTGAAGCCAAACCCCATTCAGGATTTGGGGGTCAGGGGCGCAGAAGGCCCGCACGTACCCAGGCTCGGGTCAGGGCGACCTGGGCAAGGCATGGACACCCCAACACGCGAGCACCCACACCCCCTCAGGCTGGCAGCCGGACTCCGGGGCGCAGGGCAGAGGCAGGCGGGAGGCGCTGGGACAAGGACACCGACGCCGCGGCGCCCAGCCCCGGCCGCGCGCGGCCGCCCGCCGCCCCGCGGCCCCCGAGGGGACCCTCGCCCGCAGCCGCGCGCCCGCCCCGGCGCCCCGGTTACCTTCATGTCGTTGACGATGGCCTGGAAGAGCCCGCCCAGGGCGCCGCACTCCTTCTCCGCCGTCTCCATGCTGGGGCCGGGCGGGCCGCGGCGGCGGGGCGCGCAGGGGCGCGGGCAGCGGCGCAGGGGAGGGGACCGGGCCGCGGCGGGAGCTGCTCCGAGGCCGCGCCGGGGCCTCCCGCCTCCGGGCCGCGCTCAGCGGCCGGCCGCGCCGTGCTCCGGGGTCGCGGGCCGCCGGCGGGCGGCGCGGGCCATGTCGCGGCGGGGCTGGCGGCGGCGCGGGGGGCGCGGCGCGGCGCGGGCGGCTGGCGGCGCAGCCTGGGCGCGGGGACTGGAGCGGCGGCGGTAATCCGAGCCGCGGAGCTGGGCGTCACGTGGGCGCGGCGGAGGGAGGACCGCGGGGAGGGCGCGGGAGGGGGCTGTGGGAACGACCGGGCGGGCGCAGGCCCATTCACGGCCAGGAACCAGGGCTTTGAAATCCGAGCCCGGGCGCTGCCAGACTGGTCGGGCGAGCGGGGCCGGCGGGCGCGGGCGCCACCGCGGGTCGGGGTGGCGCTGGGGCGGGGCCCACCCAGCCCCCCGCGGGACTGAATTGGGGGGGGCCCAGCCCCCCTCACTCCTCCTCGCCCTGGTCTGGGGCGGGGAGCTGTCCGAGCTTTCAAAGATGCGGCCTTTGGCGCATCGGCCGGACCGAGGGCCAGCCCGGAGCGGGCGCGCGGGCTGCGGTGGGGAGCGTGCCCGCCCCGGGGCGGCTCACCGGGGCGCAGGCCCTCCACACGTTCGGACTCTCCTCCCTAAGATCTCTGGCTGCCTTTGCAAGTGGTTCTGAAGTCGCCCCGTGAGGTGCCCGAGGCCGGACTTCCCTGGGGGTTGGGGTGGGTCGTGGCAGTCTCCTGAGCCCGGGGCAACCTCCGGAGTCACGAGTGGGGGTCCAGGTCGGGCCTGCGGGGCGTCCTGATGCCTGCGCCCGCGGGCGGCGGCCGGAGCCCGCGGGTGGGGGCACTCTCCCCGGGCAGCGCGGGCTCCCGCCCGGGACACAGTGGCACGGCTCCTCCCCACGCCCGGGCAGCCGGGCCGCTCGCGAACTCACCAGGCAGCCAAGGCGAGGGGTGCCAAAGCACGGACAGGCGACCCTGGCATACACAGGTGCAGCCAAACCAGTGATTGGGGGACCCCCCCCCCCCCACCGGACTGGCCCTCCTTCCTGGCCATGGCTGCAGTGGTCCAACCCCTTCCGTGCTGAAAGGAGGCGCGCTGCCATCTGCTAACGGGGACTTGTCCCCTACTCCGGGGAGGAGGGCAGGCCCGGGGAGGCGCCCACCCTATGGGTGGAGAGGCTCTTACAGCAGGCCACACTTCCTAAGCTCAGGTCTTCGGGACAGGTGAGGCCGGGGTGGCTGCGGCCCAGGGCAGCGCACGAGCGCCAGGGAGGAAAGCAGCAGGCAGGTGGGTTAAGGTTTGTCATTTCTTTATTGAGGGGGGCGTCATTCAGTAGAGATTTTTGTGCTGGTCCCAGTGTGCACGCGGGCATATACACACGCAGATGCACACACATGCGCACACGCGCGCACACACACACATACACACATGTATACATACACCAGGCCAGAGCTCTGGGGGCTGAGGTGATGCTCTTCTCACAGGGGAGAATTAGAAAGAGACTGGTTCCAGAAGAGGGTCGGCTTCTGAGGCTGTGGTGCCTCCCCGGTGGGGAGCCAGCTGTCTGAGCCAGGGCGCAGCGGACCGTGCTGGGGGGGCCCAGGGCTGGGCTGAGAGGTGCTGGGTGGACAGAGCGGCCTCCGTCCCCCTCCCTGCTCTGGTGGTCAGACCAGCACTGCCCCTGAGAGGCAGATCCTCGGGGAGGTGACCTGAAGACCCTGAGTGCTTCGGGGGCCTTTCTCCACGCCAGGCGTGTCAGAGGACCACCTTGCGGTCCAGGTGGTCCCCGCGCCCGCTGCGCTGGTGCCTCACTTCTAGGTGCTGGTTCTGGACCTTCTCAAAGTGCCGCAGCAGCTCTGCGTAGTCGATGCTGGCAGAGTCACCTTTCTGGGACTTGGGGGCAGCCTTCAGACTGTCTCTGCAAGAGGGGCAGAGGAGGATGTGAGTGTTGGGGGCCGCGGGGGCTGCTGGGAGTGTCTGGCCACCCCTCCCCAATAACCCGCCAAATGACCAGCCCCTAGGGGCTGAGGGGGAGGGGAGCCCTGGGCACCCACTCTCCTGCAGTTGGTGGGAAAGACCAGCCTGCAGCTTGGCGGTTACTCAGCCTGTGGGCTGGCAATGGCGCCCAGAGCAGGCATTGCATGGGGAAGCATTTCCTGTTTACCAGTGGCTCCCTTTGGGGTGAAAGCCAGAGCCAGCAGCCAGCCAGGAAGCCAGCTGGGGCCTGGAACAGGGTCTGAGGAGAAAGAGGAGGAGACAGCTTGGCCCTTTCTCCAACTGAGATTACGGAAACCTCGAAGGGGCCCTCAATTTGGCAGGGATTTGTTTTTGGGGTTTTGGGATGACCTGAGACCTGCAGTCACTTCCCGGGGGTGGGGTGGGGAGGGGAGAGCTGGTCTCACCCGGACATGCTGCTGATAGTTCCTATCCTCCGGCTGCCGCCACCCTCCATGCTGTGCAGCAGCAGGGGCTGTGCACTGCACCATGGCGTGTGGCGCTACCTGTACTGGTGCAATGTAGTAGGCACCTGTTACCCTACTTCAAGCCCAGGGCTGAGCTTGCCCTTGGGGCCTGGAGTCTCTTGGGCTCCTGCCCCACTTCTACCCACTCGTCCAGCACAGCCTCCTGCAGCCTTTCGCTCCTCTCACGCTGGTCTTCCTGGCTTGGAGGAGAGCTGCGTGAGCTGGTGAACATTTGCTTCCAGCCCCTGTGGACTGGAAGTCCCTGGCAACGGGTCTCATGAACCGTGGGCCGCTCAGCTAAGTGGAGAAGCCTTGGGTCTTTTGAGTTCAATGACGAGACCTCAATGTTGAACGATACAAGCAACAGCGAAGCGCAGGAGCGAGGCAGGCCGGACCCAACCTGAACACGACTGCATCCTACTCTCCAGCAGGTGACTCAGTTTCCTCATCTGCCAAGAGGGATTGCCACAGGCAGCACACCCAGGGGACCAGGTATTTTTCTAGATGGGATGTCTAATAGCTTTAGCCTTGTGTCCAGGCCCAGCCAGTGTGGTCATAGTTCTTCTACGAGGTGAAGCATGCCAGGACCAGCACTTAGTCCTGGCCCTCCCCTCCTGTCACGGACATGCTTGGCCAGACATGGGCCTCTGCTGGCCAGGGGCTGACAGGCATCTCAGGCTCACCAGGCTTCAGGTCAGGACAGGGGGACGGCCCTCCACACACAGCTAAGATGCCATGTGGGCCGGCCTGGCCTGGAGGCAGCCTCCTCACCCTCCAGCCCCTCACCACAGGGGGTTCTAGCCAGTGGTGTGGGGTGCACTCTAGCCGGCTGGGCCCGAGAGGCATGGCAGGCTAGGTTCTTGCTGCTGCTTTTGACTCCCTTGGAACAAGGAGAGGGTTCTCTCTGGTACAATGACCTTGTGGCCAAGGTGTCACTGCCCCAAGAGAGTGTGGGAGATGAGGGGACACAGATGGAAACCTGAGCTTGGAGCACTAACTCTAGGGCTTGGCTAGCTGCTACCTAGGCCACCCTGGCTGGGACAAGAGAGGGCATGAAGATGAAAGGAGTCATCTGAGTTTGGGTGCCCACAGGTCCTCCCACTGTGCTGGCCAACATGAGGGCTGAAGTCTAGGGCTGGAGTTTTGTGGACATGCTAGTAAGACATGGTGATGGCGTGGGGGTGGGGGGGATGTACAAAGAGAAGGGGGTGTGTAGCAAGACATCCTGCCCATGTGGGCAGACCCCTCCTGGCCTAGGTCTATGTTCCCACGGAGCTGATCTGAGCCTCGAAGCCATGATTCCTCTCCCTGGCCTTGTCTGTTTCCAGTAACCCTCAGGCACTGGGTGACAGGAATACTGGGTCAGTAGGGCAGAATTATGATTCCAGAGCCCGAGCTGGGTCTTCTTCTGCCACCCCTCACACCCACCTGCCACCAGCTTTCTGTTCACAAGGTCCCTCTTGCCTCAGCAAGGAGACAGTCCCTGGGGAGCGGCCACAATGCCATGAGCACACCCAGGGAAGGGCAGGCAAGGAACGCAGAAACTTCTCCAGCTGTTCGCCGCTTCCAGGCCTGTCTACCAGCTGCCCTGGCTGAGATGCTCCTCAGTCCCCGTCCCTAGGCTCCCACCCCGCAACCTGACCCTGCCCCAGCTGTCTGAGGCCCCTTCCTCACCCACTGCTCTGGTGTGTCTAAGTGCGCTTCCCAGGCCCTGGCAAAGAAGGGCTAGCAACGGGAGGCCTGGAAGACCGAGAAGAGCCCTCCACATCTATTTAGTCCAAATGAAGAAACCAGGAGTCCAGAGAAGGCATAGAGTTTGTCTGAGGCCACCCAACAAACCTCTGGCAGAGATCCTAAACCAAACCTGGAAGCCACCAAATGCCCCAGTTCAAGTCTTCCTTGACTCTGTGGCGAGCCTGAAGAAATCCTCTCTCCCCTTCCAATGGGCCCTCACGTGGCTTGGGTAGACCAGCGAAGGGTCTTGTTACCCCCAGCCTTCCCTCCCATCCCAAGACCACAGAGCACTGGGCACTCGAGGGCTCTGTCTGAGCAGAGCTCAGCTCGCAGCCCGGCCCCGATGCCTCCCTCAGGAGGGCAGGCTGGTTGCTACTGGAAGCCATCCTCTTTTTCCTCTTCCCCCAGCACCTGCCCTGCTCAGTGCCTACCAGGACGGCCAATGAGCCCCACAGGAGCCAATAATGCAGAGGCCAGGCTCAGGAGGTGGATTATGGCCTCAGGGTCTTTCTGGAATCTCAGGAGTGGCAAGCATTCCGATGGGAATCTAAATACAGGCCCCACCCCAGGCTGACCTCCTAGCTCCCCGGGGACACCCACTAAGTACATAGTGCTGTCTCCTGGGGAACCATTGGGTGGCACCCAGAGCAGCTGAGATGGTAGCCAGCATAAGGCCTGTTCCTACCACCCAGAGTGCTGCTGTCTAGGAAAAAGGGCAAGAAAGGCAGGGAGCTGGGCCCCGTGTGGCCTGGGACAGGCTATCAAGTGTCTCACACCCAGCTCAGGAGAGGCTGGGCTGAATGGAGGGAGGTTGGGAGCCTGAGCCCAGTGGTCTGGGGTAGCCAGGAATGGCAACAGGCCCAACCTGAGGGTGTTCGAGTCTACCCTGTGGGCAGAGGCCTGAGGCCTTTGCTGGAGCAAGGCGCCAGGCCTGCTGAGCAGCTCCAACAGCCGAGGAGGGAATTCTAGACACAGGGCATCTGATGCAAGCTGGGTGCACTCCATTCAGTGTAAATCTTCTCAGTGGCTCTGCTTGTTTCCATGGCAACCTGACAAGTGAAATTTTCCATCTCGGATGCCAAATGCCTGTGGATGAGGCAAGGCCTCCAAGGGTTACCAAATATAGACACAGCCCAACAGGCCATGGGGCCAGGCCAGCAGTGGGTTCAGGGTGGGTGCTTGGACCCCCCCTCCCCCGCCCAGAGGAGGTCAGGATCCCAGCGGCAGAGCTGAGCGTATACCCCTGCCTCCAGCTCCATGGAGGATGGTGGGGGGAAGGCCTGGGTGATGCGTGGCTTCCACATTTGAGCCTCTCATACGGAGGTGCTGGCGAGGCTATGTGAGGCCTGGACTCTGGCCTGACTGCCACTTGGGCCACTATCTCCCTCCATCTCCTCAGGGTGCCTTTCTAAGATCTTAGCGTGAACCCTGACCTCATTGAACAGGTACAGGAGGGCAATGCTTAGGGCCACAGTGACAGATGAGTGTGGCGCCCAGGCCGGTGGTGGTGGGGGGGCTCCTTTGGAGCCAGCACTCACTCGGTCTGCAGCAGCTCAGGGTTAGGCACACACTGGAGCCGGTGGGATAGCAGCTGGAAGGCGCTGCTCTGGGGCAGCAGCATGAGCAGGCCGTACAGCGCCTTGATCAGGTATGGGTTGTTCTTCACATCCAGCAGCTGCAGGCGCAGATCTGCAGAAAGGCAGAGGGAGGGGTCAGAGTCCTGGCACTGCTCTGGAGCATACCCAGCCCAATGCCTGGCCCCAGCGCACATTCAGGCCAAGAACTCGGCCTGAGCGGGGCCCGGACAGGTGGCTGAGGCTGAGCCGGTCAGGCGCACTTCCATGGCCAGCCAGGCCTGTCTACTCCTCCAGGTCTCAGCTGTTCCCATGATGTCATCTCTCTTCCTGTCTGCCCACCCCATCTTTCCAGCAGTCTCCTCAGCCTAAGGACCCTCACACCTGCCGCCAGGCGTGGCCCACCTTCCCTATGTGCGGCGGCCCCCCTGAAGTAGGTGGGTTGGGGGCCTGGAGAGTAACAGATTCCCTAGTTGGCTCCACACGTGCCAGCACGAGTGCTATAAATAGGCTGAGCTGGAGAGAAAGACAGTGGATTAGGGCAGCACTGAGGGAAGGGAGGAGGGCACATGCTTTTGTGTGTAGTGACGCATGCAGCAAAGCCTGGAGGCCCGGGCCCTCCGCTCCCCTCTTTCTCCCACAGCAGGAGATGCAGCCTTGGTCTCCAGCCATCACCAGTCCAACCTGGGGTACCAACCAGATCGGCTGGTGGCCATACCTGGGGGTAGAACCAGCTGTCCTAAGGCTGAAGTGGGCTAGAAAGTGGCTCATTTCTCACCTAAGCCTTGGCAGGAAGACCAGAAGCTCCTCCTCCCACTGACGGGCATCTTTGGGGATGACAACCCAAACCTCATGGAGAGCAAGGGCGCTGGGGTTGCTGGGAGTCTGGACATCCGGGCCTTGGGGCCAGGGTGAGGGGAAGCCAGGAAGCAGGAATCACAAATGGAGACTGGTCCAGCTGTCCCCAGGCCCAGCCACCTACAGCACAGTCAACTGTGTAACTGGTATAGACCCCCTGTTTCTTAGCACATAACCCCCAAGATGGTCGGATCTTGGGATCTCGGAAGTGACTGCTTTTGCGTGTGAACGCACCGCTGCTGGCTGACACCCCCTCCCCAAGTTCCAGATGGGCTGATCACAGTAAGGGAAAGTCCCAGAAAGGGTAAGAGACTAAATGTTGAGCTGATCACCAAGTCATGTCTGACTACAAACCCCCAAAGGGCGGCTCCGAGGGCTTGCTAGAGGGAGTGCCCTTCTTGCGCACCTGGCTCCATAGGCCTTTTGTAATAGCCTTTGTAAGAAAGGGGTAACCGTGTTCTCCCCTCAGTTCTTATGAGCCGCTCCAGCAAACAAATCCTACCTAAGGGGAGCTGTGGGAGCCCTGATTTTCAGGACCAGGGACCAGTGGTACGGAGCCACTGGGGGACTAGCCTGTGAGATCTGACGGGTTTTCCAGGTAGCAATGAACTGATTACAGGGCGCCTAGCCCATGGGAGGCCTGCTGATGGGAAGAGATCCTTACACCCGTGAGGTGACAGGAGAGTTCGGTGGTGACTTTAAGGGACATGCTGGGGCCATCCCCGTGGCTCTTAAGCAGCATGGACCTGTCACCAGTCTCTTGGGGAAGCTAGGCCGGACCTGCCTGGAGTCCGAGTCAGCCTCCAGGCAACATATGTGGATGGGTGCTGGGGTGGGTGGTGAGTGCATGTGCTGCTGTTGGTACCTTTTCCAGCCCATGCCCGAGAAGCTACCCGTGGCCTTCCCTGGGTCAGCCTGGACCTCACCTCAGGTGAACCCCGGGGAAGTCAGTGCACAGTATATATATATATACAGTGCCTCGGTATGCTTGGGAAGGCTGGGAACAGGGTCTTGTCCCCAAAACCCGAGTCACGGTGGCACCTGCTGCTTGGAGCGGCTGACCCTTGTAATGGGAGGGAGTTGGGGGGTGCTGAGCCCCTGAAGTTGGTTCTGGGCTCCAGGGCTCAGGCTGGGGAGGCTGGAGCTGCTGCCTGGGAGCTGGAGGCCTGGGCAGCCAGCTTGGTAAGGTCACCAGCTTGCTGTTCCCCCAGCAACTGCCACTTCTGCACATTGTTATGCATCAGCAGCCTCAGCCCACTGACTCCAGCACACATCATTTCTTCTTTCAGAGAGGGCCGGGCTCCTGGGTGAGCAGGAGTACCTGCAGGGGCACTCACAACCACAGGATTAGGGCAGAGGGTGACATGTTAGGAAGTGGTGACTGGGGATACTTCTGGAACAGGGCATGTGTGTAATCTGTAATCCCAGCACTCAGGAGGCTGAGGCAGGAGGATCTGACTTTGAGACTAGTTTGGGTTACATAGCAAGACTGTCTCAAAAACCAATCAACAAATATGCCCTATAAAACCCTTCAGGTAGATTGTGTGCCAGCACTGGCTCATGTCTACAAGATCCCTAAGGACAGACAGGACCAAGTTCGGATGCCAGTGTTCCAGTTAGACTTTCCGCCCTGTCACCCGCGCCCCCCACCCCTCCATCTTACATTCTTGACATTCTAGAAGCATCCCTGAAGCGACTGTCTTCCCTCCCTTCCCAGCTTCAGCCAAAAGCAGTCTTTGGGCTGGCCCTGTCCCAGTGTCAGCCGTAGCCAGCCTGTGGCTGAGTTACAAAGGACGATCCGGAGGTGGGGGTTCTTACATGTGAAGATGGGGCACTCGATCAGCTGTACCAGTTTGTCCACCTCCGTGAGGAAGTCCACGGTGACCTCCAGGTCCCCACTGCGTGGGCAGTCAAGGAAGGTTTCGGGGGTAGAGTCTGTGTCTGGGAGGGGGTGGCTGGAGCCCTGGCTCGGCGCTTCGCGCATCTCTCCTCTGCAGCCCTCGCTTCCTGGGCCGAGCCTGCCTCTTGCTAAGCAGGATTTGGCACACAAAGGACAGATGTCTGTTTTCTTTCCCTTTCTGTCCCTCTGAATGGAGAGCAGCACAGCCGCGCCTCCTGAGCGGGGCTGGTTCCGCTCTGGCAGCTCTCTTCTGTACCCCCTGGCCGGGAAAGGCTCTTATCTCAGCCCTGCAGCCTGGCAGGGGAGGGCGGGGCAGGAAAGGCCCCTGCCCCTGCCTGAGAGGTCAGCTCCCTGAAGGCCACCCGAGTGCAAGGAGCTGGGCAGGAACCTCCCAGCTCTGGGTCCCAACCAAGAGGGGCAAGGTGAGGGTGTGGAAGGTGGGCAGACTCCCTGAGTCAGGGAGGGTGGGCCACACCTGAGCCTCAACGTGGCCCCCTACAGGCGCCTTTCCTTACCCTTGGCCCCTGGTCCATTAGTGGGGGGAGTCTAGTTTTGTCTCCTACATAACGCTCGATTCCAAGGTCGCATGGCAGGTGCACAGAAGTTATTTTACTTCTCAGTGTTTAAAAAAACCTGGCTGTGGATGCCTGTTGGTGAGGCAGGTGCTGTGGCACGTGTGGGCTCTTCCCCACGCCTCTTCCTGAGACCTCCACGCTGCCTGCTTCTTCTCCTGTGTCTTCTGCAGAGCTGGCTCTGGTTCTGCGGCCTCTGGCGGCCTGACAGCTGAGCTCACCCGTGGGCCTCACCTATGCATGCCTGCCGCTTCCCAGCATGTTCTTTTTTTCTTTTGTTGGTCGTGGGGCTAGAACTCTGGGCCTGGGCACCATCCCCGAGCTCTTTAGCTCAAGGCTAGCATTCTACCACATGAGCCACGGTACCACTTCTGGTTTTCTGGTGGTTAATTGGAGGTAAGAGTCTCAAGGACTTCCCTGCCTGGGCTGGCTTTGAACTGTGATCCTCAGATCTCAGCCTCCTGAATAGGATTACAGGTGTGAGCCACTGGCGCCTGGCCCAACACATTCTGGTGCCAGGTCCTCTCCACTGCTCAACTCTGGGCACGGCATAGAGTGCTAAAAGTGCACTTCTGTGCAGGGGCTGCAGTGTGCTCCTGCATCGCTCCTCCGGGGCTGGAGCAGGGGGCTCCCCTCAGCCCCACCCCCACTGCTGCCATTTCTCCAGGCCTACCCACTGCCCCCTACTAAGAGGCTCGAGGAGGGCCCTGCCTGCGGCCAGCAGCTCTCTCCCGAACACACCCCTCGCCGTGCTCTGGCAGTGGCACGGAGGCTTCTGTGTGCCCGCAGCTGAGCGGGGGTGGAGGGGGCACGGGGAAGCCGTGAGAGAAGGATACAACTTCTGAATGAGGTCATAGGCGTGCCGGTAGTTCTGGGTGAGGAAGCAGAGGGACACCGTGGTGACGGGGTTGTGGCACCAGGAGCGGTACAGGCAGCAGAACAGGTTCTGGCTCTCCTGGGAGAGGTACAGCATTAGGCGGCCCTGCTCTGCTCTCCTCCCTACCAGACCCACAGGGCACCCGTGGCGCGAAGGCCTTGGAGGGGCAGTGAAATGGGCCTTTGGGCGCATCCGGGGTGCCAGCTCAGCACCCGGCTGTATTTGGCAGTCCAGCTGGGAACGAGCTGTCACAAAGGAAACGCTGACAGCTCCTTCCCAGACCCTGTCATTACCTCCGAGCCCCACAGAGCCACGTGGTGATGGTGGCGGCGGTGGCAAGGGCCTGGTTGGGAGCGAGTCTACCCTTTGTAAGCTGGCATTTCTGCCCGCCCAGCAAAAGGACAGGAATTGTCCCCCACAGAACACCAGGGTCCTGAAGCCTGGGGTAGGGGGGAGAAGGGGGTACAGGCAGGAGGGTACTTCCTGAGGACCCAGCTCTTCTCTCCATCCTAAGCACCGTCCCCCCAGCCCCCCAGGAGCCACCTCGTGTACTTAGTGTACTTGGAAATACTTGGGAAGCCCCTGCCCCCAAGGAAAATTCTTAAGGCCTCTACAAATGTCTGGAAGGAACCACAGGAGGAAGAAGGCAGGGCTGTGGCCTGGATCGTTCTGAACTACTTTGCCCTAGATGCCCTTAAGACATAGGTTTAGATGGCTTGAGACTCTTAGGGAAGGGGCGGGAGCGGGGGTTGGGGGTGGGTGGGTGTCCTAGGCCCAGATCAGGGAGTAACCCCAGGATGGAACTAGGCCTTTGGCTTGGAGACACAGGACTTTTGACCTTCATCTCTTCCGCATCCTGCAGTGTCTCCTTGCTCTGCTCTCTCTGACCAGCCCTTGGGCAAAGCATGGGACAGGAAGCAATGTGACACCCTGGCTTACAACAGGCATTTTATCAGACAGATGTGTCCAGCTGTGGGAGAGACAGGCCAGGACAAGAAGGGAGAGGAGAATAATTAACCTCTGGCTCCCTGGTAGGATTACAATACTGATCTTGAAATGGGGGGGGGGGGCTCTGGAGCCAGCAGAGCCTGTTTTCTGGGAGCAGTGTGGGTGGGGCAGGAGTCAATGACAGGAGAAGGATGGATTACCGGTGGGTCGGGGGTCTGGGGACTTTGCATCAAGCATGGAGCCTTTTGAGGGCAGCTATCGATCACTCACCCCAACATGTAGCCATCCACCCAGAACCTCCATATTTTATACAGCCAGAGAAGGTCCCTATTTCCTTCTTGTCTCCTCCATGATTCTCCTGGGGCAGCCAAGGGGTGGCAGAGTGTGTGTGTGTGCATGCAAGCCTGACCCAGGGTTGGAGCCCCTGGGCACAGAGTACCAGAGTCTTCAGGTCCTTGAGCTGGTTCCTCAGTTGGAAGAGCTCGGCAGAGGTGAGCAGGATGGTGTTGAGGGTGTGCACCATGGTGGAGGCAAACTTGAGGTCCTCCTCCTGGAGCAGGATGTCGGCCATCGAGTGGAAGATGTTCTCTGCGTTTAGTAGAAGACAGAGCTGCCTGCAAAACAGTCGGAGGGGAATGAGGTTCTGGCGGCCTGGACACGGCTGGGCACGGGTTTGGGTTTGGGAAGCCTCCTCCTGATGCTCCAGGAGCCTGGGAGGACCCCTTCTTTCTTGGGCTTGTTTGGCACTCAGACCCTGAGGCACAGGAGGACCTCAAAGATGCTTGCAGGAGGCCTAACCCATGCTGCCCACCCAGCCCTGCCATCTTCTGAGCTCTTACATATACACTGGGGTCCCACCTGTCAAGGAACTGCTGCTGCTTCTGGATATTCCCTCTCGACAAACCTCACCTTCATCTGACATGTTCTCCACATACAAGTCATACATTAATATTTCCCCTCAAGAAAGCACCCCCCACCCACCGCAATCAGGGGCTATGCTGCTCACATCCTTGTCTTCTGCTTAGAGTGAAACCTGCAGGTGGCAGGAACATGAAAGGCCAATCATTGGGCTGAAGGGACCCTGGGATGGCCCTGAGCTTTGTCTTCCTGCTGTAGACGAGGAAACGGGTTTGGAGATGGGAAGAAGCTGGATCAAGATGTGGGACCGGGTGAACCAGCACCTGGCCCCACTGGCCCCCCATGTCCCTCCTCCAGTAGAAGTCCCGGGAGTAGGGGCTAAACTTAGCACACGCGTTTTCCTGTTGTAAAAATGAAGCCAGGGAGTCTGGGGAAGGAAGAAAAGTAGCTTTTCCAGGATTTCCAAAGCAGGGTGACGTCAGCCTGCTGACCAGGCCACCATGCTTTCAGAGGCCCAGTCTAGATGGGAAGAGCCCCCCAAGCCACCTGGGCAATGATGACCTGGCTGGCATGGGGCTGGAGTGGGCAACCTGGTGGAGGGGGGTGGTGGCTCATGGCGCTCTGCCCTCACAACCTCCAATGTGCAGCCGATACCGTCTCCTGACTCCTAGTCCCTGACCCAGGGGCCTGGGCCTCGAGGTCTCAGGCACTAAGCAACAGGAGCCACACTTGGAGGCTATAGGCCTGATAGAGGTCTAGTTTCTTCTAGGCTCTGACAGCATACTGATCACAGTTCGCATGATCAGTCGTCCATTTCCTGCTTCCCTCTGAATTCCAGCCATGGCTTTGTGACCAGGCTGGAGAAGATTCCACCCCACCCCACTGCCTGCTCTGGAAAAATCCCAGAGCATTTGGTAATGGAGAGGCCAAACCACGAAGGCAAAACAGTGGGCAGGCTGTCTCCAGCCTTGCCCCACGTGGAAGTAGCAGGCTTGAGCAAGAGAAATCCCAATGAGACTTCAGCTCAGTGGGAGATGGGTAGTATGGACCTGGGAAGGAGGTGGGCACACCATCAACTCTGCTACACACATTCATCTGGGTGGGCAAAGGCCTTGGAGTCTGCTGCCCCATCCCCAGCTGTGCGGTACCAGTGTCTCTGTATAGCAATCTCACCGTGGCTTTATTGGGGGCATGTCTGTAAAAGGGGGGGAACTAGTGGCAGGCGACTGGGAAGACGGCGCGCATCTCCTGTGAGGCACCCAGTATTCAGCATGTGGCACGTGGGCATGAGTCCCCCATAGTGGGAACAACGGCCAGTCCCCACGTGGGGCATATTGCCTCCACACACAGTTGAGAGGCAGTGACCCTTCTGCAGAACCCAGACAGGGTTTCCTGTCCCCTCCCACCCCTCTCCAAGGCCTATCTCCAAGGCCATAAGACAGAAATGTTCCAGAAGGGCAGGCTGGAGAGGGCGGGCAGCGCTCTGACAAATGGTCACAAGTGCCCGTCGCCTGCAGCTGCTGCCGTCTCCATGACGGAGGCCAACAGCTGAGTGGCTGCCAGGCAGCGCTCTCCAGGGACCCAAGGCCAGCCGGAGGGTGGGGCCTCTCCGGGGAGGATGGGCTGGGGAGGGTGAGGAGGGAGCAGTAGAGGTGAGGCGAGACAGTGCCGTGTTCTCCAGGTGTCCCAACCTGGGGAATGCAGACCGTACTACAGTTCAGGGATGGTGGGATTTTCTGGAAACAGGCTTCTCTTGCCACTGTTGGACAGTACCTTCTCTTGTTTTTTTTTTTTCCTTCCACCTTGCTGACTGCGCCTGCACCGCTGTGGTCGGGGGTCCCTCTATTCTTCTCTGGCGTGTCTCTCTGGGTCTTTGGGGTCCCGTGGGTATATCCACAGCTGCCTGGAGTCAGTGGTCTCGCAAGTGTCTCTCCTGTCCAGAGCTCCAAGCTCTTGGTGGGACAGTGCTTGCAGTAAATGTCTCTGCTGGCTGCCCGTCAGGCACTTCAAGCCTTGCAAGGCTACAACCTAACTTCAAGTCCCTGTAGAGCTGCCTTCCACTGTAGTGAATGGCATCAGTGGTCATCCAGCTGTTCAAGTCCATACCAAAGAATCCTTATCGCCAGGCCCTCCATCCAGCCGGGCAGCAGACCCAAGGCTTTGCCTTCTGCCAGTTTCCTGCCTCAGTCTCCTTGTCCTGCTCAGCTACTACTGTCAGGGGCAAGAGCCAGTCATCTCTTGCTGGGTCCGTCCCGAGACCTCTTCATGCTTCTAAATGAGCGTGGGGTCTGTACTGGGTCCTTACCAGAGGCTTCTCACTGGACCATCTACAAGACCTCATGTCTTCTGGTGGCTTCCTCTCCAGCTTCAGCTCCTACATCTTTTGCTCAGAATAACTTCCCAGGCTTTCCTTCTGTTTCAGACGTACATGCATGCCGTGCCTTGAGGCCTTGCTGTATTCCAGCAAAGCTCTGGCCATGGAGGTCTCAGCTCTGCCTGGGTCCTACTGAGGCCTTGGTTCGACACATCTATTCCTGCTTTTAAGTGTAGTCCTGCTTTTCTCAGAGCATCTGCTCCTGTCTTGTGGGGCACTTGTCTGCTCCATTCCCATCTATCCCTGCTAAGGCAGGGCCTTGTCTGCAACCCACACGAGGGCCTGGTATGTAGCAGGCAGCCTCCTTCCCTCCCCTCTTCTTCCTTCCCTTCTCTCTTGGCAATACTGTGGCTTGCACTCAGGGTTTTGTACTTGCTAGGGAGATGCTCTACCACTTGAGCCATGCCTCTAGCCCTTTTCACTTTAGTTACTTTTCTGACAGGGGGTTTGAGCCTTGTGCACAGGGCCAGTGTGACTGTGATCTACCTGGCTTCCAGGTGCCTCTGGGATGGCAGACATATACCACCACATGGCCTGAGTTACACTTTTACCCTCACCTTCTAGGCCAGGGCTGCCCTGCCTCCTCAGTCCTCTCTGTCTCTTCCCTCTCTTGCTGAAGAAGATTTGGGGGGGCCAACTCATGCCAGGATGACTCTGGAGTACATGCTTCCATGGCAGCCTGAAGGACTGGCACCAATCTATCAGCTTTTCGTTACTGTGACAAAATGCCCGCGGCCATGAACTTCTGAAGACAAAGGGTTTCTTTAGTTCATAGTTCTGGAGGTTCCAGCCCAAGACTGGTGGTTCACATCATGCTGGTGTGTCAACCATGACACCACCTTGCCAGGCGTCTCTCTACTGAAAAGACCATGGAGGGCAGAGGAAGCAGGGAGCAGGTACTCAGAGTGCAGAAGTTGGGAACACCCAGCCTGGCCTCAGAACTCCCCTTTCCCCCCAGGCTCTGGACATTTGCTGCTAACCCTGCTAAGAGACTACAGCAGAGGCTAGGGGTGATGCTCCTGGGCCTGAGGCGGCCAGGTTCCACCCAGCACGGATCCCGCCCTGCAGCAAGGGAAAGGGCAGAGTGGGAGGCACAGCTTCTTCCCCACAAGGTCACCCTAGGCTTGAGGAGAAAGACGACGACGACTCCCAGGTGACTGGGCTGAGCTGCTTCTATGGCATCTTGCTGCGGCAGGGTATATGTGGCTGCACCCCCATGTGGAGAGGAGGAGTCTGAGGTTCAGAGAGAACTCACATTGCTCGACACACAGCTGACTGGAGAAGAACAGAGAACTCAGACTCAGAAGAGCAACTTCCAGAACCAGAGTCCCTCCTCAACACCCCGCCCCCTCGGTGCCCGTGGCTGCCGGGCAGAGGCCTGGCAGATGGCTGCCGTGCAGGGCTGCTGCGTCATCATTTCTCTGTGGAGCCCTGGCCTGGCTTGAGTTGTCTGCCTGGCTCTCAAGCACAGCGTCAATAATGGAACACAGCTTGCAAGCATTACACATTTGCTCATATTTTTTAATACCCACATGAAAGGGCTATTCACCACGAGACAGCGGCCTGGGAAGTGCTTGGGGCTGAGGCAGGAAGGTGAGGTGGGAGGGAATCTGAGTGGCGTCTGGAGGGTGGGGGGGGGGCATGGGGAACGCTTGTCCATTCTGATAGTGGGCAGGGGTCTATAGGCACATGTGTCCTGTCAGTAAGGTGTGCGCCAGGGAACAGCTGGAAGGAAATGGCCTGGGAGGAGGGCTGAAGACCACTGAGGAAGAGTCCTGAGTGGGGAGAAAGGGGCAGCTGGACACGGGCCCATGGACACGGCTCTGTCTTTTACTTTTAGGCTTCCTGCTGCTGCCCTCTGGCCTCTCTCCTTCCTACCAAGGGCTCACAGGGCCAGGGGCAGTACTTGGGGCAGGCAGTGTCTGCCTCAAGTGGCTGTACCACACTTGTCAGGCTGGTGAGCCTTTGCGTCCCTGTTCCTCCAGCCACAATGCTGACCAAGCAGGCCAACTTAGACCAAGCATCCATGGATGAAGACCAACAGAGGAGCTGCTCCATGGCCATTGTCTCCAAACAGCCCAGTGCTTCTTCCTACTGCCTGCCCCCTCCGCCGCAAAGTCCCCCCCACCCCCTTGGCTGGATGGAGGCTCAGCTGGGGAGAGGGGCAGAGAATGAGGCAGCTTGCATGGTGCTGGGGACTGTGGGCAGGTCCTTTCAGGACAGACCTACCCTGGGGGTCAGGTGGATTGACATGGTGGAGGGGCGGGAATGGACCTTTCACTCCCGGGCCTGCCTGCAGGTACAGAGGCTGCACTCCAGGGCGTGGGTCCTAGAGGGTGGAGGCCTGACTCCCAGCACCCTTTTTTGGTGGGCATGGATTCTGAGTCCCCTTGGTGTTTTGCCTGGAGATCTCGACCCTGCCACGTGGCTTCGGGGAACACTTGTTCCCATGACCCCACTCCTTGCACCCTTGAGACAAGACCAGAAAGGTCACTAAGGGTCAAAAAAGCCTCTCCCCGACTGCACTGTCAGCCGATCCTCCCCAGGTCTCCTGGCTGCTGTGCCCTGACACTTGTGCTTGATCCCTTCCTGGGCTTTCCTGGCTCAGCACATCACTTGTGTGGACCAAGGGTGCCAGAGCGCGGCTGCTGTCCTCGCTGGCTGGTGAGGGCTGCTGACTGCCTCCTCTCCCTCACCCCTCCTTCCTGGCCTTTTGGAGGCAATGACCCAAGGCAGAGGCAGAGAGAGGTCTTTGCTCTTAGGAAGGGATGCTTGGGGTGAGTGTTCAGACTGGGAAGGAGGGAGGGAGGAGGCCCGGTGGAGCCCCAAAGCTAAAAGGACTGTGGGGTGCTAGGTAATTTGTCCTCTAGGGGACCAAACCCACACTACCAGGCAGGAGTGTGGGAAGGGCACCAGAAGGACTTGAGGTAGAAAATGGAGATGAGCCTTTGTCACTGCTGACTACTAACAACGCGGTCACTGTCCTACGACAGACACCAGCAGAGCGCTGAGCAGCTGGCCTGGACAGGGGAGAGATGGCTCCAGACCTGAGCAAGGAGAAACAGCGAGGCTGAGAAGCGTTCACCTTCCTGCCTCCCTCTCCCACCGCTATTAACACTATCCACTTCTGCCCCAGCACTTGCTGACCACTCAGTGCTCGCTGGCCTGAGACAAACAGAAAACGCAGGGGAAATCTCAGCTGCAAGTCCCAGACTGAATGGGGAGGTCTCGGAGAAATCAAGGGGACCAGGCATTGTGAAGTATTCCTTGTTAGTGCATGATTTTTTTTTTTTTGTGGATGATTTTTTTTTTTTTTTTGGGTGGGGGCTAGTCCTGGGGATTGAACTCTGGCTTGAGCACTATCCCTGAGCTCCTTTTGCTCAAGGCTAGTGTTCTACCGCTTAAGCCACAGCACCACTTCCAGCCTTTTCTGTGATTAAGAGTCTCTCAGACTTCCTTGCCCAGGCTGGCTTCAAACTGTGACCCTCAGATCTCAGCCTCATGAGTAGCTAGGATTACAGGCATGAGCCACCACTGCCTAACTCTGTGTGTGTGTGTGTGTGTGTGTGTGTGTGTGGTGGGGGTGTTGGGCTGGACCGCATATAGAGTTCTGACATCTCCTCAAACTCCCTGAAACTCCCAGCAGGCCTATGCCTATGCACCCCTTAATATGGCCCTATCTCATTGGCTAGGCCATTGAGTACCACTTGTCATCTAGGCAGGTCCAGTTCTGCTGTCTCACAGGGCTAGGTGGGCCCCACCTGGAGAGGGGTGGGGTGTCAAGTCTGTCCTCCCACACTAGCCAATGCCGGCCTTGGACAGGGGTCAGGGGCTCTAGAGGCTGTGGACGGCAATGGGAATGTAGTCCTGGCTCAAGGCTCTCAGAGCAAAGTGGGGGCAGGAGGGCAACAAGCTTCAGTGCCTGATGTACACAGGTCCCAGGGCCAGCCGCCTCCACCTGGCTTCCCACTCAGTGTCCTCCTCTTCTCCCTCCGGCCTAGACAGTAGTTCTTCCTTTCTACCCTCAGCCAGTTGTGTGTGTGTGTGTGTGTGTCCCCATCCTCACTTCCTCTCTATAGTGGCCACTTGTTGATGTCAATATGCCCTTCAGTGGCCCAAGGCCAAGGGGGCAGGGGCAGGAATGCTTGAGTCTTGTAGGCAACAAACCCGGAGTGTGACCTAATAGCAAGGCTGGAAAATGCTGGGACTCAAGAGTGTCCCCTTGGGAGAAGGGACGGCTCCCTGCTGTGTCTGTTCCCAACAGCTGGGATCCTTCAGGAACTTAAAGGGCAAGTGGCTTTGGGGTGAGTAGAAGCGTAGGGTGGAGAGAAGTAGTTCCCACTGGAGATTCAGAAGGCTCCAGAGTTTCACTGTGCCCTGTCCCTCTTTTCCTTTCCAACTCTGCTTTGCAAGTATGAACACTGTAAATCTGTTTTATTTATTTCAGTCAGTCCTGGGCAGTGTGCCCCTCAGGGCAAAGGCAGCCACGGTAACCCTGCCAACTCATGCCTTAAAAATTCATTGCGTTTAATGCAGTCGATGTGTCTGATACACTTAAAAGTTTCCCGGGGGGCGGGGGTGGGAGGCAGTCGAAGGCTTGTTTTTCCTGGGTCTTGCTGGGAGTTGGTAGAAAGGGATGGATGGATGATGGGAAAGAGGAAGAAAAAGGCCTTTTATGCTCTCAGCTGTCTGTCCTTCAGCTTAAGAGGCATTACTGTTAGGGTGGGGGTGGAGTTGTTGCAGACACCTGGTAGGCTCATCTAGAAGCTTCCAGGCTAAGTCTCCCCAGAGTGGAGGACAGGAGCTTCATGGAAAATCCTCCACATGGACACATTTGGGGTGGCTAGGCCTCACTCAGAGTTTGCTCTAGGGACTTAGCTGTGCGGGGCAGAGCAGGGCAGCTCACCCTGCCAGTCGAAGGGCTGGACCCTTACCTCCCCAGAAGAGCAGTCACTTTCTGCTTGGCCTAGGGACTAGCTGGGCCATATCTTCCATGTGCTCTTTTCACATAACCCGGCCCATCCATAGGTAGTTCTCCAGTCCCCCCACCTTCTCAAAGGCTTCTGTACTGAGGTTGCTGGTTCCCACCAATGCTTCTGAGAAAAGTGCTTGGTTCCCCCCATCCCTCCTGTGGGTCCTCAGTGTAGACCATGAGCTTCTCATGGCTCCCCTGTCCTCGTC
Organism: Dipodomys merriami; assembly: GCF_024711535.1. Taxonomy (NCBI): domain Eukaryota; kingdom Metazoa; phylum Chordata; class Mammalia; order Rodentia; family Heteromyidae; genus Dipodomys; species Dipodomys merriami. Next base: position 1,766,924 of record NW_027203115.1, on the reverse strand, counting down.
TCCCCCCACCATTCCTCCTTCCCCCCTCCCCTCGCCGGAGGGGATTGGGGATATGTATACTCCTGGAAATGAAAATCAGCAGCGAGAAAGGGCAGTGGGGCTGGTCACTTGTTGTGTTTGGAATTTGACTCCTATGTGGGGAATACAAGGAGGGTCCTAGGAAGCAGGTGGATGCTGGCAAAGATTTTGTGAGATGTCTAGTTTTGGTTGATGCACTTCCAGAAGCGACAAGGAGGCTCTGCTATTCAATGAGGTATGGTTTGTGTCTCAGAGAAGAGGCTGCACCTTGTATCCTACGGGAAGAATCCTAGAATATAGCTGAATGCAAGTCAGAGCTGGGAAGTAGGGGTGTAACTTCCATGAAGTGAAGACAATGAATGATCACTCACTGGCTATGAAAACCCTTGGTATGGACGGCCACAGCTCCTGAGTGCTCGTTTCCTCTTCAGAATGCTCACAGCAAGTGAAAAAAGGGATGGGTCACTAAAGGAAATCCTGTTGTCTCTGTGACAATCAAGTCCAAGCCATGCTGAGTTCCACTAGTGCCTTGGGAACACTGGTCTCGTCTTCCATAGTCACAGTGATCTCCTTTGTGCCAGAGCCAGCATTTCCTTCCTAACTGGTCACAAACAATGGCCATTTGCGTGGGTTGTTTACATAGATATGTCAAGTACATTACATCCTTTCAGCAGGGACAGGTATTATTGTGGCCCATGCCCTTTCTAACGAAGAATGTAAATAAGGTCAGATGTAAGGCATTGTCCAGGTCCCTCTCATCACCACCCACGACTGGTGTTCTCACTGCTGCCTTTCCACATACCCAATTTTCAGGCTCCATGCTCTGCTGCTCAGGCCCTTGGACATGCATGAGAATTTTTTTTTTTTTTTTGCCACAGGTATCCTTAGGACTTTTTTTGTGTTCTATTTCTTTGTGGTGCTGAAGATGGAACCCAGTGCCTGTGCATTCAAGGGAAGTGATTTGCCATTGAGCTACACTGTCAGCCCACTGAGGCCTGACCTTCTCCAGAAGTTCCCAGTGGCTCCCACACAGTGTTAACATCTGCAAATCACCTTCCACCTGGGGTCTCCTCTGTGGGTGGCAGACACTGGCCAGATCTGGATAGGCCAGTACAAGCCTAATGTCCACACTTAATCTTGCCCTCCTGGGTGATGGCTTGTCTCCAGGGGGCAGGAGGGAAACCGAGCTCACAGCTTGGCCCTAAAAACAGCCCTAGGGTGGGGTCAACAGGGTTACCTCATCAGTGGGTTCCTAGAAACCTGTTAGGGGTGGCAGCTTCTGAGTAAGGGTCCCAGGCCAGCTGTTGCCTAAGGACTGGGGGTAGGGGGAGATTTTAATATCATGATTACTAGTGTCCAGGGAGATGTGATCAAGGCTGCTGCTCTGAATCCAGGGCTGAAACTGCCAGGGAAACGGTGCCCCTGAGTCCCAATTGCCCTGGAGTCTCCTTGGTGACTGTCCGAGAGCCACTGACGTAATCTTATCCCCTTGAATCCTCAGGCAGGATTTCCTCCTGAGGATGTGCTCAGCCTCCCTGTGGAGCACCCTGCCCGAAGAGGCTCTACAGTCTGGTATACTGCGCCTGGCCTAGACCTGCCTGCCATCCGTGCCCCTGCCACCTTCCAGCCAGGCTCACGTGCTCCAACCCTCTACCCCCTCATGGGTCAGAGGAAGGTACTGTAGTCCAGGATGGGTCTGAGACCATAAACCCAGGACAGCTCAGAACTCAAGTTCTCTTGTGGCTAGATGTCACACACTTATGGTATGTGCAGAAGGACAGACCAACCTCCTGGACTCAGTCCCTCTCCCTGCCCATCACAGGGCTCCCATCTCTACAGCTCCAAGGCCTAGAGCAGGGATGCTACAATCCCTTGCCAGCCCTGGCTCCTCAGAGGTAGCATCTATCTTGGGACTGGCAAGGAAAAGACACCTACTTCACCATCTCTGCAATTTCCCCATTCAAATGACATGGTAACCTGGGAAATAAGGCAGGCAAGCAACTAGGGAGCCTGGAACCCTGCAGGGCTGCTCTGCTGTGTCTCTTAACTGCTGGGGTACCTCAGCCCCAACAGTCTTCCTGCTACCATACTGTTCTGTTCATATATTCCCTTACTTTATCCAGCAATTCTTGAAAGCTTTCTTTTCTCCAGGCCAAAGGATCACTCTCCCCTTGAGGTTTATATAGTCAAACACACCTGGGAAAGCTGGTATCCCCTTCTACCTCATTAACATGGAGGCTGGTCCAGGCCTCAGCACAAGTGTCCTACAGCAAAAAGCTTGATGTGGTATAGCAGTTCCATGGTGCACATGGTTATGTCCTGAGATAAGACTGCTTTCTTTTCTCAAATTACTGACCCAAGTTAGCAGTCCAGGTGATCAGAGTCCTCTACTGACAGCTAAAGGTCTTGGTAGAACTTCAGCTGTTCTCAGGGAGTTCCAATCAGAGGCCTCTGTTTTGATTTCTGGTGATACCTTTCAGTAGAGAGCCACTGCCTGTGGATACCCTTTACAACCAGGCCTCTGAACTGCCTTATTGCTGGAGTCACTTTGGAGGGCTGGGAAGAAGCCCCACCTCTAGAAGGCTGGCATTGTGCAAGCCCACTTTTTCAGAGCAAGCCTGAGGATCCACCAAGGCCATGTGCTGCACCCTGGTAATGCCATGCTGGGTGGAAAGGACTGAAGAGCAGTTTCAGAAGATTAGGGTAGGGGGATATTAACAAAATGACTCTGGATACCCAGGGAGACAGCACTCCTGAGGAGAGGGACTGGTTCTCTTCCCCCCAGGATCACTTGAGCAGAGATCAGGTGGCCACAGAGCATGGCTCAGCCTTTCAGCTTTGGGTGGAAGACCCTATGTCTTGGTTTCTGCCTAGAGCTTCACCCTCTGCTTCCCTGCTGCTCCCTGCCCAACCCTGGCAATCTGAATTCACACACGAAAAAGAACAGCTCTCAGGGAAGACCTGTGCTTGGCGAAGATTCTTCCAGACATCTTCATTTCAGACATGGCATTCTCGGGCCACCACTGAACTTGTCTCACCACCCACAGCATCAACTTTTTTGGGGAAGAAGCTCAACTTGCCAGCAATATAACTGGCATAGCCATTCTACCTTTCTGGCTACATGTGACAGATGATGACAGTGCCCTGATTAGGAGCTAGAATGAGCAGAGCCTCTCTTGTTCTGTACTCCGAGGCTTCTGTGCTATTTTATGAATCAGATGGTTTTCTGAAGCTCTTTGTAAGTGTCTACTCAAAGGGCACAGATAAATGGTGGAAACAGAGGGGAAGTCAGACACGAATCCCGCTACTGGTGACAGAAAGCACGTATCAGACAGAGCAGCCACACACAGGCCTCCTGCAATCGGTACTAAGCTCAGGGCCTATAAGGCTGGGAGGACAGCTGATATGGTAGGACAAAGATGGCACAGAGGGGCCAGCATCAGGTATTTGTGGCCGAATGGAAGGAGAGTTTTCTTTTACTTATACTGTTTTTAAACATCTTCCAGGAGGACGGAAAAATTCCCTTTGGGATCATTCGTTTTCAGATACACGAAATAGATATTTTGTTCTGGAAATTGATGGCCCAGGAACTCTTCACTGGATTAAATGCATGAGAACGAGAGCCCCACACTGGAAGTAGTCTTGGAAGTTACCTTGTGAGACACTTCAGGATTCAGTTATGGATTAAGTTCTCTTCCTCCCAGCGGAGCTTGTGCCGCTCCCTCCCTCCCCAGGATCGTGCCACTGCCCACTTGAGCCGTCTCACACTGAGACCACAGAGACGTGAGAGATTTTAACACCTGAATGTGGAGGCTCTATGAAGGGGAGAGGACCCCAGGGCTCTGGTCTAGAAAGTAGAGTGCAGAGTCTGACTAAGATAGGACCCCAAAAACATGCCCTTCCCAAAGACAGTGAGGAGTAAAGCCAAGAAAGGCTACACAACATCATCCTAAATCTAGAAGAATCTGCTAAGGGAAAACCACAAACAAACCAAGGCCTGTATTCTGGAAGAAAATACACCAAACTGACTACAGAGGAACAGAGGTGTGTGAGTGTGTGAGTGTGAGTGTGTGTGTGTGTGTGTGTGAAGTGGTGGTGGTGGTAAAGGGTTTTTCACAGTCTATACTCTATTCTCTTGCATCATGTCAATTTTTAGCTTGTGTGGTTTCAATATTTAGAACCATAAATTCAAAACTCTTTAGACTCCTATACATTTGAGACTATCTTGATCTTCTTGGAAATAAACTATCAGTGGCAGAGCTGGAGCAGGGCTCTGTCCTGGTGATGTGGTGGCAGATTTTCCCTCTTCTAAGAGGGGCTGCCACAGATTTAACAATGGAAACATGCATTTTACAAATGAGAGGATCAACAGCCGGGAAGTGGTATTTTTAGCGACTGTGGCTCTTTGCTTCAAAGGCGTATGTTTCATCTAAAACCAGGCAAACCTCCTACAAAGTCTGCCTGTTTGCAAGGAGTGATTAGCATAATACGAGTAGGGAAAAAGGCCTGGCTCCACTTGGAGCAGTAGTGCCTACTACAGGGGAAGGCTTGCTCCTGAAATAGCATCGCCAGATGAAGCGCGTCTTATCAATGGAGACGAGCTCCGTCTTTACTTGGGGTGGAAACGTGCCTCACTGTGATGGCTGGTTCTTAGGGTGTGATAGCACCACTAGCAGGGTGAGATTCGAAAGTCCTCTCGGCCACAGTGGGGAACTGCAAAGCCGCCCTTCTGGGGACTACGGGAAGCACTGTTTTCGCTGCATAGCTGCCTTCTCCCAATTTAAGTCCAAAGGGCTGCGGGTGCAGAAGTCCTTTCTGAGAGGTAACACAGAGCCAACTTAAGGGAAGGGCGCAAGCAGGCAGGGACACCCCAGGGAGGCTGTACTCCTGTGGTCCCGTGGAAGTGCCTCGAAGAACTGTCCTTGGCTATTTTGGCCAAGGTGGCTTTGATGCCTGCCTTTTCTTGCCTGGAAAATACTCAGCTGGCCAGAGAGGGGACCCTGGGTTGTGTCTGTGTGAAGAGACACTGACCTCTCTTCACAATACAAGAATGAAACACAGGCTGTGACCTGCCAAGAGCTCTAACTGCAGATACTCATCGCTGGGCCAAGTCAGACAGATAACACCGGGCAGCTGCTCCTCTGGCTGTGAGCTCCAGGCTGCCCTGGGGGAGCAGAGGAGCCTTGGGTGGGTGGGGTGAAAGTGGGGTGGCAGGGATGGAAAGTGGGGTGGGTGGGCGCGCTGCTTATTTTAGGTATCACTGGAGCGAGTGAGAAGAGACGGAAGGACCGGTCATGTTTCTGTCACCTCTCTCCCTCGGGACTCCCCCAGGGGCAAGGTCACAGAGAAGGTTTTCTTGCCCGGGTCAGGGGACGGGGAAGTGGTCCCAGATGGAGCCCACAGCTGAGAATTTGAGAAAGCAATTATCATGCTACTGGGGGGTCGTGATTGGAGTATCTGCTCAGGCTTCAAGGGCAGGAAGGAAGGAAGGAGGAAGGAAGGGAGGGAGGGAAGGAGGAAGGGGACTCCAGGCTTTGTCAACTGTTAGGGCTGGGCTTCTGACAGAGGTGGGAGGGGTCTCCTTCAAGAAAGGGAGGCGGGCCATTATCCATCTGGGAAGGAAGAACTCAGTTCACAGAAGGAAGGAAAAGCTGACTCTCCTCAGGAGAAACGAGCTGCTCTGAGCAAGGTCTGCTGATTCTCAGGGCTCAGCCAGCATCCCCTGAGGAGTCACGCACATCTAGGGCAGAGAGGTCCGGAGTACACAAAAGGTTTTAAACTTAGTTTAATATAACCTGCTGAAACTGCCTGTTGCAGCACACAGAACCTTCTAGAATGATGTGACAGCAAGACCCCTTGTCAAGCAAGTTGCCAGAGTCAGTTCCTCGAAAAGTCTTTGGTATTTTATGAGGCTAAAGGCAGGACAGGGGTGGCAGGCTACAAGCTGTCACACTGAACGAATGAGGGCCCAAACTCCCCTCATTTCCTTCAACTCTCCCTCTTTTCCTCTACTTCTGGGAGCAGTCACAGTCTCATGTGTGCTGGCAGCCCCTCTGAAGCTCCAGGACAGCCACGAGTTAGGCCACATCTCCTTGCACCGATTTGAGCAGCCCAGGCTCCCCCCGCCTTTTTTGGGGGGTTATGTGGCTTGAACTCTGGGCCTGGGCGCTGTCCCTCAGCTCTTCAGCTCAAGGCAAGAGCTCTACCACTTGAGCCACAGCACCACTTCCGGTTTTCTGGTGGTTTATTTGGAAAGAAGAGTCTCACGGACCTTCCTGCCTGGGCTGGCTTTGAACTGTGATGCTCAGATCTCAGCCTCCTGAGTAGCTAGGATTACAGGTGTGAGCCACCAGTGCCCAGCTTGCTCGGGCCCCTTGAGTGGCTCTCTGGGTATCGAAGGACTGGGTCTGAGGCAGCCAGGGTCCTGGCTCTCTTCACTGCTGCGTTCCCTTGCCTTCTAGCCCCCCCCCCAACCCCCCCAGGACTCCTGAGCAGACAGAAGCACCTTCTCTTTCCTTTCCCCAGCTCATTCCTACTGATCTTCTATGGCTCAGCATCGACACGACCTCCTTCCAGAAGCCTTCCAATCCTATGTGCCCCCCTCCCCATCTGCCAGCATGCTGTGACACTACGGCTTGTGATGGAGACAGGCTCTGCCCACTGCAGTGTCCCCAGTGGTGGAAACTGGGCCTGGCACTGGTGGCCTCACAGGACAGGTCTGCTCCGTGACAAACGGCCGGCTGCTTGGTGCTCCCTGTGGCAGCACAGCAGCAATGCGTTGCTGGGTGCCAGGTGGAGACTTCCTGCATTCTATAGGGAGGGGGGCTGAGCACTTGCTCCTGGCCATTCCGGTCTCAGACACATGCGCTCTGGCCTGGCCTGACAGCTGTGGCCTAATTTCCAGGACTATCACCAGGCTCCTTATTTTTACCCACTTGGTATTTTTCATTACTGCTGCATGGGGGATGGTACGGGATTGGAGGAGGGGAGGGCACGGACGAATGGAAGATGCTAATGCTGCTGGGCTGGAGTCAGGACAAGGGTAAGGAGGAGCCAGGGAGGGAGGGTTGGAAGGAGCGATGATTTTTTTTTTTTTTGGGTAAATTAAAAAAAAGGGGGAAAAACATTGCAAATCTTATCCCTTGATTTCCCTCAGTAAGCATTTTTGACAAGGTCACAAATGCACTGGCTCTATAGATTTTTTGGCTCCAAACCACATTTCAGGCAGCTTTTAAAAGCCAATTCTTGGCGTAGCTTCAGCAGAGCCTGAGGAGAAGGAAAACTAGGGCACTTCTCTGCTTTGAGAAAAGAGCAGATCCAGGTCACAGCTTCCTGGCTCCGTGCAGGCTATGGGGGCTCCCTTTCTACTGGCCCCAACCTGAGCACCCTGCCATCCAGGGCATTTACTTCAAAGCTGCAATCACAACACTGGGACACACTTTTTTTTTTTTGGTCACTTGCCTGCCTGTTCCACTAGACTGCAACCTTGGTGCAGGAGGGTGCAGCTCAGTGCCCCGGCTGGTGTGAGGCCTGGCCCCGCCCCGCCCAGGTGCTCTGGGGGAATGTGTGGGGCAGGCCACCGGGTGGAGGAAATCTCTGATCCTCCCTTGCACTCTGCCCCTATCACATCACCTGCGGAGCCTGAATCATAGTGGGTCCAGCCTGGGCCTCTGCACAAAAGCTATAGTCAGTACAGAGTGACTGGCAAACAAGAGCCCTAGTTTCCTCCTGTGTTTAAGTATACAGCAGAACCCCCAGGAACCCTTCTGGCTACTGACTTGGAATCTCCTGGTCTCTCTTCAATCATGACTCTGTGGCTACAATCAGAGGGTACACATATGGAGAGAGGATACTGAACGGGCTCTGCTGAAAGGTACTGGGGTTCTTTTCTTCATGAAAAGAAACTCTGACCATACTGCCAATGTGATGCTTCTAATCTCTGGCAAACACTGTGCTGACAAAGACAGCTTTAAAGAAGGGACTGGCTGGGAGGCCCAGGACATCTGTCACAGCTGTCTATACTCTAGAAGCCACCTCCTAATTGCCTGCTCCCATGGGGTTCCACCTACCATCTTACTCTCCTCTCCTCTCCTGGAGGGATGGAGGACATCATTGGGACCCAGACTACAGAGTGCATACCTGTTGGGTCTGCTTTCCTGGTGTCTAGTGCTTTGAATTCTGGTTCCACAAATAGCTGCTCCTTCCCTGTGCCTGAAGGTGGGCACATGGCTTCTACCTCCAGGGTGGCCACAGGTATCCTGCACCAAGGGCAACTGGGCCTCCATGCCAAGGGTGGGCACGTGACCCTGCCCAGAACAAATGGGCATTAGTGTTCTCTGGCCATACTGATGGGTGAGAATGGCTGCTGAAGACTGGGGCGCTGACAGGGCAGGAGGGAGCTGTCTTGTCACCCAGTGGGGGCTCTATGCAAGAATGGAGCTAGCAGAGGAGGAAAAGGAGCCAGCAGTGGAGCTGGGGTAAGGGGACTAAGTCCTGAGGACTCAGAATTGGTTTTAAGAGGGTGTATGTATATATGTATGTATGTATATGTATGTATATATATGTGTATATATGTGTATGTATGTATATATATATATATATATATATATATATATATATATATATATATATATATATATATATACACACACATGTAGTCTTGTTTTGGTGGTACAAGTGTTTGAACTTAGGGCGTTGTGCTTGCTGGGCAGGTGTTTTGCTGTTCAGCCAGGTCTCCACCCTTTATTATTTCTTTTGATGTAGGGCTGAGAACTGGGCTTTTGTCATGTGCCTTACAGTTTTGACTGGCCAGCCTTGGACAAGGGTGGGGACAATTAATAGGTGGGATCAGGTGCGGAGGAAGGGAGGATGCCAGGATTTAGCTGTGTTTTAGGAAGACTGGCTTAATGGCTTTAGCTCTTCCCTCTCTGCAGACAGTGAGTGGAGGAGTGGAATCAAGGGAGCAGTCATGGCACAGGGACACCAGGCCCAGCTCTGTGACCACCCATCTGGGCCTTCTTGTGTACAAAAGGTTCATACTGCCAGTTACCCTTATGGATGATCCTGACATGCACCACTAAGTAAGCAAGTGCCAGCCTCTCAGCTGAGTATCTTCCATAGTACACATCACTGAAGCCTCACAAAGAGCATGAGATAGTGACAGGTCTCATTTTCATTTAAGAAAATGTGCTATACTCGGAGGCTGGGGGTGTGGCTCGGGGGTAGAATGCTTGCGTAGCATGCACGTAGCCCTGGGCTCTATCCCTAGCACTGCCAGAAAAGAAACTACACTGCATGTTGAGTATTATGTGAGGTTCCGGGTTTGATCCTTAGCACTACAAAATGTTCAGAAAGAAGGTTGTGCTCAGATGTCGCTACACGGCATGCCACTGTGTGGACTGCTCAGGAACTCATGGTAAGAGCAGACTTTCTTTTGGATAGCTGTTGCTTCCTATGGCCTGCGGGATCTGGCAGGGATGCCTCATCCCAGGACCTGACAGCCAATCCTCACCACTTCTGTCCTTACCAGGGCCACATGACCCTGTCTGGGCCAATGGGAGCTTTCCCCTTATACAACCTACAGGGAGGTCATTTGGTGGCCATGGTTCTAAGAGTGACCTGGAAGAGATAGAAAGAAGACTGTTGAATCTGGTGGTCTTCAAGAACAGAGCTAAGAAATAATGCCTCATTTGCTATGCTTACTAGGAATGTGTGACAAACAAAGAGGGAAACGGCACCTCTATGGGTGTGTTTCCACAAGCTCCTGATCCCCTGAAAACACCTAAATTAAAAAATGCCAGCTGTAATAAAAAACTTTACCACCTGGACTACATTAGAAATCAAACCACAGTGGGTGCCAGTGGTTCAAACCTATCTATAATCCTAGCTACTTGGGAGGATGAGGCCAGGCTGGGAAACAGGTTTTTTGTTTTTGTTTTAACGAAGTTTGGTCTACTTAACTTTATTTTATTTGAACTCAGGGCCTGGGTGCCATCCCTGAGTTTCTTTTGCTCAAGGCCAGTGCTCTACCACTTGAGCCACAGCACCGCTTCTGGCCTTTTCTGTTTGTGGTACTGAGGAATCGAACCCAGGGCTTCACGCATGCTAGGCAAGCACTCTATCACTAAGCCACATTCCCAGCTCCACAAAAGGTTTTTTTTTTTTGAAATCCCTTTCACATGCTACAGTTGGGTGCAGTGGTGTATACCTGTCATTCCAGGTTATGTAGGAGAAAAACTGGGAAGACTGTGACTTCGGGTTAGCCTCGACAGAAAAGTCCTTGATGCTCCATAGCTACAGAGGGCAGCTGGATGAGATGGTGCATGCCTGTGATCCACTTATGGACTGAGCCTCAGCCATATGTCCAGGGGAGAAGTGAGACCTTATCTCAAAAAATAACAAGCGGAAAACTGGGCTGCAGGTGTGGCTTAAATGTAAGACCTTGAATTTTAAACATTAATACTGAAGTAAAATAAAACAAAATAAAATGACAGGGGGGCACCCATGGCTCATGCTTGTTATCCAAACTTCTTAAGAGATTGAGAAAGGGGAGGGGATTGTGGTCTGAGGCCAGCTTGGGCAAAAAGTTAGCAAGATGTCTTCTCAACCAATAGCTAGGCACTCACTGGTCACACGTGGCTGGGGCACACGACAGCAGCACGTGTCAGGCTGGGCGCAGGGCATGTGGCACCCTTCTGAGAGAGTGGAGAAAGAAATACAAAACTTTGCCCTCGAGGCAGTAGCTTCCGAAAGGCAAGACCACAAGACGAGGCTCAAAACATGCCTCACAGAGCCCTCGAGGGAGGACTAGAAAACCACGCTGGCTTGCAGTCACTTGCTCCATCGCAGTTTGGCTTCAGAGGCCAATGTGGAGGATGTGAGCAGCCACAATGAGCTCGAGGGGGGAAACAAATGCCAGGAGGAAGGAGGGGGGACACGTGTCCTCCTGAGCAACAGTCACAGGGAGATTCCGACCAGGACAAGCATTTACTGTCAAAGTACCGAGAAGGCCTGATGAGATTATACAGGCTGCACAGAGACCGGACGCAGGCTGGGACAGTGGGCAGGCTGGCGTGGAGGAAGTGAGGCCTAGAAAGAAAACAGGGAGTACACACAGATCCACTTCTGCCTGAAGAACCAAGCAGGACAGGGAAAAGAGCCTGAAGGAATTCACACCAGCATTGCTCTATGGGCCAATGACCAGGAGAACAAGGGGGACATCATGTGAGAGTGCTGCGAAGACCGGCATTTAAGTTAATCCCTGTCCTAGGCCCACCTTGCGTGTTGTGTGAACAGCCACTGACTGCACTCTGGGAGGGACTACAGGAACTTGCTGGGCCTTCCAGTTGTGGATTCTGGGCTGGCTATCCTGGCCCTCACACTTTCTCTTCTACACACACACAAGACCCCAGGCTTGGTAGGGGAACCTCAGCTCTGGGAACTTTGGGTGGCTGAAGAGGATTGCCCTGTCTAGTTGCTGTCGGAGGTACCAGGGTTCCCTCAGGCCAGGCCCCTTCCAGCACCACGTTACCCATTCTCCAAGATGAGAATGGGTGAAGGGGCAGCTGTTCTAGAGGGTCTTTCATTAGTGTACGTGACAGAAACAATTCTGGGTAGTTTTCTTAAGTTGAGGGTCGGGGTGTGGGGTTCATGCTAAAAGCAATCACTTGAAGGGTAAGAAGGGGGAGCCTCACAGGGGGTTTCAAGATGTCCACCCAACCCCGCAGAAATGGTTATGCTGAAGTGCTATCAGGATAAAAGAACTGGCTGGGAATGTGGCTTAGGGGTAGAGTGCTTGCCTAGCACGCATGAACCCTGGGTTCCATTCCTCACTACCTATTACTCAGAAAAAGCTGGAAGTGGAGCAGTGGCTCAAGTGGTAGAGTGCCAGCCTTGAGCACAGAGAGGCTCAGGGACAGCGCCCAGGCCCTGAGTTCATGCCCCAGGACTGGCAAAAAAAAAAAAAAAAAAAAAAAAGGATAAAAGAACTTCCTGAGAAATTCACTGTACAGGGTAGATAGGAGATACTAGGCGGCCACCTTCCAGTTTACAAGCTCTTGGAAACTACTTCGGTTTAGATGCAAAGGAGGAAGAGGATATAAAAATGATTTCTAGGGGCCAGCCTAAATCTATTTTTAAAAATTTTTATTGTTATTATAAAGGCAATGTGCAGAGGAGTTACAGTTACCTAAGCCACCTATTTTTTTTTTTTTTTTTTTACTCTTCTTAAAGACTTGCTAGCTCACCAAGCTGTCTGGATTCGTAATGTCAAAACTTTCAGTTTTCTGGTATCTTTAGGTAAAGTATAAACAGATCAGAGTATATTACAGAGTGGAAACCAACTCTCAAACTTCAGAAAGAAATCCATTAAGAAGCCAGATGTTGGTGACTCATGACTGTAATCCTAGCTACTCAGGAGGCTGAGACCAGAGGACTGAAATTTGAAGCCTCAATCAAAGCCAAGAGACTCTTATCTCCAATTAGCCAGCAAAAAACCAGAATTGGAGATGGGGCTCAAGTGGTAGGAAAGCTAGTCTTGAGTGAAAAAGGGAAGGGACAGCATCCAGGCCCTGAATTCAAGCCCCAGGACTGGCACATGTGCACACGTGCAGATCCATGATCAAATTTTTGGACCTGGGAGTGAAAAGGACGGACTACCAAGTGCTCCAGGTGGGAGCCCAGAAAGGGGCCAAGGAGGTGCCTCACGGAGAGGCGTCCAATGCTGCACATCGTGGGGTGGTGGGCTGGAGGCAAACACCTTTCCCTACAATCTCTTGTTGGGTCCTCCCCTCCCTTATGGGGTGCCTGGAACGAGGCAGATAGCTGGCTTAGGGGGAGCCTGGCTGCCTGGGCTGTCACCTGTAGTCTCTCATTTCTCACATGCCTGCTCCAAGAGCATGGGCCCGAGGAACAGAGGGATGCTGCCCTTTGAAGCGCCTGGGCCCCACAGCACACTGTGCAGGATTCTCCCTGGCCAGTGCTCTGTTCCTCCCCCGCAGGCCCCAGGAGGACCTAATTAATCTCAGCCTGGACTAATAAGGCCCATCACATGCAGTTTCCATCTTCTGAAAAGACAGTCCTCTCACAGGGAATGCCAGCGTGTGTGACAGTGTACCGACTGCTTTAGAGCCCTGCCCCAGGTCCCGCAGCCCTCTCAGCCCTCCCAGGTGATCTGTGAGGAGGCTAGGCTGCTGGTCACTCTGCACTGGGTTAGAGGACAAAGGCCTCTGAATTTTGTCCCTCCCATGGGCATGACTTTTTCTTAGGCCACACTTACTGTGTCAGCTTGGGCCTCCCTGCCATCCCAGCATTGTCTCCAATTAGGAGATCAGAAGCCAAGGATTGGTTATGCAAAATGGCTTTTGCTGCACACTCCCCCTTTGCTGCCTTTCATTGAAACAAAAGAATCCCAGTCCTGGTCCCCAGGGGTGGGGGGCTAGAGAAAGTTCCAGAAGATTCACATGAGCTGGGCAGACCTTAATTAAAGTTGGCAAGAAGAGAAGCTTCTTGTGAGAGGAAAGTAAGATATTGCTCAGAACTCCTCCAGCTCTGTTCAATGTCCTGTCTCCTTCCCTCAGCTGGGAGCCCAATCAATATGGCTACAAACTAATAAAAGATCAAGACCCATCTCCAGTCTGGGTAGGAGAATCGAGGACTATTTTAACAGACAGGTTGGTGTGTGTTTGCCTGTGATTTATTGTATTCTGAACAAACAAGGAAATCTTTTAGAGGGGTGAGAGGAAAAGAAATGAGACCTCTTCAGACTTTTATGATCTGGTACCTGGGATCAAAGCATGCTTTTCTGAAATGTGGATCAACCAGGGTAGCAGGTCTTGACATTATTCCCCCTTTGCCTTCTACCTGCACCAGCGCAATGGGTTTCTGGGGCCCTGGCCAGTGCTCCCAGCAGGTGAATGGCAAGTCTGAATATGCATAGTCGACAGGGAGTTTTCCCTCAGGAAGGGGACTCCAGAAACTAGGAAGTCTGGGAGGATCTCCGGATGCGAGGAGAGGTACTGGGCTTGGGAGAGGGTCAGCCCACATGAACTGCAGAACGTCCAAGGCCAGCAAAGTGGAATTTCCCAATTACTGTCTGAAAGGGCTGCTTCTCCTCCTCCTTAGTCCCTGCAATTACAAGCTAGTCTAGTTTCTAGTGGCTGCCTGGTCCCATCACCCACCTCAGTGGCCAATCAACTCTCTACTCAACCTATCCCCTTCCTGACTTAAGGAAACCTAGGATACTGGCAGTGCGTGCGTGCGTGTACGTGTGTGCGTATGTGTGTGGGGTACAGTATTAATCAGGGCACATATAAGAAATGAAACACTTGGTGGGTGAGGCTGTCATGTCTATCTGTACTCGCAGAAGGGAGAGAGCAGGACGAGAGTGAACTGGAAGTCTTATCGCTGGGCTTCTTTGGACCAGGGTCTCAGGAAGTAAGTCTCATGACCACTTCCTCCTTTCCCACTTGGGCGCTGGCTCATCTCTCCGGATGCCTGCTTCAGTTTTGAAGCCCCTTTGCCTGGGAGGGTGCTGGAGACTCATCTACCATCAGCTGGGAGGTCGGGTCAAGGCCCTCGCATTCACAGTGCACAGAGGCTCGTTAAAAATGAAAGCATTCTCTGGCAAGTGCTCTTTGCAAGGCAGCAGGGAGGAAGAGGAGGGGGAAAAGCACAGTTGATGAAGCCAAAGGACGCTGGCCAGAGGGCTGCGTTGGCAGGCAGAGTGGAGTGTCTTCAGACTAGCTACTTCCCAGCACAGAGGCGGGCTTGTAAAGATCACAGCTGTTGGGTTATGCTGGAGTTCATATCACAGCTTATCAAAGAGGCTGGCTTTTCTCCCTCCTCTCCTTTTCTCCCGCGTATAAGTGCGCTGGTTCACGGGCAGACAAGGCCTGGGCTTGTTCAGCTAGCATTAGCATGGAGGGTGGGAAGAGGCCCGAGGAGGGCAATGCACACCAACACCTACTTCAGGCAGAGTTGGTTTAGGGGAGTCGGGCTGGGTGCTGATGGGTGCCCTTGCGTAGCAGAGTCAGCTCTCCTCTCAGAAGGTCGTATTTCTACCCCCACTCCCCACTGTACCCCACCATGGACCACCAGGGGAGATGGAGACAGAGGCCAAGGCCATGTCAGGGGCAGATCACATGGTTACAGATGGGGGGAACAGGGTTAGACCTAATTTTGATTCCAAAAGCTACACTTTTCCTCAGGCCCTACAGGAGTGTGGGCAGGCCTAGGGATGTAGCACCAGCCTCCTCACAGTACCTTGCCCCCTGCATCCTATCTTTCCTGTGGGCTTGGCTTTGACTCTGTAACCAAGAGAAGGGCTTGGAACCAGTCTGTACAGATTGGCTGAGATGGGTTTTGAAGCCACTAGCTCCCCTCCCTTCAACATGATTCCTGAATCTGGGTTCCTACTCAAGGTATGGCCTAGGAAAGCAGCATGGAGCAAGGAGAAGCTCCTGGGACCTGAGGGAAATCATGCAACTCCCTCCATACAAGAAAGCCACCACATGCTTGTCTTTTAAGAGCTGCAGACCCCCTTGTCCTCCACAGATGGAAACTGCTCCTCTGCTAAAGACATTGCTGCACAAATCATGGTTTCTCATTTGTTCACTAGAACAATCTATCTTCAATTTTAGGGGCAGAGAGGTACAACCTAACCGCTGAAGGACAGGGAAGAGAAACCATTTATGGCATTCCTTAGCAGGCCTGTGGCTCCACTGAAGTAGTCTGTGTGTACCATTCACATGCTCCTCTCTAAAAGCCATCAACAGAGAAGGAGGACAAAGCAGGATGGCAGGCTGAGCCCTGCCCCTAAGCCTCAAGGTTTGCCAAAGGGCCTCCCTCAGCCCTATGTACAATCAGGGAAGAAGGGAGGAAGCTGCTTAACTGCCAGGCCTCCTCCATGTCAGATGCTGGGTTTCCTGTCCTGAGAGTTATGCTGGGTGCCCAGGACAGTGACCAGGGACTAGTTAGCAGTGGCTGGGCATGCTGACTTAGCAGGCGACTAAGGGCTGGGCTGGCCCTGAGGAACCTAATCTAGGTGGCTGTCAGTAACAACATGTCATCACAGGTGCGGGGCTGCTTTTGGGGGATGGCAGGCTGGACAACTGGAGCAAAACCCCAGAAGAAACTCAAGTCTTTAGTTAGGGGCCCAGCCACAAGGTTCTGCCTATCCTGGCCCACTGAGTTCTTTCTGTGCTGGTGCCCAGGGCTGAGAGAGACTCTGTGGTGAGGTGGGAGCCAGCATGGAGTGAGGCCTGGCTTGGAGGCTGGGCTCAATGCCTCTCAGAACCCAATGCAATCCATCAACAGTGAGCAGCTGCCGTGCGGGACAGACTGAGTCCAGAGGCATATTGCTTCCTCATTTCTTCTGCAAAATGAAGATAGCCATGAGTGAAGGATGCTCAGGAGAGGATGCAGAGTCTCTGGAAGTAGTGAAGGGAGCATGGTGGGAGGTGAACTTTGGGGAGGTGAACTGAACGGGTGGGGAGGACACCCAAGCATGTCTGTGTCACCTACACTTCTGCCCTGTGCAGTCTGGGGATGCTGGTTACTACCCCAAGCCCCACTCCTCATACTTGACTGGGCAATGAAGCTAGATGGCCTAGAAAATTCAGAGTAGCCCAGTCCATGGCTGCACCTGCTTTCTTCAAAGTGCCCTTCCCCCCCCCCCCCCCCCCCCCACCGTGGCTCCTGTGTCTGTACCTCTGCAGCGTAGAAAACAACACGAAGGTACCTGTTACATTTCCACTGTTTTCCTGGTTGGGAGTAATGGGGGGCTGCGGAGGGAGGAGCTCTTGCATCAACACCTGATGTCTACTTCAATTCCCCAAGACAGCTTAGCTATATGGAAATAAAAACTGCAGAAATCTTTCTCTTTTGGCCAACAAGGTTACGAATCTGTTTCTGTCTCTAACTGTGGTTCTCAAACAGGGCTGGTTTGTTCCCCAGGAGACATGTGGCAGTGTTTGGAGACACTGTGTTTTGGAGGTAGTGCTGGAGATTGAACCCAGGGCCTTGTTTGTGGAAGCCAGGCAAGCACTGACTACTGAGCTAGGTCCTCAGGTCAGAGGCATGTTTGATTGCCCCAAATGGGCTGGGAGCAGATGTTACTGGTTTCTAGTGGATACCCCATCACAAAGAATTATCCTACTCCAAATGCCCCAAATTCTAGGATTGAGAAACTTTGTTCTTGAAAGCCCCAGAGGAGGATGAGGGAGTGAAAGCCTCCTCCCTGCTACCACAGGGGCATTCCTTCAGACGCCTTTTCCTCTTACTGTCACCTGTCCCCTCCCTCAAAATCCTTTGGCCCTCAACGCAGTGTTCTCAACTCTGCACTGGGCCTTTGGGCAGCCTGCTGCATCGTTTCCCTCAAAGGTGCGCTTCTCCATCATGATGCTGTGTTATCAGGGCCTCCATTTTCTGGCTCCCACTCCTTCAGCTGCTGTTCCAGCTCCCATCAGATCTACTTCAGGCCTCATCTTTCCTCAGGCCTCCTTCCAGCTCCCTCTTTCCTCTGTTCCCCTTTATTTCTCTGGCTTTTCTCCGACTCTTGTTCGGGTTCCCCTACTCAGCCATCACACACTCTATCTCCTTATGGCTTGGCCTTAGACCCCTTTCCTGAGTTCTCACTCGGCTCCTCTGACTTCTCTGGCTCTGCAAAGGCTGAATCATCCAGAACGGCACTTTCCACAGGGCAGGGGCTCAGTATCTGTTGAGTGGCTTGATCAAGTTGTCCAGATCCACATATGTCTCTTGGTTTAGGTCTCTCTGGAGAGCCAGGTGCACCCAACTACTGCTTTGTCATCTTTCTCTTGATGACTCCAAAGCTATCTGAGTTCATAGACCCTCCACTCCCTGCTATTCTCCAGGGATCCTACCTCAGAGACTACCACCACCTGCTCAGTGGTTCAAATCAGGACCCAAGTGTCATTCCGGATTCCCTTTCTTTTTACTCCCTGTTGAGATCAGTCGTCTTCAATACTAAATCCACTGCTGCTCCCACACCCCGCCAAAGATTCACTTAGATCACAGCCTCCCAACTTGTTTCCACCCACCCTGGCCCTTCCAACCCGTTCTCCCAGCAACACAGCAATCCTTCCAATCAGAAATTTGCTCATGTCATTTCCCTACTTGTGCCCTTGTAATGGCTTCTTGCTGACCTCTGGGTAAGGCCCCAAATTCCTGGCACAGTCTACAAGCCTGAAACCCTCTCTGGTTTTTTTTTTTTTTTAACAGCAAAATGAGCTCTCTGATGCTTTCCTAACTTGAAGCTCCATGCAGGCTGGACACTAGTACAGTTTGCTCTTCAAGCATTTCAAGCATCCTGGACCATTTTATGAATACTACTACCCTGAGTTCTTATTACTGTTGTTGTTGTTGTTATTATTATTATCTTTGGTGCCAGTCCTGGGACTTCAATTCGGAACCTTGCACTCTTACTCAGCTTTCTTGCTCAGCAGGGGTGAGAACCATTGCTGAAGGGTATCTCGGGCCATTTTGACTATTTGGGCAGTCTCCTCTGCCTGGCTTGAGGGGCGCAAGAATTTGTGCCCGAGTTAGCTTTCATCAGCCTGAAGGTGATGCTGGATTACTCTTCTGGAGACACTGCTCCCTGTGACTATGAGACAAAGGGAGTCTCAGATAGAGTGATGGTGATGACAATTCTCAGGCCTGGATCACTAGGTCTGGTGCCCGGGGACCATCCAGACCTGGGCCCTGACAACTCTATTGACCCTGCTTAAATCCTGCACCAGTGGCTGGGCCATACCACAGTCCTATGTCATCTTTGCTTTGGCTTATTTTCTTGTCCAAGACTCTAACCATGATATTTAAAAAGAGGATATTTCACCTGGAGGGAAAATACTACCCCAACAAGCAAAATTTATTTCAATTTTTTTGAAAAAAAAATTAACAATGACCTGCCTGTGGCTATACCACCAGCGACCTAGTAGAAAGAGGGAACAAACTTTCTTTCTGTGTGTCTCTTTCTCTCTTTCCATTCTCCTGTTTCAGCTTTCCCAGCGCTAGGATTACAGGTATGTACTACCACACCCAGCCTCCTTCACTTTTTTAAAAACAGATGTAAAGGTGGGGAGAAGGAGAGAGAAGGACCACTTTCGGAACCTCATGTAGTGCGGAATGCAAAGCTGAGGTTACATTAAGAGCAGAAGGCATGCAGGACTGACCTGATGATGAAAGGGCCTCTGACCTCCAGGAGCTTCCGTTCACTGCTGAACCGCTGCAGAAGGTTGATCATGAACTTATAGAAGTAGGAGTTCATGGTGGGAGTGGAAGGAGAACATTCTAAGCCTTTGGTACCTTCAGAGAAAGAGACAGACAAGGATTCATTTTGATTATGTGTTCTCAGGGTGATGAGAAATATGAAGAATAGAAGTAACTGTAAATGCCAAAAAGCGGTGAGAGAGAGAGAGAGAAAGAGAGAGAGCACAAGAGTGAGCGGGGGGGGGGAGCATAGAGGGTTTCCATGATTAACAAGAGGAGAGAAAATTTCAAAGACCATGTATTGGCCATAGTGGGGTGGGGAGGAAGCAAGTACCACGTGAACATATATGACTTGGCTTCATGTGGAAATGGAGACATGGCTTAAGTGGTAGAGAGCCAGCCATAAGTAAAAAATCCAAGAGAGAGACTGTGACATGCTGAATTCAAGCCCCAGTACTGGTATGTATGTACATGCACACATGAATGCATGCATGTACATAGTCACACCACTAAACCAACCAAAAAGACAATATGGGTTCCTGCAAACACACTCATCTACCTGTCTATTCCTCCATCCAACCTAAACCACATAGTGAACATCTTATATAAAAGAACCTGCTTAGGAAGTGGCGCTATGGCTCAAGTGGTAGAGTGCTTGCCTTGAGCTGAAGGGTGCAGGGACAGCACTCAAGCCCAGAGTTCAAGCCTCATGACCGACCGCCCCCCCCCCCCAAAAAAAAGAGCCTGCTTAGCGGGAGTCAGTGGCTCATGTCTATAATCCTAGTTACTCAAGAGGCAGAGAACTAAGGACCAAGGTTCAAAGCTAGCACAGGTAGGGAAGTCCATGAGACTCATCTCCAATTTACCACCTGAAAACCAAAGTGGTAGGGCACTCACCTTGAGCTGAAGAGCTCAGGGACAGCACGTCCAGGCCCAGAGTTCAAGCACCATGACTGACCAAAAAAAACCAAAAAACAAAAACCTTGCTTAGGTCCTATGATTTTTTTCGTGGGGCCTGAACTCTGTGCCGGGACTTTGTCCCTCAGCTCAAGGCGAGCGCTCTACCACTTAAACTACAGTACCACTTCTGGCTTTTTCTGCTTATGTGGTGCTGAGGAATCAAACCCAGGGCCTCATGCTTGCGAGGCAAGCACTCTACCACTGAGCCACCTTCCCAGCCCTATGATTTTTTTCTTAAAACAAATTTCTACTCATTGTTTCAGTAAATTACAAGAGGGCAATAGCAAGTTAAAGCCAACAGAGTGGAAAGGTAGACACAATCTTCTCTATGGTTAACGAAACCAACAAATCCATAAGAGGCAAAGGGCAGGCTCCTTTCCCAAAGTTATTTGAAAAAACCAGAAACTGTGTGCATACCATTGATACAGACAGCAAACAGACAAAACAGTGCCAAGTGTTTCAGTCTTCATCTCACGTTTGGAAATCAAACACCTTTTTTTTCTCATCTTTAGGCAAAGATGTTCTTTTAGGGTACAACTCTGAGAACCTGCAGAGCTTTGAGCTGTACAGCCCAAAGACTGTTCTTTGGTCTGTGTCTCAGCTGAAAACATGCCAGGAGCCAGACTTAGCCACCCCTTCAGCCCACTCCTGCACGGGTAGTATCCTCAGTGAAGCCTCCAGTGCTGAGGGGAAGAAATGGCTGGCAGGATGCTTGGATGGTCCTGTCATGGGGTTCCCGTACATTCCATGGGATGCTCCCTTCCTTTCTAATGCATGATACGAAGAAGTGAGATGGATGGGAATCTTCAGACAGTCTGCCCAAACCCACTTGTTTGTCAAACTGAGGCACAAAGTTTTACATCTACCATGAATTTTGGAACTTTTTTTTTTTTTAATCACTTCCTACAGAAATCCCTGCATTTTTTGTAAATCACCTCCTGTTCTTTTCTCCACCAAGCCCTGGAAACCAAGGATCTACTTTCTGCTTCTGTGGACATGCTGATTCACATATACACCAAGCCCTACAGCACAGGGCTTCTCTCATGCCATGTATTTATCAAGATTCACCCCTTGTTAGAGTATGTATCGGTTCATTCATTCATCCATTCACTCATTCACCATTCTTGTGGCTGAGTAACGTGCTGGATGGATAAAACATCATTTTGTTTGCAGTGTCTGAGACATTTTAAGCCAACAGTTTCAGAGCCAGTCTCTCTGCCCACGAGCCCTGTGGAAGTCACACCATGCCCCCTGTACCATGAAAGGGGCGACCAGGAGCCAGCACAAGGTAGGCAAGGCGCTCAAAGTTTGCTAATGGAAGCACATGTAAGTTCCCAAGCACTATGAGCGAGTCTCACAGCGGAGCTATCTGGCTTATTAGATGCCTGCTGATCAGACAGCAGCACTGAAATACTCCTCCCAGAGTTCTGCCTTTTGTGTTGCACTCAGACCATGCCTTAGGCTCTCTTTCCTGGTCCTTATATGGAAGTGGCTGTGAACGAGAAAAGGCATTTTTGTCAACTAGGGACAGTTCTATGAGGATTCTTTACCTCCATATCCAGCCATTCTCCATCCTGAGGCCCTGTTAGACAGTCCCAGTGAATGCTGATGGGGTAAGCCCTTTATGAAGAGCCCTGTCAAGGGCAGGCCTCAAGTACTTCCTGCTGTTTGGATTGCTTTGTTCTGGGTCCCTGCCTGGGATGGCCAGCTTGGGGGAAGTCCTGAGTGACTCTGGAATGGCAAACAGTCTCAGCTCCCTGGCCCAGAGGGGCTGTTTGCAGAATCAAGTGTCACATTCTTACAGATTGAGTTACCCCAGGCACAGCTGGGGCTGTTCCGGCTGATCTCAGAAGAGGTGGCTGCAGATATAGCTGCTAAAGCAGGGCCACCTCTCCCTCCTCACCCTCAGGCAATTTAGTGGTGGCCCAGAAGAGCCTGGCTGCTGGCTCCACACACTGTAGGTATGGGTGAACACTAACCTAGTTAACTTCCCCTAGGTACACATCTGCAAAGGCTCCTTGGGTCTCTGTCCTCTTCCTGCTACTCTCAGTGTACCTCTCACCCATCCCATTTCCAGGCCTAGGGTCATTTAGGCTCCAAAGCATTTAAAAAACAAAGGAGGCAATGTAAGGAAAAGCCACAATGAAGCCTTCCCTGGTGGGGGCCATCTGGGCCCAGAATCTTCATTCCTAAGGAGCTAGGTACCTCAGACAGGCCCTGAGGTTCTTTAATCTTAGTTTCTTTCTCCAATTTCTTACTTTTTTGGGGGGGGTTGGCAGTCTTGGGGCTTGACATTGCCTGGGCAATGTCCCTGAGCTTTTCTGCTCAAGGCTAGTGCTCTACCACTTTTTAGCCACAGCTCCACTTCTGGTGGTTAACTGGAGATAAGCGTCTCATGGATGGTCCTGCACAGGCTGGCTTTGAACTGAGATGTTCAGATCTCAGCCCCCTGAGTAGCTAAGGATTGCAGGCATGAGCCATCAGCACCCAGCTAGTCTTAGTTTCTTTGTCTGCAAGTGGGGACAGTAAGAGCCCCTATGACATGAGACAAAATAAATACGTACTGGGCCTGACCTGCCACACAGCCTGTACTTAATAAACACGGCTGCTTTTATTAGCAAATGTCTCCTACCCAAGAGCACTGCACAAGGCAGACTTCTCTCATTTCCTAAGTCTCACAATGAAAGATGGGGGAATTGTCTGGAAATGTCTGAGTGCGGAGACTTCAGATCTACTGTCCTGATGCTGGGAAGAAGAGGAGAGGAAGCCACTGTGACTCCCCAGCTGACAGACTGGACACAGGAAGAAAGACACAGGGCTGCTCTAGATTTACCTACCAGCTCCTGCTTTGGGCCAAGAATGGACTCTCAGAGTCCAGATGCATGGTGACTATTAGTGGAAGAAGAAGAAGAGGGTTTCCTGGACAAATAAAGGAGCCATCTTAATGCCCACTAGGGGCAGGACCAGGGCCTACCTGCTCTCCCCACTTTGGTATCCTTCTTGGCTCTCTGACTCTGCAGTCCTCAGAGCTCACTGGCTTGAGACAACCTAAGAAAGGAGGTTCTTAGCTAGGGCTGCAGGTTCAGATGAGGCTGAGAGAGAACAAAGATGGCCTAGAAGTGTAGCTGCAGCAATGTGATGCGGTGTCTAGGCTCAGAGCATGTCCTTCAACACTGCCCCCATGGATATGCTAAGAGGCGGTGTCTGGCCAGCATTCTGGGTGGCAAAGGCTCATGTGCCACTTGAGATGGTGGGAAAGCTACCTGATGAGGACTATCAGGCAGAGGAGGAGAAGAGAGGGCAGGAAGAACCTGGCTGTGTGTCTCAAGGAGGCTCTCTCTTGAGGTGTCAAGGAGCGCAGGGTTTCCATTTCCTGATTCTGTAGAGGGTACAGTCCCTTAGCTAAACAGATCTGCCTTGCATTTCTGGCTTGAGCAACGGAGGAGCCTGCCTGGCGCTGGCAGGAAGCTCACGTGACCAAGCGGCTGCTCAGGGGTAGACAGATGCTGTGGGGAGCCCCCTGTATACAAAGGCAGGCCAGTGGGGTGGTGGCTTGGGAGCCAGCCCTGCAGATGTTGCTAAGTGAAACCTGATGTGGCGACATGAGAATCTAGTGCGTCTCACAAACAAGCTTTCCTGGGATGTTTTGGATTGAGATTTGTGGCTATGACGTGAAGGAACCTCACATGTCAGGATAAAAATAGCTCTGGCCTCAATACACAACGAGAGTTACAGTTCAACAGAACCAGATGCGAAAACATTAGCCACCCAGCGCAGGCTCAGCAAGGTTTCTGCTCCATTCTCCATTCTCCTTCCCTGGTGGGGTTGGGGCCCTGTGCTTGGACAGCCCCTACTGGGTGGGCATTTGGAGCTGCTGCCCCGAGAGGACAAGGGCCTAGATTAGATCCAGGCCCTGCCACTGCTAGCAGGGTGGTGGAGACAGTGAGACTTCCTTGAGGCCAGTTTCTCATCTGTGAACCATCCCGAGGGTAAGGAGTGTGCCCATAGCTGGCACAGGAAGTGCTTCATGGAAGCAGCAGCATGACTGGGAGGCTTGTGTGAGTCAAAGGGGACAGATGCAGAAGGGATGGCTTCCACACAGAATAGAGTGGCCAGGAGAAAGGGAGGCCAAACTGAGGCTTGGAACCAGGGGTGTTGATGATATCTGTTCAATTGGCAGGAGTACAAACCCCATGGCTGCATGGACGAACGATCGATCTAACAGCAACAGTACCTGGGGAGCTGATTCAGGAGGCAACCACTGTATCTGTGGATGGCCCTGCTGAGGTCAGTAAGGACAGGGGCATGGGGCCTCACCCACATCCAGGAAGTGCTGCAGGTGCATGGCTCGGAGAAAGAGGGATGCTAATGAGTCACACGGGGGCATGGGAGGGATTTCTAGCTGACAGGGCAGCAGTGGTTTGCACAGCCCTTTGCTACCAGGAAGGGGCAGCTGCTGCAGCAGAGCAAGGGCGGAATGGAGGGCAGCCCTGGAGGGAGGGAGCCGGTCATGCAGGCCTGGTACCTAGGGCCCAAGAGGGCAGTACCCTGGGCGGTGAACTCATCCTTTGTGACAGTGCCTATCTCCCTTCCTTTAAATGAATTCCAAAAAATAGTGCCAATCCTTGTTGGGTGCTGGATGCTGGAGATTCATAGATGAGTAAATGTGAGCCTGTGCCCAGAGCTGGATCCTTTGTGATCCTGGTAAAATCCAACTCTTGAGAGGTAGGGCTGGCCACGTTGACTGCAGTTCTGACAACTCTGGGTCACCGAGGAGCAGCAGGGGTCTAGGAGGTCACAGCCAGGAGGGAGCACAGGTCAGCTCTGCCAGGCATATGGGAGTGAGTGGGAGGCTATTGGAGAACAGAGAACAGGCTATTGGAGCTGGCTGGAGTGCACACAGAATGAAGCCCCTCACAGCTCCATCCACAGGGGAGCTCTCAGTCAGTTTATGTGGTGGTTCCCAGGTGCCCCAGGGCAAAGGATCTTAGCAACTGCAGTGAGTAGAGGGGAGAGCCAGAAATCAAGTGCTCCTTGACTTGAGGCCACAATGGGCATGCCCCTGAAGTCACTGTGAGGACGGGAGGGGCTTCCTTAGGAACCACCAGGCTGGGTCCCCAAGGAGGCACCCAGCCTAGCCTTGGACCACCACCTTCCTACTCCTCATCTTGTGACACAGGCTTCCCCAGGGCTGTGAGTGTGGGCTAGGAGGTTATTAGTCACAACACAATGCCTGTCACTATCCCTGCTCAAAGGGATGACGAGAGTGCTCCCTCTCAGCACTGTCATGAGGAGTCAGGCTCAGCCAGGTGGGCCACCCCACATCGAGTGCTCAGCTGCTGTCCCGGTGAGAGTGCCACCAATGCTGACAGGCAGTTTCCACCGTTACTCCCAGGGGAAACATCCAGAGATGGCTCTCAGGATTTCTTCTAGAATGTGTTGTCTGGCAACATGAAGACACTGCTGGTATCTGGCCACAGGGGCTCAGACTGCAAGGAATGCAATGGAAGATTTCATTTGCCCAGTATTAGAGCTAGAGATGAGACATCTGGGATCAGTGAGCCTATAAGGTGCGCTCCCACGAGTGGTTCTTGTTCCACCAAGAAGGGGGCAAGCATTACTCTGGGGTGATCATCGACCGCACTGCTGCTGTGCTCGGCTCTGCATCTCCTCCAGTCTGGATCGCCTCAGGTGTAGGTGCTCCTTCTCTGGCAGCAGAGTTGTCCAGGCCCCGGGAAGACAATGGGCTTGATCCCAGGGGCCTCCTTGGTCCCGTTAAGCTTCCTGCATAGGCTTGAGGTCAGGGAAGGCCTGAAGGCCTGGGAACTGTACTCTCTTCCCGGGGCCCCTCCTGAGTGGGTCAAGAGGGAGCCAAGCCCCAGGGGAGAGGGAGACATGTCCTCTGCCAGTTTCTCCCAGAGCGACTTGCCTAGGCAGATCCCTCTGTTGATCCTGAAGTAGCTCTTCGCTGGTCAGGAATGAAGGAGGAGGCAGTGATGGGAGAATCCAGACCTGAGCCTCTGGACTGGCGCTGTTTACATTAGGCCAGGGGAGAGGAAAATCTCACACGGGCAAATCTGCCTCCAGGGCCCTGGGGCCCGCAGCTGCGGCGCTTTCAGGCCAGCCCAGCAGCCACCCAGGCGTGGCATGGGTCTTGCTTCCCCACTGCTATGTGCGATCTGCACCATTTGCCT
Source organism: Dipodomys merriami (assembly GCF_024711535.1). Classification (NCBI taxonomy): domain Eukaryota; kingdom Metazoa; phylum Chordata; class Mammalia; order Rodentia; family Heteromyidae; genus Dipodomys; species Dipodomys merriami. Next base: position 1,740,525 of record NW_027203115.1, on the reverse strand, counting down.
TTACCAACCTAATGTGCATAGGAGGGCCATTTCCTTTCCTGCAGATGTCCTGACTTCATTTCTACTAGGCTCCCTGCCTTCTTTGTGTCCCAGAAAGTCTCTTCACAGCATAGAGCAATCTCCCCTGACACAGCACTAAGCCTCAGAGCTACACCCAGAGAGCCAAAAGAAAGAAGAATCCAGACAGGAGGGGCTGGCCCTACAGGACAGGCTGCATGCTATACGGAATAGACATGATGACTCTGGACAGGCTGGAGAGGCCCTTTGGAGAAAAGCAGCCAGCAGAGGAACAAATGTACATTTCCTGCATGCTTTCTGACCTAAACACCACCCTACGCGTCCTCGGCGCCTGGTGTGGGTCTTCCCAGGACAGCTGGGGCAGGAGAGGGGAAAGGGCACTCTGGCTTCCTGAATTCCTTTTCTCCTCCTCCCCCTGCATTCTTCTATTACTGGTTTGAGCTTGACCTTTCAAAATCATGGACCAACTTGTGTATTCTGATGCCAGCTGTGGACTCGCACATGTAAACACATGTGCTTCTGCCTGGAGGTTCTCACAGCCTTGAAGCACAAATATAGGCTCAGACGAAGAGCTCATGGCTCAAGGTGTTACACATTCTTTTTTTTTTTTTAATTTAAAATTTTAATTTTTGCCAGTCCTGGGGCTTGAACTCAAGGCCTGGGCCCTGTCCCTGAACCTCTTTGCACTCAAGGCTACCCACTCTACCACTCGAGCCACTGGCTTTTTCTGAGTAGTTTGTTAGAGCTAAGAGACTCATGGACTTCCCTGCACCAGCTGGCTTGGAACCGTGATCCTTAGATCTCAGCCTTCTGAGTAGCTAGGATTATAGGGATGAGCCACTGGTGCCTGGCCCTGCTGTGCATTCTCAAAGCAAGAAGCATTACTGGCTGCAGGCATTTCCTTGGTGTTCTTCCCAGGATGGAAATTCTTCCCATCTGGCATTCTTCTTGTTTTTCTATGAATTCCAAGTGGGTCCCTAGCTGATGTGAGCCAGTCTGTCAGCCTTGGCAGGCTGAGGCAAGCCTCTACCATCTCAGCATTGTTAGCCCCTATCCTTCATGGTGTGTGCCACTACGTCCACAAAGTTATCCCCTAGCAGTTGTAGTTGCTTGATGTTTAGAGCCCTCAAGGACCCCAACTCTGGACTGCTAGACCATAACTCTAGCCTGGGTACCTACAGTAGTTCCCTAGGCCATCCCTTCACTAGTGGGAATCAATGTCTATGTCTTAATCACCAACCTCTCTCTCTCTTTGCTGGTCATGGGGCTTGAACTCAGAGCCCGGGCACTGTTCCTGAGCTCTTTTGCTCAAAGCTACCACTCTACTATTTTGAGCCACAGCATCACTTCTGGTTTTTGAGTGGTTCACTGGAGATAAGAGTCTCATGTGGACTTTTCTGCCTGGGCTGGCTTCAAACTGCAATCCTTAGATCTCAGCTTCCTTGAGTAGCTTGGATTATAGGCATAAGCCACTGACACCCAGCTCACCAATCTCTCTGGGCCCAGGAAGAAAAAAACACACCTCACAGAAGATAGGTCAGATCAGAAGATCCTGGGAGAGCCAGTTCTATTCTGAGCTGTAGGGCTTGGATGTCTCCATTCAGAGGGTACAGAAGATGGTAGGGCAGGGCTCTGGGCTGATTCAAGGTCCCTTTCCCTGGCTTCCTCCCTGACCTCCACTCATTGTGACCCCCTCCCTCCCAGAAGAGCCTTTCCTTCTTCCTGTCTTGGTGCAGTTCCCATACTCTAGTCTGCCCTTCCCCCTGTGACTAACATCCCTGCTATCTTTCCCAGGAACTTCAGGTTGGGTCCCCTGTGCTCACTTGGGGACAGAGGGTAGAGAGTGTACTCCTGTGCTGAGGGACAAGGGGTGGGAGTCCCATGGGGATCTTGGAGGTCAGGATGTAGGAAATGCTTCCCTGACCTGACCATGGTGACCACTAATTGCCATGACTTGGAGATCAGAGGAAACTGGGCTCCCAAGCAAACAATAGTGTCCTGAGGAAATAGGGAGAAAAGAAGGAAGTAGGCTGCTGCCACAGCCCCCACTCCCCTCTCCAGACAGGCAGAACACACAGGGAGGTGGTGATTGCCGGGCTAAGGAGGCCAGGGCTTTCCGTGTAATGGGGAAGTGTCTTTGATACATGTGCCTTCTGCAATCTGACCTGGCATTGGGAATCTAGTGACACCCTCAACTTTTCAGATGGCCTAATCTCTGAACAAATAGGCCCAAGGAGCTTCTACTGGGCCAGGTAGATGGTCTATAGACCTGCCATCAGTTGGATGAGGCTGCAGAATGATGCTGTCATTGATAGGTCCTGAGCTTGTGTAACACCGAAGAAGACTTGGTGTGTGGATGTCAAGAGGGGATGACACACTCAGGTAGACAACCCAGCCTCACTGGGTACTTTCCTATCAACTGATGTCCTGGGGCTTTTTCTAGGATCACCTGCTAGAGAGAGGTGATGTCTGCCTGGGAGGGGAGGAGCTGTCCAAGGAAAAGAGCCACCTGCTGTATGGAAAGAACACAAAAGATGAGCCTTCAGAATGCACTGGCTACTTCCAAGGACTAGCCTGAAACAGCCTGTTATTTTGAGTCATCCTGGGTCCTGCCTGGGCTGCCTGCCATATTGAGAGTTGCTTTGAGCTTCTCAGTGAAATGTCTGTATAGCCTCTTCCACCTGTGAGACCAGAGACTGAGGGCCCTGCCCTCCTGTCTGGAGAGACACTGCCTAGGTAAGAAATCATCAGCTGCCTCTGATGGTCAGCCAGTAGGTCCAAAGCATCGAAGGTACAAGAAGATGAGAGAAAACAGTAATTAGGATGTGTTCTAATGGGATGGTGGAGTGTGAGCCAGAAGACTGCAAGAGGGCGAGGTGTGGCTGTCTCTTTTATGGTGACAGACTATGGGCAGGAAATCTACTGATCCCTCATACTCTGGTACAACTCAGGGACTCATAAACGATAGACTGAAGAACTTCCTGGTCCAGCACTAGCATTTTACAAGCCCCTGGGACAGGAGGTCTCAAAGGCATACTTACTGGGAGGATTCAGCATGCTGGTTCGGCCAGAGGTGGGCACCAGAAGCTCTGAGTGGCTGATGCGGAGATCAGGACCATCAGGTGGGCCTATGTCATCGGTCTGGCCTGCGGGGGAGGAAGCAATTTCTGCCAGCACCTCCAGATCTTTCAGGACAACCTGGGGAGACAAGAGGAGGATGAGGGGTGAGGTTCCTACTGTGAGCTGAACTGATCTGGTAGAAGTAAGCTCAGAGACAGAGAGCTACCACCAAGACCATGGCTCAGAAGAGTGTAATGGAGGTATAGACTGAAGAGGCTACACAGGGCAGTAGATTGATGGGGTGAAGCGGGAGGTCTAGAGGATAGTTGGAATCAGGATGTGAGTTGTCTTTCCACTAACTCTTATGTGGTCCTCAGCAGGGATTACAGGGGTCCACAAGAAACATGGGGCTTGGTACTAGCATGTACTATGCACAGACTGTATCTCAGGGCTACTGGGCTGTATGAGGACCAGAGAGAGTGCACTCCAGGCTACGTTCTGCTGTGTGCAATGGCTTCAGCCCTGCCCAACACCCTGCCACAGGATAGTGCTACGGCAGAGCCTCCACGTTAGGGGCATGACTTCTAATGTTCAGCCATGACTGGGTGGAGCAAGCCTTCTGGAATCTGACTACCTGCCTGCTGAGGTCTTCCAAGAGGCAGAATGGAGTATGGGAGATAGTTCGGAGAGTGAGTGCAAGTCACATAGTGTTACAACCCTGAGCTGTCCCTACAATCCAGAACATCCCTGGTAGAAGAGCCTTGGTAAAAGCGGTACCATTTCTCCTGGCAGGCAGCCTGAAGCTGGGGGCTTATTCCATAATTCCAGCTACTCAGAAGGCTGAGATTGAAGGACTGAGGTTTAAAGTCAGCCTGGGTAGAACATTCTTCAAGGTACCATCTCTAATTACCCAGAAAATGTTAGATGGGAGGTATGGATCAAGTGGCAGAACACCTGCTGTGAGCAAGAAAGCCAAGTGACACCTGTTCAACGTGCTTCTCCAACAAGGAGGTATCTGGTGAGTGCTTATTATTTCCATTAGACAAGCTGTCTGGGAAGAGTCAGCGGCATGTGAGGCCTGACTTCTGAGTGGCTCCATGGTATGTGGAAGAAGAGGAAGCTGTCCGTACTGCCAGCCAGAACCAACGCCTGTCATCAGCGTTACCTTTAAACAGTCTCACTGAGGTTTGGCCAGTCCCTAGCTCAAAGTTATGACGAGTCTCCTCACACCCAGATCTGGTCCCCCAACTTGAGCCTGATCATAACACTACTCAGGACCTTGTGGCCAGACAATCATAACTTCTAATCTGTATCCTGACCCTCAGGTACATGATCCTGGGCCATTTAACTTCATCCATCACAGCCTTCCTCCTCCCAGTATCTATTGAGAAGCTACTCCAGCTACTCCAGCTCTCCAGTTGTAGGATTTATGATGCTGGGTTGGCCAACCTTTGCCTTTGATGAATCACAGGCTCATGGGGACACACGGGTAAGCATTTACTGACAAAATAGGCTGGAGCCAGCAACTCAGCCTGAGGGGAGCCAGAGACTCCAGAAGCATTTGAGCATGAGTTTGCCAAGGGAATGGGGAGAAAAAGGTGAGAAAGGCATTTGAAGCATCTTCATAACTAGCATAAGCTACTCACAGATGCAGGAATGAGGTAGCACATTCCAGAAACTAAGCTGTGGTCTAGTTCCAGAGAGGTTGCAGGCCAGAGGGAATGACTGGGACAGATGGTCATAAGCTTATGAACCAGACAAAGGAGTCTGCTTTGTCAGTATTAGGGAGTCTCAGTTCCACCACATATGCAAATGAGCTTGACCTTCCAAGATTGCTCTTCAGACTAGAGGAGATATACCTGGTTGTCTGTGGCTGAGGATATAAGCCACCATGGATTGAAAAAGTTAGAGGGAAAAAAATGTAGTACACGTGGACATTTTTCTTGTCATTATTCCCTAAGCAATACAGTACAACTCTTTACATTGCATTAGAGATGAGTTTGAGCATATGGAATGATGTATGTAGGTATGTAGGTTTATATAGGGACGTAAGCCTCTTTGGATTCTGGCATTATGGGGATCCTGGAACATATCCCCTAAAGATACAGGCAATGACTGTATCTTATGCACCAAGTGCAGAAAGTAGGCACAAAGACAGGATGGCTCACTTCCTCTGTAACATGTTTTTTGGCCTCACAGTTACTGTTCAGTCACCCTAGCTTGGGACAGCAGTGCCCACATCAAGGGTTTCTGAAGACAATGTGCATCTCTGTACCTCCGCTTCCCTACTAGCGATCATGGCCAACAAAACTGCATATTTTACATTTTGATTTCCCTTATTTTAGGAAGTTTAATACCAAATGGCAAATGGATGCAAATTATATTTCGATTGCACAATTCAAGCCGGAAATGTTGTCTACATGTTCCTTGGTAATCCCAGCCACTCCTTTTGTGCTCACACATCAAATGATTTGTCTCTGATTTCTCTGGGGCTGTTGGAAAGCTCACAGTCCTGCCTGGGGCAACACCACTTGTACTCATGTGGGTTCACACAAACACACACCCACCCACCCACCCACACCCACGTAAACACCAGGGTTAAAGCAGAAATTGGAACAATGACATCACCCCCTCCATTTCACAGAAGTGAGGAAGAGAAGGGGCGGCCTGACGGAGCACAGGTTGCTGCTTGGGCAGTGGGGACAGACTGGGAGGCACCATGGTTGTGTGGTGGTCTTTGATCTCCAGCTCTGGAGCTCACTGGACCTGACTTGCACCTTGAGGATTTGTAATGTAGGAGGAGAGCCTTGATAGAGAAGGGACTCTGATAAGAGCTAGAGATGGCAAGGAGCTGCCCTCCTAGTTGGACGGGCCCTGAGTCCAGGCCCTGCAGGGCACGGTGCCCCACTCTTCCCAAGACACCATCCACAGAGAAAGGGCTCCAGAGCTAGGGAGCTCATGTGGCCCATGTGGCTTTGCCTCTAGGAAAACAGATCCAGTTCTCCTGGGTCCATGCCCATGGCTGGCCTGGAGTCCTGGCTCTGAGAATGGGGAATGGCTCAAAGAAAGCAGGAGGAAGCCACACCAATTAGTATGCACTACACAGCGTTTTTTTTTTTTTGCAAAATGAATATAAAACACTTGTGCTTTCTTTTTGTGTGAGAGAAAGAAGGGGGGAAAAGAAGGAGGGAGAGGGAGGTTACAAGAAAGCAATATTCTGCAGGAGCAGGAGTGCCTGCTGTTACCATAGCAGCGGGAGGGGGTGGGGAGGGCCCATCAGCTGGTCCCTGACTCAGGAGTTGAATGGGGTGGCTTTGCCTCCTCTCTGGAGTACAAGGGTCAAGGCTGAGGGCAACTGAGTAGAGTGCACCTGGTACAGCCTGGGGGGGAGACCTCAGGGCAGGCCTGAAGGGAAGGGGCTTATCTTCTATGGGGACAGAAAAAGAGGGACAAGCCAGGGATTTCTGGGGTGAATCCCCTTTGTGCCAGCTTTGAGTGCCTTCTCATAGTTAGGGGGCAACAAAGCAGCTCTCAAAGATGGTACCTTTTCCTATTCCTTTCATTAGTCCATCCTGCATCCACCATCCCAACACTAGTCCACAGCCCAGCCCTGAAAAGCACTTGGCCTGCCCTCCTCTCTGTCTGCTGTGGCTAGTCCTCTGCCATCCTGGAGACTGGAGATGGGTATTGCATGGCCCAGAAGCCCATTCTTGCCTACCACCAAGCATCCTCAGCTGGAAATGCCAGGTGAGACACTTGGCATATGTTGCCCTGCAGTTTATGGGAAGGAAGGAAGGAAGGAAAATGGACTTCTGCCAAGGGAAAGGACAGAGAAACTTATTACAGTGTACCCACAGAGCTTCGAGAAACATTTAGAAAGCTTTGGGCTTGCAATGGCCACCATGGCTGGCTTCGCATCCCAGCTCCTGCTGGGGAAATCCTTATGTTGACAAGAAATCACCAATCTGGGCTCTCTCCAGACCCAGCTGGGAGGAAGTGGCAAGAATGTTCCCAAGGGAATGTTCTTGGTACTGGTGGGAAAGGCGATTTCAGCTCCAGGCCCTGGAAGCTGCAGTCTGGTTGGCACAGGCCTTTGCCAAGGGCTATCTGCTGTTGCTGTCCACAGTGGTGAGGTCGCAGGGCCTTGTCTGGGTTCTGGATTAGGTCAAGCTGCTCCTCAGACTGTGAAGCAGAGTTGATATGAGGGGTAGAGGCATGGAAGCCACAAACTTTGGGCCTTTCTGCTTTCTTCCAGACAGACCCTGACTCGTTTCTTTATACGTGTATAGCCTAGCAGGCCAGGCCTTCTCAGTCCCCTAATACATTCAGAATGATTCCTGCTGTCCTGCAGCATGGGGAGCTAGCCAGGGGCTCACCCTAGGAAGCCAGCCTGAAGGCCAAAGGGGTCTCTGCAAGCCAAGAACAGTGGGAAAGAAAGGCACCCACACCAGCTAGCACCAGGGCCAAAGGCCTCCGCCCTGGACACCAAGTAAATACAGCTTGAAAAAGCAGCAATGGGACTGGCATTCCGAGAAGAGCTGTGGTCTACAGTGGGGCACAGTAAGCCTGCCTCCCACCACAAGGCAGGCATTGCGCTTCGGGGATGGATGAAGAAGACTGCTCACACCCAGACCTAGTTTATCTCCCATTCAGAAAACCACTCTGAGTAAAACCTTTTTGTGTCTTGGTAAAGCATAAACAACTTAAAAATATACACATCTACATCTTGGTTAGTGTTGCTTGACTTGGAGCACAAGCCCTTGGGGAACAAGGCAGCTTTCTTTAAATGGACTTTGGAAATCTTTCCTTAAGTGCCTAGTTCTTTGCTGTGTGTGCAAAAGGCCAGCACCTAATGCTACTGTCAGCCTCCTGATAAAGTAGTGCAGCACAATGTGGGCTCTGGCAGCTGTCCCTCTGGGGGTACAGAGAAAAGCAAGGCCTGCCAGGGGCATGATAGCTTGGAGATCAGAGCCCTCACTCTCCTTGCTTAGCCCAGCCTTTGATCACGTCCCCCATCCCGGGCCCTTGACCAGGAGGGTCCCCCCTCAGGGCTATAAATTCTCCCGGGAGCCGGGCAGGAAGTTCAGTGCAGTGGGAGAGCAATGCTCACTCACCCCCCTTAGAGCCTGGTTACCAAGTGATAAGCCAGGGCCATAGCAACCAGGAGAGGGGCTCCTGCCTACCTCCAGGGCTTGGGTGAATCCCAGCTTACTTTCAAGAGACACACAGCTCCAGTCCTGAGGAGGCAGCTTCTTTCTTAAGGCTTATGTGTTCTGGCAGAGAGAGCCCTGGAGACGTGGGACAGGCCTGAGTGGACTCACTGTGCAGCCAAACTCCCATCCTTTCACCTTCTTTGTTTGTTGTGTGTGCGCGTGTGCATGTGCACACTAGCTTTTTTGTTCCAGACTGGTGTCATACCACTTCAATCACAGCTGCTCCACTTCCACCTTCTTAGATTCTGAGCACCTACCATGGGCTAGATAGACTCTGCCCTCCCAGAGCCCCCTGTTAAGCTGTCATCATCAAAGCTGATACAGGCTAGCAGAAGGTCTGAGTGAACAGGATTCGTGCAAAAGAGGTATGGGGGTATGGGTGGTGGGGAGAGCTTCATGAAGCATCTAAGAGGAGATCTTGATCAAGTTTCTTAACTTCTCTGGGCTTCAGCTTCCTCTTAGGTGAAAAGTTCCCTTTTACGAGGGTTGTGGTGAACATAGACCTAATTCCTGGCTGGACATGGTGGTGCATGCTTGCAATCCCAGTTACTGAGATCAGAAGGATCATGGTTCAAGGCCAAGTCAGGCAAAAACATTAGCAAAACCCCATCTCCAAAAATAAGCCTGGTGTTGTGGGCACATCTATCACTCCAGCTACATGGAGAGGCATAGGCAGAAGGCTTGCAGTCCAGGCTAGTCTTAGGCACAAAACATAAGACCCTATCTGGGGAGTGGCTTAAGTGCTAGAGCATCTATCAAGCAAATGTGAGGCCCTGAATTTAAACCCCAGTACTGCTAAACAAACACCCCTATGCCCTCTTTGGGCCTAGCAGTGGCTACCGATCCCTTAACTGGGCTATGGAGGGCAGCTGCTAGAATTTGGGCTTCGAGTCCTGGCTGGCCCCAAAGAAGGCCTAGAGATTGGTGCTGGACTCCAGCACCTTTCCCTGGCTATGGGGTTTCCTGTCCCTGTAAGGCCAGCCTCCGGAATGCTGAGTGTGGGCAGTATCCAGTGTCCCCGAGCTGCAGCAAAAGGTCCTGCACAGCTTCCCATGTGAGGCAAGCTCCTAGCTGAGGAATCCAGCTACTGGGATGTTATGCCTTAGTTCTCAAGGAATAACATATAAAATTTTTACCTTACTGAGTGATCTGCTTTTAAAGAAACCTGCAGAACCGAGGCAGGAGTAGAAGGGCTGCTTTTGTTTTGAAGGGTGGATGGAATGATAATTGGAGTGAAATAAAAACCGAGGCAAAGAAGTGAGGAGGAAGAACGAGCCCCATTCTTAGTCATTCATAATACTGTTCACTTTTGAGCAGGCGGCATTAGTATTCTAGGGAGTGGAGTCAGGACCACACAGATTCAGAGCTGGAAAGGACCAGAGACATCGCAGCCACTGGCCTGGGCCCTTCAGGAGAAGGCCCGATGGGGAGGGTTTCTGGCCTGAGCTTGGGAGAGAAGTTTTTACCTTCTGAATGCATCAGTGAGTAGCTCAGGGGTAGCTCCGAAGGACCTGGGAAGGAGCAGGGGAACAGGGTCAAAATGAATGCTCAGAGGGGGGAAGGTACACCCACAACTGAAGGTTAGCCAAGGACAAAACACTGTCAATGCAATGTTGGGACTGGGCCTGGATGAAGTAGTACCCTCATGTAGGCTGGTCCCAGGCTTTAGATGCTTTGGAGTCAGATCTATCCCACATCAAAATTTGTCACCCAAGTCTTCATCCGGCAGTGTGACCTTAGGCAAGTCATTCTTACACCTCAACTTCATAAATCAAACTGAGATAGCTTAAACCTTTTTAGGATAGCTGGGCAGATTATGCACACACCTTTAAACTTTAGTGGGTGCTCTGTCCTTCCCCAGACACGCTGCACCTGCCACAGTTTGTGGCCCCAGTGGGGCCACCACAAGCTCCTCAAATGCCCTCAATGGAGGAACCTCTAAATAAGTGGAAGCCCCCCCATTGAAAGCAGATACTGGAGGATGGGCAGTAACCAACAGAAGGCCCTCACTCTGGAGACTGGAAAGAAGAGCCTGAGTCACCTTGGACCTAGGAGGACCAGAGCTGTCCACTACCATTTTATAGCAAGCACCTGGGCTTTCCCCTAGGGGAGCCTTCATGCCCAAGTTCCTCTTGTCACTAAATAAAACGCAAAGTCAGCCCAGGTGGTTAATTACCAGACCAAAGTAACAAGGACCCTTTGGAAAAGGGTAAGTCGAGGAAACATTGAGGCAGACAGGATGCAGTGAAGAGGAAAGAGACTTAATGAGAGGGCCATTCCTGCCCTGAGACAGAAGAAGCCCAAGCCCCAGATCTGTACAGGGCCCATCTCAGGCCACCTGTGTGCCTTCTTCCTTGAGAGAGATCTCTTTAGATTTTCTGTGGCATTTCTCCTGGGGCCTAGACAGTAGAAACAGGTGAAATCTATTTCTCCCTGGACAAACTGTCCTTAAATACAGTCTAGGGCCCAGCAGAGTCATTCCTTGGGAACCCACTCTGCTGGGGAGGGGCTGAGAGGCTCAGAGATAGAGATTGGCTGGACAGGCTGAGACTCACACAAGAAAAGAACCAACAGCTCCCAAGGTGCCCAGTTCCCTCCCCTTAGTGGTTTGCAGGTCTGGGATATCCCACCGGGGTTGAAGACAGGGAAGGCAGCAAGCTGCTATGGATGCTGCATCCAGAGGGTACTTTGAGCTCCTTTACAAAAAGCTCTAATTCAGCTGCTTCCAAATCAATTCCTTGGACCTACACTCCATGTCCCTTTCCTCTTAGGTCACGGCCTGTGCCTCACTGGTTTTGATGGCTGCTCACAGTCTTCATATAGTTGGGCTCCTAAGTTAGACTACCACAGCTGTGAATAACATCCCCTGAATCCAGACTTTCAATTTTTTTAGCAATGTGATTCTCATTCTTTTTGCTGCTTCACCAGTCCTCTATCAGCTATAACCTGAAATCAGCAACTTCTGATGGTGACTTTGAAGCTAAGGGAAGGGAAGAGTGAGGAGCCTCCTGGGTTGAGTCTCCTTAATACCCCAGTTCCAAATGCAGAGAAGATGCTGAGGGGCTGCCAAATAAGCTCCGCGGCAGAAGGCTGGGCCAGGTGATGACTGGCCCATGGGGTCTGCCTCCTAGCCTAAGAGCTTTTGCTTTTGAGATGAGGCTCTGCCGACGGTGCCCTTTCTCTTCTTCCCGGATGGGAAAAGCCCTCCCCGACTTGAGCCAGAGGAGTGATGCTGGAAAGATGCTGATGACGGGCTCTGATGAGAGAGGCTGGTGCTGAATTCTGCCTTGCTCTTGTGCTGGGCACCTTCAACCCATGGGTTTTGAGAGGTGGGGAAGGGAGGAAGGAAGGACACGGAGGGGCATAAATCCAAATCCCTACTTGGTCCCCTGCTTGGCTTCTTAGATCCTGGAGCTGGAACACAAGTCCCTCAAGCACGCCTGTGCTCCTCAGTCCTCTCAAGGCAGGCAGGAAACAGAGGAGAGAGAGTCTCTACTCCAGCTCTGGCTGCTGAAGCTAAAGGGAGGGCTTTTGGCAGACAAAGTGTCCATCTTGTTGATGGCCCCTCTCTTGAAATGACTACTAGCATTGGAGGGTCCTGCTTACCTCCTCAGTTTCTGTGTGCTGGGTTCTGTGCTAAGAATTTGATATTCACGGTCTCATTTAATCCCCCGACAAACCTTGAGAGGTAGAGGGAGGCTTTTTTGTTATCTTCCTTGCATCTATAAGGAAACTGAGGTGCAGAGAGACTAGGGCACTTGTTCAAGGCCAACCAACCATTAAGTGAAGAGCCAAGACTGGTCTCCTGAACTGTCTGCCCTAAAGCCCGTGATCTAAGTAGGGCGGGGGAGGGGAACATTACCAGAAAGGGGTGCCATTCTTAATTCTAATAGAAACATAAAACACGGGAATGACCCTCAGATGAGGAAGACTTCCATGCAGGAAGACCCCGAGGCTGTCCTGAAGGACACAAGATGACTTACTGGGGAGGAGCCTTGCTTGTGAGTGGGGAGTTCATCATGTCCGAGGGGCTGATTTGAGGATGGACAGCTACATGTGCTGGGCAGGGTCCAGTGGGCGCTTCACCCTTTCTCTGGGAACAGTGGTTTAGAAGGCAGGTGTAAACATCATTAACCCCTCTTCATGGGTCCAGGAAGCTAAATTCCTCACTCAAAGTCTCTGGCAAGGAAGCGGCAGAGCTAAGATCCAGGCCTGGGACAGCTAACTAATTGTCCAGACTGTCAACGTTCACTTAAGAGGGGACGGATGTTCTTCCTGGTCTCTTCTATTGGGACTGAGAGCCCTTGAGAATTTTAAATGCAGGCTGGAGGGCAGGTGCGGGGCAGTGAGGGGACCAGCACCACTGTCAGGAGGATGGAGAGGATGTCTGTCCAGTGGACGCTCAGGCTGGGACATGACTGCCCCAGTCCACGTGGGGGTCCAGCAGGAAGCTTCTGAGCATGCGCCCCACATTCCATGCAGAGGAAATCAAGGTCATGTTTTCACTTAAAAAAAGAAGTAATTGGATCTCTAGCTAATGGGAGGATTTCTATTCCAGTGCCAAGAATATTAATTTGACACCTGCGAATTCTTTCTGACAAAAGGGATCTTGACACAATGTCTACCAGGCAGTACTGAGGAAACAGCCAGTTATGTGAATAAGGGAAAAGCAGAGGCAACAGAGGATACCAGAAGGGTGTGGCCTTATGGAGCTGTCAGTCTGGCAGAACTGAGGAACAGCAGCAGATGAGACATCCCAGTGAGGCCAAGTGCCAATGGGACTGTGAATAGTGGTGTGTGGGTGTGGGGAGGGGGGAAGGGGAGTAGAGCTAGACTTCTGAGCTCTGCCCTCCCTATGCCCAGCTCTTGCGTCATTACTAACACCTGGGTACAGCCTGTCCCCGGAGGCCAGAGTGAGGAGAGTGAGTTTATCATGATTATATTGGGAGAGAAAGACATTTGCCAGAGAGATGACAAATTGCAAGAACCAAATATACAAAGAGCTTCTACAAATCAATAAGAAAGATGGACAAGGGATTTGAGGGCTGAAGGGAAGCCTTTTCAAACTACATGCATCTCCACATCAAACTGAAATCTCTCTCAAGAGAAAAAGTCCAGAAACTCTTCTCCTCTAGTCAGGAGAAAATGGGCTGATCCCACTAGACCAGGCATCCTACCTCCACTGCTTCTTCACTGGCTAACACACGGTAACTCAACAGTGAAGGGAACAGGTTTTGAAGTTTAACAGCATTGGCTTTGAGTGTGGGCTATTGCACCAACTTGCTGCAAGCCAGTTACTAAACCTTCCTTAGCTTTTTGAACTGAGAAATGGCAATAACAGAGCTCCCCAGAAAACTGTTGCCTGAGATCTCTGGCTATTGCAAATGAAGGGTCTAATATGGTGCTTGAACCCCAGCGAACTCAATTTGATCACAGCTGTGTTTGGAAGTATTTGGAGAAATCCACCAGAGAACACTTTCTAGATACCTTGCAAAGGAAGTTCCAGTAGAAGACAACTCTGTTTCATTCATGGCTGTATTTCCAATGCCAAGTTCACAGTTCAACACCAAGGTCCATTTAAGGCTGGGATTCTGGTGAACAACCAGGATGTGGCAGAATTATGTGACTCACCAATGATGATCCAGGTCCACAAATCTCTCCTCTGAGATGGGAAGGAGGGATTCTTCCTCTCTCTCACCGCACCCCCATAACTGTCTCCCAAAGCAGCTTTAATCCTCTCCCCATGGGGCCCACAAGATGTGCCCCAAAGCCCTGACAACATTTGGCGCTTCAGCAAATCAAGTTTCCACGGCCGCAACCTCAACAGAGCCGTTTAATGGACTGCATCTCCTCCTGCTCCCTCTAAATGCACGCACACACAAAGCCAATTCCAAGCAAAGCAAGCTGGATGGGATTAAACAACTCAATTTAAAAGACTGAAAACTCAGCTGCTTCCAGTGCAGTCCTAGAGAAGGCGGCAATCAGCAGAGCTCTCCTCTTCTTTCTGTACTGAAATGAGGGCCTGGCTATGCGGTGAGTCACTCCCAGCTCACAGGCAGAACTGTGTCCCGTCCACCTGGGCCTCGCTGAGTGAGGGAGCAGGATGAGGGGGCAATGAGGGCGGGTGTGGAGGAGGAGGTAAGGCAGGCAGGGGGATCAGGAGCATGCACAGACCATCTGTTTGAGATTTTTCTGGAAATGCAGAGAACCTTCAGAGGACTGAGAGGCTAATGGCTGGCTCGTTGGCTTTTCTCTCCAATCTGGGTTTAGAAAAGCAAATCCAGGCTGTGGGGTGGCTACCCAGGGTCTCATGTGAGCTTGGGACCAGCCCAGGGGGGACCCAACTGCCTCATTCCAAGGAATCTGTGAGCAATGTTTCCTTATGTTTTGTCTAATCCTAGCCCTATCCATTCCCCTGTTTCTATTGGAAGTGTGGACAGGTCTGTCAATTTATGCCTCTACGGCTATCCAGAGACATAGCTCTGCCCACTGCCCACAGTGATTGCTAGTCAGAAGAAGGAAAGAGAGGGGCGAATCACTGCTCAGACCATTAGCATGAAGAGCTGGTATGGATGGAGAAAAGGGCTGTGCCCTTGTGAATGGATGTGCCCAGTAACTACTGCCCCTTGGCTGAGAGGCAGGCGCTATCTGCCCTTGTGAATGGCTACGCCCAGTAACGACTTGGTTGAAAGGCAGGGAATCAATGAAAAGAAACATCCTGACTCAACTCCGGGACAAATGCTGCTGTGTGGCTGGGACGGTACACAGCTAAAAAACTCTCTTGCAATGACCATGACAAGAGGACGTGGAGAGCGTGATATCAACCAACCAACTGGGCACACCTCAGTGGGGAGACCCCCAGGCCACGCCAAAGGAAGGTGGAGTAGCTGGCACTGAGGACCTACCTCATCGGATTCATCTGATAACGTCTGGAGTAGGATGGGGAAGAGGCTGTCTGTGTGCCGGAACATCTGGAAAACAGAGAAGGGGCATTTATGAGCTCCCCTCCCCCTGTACTGGCTTCAGCATCCTGCTGGTCTGAACAGACCCCCCTCTACCTCTCCCCCCTGGTACATGGAGGGTACCTCACATCCCCTGCCATACTAGAACCCATACAGCCACCTCAAACCTTCCCAAGCATGGGCAGGCCTGGGAAACCAAGGTGGACCTGGAAGAGGCCCTCTGGTATGGAGGGGTTGCCTTGGGGGGTGGGACCGGGCTCACTTTGCGGGGAGTCTTGATGTAGAGGTGGTACAGCCACTTCAGAACAGCAATCCTGGTCATCATTCCAATGGCCGTGTCTTTGAGGTGGCAGTTGAGGACCTGCACGATCCCATCGAGGTGCAGGGTCACTGGGGCCCTGTCAGTGCTGCGGGCGAGATCAGGACAGAGAGTAAAGGGAAAGTAGGGCCCCACATTGCCCCTACCCCACAAGCCACATAACTTCCTGCACACTTGGAACCATTGCCCTGGGGCACGGCAGGCAGGCCCAGGCAGATGGCAGACATCCTCACTTGGCTCAGGAATGGGGCTTAAAGAAGGTCTTGTTTCTCTTCTGCCTTTCCAAACGGGTTTGGAGCTCATGACTTGAAGCCAAGCTATGTACACGAGGGGAGAAGACCAGCCTGCTGGATCCCCACTCTTTACTTCCTCCTTTCCAGCACGAGTCCGTCTCAGACAAGGCAGAGGGTCCTCTCCAACTGGCATGAAGCTGGCCTGCTTGGACTTACGGGCTACACCTTGGATGTTTAGCATTCTCAGGGCACAAAGCCAGACTACTCATGAAGTTTACTGCTGAAGCAAAGCCATCCTGTCCCAATAGTGCAGAGGGGGGCCCTGAAAACACTCCCCAGCATCCAACAGGCCCTTCATGGGGCAACTGAAGACTGTTTCTTGAATTAAGTCAGGGACTGTGGCTTGTCTTCTTGCCATTCTGGCAACTGAGCACAAGACTTGGCCTAGGAGAAACCTTGAGAGCCACTTCTGAGATGGAAACCCTCTGATGAGTTGGGGAAGAGGTAGCAGAGGCTCTGCTATAGATTGTTCAGGATGAATTCTAGCTCCAGTAGGGCCAGGAGGCCTCTTGGCTTCCTCAGAATAAAGTCCTGCTTGTCTGTGCTCAGAGAAGAATCAGCCCAAAGTGACAACAGTGCAGGCTGCATAAGGACCAGGCCAGGCAGCTCTGCTGCCACCTGTACAACATGGTCTTCCGTGGCCTTTCTAGGTTGCTCAATTATTCACGTGCATCGGGAACCCAGTGGCTGTGCTCTGCTCACCTCCCTGCAGCCTCTGTGCAGCTCATGTGATGTGAATTCCTATAGGGCCCGATTCTGAGCTCTGGAACTGCTAGGTGGAGTTGCTGTTTAATAGGGCTTGATGGTCCCCGGGTGCCTGTTAGGGGGTGAGAGTGGGCACAACCAACCACAGGGGCCAGATCTGGGCATGAGATGCAGTGACACAACCAGGATGGTGACTCTGGGTTGGGGGGCGGGGGGAGAAGGAAGTGTAGCTATCATGCTTTCCCCAGAGGCTATGTGGCTGAAAGTTCTTGGTGTGTTCTGAGGATTTCCAAACATCTCACTGCTTTGGTGGCCTAAGACCCAGGGAAAGCAGAGCACAGACGGGCCCAAGGTGCAGATGCAGCCCCTAGTCAAGCCTTTAAATTGCTCTCGAAGGCTCACTGTTCAATAGAAACACAGATGGGACTGTATATTCTTTGGTTTAAGTTGAGAAGGAAAAAGAAGCAGGTAAAATTAGTTTAATATGTTTCACCTGACCCAAAATATCTTAAGATACCATTAGTATTTCAACATCCAACCAATATGGCAAATGGAAGGATTACTAATCAGATGCTTTACATTCTTCTTTGTGTCCTAACCTCTGAAATCCCGCACACACTTCCCACTCAGAGCACGCAGGAGCTCAGGTGCTCAGCATAGCAATCCACGCCCGGGCCTATTCAGCATTTCCTAATCAGATCTGACAATTTCCTAGACACTCCCTCCCCTTTGCTGATAGCCAGCACTTCCTGTCTGATCTGCAGGTCTCTGTTCCCCATCCTGGCTGTCCTCCTGCAGAACTCCTTCCGGAGTATTCTCTGTGGCTTGGACTTTCTCCTCAGGCCACAGATGTTATAGTCAGAGCAGCATTGTTTCAGAGGGGATGCCCACTGCAGCCCAGGGGCTGACATGAGGCAAATGAACAGTGAAGGGAAGCTGCCACCACCTCGGCCTGTTCTTCCCCAGCCCTGTGCCCTGAGATCTGCAGTAAGCACCTTTCTAGCAGGAGCTGCAGAGTGTTCGAGACACTACATGGGTGTCACACGTGCTCTGTGCCTGCCAGACCATTGCCACATCTCAGCGGAGCCGCCTGTCTCCCTGGCAGAAAGGTCTTGCTTCACTTACCTGGCAGGCTGTTTTACACTGGCCTACCAACAGCCCCATCTTGGAGCAGATAGAAAGTAGGAAGATCCCATCAAGACCAGGTCTCTACTCTAATAATCCTCAGGGTGAGGGAAGCGCAGCTCTGATGGCACGAAACAGGGGAATGATGAACTGATATTCCCCCAGTAGCTTATGACCTGAAGTCCAGAGACATTAGTGACCTGGCCACGGTTCCACAGCCAGGAAATTGTGCCAGCCATCTGAACCTGAGCAGTCTGGCTCCAGAATGGTCCCACTCAGCCCGACGCCTTTTCAGGGTGCAGGCTCAGAAGAGGCTCTGGCAGCATCACATCCAGTGACTCCTGGCAGGGGCGGCAGAGAGGACGCCAATGTGTGTACAGCATTAGGTGTCAAGGAAGAAGGGTGTTTAACAGACTTTCTTGGTGTTCCTGGCTTGTCAGAAGAGCCGTCAAAAAAGTTCCACGTGGGGAGGAAGGGGCTAGCTGGAGGGGCCTTTGTGTGCCACATTCCAAATCCAAACAGGGCCCCATGCCACACCAGGCTGAGGGTTGAGCTCTAACTCATGTGCATCTCCTTCAGCTGGTGCTGTGTCACAGTCACACAATGAAGGAAGGAGATCATGGAACTGGTGTGTAGACCGGTATGGGTGTACAGACACTGTCCAACTTCCCCCATGGTAAGTGATGACTAGAGCAAACCTCTCAGGTATAGGCCTCAGATCGCTGGTGGAACAGATGTCAGTCTGACCCAACCAAAAACTTCCTAACTCAAAGGGACTTCATAGTTCTTGTAAATCAATCCTTCAATGCAGAGATGAGCAAACCGGGGTCCAGAGACAGTGTCAGATGAACAAGGTTCTGAGGCCAAGTGCTGAGAACTCATTCCCTTGTATGGAAACATCTTCCCCAGACTAATTGAAGATGAAGGTCACCGAAGTAGGTAAATGCTGAGCACCAGGTAGACTGATTTTGGAGCGTGGGTAAGGATGTGTGCCTGAGCAGACAGCTCTCAGCGGCTCTGCTGGGTGGGCTGGCTGCTGAACTCTGCACACACTAGGGCTTGGGGGAGAGGGAGCTCTGGGGATCCTTAGCCCCTCCTGGAGGAGGCTCGCTGCACAATGTGCTCAGCTCCCTTCTCCTGGGCTGGAGCCTAAGATGCGACAACTTCCACTCTGGCTAACCTTACCCATCAAGAACAAGAGGGAGCTCGTGAAGTTTAAAATACATTTCTACATTTGGTTCCAAAAAGTCTAGACAACTTACTCCTGGGGCTTCTGAGTTATTTCAAGGTGTCTGCAAAACCCCATTTTCACCAAGCATTTTCTCATAAAGCATCTCGTAACGAGTGTCTTACATGTGTACGTACTACAATTTCCAAGTGCATGGTGCTGCTGTGGCTATTAAAACAGACTTACTGAATAATGCTTCTGATACTACCAATAAATAATACGTTCCAGTGGTTCTCTCTGGGAGACAGCACTTTATTTCTGTGATGTCTAATTTTTTATGGGGCTCCCATTACAGCTCTAATCAAATTAGAAGAAAGGTAAGTCTAAAAATAGACATGTTTCTGAATTCAGAGTTGCCTTTTTAATTTTTTTTAATACAAGATCATTACATATTCTTTTCAATCAGCAGTTGCTGGGAGCTGGGAAGCACTGATGTCTAGGTCGTTCTGCTTACTTACATATAGGACAACAGGCTATTCCAGAAGATTAGTACTGTGTCACTGAGCACAAGAAGGGAGACTTCACACAGCAACGCCTGTTGGAGAACCTGGACCAATGAGTGTCATCGAGACCAACAGGCAACTCTGGAACTCTCCAAATGTGCCTAATGAGGCTAAGTGCAGAGGTCTGGTGACAAACAGACCCAGCTTGAATTCTCACTTGGTTGCTAATTAGCTGAGTGGCTCTGAGCAAGAAGTTAGCCTCTCTGGTCAGTCTCTTTTCCTGTACAATAATGAAGAGTTTTTTTTGTTGTTGTTTTGTTTTTGGTGGTATTGGGCTTATTTCCAGGCCTTGAGCTCTTGCTTGGCTTTTTCATTCATAGCTGGCACTCTACCACTTGAGGCACACCTCTACTTCTAGCTTTTTGTTGGTTACTCAGAGATAAGACTCCAGTGGATTTGTCTGCACAACCTGGCCTCAAACCACAATTCTCAGATCTCAGCCTCCTGAGTAGCCAGGATAATAGGCATGAGCCACCAGCACTGGGTTTGAGAAGTGTTTTGTGAGAATGAATGTAGCTGAGAGTAACAAAATGCCAGGCACTGTCCATGTTTCTCCCATAATAGCTGATGCTATCATTACACTTGGTTGATAAGCCCGGCAGTCAGGATGTGAACCAGGCCCTTGACTCTACCCCCTCTAGCATTCCCAGGAGAAACTGCGCATCTGATGTGCACACACTTATGGTGTAACTCCTTTCTCCACAGTTGCGTTGGCTGAGCCTGCTTCTTCCATCCTGGTTTCCTCTCCCAGGGAGGCCAGACTTCAGCTTCCATGATCTTCCCATACTCAGGAGGGCCGAAGGACCTGGAGTCCTCTAATTCCTTCTCTGCCTTTACTACTCACCCAGACCCACAGTGTCTGGTGCCCTTGCTTCTCCAGGCCACATGCCTGGACCCAGGGCTTCCCCCTCACAAGGGAGAGGCAGACAAGGGCGATGAAGGCAGCTGTGTGCTCTCCTTTCGTCAGTGATATCTCCCTCTGTCTAGCTGAGCAGGGGCAAGCACGGCCTCTGAGGAGCTCCCTCATCTCGGAATCCCCGAGGGTGGTCAGAATTTCATGTGAATGTGTGTTTTCCTAGACAGGGGGGTCCACAGTATTCATCAGTCTCTCGGAGGGCTCAGAATGGTCACCATTTTTGGGTTTCCGCCAGGAAACATGTTCTACCCTCAGGTCTCCCATCTGGCCTCTGTACCTGGCTGGGCCTGAACTGAGAGAAATGGGTAAATGCGAGCAGTGCTCTGGGTAAGTACCTGGGAGACGGCAGGGAGGATTTTGTTTAGTGTCACTTTGAACAATGCCACCTTGTCCAAGCTCAGCCTCTCTCTGATGGCACCCTGGAATAATTAGGCAGTGGGGCCTGGGTCCCTTATTCCTCTCTAGCAGGGAGGGCTAGGGACTCAGACTGTGCTACTGCCACAAGACCCCCCTGAACCAGGAGTAAGAAAGTACTGGATTTGTTCTGGTGTGGCTTTTTAAAAGGGTACTGTAGGAGTTGGCATCAGCTCCTGAAGGACAGGTATAAACCAGACCTGGTTTCAGCTAAGTGGTTCCTGGCGGCAGCACAGGCCCAGCCCCGGCTGGGCAGTGGCAGCCCCAGCTCCCAGGCCAGGCAGGGGAGGGTCATGCCACCTCGCAGCCTATCCATTATGGCCCGCCTCTCTGCCTCCTCCATCTCCCCACCACCACTCTCTTGACACGTGACAGTCTCCGTGGCCTGGTTTACATGGCCAAGTCTGCAACAGAATTTTTCATTGCCAGAGGGAGCCCCTAAATCGAATCCTGCCATTCCCGTTTCCAGTGCTGGCTCCAATCTCTAGGACCAGAGCTGAAGCCAGCAGAGGACTCATGGCTCTCCAGCATTTCTGCCCAGGCTTCTTTAAGTGTCCACTCCTGCCTCCTTCCCTTGCTGGGGAGGGCCCAGAGCTCTCACTGCCTTCCTCACTCACCCACACTCTTGCTTCTAGCCCAGGGTACCGAGTGCGGCTCAAGCTATATACCCACAGGCTATTTTTGTCTCACTGCTCTCCTGCCCATTCCATCCCATCCGTCAGCCAATCCTAATAGGTCCCTTTGAAACCCATCTCCTCAATGTGAGCTTCCACCCCTTCTCACGGGGGTGGCTGCAGTGGCCCTCCAGCCTCTCTGCATCCCCCTGAACCCCTCCTAAGTCCATTCTCTATACAAAAGCTCCCGATCCATTCCTCCTCATCCTCAAAATACAGCTAACAGTGCTGCTGACCTGGGATTAAACACAAGCAAATCTAATGATTTTGGCTAGAAGATTTAGAACAGGCCATGCCTTGGGAGCAATTTCCGTGTCCATCACTATGGGTCATTATTCTCAGCCCGTGTGCAAGGCTTCACCTGGGGCACCAGGCACTGTGGCCTGTGCTCCCAACACCATCTGTACAGCAATCACCCAGCTCCCTTTCCAGAATGTTCCACCACAATGTCTCCTGACCCCATTCTGGTAACTTTCTGGCTATTTCTCTGCCTCTTTACTAGAGAATCTCAAGGGCAGGGGTGCATTTGAGGGGAGAGAGGCTTTTTAATCTTCAAACCTGATAGGCTGAACGCAGACGGGTGCAGATGACCAGCATTTACCAGCCTGCTGCCTGTTGTGGGAGCAGACAAGGGTATTCCAGTGCTGCGAACTTGAAAAAACCTTCGGTTCTTAGGGATAGGATTAGGGAAAGAAAGACTCTAAGGAAGAAATGCATTGTAGGAAAAACACCAACCAGTCAAGCCATGCGGATACCAATGCCTCTCCAAAGAAACAGGGCCAGGAAGGTCCAAGGGACTCAGACTGGAACATAACTGCGACACTCCCTCCCCAGGGGATCCCATTACCCTTCAGGAGCATGGTGGGAGTTGGCGAGGCATGGGATTGTTCGTCTGCTTGGCCTGTACTGCCCTCCTGTGGAAGGCTGTGCTATGACAGTTGCCCTAGGAGTGTCGAGCAGTTCCTGCACTTGGAGTCCACCACAGTCTTGGAATCTGTGCTTAGCTAGTCTCCCATCAGCCTTTCCCTTGTTGTTCTTGTAGCTCCACAATGTTTGGACAAGCAGAAGCATCTGCAAATGTCACTGCTATCACCTAGCCTGAGCTGGGTTTATGGCCAGGCAGAATGGCACACGCCTGTAATCCTAGTATTTGAGAGACTGAGGTAGGATTGCTGAATTCCAGGCCAACCTGGGCTAGACAAGACCTGGTCTCAACCCCCAAACCCCAAAACAAAATGAACACAAAACCAAGTGAATTTACTAACTTTGAATGGTTTCTAATCTCTCTCTCAAAGCTATCTGGTCACAGGAAGTTGGCGGGCTAGGCTCTCAAAAATGCCCTCTAGATCCCCTCCTTAGTCATCCTTTGGACAGAGGAGCTCCTGAAACAGAGGCCCAGCAGTTTGCCTTGGGTCTTCCCTGCAGTCCCCCACCCTCAGGAAAGATGTGGGCTACTTGCTTTTCAAACAGTTCTGACTGGAACACACTGCTTACCTGGCTGGGGTGAAGACATTGATGCCACTCCCGAAGCTAGAGTCACAAGAGCCATCTGGACCTCCTGGGAGAGGAAGCAGAACAGGGTGTCATGAAAGGCTATTTGGGATATCGTATGACAGCAAGCTTTTTGTTGGATCAGATGGAGTTTCTCAAACTTCTTTTCCCCTGACCTTTTGTTTTTTACTTTAAACTGTGATCCTCGCAAGTACCTAGGATTACAACAATGAGTCAACCACAGCTGGTTGCTAAGATTCTTTTTAGACATAATACTGTGAAATTTGTGAAATTTATCTACTCACTTAATCTCAATAAAATTATTAAAAGATTCTTTTTAGACACTGAAAGTGTTTTGATATTGATTATGCTGGTGATTACATAACCCTAAATATACAGAAGTCACTGAAATGTACACTTTAGGTTGGGTATAAATGGTATGGAAAGTATGTCAATCAAGGGACTGACATTGGGAAAGACTGCCTTTCTCCATAGGGCCAACTCAATTCTGTCACCTGTAGTGACCTTACTGCTACATGACGGGGAAGAACAGGGTCTAAGTGGCATCATCAACAATGGCTTTTATCCCCTTAAAGAATAACCTTTTAAAAACTGCAACCTTTTTATTTTGGAATGTAATAAAGTTTCCTAAAGAAGCAAGATGCTCCAGCCCGGGCCAGAGGGAAGGAAGGTGAGATGCAAGAGCAGTGAATCCTGGCAGGACAGATATGGCAGCATGTCCCTGGAGGCCATGTCCCTCTCAGAGACATCTCTACATTTGTAGGTGAACTGCTAGGACTCAGAAATTCATTTTGCACTCAGCCAGTTCTCCTGAGCTCCCTCCACATGAGGATCCCTATAAAGCAGGGCTGCCAGGGCAAGGCCCAGACATGTGATTCAGCAGACCCTGTGCAGTTGCCCTGTAGGGAGGGTCTAGCAATTCATATGCACTTGCAGCAGTGAAGAGCACTGGGCCTCCCAAAGCCTCACACGGGATGTTAGTCATCCCTCCAGTGTTTGCCAACTTGATGAGTAAAAGGGAAACTGCTTTACTCTGCAGTCTTCTGATTCCCACTCACACAGAGCATCTTTTGTTGCCCTTTTGTGTTAATTCTTCTTCAGAGCTGTAGGCTGATAAGCAGGAACTCTGCAGCCCATTGGCTTCAGCTCAGGCTCTACTCCTCAGTGACTAGCCATGGGATTTGGGGCAAGCCACCTGACCCTGCCTCCCTTCCTCCACTGTACACCACGAGGGGGCGTGACAGTGCCTACCTACACTGTAGGCTTGTTAGGTGTTTACAATGATACCTGGCACATCCTGAAAGCGATATAAGCATTGTTTTTAAATTGGTACTGGGGTTTGAACTCAGGGCCTTGTGTTTGCTAGGCAGGTGCTGTACCACTTGAATCATGCCTCTAGCCTTTTTTGGGTTATTTTTCAGATAGGGTTTCATACTTTTTGACTAGGTTGGCATTGGACCTCAATTCTTCTACCTCTACCTCCTGAATAGCTGGGATTATAGATATAGCCCACTATGCCCAGCTTGTTTAATGAGATAGGAAGATAACTTGCTAACTTTTTGCCTAGGATAATCCCAAACCATGCTTTTCCTGATCTCTGACTCCTGAATAGCTGGAATTATAAGTATGAGTCACTGTGCCTAACCTAATCTTTCTTTTTAAAATTTAAATTTTATTGTAAAGGTAATGTACAGAGGGATTACAGTTACATAAGTCAGGTAATAAGTACATTTCCCTTCTCTCATTTTCTCCCTATTTTTTTCCCTTCCCAATCTCCCTCCCCACCAAGTTGCAAAGTTCATTTCCAACTTAGAGTCTAGTGAGTATCACTGTTGAATTGGTTCACCCTTCGTCCCCCCATTTCTGTGATTCCCCTTTCTTACTGGTAGCGTGGTACAAGTTGTTGAGCACTTACTTGCCTAACAAGCATTAGGTCCTAAATTGAAACCTCAGTACCACAAAAAAGAAAACAAAATTCTTAGCAAAAAAATTAGAACTTGTACCTAAGTAGCAATAACAATCTATTTGGGATACAGGGGACAGGTGGGTATGGCAAAGATTCCAGGGAACTCTGTTTCAAATTACCTTCTTTCTCAAAACGAACATTTCAAGATATAAAGGACCATATTATTCCATGTCCCTTGGCACACAGTCTGCTCCTAACCTAAATGATGTATATAAAACCCATCAGCCAGGTGCATGGTACATGCCTGCAATTCCAGTACTTCAGAGACTGAAACAAGAGAATCTTGCATTTGGGAATGGCCTGGCTTATATGGCAAGACCCTGTCTAAAACAAAACAAAACATAAACAACAAAAAAGAGGAAGAGAGAAAGAAAAAAAGGAAGAAAGAATGTATCTGTCGTCTTTGTGTCCTAGGAATATAAACCCTGAATAGCTATTTGGTAATATTAAGTACTTAATTACTCTGATTTTCTGAAGTGTGATAATGGCATCGTGACTGTTTTTGTAAAAGGCATTTTGGTCTTTAAGGAACACAATCATTTACAGATGAAATGGTATGGTGTTGGAAATGTGCTTCAAGTTAACTAAGGCAGGTGGAGGATGGGAGAACAGAAGCAGAAACACTGGTCACAAGCGGATGAGGGCTCAGCTGATGCAAACTGGGGTCCCTCATGCTTTCATTCACTACTTGCTGGGCATTTCCTAGGCCCTTCACAAACTCCTTTAATTCTCTTAATCGCTGTACATAGTTGATTATCTCCATTTTACAGATGGGTACATTGAAGCCTTGGCCAGTTATAGGCAAATGTAAGTGTTTAAAGTAGGCTCTGTTAGGCTATGATGGATGGTAGGTTAGGTGTATCAAATGCATTTTGAATTCATGGTATTTCCAACTAGCAGGTTTAGCAGGATAGAACCCTATTAAATTCAGATGGTATACCATATATTACATATGCAATAATATGGTTTGAAACTCACAGCCACATTGTACCTTAGGTAGTACTAGGTATTAAGAAATATGGAATCTTAGCCTTAGGCTGAGCAATGGAGCCATGAATATTGGTACGTACCTATAATTCTAGTGTTCAGGAAGCTGAGGCGGAAAAGGAGGATCGTGAATTCAAGGCCAGTCTGGACTATATATGAAGACCAAAGTGAGGCGAAGCAGGAATGAAGTGAGCTCAGCCAGGACTGGCAGTCTGTCCAACCCCCAGAATCTTTGTTGTTGTCAGTTGTGAGGCTTGAACTCAGGGACCGGGTGCTGTCCCTGAGCTCTTTAGCTCACTAGTGCTCTACCACTTTGAGCCACAGTGCCACTTCTGGTTTTCTGGTGCTTAACTGAAGATAAGAGTCTCAAAGACTTTCATGCCCAGGCTGAATTTGAACTGCAATCCTCAGATTGAATAGCTAGGATTACAGGCACCCAGTTGAACCCCCAGAATCTTTGCTGTGACACCTGAGGCAATTGGGGATTATCACAGGATTAAGTGGGGGAGGCTACATTGTATAACCTCCCAAATAGGGCGAAGCAGGAGCTGCCGCAGATGGAGATGGACTGGGAGCAATGGACTCAAAGGAGGGGTCTAGACTGGAGGCCTCAGCTCTGGGGTCCAAGGTGGGTATGCACACATGTGTACTATGTAGGCTGGATATGAAGAGCCCAGACTGAGGCCAGAAGACAAGGCAGGAGGTTCCTATCACAGCAGGTGGACAAGGGTTGAACAGTAGGAGGAGAGGAAAGAGTTAAGTTGTGGAGGCTCAGGCTGGGCTGAGCCTGTTCACTGTCTAGCTGGGTTATCTCTGGCATGGCTGGGACTCTTTCCTAGGCATGTTGGTAAGAATGTGATTAGTTACAAGCTGAGACGGGCTATGAGTGAATGTGAAGCTGTCAAATTAGCTGTTGCCATCTCTGGGAACGACGATAAAATGTGCTTTTCATCTGCTGGAATTGCTGTTTATGAGGCAGTAAAATCCTGAGCCAAGCTGCCGGAATGTGTCCTGGTTTGGGGGAATGCTCTCCTGAGCAGGCAGCTGCTTGAAGAATGCTTAACTGAGAAAGGGTAAAAAAAACTGCATTGGCCGGGAATCGAACCCGGGCCTCCCGCGTGGCAGGCGAGAATTCTACCACTGAACCACCAATGCTCTGGCTCACAGAGAGTGTTTCAGCTGCCTATCATAACCCACAGAACGGAGCAGTTCCTTCTAGACCGCTCCAATGTAATCAGAAAGGGTGGGCTGCTAAGTATACTTGAGGGGAAAGAGGTATTAACTCTGTGTGTGTGTGTTAAATGAGATCTAATTCATATAACATAAAATTTCACTTAGTAGAAATGTACAACTGGGTTTAAAAAATACAATCAAAAAGGTGTGCAAACATCATTGCTACTTAATTCCAGAATATTTCCATTACTCCTAAAAGAAGCCAGGATCTGTAAGCAGTTGGTCTCAGGAGCCACCTCCCCTTAACCCAGACAACCACTATTTTACTTCCTGACTTTGTAGTGCGAGGCACTAACTTTCATGTTAGGCCAAAACCAAAGCAAAGTTAAACAAGGAAAAGAAAATCCCTCAATTCTCCCCCAAACCAGATGTGTAGCTGTTTTAAGATGTATGATTTAAATTATGTATATACTAAAAAATTTAAAATGTCAAAACTTTGACACTGATTGTCTTTTGGTTGAATACAAGTCTTGCTGCTTTGTATCTTTCTGTTTTGAAAATGTTCTAAAATGAAAATAAAACAAAAAAGAAAGCCACAATAAAGTGTCTTGGTGCAAGTTCATAAAGCATGTTTAGCCCTGAGACTTTTAATTTCTCCTAGCAAGAAAGCACTTCTCTTGAAAGGCCTGTACTAACTTACTTCCTCTTTTTCCAGGAGTTACTTAAAAAAAAAAAAAAAGTGTGTTTAGCTGCTTGCATTGGCCGGGAATCGAACCCGGGCCTCCCGCGTGGCAGGCGAGAATTCTACCACTGAACCACCAATGCTCCAGCTGTGGGCTGTCCTGCCTCCAGCTGTTTTGCTTGTCTTACTTGCAGTGTTATTAGCAGAGCTGCAACCTGACTCCTGACGCAGGTCCAGCTAGGAGTGCTTCTCACTTCTACCAGTCACACCCACAGGAGGCGGACCCATGGGCGGTCACTGATAGTCTGCGCAGATATTCAACAGAGAAACCCACAAATAGTAAAGGGAGAAAATGCTTTTGGCTCTTGCAGAAAGCTCTAGCCTTTATCCTTACAGATTTGCATCTTGAACTGACTGCAAGGGAGGTGATCCGAGCTCTCTCAGTGAGGACAGGGTCAAAGAACTCTAGACAATGTTGGAACTCTAGACAATGTTTAAACTCTAGATGCCAGGCAACATAAAAATGGTTGCACTAGGTTATGGATAAACACAAAAAAATGCCTCAAGAATCTGAGTGGAACACAGTAACTTATTATTTTTAAAGACTTCCCGAACACTGATAATGACTGTGGCAGTTAAATGGCTGAAGTCAAAGGCCAAGAAAACAGAAGTCCTGTGCAGCCTGGTGCTCCAGCCAGGTGCCACACAACGACTTACTGTGGCGTACCCCAGAGAAGGATTAAGGGCAACATGCAACTGATGGTCTCCTAGGTGTTAAGAGCATGGGTGTGGGGGGAAGGGTGTGACGCGAATCTGACCATGCACTAGCTGCTAGGGCCTCAGGGATGGAGATAAACAGTTGTTCCTGCTTCACTGGGCTGCTACTAGAATTACATGAGGCTGCAAGTCAAGTCCCAGGACCTCAGTGCACAGAAGGTAAAGTGGGAATGTCTACTCACCACGAGCTGTGCCTTCCTGCTTTGCCAGGGAGTCCTCAGGGTTGAGTTCAGCCTGTCTCTGAACTGTTGTCTTTGGCTCATCTGGCTCATCGTCCTCCGTGGTGACCAGCTTCATCAGACTCTGGTTGCACACGTTGGCCACCTCCTTGATGCCTGTGTCACTGATGTAAGGAGTAGCCTTACACAGTCCCCCTTAGGCTTGATGTCTCTGGTCTTCCTGGTCAGGGGCTCAGTCCTCCCCAGAGGCTGTCAGTGGGCAAGCAGGCAGTTTGACCCGAGTCTCCATTACCCCAGAGCCTCTGTGAGTGGTTCTTCCTTCTGGGGTGGGGTGGGGGGGAGAGGGGGTACAGAGTCTTCCTACCAATAGGACTTCTACCTATTGAGGTGTGCAGTTGAGTTTAGAAGAACAGAACTTTGGTGCCTGTAAGAGTGGCCTCAGGTCTGTAAGTAAGCAGATATGGTTGGGAATAGCCAGCTTTGCATTGGGATACCAGTACTGAGCTTGAACTCAGAGCTTTGCTTTCTTGCTTAGCTCAAGGCTGGCGCTCTACCACTTGAGCCACACTTCTACTTCTGGCTTTTTGGTAGTTAACTAGAAATGAGAGTCTCAGAGATTTTTCTGCCAGGTTGGCTTCAAACCATGATCCTCAGATCTCAAGCCTCCTCAGTAGCTAGGATTACAGGTGTGAGCCACCAGTGCCCTGCTCCAGCATTCCAAATCCATGTTAAGCCCCATCTCTTTTTTCTTAGATGCTAAGGACTATTTGGAGTTGTGAAGGAGATACCAAGGGAGCCCCCTCCCCTCTCAGGGTCCCTCTACTTCACAACTTCCTCTGAGATTGCCCTCCCTTCTTTTCCCTGGAGTGAAGGATACTTTTCTTGCGGTCATCATAGGCCAGGCAGGGCAAGACAGCCGTCAGGATCCCCGAAGAGTAGGGCAGCATGACTCGGCCAGCTAGCTGGATGAACTCCCGCATCCAGCACATGGCCGTCAGCTGGATCAGGTCGTCTGGAAGTGAAGTCAGTGGGTTCTGGAGGGGTTGGCTCAAGCAGCCAGAGAGACCCTCCCAATGAATGCATGCTCGAGCAGGACAGCGTGGGGGTATGGGGGAAACACAGGCTGAATTGCTTCTAGCCTTCCTTGCCAATACTCCCTTGCCCAAGTGCATTGGCTTTTTCCAAAGGAAAGTCCATGTGGACAGTGGGCTGGAAGGGAATGACCATGCTGGGCTGGACTGCAGAACTAGCCCCGATTCTCTGCCCTCTGCAGATCCATGCACCCTTGTGATGTGACTTTGAGTCTCATTTATCTAGAAGTGGTGTTTTTCCTACTTTCCTTACCCTTTTTCTCTATCTGGACTGCCTGGCTACTCCAGCCTATAATAGCCTGGCTCAAGCCTAGGCTTCTAGAGACCTTGTCATCTCTCTCTTGAAATCCTGCTGATACCATCTGAACACACAGAGACCAGTCTGCGGAATGATGTGGCACTGGAACCCATTGCCTCTCACCCCAGCTGCCAGCCAGGCAACTGCTAGACATGGGAGAAGCTGTCTCAGACCACCCCATCTAGTCACTCTTGCAACTGACTGCCCAGGTGCACACCAGGCCCAGTCTGGCTAAGGGGAGTATAAGTCATTCCACTGACCTGCAGACTCATGATCAGTAACAGTTGCTATTGTTTTAAAGCAGTTATGTTACTCAGTGGTTTGATACCTCACAAAAACTAACATATACAATCCTAAGCTCCAAACATTCCAACTCTAAGTGCTTAGGCCGTGCCTGCTGCAAAAGGAGCTCCAGATCTTTACTTTATCTCAGACAAAATGAAAGGATTTCCAGGTCAACAGAGAATCTGGCTCTCTTCCTCACCAAGACCCTGTATACCATGGCGCCTGCTGTCCAGTGTCGCATGGGTTAACTCTCCTACCATAGCTCCTGCCTGCCTCCTCACTGGAGCCGAGACATGAGAGAAAGGGGCTTCCAAGGAGGCAGCTGGGTCTTCACACACTTACCTGTGGTCTGGCAGTGGATCACCAGGATGTTGGCCATTTCAGCAAACTTAACACTGGAGGGGTTCTTCTTAATTTCCTTCAGGAATTCTCCAAGAACTACCTCACACCTACCGATGAGAAGAGGAGGAGGGAATAGCACCAGGTGGTGCTCTGGGTTGGCCATGTGTCAGGGGGACACTGTTTAGACACCAGGGGTGGAAGCAGAAGCACACAGGTTAGTACCAGCATCCTAGGCTCTCCTGCTGGCATGGGGCCTGGGAATCTTGTGCAGCCCATGGGTCTCAGCAGTTGCTTGTCCCTTTGTACTCACATTTTCCGAATCTCTTTGCCATTGTCACCCAGGATCTGAAAGAGTCCATCCAGGATCTCTGGCAGGTAATCCAGCAGGTTGATGTCTGGCACAGACTCCAGAACCAGGATCTGGCCAAGGGGAAGCAGGAGAAGGGAGAGTTGGCTCAGGCGGAGAGCCTCCTCTCCCCCTCACCGCTGTCTGGGGACCTGGCAGTGAAGGGAACCCTACAGTGTCACATGTCACAGAAGTCAGGTGTCTACGGGACAGAGTGCTGGCAGTGATCATTTTCCTTCCACATGTAGAGGCTGCCTGGGGAGAAGGGGATGGATGGGGGAGGCCAGATGAGGCTAACAAAGGTAACTGTGGGAGGAAGTAATATGGGCATCAGAGATACATGGGTATTTTCTGAGATAGAGAAAAAACTGTATCTCTTTAGGGGCAAACAGGATGGATGGATGTTCAAGTCAAAGGTGGATAAAATGTTTTGGATTATTAGGATTGCTGGCTACAAGGGCAATAACAAGGAGACCAAAGGAACTACAATACCCTTCTCTGTCATGGAGAAGAGTCATGTAGAAAGTAAACTTTGTTTTGCCCAGGAGTGTTAAAATAAGAGGGATGACCAGGTACGGTGGCTCAAGCCTGTAATCCTAGAGAGCTGATGAGACTGGAGCAGAGGATCTCTGTGCCTGGAGGAACCACGCCAGGGGCTGGACCTTACCCAGGAGATGATGAACTGTCGGGCATACTGGTTGTTGGAGTAAATCCTTTCCCTTAACAAGGGGATGAAGCCCACCAGGTCAAACTTGTTACTCTCAGTCACAATATCCTGTGGATGAAAAGAATGTGAGCTGTCAAGAGGCAGAGACCAGGCCTCTCTGACCTACTGCATTACTGGCCCTGGGCCAGCTCCAGGGTCAGGTAACCATGAGGGAAACAGCAGAGCCTGCGTTACAGAGGTGAGGTCCCTGGAGAATCTACCTTGATACAGACCAAAACATAAGCAAAACAGGTAAGACTGAAAGGTCCAGGGAACTAACAGAATGGCAAAAACCTATTCCTGTAGTCTAGTCCAAATACCTGTTGTTCTGTCATGGGAAGAGTGGTATGGTAGGAAAACTGCTTTGCTTTGCCTAGGAGTGTTAAAATAAGGGTGACAGCCAGGTATGGTGGCTCAAGACTGTAGCTTCCCTGGGAGGCAAATCGGGGGATTGTGATATGAGGCTAGCCTAGGCATAAGTTTGTGAGATCCCATCTCAATCAGTGTTGGGCATAGTGGTGGGTGCCTGATATCTAAGCTACGGAGGAAGTACAATGGCTAGGCGCAGTGCCACACACTTGTTATCCCCAGCTACACGGGGAAGCACAAGTAGGAAGATTGTAAACCAGGCATAAAGCAAGACTCTACCTTGAAAACAACCAAAAAGGGGCTGGAGGTATCGTTCAAGCAGTAGAGCATCTGCTTAGCAAGCACAAAGCCCGGAGTTCAACCCTCCATATTCCCTGCCCCCCATCCCCCCAACTCCATGCTGCAAATCCAAAACAAAGAAATAAAACAACTAGGGAAGAACACCTTCAACATCAGAATTTTTCAACTGTACATATAGAAAAACCAGATTCTAAAAATAAGAAGATAAAAGTGATTACAAAGTAAAAATACCTTTAAAAGACGATCCAGGAGCTCAGATCCACTTTTCACATTGGGGTCTGGGTCAGCAGCTAGCTACAAGGCACAGAAACAGGAGAGAAACACAGAGGAAATGGTCACAGTCAAATTCAAGCCAAGAGACCTACCATATACCCATGGCCACCAAGCCTATCATGCAGCTTAGAACACAAAGTTTGCTCAGTGAATGGATCTGAGAAAGGTGGGGGAGGGAGGGAGGTAGGTAAAACAACCTGGCCGAGGAGTCAGGTGGAGAACTCCCATGGACATCCCCAGGGCTTTCCCAGCTACAGAAAGTTACCTTACTCAGTCCGTCAAAAAGAACATTGAAGTGGGGCAGTACAGCACCCCGGGCCACCTTGACGATGTTGTAGAGGGCCTCACAGGCATAGTAGCGTAGCCTGCTGTCTGCATCATTGAAGCAGGTCAGCACAGGCTCAATCAGCTCCTTCAGGTAGAGCCCAGAGTCCTGCAATGGGTAGAAGGCAGTGAGACAGATCAGAATGGTAAAAGGTCCTGGCTCCACAGCCCGCAGTGTCAGCTGATGCCCAAGATGCTTAGGCCTCTGAGCGGGGGCTGGGCTTAAAGATCTATCCCAAGCCAGTCTCCTAAAAGAGGGGTTACATCTGAGGATATGGCTGTAAGGCCTGGAAGCCAGTCTTGCTGGTCTTAGGTATAGGAAGAGTGGTAATAAAATGCAGATCTGCAGGACCCTGCTGGGTCTTGATAGGAAAGGTATCGATGCTTCAGTTACAGTGGAGGCCATCACTAGTGTGTCTGTCCCCCAGGAGAAGTGTTACCTTGCCCAGGGCGATAGAGCAGGCGGCCAGGCCGATGAGGCCCCCTTTCCGGCTGTGGGGGTGCTGGGACAGAGCAAACTCCTGAGATAGGGTCTGGATCACATGCTTGATTTGCATGGTGTTGTTCTGGGCCACGAATTCCCGAACCAGCCTGGAAAGAGAAAGAGGAGCTGTGGGATGGGTGGAACCAGGCTGCCCTAGCTGCATGGGGCTCCAGAGAGGGGCCTGGGATCAGGAAAGAAGAAGTGGGATTTTAGGGCAGGTCCTCTCAGTTCTGCTGTTGCCTGGGAGATGCTGGATGGGCCATGATTGTTTCCCTACTCCAGTCTCAGGTTCCTTTTGTGTATCCTCTTTGGAAGAAGGAACTATAGCACTATTTCACTTTTGAAAATCTAAGAAAATGTAAATTATTGTCCCACTGAGGATCATAATACTTCAACTGGATTTATGGAAGATTTGCTCAACTTTTACTCATGCACAGAGGGTGTGTGCATCTGGCCATTATTTCAGGGACAGCTCTAGCAATACCCTAGACTGATGGGCAAGACCCACATCCAAACAAGTAGCTGTAACAAGTGTTATACAAAGCCATCCATGGCTAATGCTCCTTAGGTGGATTGGGAACCAAATCTTTTCTTTTTTGTCCATTGTAGGGCTTGAACTCTGGGCCTGGGCACTGTCCCTCAGCTCTTCAGCTCAAGGCAAGTGCTCTACCACTTGAGCCACAGCACCACGTCTGGTTTTCTGGTGGTTTATTGGAGATAGGAGTCTTAAGGACTCCTATCTTAGTCTTAGCACCCAGCTGGATAACCAAATCTTAAAACACATTGACAAGCATTTCCCAGGTAAAGGAAAGAAGGCAGAGCTGGGTGCTGGTGGCTCACTCCTCTAATTCTAGCTACTCAGGAGGCTGAGATCTGAGGATTGCAGTTTGAAGCCAGCAAGGGCAGGAAAGGCAGTGAGACTTGAACCACCTAAAAACTGGAAGTGGAGGTATGGCTCAAAGTAGTACAGTGCTAGTCTTCAGCACAAAAGCTCAAGAGCAGAACCCAGGCCCTGAGTTCAAGCCTCACGAATAACAACAACAACAACAAAAAGGTATATTAGTTTTTTGTTGCTATAATGAAATAGGAGAAGTAGGCTACTTATGAAGAAAATTTATTTAGCTTTTGGTTTTGAAGGTTCAAGGCCATGGCTCCTGAATCAGCTCAAGTTCTAGTGAAGGACTTCTTTGCCATGACAACGGTGGACGCTTGTATGGGAGAGAAGGATCACATCCTCACGGGGCTGAGGGCTAGAACTGAGAGATGAACCAAGAGCCCCAGGTGGAAACTGAACTCCAGTTCCTAGCCCCAACTCTGAAGAAGCAGTAGCATATGAACATTTGTCAAGGATGGAGATATGTAAACCTGTCTCCCAGACTGAACAAACCAGCCAGGTGAGGCCCAGGAATCTGACAGAACTCCTGTAGTTATAGAGACAGCCCAGTGAGAAGAGTCTTGCAGATGCCTCAGAGGACAGCTGGAGCATTGGTGGTTCAGTGGTAGAATTCTCGCCTGCCACGCGGGAGGCCCGGGTTCGATTCCCGGCCAATGCAGTGTTGCTTTTATTTTTGTCTCTTCCTGGCTAGCTTTGTCACACAGGAGGAGCCATCTTTCTCAACCACAGAGGGCCTGCAGCAGCCGCCCAAGGCCCCAGTGAGTCTGGGACCACACGTTTGGCTCAAGGGAGTGACTGACTGGGGCTCCCCAGAGAAGCTTGGCTGGCTGTGGCAGCTCAGCCTGTAGTCATCCCCTGAAGAGGACTCCATTGTACAGCTCTCAGCCCGTGCTGGTGGCCAGCAGAAAGCCTAACACAAACAAAATGGAATGGGAAATTCAGACAACAGAGGGGAGACACACCCAAAGTACTTACTGAGCAGGGAGTTGAGCTCCAGTTTCTGTTTTAAGGCCTGAAGGCAAATCAATTATGTGTGTATGTGTGCACACATACTCCACATGCCCACACCCACCTTTCTGCTCCCTCCTGCTCTGGAGTGGAGGCTTACTGTTCTTGCAGCACTGCTGATGTGGCAGCATCAGAGTCTGGGCTGTGACTCAACAGACATACAAGGAGGCCTAGAATTAAAGGAGGTGCCACACAGCTGTAGACAACTGGAGCATTGGTGGTTCAGTGGTAGAATTCTCGCCTGCCACGCGGGAGGCCCGGGTTCGATTCCCGGCCAATGCAACAGCAATAAACTTTTTAGCCTTACGACACTGAACTTGAGATTTCATACAGCCTAACAAATATGTGAATACTGTCAAAGGACTGCAAATGACTTATTACTAATTTGAGGTTGAAATGGCTTTGACAAGAATTCACTGAATTTCACTCCATTCCACAAAGATCTAAAACCTACGCGTCCTCATTTTTGAAGAATGCAGGATGTGGTATACAATCAGTCCATAGGGCCAGCTGTACCTCCCTCCCCCTCCTGCACAGGCGGCCTGCCTGGCAAGCCAGGCCCTGCTTCTGTCTGACACAAATCTCAACGGCACCTGGAGTGGGAGTGAGGACATCCACTGGGCTCCAGCCAGGACCCAAGAGGGAAGCCAAGCCCTCCCCCCACTTCCAGGCATCCGCAGAACCACATCATCCCCGGCCTCCTGTTATTCCCAGAACAGTTGGGATGAGCACTCCACCCAGGAGACAGTCTCATATGGGATGATGCATTTCCTAGGCTTGAAGGGCTCTCTGCTGGAGTTGGAAGGAAACAGAAGAGTCCCTCAGGACTACAGTGTAAGGAAGGTAAGAAGAGGGAGGTTGAGGCAGGGAAAGGTGAGGTGAGATAAAGAGAATGGCTGGTGGCTGGTGGTGGGGAGTGCAGGCAGCCTCATGAGCTTCTTTCCTGAAGAGCGAGTAGGTGTTGGTTCTGGACTGCTGAGGAAAAGGTGAACGAAGTTCAGAGGCAGCATTTGGCAGGAAGCGGGTGGCAGGGCTGGAGAAACAGCCCGTAGTCAGCGGCAGACTGCTTGGCAAAGGGCTTGGCATCTCATTCTGGTGGAAGGTGGGGAGCAGGTGAAGATGGGAACCGTGGGAGGAGGGACACAGTGGTGGCTGGTGTGGACCTGAGTGGCATCCCAGGAGCTTTAGGACAATGAGCTCACACAGCGACTGAATGGCAAAGGAGCCCAGGGGTTGAGGTTCTAGTGTCTTCTCTCTGCTGGCCTCCTGACAGAGAAGCTGGGAAGCTGGGGGTACCGGTGTTCTTCACCCTTTGCAAGCCCAGAGGAACCTTCTGCTTTGCTGGATGCAAGCTGGGGTGCCTCTACCCCCCAAGTCTTACCAGGCAGGGCTCAATTCCTGCCACTACAGTCCCTAGCCATTACAAGAGGATAGGCAGTTCAGATCCTGCAGGATGACCAGCCAAGTCTCTCCTGGGGAGAGCAGTGAGTGCACTGCAGATAGAATTTCTTCATCTCCTGGCAAACAAGCACCAGCAGACAAGCAGTGGTTCCCTCTGGAGCGGAAGCTATGCAAACATGTTCTCCAGAGCCCGGGCCTGGGGTCAATCCTAGGCCACCAACAGGATGGATCTGTCTCTTAAATCAAATCAAGCTCATCCTTCGTCCAGACATGTATGGAATGAGAAGAGAGCCAGGGGCCTCTCCAGCCTGCCCGCCCAGCTCCTAACATCATCTTGCATCACAGCCAGAACTGCCTTCCTACTGGGCCAGTACGTCCCACTTCATCTGCAGGGACCCTTCCTTCCTGCCCCTCCCCCAGCGCGCTCCACTCAGCCTGCAAGGCCTGACTCAGATGCAGCCCTCTCACAGTGAGCATGTCTCTGAACCCCAAAACACTCAGTGACCTCTTTCTGTAATTAAAAAAAAATGAGCTGGTGGTGTCACCAGTTATATTCCTTCTGTCTTTACAACTCCTTGATCAAGTCTCTGAGGATTTGACACCATTCTTGGCACCTCTAGCACCAACCTTGTCTCCTTGTCTAGTGCTGAGTATCTACCAGGGGGCCAACCAACAAACACCTGCAGGCGACTGAGTCTATGAGAAGGCTGGCACCCCTGATGCAGAGCAGAGCACAAGCAGTTCGGCAAACCTGGCAAAGCCAGACTGGTGGCCTGGTAATGGTCTGTAAATGGAAACCCAGCCTGTTGGGTTAGCTAGCCTCTGTAGAACTTGAAAGGTTAAGGGCCTAGTCTTATCCCCAGTTAAAAAGAGATACCTTGTTAACTTGTCACAAGAGACACTTCCTGGGCTCTTGAAATGCATGCTGGGAAAGGCCCAGCATGCCTCAGCTGTGCACAGGATGTGACCTGAAGTGTGCCTGCTGAGGGGCAGGCATGCTCTGACTCTTCGCAGGGGGCTTCAAAGCTTCAAAATTCTGCTCTCAGCCAGCCAGGGCACAATGTGGCTCTTCACTGGGAAAGTACAGATAGGAAAGCAGAGCAAGTGAAGTTTAACAGCTGGCATCCCCAGTTCCAGGCTCAGTCTCTCTTCAAAGACTCTACAATGTCTCCGCTTTCATCTATAGCTTGGGAGTCAATGGTGGGGGGTTTTGAGGCCCACCTCGTTTTGAAGTTAATACTTAGCACAGAAACTCTCACGATCACAAATCCCTGGGGCCGTTCGCTGACACAAAGGTCTTGAGCTCGACTGTTCTATTCACCAGAAAAGAGAATCCGTGTGTGCCTGGTTTCTTCATAAAAGCACTGAAAAATCTTTTCAAGGAGGTGGTCCTCTAGCAATGGCTTAGAGCTTCCATTTGGAACTGGTCAGCAGGGTCACAGGATGGCAGAAACATCTGTCCCCAGAAGACATGAGCCCCAAAGCAGGCCAGCATGAACACATCACACAGATGCCCCTTTCTAAGAAAATGAGCCGCAGGCAGGGTGGGCTATATCTGGACCATCATCAGCTAACTAGAAAACCTGAGGTCACCTTGCACCACACAGCTATGAGCTGCCTGAAGATTTCAGGGGGTGGTTCTTCCTCAGGACAACCTCCTTCCACACCTACAACCTTTACCTTCCATACCTGAAACAGTCCCAGAGAAACCAAATCCCAGTCCATTCAGCGGCCACAGTCTCTCCCACCTCCTGCAACCACTCCCCACCCCCAAGCAAACGAACACACCCAATGAAGGTGGTAGTTCTCCTAAGCAAAAGAAAGGCTCTCAGAAGTCAGACACACCACTTTCTCCATACTTCTCCTGCTGCTGCTGCTGGGTATTCAGACATCTCTAAGCATCCCTTTACATCTTGTGGTGCTCTGAGATGAAGATCAGAAGGCAGGAAATGAGTAACCATTGGCTGAACATTCACTATATGCCAGGCAATGTGCCGTGTGCTTTGCAGGCATGGATCTAAAGTTTACACCTAGAAACAAGAACCCCAGATGGACACTACATACCCATTTACAGTTGGGGAAAACTGATGCTCAGAGATGATGAGAAACAGCACACACGAGACCATACAACTTGTGGATGTATGTTATACTTTCTCCCTCACAAGGATCAGTGAATACCAGGCCCTTTACACTTCTTATTGCACGAAACTCCATTTACATATATTATGGCACTGAACAGCATCCCATCTGCCTTTGCAGATGCCCCACTAGCCCATCCTGTGTCCTAGGTGGCGGAGGTTTCAAGCCATGGCACTCAGATTCCCACATGTTCAGAGGAGACATCCTCAGCTCTAAGAGGAGATCACTGATACCCACAAGGACTTCGTGCAGCTTTCTGAGAACAAGATAATGTATCATATCTGGTGTTCTGCACTGTGTACACTCCGATACTAGTACTTGATTAAATTCCTTCTAAGAATGTCAGCACCAAGGAGCAAAGTCAGAACCAAAGAGACAAACAGAGATCTGCATACATTATCCAGGCCACACCCATTTAACAAATGTTGATTGAGCCCCTACTCTAGTAGCTGTGAGGAAGATACAAAGATAAATCCAGAGTTGAAATGTATTCCTGCATGGTGAAACCTTCAGCATGAACTTGGGTTGTTTTCTTCTTTTGTTCCCTTCTTTCTTTCTCTCTCTCTTTCTTTCTCTCTCTCTTTCTTTCTTTCCTTCTTTTTTTTAAAATCCCCTGCCAAGTCCAATTATCTGTCTCAGCTCCTTGTGTGACACATTTTCTATGTGACATATGTATTCAGATGGCATATCCAGGCAGCAATTTCCCAAAGAGAATCTGGGTAAACATCTCCATCTGCTTTGCTGAGTATTGCAGTAATTTGGTTTTCACTTGCTCACCAGTCTCCAAATAATTGAATGGGAAAAGTGAACATGTGCCTCTGGGACAGGCCAAAGACATAAAAAAGGCTGAGACTTAACTGACAAAACACAGACTGAGTGAACACCCACTGGACATGACCAGCAGAGGATAAAAGAGTCACAGTCGGTGCAAGAGGCATGTTCTGATCTCAGGTGACAATAATTGTGACACTTCAAAAGGTTTCCTTCATACTGTAACAACACACTACTGACATTCTTTGAAACTAAGATACAGTCCATATTCCATAAATTTGCTATGTAAAGTGGACAATTTAGTTGTGGATTGTGTATATTCACAAAGTTATGCAAGCGTTCACCACAGTCAATTTGAGGACATTTTTGCCATTCTCCAAAGAAATTCTGTACCCCTTACTACTGCTATACTCCATTTCCCAAACCTCTTCCCCTCAGTCCTGGCAACCACTAACCTTACTTTTTGTCTTTTGGGGTCATCTTATATAAATGGAGTCACGCAACAATGGCATTTGTGCCTGACTGGCTTCATTCAGCACAATGTTTTTAAGGCACATTTTTTAGAAGATTAGAAAAATGGAGGCCCAGAGAGAGGTTAGGCCAGAATTACAAACACACATGTTCACAAGGGTTAGGCCAAGGAAGGCAGGGAGGAGGGGACTGGCTTGCCCTGTCTGCTGGGAATGTGGGCCCCACAGCCACAGCAACTGATTTCTTGTAGGAAGCCAGAAATCCAAATCTCACTGTGAAGTTTCTCAACTTAAAATGCTGTGTGATCCAGGCCAAACTAAACAGTACGCAGGCAGGACACAGTCCCTGGCTGCCAGCCTCTGACCCCTGGATTAAGCAATTTACTGAAGGTCCCACTGCTGGTAAGCAGCAGAATTGAGTGGAATTCTGACCCAAACTTCACAAACTGCCTCAAGACACTCAGTAATTGTGGGTTTTTTTTTTTTCCCAAGCTGGCTGACTCCAAACCAGGTCAAATGGGAAAGCTCTGCTCCATCTTCAATCTCAGACAAAGGAATCCTGTTAGCCCTGGCAAGGCACAGAGGCATTACTGGAAATTTGGATCCTCTACCTTCCAGAGCACCTACATTTGCTGGCCTTTGGTACTCAAAATTTGGACAAGATCAGGAACTTGAGATGAGTTTGGCTGGGATGAAACTCAATGAGCAGAAACAATAGTTTTGACCAGGAAGGGTGTCATCTGCCCCAGTGAGGAGACAGAGAGGACTCTGCTTCCACAGGGCCCAGCGCACACCGCTACCTGTGGACACCCACAGGAACCAAAGTGCCTGCAGGTGTTTCTCCTCCACATCCACTCTCTGGGAGAGGATAGGCAGGGTCTTAACAACCTTTTTATTAGGGTTGTAATTTTATTAGGGTCAACCCTTTTTATTAGGGTTGGTCATGGACTATGTTTCTTGAAATTGAGAGGCCACAAAACCTGAGGTTTCTTAACCTAAATACCTTGGTCTTTAGAGAAATTGTGTGGTCACGTTGGACCAAGGTGGTGGAAAGAGTTCTCCAGGTCTTTGGCCCAACAGGCACATAACACGGATATCAGATGTTGGACACTAGAATCCCTCTCTAATTTTCAGGGAGGCCTGTCATGGTGACAAAAAACCCTTTAACTGCTCACTGGAATACCACCTTCAGTATTGGCTTTGTCACCTAAACAGATGGACTCTGAAGCCTAAGGGGCAGCTCAAATCACCCTAAGCTATTTAGGTATAAAATCGCTTTTATATGTAGGCCTCCCTTTTTTGGCAGGGAAAGCCATTCAAGGTAAAGGAAGGCATCCCCCCCTCCCCCGCCACCCCTGTGCTAGACTGAACCCAAGGCCTCCCTCTTACTAAGCAAATGCTTTATTACTGAGCCTTACACCCAGCCTCCTCTCCGCCTGTTTTTCTGAGACAGGGTCTTGCTATGTTGCTCAGGCTAGCCTTGAACTTAAGATGTTCTTACTTCTATTTCCTGAGTGCTAGGATTACAGGCCTGTGCTACCACATCCAGTGTGTGAGGATGCTGAAGCTCTAACCCCCAATTGACCACAGACACTAAATAAAGTCTTAAGAGTAGAGCTCTGATCTCATATGATTAGTACTCTTAAAAGAGACACCCAGGACACCTCCCCCGCCCCCCACTGCCACACACACACCAAAAGAAGTGGGCATATGAGTACACATGTGAGAACAGCTGCCTGCGAGCCAACAGCAGAGGCTCGGAATGAAATCTACTTTGCTAGTACCTGTATCTTGGGTTTTCCCGTGTCCAGAACTGTGAGAAATAAACTGTTACTGAAGCCACCCAGACTGTGCAATTTTGTTATGACAGTCTGGGCAGACTATTTACAATCACATTTGTGCACTTAGCAGGAGCTTTTGAGAAAAGCTCAAAGCATACTTAACACCTCTCAACTTGCATTATTCCCCTTCACCTTCCACTCCACTGAAGTGAGCAATTCGAGCTAGAGATCATGACTATACACGGAAGCCTGAGATTTCCACCTCCTTGTAAGCAGCATCTGCTGCTTCTGCCCATGGAATAAGTATCCTATTTTTTTTAGCTCTTCTTTAAAGGGATTCCTACTCACACTTCACCATGACCACTGAGCTCAAGCAGATAAGGCTGTGGGTTCGGGAAAGGCAGAGGCAAACCTGATGGGCAGCCAGGCTTTCTTTTTCCAAACTCCTGCCAAGAGCCAGCAAGCTCTGGGATGAGGTGAGTAGAAATCTAACTACATGGAACTAGAGGTCTCGAAGGTGTGGCAGATTCAGGACAATGGCAGATTCTCAGGCCCAGAGATTAGGGATCTTGGGGAGGCCATTATTCTGCCAACCAAAAAGTAATAAAAACAGTACTGACAATTACAAAGAATTAGAACAATTGTCTCTCTATAGTATATAACAATTATAACATGCTGGATATTGTACTAAGCACTTTACAACATTAGTGCAGGTTATCAAATAATCTTATGAATATTCTTCTTATTTTACAGATGAGGACATTGAGGAGAGCAACTCAAGGGCCCTTCCTCTACCATCATGTGGCCTCCTAAGAAACAGGGTGCATCGAAGGCAGCTAAGAACAGTATTACACATTTTTATTTCTGAAGCATGTGAGCTGACTCATGTCAGCTACACAAGCAACTGTCCATATTCTGACATTTTCTTTACAGGTTGTTGGCAGAGATCTGGTTGAGGGCCACTTTGACCAGGCCATATGAAGACTATATTCAAATATACAATATTCTATGTATAGAATAGATTTGTTGTTGTTGAATTCAGGGCTTGGGTGCTGTCGCTCAGCTCAAGGCTAGTACTCTATCACTTTGAGATATAGTGCCACTTCTAATTTTCTGGTGGTTAGTTGGAGATAAGAGTCTCATGCGCTTTC
The DNA here is from genome assembly GCF_024711535.1 of Dipodomys merriami. Lineage (NCBI taxonomy): Eukaryota > Metazoa > Chordata > Mammalia > Rodentia > Heteromyidae > Dipodomys > Dipodomys merriami. The sequence continues at coordinate 1,697,385 of NW_027203115.1, read as the reverse complement.
CTACCCAGACTGGCTTCAAACTGTGATCCTCAGATCTCAGCTTCCTGAGTAGCTAGGATTATAGGCGTGAGCCACCGGCATCTGGCTGAACAGAACTCTTCAAACTTTAAGATGTGCAATAATCACCCAGGGATCTCGTTAAAGTACATACGTTGATTGTGAAGATCTGGCTCATGTGAAGCTGGAGTCTCTTTCTAACATGCTCCTGATATTGCTGTTTGAATAACAAAGTCCTTAGCGTGCAATATTATTTTCTCTACCAAAAATGTTATGTATGGACACCACACATCAAATGGCACTAAGCACTCTGTCAAGTGCTGAGGAAAAAGAAACAGGGTTTCTGTTCTTAGGGAGTTCAAAGTCTAGTAGAGGCTCTAGGTAGGGAGTTTCTCTGAATTTCAAATCAAGGGTAAGATGAACACAAAATGAATCCCATTAAGGACAAAGCCCATACAGAACCACCTGCAAGGTGAGAACTCTTGCACAGGCTGTGTTGGAAGCAGCAATAATGCTGAGATGAATAACTTTGTCCAAGGACCCAGCACATAATTCAAGCCAGGATAAAAGCAGCCATTTCTTTCTTTTTTTTTGAAACATTTGGTCTTTATTTTATTAAAAACATCAAAACCAAAGAAGCAAGATTAAGTGAGGTAACGTAATTTGCCCAACCTGGCAAAACCACAGGGGTAGGGGCAGGACTGGTACCAGCATCCATACCTGCCTCCCCTCTAATAATCTCTACTTTTGTTAGAAATGGAAAGCTAGAGTGTCACTCCTTAGGGAGGCCAGGCCATTGGAGAGGCTGGTTTCTTTTTTTGCTAGTTCTGGGGCTTGAACTCAGGGCATGGACACTGTCCCTGAGCCTCTTTGTGCTCTAGGCTAGCACTCCACCACTTGAGCCAGAGTGCCACTTCCAGCTTTTTCTGAGTAGTTTATTAGAGGTAAGAGTCTCATGGACTTTCCAGCCCTGGGCTGGCTTTGAACAGTAATCCTCAGATCTCAGCCTCCAGAGTAACTAGGATTCAGGTGTGAGCTACTGGCACCCAGTAAGCAAGGCTGGCTTTTATTTGCCTTTGTTCAAGGAAATTCTGTGCATCCTGCTTCTGGCCTATCTCCACCTATACTCTTTTCAAAGCCCATCTCCATCTCTACACTTAATCATACATGCCTCAGTCAAACTCTAGGGTTTTATTACAAATGGATTTGATTGCTAGAGAGATGCTCTCCAATCTTTCTTCTGTGCCTTTTTCCCTCCTAACATCCCTCCAGGGAAGGTCAGCAGACCACTGTGGAAGAGGAATCTGAGAAAAATGAAAGAGGATCATGCTTTCTCCAAAGTCCTTTGAAGCCACTACCAAATCCGTCTGGCTCCAGCTGAGAATATCCAGGTAGAGGAGTTTAGCTCTTCCCTTCAAGGTCCTCCATGTCTACATCCTGGGGGGCGTTTTATCTTCTTTGGTCGTTTGCACTGTGCTTCACTAGTCCTGGTTGGCTTTGAAGGGGCTTCCACTTCCATAGCAAAAGCAGCCATTTCTGAGAAGCCAAATGGATGATAGGACAAAAGTGGGTGGTAGTACGCTACTGTTTAGATCTTAAGTGTCTCCCAAAGGTCCATGTGTTAAACTTAGTCCTCAGCGTGGTACTACTGGGAAGTAGTAGAAACTTTAAAGAAGTGAGGCCTACTGGGAAATTATCCAGTCATTAGGGGTATGGCTTTGAAGGGGATATAGTATGACTGTACTCCCTCTTCTTCCTTCCACAAAGTGATTGGCTTTGCTCTACCACATACTCCCTGCTATGATAGGATGCCTCAAGGGTCAAAGGCTCAAAAGCCATAGGGCAGCCAGGTGCTGGTGGCTCACACTATAATGCTAGCTACTCAGGAGGCAGAGATCTGAGGATTGTGGTCTGAAGCCAGCTGGGGTAGGGAAGTCCACAATACTCTAATCTCTAATTAACTACCAAAAAGCCAAAGGTAAGGCTGTAGCTCAAGTGGTAAAGCACTAGCCTTGAGTGAAAAGGTGAAAGGACAGGACCCAGGCCCTAAGTTCAAACCTCAGTACTAGCACAAAGGAAAAAAAAAAGCAATTTGAACAGAACCACAGACTGAAACCTCAAAAACTGTCAGCCATAATAAATGTTCTCTCTTTATAAATTAATTATCTTAGGTATTTGATATAATAATGGAAAGCTAACATACACACAGAGCCAGCTTCAAAACCAACCAAACCCATGGACATGCAACCACGTTCATACATCATCTTTGGGTCCCTCTACTCAGTATAGCAGTTCTTATTAAGACTTGCTAGCACTGGAGAGCCAGGATACAAACAGAAAGTTGTATGAAAAGAGAACCGTCAAGAAAGTGGTACCTGAATAGAAAAACAGCTACAGTGGACACACAATATTAGAGCTGAATGAGAATCTTCTTAAAAAATGAAACCCCCTTAGTTGAGGAGGAAACTAAAATCAAAAGCACTTTTGGAAGTTGTTCTCCAGAGACAATTTTGTTTCTCAAGGGATATTTGGCAATGTCTGAAGATGATCTGGGTTGTTACAATTGATGGAATACTACTGGCACCTAGCGGGAGGAGGCCAGAGATACTGGTAAAAATTTTTATGAGACACAGAGAGATCTGCCCTCTATAACCAAGAATTATGTATTCCAAAATGTCAACAGTGCTGAGGTTATAAAATCCCAAGTTAAGGAATCTGCCCCAGGTCAAACATGAGTGTCAAATAAGGGAATAGATTTAGGCTCTCAACAGAACACCGTGCTATGATAGAAGTAACGATGGATGGTGTGATTGAGGAATTTTTTTTGGGGGGGGGGGAGGGGGGATTGGTCGTGGGGCCTGAACTCTGGGCCTGGGTGCTGTCCCTGAGCTCTTCAGCTCAAGGTTCGCACTCTACCACTTGAGCCACAGCACCACTTTCAGCTTTTTCTGCTTATGTGGTGCTGAGGAATTGAACTCAGGGCCTCATGCATGCGAGGTAAGCACTCTACCATTGAGCCACCTTCCCAGCCCCTGACTGAGGAATTTTAAAACTTCATTTAAATAATTTATTTTTTTTTGGGGGGGTAAGAGTTGTGACGCAGCCCAGGCTGCATAAACTTGGGATTCTTCTGCCTCTGTCTCCAGAGTGCTGCACTCACAGGAATGCACAACCACTCTGGCTAATTTAAATGTAAATAACCATCTTGACCTCATATATGGTATATACATACACACATCTGAGGGAAGCTAGGAGGAGGGCACAGAATCAGAGGGAAATGGGAAAAAAATACAACAGAGGGGCCCATCAGCTGCACTGGACATTGATGAAATTGAACTAAGCAACTTAAGGGCAGTGATGGGAGGGAGGGAATGAAAGGGAAAGAAGGAACAGGTAACACTAAGCAAAAGGAAAGAAATGTACATATCACCCATGTGGAAGAAATAGTTGTATTGTCAAAGCTTATGGAATTCACAAACTTTATAGACCAAGATAATGACAATTTGCCTTGTGAAGGTTAAAATGTGTTTGTGACTTTAAGTATCATTATCATACAATACTGTAAAATTTGTGAAATTTATGCAATCACATAATTTCAATAAAATTATTTTTAAAAATGTAAATAAACACATTACCCTTGTTAAGGTAGAACTGCAATCCATTTTTTTTCCTGATCTGGAGCCTCAAAGTTCTTTAACTTTCACAGCCTTCTTTCTATTCCGAAGCCCCCTTATCCACCTGACTTTATCACTAAGATTTGGCTGTGTAAATAAAACCCCCACAAAAGTAAAATTTGAAAAATTCCCAGTTAAAAAAGTCCCTATTTGAGCACTGAGAAACAGTAAAATATAAGATCACATTTATACATACATGTAATAGTGCTGGAGAAGCAAGAAAGGTCAAACTAGTCCTACTTCCACTTGCAAGGAAGGATATGCAACCCTCTGAGCTTTAAGATCATGAGGTCCACTTGACCACAGTTCCTTTCACTTCTCAAAGCTGGGTAAGAAACCAAGTACCAAGTAGGGCCATATCACTAACAAATTCTTCATTTCTGACTTCTCTCCTCCCATCAGAGACCACACACTGATCTGCTGGGTTTGATGGGAGACCACACCGAGGACTCACCAAGTGCCAGGCACGGTGCTGGGTACCACACACACATTATGCCAGCTTCATTCTCACTGCAGCAGCCCTTTGGAGCCTCAAGAGGTTAAAGAACTTGGCCCAGATCACAACCAACCAAGGGGAAGGCTGGGACACCCAGTATGACTGCAGAGCTCCCGCTCTTAAGCATCGCGCTAGGCGGCTGAAAGCACGTAACTAGCATCGCTGAAAGGCGTGAGAAGGACCCCCGACCCCCCGGGGGGCGCGGGGCAGCCCGGGTCCCAAGTAGCTCTTACTTCTCGATCTCCAGCGCTGCCACCTTCCGTTTCTCGTAGAGCTTGTCATTGAGGGCACGCACGATATTGGGAGTGAGCGGCGCGAAGTCCTTCTCGGGGTTCATCGTGGCAGCTCGGGGTACGCCCCGGAGCCTCGCGACTCCTCCTTAGCCCCCGGCAGCAGGGACCGCGCCAGGGCCAGGGAAGTCTGCGGCTCCGCGCTGCCCCCGGCGCCGGCTCATGGGCCACGCCACCCTGGGCCCACCTGCCTCGCTCCGCTGCCGCCGCGCACGGTCTCAGAATCCGGGCCTGGATCCCGCTTTTTCACCCCTGACCTCAGCCGCCTAACGGCTCACGCGACTAGCTCCCGCCCGGAACCGGCAGCGCTCACTGGGCAGCCGCCATGTTACTCCAGTCACATGACACTGCAACAACTTCCGCCTTCCGCTGTGAGGACCCGCCCACCTCCAGCCACGCCCCCACGCGTAAGCCGCAGGTGGATTGGACACACCCATCAAGCCCCACCCATTCCCCCCCAACCCCCACTAACCTGCTCCGCTCCAGGTACCCTCAGTGTTGTGGGTAGGTTCGGTACTTATTGTAGTGGGTTTCTGTAGACGTTCGTGGGACCGTAGGGGTTCTTGGAGCCCGACTCAGTATACGCAAGTATTTCTCACCGTCATTTTCTCTGTATTCTAACCACTAGTATTACTTAACATTTTCTAAAATAAATTCACTTAAAAAACCTTAAATCTCACTTTCTGCCTTGCTCTAAAATCATGTCTCCCACCCCCACCCCCATCGTGGGGGCATTTTTAATGACATTAAAATAAATTTCCCAGTTAAGAGTGCTTCTCTCTGTCCATCCCTAAAATTCTGGATACCACAAGCAGCAGTTACACCACTACTTGTAAACTAGGGTATGTTTCCAAAGTTCTGACAGCCAGGAAGCCTGGGTTATAGACAACAGTCCAGATCTGCTGAGCGCAGGTGTCTAGAGGATCCCATTGGAAAGCAGCCCTTTCCGATCCTTTCACAGTAGATGGGTAGCTCTGTAGTAAAATCAGGGGAAAGGACAATTTGTGGTGGTAGTTTGCTTGAACATACAGTAACAGGGAGATGCTCCAGAATTCTTCATTGTGAGTAAGACTTACAAGGGGCTAGACCACCATGGAGCCCAAATGATTATTAAATATGAATGGCCTTGGATACCTATGGTACTCTTCTTTAATGAGTTAAAAGTATGCACATTAAACGATCTTGAAAGTGGAGCATTGTTTTCAATTCATAGATTAGAAACAGAATGAATAAGGGATTATGGAAGACAGATATCTAGAATGGACCCAAAAATTCTCATCCCTTTACATATATGTCCTGTACAAAATCCTCCCCTTGAATGTGAACAAGTTCTTGTGAGTACAATAAAAATTATATTCTGTATATATAGAACATGTAATATTCTATATTATATTCTGTGGCAGAAGGCATTTTGTAGATGTAATCAAGATTGCTACTCAATTGATGTTGAGAGAGGGGCGATTATATAGGTGTCACCTGAACTAATCACCTGACCTAATCCTCAGTTAGAAATTTGGCTGGGAATATGCCTTAGTGGTAGAGTGCTTGGCTAACATGCATGAAGGCCTGGATTCGATTCCTTAGTACCAGATAAACAGGAAAAGCTGGAAGTGGAGCTGTGGCTCTAGTGGGTAGAGTGCTAGCAAAAGAAGCTCAGGGACAGTGCCCAAGCCCTGAATTCAAGCCCCAGGACTGGCCAGAAAAAAAAAAATCTCCAGACAGACTTGATGTGGGAGGGAGGTTCTCCTGCTGACTCAGAAGAATAAACCGGTCATGTTGTGAACACATGATGGTAAGTACAGTAGTCTCTAATTTCGGAGAGCAGTCACCTGTCAGCGATTGACAAGAACGTGGTGATTTCAGGCAACAGTATCAAGGAAATGAATTTCGCCAACACACTGAAGATCTTGGAAGCAGATCTTGCCCTAATGGAGACTCCAAACAAGGATGCAGTGGTCCTTGAGTTCAGCCTTGTGGGTTCCTGAACTGAGAACCCAGTTGCCCATTCTAGATTCCTAACTAATAGAAATTGAGATGATAAATGTACTATTTGAAGTTGCCAGGTTAATGGTTAATTTGCTACACAGCCATAGAAAACAAAAACAGGGCTAATCCAAAACTCAGTTAACCATGGAAAAATTTTATCTAGAAAAAAATCTATAAAATGCCTTCTTTCTTACTGGTAGCATATGCATAGGTGGAAAAACCTGTGAATTCATCTATTTGATGAAGGAAGGTGCATCTACAATATGAAACCTTCCTAATACACAGATTCATCTCTAGGGGATGTATTGCTTAGTAATTTTCTCCTCTTACCTTGAACATGTACTGCCAAGGACATTTGCAAATGTCTTGCAGAGTTTATGCATTTATGATTTGGTGATGGTTGATGCAAAACAAAATTAACGTGGATGATATGGTTCAACTTCTTCAATGTGTACTTACTTCTATTGGATTCATATCTAATATAATATTTCATCTATTTCTTTGATTTCTGATTTGGCTTTTTTCTTAAAGGTGAATGCAATTTCCCAAGGGTCATAATATGATCTGGTTTTTAATAACTGAAGCAGTGCAGATTTTTTTTAACCAGAAGGAACTCTTTTATCTTGAAATTACTTTCTGGATCAGGTTGCTAAGAAACCAGTTTCTTATTCAAAGTGCAAACCTGTGCTTGGACCTACCTTTAGGCCAGAAGTTCCTAGAAAGAATTGGCTTCTTTTCTCTGATTTCTTGGAGACAGCCACTGATTAAGGCTAGTTATGCACAAGATGGGCAGTGATCCTAAGAATAAAGCCCCAGGGCTAGCCTCGTCTACCTACTCTGCATGATTTCACCCTCTTTCACCCTGGTGTACAGTCTGGCTGCTCCTGCCATGCTCTTCTAGACTAGTTGACAACTAAGATGCCTGGTTGCATGCTTACAAGATGCAGATACAAGTCATCTGCATCTGTGTAGTAGCTGTTATGATCAATTATGTAACTGTTCTGTAATAACTATTAATTATAGCTACTACCAAATTATGTGAAAGTTATTATACAACTTTGATGCTGATGACATTGTAAGAAATTGTACCCCAGTCAAAGCAGTTTCTCCAACAGCAATGTAATTTTAGCTGGAGTTTTAGGGCAACATGGTTAAAGTTATAAGCAGCCTGGGGAGGATACTTGTGGGTGTTCTTGCAGGCTCTCATCAATGTCATAATATTGTCACAATCTCTGACTTGAGGTATGTTGCCCCCAAAACTCAGTGGTCAGACTTAGTGTGCCGAGTGGTCAGACTTAGCATGCCACATTTAGCAAGAGTTCTGTCAAACAGCACCAGGGAGCCTTGCATATGGTTTTCTGTGTATCGTGACATTTTTTTTTGTCTATGTGCCAGTACTGGAGCTTGAACTCAGGACCTGGCATTGTCCATTAGCTTTTTCACTCAAGACTAGTTCTCTACCACTTGAACCATAGCTCCACTTGTTTTTTGGTGGTTAATTGAAGAGTCTCACAGACTGTTGTATCTTGTAGATCGGCTGTGTACAGCTGTTTTTGATATGCTGATTTAATATGGGATATATTTCATATATGCAGTAGATAAACATATAATACAGAAAGAACTGTCACTGTAATTAAATGAGGACAAAACAGTTCCTTTAGAATACTATTTTATTCTCTCTTCAGTGGATGTGACTCTTAGCAGTGAGAAGTTTTTAGTAACCTCGGGGATCATCTAAGGGGTGATCCCCTTCAGGTAATAAACCCATTTAATTCCACTATCACCGCTTTCTCCCTGAGAACACATCACAATCAGTTTGGTGGTGATAGGGGTTTTGCTGCCTGAAGTGTTTCCCTCAAAGTAGACTGTGATATTGTTGATCTTCTTGGGCCGCACAGAGTCTGAAGCACGGATGGCAAAGGCTGGATTCTCCACAATGAAGGAGAAATTCGCTGTATGCAGGAAGACGTTCTTGAAGGGGATCACTATGTTGTACCCAGCGCGGATCACATAGGGGCCCTGAGGCTTGGGAGGCAGAGCTACTCCAAAGAGGGGGATGGTATACTCGCCACCTATAAGTGACGACAGGATCAGGAAGCCCTTGGTCTCACCCAAGTGGCTGGGTTCAAAGAAGACTTCCACGCTGACTTCAGTGCCGCCCTGGGATCCTGGGGCTGCACTAATGACTCTTTCCGTGTGGAAGTCTGGACTGTCTGTCTGAAAAGAGAGCAAATGAACTTTACTCACACAGGATTCTAAAGAGCATCCCAGCAGCTCAAGTCCATCCCAGTTCTTTAGATCCTGGTCATGCAATAACTTATGATTTTATCAGCTGGGGAAGGTTATGAAGTTGAGTCATTATAACCTATACATCTGAGGCTCTTGCAGGGTAGGTATTATTCATTATTATCCCAACATTGTTCCCAAGAAGTAGAGGCAGAGATGTCAGCAATGTGCTTTGAGACACACACTAGATTCCTGTGGTTGGGCAGACATCAGGGCTGCTCCTTCACACCTGGTTCTTCTTTCCCTTTTTGCACAGGGAGGATAGAACATTCTGGTTCCTCATGAATAAGGCAGAGCTAGTTCTACACAATAAGGCATTGCATTGCCTGTTCAAGTCCGATCAGGGCCTTTTCACCCCTCTGGTGCTGTGACAGGAAATGCTTGAGATGGTGGTTGTTCTTCACCTGGATTCCTAAGCGGTTGTGAAGACCAGAGTCCTCACCAGCAAGAATTGGACTTTTGTTCTTTCCAGCTACCGAGCTCTGAGGCTTGTCACTACAACGTAGACTCTCTTAAATGAGGTGACAGTCAAGAAGACTATCCCTCCTGATTATAGCTACAGCACCTCTGATTTTTGTTAGAAACATGACCATCCCAATTGAAAAGCTACTTTTCCTAATTCCCCTTTTTGATAGGCATGGCCTGTGACGTTTTGTTCAGTGAAATATCCAGCAAAGTGATGCGTCTAACCCCCTGATCTGTCTCCCTTGTAACTGCTAGAGACATAGATGGCATGGCAAGTCATCTCAACCCATGTGGGCCAAAATAATTCTCTGCAGAGAGGATACCAGGACTGGAACCTGGGTGCCCGATGGCACAGGGCTGCCATTTCAGCTCACACTGCTAGTATCTACATTGTTGCCTGTAGGCGGAAGGAATAACTTTCCATTTCGACTTTCCTACTGGTTTTTGTTTTAGTAGTTAAAGCTAAATCCCAGTTGATATAATAGCAAATGTATTACTAATGTATATACTGTGGTTAAGTACAAAGAAAAAGAAAGCTTTATATACATATATGAAAGTCCTGTGGGGCTGGGGGTTGCTAGCTGTAGTTTGAATGTCCCCACCAAAATTCACATTGAAATTTAATCCTCACTGTGAGGGCTTGAGATGTAGAATCAGGGGGGACCTATAAGAGGTCACTGGGTCAGGAGGGCAGCCCTCCTGAATGGGTTAATCCCTTCATGGATTAGTGGATTAGGGGTTTATCTTTGCCAGTTATCAAAACCAGTTTGGCAGGGCTGGGAAGGTGGCTCAGTGGTAGAGTGCTTGTCTTGCATGCATGAGGCCCTAAGTTTGATTCCTCATAAGCAGAAAAAGCTGGAAGTGGTGCTGTGGCTCAAGTGGTAGAGCGCTAGCCATGAGCTGATAAAAAAATTGATCAAATTTTTGATCGATTGATCAAAAAAATTGATTTAAAAAAACACCAAAAAACCCCCAAAAACCAAAACAAAAAAACCAGGTTAGCTTTTTTTTTTTTTTTTTTTTTTTTTGTCGGTCGTGGGGCTTGAACTCTGGGCCTGGGCGCTGTCCTTCAGCTCTTCAGCTCAAGGCGAGCGCTCTACCACTTGAGCTACAGCCCCACTTTCGGTTTTCTGGTGGTTTATTTGAGATAGGAGTCTCACGGCCTTGTCTCTCCTGCCTGGGCTGGCTTTGAACCGCGATCCTCAGATCTCAGCCTCCTGAGTAGCTAGGATAACAGGTGTGAGCCACCAGTGCCTGGCTCCAGGTTAACTTTCTACTTCAGCTGTACACCTTCTGCCACATGATGGCCTGTACTTTCTGGGGGCTTTGAAGAGAATACTTACCAGCAGGAGGCCCCTGCCAGATACAGCCCCTCAACCTCAGACAACACAGCTTCTGAAACTGTGAACTGAATAAACCTTTATTCTTGACAGATAGTGGTATAAACTTACAGCAATGGAAAATGGACTAAAACAGGGCTCTTACTTTCATTTGTAGTTTAGAAAGTTAATCCACTCATATGATAAGTGGTAAAACTAAAACTATAACTTATGATCACCATGTAATACTATCTTTCCCTGATCCCCTGAGTGTGATGTAGGAAGGAAGCAAAATTTCTATACCAGCCTGCTTGAGAAAGTAAAAGTCAGTAAGGAAGAATCCAGGCCTGGTATGGTTTGTTTTTAGTTGGAAATTTCTAGGCAAGAATCAGGCCTCCAAAGCAAGGTTCACTATGACAATGAAGCCACTCTATTCTCTGTTTCATCTCTCTGCAACTTCATAGGTCATCTTCTTATTACTATTACTACTACTACTATTACTACTACTACTACTGTTGTTGTTGTTGTTGTCAGTTGTGGGGTTTGAATTTAGGGCCTGGGTGCTATCCTTGAGTTCTTTTGCTCAGGGCTGGAGCTCTACCACTTTGAGCCACAGTTCCACTTCCAGGTTTTGTGTGGTTAATTAGAAATAAGAATTTAAGCCAGGTGCTGGTGGCTCACCTCTATAATCCTAGCTACTCAGGAGGTAAGATCTGAGGATCACAGTTCAAAGCCAGCCTGGGCAGGAAAAGTCTGTGAGACTCTGATCCCCAATTAACCACCAGAAAACCAGAAGCGGTGCTGTGGCTCAAGTGGTAGAGTGCTAACCTTGAGCTGAAGAGCTGAAGGACAGCACCCAGGCCCAGAGTTCAAGCCCAGAGTTCAAGAATTTAACAGGCACTTTTCTGCCCAGGTTGGCTTTGAATTGTGATCATCAGATCTCAGCTAGGATTATAGGCATGAGTCATTGGTACCCAGGTCTCTGTTTTGAATCCCTACTCTGGCAAGGGAAGGGCCTGCTTACCCTGCAGTAGTACTCTGTCTTCTGCCGTGTATAATTGGTGAACTTGGCAAAAACACTTTGGCTGCTTCCAAGAACAGTCTGGAAGTGGACAGGCTTCTCAGGAACTGCTGGCAAAGCCTTCATAGCAAGCTCATACTGATAAGAACCCAAATCACTGTTGTGCAAAGTAAGTTTTCCATAGGTTTCTCCAGCTTTCAGGGGTTGGAATTCAAATGAGAATACTCCCTGGAAGAGAAGATGAGGCTCTGGTCATGTTGGAAGTCTGACCATCTCCTGCTCATCTAGTGACATACCCAAGGCCTCACAGCACGCTGGCGGCAGGCTTGGGGCATCACGTACAAGCACGCACACAGATCCCAAGCTAGTAGACCCTTGTCCGAGCCATTTCACTCTCACTTTCCTGCACCCTTTCTAGCATTCTCTAGCATTCTCTAGTTCAGGTATTTCTGTGTCTGGAATCTCTTTGAATTAAAGAAACAGGTACTCGATTCTCTCTGAAAAAGCAAATTTATGAAGATAGTGGTTTCAGTAGAAAGAGTAAAGGCCAAGGAACTCTTTGCCCAGAGCTAAGCTCAGAAAAGTTTATTCAAGGGAATCTTTTTCCTCCCTTCATCATTACCTATTACAAAACAAAACAAGGACTAGAGTGTGGCCTATTGTGGCAAACAGGGAGATTGAGTCAAATGCACCATTGGTAATGGATTGGTTAATTAACTGAAGCTGTGACTCAGTGGTAGAATGTTTGAACTCATAGTTCAAACCTCAGCCCTACTCCCCAAATGCTAGTCAAATCTAGTAAAATATGTGAATTCAATAATATATGAAGTAAAAGTTGCACTAACCATCCCCAATAATTCCTTCTTTTTTGTTTTTGTTTTTTGTTTTGCCAGTCCTGGGGCTTGGACTCAGGGCCTGGGCACTGTCCCTAAACTTCTTTTGTTCAATGCTAGCATTCTACCCTTGTGCCACAGCACCACTTCCAGCTTTTTTCTATTTATGTGGTACTGAGGAATTGAACCTAGGGCTTCATTCATGCTAGGCAAGCACTCTGCCACTGAGCCACATTCCCAGCCCAGGTTTCCTTCTTTGGTAGAATATTATATAGCTATAAAAAAGAGTGAAGTTGTAAAAAAAAAAAGCTATAAAAAGGAGTTATAAACACTGCAATGAAAGGTATGGATATTGTTAGTGGAAGAAATGAAGTTCTAAAAATGTATATGAAGTATAAGCTCAGTTTTTTGTCTTTTCTTTTTTGGTACTAGGGATCAAACCCAGGACTTGCTAGGCAAGCACTTGGCCACTAAGCTACATCTCAGCCCAATAAATTTTTGTGGAGAATTCTATCTATATAAATATAGACTGGAGATTGCAAAGATACATTACCAAATTGTAATAGGTAGTTATATCCAAGTAGGGGAAATGGAATTATGGGAGTTTTGTCTTTCTATTTTGTATACTTCTGTAGGGCTGAAATCTGTTTTACTAGTATATAACTAGTTTTTATTGCAGATATTGGAATAAAAATAAGATATCAGCGGGGCTGGGAAGTTGGCTCAGTGGTAGAGTGCTTGCCTTGCCTGAGGCCCTGGGTTTGATTCCTCAGCACCACATAAGCAAAAAGAAAAAAGCTGGAAGTGATGCTGTGGCTCAAGTGGTAGAGCGCTAGCCTTGAGCTGAAGAGCTCAGGCCCCACTACTGGACCCCCCCCCCCCAAAAAAAAAGACATCAGCAATGTCATAGATGTTTAACAGAAAAGAATATGATATAAAATTTTAGCTGAATTTTAAACACAATTACAACTTAGATGAGTGGAGAGAGGGACAAATAAATACCAACTACAAGAAGATATAGAAAATCTATAGTCCTAAAACCATGAAAGAAATTTAACCAACAATCATGGACTGGGATGACAGGTGTGGAACGCCACACTCAGTTTCTATTGAGATGGAACCTTTTAGACTTTTCTTCCCTGGGCTGGTCTGGAACCACAGTCCTCCTGACTTTAGCCTTCCATGTAGCTAGAATGACAGATGGGAGCCATGGACTCCTGGCCTTTGCTTTCCTTATACCACATGTATCTAGGCTACTCTGTGTGTGTGTGTGTGTGTGTGTGTGTGTGTTGCTGGGATGTGAGTCTAGGATCCCATGTATGTCAGGCAAGTACTCTACCCCTAGCTATTCCCCTGATCCTACACTTCTTTTGTAATTAGAAAAATAAGAAAAACAAGCTAGGTGCTGGTGACTTAGGCCCTGTAATCCTAGTTATTCAGGAGGCTGAGATCTGAGGATTGTGGTTTGAAACCACCTTGGGCTGAAAAATCGCTTTGAGACTCTTATCTCCAGTTAACCAGTCAAAAACTGGATGTGGTGCTGTGGCTCAAGTGGTAGAGTAATAGCCTTGAGCACCAAGAGGCTTAGGGACAGTGCCCAGGTCCTGAGTTCAACTGAGAAAAGAAAAGCAAAGAAAAGAAAAACATTTTCAGCTTGAACATGACAAATAAACAATAGAGACAAGGACCAGTAAAGAAGCTCATTTTAGCTGGGTGAGGCTGAGATCTGAGGATAATGGTTCAAAGCCAGTCTGGGCAGGAAAGTTTGTGAGACTCTTATTTCCAATTATGTAGAGAGCTGCGAGAGGCCGCACCTGGAAGATGGTGCCGGTTTCCGCCCTCCGCCTTCCCGATGGCGAGTGCTCTCGTGGTAAACAACTCCTGATATGGCTAAGGCAAAGAATCTGGCTTGCTTCCGCGCACCTGAACCTATTGGTGGTTCCCACGTGGCTTATCAGGGTTGGCTACCCAGCGGGTACTTAAGGCTGTGGGGAATTCTCCCCGGGGTTGGGGTCAGAAGATTACAAAAAGGTCCTGAATAAACTGCAGAGAGAAGAGTCCGGTGTCGCGTCTTCCTTGCTGGTCGAGGCGGTAGCGACACGTGGTGGCCCGTACGGGGACTCAGCCATAACCCCAACGAGGACTCAGAACTCTCTGCGGTCAGGGTGGTGCACCGGTAAGTCCCCAGGTAAAAGGGGAATCCGCGACAAAAGCGGGGGTAAGTCCCCAGGTAAAAGGGGAATCCGCCACAAGAGCGGGGAGTAAGTTCCCAGGTAAAAGGGGAATCCGCCACAAGAGCGGGGAGTAAGTTCCCAGGTAAAAGGGGAATCCGCCTCAAGAGCGGGAGGGATTTTTGCTCTTCTCGGTAGATAAAGAGAGAGTGAGAACCCGGGGCTAGTCAATAGAGTAGCCAAAAGTGAAAGTAAAAGTTTGTTTACCAGCTTTAAATGTTTAAAACATGGGCGCTTCTTCTTCGCACCCAATTTTTTTGGCTCTCAATGAGCTACTGCACTCAAAAAAGTTAAAAATAAAAAAGAGTACTTTAGAGAGATTTTTGAATGAATGTGACATCATTGCCCCGTGGTTCGCTGTCTCCGGAAGCCTCACGGTGGCCTCTTGGGAGAAACTAGGGAGGGACCTAGATTTTGCCTCTGAACAAGGAACGCTTAAGAGCGGAGTGAGACCAATATGGAAACTGATAAGAGGCTGTCTCCAGGACCAGCGTTGCAGTGAGGCGGTAGAGAATGGTCAGGCCGCCCTAGAAATGCTGCAGGAAGAAAGATCGGAAAGGGCAGACAGCAAAAAGGAGGAGAGCAGGGGGGGGTTATACCCCGATTTTGCCGAACTAGAGACCTCTGAGTCTACAGACTCAGAGGAACTAAAATCACTCATAGAACAAATAGAAAAAACAAAGATAAGAAAGAGGAGGAAAGGGAAGGAGAGAGAGGACCCAGATAAAGACGAATGCACACCCTCCGTGCACCGCCCCACACCTTCGGCCCCTCCGCTCTATGCGGAGGACCCTGGAAGTGGCAGCCCTGGCTGTTCTTTCAGCCCAGGCGTGTGGAAAGCGGTCAGAACCGAGTTACATCTAGCCTGTCCAATATTTCAGGATCCACAGGGACAGCGGTATCATGAACCCTTAGATTTTAAGGTGATAAAATCTTTAGCTGAGTCTGTGCGGACATACGGAATCACAGCCTCCTTTACTGTAGCCCAGGTGGAGGCCCTAAACAGACATTGCATGACACCCGGTGATTGGAGTGGGCTCGCACGAGCTTGTTTGAGCCCAGGTCAGTATTTAGATTGGAAGGCTTTTTTGATTGAATTTGCTAGTGAAGAGGCTGCGGCCAATCAGGCTGCGGGGAACCCAGCTTGGGACAGAGATATGCTGCTTGGACAGGGGAGATTCGCCAATCAGCAGATAGGCTACCCGGTTCAAGTTTATGAACAAATCAATAAAATTGGCATAAAGGCATGGAAGGCCTTACCAAATAAAGGCGAGGTGAGTGGCAATCTCACCAAAATCTTGCAGGGCTCTATGGAGCCATTTTCGGACTTTGTTGCTCGTATGGTCGAGGCCGCTGGCAGAATTTTTGGTGACCCAGACGCAGCCATGCCATTAATTAAACAGCTTGTTTACGAGCAGTGCACTAAGGAATGCAGAGCCGCCATAACCCCATATAAGAACAGGGGACTAGAAGCATGGATGAAAGTTTGCAGAGAGCTGGGTGGACCACTAACTAATGCTGGATTAGCTGCTGCTGTGGTGCAATTAACCCAGAAGAATGGGGCTGGGAAGGTGGCT
The DNA here is from genome assembly GCF_024711535.1 of Dipodomys merriami. Classification (NCBI taxonomy): domain Eukaryota; kingdom Metazoa; phylum Chordata; class Mammalia; order Rodentia; family Heteromyidae; genus Dipodomys; species Dipodomys merriami. Next base: position 1,681,210 of record NW_027203115.1, on the reverse strand, counting down.
CAGTGGTAGAGTGCTTGCCTTGCATGCCTGAGGCCCTGGGTTCAATTCCTCAGCACCACATAAATGAAAAAAGCCGGAAGTGACGCTGTGACTCAAGTGGTAGAGCACTAGCCTTGAGCTGAAGAGCTGAGGGACAGTGCCCAGGCCCAGAGTTCAGGCCCAGGAAAAAACCTATTCAAAAAACGCTGCAAATTTGTCTAAACAGTTGTCTAGTTATCTTTTAGGTAATTGAACTGGGGAGTTCGACAGCCTGATGGAACAGCTCAGGGTTGCCATCGTCATGGTGAACTCGACCCGAGTGGATGCCGGATTGGCGGAGGGGTTATCTTCATGGATCTCCGCTGCTATGATTCATCTCAAGGAGGGGGCGGGTTTGGGAGCCCTGATAGGCCTCCTGGTATTAGCCTCCTTGGTATGTCTGTGGTGCATTTGCCAAATTAGAGGTTCTCAGCGTCGCAGTGCAGCCATGATTATCCAAGCCTTTACAGTCATTGGAGCAGGTCAGTCCCCCTAAGCGTGGCTTGCCACCCTAAAACAATGAACACAGATTGCAAAGCCAAAGTACTGCAGTCGAGAGGCATGTGTTTTGCCCTCGAGGAGAGCATGTTTGATTGCACACGGGTTCGATTCGCCTTTTCCCGTCCTTGTGAAAAACGAATCAATGGACAGGCTGAGTCATCCCTAGAGAAGGCGCCCTCTGGGAGAAGGCTTGTATGCAGTCCTTGCAATTGCACAACAGGGATCAGACCTCTGTTCTCATCTGTGTTCTTTAAACAAAAAAGGGGGAACTGTAGAGAGCTGTGAGAGGCCGCACCTGGAAGATGGTGCCGGTTTCCGCCCTCCGCCTTCCCGATGGCGAGTGCTCTCGTGGTAAACAACTCCTGATATGGCTAAGGCAAAGAATCTGGCTTGCTTCCGCGCACCTGAACCTATTGGTGGTTCCCACGTGGCGTATCAGGGTTGGCTACCCAGCGGGTACTTAAGGCTGTGGGGAATTCTCCCCGGGGTTGGGGTCAGAAGATTACAAAAAGGTCCTGAATAAACTGCAGAGAGAAGAGTCCGGTGTCGCGTCTTCCTTGCTGGTCGAGGCGGTAGCGACACAATTAACCACCAGAAAACTGGAAGAGGTGCTATGACTCAAAGTGGTAGAGGTCTAGCCTTGAGCAAAACTGTTCAGGGACAGCACCCAGACCCTGAGTTCAAGCCCATGACAAAAAAAAAAGCAGCCTGTGTCACCTGTGCAAACCCAAGCTAAGGGCTACTAGTTCGTGTGAGGAGTTTGACAGTAGAGGAAGGGAAGAGGAGAGCAACTGCCCACGCCTTCCTGCTCACTGCCAGGGCTGGCTTCTCCCCCATAGATGTAGACCTTGAGGTCCAATGGCAGAAGTATCTGTCAGGGAACCCTGACCACCCCGTACCTCAGAGTTGGCAGGGACGACAAACTGAGAGGGCAGGCTGATGTCAGGCACCCTGCAGTCCGTGGAGAAGGTCACTGAGTAGGGCAAGGGGTTCTCCATCTTAATGGAGGCTGATGTGCTCTGGCGGATGGGGCTGGCCATCTCAATGGTTTTGATGGTGCCTGAAGGGATGACTCTAAAACTCACCACATAGAACAAGAACTCATTGGTTGTCTCATTCCGGAAGATCACCTGCATTCACAAGGAAAATGGGATGAATCAGGACAGAAGAAGAGTTGGTTAGGGGTCCCCTGCCTTTGCTCAGGGGCTCCTGTTTTCTCTTAGCCTTGCCAAAATAGGCCCAGGAAGAAAAGGTAGCCGGTTTGATCCCTCCTAGCCAGCCTTTCTCTTCAGGCATTTCAGCCCAGCTCCTTCCAGTTAAGAGATGATTAAGGAGCCTGGGTTGGCTTTAGAAGAGCCTGGAGCAGGTTGTTTCATTATACACACACTCTCAGTAGCGATGGCTGGCCAGAGCTGCAGAACCAGCAAGACTTCAAGAAATTCAAGTTGAGTCTGGTGCTTGTGGTTCATGCCTGCAATCCTAGCCACTTAGGAGGCTGAGATCTGAGGAGCATTGTTCAAAGCCAGCCCAAAGCCAGCCCAAGAGTCTGTGAGACTCTTATCTTCAATTAACCAGCAAAAATTCAGAAGTAGATATATGGCTCAAATGGTGGAGGGCCAGTCTTAAGCAAAAACAAACAAGCAAACAACCCCCCCCCCCAAACTGAGGGACAGTGCCATTAGCTTGCGTGATTCTATCGTCCATCTTCAGCTCCCTCCTCTTCCATGAACTACAGATCCATACATGCTCCTTTTCTTCAGAGCCTTTGCCTATCTTAATATGGAATTATACATTCATAGTGCAGTAATTTGAGTAGTGTCCATTTTCCCCCACTGGGCTGTGTGTTCCATGAGAACAGAGACTGACTGTTTTGGCCACTGCCATCTTGACAAAACTTATTACAGAACATGACACATGAGCTCAATAGATATTTGCTAAACAAATGAATGAGCTGGGGCAGATAGCTCATGGATGAAACATCCCAGTGACTGGGGAGACATCTGCTTGCTACTCCTTAACAATTAGCCACCTCAGGGCCAGACCTCCAGGCTTTCTGTGTGATGCACTTAATGTGGAGATACCTTTGCAGTGTACAGCCCTTCCTTGTGGGAAAAGAAGTTCAGTTTGTAGTCTTTCTTGGAGCCAGACAGCACATCAATGTAATCCAGGCCCTTCATGGTAATGCTTAGGTCTGGCTTCTCTGGTTTCACCATTTCCACAATGACCCGGAATCTTGGGGCAGCACGAGAGCACATAAAGAGAGGAGAGAGCCAATGAAACTGTTTGTCCAAAGGGAAGAAGGAATGGTACTGTGTTTACTCATTATTTTATGGAAAGTGTGTGCTTCTAGGTTTCACTCTACCACTAACAGTAACAGTAGCTGCCATTCATTGTCCACTTATCCCAGTAAGTGCTGTGAATGTGCTACAGACAATCATTATCATGTCCACAGGAGGTTCAGATCACTAACATCTCTAACGCATTTTACCAATGGGGAAATAGAGAGCCAAAGAAGGACAATAACATGGTCAGGTCACATGACTAGTGATTGGCAAAACTGGGATTCAAACTCAGTTCTGAGTCTCTAGGCCCTTTACAAAACACAGGTGGCCTTCAGGAAGTTATAGCTTTTCTCCTAGTCTCAAGTTCTCTATGAAAGGAAAGGACCACGCTAGTGGGTCTGCAGCTTCTCTAGTCCCCAAATTCCATTCTATTCCTACAAAGAAGGAAGACCCAATCTTCTTTCTTTGGCCAGTAGTTTAGGTAATAAGTTAGAGCACTCATTAATAACAAAGATGATCATCATGATGTCAGTAACAGCTAATACTTATTGGACATTTATTTTGTGCCAAGAATTTTTCTAGTTTTTTTTTTTTAAGAAGAAATAGCCCTACACAGGAGGAGCTAGAAGTTCAGGAAATGCTTGGCACATCCAGAACATTGTCTCTTGATTTCTTGAGCACCTTCAATGTTATCTATGAGTACCAAGCAGGGAAGAACCAGGACGGATGGTGGGAGTTGTTCCTTTATCCCCCTAACTGGACCCTTTGTCCCACTCCCTCACCTCTGGGTCTTGTTCAGCCAGTTGGTGATCGGCAGAAACTCTGTGTAGGGTGTCTTACATGGCACTTCTCGGGAGATGGTGGCTACAGCTTTGGGGAGTTCAGCAGTTCCATGCAAAGCATACAGCCAGCCCGTCCCATCTGGGAGGGGGAAGAAGAGGGTGCCCTGAGGAGAAGAAGAAAGGTGAGCAGAATTTATTAGGCATCCATCAGGTATGGTGGGGTTACAAGATTAATGGAGCTTCTTCAAGTAAGCATAACACTTTTGGATCGCTGCTCAGCAATAGATTCTAAAAGTTATAAAAGTATTTGTCAGGCTGGGTAGGGTGGTATACACTTGCAATCCCAGCATTTGAGAGGCTGAGACAGGAGGATTACAAGTTCAAGGCAAACCTGGTTAATAGCAAGATCCTGTCCCACTCCCAAAAAGTTCATAAATATTTGAACCAAGTAAAAAAAACAAGAAAAAAAATCTCTCCAGAGGCAAATTTTTGGAGAACGCCTTATAATATTGGTGGAAATTTGGAGATAAATTATCTAATAATAGCAGAATGTTAAAAATTATGGAATGCTCACTCAGTGAAATCCTAGGCTCTCATTAAAATGGTTATCCCAAAAGCTATGCAGCTAAGCGGAAACTTGCTCATGATAGAATGTAAAGTGAAAAGAAACTGAATACAGGAGTGGTATGCTGAGACCGCAGTGATGGATTGCTCTGGGTAAGGGTTGGTAGTAAAGAGAAGAATATTTCATTCATGTGGAAGATTGTAGCTGCTTTTCTTTTCTGATTTTTTTTAACAATTGCCATGGAATTTTTGCAATTACATTAACAGTTAACTGTCTGAAGCGTGGTGGAGGACTTCATTTTAGAACACAGCCTTAGCTAGGCTCTGGTGGCTCACACCTATAATCCTACCTACTCAGGAGGCTGAGATCGGAGGGTCTCAGTTCAAAGCCAGCCTGGGAAGGAAAAGTCTGTGAGACTCTTATCTCCAATTAACCACCAGAAAACTGGAAGTGGTGCTGTGGCTCAAGTGGTAGAATGCTAGCTAGTGAGCTGAAGACCTGAGGGACAGTGCCCAGAGTTCAAGCCCCATGACCGACAAAAGAAAAAAGAAAAAACAACAGAGCTTTTGGCTTTCCCAAGAATCACCTATTACTACATGATACATAGGCAAGAAGGGAAGCCAATTATTAAATCAAATTAAATTAACTTATTTAGTGCCAATACTGGGGCTTGAACTCAGGGTCTTGCACTCTGACTCAGTCTTTTTCTACTCATTGATGATGCTTTACCACATGAGCCATACTGCTTGCTCTGGCTTGCTGGTTAATGTGAGAGTAGTCGAATGGCTCTGAATCATAATTCTCAGATCTCAGCCTCCTGAGTAGTTAGGATTATAGACATGAGTCACTAGTGCCCAACTGGAAAGCCAAATCTTGAGCATCTACACTATCTCCACTGTTCCATCATGACCTGCGTACCCTTTCTTCTCCTTCCTAACATTCTCTGAGTTCTGGGCTCACTGTGCCTTCCTTCTGCTATGCCAGGAATCCAGTGAGCGGCCTCAACCTACCTGGTGCTTGCGGTTCTCCACGTTCATGGTGCGGGGTCTATATGTGATCTCATAGGGCTTGTTTTGCTGATGGGCCTCCAGGGTGACAAACTCAGGCCCTTCCCAATGCTCGCCTTCAAAGATGGGGTGCAGATTCCAGGTCTGGTTGGTGCGATTTGACAACATGATGGTCTGTGTGTGTTTGGAGCGGACTTGGCAGGTGAAATTCACCACCTAGAAGAAAGCTGGCCTGTTACCTTCCATGGCACTTCCCCTGACCTGTCTTCAGGGGCCAGATGCACAGCATGTGTATGAGTGAAGACCGATTTTTTTTGTTGGTTGTGGGGCCTGAATTCTGGGCCTGGGCTCTGTCCCTCAGCTCTTTAGCTCAAGGCTAGCACTCTAACCACTTGAGTCACAGCACCACTTCTGGCTTTTTCTGCTTATGTGGTGCTGAGGAATTGAACCCTGGGCCTCATGAGTGTGAGGCAAGCATTCTACCACTGAGCCACCTTCCCAGCCCCATGAAGACCAATTTTAACAATGCTTCCCAGAGTGAGTTTATGTTGATAAGTTTCCTCTTTGTTCATTAATTCAGTCAACAAATATTAATTGGACAAACTGGCATTTCAATGAAAATATGTTGACAGCAAATTAATACTTGAAAATGTGTTCCACATTATCAATCATTAGGAAAATGTATATCCAAAACCTCAATGAGATATTACTACATATCCAGTGGAATGTCCAAAATGTAAAAAAACCCAACTACATAAAGGGTTGACAAGGATATGGAGCAAGTAGAATTGTCAGATGTTATTGGTGAGGTTGTAAAAGGACATAGTCACATTTAGAAAATACTTAGGAATTTTGCAAGTAGATATATCCTGTGGTCCAGCCATCCACATCAAACATTTGCACAAGAGAACTCAAAATGTTTGCTCTCGTGGAGACTTGCTCATACATTTTCTGGTATATTGTATGATTCTGTCCATGTAAAGATCTTGAGATAACAAAATTATACAGGAAGATGGGTATCATTTTTGTTGTTAGGAAGACTCGTAGGTCTTACAACAGAATTTGATTTAGAAGTCATGCTAATGTAGACTTCCTTGAGAATGCAATGATTGAGTTGAGAATAGACGAAAGAACAAGAATTAGCTAAATAAAGAAGGGAATACAAAGTCCCTATGGTGGAAGGAGCCAGTCAGAAAGTCTGATGTGTGCTCTGATGAGCGCATTCTCTCACTGGACTACTTTCCGCCACTAGTCCCTCACCGAGCAACATGTATTTACCTCTTTTATTGCAGGTGGTCCTACACAGACCCCAGATAGGGTGAGGTACAGAGGACTGCCTCCCTGGATGAAGCAGAGCAGGTTTTTACAGAGACTCTCTTTTCCCATCTCAGTGGGATGGTAGGTCACTTCGAAAGAAACCTCCATGCCTGCAGTGATGTAACCTTCATCTGGCTTGATGGAGAAATGAGGCTTACATTTTCTGATATCCCATTTAAACCTTTTCCAAGACAAAAGACAACAAGGAAGATAGCGGTTAAAATTTTTGTCTGGGAAGAAGAGCCTTACCCTGAGCTGTCAGCTGCATAGTTTCCCTCCTCACTTACCCCCTAGGCCCTAAGGAGAAAGATATCAGTGGAAGCAGTTGGAGACATAGGCCAAGGTCACTGGGTAAGGAGATTTGGCTCTCTCTCAGAGCTGAGACAGGGTAGAAAGTGTCTGTCTTCTTACTCAGGACTGTCACATTTGAGAAATGTGCACAGACATGCACACAGGTGTTCACAGGATCACACAGCTAGTAAGGGGCTAGGATAAATTCCTGAGACTATGGCCTCAACCACTCCCTGCACTGCCTCTCTGTTCAGATCCAGACAAGTGGTGACTCTCCCATCATGTGAGAGAGACACTTATACTTAGTGGTACTGGAATCTGATGGCCCTGGAGGGCCACTCCCGTGTCTGGGCACTTGGTGTGTGCAGGAGACAGAAGATGGAGGGTGCAGACCAGTCTCTTCAGTGCAGGCTTGCCACAGTGTTCCTCAGGGTCACGTTCACACTGAGTCTGTGTGATAAATACCTGCTTTGGGTGTACAATGTACAGATCTGCACTGCTGGGTCAATATTCATGAGGGAAGGGCCTGGGAAGATGAGCTGTTACAGATATAGCTGGATGCCTAGCCCATATTTTCTACTTCCTGGCTGTATGATCCTGGGCAAATCACCCAGCCTCTTCGAGCCTCCCTTCATCTGTGTCATGGGGACACTGTAGTAACTACTCCAGAAGATCCTAGGCTAATTAATAGGAGATCGCATGCGAGAATGATTAGCATTGTGCTAGGTGCTAGTGCTCATGCCTGTAATCCTAGCTACTTAGGAGTCAGAGATGGATTGGATTGTGGTTCCAAGCCAGCCCAGGCTAAAAATATCATGAGACTCCCATTTCATTAGAAAAAGCTGGTCATAGTGGTACATTCCTGTGACTCCAGTTATGGTGGGGAGTGTAAATAGGAAGATTGTAGTTTAGGATGGCCCAGACAAAAAGCAATTCCCATTTCAAAAATAACCAGAGTACAAAATGTCAGAGGCATGGCTCAAGCAGTAGAGTGAAGCATAAAACCCTTAGCTCAAACCTTAGTATCACTAAGAAAGAGGGTGGAGAGAGACACAGAGAGAGAGACAGAGAGAGACATACACACACAGAGAATACTCAGCATTGTACATATGGTAAATTCTTGCTACATGTGTGGTTTTAGGAAAGGCTATTCAATTTTGGTTCCCTCACCTGTAAAACTAGCTCAGTGGTAGTATTGAATTCCCAGGGCTGTTGTTGGGAATGAGAGGGATGAGAATGTGACAGGACTGTGGGAATGTTCTCTGTCATATTAGTTTCAGTAGTCACCTCAGCAATAGTCACTTTGGTCAGACCACTGCTGTCACATCTTGTCCCACCCCCAGTAGACAAAGGGGTATACATAGAAGGGAGTTGATAGAAATAGGAAGTGTTATGTATGTTATCTCACAAATAAAATCAAGCCAGGTGCTGGTAGCTTATACCTATAATCCTAGCTGCTCACCAGGCTGAGATCTGAGGATCACAATTTGAAGCCAGCCCAGGCAAGAAAGTTCATGAGACTCCCATCTCCAATGAACTACCGAAAACTGGAAGTAGAGCTGTGGCTCAAAGTGGTAGAACACTAGCTTTGAGCACAAAAACTCAGGGATAGTACCCAGGCCCTGAGTTCAAGTCCCACAATGGACAAAAAAAAATCAAATCAAATCAGGAAACAAAAGCAGTGTTTGCACATGCAAAATGACAGCTGGCAATCCAGGGATAGAGATGTCAGCTTTGTGTGGGCCGCATGCTCTCCTACCTTGCACCCACGTCACCAGTATTAAACATAAGGATGCGGCGTGTAGCTTGTGTCTGGTACACGACTGGTCCAAAGGGAAGATGTTCCTGGTCCAGGGAGATCTCCAAAGCCTGGCAGCAGCCGGTGAGAAGGAAGAGGGGGTACAGAATCCCCAAGAATTCCACAAACACCTCCTCAGAGAAGGGAGGCACACGCTTCTTGGGGGAAAAGGTGATTTCCACTTTGCAGATTTCTTTGGGCTTCAGGGTGATGTTTTGGAAAGGCACCAAGTTGATGACCTGGCCAAAACAAACAAACAAACTGGGCTCAGCAACTAAGGGCAGGGAAGCTCCGGGGGCTTTGAGCTCCTGAGGTCTAGCTGCTGGGGCTCTCAGTTGAAAGCATAACAAATCTCACATCTGTTCTAACCAGCTGTGACATCTTTGGGAATGTACTTAAACCCTTTGTGACTTGCTCTATGGTGAAGGTCAAGACCATGTATATAGAATATGGGGTACATGATAGGCATTTGATTCCCTTTTCCTGCTCCCTTTCAGCTTGTCTTAGGCATTTCATTCTTCTTTTCTTTCCTTCTGGTACAGGAAATGGTAGCAGGAAACAGGAATCTCTGGGCTCATGTGTTTCCCAAGAATCATCCCCTGGGATTGTCATAATGCAAATTCCAGGCTCCTCCTGCCCAGGTCCACTGAGTCAGTGTCCCTGAGATGACCTCCTATCTGCATTTTCAAAAGTTCTTCAGAGATTCTAAAGTTTGAGAACCAGTGCATAAATTTGCATTTCCCTTAGTCCTGGGAGAAAGTGAATTGAAATCTACCTTAAGAAAGTTTGTTCCTGGCAGGCACCACTGGCTCACACCTGTAATCCTAGCTATTCAGGAGGCTTATCTCTGAGGATCACAGTTTGAAGCAGGAAGGTCCATGAGACTCTTATCTTCAATAAACTACTTGGAAAAAGCTGAAAATGGTGCTGTGGCCCAAGTGGTAGAGTGCTTGAACACAGAGAGGCTCAGAGATAGTGCCTAGGCCCTGAGTTCAAGCCCCAGGACCAGCCTCCCCCCCCCCGCCCCCTCCCCCCCCCCCCCGCCAAAAAAAAAAAAAGAAAGAAAAAGAAAAGTTTGTTCTGGTCAGAGCAGTGGACAGTCACCCACAAGGGGACTGCAGTGAGGGGTAGAGAATCTTCAGCAGAAAAATAACCCTAGGGATTTCTCACATGATGATGTTAGGAATGATTCTCAGGGTGACAGGTCCGAACAGGTCATTCAGATGGCTTTGGTCTAGCCACATAAGAAGCAGAATTTGTATGGGCAAACTCTTAGGGGCTCTAACCCACTGGGATCAAGGACTTTAAACTGGATTACTGAGGAGAAGGAAGCAGCTAGCTGGTGCAGTAGACAGTGTAGGCTGAGGTACCCACTGGGTCTCTTGTCATGACTAGCTTTGTGGCCTCATTTTCTGCATCCTGAAATCCCTAAGTGATCAATAGTACCATTTCCACATTGGTCCACATCTGGTTTCTCAGGAGCTCTGATACTTTGGAGTGCATATGCCTCTGCTCCCCATAGATACCCCTCCCCACCTATCTGCTGTTCATCTTGTAATGTGCAGTCCAGGCCTCTCTGCACTGTAGGGTCTTCCACAGCCCTTGAGCCCACCCTGCTCTGAGCAGTGTTGCTTCCAATTCACATCCTGCCTCTCCAGTTTCCATGTTGTCCTGGGACTGTTTATGAATCTGTGATCCTAAAAGACTACGAACTCCACCAGACAATGTTTGTGTCATAGTTGCATTTAGATTTTCTGCATTGAGCATGTACTTATTGAGTAAATGTAAGAATGAAGTGAGTGAAGGAACATGAAAGCCCTCAGTCTGAAACACATGTGGTCCATTTCTGAAGGGCCAACCAAATATTGATAACAGCAAGCAGGATAGTAGCCTAGCCTGGAAGCTGGAAACTTCTGTATCCAAGGACCTTGCAGGATGTGGAATTAGCAATGAGAACGGTAATAAGCATCATGCTCATTGATGAGAGTGTAGAGTGGGATGGCCTTTCTGGGGGCAGATTGGCAATGCTTATGCATATACACTTTCCTTTTTTTTGTCAGCTGTGGGGCTTGAACTCAGGATCTGGGCTCTCTTTCCCTGAGCTGATTTTGCTCACAGCTAGCACTCTACCACAGCTCAACTTCTGGTTTTCTGGAGATGAGTCTCATGGACTTTCCTGCCTGGGATGACTTTAAACTGTGATCTTCAGATCTCAGCCTCCTAAGTAGTTAGGAGGCGTGAGCCACTGGTACCCAGCTCACACTCTCCTTTTTATCCTGTTTCCCTTTTTGTTAAGCAGTGTCATTGATGTGTGTAGAAACTTAGCTACACAGATATTGTAAGGTTGTTTGTAATGTGAAAAATTAGAAATTAGACAAATTTCTGCATTTGAATTAGCAAACTTTGAGGATTGATCCATGTGTACAGTGAAGGTGTAAACAAACAAATGACATGGATAGGGTAAATGATCTGAGATAGTATACACAAACCTCTTAGAATAGTCTAGTACATTCTAGGTACACAATGGCATGTGAGCTGTTAAGTGTTGCCAGCCTGGTCATTTTTATTGTTAGGAAGCATGAAGAAGACCTTGGGACCTCACCTAGCCCCACCTGAGAACTGACCTTGGGTTCCTGAAGTTCTGGAGTAGAGAACAGGGCTGATTGGTTAAATGTGATTTGGGCCAGGCTGTTGTTCATGATGGTAATAGTTTTCTTTACAACTTGTCCTGGCAGGACAGCTCCTAACTTCACAATCTTATTGGCTGGATCTATGACCAAAACCTGTGGGTCAAGAAACAGAGTTAGGAAGAAGGGCTTGTTAGTTAATAAGAAAAATAAATAGGATGCATTTTTCCAGTGAGGCAAGAGTGATTCCTTCCTTTCAGTGACTTAACTTTATAAATTTTCCCTTCCCTTCCCTTCCCTTCCCTCCCTTCCTCCCTCCCTTCCTTCCTTCTTCCTCTCCCTACCGTCTCCCCTCCTCTCTCTACCTTGTCCCCTCCTCTCTCTACCTTCTCTTCTCCTCTCTTCCTTTTTTCTTTTCATTCATATGCCATACTGTGGCTTGAACTTAAGGTCTGAGTTTTTTGCTCAAGGCTACTACTCTACCATTTCACCACAACTCCACCTCTAGCTTTTGGTGTTAATTGGAGATAAGAGTATCATAGGCATTCCTGCCCAGGATGGCTTTGAACTACGATCCCCTCAGATCTCAGCTTCCTGAGTAGCTAGGATTATAAGCATGAGTCACTGGTGCTTAGCAAAATTCTCTCCTTTTTGTGATTAGAGATACAATCTCAGTGGGACTGATTGACCGCCAATGGTACAATTCCAGGAGCAGAGACATGAAAGAGGAGGAAAGGTATGCTCAGGTGGGCAAAAGAGGCTAGGAAAGGGCAGAAGAAAGGAGTCAGTCCCTAGTGCCTCTCTCCCCCACCTCTCTCTCTCTTACCTTCATTTCTGCACCTTTCCCTTTGATCTCAACTATTTGTTGAGAAAGTCCATTGATTTCAAAGGGGATGAGTTCTCGGTAGTTGATATTTTCTCTGGGATAAAAGATGATTGGAACCTCCAGTGTCATTCCTGGTTTTATCACATCCACATGGAAGTCTACCTCCAGGTAGTTGGTGTTGGTGTATAAACAGTCTATGCTGGGGAAAATCAATGGGAAGGGATGTAATCTGAGAAGGTTGACCTAGAGGGACTGATAGGTCCTCTATGATTCTCTACAGACTGAGGACCAACAAATTCCCTGTGCTATTGTCCTAGAATCAGGAAAATCATCATCATCATCATCATCATCATCATCATCATCATCATCATCATCATCATCATCATCATCTCATCACAATAACAGCAGCAGAAGCTAGCAATGAATGAGCATTTTCTATGTCCTAGAGACTGTTCTAAGTACTTGAACTTGGTTCTACATTTCTAATTTAATCCTTCTCATAATCCAATACAGAAGAAATTGTTACAATTACCCATTTTAGGCAAGCAGATAGAGTGTTTAAAAATTTTTCCCAGGGCTGGGAAGGTGGCTCAGTGGTAGAATGCTTGCCTCACATGCATGAGGCCCTGAGTTTGATTCCTCAGCACCACATAAGCAGAAAAAAAGAGCTGGAAGTGGTGCTGAGGCTCAGGTGGTAGAGCACTAGCCTTGAGCTGAAGAGCTGAGGACAGTGCCTAGGCCCAGAGTTCAGGCCCCACGACCGACAAAAAAATAAAATAAATAAATCACAGAAAAAGCCAGAAGTGGTCCAGTGGCTCCAGTGGTAGAGTGCAAAGGAGCTCTCAGGGAATGGGACAGCACACAAACCCAGAGTTCAGGCCTTAGGACCAGCAAAAAAAAAAAAATTCCCCAAGGTCATACAATATAGGAAGAACTGAACCTTTACCTTTGTGCTATTCACAAATTAAATTTTAATTAATTTAAAATTAGATTAAGATCAAATAAAAATTCAGTTACTTGAAATGTTCTAGGTACATTGCCTAGTTAATATCTAGCTATGGGCCACCAAAACAATTAATCTTGTCAGCTTGATTGAGCTGAGATATATTTAGGAGATCAGTAAAGTACAGAAATGGCTGTGTTTATAAGGGCATTCTGACCTAATCAATAGTTTAATCAAATGGATTAAACCTTTGAATAGACTATTGTGAGATGGTGAAACTATGGAGGTAGAGCCTGGTTGAAGAAAGTAGGTCACTAGGGGTGTGTGCTTGGGGGATATATCTTGCCCTTGCCCCTTCTTGCTACTGTGTCACCTGGTTCTCGTCTGCCTTGATGTGAGCTGCTCTGACATGCTCTATCTACCATGACGGACGGAAACTTCTGAAACCATAAGCAACATAAGTCTGTGTATGCAAATGCAGCTGTTATATTTAATGCACATTATGTAAAAATTGAACTATACAACTTGAGGGTAGGGATGAGAGGGGAAAAATGGAGGAGAACGATGGATGGAGTGACATTAATCAAGGTGCATTGTACTCATAACCTGACTTTGGAGCTATAACCTCTTTGTACAACTACTTTATAATAAAATAAAATAAAACTGTTGCTTCTGTTACGTTTTTTTGTTCTAGCAATGATAAAACTAGCACAAGCACCACATTAGACAGATACATTTTTTTTTATCATTATGGAAAGTTCTCTATAGGTCTGATATAAAGTCTGAGTTGCTATGCCAGATTTCTGGGCCCAATGATAGTCTATGTCATTTGGTCTGGAACATTCTACAGGGATGGTATAGAGATGCTGAATTTGAATCAGAACTTAGTACAGAGATGCTATTTACTGTAGAGAAATGTACTTTTTTAATGCTCCAAACATAACTGTAGAGTAACTCAATTTTTAAACTCTCCAAACAGTATCTCCAACATATGTATTGCATGAGAAAAATGAATGGAAGCTATAAGAAGTCCCCTTTTGACATCCTCCATTTGACATTGTCTTCTGCATTTTAGGAAGAGAACTGTTAACAAGTAGCTGCTCATGGATATCCAAGTGTTAGTGCCCATTGATGGTTGATTCCTTCCAACCTCACCTATACAGAGTCTGAGGGAACCACAAGGAGCTATAGAATCATATGAATGCTCTGGAAAGCCTTCTTACCTCATGGCTGTTTCTTCCTTGTTGGTGATGACCAGCATCTGTGTGTATGGGGGCATCCCAGCTTGGTAGATAAAGCATGTTCCAAAGTTATAGCTGGTAAAGGAGAAATGGACCGCTGGACTCACAGCACAGCCTATGATGCTGCATGTGAATGTTGGGCCATGGTTGATCTGTGGGGAAGAAGTATATGATTAGCAGAGTAGGAGGAGAAGGTACTTGCATCCAGGGAAATGATTGATATTTAAAAGAACTCAGGCTCCATCTCCAGAGATTCAAATTCAGCAGGTTAGGGTTTATGAAAACAACCCAGATTTTTTTAAAAAGCAATTGTCCCACAAGGAAAAGCTAGACATATCAAGTAAATGCCTTGGGAACAAAAGCTCTCTGAATCATCTGGGTGCTATAATCCTAACACTCAGGAGGGTGAGGCAAGAGGATCTGAAGTTTGAGGCCAGCCTGGGTTATATAACAACCTAACTCAAAAAAAAAAAAAAAAAAACCTAAGAGTTAGGGATGTGGTACAATGGTAGGGCACTTACCGACCATGTACAAGGCCACAGATTTGAGAATTTTTTTTTAAGTGCTGAGTCAGGTCAAATAAAGGAAACGCCTATGAGTGGCTTTACTGTGAAGGGAGGTTTCCTTGAACTTCTAGATACGGCAGATAACTTACAGTGAGCTTTTAGGAAGTTCCAAACTGTTCTTCTACCTCTATAAGCAGATACCTTTTTATTACAGACCTGTTGAAGTTTTCAAAACAACTGCAGAGCTGGGGAAATGATCTGGCATAGGACAAATTAAACCATCATGAAGATCACTTTTCTTAGTGATATGTAGTCATTTTTCTTGAATAAATACTCCAACAACTGTTGCAGGTTAATGGTTGATTTGCATAGTTCTGAAAACATTGATCTTGCCAATTTATTTTTTTAATTTAATTTTTTTGGTCAGTCATGGGGCTTGTACACAGGACCTAGGTGCTTAGGGCCTGAGCTCTTTTGCTCAAGGCTAGCACCACTTCTGGCTTTTGAGTAGTTAATTGGAGATAAGAGTCTCATGGGTCACGCTTCAAAGCCAACTGGCAGAAAAGTCTGTGAGACTCTTATCTCCAATTGTATCTCCACAAAAAGCCAAAAGGAGCTGTGGTTTAAGTGGTAGAGCACTAGCCGTGAGCATAAAAGCTCAGGGACAAGGCTGGGAAGGTGGCGCAGTGGAAGAGTGCTTGCTGTGCATGGATGAGGTCCTGGGTTCAATTCCTCAGCATTACATAAGCAGAAATAGCCAGAAGTGGTGCTGTGGCTCAAGTGGTAGAGCGCTAGCCTTGAGCTGGAGAGCTTAGGGACAGCACCCAGGCCCAGAGTTCAGCCCTACGACCCCCCCCAAAAAAAAAAAAGCCCAGGGACAGTGCTCAGACTGTCCCAGGACTGGCAAAATAGTATTCATCATTGTCATCATCTTTGGGACTCAATCTAAAACTGAACATTTCTTGATTGTTTAGGGTAAAAAAATCCAGTTTAAAAAGTGACAAAATTATATTCTTCCTGAGAATATGCTGTATTTGGCTAAACAATAAATGGTGTGTGAATCCCCAAGACAGCTTTCACCAGAGGCAGTGGCACAGGTGGCCTTAACCTGCCCTTTTCTGTTCATACTTGTATATCCACCATTTGTGGTTTTATTTCTCCTAACAGATTATTAAACTAGAACCATAGATTAAAAAAAAAAGTCTCACAGGGACTTTTCTGCCTGGGCTGGCTTCAAACCGTGATCCTCAATCTCAGCCTTGTGAGAAGCTAGGATTACAAGTGTGAGCCACCAGACCCAGACCCACAGATACATTTTTTTAACCTGTGTTGTCATTGCTTTGGAAGAGTAGTTTTTCAGAGACCCCTCTCTGCCATTCCTTCTGACCACATCCATCTTGAACTTTTCATTCAGTAACTTATCTTGGTAAATATTGCACATATGCTCTCCTGTCTGTCTCATTTATTCTAGCATCTGGAGAATGGATGGTATCTCAGTGCAATTGGCACTTACTCACTAGGTACCTCAACCATGGAGGAGTTGTTTTAAGCTAGAGATTGTGGGCTGTCTCCAAGACAACCGTCCAGCAGGAGCTCTGAACAGGTGGAGAAGACAGAACACACAGAAGAATTAGCCTGTCAGCATAGCATGCTGTGAGTTCTTTAACCATTTGGACAATGTGAATTGCTCTTACCTTAATTTTGAGTTCCAGGCCCTTCAAGACACATTTCTGAAATGGCTGGAAGCATAGTATAGCATGCTCACTCTGCCCTACGTCCACAGAACCATCAGGGGGTGAAAATTCCAAGTACTGTAACAGGCTTTTAGGCCCAGAAAATTCTGCCTGGAAACTAAAGCTGAACTTTCCTGTGTTGATAAGGCTGAATTCACATTGGCTACACTCATTTAATTCCACCTGGAAGATAGAGAGAATAGAACAGTGAATGTAAACCATAGTTTCCTTCTCTGGGGGAAAAGTATACTTTGGGTGGATGGATGACTTGGTGAATTGGGCATTAAGCTTAATGTTGTCAGATATTCTGCGAGAGCTACTCAGTGTTGGGTGTGCTTATATCTCAAGTGTAAGTTGATAATTGAATTCTTTCTTGTATGTTTAATATAAGTATTCTTGCCTCGTCCCATGATTTCTACCCACTGAAAAATAAAGTAAGAGAGTCACTCACACCATAACTTTGTGCATTGTAGAGATGGGGCTGTTGGTCTCTGGCATTTGAGACAAAGATTCACCTCAAATTTGCTTGATCACCTTCCCTAGTAAAACATGGAGTTGGAGAGAGGCAGCAAGGCCCTCTCACACCTTTACCTCATGGAAATTGGCGATATTGGTCTGGTTGGGTGTCAAGATACTGATGGTGCCGTTCCTGTCCTTGAACCTGACCTCTGCATTCATAGTATAGCCCTCAGCCTTGACATTTATTGTCAGAGGGTGGGCTTTCTTTTTCACATTACAGATCAAATTGAAGTTCACCTCTCCTTCTTGCGTTGGTGTGAAGAAAATATCAATTGGGAACCTGGTTGTGAACAAGACAGCAGATTAGCTAACTAAGATGACTAGTTAAAATCCGATTAAAAAAATGAGTCCTCTGAATTGGCAAATATGTCATGAACAAAAATGACTAAAAATGAAGTGGTGCTGTGGTAGAACACCGGTCTTGAAGGAAAAAGCAAAGGGACAGCATGCAGGCCCTGCGTTCAAGACCTAGTACTTCCGCGCATGTTCATACATGAAGATAGTGACAAAAGTACTCTAAATTATAATGAAGTATAAAGATAGTTTTCCAGGGAAAGCTAGATATTGCTCTGTGGATTCACACATCAAGAAGACAGGAAAAGACTACAAAATAATACAAAAAATATTGAGGACAAGGCCTTAAAATTCTCAACATTCCATAATTCATCAAGAAAACCCTGTGGAGTAAGTAAGTCGAAGGTACTATTGTTCATATCTAAATCTTAGTTGGAAAGGATTTTATAAATGGGACATTCTAAGCAATTCTCCTGGGTAGCAGGCTTTGGGCCCCTGCCACGCTGAGGGCACTCATCCAGAGCCCTTGTTTTCTTTACCTGGACAGTGGTGCGATCCAGCCTTCCATGGGACATACAACCAGACTGTTGCTGAACCCTTCAGAATACCGAGAGTTGTCGAGGAAGGCAAAGCTGAACCCTTGCTCCTCCTTGTTGATCATCTGCACAGACTCCCTGGCTTCTCTGCCTGTGGAGGAAGTACCCACCCTAAGTGGAGGCCTCTTGTTTGCTTGCTGAAGTATCTCAGCAAGCGAAGTATCTACTCCACAGGCAAGTGGAAGCCTTTGTGGAAACCTCTAGTTCTGTTCCCTCCTCGTCTCAACTCCCCAGCCTACTCCTCTTCTTTCTCTTGGCTTTTTATGTGACTTTCCTCCCTTGGGGGACTCCACATCTTCCCTCTTGAACTTCATCAATTCTCTGCTCCTGCTGGGTGGCTCTTCTGCCCTGGTCACAGCTTTCCTGAGATTCTGATGACTCTGTTTTCTTCCCTTGTTCCTTCAGACCCAGGGTTGTAATGCCTTCCTGGTTCTGTAAACGAAGGCTTCACCCTCTCTGTCTGGCACCCTAACTCTCCCCATCTCTACAAATCACCGCTGTTTGATCTAAGAGCCTTGCATCTGCTAGGCAAGCCCTCTATTCCTGAGTCATGCCTGTAGCACCCCTCCCCCTCTTTTTTCGTACTTTTTGAGATAGGATCTCACTTCTTGCCTGGGACTGTGCCAGAACCATAATCCTATTTTTCACTTCCTACGGTTGCTGGAATGACAGGCATAGCCTTTGAGATGGAATCTCATGGACTTTTCTGCCCTGGCTTGCCTGTCTCTATCTCCCAAGTAGCCAGGATTACAGCCATGAGCCACTGCTGCCTGGCTTTGAATTTTTTTGAATTAGACTTTCAGTATGCCAGGAGTTTCCTGCCCACACATCTCCTGCTAATACATGTCCTGTCATTATTTTCTTTTTCCACTGGCTATTATGCCTCTATTTACCCACATAAAATTTACGATCTTTTTATCCAATATTCTCCCCTCCTCAATCTTTAGTTGGGGTTACAGTTGTCAGATTTAGCAAATAAAGTCTGTAATATATAACTGTGCTCCAAATATTGCATGGGTCATGTGCACACTAACACACTGTTTATTATTATCTGACACTAGTATTTTGCTGTAAATCCTTCTAACTCTAAACTGTTATTATAATTGGAAAGTGGCTTAATTTCCCCAGGTTTATGCTTTATTTTAATGCATTCTCAGCTCCCCAATAAGCACCTAGGACACATCAGGGGCTTAATAAGGGTGGCAGAGAAATCTGACCGGGTGGTACAAATACACCACAATGTGGGGGTAAAGGAGGCACATGAAGACAGATGGAGCTGTTATGAGACTGCAAATACACATTCAGTGTAATCCCTCAGCCATTATTCTCATGCTATATTGCTCATTTATTTGCTCAAAATCTTAACAAATGACACTCCACCTATTTATATGTATCAGTACAAGAAATGTTAGGATATACTACGCATATAATACATACCCAATTTAATGATTTCCTTTGGTGGAAACAAAGAGTGAGAAGATGAGGGGGGAGAGATTGAGAGATTATAGAAAGGTAACACTAGGGAATGTCAACTATTATTTATTACTATTATAGTTTATTAATGTGTGGCTTTAAAAGATATTTGATGAAGCTGGGAGCTGGTGGCTCATGCCTATAATCCTAGGTGCTTGGGAGATTGAGAGCTGAAGGATTTTAGTATAAAACTGGTCCTAGCTGAGCTAGGCGCTGGTGGCTCATGCCTGTAATCCTAGTTACTCAGTAGGCTGAGATCTGAGGATCTTGGTTCAAAGCCAGCCTGGGCAAGAAAGTCCATGAGACTCTTAGCTCCAATTAACCACCAGAAAACCGGAAGTGGTGCTGTGGCTCAAGTGGTAGAGTGTTAGCCTTGAGCTGAAGAGCTGGCCCCTAGGCCCAGAGTTTAAAACCCACAACCAACCAAAAAAAAAAAAAAAAAAAAAGAAAAAAGAAAAGAAAAAGAAAAAGAAAAAAAAGATAAAAACAAAAAACAAGTCCTAGCAAAATCAGGTGATCCTCATTTCAACAGAAAAAAGTTGGGTATGGTTGTGCATATCTATCATTTCAGCTAAGGTAGGAAATATAAACAGAAAGATCACAGTCCTGGTTGGCCTGAGGAAAAGGTTAGACTTTATTTCAGACTTAAAAGGGCTAGAGATATAGCTCAAGAAGTAGAATGTCTGCGTAGCAACTATGAAGCCCTGAGTTTAAACCCTATTGGCTCTCTCTCTCTCACACACACACATACACACACATGATATATGATCGAAATTAGATTGAAAAATAGCTGGGTGTTGGTGGCTCATGACTGTAATCTCAGCTATTCAGAAGGCTGAGATCTGAGGATCGAGGTTCAGAGCCAGCCCAGACAGGAAAGTCCATGAGATGCTTATCTCCAATTAACTACCAGAAAACCAGAAGAGGTGCTGTGGCTCAAGTGGTAGAGTGCTAGCCTTGAGCAAAAGAGCTCAGAGATAGTGCCCAGGCCCCGAGTTCAAGCCCCATGCCCAACACAAAAAAAGAAAAAAGTGCAAAACGCTTTCTGCTTTTTAACATGTTTCTAGAAAGCACTAGAAGTGCTCTGGAGCTCTTGATGATCTCAGCTGATAACAACTAAATACAAACTAACAGGACAGCCTTACCAATGAGGAGAGAACTGAAGTTGAGGTGTGACTTGTCCAGAGAGATGAGAGGATCAGTAGTTTTGCCGACTAACAGGAAGGGTACTGAGATGTTGTGTTCAGGAATCAAGAAAGTCCACAGAGCTTCCGTGATGTCCAGGTGAGAAGGCGTGAACTGGAACACAATCTAAGAATACAATTTGGTAACGGATGATGAGAAGCACTTTGGTTTTCTTACTGGAGTCATGAGAATCGGCCTTCCCAGGTTATTGCTACCTTTCTACAGTCTCTGTAAGAACATGTAGGCATGTCTATAGCAGCAGCCTTGCCATGTTTTTTCTGCTCACATGTCCTTCAAGAGCCTAGCCCATCCTTAGCCTCAGATCTAAGCTGTCATACTTTCTCATGTCTTTGGTTAGAACTGGTTGTATCTTAGCGAGGAGTTGGAATTAATCACCAAATAACAATATACATGTTCGTTAACAGCCTGGCACACAGCCCAACTCAACCTGATTAACAGGGGAACCAAATAATCCTCTCAGAAGTGGCTGACTGCATGGAGAATGGGGTGAAAGATGCCAGGAGGGAGAGCTTGGCCCTGGAATGCTATAATCCATTTGCTAAGTGAAGTTACAAAATCATTGAAACAGAAATGAACAAGTGGGAAAGAAACTGCTTGATAGAGAGTAGATAGCTAAAGAGAAATAGAAAGACTTGGAAGGAAAGTTAAATCTCTACAGCTGCCCCAGGTCCTTTTTTCCTCTGAATTAACTTGAGTGAGTGTCTGAGTTGATCAGTCTAGACTCAATGGAGGGCCAGAGGAATGTGGTCAGCAAGCAATAATGCAGGTGAACATACTCTGTCCATGCCAATACCAGTATGATGCATGGGATGTGGTCTAAGGATGTGTCACGTCATTAACACTACTGCCACCCAAAGACCAGCATGATCTCAGATGATTCTATAACTTATCTCTTCAGGAATTTGGTGGCATCTTTGGTACATTTCTGAGATGTAGTGGGACAGGGGGTCACATCTAGGCAGGACCATGCTTCTGGTGGTTCCAGCTCCTGGATCCTGCCATGCTTAACTAGATTGGCTGCATAGAGACAATATGCAGAGGTCAAAAGCAAGTGGAAAGTATATAAAAATATTTCATTTGGTTTGGGAAGGGTTAAAAAACATGGACCTCACCACCAGCACATAGCAGGAAGATTAGCATAGAAATGTGGACTTTAGGTTTCTCCAGAAAAGTTTGGGAGAATAGCATCTGCCAGAGAAAAACTAGATCATCTGGACCTGGTGCCTGACATTCCCTATTGTCCTAATTCATTCATTTGGGTGACTTTTCTGAAGGCCTCCGAGTGCACAATTTTTGTTTCACGGATATGTTTCTATCTCTAAGAGTTTCTGCAAAACTTCTCGGGTATGGAACCCACAGACTTGTTTTAGTGAGCAGGTTCATAGGTAAAGCTGACCCTTCCCTGGTGTCACTGTGGAAACATTAAGGACTAAGTCACAGGACTTGATTCTACTTTCGTGTTTTACTCTTTGACCTAAGGAAAAAAAAATTAGTGTCCTCTCACTGTTATCCACCCCTTGAACAAATACAATTCTTTGTTTCTTGAGTTCCCAGATATCTGTGTCTAGTTCCCCTATGCTGCTTGAATATTAACTTTAAAATAGACATAATGGATTTTGATATTATTCACACTCAGCATTTTCTTTCCTTCTCAATGGTGTGTGTGTGTGTGTGTATGTGTGTGTGTGTGTGTGTGTGTGTGCGTGTGCGTGCACAAGCGCGCTGGTAACACGCGCGCGCTGGTACTGGGTTTGAACTCAGGATCTGATATTCTTACTCTGCTTTCTTGCTCATGACTGGCATTCTATTACTTGAGCTACAACTCTAGTTTAACTCTAGTACAACTCTACAACTCTGGTTAAATTTTTTTTGTCTTTTCTTTTTTGGTACTGGGGATCGAACCCAGGACGTTGCACTTGCTAGGCAAGTGCTTTGCCACTGATCTACATCCCAGCCCTACTCTGGTTAATTGTAGATAGAGTTTCATGGACTTAGCTGCCTGGCTTGACTTTGAACCTTAATCCTCAGATCTCGGTCTCTTGAATAGCTAGGATTATAGGCATGAGCCACTAGAACTGGATCCTTCTCTTACTTAGTTTAGAAGTGCAAATACTAGAGCTCTTGCTTTCTCTCTCTATGGCTGGTCAAAGGAGTTCAGGTCTGTCTTGTTCATCAGGATTGTCCAAAGTGCAGGGGGCCCTCAATTGATTGATGTGCCTTTAGGCAGTTCTCAGCAACCCCCCACTCCCTACACTTGTTATGCAAAGATGGTTAGAGTGGTCTGAGGCTGGGTTGAAAGATCCTGATTTATACACACCTCAGCTTTCTTTTCAGGGTGGATGAAGCCCTTTTCTGTCAGGCATGTGAAGGCCGGAATGTTCTGTAAACTTTCAGGTTCTTCAGAGACCCAGGAGAAGGAGTAGGTGCTACTGGTTGGATTCAGGATTGTAAAGGTCCTGGGCAAAGGGAAAAAATGATAGTAGAAAGTAAAGGGAGAAGAGTGAAAATTAACAAACTTTCCTAGAACTTGCCTATAGTCTAACCTTCTAAGGGAAACCAGAATTGTTCCAAGCTCTTTGTGACTCCAGCAATGAAAATGCCATCTCAGGTGGGATTCAAAGTACAGCTAATGTTCTGGACTCTAGAGTAACAGATGAGGTCAAGGCCTCATCTGTTCCAGTGATGCTCTGTGGTCAAGATGGCAGTCAGGGAATTATACCTTTAGATACACTCAGCTTTTTCCATGGTCAAACTATGGAGACAGAATTCAGATGCTTTCAAGTAAACTTCAGTCAAGCCCAAGATATCAAGCCTGCTTCTAGAAATCATTCTATCTTGTTTCACTGAATTTTCCCCCTGGACTTTCTAGAAGTATTGTCTGATAGGAATTCAGCCAATTCTGAGAGAGGCAACTCACCGGAGATTCTTTCCTCCTATGCCCACACTGGTGAACTCAATCACCTTGGTGCTTGGATCCAGAGGTCCCACACCAGACCCTCGGAGCTCTGGGTTGCGCCGATGCCCGGTTATATAGTCTGAGTCTTTCAGGTCAAAATGGCATACGGGTAAGGCACTTCGCCCTTTTGCTACTATGGTTGGACCCTGCTGTCCAGGTGGCAGGTTCGGAATCCTGAGAGAATAAGGTTATTTTTATTGATGTTTTATTTTGTAATCTGTCATTGCTACCTTGGTTGGAAATGATTATTTCTATTGGGATGATCTCTGTGGGAGTAGAAAACGAGTTTGTCTCACTTTCTAATATTGCCACCTCAGATGCTTTTGATTCGTCTACCTCACTTGGTAGGTATTTATTAACTAACTGTTAAATGAGTAAATAGACAGAGTATCAGGATTCTTATGGAAGTAAGAAAGCAAATTACTTCTACCATCAGTGGTAAAATCTTCCTGCTATACACTTGGCAAATTAAAAAACAAAAACAGAAACAAAATAAGTAGTCTTATCTCTGGGTCCTCTCACAGATAATTATTTAGTGAGCTATAAAAAAGAACCTGGAGGTTGGGTGCCTGAAATCCTAGCTACTCAGGAGCTGAAGATCTCAGTCTGAAGCCAGACTACACAGGAAGAATCTATGAGACTCTTATCTCCACTAACCTACAAAAAATGCTGGAAGTAAAGCTATGGCTCAAGTGGTAGAGTGCTAGTCTTAAACATAAAAGCTCAGGGACAGCACACAGGCCCAGGCCCAGGGCTCGAGTCCCAGGACTGGTTAAAAAAAAGAGCCTGGAAATCCTAAAAAAGTATCCTAAATGCCTTGGAGCAAATGGACATGAGTAGTCTCTCAGTCTAAGGCTAAATAGAGCAAGCCCTAGGCTTAGAGGAATCTCTGTACTGTGACTTCAGGGACTCCAGGAAGCTTTGACAATTCACATGGATCAAAGAATTTCTTAGCAAAATAGGTGTTCTCTTTGGAACTTTCCCCAAAAGTGAGTATCATATCAGGTATGCTCACTGTCAAATGTAGCTATCTTTTATCTTACTTGGCAACTCCTTACTAAGTACCAGCACCCCTTCAACCACCTAGCATTTATTGTGATTATTGTGTGTGAGATGTGGGTCTAAGCTTTTTTTTGTTTTTTTGGGTCCGGTTGTAGGGCCTGAACTCTGGGCCTGGGTGCTGTTCCTCAGCTCTTCAGCTCAAGGCTAGTGCTCTACCACTTGAGTCACAGCACCACTTCCAGCTTTTTTTTCTGCTTATGTGGTGCTGAGGAATCGAACCCAGGGCCTCATGCATGCAAGGCAAGCGCTCTACCACTGAGCCACCTTCCCAGCCTGAGTCTAAGCTCTTAAGGTAAACTCATTCCCAACAATTCTTCAAGGTGGGTATTGTTATTTACATTTCATGTATGAGAAAAATGAGTTTCAGAGATGGCACAAATTTGTCCAAATTCTTACTTGCACAACAATTAAAAAACACCTGGCCACCAACCATTATGCAGCTTAGTAGAATCCTGTATGTGGTCAGGAAATGGGAAGTGGGTAAGGGAAGAGAGGGTGATGAACAGAACAAAGACCAAATTCTTCCTTTTCCTCCTAAGAATGGCCTCTTTCAATCTTCCCAAAAAGAAAAGTGGCAGCCTGTGGGGCTGTGGAGGAGGTCTCAGGTTGGAAATAGTAGTGGCAGGAATGGGGTGGAAGAAGGGATAAGAACCACAGAGCTTCATCCCTGCAAAGATGAAGGCTCTGGAGAATGTGTTTCCTTACTGGCAGAAAAGGTTGCTCTCAAATTCTCCAATGTCCAGTGGGGAGAATTTCACTTTGAGCTTCTGAGTCTTCCCTACAGGCACAATGCCTGAGGAGGGCTCCACAGAGAAAGGAGAAGGAGAACTTTCACTCCAGTGGTCCACACTGTCCAGGGTGCTGCCTGTGCCTTGGCTAAGCTGATCTTTTGGAGTATTACCTAGGATCAGACCAAGAGTGAGTGATATTCTGCAGTCATAATGAGAGGGAAGGTGAAAAGCAGCTAACTCACAAGGTACCTGGTCTTTTCTTTTCTTTTTCTTTTTTTTAAATTTTTATTATGAAAATACTGTACAATTACATGGGCAAGATGAGTACATTTCTTATCAAGCATTGTTGCTTCCTCCTTTGTTTTCCCTTCCTATCCCTTCCCATATCCTGCCCCCCCCCCCGTATCCCCCGCCCACTGAAGTTGTAAGTTTTTCGACATAAGGATTTGTACATCTCATTGTTGCAATGGGTCCACCTGTATCCCTATTTAAACGAGTTGTTTTTTCCCTTCCCCTCCACAAATTATAACAACATCAAATATAGTGAAGGCATCTTTTCTCCTTCCTTCCTTCCTTCCTTCCTTCCTTCCTTCCTTCCTTCCTTCCTTCCTTTTTTTTTTTGTCAGTCATGGGGCTTGAACTCTGGGCTTGGGCGCTATCCCTGCGCTCTTCAGCTCAAGGCAAGAGCTCTACCGCTTGAGCCACAACACCACTTCCTGTTTTCTGGTGGTTAATTGGAGATAAGAGTCTCACAGATTTTTCTGCCCGGGCTGGCTTTGAACCATGGTCCTCAGATCTCAGCCTCCTGAGTAGCTAGGATTACAGGTGTGAGCCACCGTTGCCTGGCCCTCCCTCCCTCCCTCCCTCCCTTCCTTCCTTCCTTCCTTCCTTCCGTCCATCTGTCTTGGAGCTTGAACTCAGGGCCTGAATGCTGTCTCTGAGCTTTTTTGCTCAAGGCTAGCCCTCTACCACTTTGAGCCATAGTGCTACTTAACTCACAAACAGTTGAGGGTCTGGAAACCAGGAGGGAAGAGGCTAATCCAGGTCCATGTAGTTTGATAAATACCACAAACCTCTTTTTCTACTTTTCCTTAGCTACTTTAGGAAATTGTTCTCTAGTTTCTCTATAAGAACAAGACTTTTCTACTAACAAGTCAGAACTTAGATTTTATCTTTCATTGAGTTTACCTTGGTTTTCTGGCATGGCAAAGCTGACCGACTTTGAGGTGTCTTCTGAGGCCCAGTTGAATTCTAACTGTACTTGTCCTGAATTAACCAGATCCAGCCTGTGAATCAATCAGAAATAGATTTCAGAAATGCATTGCAGGCAATTTTTTCCTGCTGCAATTCTTAAAGGTGAGTCACTTTATATCTTTATATTATTATAATATTCTATATTATAATAATAGAATTATATTTAATTCCATATATTTCTTTTGAGCCATACCCATTAATCCTCTTTTACTTTGAGACAGGGTCTCATGTTTTGTCTGGGCTGTCACGTAGCGTGGACTATGATCTCCCTACTTATGCCTCCCATATAGCTGAGATTATATAGTTGTGTGCTACCATGCCCAGTTTATTAATTGAAATGGGACTTGCTAACTTTTTGGGTGGGTTGGCCTTGAATCATTGTCTTCCTGATCTCTCCCTGTGAGTAGCTAAGCTAGATTATATATTTGAGCCACCATACTTAACTCCAAAAACATTCTTTTGTGTTCTGTTGCTGAAGCTTGACCTCAGGGCCTCACACTCTTGCCTGGCTTTTTTGCTCAAGGCTGGCACTCTACTGCTGAGCTATATCTCCATTTCTTGGTGGTTAACTGGAGATAATAATCACATGGACTTTTTTTTTTTTTTGGCTGATGTTGGCTTCAGATCAGTACCCTCAGATCTCAGCCTCCCAAGTAGCTAGGATTACAGATGTGAGTTTCCAGTTCCTGGCTCTGTCCCACATCTTGATCATTTAGTCTTTAGGTGCTCTTTGCTTCATGTCCATGGCACTATGTCCCAACTGACAATTCACCTGTTTATATTCATTCCCTCCACCCCTACCTCCAGACTATGAGCTCTCTAAACCATCCTTGAACTCAGCATCTAAGTGTTGGTGAGGGTTAAGGTAATATCTTCTCCTTCTCAGCATTGTCTCTGAATTAACTTTCTAGCTCATGTCCTAAGGAAATGTGGTAAAGGAGAAAGGTTGGCCATGTTAACAGACAATATTATTTATAGTAAAAAATGATCTTGAATTCTTGAGTCCCAAATGGACTTGGAGGAGCCATGATCACCTGGGAAGGAAGTCATAACTCTAGTGCTCTCTGAGTGTGGTGACTCTTGGAACTGAACATGTTCCCTGCAGGGATCCTGGAAGCTACTTCTATGGTTATAAGAAATAGTGGCTTCTGTTGGGAATATGATTTCTATGCTAGAAAGGACCCTGTATCTATGTCCACTAGAGAGGACACCTGAGGGTGTTTCTGGCCAGCTATGTAGACTGTGGTAGGGATTATTCCCACTGAAGTGGATTGCCTAATACCACCCTCCTGGCAGACTATTTCCTGGTCAATATCTTAATTTCAAGTGTGAACTTCGTGGGCTTGAATGTTTTATTGGACCTCAGATGGCACTCTATTACATAGTACAGATGTATTGCCTGGACTGCTGTTGTGCACACTGAATAAATGTTCTGACAAATGAATGAATGAGTGATGGGATCAAAGAATTTCTCTAACTATTGTGAGGTTTTTGATGACTCACTCAAACACTCGGGTCTGGTAAACCAGCGTTTCCTTAAAGCATATGTCATTTGTTTGGCACTGGTATGCGGCATAATCCACAATGGCACTGACTTGAATCCGAAGTTCTCCATAGTTTTCTTCTAGTACAGAGTGGGCAGGCTCAGGATCCGTCTCAATTACCTATAACAAAGGAAGTGCTGTACTCAGCAATGCTTAACCAGTTACCTCCACAGTAATAATAGGAGGATGGTATAGCACTTTATCCTATCTATGAAACAGCCACAAACTCAAATTCCAGAATAAAGGATTAAGGCAAACTTCAAGGACTCATAGAATGAAAAAGGGGTAAGTTGAACAACAAAACATTTCAGAGAACATTAGGATCCCACGGCTATGAAGTCAGATGTATTCCAAAAGAAAAGAAAGAGAATCCTAAAGGACAGATGTGAAGGAAGTAGAAAACAAATGGAAGGATCAACAAAATTGTTTGAGATCTGAGTGAGACTGAATAAGAACAAGAGAGAAAATGCAAATAAACAGGGTCATAACCAAAAAGGAGGCACTACTATCAACTCTACAGATTTAAACAGCCAGTAAGAAAATATTTAAATGATTTTTTGAAAATACCTATGAAAAGTTAGTTGAAAGGAAAATTCCTAGAAACATAATTTAATAAAATTTTTGCAAGGACAAATAACTCTGAGGAATCCTATTACTAGTAAATTGAATAGCAGTAAAGCAAAAATAATCTTAAGCTTCATCACTACTAAAGAAACTTGTGTTGTAGCAATAAATAACTAGAGAGGTATGCCTTGTTAGTGGTACAGATAAACTAATATCACAAAATTGTCAATTCTTCCTAAATTGCCTATAGTTGCAATCCAATTCCAATTATGTTTCCATCAGAGTTTTTTTTTTGTAGGAAATGGGAAATGGATTCCAAAATTATGTATGAATAAGAGAGCAGTAAAAATGACCAAGATATTTTAGAACAAAGGGCATGGAGGAAGGAACTTTCCTCCAGATATCAAGTCTAATTAAGGCAACATAAGGCGGGCTCGGGGGTAGACGAATTGACAGTGGAAGAGAATACTGAGACCTAAATTAACACCTAATGGAAAAAGAAAACCAAAGGACTTGTGATAGTATTTT
This sequence comes from Dipodomys merriami, assembly GCF_024711535.1. Classification (NCBI taxonomy): domain Eukaryota; kingdom Metazoa; phylum Chordata; class Mammalia; order Rodentia; family Heteromyidae; genus Dipodomys; species Dipodomys merriami. The sequence goes on along the minus strand of NW_027203115.1, from coordinate 1,652,046 downwards.
TAAGAAAATAAGTGAGAGGACTTGTTCAGCTTATGAAAACTTAAACTAACATTTTACCAATTATAATTTTACATATGGTATGTGAAGTAAGGATGGTAGGTGGCATATATAGTTGTTGAGAAAAAAGAAAATGAATGAGACACTGAACTTGAGAGCACTAGAAATTCAAGCATGGTAGTCTGAGTCAGATTTGTGCTTGAGGTCTCTACTTACCTTTCGTTTTATAGCCAGAGTCCCAGGTGCAGCTCTGACTGTATCTACCCACTTGACTGTGCGCATGCGGTCATCCCAGTCGGAGACCTGCTCTGCAGGTTGCTGAAACATGATCCTGGAGAGCTTGCACTTGACACTCATCTTCTTCAGGCTGATGGGCAAATCTGACTTCAGGGTCACTATTACATCTTTGGCACAGCCAGCGTGGAGGTGGCCTGTCTAGGAAGAGCCTGGTATTAGTACTTTCAGGAAATCAATCTTGAGGACTCCATATCTGAGATGGGGTTGGAGCCACAGTTTTGGCCAAAAAATACATAATTTAAACCTACATAGATAAGACTGACTTAATTATGTACACATGGTTCTTAAAAATGCAATCATAGTAAAAAGAACAATGAGCATTTATTTATCAAGGACAATTTTAAGCTCTTGTGTAATTCCACTAATTCCAGCGATAACCCTAAGAGATATATAACCATTTTGTTGATAATGAAGCTTTGTCCACAAGGGCAAAACTATTTAATCATAATACAAACATGCTATTCAACTTTTTCACTCTAATAGTCTCATGAGTGTATAATAGAGCTTTCTAGAGGTTACATATGTCAGTTAGAATGCAAAAGAAGATATATGAGAATCCATATGACTTTGTGACTTCTATTAAATCAGATATTATAGATTTATTTCAAAATGTAAAATAGGCATGGTCTCACATATCTGTAATTCCAGACCTTGGGAAGCTGAATTTGAGGCTAGGCTGGGCTACATAGGATTTCCAACATTATCATTCAATTAAAAATATAGTCATTTATATTAGTATGTAATGGGTTCACTATAATGTTTTATTTTAAAACCAATAAAATACATGTTTCAAAAATATTATTTTAATTTATGATATAGTAAATAGAATCCAAATAAGCAAAAGTTCTTTGTGGGTTCTCAATAATGTTTAAGAGTATGAAGGCCTTCTGAAGCAAAAATGGCTGAGGATTGTTGAAGTATACCAGGCATAAGGGAAATTCAACTTCAGAATGAAATCATTTGTAATTTACCATAAAGACAGGAAGACATACATAAACTCACATATATGCCATATACATGACAGTCTCATCATATTTCTGATAGATAAAACACCTCTTCTTCCTCTGGACAGTGAAGGGAAAAGAAAACTTGGTGTTTCCCAAGGCATATGCACATATGTATGTATAGGTGTGCATGTATGTAAATGGATGGTAAGAACCTCATCTTTGTTTTTGTTGAATAACCCTTTGCTAACACAGATGACTATTAGATTATACTATGTCTGAATCATTACAGTTCAAATACAGATAATAGTAGAAATTAACTTCTAAGGTTTTTACAAAGATTAAATGAATTAACTATGGTCTTGGAACTAAGTTTGGCATATAGTATGCCTTCAGTTTATATTAATTATCATTTAGTGTTGCATTTGGACATTCTGGCATTAAAATTTGTCAGGAAGATTAAGATGAACTCAACACTCCTCCAGGAAAAAATAATTATTCCTGACATCAAAGGTTTAAATGTGACTAAGTGGGTCTCCTGCCCTCCTATTGCCATCCCCTGAGGGTTCTATACTTGGGCAGCATCAGAGGCTGTGTGTGTGTAGTGGAAAAACTGGTATCCCTGCTGCCAGAGGCAAGAATCTTCTATAGCATTGTCCTGACTCTTGTTAAATGTTGAGATTTGCTCGGTAGTTCACAAAATATACATTATAAAATGGTAAAAGAAGGGTTGAGAAACTTTGAGCCCAAACAAAGTTAACTAGATTTTAATATGTCAGAAGGTCCTAGGAAAGATGTATCTTGAGACATTTTCTAAATCTCACAGTTGTCCTTGGACCCACCACTCTTCCTTTAGCTTTGTGAACCATTTCTGAAGGATTAATGATCAAAAAGAACACATGTGTGGAGGGTCATGGGTCTATATTCTGGGAGAAAAAAGGCTGGGGTCTGTATCATCCATTCAGGCCTCTGCTGAATTCCTCAATCTTGGTCTAGCAACAGTTCTAGCTGACTACATTCTCTGTTCTTGTCCTCTTAGATAGAAGAGACACGGAGAGTGGTCTGGCACTAGAAATGGTTACTGCTTTCCAGTCTGAGAGACATCCATCCCCTTCCATGTATCCACGGAAACATACTATCAAACTGGGGTTGCCTTAGGCCAAAGGGATTTCAGAATATAGTAAATAGTTTTTACCTACCTGTGGTGAGAAAGTCAGTGTAGCTAAAGCAGGCCATTCAAACCGTATCACATTTGCTTTGCTGTGATTAGTGATGGTGAAGCTCACATTATATCCAGTTCCAATATGGCAATACCCAAACTGGATGTGGTCTATCAGAGCAGCTAGGGGTTACAAGTAGAGGGCTGGTAAGTCCTCCCTGGCCTTCTTAAAGGGCCTGCTTCCTTGAGAAGACAGAACCTGGTAGACATTGTATCTCATCCCGTGCAACCCTCCCAACTTCAACAATTATATTTTAATTACTGAGTAGAAAGATGCAAATTTATCCAGCTATCCGTTCATCCACCTCCCATCCATCTATCATCCACTCTGGCCCTCATTTCTCTTTATACAAGAGAAAATGTAGATCCAAACAAGCTTTATTTATTTGATAAAACAAAGTTTACGTTGCCAGATAAAGGAGTCCTAGTTAAATCTGAGTCACAGATGAAGAATGAGTAGTTTTTAGGATCAGCATGTCCAATACTTAGTACTACAAATTATTCATAGTGTATCTGAAATTTAAATTTATGGAAAATTCTTGTATTCATTTTCTTTTTTTTTTTTAGTTTTTTTTTTGGGGGGGGTCTGGTCGTGGGGCCTGAACTCTGGGCCTGGACGCTGTCCCTCAGCTCTTCAGCTCAAGGCTAGCGCTCTACCACTTGAGCCACAGCGCCACTTCCGGCTTTTTTCTTTTTGCTTATGTGGTGCTAAGGAATCGAACCCAGGGACTCATGCATGCAAGGCAAGCGCATGTATTCTGATTTTCTAAGTCTGGTAATCTTATAATTAACAGTTATAAAATCAGATTTTTTGAACTTGGGTTACTGAGAGCTCTTGCTTGATCCTTAAACAAGAGATAGATGATGTCAATATGTAGCTTCAACAGGGCCAAAGCATCAATTATATAAGGAGTGTTGATTTCAACTCATGTTCTACAGACTAGTCTTATAATCCAGGACTATAATTAGGCTCCTGAATGGAGTAAATGGTCACTAAATGAAAGCCTCCTCATGGCTTGAGACTGAAGAGCAGCATGTCCTAAGCTTTAATATATACACAGATCACTTAGGGATGGAATTAAATGCAGATTTTGATTCAGTAGGTCAGTGTGGATCTGAAATTCACACTTCTATCAAACTCCAGGAGATGCTGATGGTGTATAGTCCCAGGCTGCTCATTGGGTAGCAAGACTGTGTAGAATGATGATACAAACCTAGGCCTTTTCTAACAAGGCCAGCCCACCATTTCTCCTAGATTGTTTCAGATGAAGTAGACAATGCCAATACAAGCCAGTGAAAAGACAGAACAGCTACAAAGAAGCATTCATAGGTTAGGTGCTTATTGCTCACACCTGTAACCCTAGCTATCCAGGAGGCTAAGATCTGAGGATCACATTTTAAAGCCAGCCCAGGCAACAAAGTACACAGGATACTAATCTCTAACCACCCAAAAGCTGAAAGTGGAGTTGTTGCTCAGGTAGTAGAATGCCAGCTTTGGGCAAAAAAGCTAAGGGACAGCACCCAAGCCCTGAGTTCAAATCCAGTTCTGGCATGCACACAGCATTTACTCACAATCTGAACTGGAATTTTAATGTAGAAGCTCCCTAAAGGCAGAGGCTCATTAAGCTTTGAAAATCTAGGGCTCAACCCCTCTGTACAGTATGTTCACAAATAAAATAAAATTAAATTAAAAAAAAAAGAAAATCTAGGGCTCAGGGTAGTGGTTGACATACACACACTGAAGCTCAGTAAGTGCTTACTGAGTGAAAACATATAAATGGGAGGACTGAGGTGTGACTAAGCCATATTGACAGATTACCTAGTAATGAAGTGGAATTTTCTTCCTAAATTCTCGGGAAGCTACATCTATTACTTACATTTCATTCTTATTTAAAATGATCTGAGCACCAATACTTGCCTCACTGTTGCGTGTCCTACCTGCTATCAAGTCTTCCATGGCACTTTCCTCAGCGATCTCTAGGACCTCAGACACATCTGAGGCCTCTTGGCTGGTGGAAGTCATTAGCCCATGGATGTTGTCCAAGGTGATGTCATCTTCATAGCTCTCACCTATTAGGTGGATAATGGTCTCCTCATACTGGTTGTTGATCACTGACAAATGGATGATACCTGTCATCCTCCCAATCTTCTGGGAGTGAAAAAAGACCTCAAATTCAGCTGTGTCTCCAGGAGCAACAATCAAGGATGCTGTGTGGGCTTTTTTTGCTACAAAGAGAAAGAGAAAAAAGTGATTTAGAAGCTGGGCACTGCAAGATCAAACTTGTAATCTTAGCTATTCAGGAGGCTGACATCTGAGGATTGCAGTTTGAAGCCAGTCCAGGGAGGAAGGTCCATGAGACTCTAATCTCCAATGAAAAACCAAAAAGCTAAAGTTGAGGTATAGCTCAACTGGTAGAGCACCATTCTTGAGCAAAAAGCTAAGGGACAATGCCCAGACCCTGAGTTCAAGTCCCAGTATCAGTGCATGCACATGTGCATATACACACTGACTCAGTTTAAAGAAATATGTCTTCGTAAAGACCCTGGCTGAAGAAAAAGTAGTCCTACTATGAGAATGAGCTTTGGCTAGAAACTGGGTACCCAACTCCACCTGTACCCTGAAAAAAACCAGCTACGGAGATCCATTGCTCTGGAGAGGCACCTTCCCCTACTTACCTTTCTCACTGGGTTTGTTTTCTTCTGTGATGTAGATATAGGAAGTGGTGGGCCTCCCTTTCAGGGAGAAGACTCCTAGTTGGTCCCGAAGGTCCACATGCAACTAGCAAAAGGAAAAGGGAGTTGAGTGTTGCAGTTACAAAGTACTCATGAATTTTAAGTGTGGGGTGTGATACAATGCTGTGTTTGGGGACAGGACCTCCCTCCTCCAGTTATTGTGCCTAGAACTCACTTTTTTTAAATAAGTTTTTTTATTGTGAAAATACTGTACAGAGGGGTTATAATCACATGAGCAAGGTAATGAGTACATTTCTTATCAAGCCTAGCACTCACTTTTTAAAGTTTTGTTTTATAATTATGAGAGAGATATGCTAAATATTAACTTGGAGAGTATAAAAGAAAATTCAGTCGTTAGCTCTACCTTATTATTTGAGTTAGGAAATTGAAGGTCCAAAAAATATAGGTGACATTCCAGATCACACAGCTAGCTAGTGTCAAAACTTGGAGAATTCAAGCCCCACTACTAGTAGCAGGGGAAACATTTTAAGAAGAAATAAATATTTCCAAACAAAACCAGAGAGAATTAACCATGAGCAAATCTACATTGAAGAAACACGTAAGAGTAGTCTCCAATCATGTATTTGCCACAGCAACACAAAATTGGTTGATGATACACCAGCCTAACACCTTCAAGAATTACCTGGGCAGCAATGGTACCGTTGTTTTTGAGAATGAGAGGTAGTTTCTCTGATTGACCAAGCCGAAGCCTTTTGAAGAGCAGCAAGGGGTTTCCTAATTGGTTATAGAGAATTGGCCGGACCACAGTCACTCGAGGCAGAGTCCCCTCACCAACAATATCAAACATAAGACCTCGGTTCCTGGCCAGGTTGCTGCAGGGAATGGCAAGATGAAGGCTTGTGAGCCTGGTCTGTCAGGAATGACTCCCATATGGAGTATGGGTTACAATCCTGATGTAGGAGTAGGAGCAGAGTGTTACCTGGGCAAGCCTTCCAGTGTGGCCTCAAAGACGCACTGGTAGGTCTGCATGGCCTGTGGGGTGAAGAGTACTGTTGCAAAGGCATGTGAGCGACTGCCAACACACATCTTGTTGGGTTCCACATCAAAGATGTCGGTGATGCGGGCAGTAGCCTGGTGAGAGAGCAATACCAGAGATTGTTAGCTGCTTTGTATTTCCATTTCTGCTCATCTTCCCTGCTCTGTTGGAACTCTCCTCCTACCAAGATTGTGGTGGACAAGGACAAACTCAAGGGCCTTCAGAGTCATGGGTCTTGGAAAGAGCAGTCTGGCCAAACCATGAACTTTGACAAAGTCATTCAGCCAGGTATTTTTCCTGCCACTCTACCTCCCCTTCTGTCAAAGAACTTCCAGAAGACTTTGGCAGCCTGTAATTCCCACTCAGGCACAGTGCAGGGGCTTCCCAGAGCTCTTTCCTTGGCTTTTTGCCTACACTGGAGCCAGTTGGAGCCTCTTTACCTTATTGGAGATGGGCTTAACTACAAGGTTGACATCACAGGAAATCTTGCCCACATTGCTGATCTTGATCCGAGCCTTGGCCTGATGGCCCACCAGGACATTACAGAAGATGAACTTGTTCTCATCCTCCACATAGAGTCCCCCACTCTGTATGGTCTGCAGGATGTGGTACAGATTGGAGCTGGTGCAGATTTGGTGCTCCTCAAAGATCAAGACATTGTTGTCGGTCACAAAGGCTGGGGAATGGGGGGAAGGAAGACCATGAGAAAATGCTAGGTTGCTAGATTCCTGGCAACTGCCCTGGCAAGTTACCACATCTTAGTCAATTGTTTTTTGCCAATAATCAAGGAGGGATGGGAGCTGAGGCCTGAGATGAGCCATGGAGAAGGAAGATAGTTGATTTGAGTCTCTAAGGAGCTTATAGCCAATCTCTCTGTGCTTTGTTCAGCTTTTTTTTTTTTTTTTTAACATTCTGTCTAATGAGCTATCTTCAGTTTAGTCTGGAATCTGGGTCCTCTAGTCTCAGCCTCCTAAGTTGTTGGGATTATAGTCATAAGCTATCCTTTTTCTTGATTTTTTTCTTTCCCTTCCCTTCTTTTCCCTTCTCTTTCCCTTCCCTTCCCTTCCCTTCTCCTTTCCTTCCCCCCCCCCCCAATTCTCACTTTTTGGTGTCACTACTAGGGCTTAAACTCAGGGTCAGAGCACTCTTCCTTAGATTTTTCACTTAAGGCTGGAACTCAACCACTTGAGCCACATGTCCACTTCCATCTTTTTCCTAATTAATTGGAGATAAGAGTTTCACAGACTTTTCTTCCCAGGTTGGCTTTGAACCATAATTCTCAGATTTCAGCCTCCTGAGTAGCTAGGATTACAAGTGTGAGCCATGGGCCCTTCATGACTTTTTGATAATAAAAATAACTTGTCTTCTAAAATAAAATGGTGCTGATAGAATATAGATAATACATTTTAGTTTTTTAAAAAAATATTTCTATTTGGAAAATCAATAACTGATCAACTGTACTGTTCCTTGACTTCTTGTTTATCTTAAACCAGCCCCGAATCTGAGGACATCAGGACTGGGGTGTCATGCAGGGCTCTTTCTGGGTAATATCTTCAACATATTTGTTTACTGTATATACTTTTGTCACAGGAGGGGCATGTACATGAGAAGACTGGGTGTTTCTGGCTCCTGAGCCACATCCCATGTCACCATGATGCTTAGAAAACACCACTCATCTGAGAATTCAGAATCAGACTCAGTAAGACTAGAAGTCTGAAGTGGTGAGTCCTCTCCTACTTATGTATATTTGTAAGGCCTTAAGAAGAAATGTGGCTGAAGACACCAGAGGAAGTTCTAAGGTCCCAAAGGAAGCAGTCTGGCCTTGTCCTCTGGATATCTTTAGAAGAATTTGTCTGGAAAGGAAGGAGTGTTATAGACCCAGGTCCTAGGGGGCTGTTGACTAATTTTAATGGCAGTACCTGGTAGGCATGCTTCGGCAAGCAGAGTGTAAGGAATACCAGCAGGATATTCTTTAGGTTCTCTGTCAGAGATATCGATGGCTAAATACTCCTCACATTTTCCCACAGGGTCAGCCACACAGTCAACAGTAATGATCTGTTGTCCTCCAGAAGAGACGGTGCCAAACCCAGGGTACACAGTGAACATGCCATGCGTGAACCGCGACTATAGGACAAAGGTGGGAAGGATGGGACAGAGGGAGGCAAAGTGGGTGACAAGAGTCTAAGACTTTCCATGAGAACTGTGAGGTAGGGAGATAGGGAGATAAATGGGACCTTTCCCCAGAGGTACTCTCTGGGTTCCCAACCTTCTCCTCCTACAAGGAAAGTGGGTCCAGAGATTCATGGATGAACTCTTAGCACTTCCTTCTCTGAACCTTCCTTCTGACCAGTCATGACTGGACTGAGAGCTTAAGGAACCAGATGACCATCTAACCAGCTGATCATATAACACATGCTCAGGTGGGGATCTTAAAGCAGAGTGCAGGATGGAGTGGTGATTGAGATGATGGGTTTTGAATCAGATACTCCTGGCTTAGAATCCAGTTTATTTCTCTGTAAAATGAGACAAGGAACCCTAACCCTAGAGAATTCTGGAGGCTTAAATGAAAGAACATGTGTGAAACATCTAGTATAGATTTCATGTGAAAAAACAAGTGATATTCATGTGGGAAAAATCTCCCAGATGTCTCTGGAGGATAACTGCAGTATGTATGGAGATCGCAGTGCTCCAAGGTAAGGAAGATTGCCATGGATAGCCTAGTGAAGATCTTCCCTCTTCTTACTCGGTGTCAGGAAGCGGACATGAGGCAAGCTGACATGTGAAGCTGTCCTTCTTCATGGCATCTCTTGTACTATCCTTGGAAACTAGCATACTGGCCATCTTCCCAAATCCTTAGATGTATTCTGTAGTAATATTGATTTATAAAGTGCTTTATTCTGATAAAGTTCAGCACTAATTCTGGATTTGTTAGAATATCATGAACTTTCCTAAATTCTTATCATGGCTGTTGCAGACACACTGCAGTTGCCTGTAAGATAAGCCCTCTAGTGTGGAGAAGTGTGATTGCTAGTCATCTAACAATTCTAATGATGTAGCTTGGTCCTTATCCAGTGAACCTCTACTATAGGCCAGGGGCTGTACCAAGCATTGAGATTCCCACATAAGCCATCCAGACAGAGATGGACTTATCTCCAGTTTCCTTCCTTCCTTCCTTCTTTCTTCCTTCCTTCCTTCCTTTCTTCCTTCCTTCCTTCCTTCCTTCCTTCCTTCCCTCTTTTCCTTCCTTCTCTTTCTTTTCCTTCCTTCTCTTTCTTCTCCTTCCTTCCTTCCCTTCTTCCTTCCTTCCCTTCTTCCTTCCCTCCCTCCTTCCTTCCCTTCTCTTTTTCTCTCTTTCTCTCTCTTTCTCCCTTCCTTTCTTTCTTCCTTCCTTTCTTCCTTCCTTTCTTCCTTCCTTTCTTCCTTCCTTCCTTCCTTCCTTCCTTCCTTCCTTCCTTCCTTCCTTCCTTCCTTTCTTTCTTTCTTTCTTTTCTTTCTTTCTTTCTTTCCTTTCTTTCTTTCTTGTCCTGGAGCTTAAAGCCAGGGCCTGGCACTATCCCTGAGGTTCTTTCACTTAGGGCTAGCAGCACTCTACCACTTGATACATAGCCCCACTTCTAGACTTTTCTCAGTAGTTTATTGGAAATGAGTCTCATGGGCTTTCCTGCCTGGCTGGCTTTGGATGACAATCCTCAGATCTCAGCCTCTTGTGTAGCTAGGATTATAGGCATGAGCCACCATCACCCAGCTCTTTTTTTTAAATGACTTTGAGACATGATTTGGCTGTATAGTCCAGGCTGGCCTCTAATTTGAGATTATATCAAATGTTGGAGCCTGTAGGCATGAACTGCCATACTTGGTTAAATCATTCTTTGATTAAAAATTTTAAAGCATTTTAGGAAGCCCACAGAGGCTTTAAAGCAAAAGAGAGTTTCTGAATTTAACTTTGTAAAACACTTTAGCTTATAATGAAAGCGAGATTTCAATAATTTAATATTTTTGGCACAGTAGATTTAAATCTTATCATCTTAGGCAGATATTTAGTGGTAAGAGCTAGCTGGCTTTGTTGGGTTTCTATGAATAAGGAAGGCACTCACCTGATTTGAGGTATTTACATCTTTCTGCATTGCTTCCGAGAACTTGGCTGTTTTAGGACCACCAGCCTTGAAGAAGGTCTCACTTTCCCGAGTTCTCCCATGTTTCATGTGGCCAGTTCTGTTTAAAGAAGCAAGAGTATACCCTTAGGCCTTGGAGGAGACATTAGACACCACCTGTCTGCCTGTAAGCTCCTTTCTCCTAGGCAGTGGAGGAGTGGGCCCTTCTTTGTTCCCTAAGGATTATCAGAGTGGCATAGTTAGGTTGGTACACACCAACCAAGATGATTTAATAATTTAAAGGAAACTAAGCATCAATTATACTTGGGAAAATGATTCACTAGGGTGTTTAAAATCACCAAAGATAAGTCAAATGGTTTGGATAAGTGTTCCCCAAGATCCATATATTAAAGGCTGTTTTTCAAGGTGATGCTATTGGAAGGCCCTTAAGTCACTGGAGGTGTGCCTCAAAGGGGACCTATAATCCCTTTCCCTGTTTATTTTGCTTCCTGCTTTACTATGTGTACTGACTATAAAGTATTGCCTTGCAACAGGTCCAAAACAACAGAGCAAATTGATCATGGACTGGAACCTCCAAATTTGTGAGCCAAATTAACCTTTTCTCTTTATAATCTGACTAATATATTTAAAAATACTTATGGAAAGTTGGGAAATGATCAAACCATTGTTAATTCCCCCTCCCCACCAAGAATCTGGCAACACGGTGGAAGTCAAATGCACTGAAAGTAAATTGTTTTTGGTGCATTGATGGGGAGCCACCTTTGGGAGGACACAGTTTTGCTGTTGAAACAAGTATTGAAGTAGCTGCTGTGATAAATGTCTTTTGAGGGAAAAGACAACAACAGCCTCTTGCAGACTGAAGGCACTGCCTGCTTTCTCATGTCCACCTTTCCAGGGTACCCTTTGCCACCTCCTGTCATGAAACAAAGCTACAATTCCTTTTGATTTTGCTTGTTGATATATTAGTTCTTTTATGACTACAGAATGATAGCACAATGACTTGCTCGCAAGTTTCAGCATACCGGAAGCACCAGGACAATAGACAAAAGACTTTATAGTATTTGCTCACTAAAATTTATCCTATATTGACTGCAGATAAAAAAATGAATGAAGTCTAGAGTCAGAAGATGTAGGTTCAGAACCAAGATGTACTAATAATTTCCTACATAATTATGGATGATTATTCTAGTCTTTTCTAGATTATTCTAGACATTTCCAGACTTCATTGATTGGGTGAATCACTTTAGGGGACTGGGTGAGTTAAAGTGAACTATGTAAGAGCTTTTTGTAGAATTTAATGCACTGAGTAACACAAACTAAGTGAAAGCCTTTATGAGAGTTAATGCCCTGAGTAACAGTTAAGAGTTAAGCCAACATTCATCTTACCCTCTCTTTTGATGCATGGTGCTTTCCCCTGTCAGCCTGTAGAGGGCAAACTTGAAGTCAGTAATGCCTAGGTTTTCTATGGTGAAGGAGCTGCTCCTACGAGTGCCACAGATCAACGCCCCAAAGTTGATGATGGAGGAAGGGCTGATGCTGAATTTGGAGTATACTGCGTGCACAGAAAACTTAATTGGGATGCTGGCAATGATCTCACCTCCATCTGAAAGATTGGGCTCAATGATCTAGAAAAGGAAGGATGATTGGGAAGATATTAGCCACGGTACAGCTACAGAATTCCCTTGATTATGTTCTTCCTTCCCCACTTTTACCACTGATATGAACCTGGGCTGTTTACTTCACCCTCTATAGTATTACATTAACAATACTTTTAGCATACACTGATGATACGGAGCTTGGTATGTAGTAGCCAAGTCACTTTGTCTCCTCTTTTCCTATTCAGCTTTATACTTAATGGAATGCAGATACCTTGTCTCGGATACGCTCTAAAACCTTTTTCTATTGTTCTTGCTATTTCTGACCCACTTGTGTCTGCTAATTGAGACCAAACCATGGTGTTCCCTATATGGTTGTCACCCAGTCCATCATCCCTTTGTCCAGGGACCATGAATTAGACCATGTGTCATTTTTTTCAGCAGAACTACAAACCTGCCTCTAAGTCAAGCACTTTCACCTGAGCTCTCTCACCTGACAACGCAAGATGGGCTGGTGCTCGATCTTCACTTCCTTTCTTGCACGAAAATACACTTGAACATTTGTGGCCTTTTCTGAGAGAGTCAATGATCCCTTTCTGGGCTGAATTGAGATCATAGAGTTTATATTGCCTTGCACTATCCCTAAGGAATCCACCGAAAAGCTGAAAGACCAGAATAAAGGGACTGTTAAAAGTCATTATTGGGAACCCAAGGCACCAGAGAGGACCATCTAGGCAGTTCAGGGCTTGCCATGTCTCTAGCCATGCTCAACTACTGTGCTAGAAAGGGTCTACTATGCTTTGTCCAGTGGAATGCAAGGTGGAGGAGAGTGATAAAAAGGGGGACACTGATCAAAATGCACTGTACCCATAAAGTGGTATGTAGAATTGAAACCCCTTTATACAACTACTTAAAGATGAATAATAAAACAAATGTGAACCAGAGATTAATGCTTGAGGCAAAGATGGCTATCCTCTATCCTGTAGAAAGTATCCTTGTTCAACAAGGGCATTTGATACGGGAGAAGAACCAACTAAATGAACTCTCACCTGGTTTTCTCTCTCTGTGTCTCTGTCTCTTTTTCTCTCTCTAAGATTGAGCATAGCACACAAGAGGGAATGTGATACAGAAGCCTGAGGAGCTTCAGGGTCAATGCAGGAATGAGACAAGGCAAAGGAAAGGAAGTGGAGTCTATGGCTCAAGGGGTAAGGTGAATACCACAGATAGGAATGACTTGGGGGGCTGGGAAGGTGGCTCAGTGGTAGAGCGCTTGCCTTGCATGCCTGAGGCCCTGGGTTCGATTCCTCAGTACCACATAAGCAAAAAGAAAAAAGCTGGAAGTGTTGCTGTGGATCAAGTGGTAGAGTGCTAGCCTTGAGCTGAAGAGCTGAGGAACAGTGCCAGGCCCACAGTTCAGGCCCCACGACCGGACCCCCGCCCTCCCCCCCCCCCCAAAAAAAAAGAAAGAAAAGGAATGGACTCAGGTGAGCAGTGGAAGATCTAGAGTAGGTTCAAGGAGCTTAGGTAGAATCAAGGAGCTTAGGTAGAAGTAGAACCCCTGGGGGTTGCTGTCAGGGTTGGGGGTCCTTCTTATTTGTTTTCCAGGCTCTGGAAGACCAGGTGGCTCAATTGTTACATGGCTGGTGCCTGTACCCCTTCGCACATTCCTCAACAAACCCCTAATTTCCTGCTCTAATCAAAGGGTGACTCTGTTCCTTGTAGTGTGACAAAGCTGAGCTGAAGTCTGTCATGGTTTAACCCAAACACACAAATGGACAAGATTCCATTCAACACTAATTGCAAAGTGACAGTGGCTTTCTTCTAAGTTTCCTTGGCTTTTATTTACATTCACTGAATTCAGTTTACAGTTTCATTGCTTCTAATGAATGGTGGTGTTGAAGTGGGGCGTCTTTCTTTTTTTTTTTTTTGCTTATGTGGTGCTGGGGAATCGAACCCAGGGCCTCAGGCATGCAAGGCAAGTGCTCTACCACTGAGCCACCTTCCCAGCCCCGAGTGGGGCCTCTTTCGATTCAGTGCTCTTTTAGCTGAAATGAAATAATCATGAACACACTGAGTTTCTCCCAAGTCTGCAATGGGAGCTCCCTTTGTTAGCTGAAAATTTGTATAAAACTTTTATACAAATCACTTGCCTCTGCCAAGGAAGGTCATGTGACCTTGAGAACCCCCCTCCTTGTTCCTCACCCAAGCCACCTTTTCTATTCTGAGGAAGCTTTATTTAAACTTGGATCTGAGTATGAACTGAGCAAATTCTAGTAAGCCACTATTTGGATTCTCTATTAACAGTGGTTCTTAAAATTTGAAAAAATTGGACAACTTTTCTTTATAGAAAATCTTAAGTAGAATGCTAACTTGTAAAATAGATCAGAGCTAGAAGTAGGGCAGGGCAGTTTGAAGCCAGACCATCCTGAGTCTGGCTCTTAATCTCCTTCTCCTCCACCTCAGGACTTTCCTTATCCTACTTTCTACAGCTCTGCCTGCCTCTCCATTTACTCTCTCCCCTCATCCCCCACACCACTGTGGCTCCAGACACATTCAGAAGCTCTTCAAGGTCCCTGTTTAGTTATACAGTCAAGCACAATGTAAATTTCTCTGCTCTTAGTAGTTGGAATTCCATTCAAGGGAGCGAGGGAGACAAAAAACAAAGCAAAACAAAACAAAAAAAAGAGATGTTCTTATGATGTCCCCAGATGACAATCTTTTCACCATGAATGGTTGTGGACAGCCCCATGCCCAGTCGGATTCAGGCTACCTGAACATGATCTCATATTTCCCACGGTTCTTCAGAGAAAGGGGCTGTTTCGCCTCCTCCATGACCCTCAGCGTCCCGAAGTCAAGGCCTCCTTCAGCTCCTGTGAAGCCAGGGATGGGGTGGGGCTGAGTGGGCTTGGGAGCTAGAGCAGGGGACGTCCCATAGAGGTCTATAGTGGAAAGTCTATAGTGACCATTTTAGACATGTTTTCTCAAAACCATGGAGCTTCAACAAACAATAGGTGCTGCCTTTGGCCTCAGTTCATCTGGATACCTCCCTTGGGACTCTTTCCTGGGGTCACAGTCCTTTCAAACCTACCACCAGCTAGAATTCTGGAACTTTAAAAGTTTTTGAACAGTTTACAGTTGTGATATTACATATAAGTTTATGTGGCTTTACTTAGCATTAGATTGTAAGTATGCCTTTAAATTGTTAAGACTCCTAAAAAAATGTGATCTTCCATTGTTGGTAGATATTTAGGTGTTTTTAAAATGTTCATGATTATAAACAATCCTGCAATAAAGAACTTTATACATAAGCTAATGACCTCTAAGCTAACATGGAGCTCTAGTATTCTATGAACCTTGCAGAGAAAGAGACCTATCAGGGAAAGGAGGAGCAAGGACAACCACATACTCAAGGGAGACACACAATTTAGGTGTTGGGGCAGCATGGGCGACAGAATAACAAGTGTCCTCGAAGATACTCAGCCTAATCCCTGAAGCCTGTGAATAAGATACCTTACATGGGAAAGGAAAAGGAAAGATGCTAACCTGCTGCTCTTACATACAGAGACTGTTATGGCTTATACTGGTGGTTCAAAGTAATCACCAGAGTCCTTAAAAGTAGAACAGCTGAAGTGAGAGAACCAGACAGGGGGCCATGTGAGGGGATTTGAGCCAACACTGACGGGATGGAGGATGGAGGTCGGGACAGGAATCAAGGAATACACTGACATTTTGATGTTAGCCTAGCAACTCCTGACCTCAGATCTGTAAGATAATAAATTTGCGGGGCTTTGTTAAAATTTTCTTTTTTGAGTCAGGTTCTTGCTGCATATCTCAGACTGGACTTGAAGTCATGGTACTTCTCATTCAGCCACCTAAGTACTGGGATTATAGTCATGCACCATCATGTCTTAAACCTTTTTCTGAGAGAGGGTTTACTATGTAATCCAGGCTGGACTTGGACTTGTGATCTTTCTTCCTTGGCCTCCTGAATAACTGGGATTACAGGCAGGTACCACACCTCATGCAATCTGTGTTGTAACAAGCCAAATAGTTTGTGGCAATCTGTATGATAGTGGTAGAAAACTAATGCAGGCAAGAAGACATGTGTTTATGTTTACTACCAACTGCTCAGAGAAGAGGTCTGCAAATTTTATATTTATCACAACACTTTGTTATTCTCCAGTTGGAAAATGACAATCTGTAGTAATGTCACATTGCTCTGGCCTTACATTGCTATACCTCAAATCACCAAAATTGTCTTCTCTCCTACCAACAACTACCACAATACTAACAAATTAGTGGCATTCTCTACCCAGAAATATAGTAATTAACTATACTACACAAAATACACAACTTCAAAACACTCTTTCTTTGAAGGAGTCTACAGACCTTTGGGGAAGGTGATGTCCAGAGCAATATCATATGATTCTGCAAAGATCATGATGTTTTCAATTTGTACAACACCAACAAGATTATCTGCATCCAAAACCTACCAGGGAAAGAGAAATTATTCATAAGAGCAAGAACAATGAGCTGCTTAGAGCCTGCAAGCTGTAACTGGAAGAGAAAATCTTTCAGGGGAGATGGAAAGGAATATTTCCAAATGTAGTTAGGTATAGGTCTCTTACCATCATTGTTTGGTGGTTTGGTGCTACTTATCGTACTCGCTGGGGGGTGTGGGTGTAGACAACAGAGGAATGGGCAGAAGGAGCTGCATTTTCATCTTTACTTTTTATTAGCTTTGTGTGACTATCACTATATTTCTAAAGTGTAGGCTGAGTTGACATGATTAGAAGGTGTTTGGTTGTGACCTCACATGAGCCCTAAACAAGCTGTGGTTTGCCTGGGAGATGATAACAACAGTCATTGAAACACAGAAGTGTTTCTGTGCCCTTAGGTAAATTGCTTTCATAGTGACCTCTCCAAGGGTTCACTCGTTGCCTGCCTCCTGCAGCCCCTCATAACAACCCATGGACTCCTCAGTGATCTCAGAAGTTGGCACTGCCAGGGGACTCTGTTCTCAGTGGCAACACTGCCTTTATGGGCTGAAGATATGAAATAGGGATGAGATGGGAGCATGTAACAGAGAGACATGGCATGTGTGTGTGCACGCGTGCTTGTGCATGTGTGCACATGTATATATGCACTCAATATACACATATTTTGACAACATCACCTCCAACCGAATAGCCTTCTTGACATTGACGGGCTTGGAGGGCTGGAAATGCACATGTAGGGTAAATTCTCCCTTGGGTGGTATAGTCCCCTGCATCATGGATGTGGTAAAGTCATCACCCAAGTGCTCCAGGCTGGTGATCCGCCAGGCCACAGGCAGGGGCGTGATATTGTGGAGAAGAACTGCCTTGGATTCTTTTCTGCAGAAATCAAAAGAAATTTCACCAGTTTTAAGTAAAAAATTATACTTTTGTGTATATTTTTTGTATATATTTTTTCTTAGCCCTTCTTTCCTGCTGGTTTTCTTGAAGTCTCTTAGTTTATGAAGCTTGGATAGTTTGGATGACTTTGTATATATACGTGTGTGTGTGTGTGTGTGTGTGTGTGTGTGTGTGTGTGTGTGTGTGTGTGTGTGTGTACAAGTTAGCTCAAATTATCCACAAGTAAACAACACCATTGGAAATGTATGGAAAAGTCATAAAAATTCCTCTGTATTTCTTTATCCAGATTCACCATTTTTTCATTTGGTTCTCTTTGCTTTATATTCTCTTTCATAAAAACCCACATCATTTAAAAAACATTTTAAATTAAATTGGAAATCATTGTGCTTTTGACCTATAAATATTGCAGTGCATACTTCCTAAAACCAAGAGCACTTACTAAAATAAAGGGACTTTACATAGATCTTGTTATCATTTCATATTCAAATTTCATCTTGGTTCTAATTGTTAATTTTTCCCAGTTAAGGATTCAATCCAGAATCATGTATTACATTGAATTCTCATGTATTTAATTTGGGAAAAAAACCTGTGACCTACACAGGCTTATGAACTATTCATGTTTGCATGGGACCAAGGAGTTCCACAGGATGCAGGACTTTTCAGTGTTCAAACTAGGCAATTCCATAGTAAATCAGGAGGATCTGACAATCTTAGAACTGAATGTTCTTTAAATTCCATTCAAGTGCTTGTACCATCTAGAATTCTTACCTGTGTAGCAAAAGTCGGTCAAAATGTAATTGCTTGGGCTCCAGCTCTAGTTCTGGGCGGATCCCCTGGCATTGTAATTTGAAGATAGCTGGCTCTGGGTTCTCCTTGATGCAGCAGACAATGTTGTCTTCAAAGATACCAACTGCAGTAGGGTAGGCCCATACATTTAGCAGCTGATGGAAGATTCACAAGACAATACATTTACACCAAGGATGCCAAGGTCTTGAATTTCCCAAGAAAACCTTGCCCCAGGTCATTGTACCTGCTTTTCATTGGGTTTCAGAATCATGTTCATGGGCTCCAGAAAGTAGGTAGTTGCTTTGGTATCATTCTGAAAACAGAAAAACACTTCTACCTCCATTGGGGAATTGTTCAGGATTGTCAGTGTCTCCATGTTGCCTGGGAACAAGGATGACTTGTACCTGGAAGTGGACAGGAATGTGCTTGTGAAAAAGGAGCCTGGGAATTGGTACAAGGCAATTCAATAGGACAGTATGGCTATGCTGACACATTGGCATGGTGGTTGAGAATGCAAGATGTGTGGCTGTGAACTTACTGTCCACTTCGACATGACCCCAACCTCCACCTTCTCCCAGACAAGCCTTGGTCTCCTTATCTAAGATTAGGGGGACAATATCCTAAAAGATATCACCTAGCCAAGTGTGCTTGATTTTAAGTGAGATCGTACACCTGAAGCTCTTAGGACAGATGGAGAGATCAAATAGTCAATGAATGGTAGTTATATTTATTTAAAAGATTATTGAGAAATATGCAAGTATATCCCCAGGAGAGATTATCTTTTGAGTCATCTGCCATTTCCCATTTGTCTTAGAGATGACCTCATTAGCTCCTTTCATCATAGCATCCCAGAATATTATTGCTCTTATATGGATTCAGCTGGCCTTGCTCACTAGTGCCAGATTATTTCTATTATCCAGTACTTTTAGGGAGAGATCCACATAGTTGAATACCAGGGTCACTGGAAGACATTCACTGAATGGTAATGAACAAAAAAGGAGCCAAGGGAGAAGGCACAAGGAACATGATAAACATCATCAGAGCACAGGTCAGGAAAATAGTCTGAAAGTGTTTGGAGTAGGCTATGGTGGTGGATGAAATGAGAGACAATATAGAGACTACATCAAAATCAGAGAGTCAGAAAACTTTGTATGAATAATGGGTGAACTAATGGATAATTACCATCATCAATCATAGTGCTAAAAGTTCATGCATGTTAGTTCCCTGGTTCATTCTTTACAAATTTTTGAGGTAGGCACTGCTATCTTCCCAGTTTCTGATGAGCTCAACCAAGTTCAAAAGAATAAAAAAATTAATATCCATTTGCACTGTATTTTGATTTGGACCACTGTAACCACTGTTGCCTGGCCTTACATTCAAGTAAATTCTTGTGCTATTCTAAATATATACTGCTGCTGTTGCTTCTGCTTCTTCTTGATGTTGTGCTAAGGACCAAATTCAGGGCCTTGCACTTGCTAGGCAAACATTATTCCACTGAGTGAAATCCCCAACCCCACAATGCTTCTCTGACACATCATTTCCAACTCTTGGGAATCCCTATGAACTCTGCCAATCAACCTGACTTTTATGCCTTCCCTTTTGTTGGGCCTTGAAGATCCATCACCAGAAAACCTTTTCACCTTCACTTCCTAGTCTAGCATTTCAGGAAATGAACTGAAGATGATAAGGGAATGGAGGAAAATGATGGCTGATTAAATTCAACCATGGAAATAGAAAACATTTTCTATTTATTACAGTGAACACTTCATTGAATGAACACAGCAGAAATCTTGGTTCTGTCTTCCACCTCATCTTCTTGCTATACACATAAGAAATTTGTGCTCACTGAAAGAAACTAAAAGTTTATGATAAGGCTCCTCACCCAGGCCCCCAATTTTGCCTGACAATCTTTATCTGTTCCTCTAATATGCTTTCTTTTTTACAAAAATGCCTTTTATGTCTCCATTTCCTCGACATTTTAAGCTTCTACCTCCAATTCCTTCCACTCTCTGAAAAATGACCTCATATAATTTTGTCAGGGAGACAATAAAGTTTGTACAAGAACCCTCTTACCATTTCAACCAAATCTGTAATCACACCTTCACTTGAGGCCATCTCATCTTCCTCCCTCCTCGTATGAGACAATGGTACCTCCTCCTGGCAAAGGCCAGCACCCTGTGTTGTCCCATGGAGCTTCACCATTGATGGCCCAACCCATCAACCTATTACTTCTGCTTTTCCTTGGCATACACATATCATGAGAAAAAACTGAACAAATAGCCTTCTTTGGACTTCCATTTTCCTTCACAGTCAAACTCTTCCAAAGAATGATCTTTATAAGCTGAGTGGCAGTGGCTCATCATGCCTGTAATCCTAGGCTGAGATCTGAGGATCATGGTTCAAAAAGCTAGCCTGAGTAAGGAAGTCCATGAAACTCTTACCAGCAAAAAGCTGGAAGTAGAGGTGTGACTCATGTGGTAGAGCACCAGTCTTGAGTGAAAAAGCTAAGGGACAATGCCCCGACCCTAAGTTCAAGCTCCAATACTGTTACAGAACCCCCCCAAATTATCCTCATACTCTGTCTTCATTTTTCACTATTGAATCCTCTTAGCTTGGGCTTCACTGCAAGATTCTCCACAAAGGACTCTTGATAAGCTCCCTGGTGACAGCCATGGTGTTGACCTCTGTGGATGTCTATACCTTCATCTTTATGCCATTTTTTGGTACTTGAAATAGCTGCTGCCATATTTTTTCATGGATCCATGATGCTGACCTTTTTTGATTGTTTTTACCTCCTTTATGGCTTCTCCCCGTATTCTTTGGGGCTCCATTTTGGAGCCTTCTTTTCTTTACACTGTCTCTTCTTAAGCTACCTCATCTTCACCCATGACTTTTGTTGTCTTGAAGGTTTATCTTCCCTTTGTTAACCAACCAATGGATTCCAATCTCTGATTTATTTGGCTTCTAGAGATATCATCTAAACATCTCAGGTTGGACAGATGCCACAGTTCAACTACTGCCTTTACTTTTAAGAAATCCAGTCATTTCTCAGACTTTCCTCTTAGGGAAAGTGGTACTTCATTCATGCAGATGGTTAAGCAGAAGTTTGGACACAAAGAACTAGTTCTTCTGATTTGTGGGTTTTGGGCTAATTGATCCTACAAAAGCTATGTCTACAGAGAAACTCTCCCTGTGATATTCATGAACCCAAATCCAGGAGTCTGAAATCTGCTTAGAAAGAAAAGAGTACTTACTTATCTCTTGTTTTCCCACAAAGCAGTGGCCCAAAGTAAAACTTGTCCATGCTTGTAATAAATGTCTTAAAGATGAATTCATTTGGATTTATGGACTTCCTCCGTTGAGGGAACACAATTCTGGATGTGGGAGGAAGAGAAGAGGGGACGCTGCCTGAATGCAAGTTCAATGCCATTGTGTGATGTCCATGAGCCCAGCACTCTACCTGTTCAACAAAGGGCCCACGTGTCTACAGACAGTAACTGAGGATCTTTGTTGAGGCTTTATCTCCTTTGCACCCCCAAGAAGAGATGTAGTATGGTCACACTGTACATATATATACATGAATACATATATGTATATAGATATAAATAGATGTAATAGATATAGTATGGTCTGAACTTGAGAAAGAAGACTCTTAGAACTGAGTTGGATCTTTTGACCTAATCTGTGCAGTTACAAAAATTCCTAAGAATCTCTCTGGAAAATTACTTCTGGTGGATATTAATTAGCTTCTGATACAATGGAGCCCTTTGGTAAGACCTACAGTAGGAGTTTACTTGTGAACTTTCTCTACTTGTGATTCAGATACTTCACAATGGTGTCCAGTAGTTCAGAAAAAAAGCTTTCCCACATATTCATTTTATACAAGTTATAGCATAAAAATGAAATTGGTCTGCTAGTCAAGAGGTAGAAATAGGAGGTTCGTGGATTTAGACCAGCCCAGGACAAAAAAATTAGTGAAATGCTACCTCAAAAATAACTTGGGTATAAGACCACACTAAAGCTACCAGCAGGACTATGTTTATTGCAGCACTATTTACTATAGCTAAGATATAGAACCAACCCAGATGCCCCTCAGTAGATGAATGGATCAAGAAAATGTGGTATATATACACAATGGAATTCTATGCCTCCATCAGAAAGAATGACATTGCCTCATTTGTTAGGAAATGGAAAGACTTGGAAAAAATTAAGTGAAGTAAGCCAGGCCCAAAGAAACATAGGTCCCATGGTTTCCCTTATTTGCAATATCTAGTATATGTCTAAGTCAAGCAGAAAAGGTCAGATAAGGTGACGTTAGGGAAATGAACCCTAAGATATGTATTCAAATGTTTTTTTTTCTTTCATGCGATTGTTTCTAACATATTTATAAGATTATTTCTTTGTTGCTTTGTATGTCCCTCCCCTACAGTATAACACCTGCTTTCACTGTATTTGATGTCAGTATAATTTGTGGAGGGGGAGGGGAAAAACAAATCGTTTAAATAGGGATACAGGTGGACCCATTGCAACAATGAGATGTACAAGTCATTATGTCGAAAACGAACTTTACAACTTTGGTGGGGGGGGGGAGCGGGGAGGATTGGGTGGGGGGCAGGGGGAAGATGGGAAGGGATGGGAAGGGGAAACAAAGGAGGCTACAATGTTTGATAAGAAATGTACTCATTATCTTCCCCATGTAATTGTAACCCCTCTGTACAGTATTTTCACAATAAAAAAAATAACTTGGGTATGGTGGTATATGCCTATGGCTCCAAATGGAAGTAGGAAGATAATGGTTTGAGGCAAACCTGGGC
Organism: Dipodomys merriami; assembly: GCF_024711535.1. Taxonomy (NCBI): domain Eukaryota; kingdom Metazoa; phylum Chordata; class Mammalia; order Rodentia; family Heteromyidae; genus Dipodomys; species Dipodomys merriami. Next base: position 1,629,156 of record NW_027203115.1, on the reverse strand, counting down.
AATGTGATTTACAAGATACTATCTGAAAAACAAACTAAGAATGAAAGGATTAGAAATGTCGCTAATAGAATCCTCACCTGAGCAAGGCCTTGAATTTGATTTCCAGTACCAAAAATAAAAAGGAAGGGCAAAAAAAGACTGTTTGTTCGATAAATAAGCAAATCTAGGTATGTACCAGTGTCTCACAACTGGAAATCCTAGCTACTCAGGAAACTAAGATCTGAAGGATTGTGGCTTAAAGTCAGCCCAGGCAGAAAAGTTTGTTAGACTTCATCTCCAAAATCACCAGCAAAAAGCATGGCTGGAGACATGGGCTGAATGGGTAGAATTCTAGCCTAGTAACCATGAGGCCCTGAGTTCAAACCCTGATATTGGGGTAAAAAGCAAACTGACTGGTTAGAGGAAGAACCTTTTCACACTTATTCTATCTTATCTCAGCCTAGGAATACCTTGTGGTATCTTGTCATCCCTATGGCTTTGGGTCAAGGTCTAAGACCTTTATCTCAATCAATCAATAATCTGGGTTTGGTGGTATGCTCCTGTAATTCTAGCTACATAGGAGGGGTAGGTAGGAGAATTGCAGTCTGAGGTCTGTCCTGGGCAAAAATACTAGAGCTTACCTGAAAAATAACTAAAACAAAAGGTGTAGAGGGGTGGCAAAAGAACTACCATGTTCAGAATATGAGAGAAACCAAAATATACCTGTTGACTTTTGAAATAGATGAATATACTTACCTTGGGTCTTGGCAAATGTAGGGGTAAGTGCAGATACCCCTGCAGTAAAGCTGGTACTGGCGACGAGTTCCAAGGATCTCAAAGTTAAATGTTTGGTCAAAATTTCCAACGTCTGAAGAAGAGAAATGTACTCGTAATGTCACCTCTCCATTGGCTGGCACGATCCATCGGAAGTGATTCAGTCTGAAAGAACCACATAGGCTCTTAAAGTGACAGTACTTCTTTCTGGTCATGAGGGATCAGGAGGGCTGCCTGGGACAGGTTCTGTCTGTTAGGGTTAGGCATGGTGGGCCCTAGGCTCCTACAGGCAAGACAGTCATATTCCCCACTGGGAATGTGACAGTTGTACCCCAACTTGGGGCTTTAGTATCCCTCCTCCCTGGCCACTGGGGGCCTACCTGGTAAGCTTGTCTTGGGAATGCTGGCCACCTAAGTTGTTCTGGTCCATGTCTGACAGTGGGGCCCCGCCACCTGTATTTCCCCCAGTATTGATTTTCTTGAAGACCATGCGACGTTGTTTGTCCTTTGAAAGCTCACGGGTTGGTTCTGCTTTTTCTTTCAGCTTCATTTTGCCTCCTTTAGCTGAAGCGGTCTGTTCTTCTTGGATCTTAATTAAAAATGAACACAAGGTTGTGAATACTCATAAATCTACACTGAAGACAGAAATGCCTGCAGTGTGCCCATAGGCAGGTGGGGGTGCTGTAGAGTGTGGAGGCTGGGACAGAGAAGGGCCTGCCTCATGGGGCAGTGACAAAAGCCAGTGATTTCCTGAGAGATCAATTCTGGAAGAGGAGACCAAAACCCCCTAGAGCAAACTGGAAGTTGGCAGGAACTTTTAGGTTGAATTTCAACTCCTGGAAGTTCCTTATAATAGCCAGCTGGTCTGCCAGCTTCCCTAGTATTACTTAGGCTACTTGTTCACTTGGCTTTCAGTGCTCAATGTTTTGCTGGCATAGCCTATCCCCCATCTTCCTTCTCTCTGCTCTTTGTTCTTAGGATTTATATAGCATTTACCTATCTATCTAGCTATTTATTTATTTTTAAATCTCTTACTAGTTGGGTACTGTGGCTCATGCCTGTAATCCTAGCTACTCAGGAGGCTTGAGATCTGAGGAATTGAGGTTTGAAGCCAGGCCAGGCAGATAAGTCTGTGAGCCTCTCATTTCCAATTAACTACCAAAAAGCTAGAAGTATAAGTGTGGCTCAAGTGGTAGAATACCAGCCTTGGGAAAAAAAATCTAAGGGTCAGTGACCAGGCCCTGAGTTCAAGTTCCAGTCCCAGCACAACAAATAAAGAAACAAACAAACAAGTCTCTTACTATTCAGGGAAGAAGAAATAAGCACATTTGTTTAATTAAATAACTTCCCATTTTCCTATTGTGATTTCCACGATTCTCAATCTATTTTTCCTATTTTTTGTCTTTTATCATTTCTACTTTAAAAATGATTAAGAAAAGCTTTCAAAGTTGGAAGTCTTTTACAGTAAGAACTAGCATTAATGTTTTATCTATTTATCTATTGAGTTTTCTTCTGAACCACTAGAATGAATGTCACAGATAGTAATCTTTGCTTCTAAATACTTTTGCCTGCATATCCTGTACTACCACAATTGTATCATTCCACCTAAGATGTGACTTGGGCCCAGTGGCTCACAGCTATAACCCTAGCTATTCAGAAGGTGGCAATCACAAGGATGAAAGTTGAAGGCCAGCTTGGGCAAGAAAATTAGTAAGCCTCCTATCTTAACAAAAAATTGCTGGGCATCCTAGCTATGAGGAAATTATGAATAGGAGGCTCACAATCTCCTTTGGCTTGGACGACAGGCATGAACTAGTACGCTTAGCTTCTTTCATTGAGGCAGAGGATCAGTGGACTTTTCTGCCCATGGCTGTAGAACCATGATCTTTCTAATTTCAGTTTCCCATAAACTAGAATGTGAGCCACCATGCTATGGATTGAGAAGAGTCTTGAGAACTTTTCTACTTGGGCTGGGCTCAAGCCACAATCCTTCTAATTTTGGTCTCTCAAGTAGCTTGGAATACTGGCCACAGGCCACTGGCACTTCGCTAAAATTTATTTTAATATATTTTTAGACAAAGTGATAAAAAGTGACTCTGCCCAAAGTATCTAACCTCCCTTGGTAATTTTAATTTTTTGGTTGTTATTATAAAGGTGATATACAGAGGGGTTACAACATAGGTCAGGTAAAGAGTACATTTCTTTTTGGACAATGTTACCTGCTTGGTAATTTCTTGAACAATTTACCCTTTTCTTGATTTTTTTCCTTTTTCAGTTACTGAGGTTTCAATTCAAGGCCTTGTGCTGGGGAGGAAGGCACTCTACCACTTTAAGTTATGTCTCTAACATATATTTATCATTTTAAAAGAGCTAATTTTTTGCCTAATTTTTTTCTGCAGTTGGGCTTTGATTCCCTAGATTATCCCCTGGATCTTAGAAGGGTTGAAAGTGGAGCTGTCACGTTCAGTCTCCTCTTGGGTAATAGGATGGTCAGATATATGGTAAGTGTGACTTGGGGCCCTTTGTCAGAAGCTTCATTGCTTCTAGGGAACCAGTACTTTACAACAGACTTAGCATTGGGCCACATCTGGGTTTGTGTATGCCCTTCTTTCCCTGCTTCCCTGCTGAAGCCAGGAGAACCAGATGCTTTACCTTGGATGTGGTTGTGCTAGATGCAGGCTCTATATCTGTTTCTAGCTCTTTTTTCTCCTCTATCAGGGAGAAGTCATCAGATGGTGGGAGCACGAACACAAAGTGTTTGAGAACATCTGTGGGGGGCAAGGGTGGCCGCTTCACAGGGTAAGAGATGATTGAGAACAGGGCAGGAGGTAGGGTGGGTGGTCCAGAAGACCCCAGGCCCAAGATGTCCAGGATCTAAAAAAGAAAAGAAAAAAAAAGGCCTGAGTTAATTTCCCATGAAGAGGACAGACAAACCTTAATCTTTTCTTGAGTGAGAAAGGCTCATGTCCCCTCCTTTCTCCTAGAACTCTTAGGAGATACTCTTGCAACTTTGGGTATAAAGGTCCTCTGATCTAGCTCTGTAAGGACTTTCCACTCCCTAAACCCTAGACCAGGCTACTTCTCTCAGACTTTAATCTCTACTGTGATTGTTTAACTGTCTTTCTTTGTGACTAGACTTCAAATTCCATTAGGACAGGAAGCAGGCTAGTCTAGTACATGGACTAGCACTTAACCAATCAGTTTAACTGAAACAGAGGCTCTCAAGGCTGTGATGTCTGTGTATAGTGTTCTTCTATCCATTTTTTAGACCCTACATTAACTTTTCCTTTTTTTTTTTTGCTTTAATGTTCTTTCTTTCCAAAGGTAACAGAAAGGATGGGTGCAGGTTAAATATAGAAAAGCACAGTGCACATATATATATATATATATATATATATATATATATATACAATCAACAAACAAACAATAAAAGAGTAAAGTTTTGATATTTTTTCATTCTTCTCTGATGCACAACATGCCAGCTACCTCAAGGGCAAAGGTGCTAAAATTTTAGTAGCAACTTTCTTTCCAGTTTGTAGAGGTCTTTAGAATAAATATATGATGCCTAGATTAATTATTGTTATTAAAGGAATCTGGCCCATCAGAGTTCCCATTCTGTGGGCCAAGTGGCACAGTAGGACTAACAAGTCACCGTCTTTGTGTTTCCCTCCTATGGGACAGGGAGCTAAAGGATTTAATGTGGAGCTGGAGTTCCCTCCCAGTTGTGTGATTTACTGCTTAAATTATCTAAACCCAGAGGTTCAAGCAACAGTTTAATCTGACTGGAAAGGATGTTCTTGGCTATAGGTCTTAAAAAACTCCCACATATATTTCTGAACAAAAAAATCACAATTCATGCTCTAAGGCTGGCCTTAGGTGAACGTGATTGGAGTTGGTGTTGAGTGTCCTTCAACTATTTTCTTCCCTTGGCCCCACACTGGACCACTATGGCATGACAAGTGTATGGTTACATCACAATCGTCTGCCTACCATCTCTTGCCAGCCTGTCCCTGCCAACAATCTCTCAAGTCTCTGTTCCTATAAAATTGTACCTAGTTCCTGATAAATTAAACCAGAGGTCAGATAACTGTACTCTATGCCCAAATCTGGTTTTCTTTTTTTAAAAATAATGAAGGGTGTGGGAGGGGTTGACACTGTTCAAAAAGTACACTCATTACCTGTATTTTGTTACTGCAACCCCTCTGTATATCACGTTTATAATAAAAAAAATTTTAAAAATAAAGGTGTATGTGGGTGTGGGTACACGCAGGTGCGCGAGCATGTGCATGTCTGCCTGCCAGTTACCTTAATGCTCTTGCCCAGATTTCTTGCTCATTGCTAGTGCTCTATCACTTGAGCCATGTTTCTAGCCTGGCTTTTTGCTAGTAAACTGGACATAGAGTGTCTCAAGATTTTTCTGTCTAGGCTAGCTTTGAACTACAATCCTCCAGGTCTTAGCCTCCTGAATAGCTAGGATTACAGGCATGAACCACTGTCCCTCCACACCTAGGTGGAACAGGGCCGTGCTTATTTGGCTACATCTTTTTGGTGAGTAGCTTTCATCATTTTGAGGCTGAGCTCAGTTCTGATGAAGACTGCGCAGCATATAGCCTGAAATCCTGAAGTCTGGGTTTTTGGTCCTTCACAGAAAAAGATTGTCCTTTGACAAAAGCATAGTACTCTCACTCAAACCTCCACCAAAGGTGGATGTTGCATATGCAAGATATGAGTGAAAGGCTATCTAATAATCGGTTGATGTGGGAGGCTTGTGGGATAGAGATTTTGGAGTACATGAGTCTATTACTTGACCCTCAACACACACTTGCCTTGCCATCCCATTGTATAGGGTTGTCGCTAAAGATTAAATGGACAACTGCCAGAAGCTGGTGGCTCACGCCTGTAGCCCTAGTTATTTAGGAGGATCAAGGCTGGAAGCCAAATGAGGCAGCAAAGTCTCTAAGACTCCATCTCCAATTACCCAGCAAAATGTAGAGCTTGGAGCCATAGCTCAAGTGACAGAACACCACCTGAACAAAGCAAGTAAGCTACGCAAGCATGTGGCCTTTAGTCTTGAGTTCTAACTCTGGTACTGGCCAAAAAGAAAAAGAAGCCCACTGAACAAATGATTTTTCTTTTTATATAAGGAGAGATAGAATAATTTTTAGATGGATGGAACTTTTTATGGATTTTCTTTTGCCAAAGGCTAAAAAGTCCCTTTAGCATTTATTGTCTTATATCCAAGGAGGGCATCAACAATGAGTCAAATTAAGGGAATATAGCTTTTTTGATAGAAGGCAACATTTTAATGATGGCTATCACAGTCTGGCCTCCACTGTTACTCTTCCTGAAGGATAGGCTGTACCTGTTCTCCTTTGGGAAGGCGGCCATTCTCCAGGGCCTGCTTCCAGCTGGAGCCATCGAAGTCCGGAGTCTGGATGTTGATGAATGGCACCCCAAGGTCCTTCTTCCCCTCATGGTCCTCTTCCACTTCTCCCTCCACATCACTCCGGTCTTCCATGGCCCGAAGCTTCTCCAGGCGCTCCCTCTCGGCCTTTTCCCTTTCCAGGCGCTCCTTCTCAGCCCGCTCCTTCTCCAAGCGTTCCCTCTCGCGGTCCTTGCGGCCCCGACGCCCACTGGAGGGGGCCTGGCGCTGGTCATCAGCCTCATGGGACACTTCTTCCATCCCTGCAGGAGGCAGCTGAATTCCTTGCTTCCTGTCCCAGTATGTGAGGATGGTCTGGATATCCTTCAAACACAACTCATAGAGTTTAAACTTCTGGGCCAATTGCCTGTCACTTTCCTTTAGGAAGTCCCCTTCGCTGTCCTCTTGATCCTGAACATAAGGAAATCCTGGTGTATTGAGATCTCCTGTGAGCTTCTTTTTCTTGCTGGGCTCTTCCTTCTCGGAAACTGCTTGTTCCCTCACAGAAACTTTCCTTTCTACTGACTCTACCTTGATATCGAGTTTGGTGGTTGTTGGACCCTAGAAGGCAAAACACACAAACCATGCTTGAAATGGTTTACCAAGAGTGAACAATCTGCATATAGGAACTTCAGGGGGACATTTTATTTCACAAGGTCTCAAAATTCAGGTTTCTCTTGGTGCGAAGGTTGTGCCTAAAAATCAAGGCCATCATGTGTCTATATCTGCTCTGTTGTAGATCTGCCTGGGCCCTGGAATGTTCATTTTGAGAAAGGTTGACAAGGATGTTAACAGGCAATCCTGGCCAAGAGCTGCTGGTCTAAAGAACCAACAGGAGAAGGACTGGCAAACTGGAGTTTTGAAGACCTGCTTTCGTTTGTCCTGGGGAAAGCTAGGGAGCATCGTGGTTGCTCAAGTGACAGTCACCTGAGCAGAGAGCAAAAGAGGAAAAGCTAGAGGTTCTCACTTAGACATTCTAGCAGTTTCCAGAATCAATAATCAATGTACTAATTATTTTGTTTTTTTTTTTCAAATTAAAAATTGAACTTGGGTAATTGCAAGTTACGGTTACTTGAATTCTCCCTCCTGGCTCCATGAGCAGGGCCACACAGCAGGAGTCTGTGCAATCCTCCCTGGGCAGCCCCTTTTGTTCTCACCTGAGAGTTCACATCCTTCCTGCAGATGTGCATCCTCAACTTGTGCCCAGTCTTGCATGCTCAGACCTGCACTCTTTGGGTCTCATGGATGTTAATGCTTCTGCTCATGTATATACTGATCTGTTGTCATGTCCTCTCACTCTTCTCCTTGGATCAGCCCCATCTTGTCTAGAAGTCTGGCTTTAGATTTACCCTTAGGTATCACAGGGCTGAAGCAGCTATGCCTATACCAGCTTCTCACACCTCTCAGCTAGTTTTTTTTTCCTTATCACAGTGGGCAGATATGACTGCTACGCTTGGCAGGCTGATACTTTCAGGCCTTGTATGCAAGGATAGGCTTATATTGGAGTATCTTTCTGGACTGATGTCAAGGAGCACACTGGTCTCCCTGGACTTCAGGGCTTCCTGGAGACAAATCTTAAATACCAGCCTATTTTTTAGTGTCATCCAGGAATTAAATTTAGTAACAACCAGAATAGGGACTGATGACAAAGGCTGTAATGGATAAGATACTACTGAGTGGGGCCCTGGAACTATAACTTTGTCTCTGAACAATGAATGGGGTTTATCTCTCTGGCCCTCACTGGGTGAATGGGATGTCAAGCCGTGTGGTCAGGGAAAACACAAGGCTAGCAATTAGGATACATTGGATACTTAGCATTGCTGGGTCTGGTCCTTGTACCTTCTGTTTTACCACTAAAATCCATCCAAACATGGTTGGCCAGTTTTCTGGTTAATGGAAGATGCTGGATTGGTTGGTAGGTTACAGTGGCTACCCCTCTGCTTCTGCCATTTGGCAAGGAGCAGAGAAGGATGTTACCTGCTTGTTTTGTGGTGGTGGAGGTTTCTTCATGGGAGGCTCCTCCTTCATGGGGCCTTGCTTGGGCTTTTTGTTCTTCCGTCTTAGCTCATCTTCTTCCTTTTGTCGCTCCAGCTCCTGCTGTAGCTTCTTTTCTTGTATCTCCCTGGCTAGCCTCTCAAGTTCCCTTCATCAGAGAGAAGAAACAGAATTAAGAAACTTCAGCTTTAGCCTTTGCCCTCCTGGGACTGCCAGCTGAGGGACTCTGGGCAGAACTTTCGTGGGCATGGAGAGAAAGAACAAAAGTAAGAAGCAAGTAAAGAAGGAAGGGAAGAGAAAAGAAGGAAAGGAAAGAAAGAAGGAAAGGGGCCATATATATCTTTGGATGATCACTTAGTAAATCTCTTGGTTATGTTTGCCTAGACAGATATTTAATCTGTATTTATTTGGATCTTCTTTCATGGAAGAGAAGAAAAAGGGCTAGAAATAAGCTTGATCCTTGAAAAACAACTTTTAAAGATGTCTCTAGTATTAGCACAGAGGTAGCTCCACCTCTTATATAGTCACATCTGCTGTTCAGACAACAGACAATGATATTTTGGATATCAGTTCTTATCATGGCTAGTTTGGAGCCATGATGCTGGGTCTAAAAGTCACGTTCTTCTCCTCACCCTCATTCCCTGACTGCTGTATATTTAACATGACCTAGGAACCAAAGATGAGCTCCATGTATGAACAAATGATGAACAAGTGATGGGTACCATGTATGAATAAGAAGTGAGCCAGCACTTCTGAAAATACCTAACCCATATCTCCTTTCATTTCTAGGAATCTCCAGTTGTTCCTGGTTACTGTGGTTCTTTGCTCACTGAGGCAAACTCATTAATCTATGTGGTGTGTGTGTGTGTGTGTGTGTGTGTGTGTGTGTGCGTGCGCATGCGCACGCACATGCACACATCTCTCTGAAAGAGGAAAGGAGGGAGAGAGAAAGCAAGCAAGAGATAATTGATGAACTTTTTGTCCTTTTCTTTTGACAGTACTGGGGGTTTGGACTGTGAGCCTTATTCTTGCTTGGCAGGTGCTCTACAACTTTAGGTATTTTTGAGTAGTGTCTCATGTTTTTGCCCGTGTCTAGTCTTGAACTGTGTCTCATGTTTTTGCCCGTGGCTGGCCTTGATCTGTGATTTTCCTGATTTCTGCCTCCAGAGCAGCTGGAATTATAGGTGTGCACCATTTAACTTGGCTTTGATCTGCATTTTCTAAGTCTACCATGAGGTCAATGCCTGAAAGCAGAAGCTGTGTTGAGAAAGAAGAGTTTCCTTTGGTATCCCAAATCTAGGCTTGTCATGCCTCCAGAGACATGGATGCTGCTATAGTGGCCCAAGCAGGAGAAGGGCTGATGGCATGCTATCAGGGTTTTGGGGAATATAAAGACTCTTTTGGAGTCAGTGAGAGTAATCTGGAGGTTGGGGGAGAGGAGAAAATGTGGTTACCTTGTAGGGGCGTGAAATTCCAATGTTGGAAATTCCAAGGAGTGGGACAAAGAGACTTATGTACCATGGCTCATGTGTAACTATAGCCCACCTGTATGTCTGAGAGAGCCTGAGCTGGCATCCCCACGTCTCTGGAGTTTTTGATGTAGACAGGTCTAGTTGTTCCCATGAGGTGCCCAGTGAGGGGCTGTCTGCTGATGGGAAGTCTGCCCTGGGTCTCAGTGGGCACTGCTCAGAATGAAGACCACAGGTAGAGGCAGCCAGACCTCGGGGGATGGGCAGTGCCACAAAAGGCCAAGAGGGGGTCTTAGGAAGTGAGAAAATGAACTGAATTCTGGGAGAAGCCATCATACCCATGCCACGAGAGTGTCCTAGGGGTGGACACCTAGGAGCACAGGTAATAAGCCCCTCCCTGTGTGCACTTCACAGGGAAGCCAGCAGGCTAGAAGCTGCACCCCACTGGTCCCAAATACCCCCAGTAGAAGGAAGAAGAGACATGATGTATTTTTCTAGTCTTGCAGGGAGGTGGGTCTCTGGGTACCCACCTCTTTTTCCTTTCTCGGAGAACCTGCCGCACCTCCCTGTCAAAGGCTAGCTTCTCCTCCTCTGTCAAGGCGTCATATTCTTCCTCATCCATGTTTTGGAGACGTGACTTCTCTCTCTCCAGAGCTTCCTTGCGTTTGCGGTCTACGAGGGGAGCAGAGCGGAGAGGCAAGTCAAGGCTGTCAGCCTAGCCAGGCTGTGACAGCAAGAGGTAGCAGGTAGACAGCTGTCATTCCTAATCCTTGCTGGGATTTCTTTATTCCCACTACTGAAGGTGGTTCTATCTGTGGTCAGCTGATTATGATCTGTTTTCACATCCTAACCCCAGGACCCATAGATGTATTTGCTATAGCAGAAGAGTGTTTGCAGATGTGATTAAACTCATGTCTGAATGTTTGTGTTCTCCCAGATTCATATGTGGATTATCCAGTAGAGTAGCTGGAGCAGAGGCTTCTCAGAGGCAGGGCTCTGCTATCCAGGGATAGTATTACCACCATCAAACCACAATCCTCAGATCTCAGGTCTATTTTCAAGTTGAGAATTTCAGTAACATTACTCTATGTTGTTGTAGGTATCTTTTTAAAACTCAAATTTTTTAAACACTGATTTTTTCATAGGTGCAATGATAGAAGACAAGACTTCTGAAATTTCTGAGCTTTTTTTTTTGTGTGCCAGCCTTGGGATTTTAACTGAGGATCTGGGGAACGTCTCTGAATTGTTTTTTAAAAATTTTTTTATTGCTCAAGGCTAGTGTGCTCTATAACTTGAGACACAACTACACTTCTGGCTTTTTGGTGGTTAACTGGTGATAAGAATCTCATGGACTTTCCTGCCCAAGATGGCTTCAGACTATGATCTTACAGATCTCAGTCTCCTGACTAAACTAGGATTATAGTCATGAGCCACCAGCACTCAGCACTCTCTGAGCTTCTTTTCTTCTCATCTGTGAAACAGGCACAATAATCTTAACAGGGTTACTATGAAGATTTCAATCCAAGGTATACAAAACATTTCCCGTAATGTCAAACATTGGAATGCAGATTTTTAAAAGTTCATTGGTCCCTATGGTATCCAAGGAAATGCAGTTGGCTTACACCAAATCAGCAAGCAAAGCATCCTTGGAGTCAGGATAGCCCATAGCGTGTTCTCCTCTGGCCAGTGTAATAAGAGAGATGATGGTGTGTGATGTGTTTGGAGAGAAAGAGGAAGGTGTCTGCTATCAGATAACTGAGTTCCACTCATTATCTACCCTCTTAACTGATTGCTTCTGTTTCAGGGCCTTCATACCCCAAAGGAGTCATGTGAACCCCTGGCTGCCTTCCAGGGTAGGGGTAAGGCACCAATGAAACAGTAAGTGTAAAAATGTCACCTCTGCCCAGTACATAATCACATCAGAGAAACACATTTGAAAGCCTAAGTTCCTGTGGAAAGACCTGTTAGGACTTGGGAAGGGTAACTAGGGAGTTGAGAGTCCTTGCCTTCTTGTTCCTTTTTTGCCTTCTCCTGGGCCTTCATGGCTGTGTAATCCTGGGCCATATTGAGAAAATATATATGTTCCCGGCTGCCGATGGCCTTTAGCAGGCAGAGAAGGGTGGCAGGCGCATTCCGAGCAAACAGTGTATCCAAGCTATCAAACACCACTCCTCGATAGCAGTCACTCAGCTGAAATTGGAGAAAGCAAGACAGTTACTGTCATGAAATAAAAGAGAAGAATAAAAATATCTATTCTAGTGAGAGGCTGGTGGCTCATGACTGCAATCCTAGCAATTCAGGAGGCTGAGATCTGAGGACTGTGGTTTGAAGTCAGTTTGAGCAGGAAAGTTCATGAGACTTATGTCAGCAAAAATCTTAACCAGTAAAAATCTGGAAGTGGAGCTATAGCTCAAATGTGAGAGCACCAGCCAAAAGTCTAAAAGCTAAGGGACAGTGCTCAGATCTTGAGTTCAAGTCCCCAAAATGGTGCCAAAAATACCTATTCATCCATATTTTTATGGCACATAATTATAGAGCAAAAAATTGATTCTGTCTTTGTATAATAAAGGAAAAAAGTAAGGGTCTGGGAAGATCGAAGAGGCAGGAAAATGAAAGATGTTCCCCCACACACAACAGGTAACAAGAGCAGCAGGAGCAGATAGGTCCTCCTCTTAGTGATTTCAGTGCCTTGAAGTGCAGTGATTCTAATGATATTAATCACTGCAGAATAATTTTCAATGCACTGTGGGCTTATTCAAAGTGGGGTCCAGAGACTGGTGACCAATGGCCAGGAAGGTTGTTCTAATAAAAGGAGATACTTGTATTAGAACACAAATCAGTTATATTATTAAACACTGTTCCAGCTGGCTTTTATTTAAATATGTAATGTATAATCTTTTCCCTCTGGCTATGAGTTTGTCTGAGTTCTAGGGCTTGAACTCAGAGTCTGGGTGATGTCCCTAAGCTTCTGTGCTCAAGGCTAGTGCTCTTCTGTACTTCTGGCTTTTTTTTGGTGTTTCATTAGAGATAAGATTTTAACAGACTTTTCTTGCCTGGGCTGGCTTTGAACCATGATCCTCAGCTCTCAGCCTCCTGAGTAGCTAGGATTAAAGGCGTGATTGACCAGTGCCTGGCTACTCTCTAGCTCTGGGTCTGGGTCAATGACTGTTGGTGGTGAAAACATTCATCTTTTGTCTCCAAGGCCTCTGGGTCTGAGCTGCTGTGGGTGGCAGATGGCCCAAAACACCAATCACAGGATGGGACCATGTGTGAATGCTCAGTGGGCTGTTCTGTGCTGGTGGGTGTGGATATACCTGTATTCGCTCTGACAGGATCTGTATGAAAAGTTCATCAGGGAGCACGCAGCTCATCAGACCAGTCTCCCCTCCAATACTGGCACTGACACTGAGCCTCCGCTGTGTAGGTCCCAAGAGGAGAGGGCTGGAGGAAATCTGTTACGTGAGAGAAAAGTCAGGAGTCAGAATCCATCTTTGTGTACAACATCTGCATCTACAAGCCATGTGACTCCAGGAAGATCATCTAATCTGTCCCTGCTTCTCATCTGAGCGACAGCAACTGCATTGCAAAATGGAAGATTCCAATGTTCCTTACAGTGTTGCTGGCAGCTTCAAATAGGAATATTATGGGAGGTTCTTTATATCCTGACTTCAGCTGTGTGTGTTTGTACCTTTATTGACCCAACAGGAAGCTGGTGCTGGTATTGGGGCTTGAACTGGCTCCCTACTGGTGTTCTAAAAGTTAAGTCATACTTTCACATCTGGCTTTTTGCTTGGTCTGGCTTCAAACTGTAATTCTCAGTTTTTAGCCTCCTAAGTTGTTTAGGATTATAGGCATGAGCCACTGCTGCCTACCTAGTTAAATTCTCCTTTAACTGCACTCAATTCTTCCCTTCCTATTATTCTTTAGGAATCTCATCCCCTCTTGGGTTGACTGTTATTTTATACTTCTTGAGGGACTCCTTCCTTATAGACCTGCTTATGCCTTTACTTCCTTTCTTGACCTTGGATTTGTTCCTCCAACAAATACTCTGTTTTAGTTAATCAATTTATTTTTTTGTGCCAGAACTGGGGCTTGAATTCAGGACTTTGTGTTCACACTTGGCTTTTTTTTTTTGCTCAATTTTGGCATTCCACCACTTGAGCCATAGCTCCACTCCCAGCTTTTTGCTGGTTAATTGGAGTCTCTGGTTAATAAGACTCATGGACCTTTTTGCCTGGGCTAGCTTCAAAGCATGATACTTAGATCTTAGACTCCTAAATAGCTAGGATTACAGGCGTGAGACACCAATGCCCAGATAACTACTCTTTTTTGCCCTTCTTTTCAAACATCTTAAAGTCTACACTCACTTGATTTTACTTTCTACTCATGACCATGAGTTACTCTTGCTCCTCTGTTACTGCCTTTAGTACATACTAATTGACCAAGATTGTTCTTTAAGTCTATTGGTGACTTCTTCTATTGGTGACTTTCCAACATTTTTGCAGCCTGACATAACAGTGATATTCCTTTAGATTGAACATAGGAAATTGTTGTTAGGGAGTTCTAAAATATTGAATACTGGTCATTTCCTGTGGTTCAACTTAATTTTTTCTATTCTCCTCTCTTATAACTAATCTCATCTAATTATAGATATTTACAAGTGTGGTTACCTCCTTCATCAGACTTCATCAATGCAACTTGAGAGCAAAGGCCTTGCTGTCTTTATCTTTATGCATTGCCAGCACCCAACCCAGTGCCAATAAAGTGAAAAGGAATTACTGGGTTCCAGCTAGGTGAGCACTAATTTCAGAAGGAGTTGTGTAGGGACAGTGCTTAGTCTGACCTGGTAAGGATACCTACAGAGACAAAGGGTGCTGGCCTGGCTGAAGGGGGCTGAAAGATGAAGGATCCATGCCACCCCATGGGGAAGCTGGTTTGTACCTGTGATGTTTCGGATTGGTGCTGGTGATGCTGTTTCTGTGACCCAGAGCCATGGCTGTCCGGTTTGCCTTTGGAGAGCATGACGCTCCCACGCACAGTCTTAGTAGGTTTAATGTCCAGGGTGGCCAAGGTTATATCTGAGGTAGGTTTGCCCAAGTTCTCACTACTCAGTCGTGGTGTTTGTCCTATAATGTTTTGGTTCAGAGAAGTTTCCTGGGCTATTAGGATAAAGTGAGTTTTTATTACAAGTTATCTTAGAAAATGCCAGTGGGGATGCCACACTGAGACCTCAAAACCTAGTGGACTGATTTAGATTGGAAGAAGGAGCTCTGCCAGATTGGCCAATAGGGACTGAGTTGGTCTGTGTTTACTTTCTCTTCCAGCCTAGAGGGTAGTGATTTCTTTCTTCTTTCTTTCTAGATTGTAATAATCTCATAAGTTGTTGGTATACTAAAATGCTGCCTTGGAAACCCAACACCTGACTTCCCAAGATTTTAGACAGACCTTTTTAGATTTGATAGCTAGGTTAGGGCCACTTTTACCCTTCCCCCAGCAGACCCACCCACATAACAAGCTAAGTAATAAGCATGTGACTGTTAGCAAATACAGCTTCAAGATTAGTTTCTTCTTTCCTCTCTTAGCTCTACTTCTAATTGAAATACAATCCTTCCAAAAGTCTAATTATTTAAAAGGTATAGAATTAGGAATTATGTTGTGATTGTTTACATGAAGAAGATCCACTTCTGAACAGGTATATTGATCATATTCAATATGTTTCCCATTGAACAGTTGCTTTCCAGCCTACTAGGTCCTCTCATTATCCAATGGAGCCAGGATCCTTGAGTTTTGGTAGCTGGCTATACCATGTTTCATTACTAGGGGACCTAGAAGCTCAGTTCATTTCCTCTCTAGCAATCTGCCTTGACCACAAAACATCAGGAAGAATGAAGTCTTACCAATCTCTTCTGCTTCTCTCATGGACTGTTCTATTGCAGCCCGGATGCAGAGCTCACGGGCACGGATGCCAGGGCCACTGTTGCTATCTGACATAGCTTCCAGGATAACAGAGTCAATGTTCAAGCAGGCTGCACTGTAATACTTGGCTATGCTGACAGCATTGGCTGTCTTTCCTGTAAAAAAAAAAACACCAGGCACTGAGTTTTATGGTCCTCATTTGTTCAATGTCTTAAAACAGAAGTCTCTAGAATCCCTTATAATGTGACCTACCCTCAGAAGCACCTATTATTACTATGCTATAATTAGGGATGATAATCTACAAAAGAGATGTTGCTAGCTACATAGTGGTATATACCCATCCCAATAACTTGGAAGACAGAGGCAGGAACATTGAGCAGCATTGTAAACTTGAGGCCAGCCTAGTGAGACCCTGGCTCAACAAAAAGGACACTCTTATTACCATTCTATAGACAAGGATACTTGACCACAAACAACTTTAGCAACCTTTCCAGAGGCACAATGCTATCAATGGAAGTAACAGAGTGTGATGGGTCTTTTTGGCTTTGGGGACATGCTTATAATCTCTGCTGTGCTGGTTCCTAAGTGAAATGATTGGTATCTTCCCTGACCACCCAGGTAACATCTTTATCCTGGAAGCTATGAGTTTAGATAGGAGACATGGCACCCTTGGTCACCTACCTGACATAGGTGTTCCATGGATGATAATGGCGATGCCTTTCCGGCTCTTGGCCATGCGACCTTCTGCAGAAATATCAATGCCCAGGTGGCGAGCAATTGCCTTGTTCACAGGGTTGTTTTCTACCTCCCCTACCTCTTCCACGGAGTGGCTCTCAACGCTCTGAATCTTGTCAGCTGCAAATTAAAAAAATAAAGGTGTATGGTCGGGTGCCGGTGGCTCATGCCTGTAATCCTAGCTATTCAGGAGGCTGAGATCTGAGGATCACAGTTCAAAGCCAGCCTGGGCAGGAAAGTCTATAAGTCTCTTATCTCTAATAAACTACTCAGAAAACCAGAAGTGATGCAGTGGCTCAAGTGGTAGAGCACTCGCCTTGAGCTGAAGAGCTGAGGGACCACGCCCAGGCCGAGTTCAAGCCCCAAGATCAACAAAAAAAGAAAAAGTATGTGTGTGTTCACGTATGTGCATGAGCAAACATGTATGTGTATGTGAATAGTCTCAGAATTTACATGGTACTGATGAAAGCAGAAATTTGAGTTTTTTTGGTGCTAGTCCCTGGGCTTGAACTCAGGATCTAGGTACTGTCTCTTAACTGTTTAGCTTGAGTCTGGCACTCTATCACTTGAGCCACATTCTACTTCCAACCTTTTGGTGGTTAATTAGAGCTAAGAGTCTCATGGACTTTCCTGGCTGGAGTGGCTTCACACCATGATCCTAAGATCTCAGCCTTCTGAGTAGCTGGATTACAGGTGTGAGCCACCACAGTGCCCTGCTCTCGACTCTTTTTTCTAGAATGAAGAAAAAGAATGTTATAGCGGTACCTATCTATATCATATAACAATGTTTCTTTTGGCTAATAATTTGTCCATTCCTATTGAAATTTAAAAAGATAGATATTCTTTAGTTCCAATTTTATATGTCTCTAAATATTCCCCAGTCTGCTGGACTTGCAGCAGTAAAGGTTCAAGTCTTGAATGCTTAGTCTAGTTAAAATGTAAATAATTATGACAAGAAGAATATATCATATACTATACTTAGCACAGAGTAAGCAAGTGGGTCAGGGCTTCCTAAGAGGACATGGCTGGTGGGCAAGGCAGGGGTGATGAGCTGCCTAGGGATCCCAGAGAGAACTTTTTTTTGTTGGTCATGGGGCTTGAACTCAGGGTGCTGTGCTTGAGCTTTTCTGCCCAAGGTTAGTGCTCTACCACTTTGGGTCACAGTGCTACTTCTGGGTTTCCAAGTGGTTAATTGGAGATAAGAGTCTTACAGAATTTCCTGTCTGGCAGACTTTAAACTACGATCCTCAGATCTCAGCCTCCTGAGTAGCTAGAATTACACTCATGAGCCACCAGTGCCTGGCCAGAGGGGATATTTGATAGAGAAAGTTGATGAATCATTGAATTTGAGTTTGATTTTTTCCATTTCTTTCTATTAAAAAACAATCTCAAAACATTAAAATGCTCAATTACTTGGAAACAACACTCTTTCCAGGCTTTCCTCATCTTCATCTTCATCTGGGTAGATTCTGGGGTCCAAGGTATTGTGCCGCTCTTCTATGTTGGATGTGAGAGAGATCCCTCGGCTGAGCGATGTCCTCTTCGTGCTAGCAGAGGTTCCCTGATCTGATATGGTTATATCTTCCTCTTCTGCCAGGGAGCAAAGGATGAAAACAAATGGGGGAGAGTTGGGAGGGGAAAAGGGAGATGGGGCCCAAACAGAAAGACAAAGGAAGAAGAGAATCAGAGTATCGGCTACCATGGCGCTAGACTATTCAATCCCACCAAACAAGGCCTGCAGTTAGCTGGCTGTCTAGAAGTTTCTCTGCACATAAGTGTTTTTTACATTTTAACATTGATTTAAATATCAAAATTTCACATTTGATCAGAAAATTTGGAGAATTAAGAAGAGTCAAGAATTACAAAGTTCAAGGGAAGGGAAATAACAAAATGGTGAGACAAAGGACAAAGGGTGAACCAATGTAACAGTGATACTCACAAGACACTATGTTGGAAATGAACTTTACAATGCGGGGACAGGAGGAGAATTGAGGGGGATGGAAAGTGGGAAAGGGTAACATTGTTTGACAAGAAATATCATAATAAAAGAAATGTACTCTTTCCTTATGTAACTGTAACCCTCTGTATATCACCTTTACAATAAAATAAAATATTATTAAAAAAGAATTATAAAGTTCAGTTGTAAAAAGATTTTTGAGATAGACCAATGGGAACAGGACTTGCAGCTGAATTTTATAATACCACACACAGGAGAACTGCAATGTCTCAGAGTTTTAGTTAATTAATTAATTAAGATTGTTTTCTTTTTCTTTTTTAAAACCAGTACCAGGCTTACATTCAGGGTCTATTACTCTTACTTGGCTTTTTTTCCCTTTCCTTTTCTTTTTTTTCTTGTCAGGCATGCTAACATTTGAGTCATATCTCCAGTCCAGCTTTTTTTGCTGGTTAATTGCAGATAGATGCTCACTGATTCTTTTTGGCGAGGCTGGCCTTAAACACAAATCTCTGATCTCCTTGGATTACAGGCATGAGCTACCATACCAAGGTTATTTTTTAAATTTCAAGAAATTTTTAAAATTTTAAATTTGGATCACACTGTACACACCAGTCAGTCTATTGCATGAACCTTTCTCACACCAGTGTTATCACCACCTGCCATTGAGTGCCCCACTCTCCTCATTGTCCCCTCTTGTGCAGCATCTCAGTGGGTGCTGGGGCCAGACACACTTTTTGTTTATAAATGGGATTTTAGCCTGCGAGCCTGAGAATGGTAAGTACGTGCCTTGGGGGCTGGGAATGTGGCTCAGTGGTAGAGTGCTTGCCTAGCATGCATGAAGCCCTGGGGTTGATTCCTCAGTACCACATAAACGGAAAAAGCCAGAAGTGGTGCTGTGGCTCAAGAGGTAGAGCATGAGCCTTGATCAAAAGAAGCTCAGGGACAGTGCTCAGGACCTGAGTTGAAGCCTGAGGACTGGCCAAAAAAAAAAAAAAGAAAAGAAAAGAAAAAAAAAGAATGTGCCTTGGGGTATGAGGGAAGCTGAAAAAGATTGTCCATAGTGAGTGGATATTCAGTGGATGGGGGGCAGAACCCATTGACTGGCTCCCTCCAGACCTACCAGCCCTAACTCCAGATCACTTTCCATTAGCCCAATGAAAGACAAACCCATAACCATGGTGTGTATGAACCATAAAAGCAATAAGAAACTTTGCAGATCTCACAGGTTATTTATTTATTGCTAGTCCTGGGGTTTGAACTCAGGGCCTAGGTGCTGTTCTTTAGCTGTTTTACTCAAAGATAGCACTTTACCACTTTGAGCCACAGCTTTACTTCTGGCCTTTTGGGTAGTTAATTGTGGATTTCAGGCTCATGGACTTTCCTTCCCTGGGCTGGCTTCAAACTGTGATCTTCAGATCTCAGCCTCCTGAGTAGCTAGGATTGCAGGTGTGAGCCATCAGCGCCTGCCAATTCACAGATCCTTTATATACTGAAGTCCCTAATAAAGATTATAAATAAGATGCATAAGGTACCTGGTACTTGACAGGAACTCAAAAAGTAGATGGTTCTACAGCAGAAGTAATTTAAAGGGGTCAAGGCAGTTCCTGAAGCCAAGTGAATGTCAGGTTGAGCTCTTACCAGTTTCCTGTGCCAGATTCTCCAAATATTTCGCCTTCATCTGCTCTTCTTTTGACTTCTTCACCTCCTTAAAGTACTCGTAGACTTCTGGGGGCAGCTTCTCCCCTGGGGTGCGGGGAGGCAGCAGTAGGGTATTGTAGGAATCATAGCCCTTTAGTTGTCGCAGGATCTATTCAAGGCAAGAACAGGAACTGCTGTTGGTCTCACTGGAACTTTCTGCTCTTCTCACTGATCTCATACAAATCCCTGTTCTTACCTGAGGCTGAGGTTTTCTGAAATGCTTTCTAGATTCTACAGGGTGGTTCTCATTTTGGAGAGGTCTTTTTAAAAAGTAAAGCTGAATACTGAGTTTATAGGAATTTAAGATCTTTATTTTCCTTAGATCTGCCTAGGCATTTCACAGGCAGAATTTTTTTTCTTATTTAAAAAGTAATGTCTAGTGGTTTTCTTTTCTTTTTTCCAGTAACAAAAGTGTGGAATTCCATTATCCATTTTGTTTGACATGTTCTTAAAAAAATTCAGTCATGCATTTCTTGATGACAGGAACATGTCCTGAAAAAATGTGTTATTAGGTGATTTCATTATACTAATACTACAAAGTAGGTTTACACAGATGAGGAGGATTATGGTGTCACTAGGTGATACAGTCTTATAGGACCACTATCATATACAGAGTCCATTGTCAACTGAATGTTGTTATGTAGCACATGATGGTATGGCATTGGAGCAATATTATACTAAGTAAGCCTTTTTTTGAATAAATGGAGAATCTAGGTAAAACCAGGTAAAGTGGTATTAAATGTCTCTGTGTGACTATGTGTTAGGGAAGCCAGAAAAAAATATGGGATGCCCAGTTAAATTTTAATTTCAAGTAAGCACAAAAATAAATTGTAGTATAAAAATGTTCCATGCAGGCCGGGCGCCGGTGGCTCATGCCTGTAATCTTAGCTACTCAGGAGGCTGAGATCTGAGGATCATGGCTCAAAGCCAGCCCGGGCAAGAAAGTCCGTGAAACTCTTATCTCCAATAAACCACCAGAAAACTGGAAGTGGCACTGTAGCTCAAGTGGTAGAGCGCTTGCCTTAAGCTGAAGAGCTGAGGGACAGCACTTAGGCCCAGAGTTCAAGTCTCATGACTGACCAAAAAAAAAAAAAATGTTCCATGCACTATGTGGGGAATATTTGTACTTGTTTTTTTTTTTTTTTGTTGGTCGTGGGGCTTGAACTGATATTTGTACTTGTAATGAGCAAGCATTTCTCTAGAATTCAAATTTAATTGGGAAAGATGTTTTTCCCTCTCAGATCTAGCAATCCTAGTGGGCATGTACATTTATAAAACCTAGTAAAATAAAGTTATAGAAATCATGGTACTTCTACAGCATGATTTATTGGTGTGACAGACTGTGTTCTTATGGTAACTCTTATTTTACCAATTTTAGTTATTTGAAAGCCCTGGTAAGAAGTTCATTCTAAAATTATGTGGAAGAACCAAAAGAATTAAAACATTACTGAAGCTGAGTGCAGAGGGGTGCATGCCTTTAATCCTAGCTACTTAGATGCTGAGATCTGAAGACTGCATTTGAAGCCAGCCTAAGCCTGAGCAGGAAAGTCTATGAGGCTCTTATCTTTAATTGACCACCACAAAGCCAGAAGTAAAGCTGTGCTCAAGTAGTAGAGTGCCAGCATTGAGCAAAAAAGCTAAGGGACATTGCCCAAGCACTGAGTTCAAGCCCTTGTACTAGCATAAGACAACAACGACATAACAAACCAAAAGAATAAAGGGAGAAGACTGCCTTACCAGATACCAGAATTTATGAAATGGCAGTGAAAGGTAGGGTGGTACTGAAGTTGGGGCAGATAAATTGATCAGTGAAATAGGGGACAGAGCTACAAATTGGAGACCCATTTGTATGTGGAAATGTATGACAAAGGTGGTATAGAAGATCAACAGGGAAAGGAAGAAATATGCCCAAGGCTGGTGGTGTAGGGGTGCAAATTCCTGACCAACATGTATCAATGTTGGCAACTCTGAATGGCCAACCCTGTTCTAGATCTCCTGGTACGATTAGCCAAAGTCTCTCATGTAGGCTTATCACCCATATGTATTTTTTCTTTCTGCCTAACGCTGGTTTCTTATTCCTCATGGCTGTTTTCATTATGAGTATTCAGTAGGTCTTCCATGTCCAAATCTCAGACTTACAGGTTATGATTTCCATGCAAGTGGGACTCATCAGTTTGCTCAGGAAGCAGAGAAGAAATTGGTAAATTGACAAGAAAGAGCTGGTTATGGAGGAGGGGACAGAGGAAAGCTGTCTATGAGGAGAGAGTGAGCCATGAACAAGGAGGGGCTCAATGTATAGAGAGAATGGGAGAATGACCTGGGTTCCTGCTCACCTTCTCTTCCAAGATATATTGCTGGTCAAATTCCAAGGAGTAAAACTCAATTGGAAAGTTACAGGGATTCTTCACAATCACGTCTGCCTCCTCTCCGGTTGCAAAAGGCAGCAATGGCCCCAGTTCTAGAACTGAAGGACAGAATTCCAGGCGTGGTTCCAGACCTTGTCCATTTGCAAGAAGAATAAGCCTTTGAGAGCTCTGGCCAATCTGGAAAACTAGAGTTTGGCTGTAGAATTTCTGGAAAATATGGAAACAAAATAAAAAATTGAATTTTAAAAAATGCTGTATTTCATGTAAAACTGAAAGCTATTAAGAGGACAAAATCCTATATAGATGAAAAAACACAAACTTTTTTTCTAATAAAGTGGCATGTGTATAAGCTCTACAACCAGTATTTAAATGGTGGGCTATTCAGTGATTTCTCTGGGCTGCTGATGTTGATGGAGATACAGATGTGTGTGCTTATTGGTTTCAGGACCAACTAATTACTCCAGTATAGCCAGGCAGTTCTCTCAATTAGTGGGAACAATTTTTAAAAATTACTATTGACAATTTCGGTTGTAGGTTGTAATAACTTATCTGAAGCTGCCAGGGTAAGATACTTTCAAATTCAGATTTTTAACAAGTTAAGCACAGAACATATATTCTGTGTTACTAATGCTTTTAGCAGACTACCAGGGAGGTTCCTGTAATCAAACACATTGGTGTTTCTGCAGCTGCAATGTTTGACTCTGAAAACCAAATAAGATTTAGTCTATGTCAGTTCATATGATATTTTTCTGCCAAATAGATTTTGATAGGAAAGTTATGAAATGCTCCCTTTTCCAACAGTTTTTTTGAAACTTAATGGATATCAGAACTGCTATCAGGGATTTTTGATATGGAATAGCATTAGTTTTTATTTTATCAGTGAGCAAACTGAGGCTTAGGAGCCTAAGTGATTTTTCTGAAAGACATATAACCTATATGTGCAGAGGTAGAAGACCTTCACTAATCAGGGTGGTTGATAAGAACTGATTTGTCAGCTAGACCTACTGATTTCAGGCCATTAATCCACACAGCAACTCTATGAACTAGAAGCACTTGAGCAGCCATATTCAGAAGAGCAAGGCACAGATTGTTCATAGTTTCCCTTGAGACTCTAGGAAACATGGGCCTTAGCAAGGCTCATAGATCTGGAGAATCTAAGTTCTTTTCACGCTCACCTCTTCTTTTGGCATGAATTTCACCTGCACATTGGACCTCTCACCAGGATCCAAGATTCCAGAAGTAGGTTGGATCTCAAAGATCCGTGACTTTGGTTTTAATTCGGCACGCAGTTTCCGTCTTAAGTATTTTGGCATGTGTTTCTCCAGCTGGTTAAAAAAATTGAACAATTAACCTGAGTGTGGTGGCTCAAGCCTGTAATCCTAGCTACTATGGAGGCTGAGATTGGGAAGATTCTTGTTTGAGGCAAAAAATAAATCCTGAGAATCCATCTTAACCAATGAAATGCTAGGCAGGATAGCTATGTGGGAAGTGTAAATAGGAGGATGATCATCCAGGATGACCAAAACAAAAAGGGTTGAGGGCATGGCTCAAATGGTTGAGAGCCTACTTTGCAAGCTCAAGGCCTTGAGTCCAAACCCCAGGACCACAAAAAAGAGGACAATTAGAAAACCTTCTATAGAAAATGGACTTATTCCATTCTCCTCTTATACAACCTACATTTTCTGAGTACTTCCAGGGTGTCAGGGATGGGTAGATACCAGAGGTACCAAGACTAATGACATTTTCCCTGATAGCGAGGCCTGTCAGAACCATGAGTCCTGGATTAAGGGTCTAGACAATGGTTCCCAATGCATGTGTTTGCACTAGATACTCGTATGAACAGAGGAAGGGCCTAGAATTACTGGTCTAACTGAGTGGAGGAGAAAAGGGTATCAACAGCCATAACACATTTACCTTATTAACAGGCTTCTGGGTATGGATAAACCATTCACAAGGAACTTGCTGATGATTTGAGAGTTGAATAGTTTCTACCATGCACTGTCCACACTGAATTGTGGCAAACTCCACTTTTCCACAAGACAATGACATAGTTGGAATGGTCACATTGGCTCGGAGAATGATGTAAACTGTTGGCCCTCCAACCACCTGGAGTGGACATGAAGTTGCTGTTACCGTGTGGCATGTGGTTGAGGGGGATGGATCAGGATTCAGACATAAGAAATGGATCATCAGGTTGGGGGGAAGTGATCAACAGGCAGAGCTGGAAAGCTGAAGCATGGGCCAGTGGGGTAGCTTACCTTAATGGGGAGAATAATTTCTTTGTTTCCCACAGGAAGATTGGCCCCTTGTGGGTCGAATCTCATTTCAAATGTTTCTGTTTCACAATAAGGTAGATTCTTTACACGATCTAGTTCAGTACTGAAGCCTAGATCAACAAATAAAATTTCTTTTGTGAGAAGGTGAAACAAGAGCTGATCTAGGTAGACCTTCTCTGGGGCAGTATGACCACTCAAAGTATCACTGAATGGCCCAACAACTCCATTTGTGATTCCAGAAGTATGAATGCCACTGAGGCAGGGCTTAGTAGATGGATGTCTTCCTTGTTGGAAATGACAAAAATGACAAAATGACAGGAGAGGCATCCCTGGACTGGTTACCTGTATCATGAAGGACATGCTTTTCTGCATGGAAGGACACTGGAAAGTGACTGGTGTTGGTGATCTTGATGATGTGGGTTCGGACATCACCAAGGACAATGTGGCCAAAGTCCAGGATATACTCTGGTAGGTGAATTCTAAAACAGTTAACAGGTTCTTCTTACTAGTCACTTTCATATCTGGAAAGCTACTTGTGTATTCCTTTATAGCCCTACCCAGTCTCCTCTATCCATAGCCCTTACTCCTTTCTCAGGATATTTACTTTAGGAAAGTTGTAAAGTGAGAGTGTGTGTTTCCCCCAATCTATTATGCACAACTGTATTCTCCAGAGTGCAGAGTAGCTCAAGTTTTTTCACTAGAATGGACACTAGAAATAACAGTTTCTTCAGAAATTCACACCATGTTTTAGCCATCATCTCTTTAATGGGCCTGAAATAGGGCCTGTCTATTAGATACAGCTAGAATACTATTTAGAAGTCAGAACTGCCTGGTTGGGTTAATGGTAGGGAACGGCAGACAACATGGATGAGTGGGTTTCATTTCTAGATGTTCAATTTCAGGGGACATTCTATTCTTCTTCTAAAATAAACACAACACCTGAAGGGCATGGTACCTGGCTAGTCTGCGGTGACCTTTATGGCTGAAGCACGTGTCATCTGTAGAATTAATTGTTTTTTGACGATCTAGGGCAAACTCTTGGACTATAAGTCGTTCTACTTCCATCTGGAGATGAGCACTTAACTAGAAGGAAAAATCAAGCAAATTGTTGTAGAATATGCTCAGGGGGGATGATGTGATCCATAGGGGATGAAAATGGACTATTCTGGGGAGTGAAAAAAAATGTGTATTTTAGGAGGGCTCCATTCTGAACTGGCCCTCCTCTTGGCTAACTCCATACATTTCCTAGAGAATCTCACTGTTTTCTTGTGAGTGCAGTGACTGTGATGATTCTCAAGTCACTTTCTCTAACCTATCTTTCTCCCTCAGCCCCAGAAGTGGCTCTGACTCCTTTGTTGGATGATGCACAGAAATCTCATGCTCAGTAATGGAGCATCTGAATTCATTCCCCTTTTTCTCACAACTTCTTGCTTCTCTCCCTGCACCGTTTCAAGTGTCAGTGTTCCCCTGCTTATCTTGTCATCCAAGGGAGATATATAGTAGTCATCCCTACCTCATTCCCTATCCAGTTAATCTGGATCTATGACAGTTCCACCTCTGGAATATTCCTTGAACCCACCCAATTCTCTCCATCATCACTATCAGCATTGTTCACACATTTAGTATCTTACCTAGAATCATCCCACCAGCTTAAAAAAAACAAAAACCACAACTTACCATATCTACTCTCATCCCAGAGCTTCACAGAGCAACCAGATGTATCTTCTAAAGATGAAATGCCTCTGGTTAAGGCATGTCAGTGGCCCTTAATTGGCTCTCAAGGTGTCTACTTACTTTAGGTTCATCTTTCCATCCTTTCCTCTTTCCGTTCTTTTCCTTAGCTATCTTTTTCCTTCTGTTCCCCAAAGACACCATGCCCCTGTGAACCTCTGCACATGCAATCTTTCTGTACACATTCTGTGCAGGGAGAAGCTAGTTTTTACCTCAGTAGATTCATCATCAGGCACTTCCTCAATAATATCAAAGTGATCGATAATGTCATATTTGTTGTACTCTCTTTCTATATTTTTTTTTGCTTGATCCAAGTAGGTCGCATACCTTTCATTGCCTTTGGAAATTGGAAGGAGAAGAGAATCAGCATAGTTAGAAGAACATGAATTATCTCCCAAACACCAACTCTCAGCTCAGGGTAAAATAAGAAGGGAAGGGAATTTTTGTTAATACTTTACCTGTCATGCTTTCTCTGCTTTAAAGGATGCAGTAATTTGTGAACACATTAAATATACATCTGAGGTCATGCTCAGTTTCATGAGGTTGTACTTGAGTGAATTACTATCTGGGTTTCAATAACGTGGAGGCTTACTTGGGGCATTCATGATTCTAACCCTGAAGCCCTGGAGCCCCTCAAAGCTGGACACATCAGGATAGCTGCCAATCTTTATGTTAGTTTTCCTTTTTGTTATTGTTGTTTTCCCTTGTGGTGCTTGAATTGTGGGCCTGGGTGCTGTCCTTGAGCTCTTTAGCTCAACCCCAAATGCTTTGAAAATGGAGAAATAACACAGCAGAGGATTAAAGTTCCCAAGAAAAATAGTGAGTAGCCCTTGGCTGAGGAGTTATTGTAAGGCAGAACAGTACCTCGGAGGTTCCTGGGGAGGTCGAGGCAGATTCGGGGAAAGATGCCCTCTCCACTCAGTGTGATATTTTCTGGGTCCAGGTGGGCGATCTGTATCTGGAAGCTCCTTTGAAAGACTTCAGGTATTCCAGGTAAGTAGTAAACCTTCAACACATGCTCTTGATTTGAACTGATAAAACCCTGTGCAGGAGAAAGCCCAGATAGCACTTTATAATTTACAAATGGACTCCTCCTCGTGGTGGGTGGCAGACTGGGTAATCTCAGGGGCTGTAGTGCTGGTATTCTCTAGCATCCTCTCACCACCCCCCACCCCCACCCAAGATCTGCTCCTAAGACCCTATGAAAATATGTGAACAGAGATTTCATAAAACAAGAATCACAAAGAACAGTAAAAACAGCAACAACAAACCCCCCAAAAACCACACCTTCAGGTCATCAGGGAAATGCAAATTAAGATCACAGTAAAAAAAAAAACCCTATCCCACAAGATTGGTAAAAATTTACCAAGTTTTGGTGAGAATATATCTCACAGGCACCTTTCATACACCTCTGGTGGGATGTCACTAGAAATAAGGATAAAGAAAGCCACTTATTGATTGATTGATTGATTGATTGATTATAGCACTGGGGATTGACTTCAGGGTCCTCCAGCTTATTAGGCAAGTACTCTACTATTTGAGTGCCATTCCCAGTGCTTTTGTTTTTTTGTTTTTGTATAAGGTCTGTTTAACTTTTTCCTGAGCTGGCTTTGAATCTCGATTCTCCTAATGTACTCATGTGCTACCATGCCTGGCCAAGTAAAGCACTTTTGTACCATACTATAAAGTTGAACCATGTTCATAGCCTATGACCTGGCAACTCCACTCCTGGGAAAATACTCTAGGAAAATTTCCAGAAGACATGTAGGGGAAAATTCACAGCAGGATTATTTCTAAAAACGAATTATTGAAGGGAAAATCCAAAAGTGTTTTCTTAGGAAAAAGCAAATTTATTTTAAGAAGGGTTGGAAAAGGGATATTATTCAGTAGTAAAAAAACAACTATAGCTACCATATAGCAACAATACAGATGAATCTTAGAAACACAATATTAGGTGACAAAGGAAAATTGCACAGGTTACATTTAATGATGTTATTTATAAACTAAAGCTCCAAGCAAAGCACAATCTCATAGAACAAAACTTCCACAAAGGCAAATCTGTTTTCTGTCTCTCCAGTGCTAGAAAATGCTAGAAAAAATAGGTATTTAGAAATGGATAAATTTGTGCTTTAGGACACCTACATGAAATGAAACTATTTTTAAAACAATATTCAGACAAGAGGTTACTGGTCATAAGTAAGCAGAAACATGAGATGAGAAAGGAACCAAGGAGCTTTCAGCCTTGACAGAACACTGCATGCACCTCAGTGATAAGCAAAGCCAAATGCACTGGTGCCAGTCTAGATTTGAAAATGGAAGGCTCTGCTTTGGGTGTTTCTGAGGCAAACACACTGATAGATTTCTCTTCTATACACAGAATATGATATAGTAAAGCCTTAAAAATTATGAATCAAGTGAAAAAATAAATCCTAGATCAGTAATCAGAAAATAAAAGAATCACACAGTTAAAATTACCAGAGGAAGCAAATCTGACTATCATCTGAAACCTGGGAAAAATAATAGTAAAGTTCCAGTTATATAACTGCTTCATAAGCCACTCTTCTACTGTTCCTCCTCCTCCTCCTCCTCCCCCCCTCCTCCTCTTCCTCTTCGTCCTCCTTCAACTTCTTCTCCTGTTCCTCCTCCCCTTCCTTCTACTCCCCCTCTTCTTTCTTCTCTTCTTCTTCCTCCTCTGACTCCTGTAGCTACCATGTAGCTGTGAATACAGACATGAACCACTCTGAACTTGTATGCTGAGTTGGACATCTTACTATTTTTCTTGGGCTAACATCAAACTGTGATCTTTCCAATCTCTGCCTCTTAAATAGATTTACAGTGCACTCCAGAGGAGAGAAGCTCTCAGGAATCACAAGGGAAATATGAAGACATTAGTGAAAATACAACTTAAAATTTTGTATTTTAAGACAGTCTTGCAATGTAGCCAAGGCTGGCTTCAAACTCACACAGCCCTCCCACCTCAGCCTTCTAAATGCTAGGATTATAGACCTGCCTCACTGTATCTGGCTAAAATAAGATTTCTTCTTTTTTATTTTATTTTATTTTATTTTAGTTGTAAAGATTTCTTCTTTAAAAAATACAATTATATTTAAATAGTTGTACAAAAGAGTTTCAACATGTTAGTCTGAACACAGTGCATCTTTATTCATAGGTCATCTTTCTGGTTCCTTTGATATATCTCTGGTACTTGGAAAATGGTTAATATAGTACTTGACAAGTAATTGTTTAATAAATGAGTGGCCTAGATTTATTTTTATTCCTTCTTAGGTTTTTTTTTTTTAAAAAGTCTTCATTTAAAAAAATCACATCACAGTCTTGGAAGTGAATGCTCCACTCATGCCCACCAGGTGTGTACATACCAGGCCTATGTGTTCACTTACCTTGAGAGGCAGAATGAGTGGCACCCCAGGGAGGAGGTTGTCTGGTGAGGACTTGTGGTTATTGAGAACCTTGTACTCGAAGCCAACTTTCCCAGTGTTTTTCAGTGTGATTCGACGCTCTGTGGTATGGTCAAATAGCTGGAGGGGAGAAGAAGGCCTCTGTCACCAACTTGGGAGCTCCTGCTGTTGCCCTGATGAAGGGGAACCAATAGGCATGCCTCACAGACACAGGTTCTACTTTTTGTGAGTCAGACACTGGTCAGTGCCATGTCAGTACCATACCAAGTAGCAGCAAAACCACTGGTCTCAAGATATCTGGGTCATGTCGTGGCCTCGTTACTAGTATAGTTTAGCTCCAGCCATGAATATGCATCTAATCTCTATGCCTCAGTTTCCTCACCCCAGGAACTTACATAGAGAAACTTGAAGCTAAGCTTTCTATACTAAGAAGATGCCTTCAGGATGTTATCCTGAAGGAAAAACAGAGGATATGAGTACAGAATGCTCTGGGATGGATTTTTCCCTTTACAGAGGGAACCAAAGGTGTATTGGCCAGTCATGTTTTTTTTTTTTCCCCTGAGATTTTCAGCAGCAAGTTGAGTGGGTCTAATAGCCCCTTAGGAGAAGGGGCAAGGACTTGGAGATGAGCCAAAATGATTGCCCAGGGGACCCCAGAGATAAAAAAGGAAGGATATTCCTACTTAGTCAACACATGAAGAGGGTTTCACTTGGTGTCGGGTGAATCTGAATTTATAAACACAATACACACAACTCATGAAGAATCTCATTTTCCTTATTTTTCTACCATATTTGGTCTCTGAGTACATAATATGACATCTAATTGGAAAGAGTTGTACTGACAGAATTGACAATGACCCTCTTCCCCAATTACAAACTATGTAATATTATGGCAAGGAGTGCATAAAACTAAATGCCAAAAAGATGTAAAGAGAAAGCTAGCTTTGAGATGGAGCTGAGCTGGGTTCTTACAGGATGTATAGGTTTGGGGGTGGCTGATGGGGGATGAGAGGATATGTGAAGAGGAAGTGTGAAAAAAGGACTGGGACCAGTGGGTAACTAGCTTGTCCACAATCAAAAGAATGGGAAGGAATGGGTGAACTATGAACAATGAAATTCTTGTGTCAGGAGTTAATAGAGTTGCTCAGGACATGCTCACCCAGATGGAGCAACTTAGCCCTGATCTGCTGGATGAAGAGAAAGTAACTGGTGATGACTGATTGAGAGACATCAATGAAATAACCACAACCTCCTAGTGAGACAGATATTGCTAGTCCATTCCTATAATTTAGGTTTGGAGAAATTATGTAAGAAAAAAGAGAATAGCAAGCACAGTCTTTCTCATTATGACAATACCTTTGCAAATCTGGGATTAACTGGTCTGGGACTGATGGGATGAATACAATTTTGGGAAAATTTATCTGGCTCTAATGCTTAAATGCATTGTAACCTTTGTTTGCAGAGTCTTTTACAGATCCAGCAGCATTGGCAACACCTGGCGACATGTTAGACATGAAGACTGGCCCTACTGAATCAGAATCAGCACATGAACATGTTGATTTGTATGTACCATACAACTAGGGGCACAATAATTTCAGTGTGGCTTTGATAAGGCCCTCATTACAGTGGTAAGGGTTTAGGAATCAGAGTAGGATCCCAGTGAGTGAATTAGCCAATACTGGATGCTGCGAGGGAGAGGGCAGCAGAAAAGCTTTGGAGACTGGAAACTGAAGGATGCGATGGAAAGATCACTCTGATGAAAGAAACGGATTGGTTAACCCAGGCTTCTGGGTTGAGACTCGAATGTCAACTATGCTGGAGTTTCAGAAGATGGTGAGAAAATCAGATGAAACATTTGGCAAACAGCTGGGAGCAAAGCTGATCAGGATGGTGGAAGCAGATTAGAGGTGGAGGACAGGAGAGATGGACTGGGATGATCAGGATGGCTCAAGACACAGTTAAGGACAAGGACTATGGTGCGTGTTTAAGGCAAAACCCAGAAAATCTCCCCCTGATGCTTTGCAGTACCTGTAATCCATAGTTCATATCCTTGGTGTCAAAGGAATAGCTGACCAGGGATGCCTCTCCCTTCAGAGTTATTTCATAGGTGGGTCCTCCTTCCACTTCACACATAACTTTTGCCTGGGCAACTATATCACAATGTCCATAGAAGGTGAAAAATATCTTCTGGCTGCTGTGTGGCCACAGGATACCATAGAGGGGCAAAATGTCAAACACCTGCAGAGAAAGTCATCCTACCTGAAAAAGGTGATCAGGATAATGGCTTACAGGAGGCAAGCTAAGGTCATGTCAATTGACAGTCAAGTTCCTGACTTGTTTGACTCCATAAGAGGTTATTAATTCACTAGCATCTCATGGTAAAAAGTGGTCACAGTGCTCTGGTGAGATGCATGTTTGACCTAGGGCTGGGTGCTTGGTCAGCACCAGCCAGTATGAGATGATTTTCAGGAACTACATACAAGGTATTACTTACTTCTTCTATCCCAATGGAAAGCATGTCCTCTAGTTCCAAGTTCCATAGGAGTTCCCGAAATTCTGCTTGGCTCTGGTTTTTATTTGTATCAGTAGGACCATTTTTCATTCTCTAGAAATTAAAGATGTGAGGAGAAGTGAGTGGTCATGAGTCATGGATCATTGAGGTCTCCTCATTACTACCAGAAAAAGGAAGTATGTTGCATAAGATTATAGAAACAGTACATTATTTCCTAGGTAATCAAACAATTGTCAGAATGAACATATGTGGATATTTACTAACAGCAAAACTCTGGAAGCAAACTGATTGTCCATCAATAGATCACTTTAAATAATGTTTACATGATCCTCTATCTATGAAGGATGATGTGCCTTATGGACACCCATATTATTAAATGAAGAAGCACCTCCATTTATGTAGAATTACATAGGCCTTGTGTCTAAAGGTGTTAGTGGGTGTAGTTCATTCCGAGATTTACATATAGATATAGATATCTATTTGTTGTTTTGTAAACAATTTCAGTTTTTTATATGAATAATGAGATTTGGAAGAGTTTTTTGCCTTTCCAATCTTGAATTTTCTATGTCAAGTAATTTTGAAAATCGGAAAAGAATTAACAACTAAAAGACAAGTGTGTTATATACTCATAGATATTCATCCTAAAAAACTTACAGAAACTCCACAGGAATGAAAATGAATCTATCAATCATTCAGTAAATATATGTAGAGTATGTCTGTAGACTATATAGGTCTATCTATAGATCTATCTATATATCTACATTTATATTCTGATTTTGCAGATGACATGTCATCCTCCCATGTTACAGAATCTTCACATGTGGGTACATATATATATATATGTTTAAAATATTCAAATTTAAAATATTCCAAAAGGGATATCATAAAAAGAAATAGGATTCCAAGCTCTACTCCCTGGTTCTTCAGTTGTCCCTCTCAGGGTAACTGTCTAGTTCAGATATGCTTTGTGTAGTTACTATTCATTTGACTAATATTAATTGATGACTTCTATAAATAATTCTGGGTCCCTGGAGATAAAACAATGTTCAAAGTAGAAACTCTCATGAAGCTTATATTCCATGTATAAGCAAATATATCTATGTGATTATTTAAGAAGAAATAAAGTGCAGTGGTCTAGAGCAAGCCAGAGCCGCCCAGTATGCCAACATCATTGCTAGACAGATATACTGGGCAGGGTTGTTGGGAGAAGTAAAAGAGTTAACTTCAACAGTGCTTAGAATGGGGCAAAGCATATACATGTATGTATTGTTTTTTCATATACTTTTTTACCTTGACATGCATATACCCCACTCTATGCCATCTTTTTTATGTAGTATTTTTCACTTGATCTGTCAGATAGGCACCATATTAGTACATAGAGAACTTAGTATTGACTTGTACAGATGTAATTTAGTTTATTCAATTAGTCTTCTATTGATGGAATGATGTTGTTTTCAGTTGTTCTTGCTTCTATAAAGTATGGGATATTGTTTTAATACAAGTATTTTTCTTTGCAAATCACTGTCTCTGATAGCTTCTATAGGCCATCATTCTGGAAGAAGAATGTAAGGGTATGCATTTTTACATTCTTGTCATCTTCCCTTTATGATGGAATCACTGAGGAAAAAAATTCTTCCTTTAGTAGCTGCTATCAATGGTCTTTTCTGCCTTAGAGATCTCTGTCCAGGCTCCTCACTGAGGTGCTGGATCCTGGGAGATGTGATTGGGAAGTCATCTAGACAAAGCTACATTGCCTCATCCCAGCTCAACCCCAGCACTGCTCCTAGCTCTGACTTTGCTTTGGGAAGGACCCTCTACTTGCCACCCCAGGGCAAAGGAATCATACATCTGAGACCAAGGTGGTTGCTTTAGCTTTCTTGAGCTCTTTTTCTTCAGGTCTAGCATCGTCATTTATCAGTATAGTCCTGTAGAGTTTAATAAAATGGAGTCACTCATTTGGTAGCCATCACTACCCAGTCTTATTTGTTACCCCTCCCTCCTGCCCCCTCCCTCTTTCCCTCTGCCACACCTCAAAGGAAGGGGAAGTCACACTTAAAGGATATCTTTCTCTTTTGAGCTGACCTTTTGGTCAGCTGGCAGTTCTCCATTGTGTACTGCCCCTAAATGTGCTATGTAGGCTACTAAACTGGGCAGTTTTTGATAAAGCCCAATACTTTCCTGGAGCTGATATCAAGTTTATGTCTGATCTACAGAAAATCCCAGGAAGCTCCAACCATTGGACGTACCCCTAGAGCTCAATGTCACATTTCATACTTAATTGGAGCATTATAAGGACAAAATGTTAGATGGATTATCGTATTGGTTTCCACTTGTTAACTGGGACTTAATCTGGCTGCAGGTCTTGGCCCAGGGGATGGGGTGGGGTGAAAGGAGGGTTCAAGATCCCTTGGTTTAGGGCTCTGTGCCTTCCTAAGAGTACAGGCAACTCTCAACTTCCCACCCACCAAGACTAATTGAGACACTTGACTAGTAAATAGTTTGACTCTAAACAGATGAGGAATGGGTACTGGAAGGTAGGGGAGATTAGAGAGAAGCATGCTATTAAAGAAAACTCTATTCTGGGGTGGTGTTTGCACTTACTTAATAGAATCACTCAAATCCATATCTGGGGTGTTTCCCATTGCGACTGCTGGCCAGCTAGTGGTTACTGATGTTGCTGGGACCGACCCTAAGTGGGACATGGGGTTACTGAAGTGCTTCTTCTGCCATGGCACAAACCTGAAAAAGGTATTGGGGAGGGGCGTGACACAGGTGCACATTAACTTCTGCAAATCAGAGCCCATGAGCTCTCACTTTCAAAGGCTACCTTACAATTCCTAGACAAGGCAGATTTAGATACTCTACCCTGTACCTCCCCTTGGACTTGACTTGGTTAAGTCCCAGCTAAGGTTATCATTTGCTCCTAAAAATTTCATGATCAGCCATCCAAGTCTGGGTTGAGTCTCAGAGTCCTCTGAATACCCACCGGCCTCTGGAGCCTCTCCTCTCATACTTGTCTTTCCCAGGTGGACCCATTGCAACAATGAGATGTACAAGACGTTATGTCAAAAAACGAACTTTACAACTTTGGCCTGGGGGGTGGGGGTTGGGAAGGGGAGGGATGGGAAGGGATGGGAAGGGGAAACAAAGGAGAAGGCAACAATGCTTGAGAAGAAATGTACTCATTACCTTGCCCATGTAATTGTAACCCCTCTGTACAGTATTTTTACACACACACACACACACACACACACACACACACACACACACACACACACACAAAGACTGACGCTCACTGAGCACTGGTATCTGATACAGTGCCTGGCCTGAGGACAATTAGGCCTGCCTAAGGATGATGGGATTTGCTGCCATCATTGGGCTGATGGTTGGGCTGAGATAAGGTGAGGCATCTGAGTCACTTCCTGTCAGGTCCTGGAAGTGCAGATTTGGATTTTTGGCACAACCTTGCATCATATGATGTGTCTTCAGTTCCCTGTAAGTACTTAGAAAACTGCCACCAAAAAGTTTTCCACAGTGGATGTCCCATTTTACACTATCATATATACATTATCATACCTGAAGTATATGAGTTATTATTGGTCCATATCCTTACTCATTTTGGTATTCTATCTTTGTTATGTTTTAGTTTTATTCAATGATTATATGGTATAATAACATACTGTATATTAATTGATGGATTTATTTTATTTTCTGAGATGATCTTGCCTAGACTATTGAACTCACTATCTTCCTACCACTACTTCCCAAGTGCTGGGTTCATAGGCTTAAGCCACCACAACAACTACATGGACTTAGTTTAAAATGAAATTTTATATCATTACTACAAATGAAAACCAATTGTTTCCTACCATTGAAAAAAATAAATGGAAAATAAACCATGTTATTTTCTTGCCTAGTGAAGGAACTAAACTGAGCCTTCCTTCCTCATTATTAAGATGGTGCTAGTACCATCTGAGGCTGAGCTTCCTACACCTAGAGAACTATGCATGCTTGGAGGGCTGGATCCTGCATGTTCCTTTTTTTTTTTTTGGTTGGGTGTAGGGCCTGGGTGCTGTCTCTTAGCTCTTCAACTCAAGGAGAACGCTCTACCACTTGAGCTACAACGTCACTTCTGGTTCTCTGAGTGGTTTATTGGAGATAAGAGTCACATGGAGTTTGCTGTGTGGGCTGGCTTTGAACCTTGATCCTCAGATCTCAGCCTCCTGAGTAGCTAGGATTACAGGTGTGAGCCACCAATGCCCGGCTTCTTCTTCTTCTTCTTCTTTTTTTTTTTTTATTAAAACTGTTTTGTTTGTCTTTTCTTTCTTGTTACTGGGGATCAAACCCAGGACATTGCACTTGCTAGGCAAGCGCTTTGACACTGAGCTACATCCCAACCCAGGAAGTTTCTTCTTTACATCCCCAATGCACAGAATCTAATACACAGAGCATGAGCTCAATAGATGTTGAATGAGTGAATAAATGTATATATGAGTGTTTGGGTGGGTGAATGAGAATAGTTGAGCAGCATACAGATAATCTGACTGTTCTACACAAGCACCTCTATCTGCATGGCCTTAAAGAAGTAAGGAAAAGTTCTTTTCATCCTTTCCAGACCATAGGTCTCCAGATAGTGGGCAAAGCCACATCATTCTGGGAAGAGGACTTCTAGCGGGTGGGTGCTGGAAAAATCTTCTGGGAAACTTGTTGCAATAAATCTTTTTAAATCTTTGTGGACAAATTCTGATCTGAGAGGCCCCAAGACGGGCCCAGGAATCAGTTTTAAGTCTTCCCAGGTGTTTCCGTTGGACAGCAAGATTGGTAAGTCACTGTGACAGCCCAGGACAGAGCTGATAATTAATGTGGGGTTTGCACTGTAGCTGTACCAGCTAGGGACAGTGAGAATAGCAAAGGACAATTCTGAGCCCTTATTAAATCACCCCAGGTCTGCAGAGATGCCTAGGGGACATCACTGCACATATAACAGTACTCTCTCATCCAACATTTGTACCCCCTGGGGTGGTGTGTGGAATGAAAAGAGAGCCTGTGAGACCATTTGTCAAGGAAAAGGACAAAGCTGTGCAGTATCTGCCCACATGAGGAAAAACAACACCTTAGCTGACACTGATACCTGGACAACTGGGAAAGGGTAGGTCCTTTGGAAACAGAGAGAAGGTTAACACAGCCCTTCTTGATGGCAGACAAAACACAGGAAACAGGGAGACTTTTGTCAGAACAGAAGCCTTAACTTACTAAAATTGGAAAACCTGATAAAAAAAAAAAGAAAAGAATATCAGCTGGGTATCAGTGGATCATGCCTGTAATCCCATCTACTCAGGAGGCTGTGATCCGAGGACCTTGGTTTGAAGCCTGCCCAGGTAGAAAAGATTGTGAGACTCATATCTCCAATTAACCACCAAGAAGCCAAGGTGGAAAAGCTAAGGGATAGTGCCCAGGCCTTGAGTTCAAGTCCTAGTACCAGCACACACATACACACAAAAAAAGACAACCAAGTCTTTTTTTGTTTGTTTAATTTGGATCAGATTTCATTTTGCCTCCAGACATAGGTGATTACTTTCTTTCTATGCTGACCTGAACACAATTAGATCCCATTATTTCAAAAAGAGAGTGCATAGCAAAAAGGAAAATCAATATTGCTCCTAATATCAGAATCCCAGGAGGAACCAGTAGAGGACATCCCTTGGACTGTGACAACATTGCACAAATGTCAAATCCATGCTGACCAGCAGTTCTGGCCTGTGCTCAGCAGTCTTCCTCTTTCTGTTTTATTTTGAACTCTTTGGTAAGGATCAATAGAAAACCATTTGTGCTGCAAATTAAAATTAAAAAGTGCACTACACTCCTTTCCCGTTTCCCCCTCACTGCAAACAGAATTGCGCCAAAATAAAAACCTGGAGAACAAGTTTACAGGTGAGTTACTAGTGTGTGCCAGCGTTCATTGTGTGTTTGTAAATGGGAACATTCACTTAAGGGACAGAGCCCAGGCTCCAAATTCAAGCCCTGGTAGCAGCATGCACACACGTGTGTGTACATGCACGCATGTGCGTGTGCTTGTACACACACACACACACACACACGTAAATTGGAAGCCATAACACAAGAAAATAGAATGCATTGTTTAGAACATTTCCCAATTATAATCTAGATAGGAAAAATGAGACACCTATGACCTTGCCCTTGAAATCATCTTCCACAAGTTTCGCTATGAGGTGAGGGTGGTGAGTCCTTTGCTATGAAGGACTGTGACCAGAATCCACCTTGAAGCACTCTTCACAGTTATCTGTGTGCAATGGTCACTTCTAGCAAAGCTCCAGAAGGTGTCCCCACTGCTACATGCTCTTAGAAAGGCCACCAAATATCAGCAAGCTGTAAAATTGTCCTTAAAATCTGATCAACTTCAAAACTCTTGAGAAATATTTTCAAAGCAGGAAGGTTTTACAAGTCAATATTTTTTGGAATGTCTGACCTCCCATAGACTTAGCTTGCTTTGGAGGAATTTTAATTAATATAAACATGGAGATACATCAAACAAACTTTTTATGAATCCTATCACTAAAAGAAGCAGACACAACCCAGGTTCAGAGATGCACTCATACTTTCCACTGATTTCTTTCAAAGCCAGCTTAACTCTCACTGAATCTCCAAAAGCTTGATGCTCTTTGCTGATATTAAAGGCGGTGGAAAATATTTTAAAAAGAATGAATCCATAATAAGGTGATTAGGGTTCTTTTATAACAACATGAAAGCAGGACAAAAAGTTGTGTAACATTCAAAATCGAAATGATAAACAGTCTAACTCATTTATCTATGGAGTAACAGAGCCTGTACTTCAGGACATTTGGACGAAAATGAATTGCAAATAGAAGCAAATTACATGGCTCCAATATGGGGGAGACTTTTAACTTCAATACAAAGTAGGCTAAGGGCCTACCTCTTCCCTGTTCTGTCTCTCTTTGCCTTTGGTCACATAGGTGCTACAAAGA
The DNA here is from genome assembly GCF_024711535.1 of Dipodomys merriami. NCBI lineage: Eukaryota > Metazoa > Chordata > Mammalia > Rodentia > Heteromyidae > Dipodomys > Dipodomys merriami. The sequence goes on along the minus strand of NW_027203115.1, from coordinate 1,589,906 downwards.
CTTATCCCAAGGCCCTCTTTGTCTCTGGAAGATCAGATTTGCTCTCTCATTGGTCCCTGAGGTTAATCTCATCTCCTGGTTAGGTAAATTAGCAGGGATGGAGAGTCTTGGTGGATGGGCTTTAGGAGGCCTAAAGGACCCCAGAGAATTCTAGAAACATAAACGATAGAGTATAAAGTAGCCCATGTTCTCTTTTACAGGGAATCTTAATTGACCAACAATGACCTATTTGTAAAAGGTATAATGAGACATGGACATTCATTTTATTATTATTGTTATACCATACACATATGCTATACCACATTTGTGTATATCATGTAATTTTACACCAAAAAGAGAGCGGTATCAAGGCACATGTGAAGTGAGAAAGAGCCACTGTGGCTAATGAAGTCTTACTGACCTAGAGAGGCTGTTGCAGTTAAGTGGAGGCCAGAAGCCATTGGGTGAAACTGGGTTGGGCAGTCAATAGGAATGATAAGTGTGTTCCACTTTCTTAGTTTCCTGTTACAGAGTTGTTGTTTAACACAACCAGAAAACCAAGAGAAGGGCTTTCTAAGTCATGATGCCTTCATTCTGATGACAAAGGAACAGTGAGCATGATGCTGAGGCTGTTGATAAAGCGTCAGATAGGAGGCTTGGTCCTGAAAAGCGGAAGATGCTACTTTTTGTATATTTGAAGAAAAAAAAATTGTGAGTTACAAAAAAGCGAGGGGCTCTTCTTTTGCCAGAGGCAAAAGAAATGAACTGATGAAACTCAGCATGAAGAAAAGCCATTGTCCAGCTTACATGAACTGCAGCCAGGGGGAGGGAAACCAGAGGGAAGACAACCACCAACCAAGAGCAGGGAGAGGAGGGTGGTGGAGAGAGGATCCTGGACAGGACCAGGGTGAGAAGAGCTGGTACCAAATAGGTACCGGGAGGGGAAGACACAGAACTGAGGGAAAATGTCACAAAACCAGACAGGCTCAAAAGCAGAGCATGCATGGCCTTGGGAATCAGTTCCTGATAGACTTTTCTAGTTGCTTTCCAAAGTTATTAAAACAGCAACGTCAATGCTGTTGTTCCTCCACATCCTCAACAGTGTGTGGTACAGGCGTATTTGATTTTATCCCATCTGGTAGGTATCTAACAGTGTCTAGCTGTTGCTTTCATTTCCATTTTCAGGATGACTAATGAGATGGAACGCCTTTTTGTTCTTTATTGGTAGCTTAGATTTCTTCTTCTGTGAAATAACTGCCCATCATGTTCTCAGTTTTAAATTCAATTATGTCTTTTCTTTCTAAGCCATTCCTTCAGTGTAATGTATACTATTCATTTGAAGATAATATGTATGCTAGGAATTTCTCACTTGTCTTTCACTCTTTTCCTTTTTTGATGAATAAAAGTTCTCAAGTTAATGGATAAGTTATAAAAAATTTCGTAAGTTTTGTGCTTTTGTTTGTATGTTACTTAAGAATTTCTTGCTTATTCAGAAAGTAAAGAATCATTCTATATTTTCTTTAAATTTAAAAACATTGACTTTTACATTTATATCTTTAATCTCGAGGGAATTTCTTGTATGGGTTAAGTTTAGGGACCCTTTTTTTTTCTATATAGATTGTTCCTGGATCATTTATTCAATAGGCCACACCTTCTCTGTTTGACAATTTCAATATTGTTAAATTCTCCTATGTTTATGGGACTGTTTCTGGACTCTTTGCTATTGTGTTTTCCTGAGAGCAAAGGAATAAAAATTATGCACAAATACACTATTAACTTTTAACATTCTGAAGGGACTCCTCCCTTTCCTACTTCAGAAAAAAAATTAGGATAAACCTGTTAGGATTTTGGCTAGAACTGCATTGTGGCTATAGATTGCTTGAAGAAATGATATCTACTAAATCAAGTTTGAACCAATGCAAAAACTATGCATTACTATTTGCTTAGGGCTTCTTTAATGTTTTTAGTTTGATATATTCTTAAGTAGTTTGTTTTATTGTGTTTAATTTTTTGTTATAGAAATGCAGCAGATTTTTATAATTTTATATCAATTTATCCTTCTCTCTGAATTGATTAATAATTTCTCTGTAGATTATTTTGAGCTTTCTATGTAGATAATCATGACATAGTGTTTCCATTTTATTTATTTTTGTGTATTCTTGTACTGGCTAGCATCATTAGTAACTGTGTTTTCACTGATATTTCCTAGTTTCTCCAGAACTTCCTTAGCATTTCCCTGACATATATTTTATATCATTTCTCACTTTTATATTTTGTGTTCTTTTTTAGGGGTGCCCTTTAAAATTAACATATAGTTGTAAGAGCCCCACAACCAACAAAAAAAAATCATAAACATTGGGAGAAAACCATGCTGGCCTTTTTAAGAATCAAATTGGCCTAAGCAAAGAGAAACAAGCAAAGAACAAGGAAGTTGAAATAACCCTTAAACTCACTTCACGGAGAATGGAAAAAGAGATACTGATCAGTAAGATCCTGAAGTTGGACTACCATCTTATTATTCACTTTTTATTTATTTAACTCTATGTATCTTTCTCATGTTACCCTCCCTACCTTTGAAATTTCTTTTAGATATTTTTCCCTTCATTTAAGTTTTTCCTCTTCTATATACTTTTATTTCTTATCTCTAATAAGAATTATCATTATCTAAACTTTGTCATTTTTCTTCTCCAGAAATTCAAAGACTTTCAGATTTTAATCCCTTCCCTTCTCATATACGTATGTATATACATTCACACACAAATATTTGCTTGCTTGCTTGATTTTTTTTTTTTTTTTTGGGTCCGGTCATGGGGCCTGAACTCTGGGCTTGGCGCTGTCCCTCAGCTCTTCAGCTCAAGACTAGCGCTCTACCACTTGAGCCACAGCGCCACTTCCGGCTTTTTTTTCTTTTTGCTTATGTGGTGCTGAGGAATCGAACCCAGGTCCTCATGCATGCAAGGCAAGTGCTCTACCACTGAGCCACCTTCTCAGCTCCTGCTTGCTTGATTTTTGAGTCAAAGTCATGTTGGCCTTGAACTCACAATCTTCCTACCATAGCCTGTCTAGTGCTGGGATTACAGTCATGTGCCATCATGTACCTGGATAGTCTTACACTATTCACAGTTTATGCATATTCTTATATACAATTGTCTATATATAATAGTCTTATATTGTTCACAGTTTATACATATTATTATTATTTTATAGAGTTATTGATAGCTTATGTTTACCCATAAGTACACCATTTTCTTATTTGAGAAATGATTACTTCTTTTCAGACATTATGTCTGGCGTAGTTTTTCTCCTTCCTTAAGTACAGCTAGTTGTAATGCCTTTTGCAGAGGGTTCAGTAAGAATGGCCTCTGGATGGTCTGTTGGTCTAAGAGTTGTTGTTTCTGTTGACAGGTTCTTGGCAGCGCATGTCACTCCCTTACTTACAACCCTCCCATAGCTTGTCACCACATCTTGAAAACAAAATAAAACAAAACAAAACAAAAACAAAAAATCAAACTCCATGGCATGTCTTACAACACCCTAAGTAGCCTGCCTTGTAGAACTTTCCAGCCAAATCATTACCATTCTTCCTGATGGCAGCTTTCTGCTCCCACAGCCTTGCTTGTTTGTTTTTCCAAATGCTTCCTCCTAAGTTAACTGATTCCTAAATTGAATGCTGTCATGGGCTAACCTGTTCTCCCCTGAATTTCCTCCAGTGAAGTCCTAATCTCCAGTAACTCAGAATATGATAATATTTGGAGCCATTCTTTTCAGAGGTAGTTAAAATGAAGTCATTAGAGTAGGTCCTAACCCTATATGAGTGGAGAAGTCCTAGATGTATACCGGGTGAAGCTGATGTGAAGATGCAGAGAGGATGGTCCTGAGAAGGAGTTAGCCCTGTGTACACCTTGATTGCAGGCTTATAGTGTCTGGAACTGTGAGAACACCTACTTCAGTTCTTTAAAACACCCAGTCTACGATAATTTGTTATGGAAACTCAAACTGTTACAAAAACTTTTGTCCACTCCTGCATGCCTTAAACAAACAAGCAAATTAAATTGGCGTTTTGGTGTGCTATATTACTGGAAATGAAAATGTTCCCTTTGTCATCCTCCTATCCCTTAAACAATTCATTCTTGGTTTATGTGGCTGTTTTCTTTTGAATATCTTGCCTTTCTTGCCTCCTTGTCTGAGTCCTCTAATTCTGCCTACTCTTTAAATAGAAGTGCTATTCTTGATCCTTTAGAATAGGATGGGAACAAATGAGCACAAGTATCTTGCCACCCCAGCTCCTCCTCTGCAAAGCAAAAAGGGCAAAGGCTGAGGAAGATGAGACCACAGAGCCACCAAACTCACATGTTCTAGTGGGACAAAGCAGGATTCAGATCTTCATCCTCACCATTGCCATTTCCTATTTCTTCCAGAAGTTCTTAAACAGATGGGACTCAGGCCCACAGGGCTGTAATATGTCATGGGGAACTAAGTTGTATGACAAAGATTTACAAATGGGTGTAAAAAATAGCCACACACATTCCTAGAGTCCTGTTTACTGGGAATGATTCTGTTATCAATCTGCTGCCACATAGCACCTTCCCACTCACCAGGCCTCATGTCGAAGGAGCCCAAGTTTCTATTTTCTACACTAATTTTTACTCTATGAGGGAGGGGCAGCATCAGCTTCTTATGGAGCTATATCACTATATTTCCTTGTCACAGACCTTTGATTCCCCACCATTAACAATCCTAGAATCCCTTCTTCCGTATGGCAAAACTATACATCTAGTACTGCCTTCAACCCAAACTCCAGGCAACAACCTAGATGTACCTCTTTCTAACCACATCTAGCCATTCAGGAAGTTTTCTATCCATTCTTCCTTTACAGTATCTCTGGGCTGGCTATAGATCATGAAAGCTTTCTTAGTTACCAAGGACCCTGATGGTCCAGCTTTGGCCATGTAGTCCAACTTCAGGATCTTACTGATCAGTATCTCTTTTTCCATTCTCCGTGAAGTGAGTTTAAGGGTTATTTCAACTTCCTTGTTCTTTGCTTGTTTCTCTTTGCTTAGGCCAATTTGATTCTTAAAAAGGCCAGCATGGTTTTCTCCCAATGTTTATGATTTTTTTTTGTTGGTTGTGGGGCTTGAACTCTGGGTCTGGGGGCGCTGTCCCTCAGCTCTTTAGCTCAAGGCAAGCACTCTACCACTTGAGCCACAGCACCACTTTGGGCTTTCTGATGGTTTATTGGAGATAAGTGTCTCACTGACTTTCCTGCCCGGGCTGGCTTTGAACTGTGATCCTCAGATCTTGGCCTCCTGAGTAGCTAGGATTACAGGCATGAGCCACTGGTGCCTGGCTACAATGTTTATGAATTTTAAGCAAAAGATTTAAAAGGGAGGCCCTGCAATGGTTTTCTGGCCAGCACTGTGATTATCCATGTGTGGTGTCAGAAGAAAGGGCCAGCTGCAAATATGTCTCTCAGTTTTCAAGGACAGGGAAGTTTCAGGGTAGGTACAGGCTATGTCTCCATAACTGTCATTTGGGGTGTAGTGATCTCTAAAAATGCCCTTGGGATACAATCCCACTTATTGTATCTGTCAACTTTTGAACCAAGGACTCAAGGGCAGACTGGGAATCCCACCCAGAGGCTCCTTGCCCACCATTGGGCATCTGATCCTCTAGGGTAGCAGGTATCTCCTTCCCCTATAGGGCCATTTACCCACATAGGAGACCTTATGAGCTTTACCACTGCAAATCTTCATTGGGTAATATTTGCAACATGGAAAAGTACAAGGCAAGGTGCTTTCTAATTGTGAACAAACTGAAGCTGTGGGATTTTACAAGCCTTTTAAAAAGATCTAGTTGTGAACTCTTGATAGGCAAAGACTGCTTCCTACTTAATCTTTCTCTCTTTCTCCCTCTCTTCCCATTTCCTTCCTTCCTTCCTTCCTTTCTTCCTTCCTTCCTTCCTTCCTTCCTTCCTTCCTTCCTTCCTTCCTTCCTTCTTTCTTCCCTTCCTTCCTTCCTTCCTTCCATTCTCCCTTCCTTATTCTGAGTACTCCTTGTAAAATTACAATAATAACAGTATTTCCTAAATAAGTACTATGTAAATAAGGCCATGGGAAAGACTAAACAAAGCTACCCTTGGAAAGGTCTGACATACAGGAAATGCCTACCCATCTGCCTTGTGCCCCATGAGTAGTTTCCATGCTTGTCTCTACTGGTTTATTATCTCCCACTGGATGTGGATATGTCTTACTTATGTCTATAATCCCCATGGCATAATTCTTTGGATATAGTACTCAGCAGAAGAGTCGTTTGGGTGAAAATGTACACACAGTAATAAAATACAAAGAACAATGTGCTATGATATGTCAGAAGACAATAGTTAAGGTAGGGGCTTTTCAGTCAATACTCAAATAGAGCCTCAGATTCACATGGGCTCTGACACCTGGCCTCAATTTCAATGAAGTCATTGACTCTTAGCCCCCAGGGTTGTTATAGGACCTGTAATAAGGTCACAGTGGTGCCTATTACATGGGAGCTACTCAGTTATAGCTACTGCACTTGGACAGAGCTGTAGCAGAACTGTGGAATATTTCTTTCTCTTCCCCCAATATCTCCATATTGAGCATTCCACCACTTGCAGCTTTCTATTGAAAATATTTCCTACTTGAGATACTTTCTTTGTGCTCTAGAAAGCTGTTAAGAAAAACTTTTTTCCTCTCTCATAATAGAGATGTGAATTTTCTCACACTGAATTGGCGGTCTTGTTCTAAGGCCTCAAAAGTAAGCATGCAATCTTTTATATGAAAGATCAAAAGTGCAGAACTAGAAAATGTAAAGGTGCCTTCACAGCTGGTGCTCAGGGCTCCATGGTGACAGAGACATATTGGGAGCGAAGCCTCATGGTAACTTGTTTTTCCAGCATCTGAATGGTATTCCTTATTATGAAGTCCCTAGGACACAGGCAAGGTGATCTTGTTCCTCTGATACCCTTTTAAACAGGTAGCACCTGATTTCATGTTCATGTTTTGCTTAGACCAGCAAAGCAAATATGATAGGCCTTTATCAGTCATTAAGATACTTTATGATTATTATATTTTATTTTATACTGCCTGGCACTGATGGTAAGTCAAACTCAGAGGTCCAATTTTTAACCAGCACACTGGGTTCACTACAAAACTATGTGTATTTTGAAGGAAAATAAAATAAAGAACCACTTGCCCCTTAAACAGTTTTATTTTCTTGTTAGACTCTTGGGCAAAGTAAAGAACTCTCTTGATCATAGGTCTGGGCTTATCTGGCTGCAGGCCTTATGTTGACTTTGATGAATACAACTTGGCATAAGAAAGAACTTTCTACACTTTATCAGAAGGAAAAGGAATCTAAGTCTATCATTTTGATATCTAAGGATGCTATAGCTCCAATCAGTTCGGATTCTGGGGGTAGCACTTGTAAAGGAATGAAGGAGAAAGAGGAAACAGCCATCTATTTGGGAGTGATCGGCATATTTTGGGGATACATGTACTTTATAGATACCTTTCACTTAATCTTGACTATAATTCTAAGCTTCTAGATTACCTGCATTTTATAGGGCACAAGTCACAGGGCACAAGGTCACAAGGCTAGAGCTGGATTTCCAGTCAGCCAACTCCACAGACCAGAATTTCAACTACCATAAAACACCACATCTTAGAACTAAGCCCCACTTCTAAAGCAGTAGAAACTGAGGGATTATGAAGACACAGATGAAAGCAAACAGAATGAGGCTTTTTCCTACTTTTCTGCAGACCTTCTACCTCCTTTTCCAATCACAATATTGGAAACTGGCACACATCACAGAAAAATCAATGTGGGAAGAAGCTTCAGGAAATGGCTTCATTAGGGTCTTGCATTTGATTTATTCATCTATGATTTGGAAATGAAAAGCCAAAGTGGTCCATGGAGACCACTTGTCCCTCATACTCAATTCTAGCACCTCCTTAGTTGTGTGGCTCCCAAATTGGGTAGAGATGTGCCCAGCCTCATTGTTGCATGGCTCCCTGAGGGTTGGATATCTACCCTGACTTCTTAAAAGTAAGTGTAGGCATTTTCTTGCACTCCTGTCTTACACAGGTGCCAGTGAAGCATCGTGTCTTTGTCGTGCTGCTCAGTTAGACTGATGAGATAGACGCAGCCTGTCTGAAGAGACAAGCTTGTTGTCCCCAAAGTGACAGTTTTGACAGCAGACACACCTGGCCCTTATCCTTCATGACAGCATCCTCATTACATGTGTATGTGTGGGCGAGATGGGTTGGGAATAGACTGTCATTTACTGTGACAGATCTAGAATCCTGTCATGGATTCGAGCTCACAGGAATCAGTCTGTAAGGCCTGTCCTGCTTCTGAGTATTGGCTTAGGACGCTAGTCTATCTTACTTGTATCTTTGTTTTTATGTGATGTGAGGGCAAGCTGGAAAAAAATATTTTCAAACAAGAGTTATGCTTTAAGTGAGTAGGAATAGTCCACATATTCACATGGGCATACTCATTTAAGCACTTGCACACACATGCGCTCATATGTTGCTGCAGATGTATGTACCCACCTATAATAGAAAAAAAAAACAACCTTTTCTTATACTTTTGTTTCTCTTATGAAGAATTCTAATCAGAAAAAGAAAGGTAAGTGTTGATATATCTGATAAAAGTGAACTTTAGCCATTTTTTTGGTGTTTTTCTAATGGTCTACAAGAGAGAGTCTATCTGGAGGGCAGGTGGCATTCTTTTTCGTCTATTCTAGTTGACATTTATGCCTTGAGCTTTTCAATTTGGCAGGTGCCAGGAAGCTGACAGAAAAGAATCAGTTATGAAAGCCTTTCTCTCTGTTTCTGTCTCTTTGTCTCTCTGTCTCTCTGTCTGTCTCTGTCTCTCTCTCCAACACCACAGAAGACAGAAGTTGGTTAACTAAAGAATACTTCAAGTGCTGGGCGCCGGTGGCTCATGCCTGTAATCCTAGCTACTCAGAAGGCTGAGATCTGAGGATCACTGTTCAAAGACAGCCCGGGCAGGAAAATCCGTGACACTCTTATCTCCAATAAAACCACTAGAAAACCAGAAGTGGCACTGTGGCTCAAGTGGTAGAGCACTCACCTTGAGCTGAAGAGCTGAGGGACAGTGTCCAGGCCCAGAGTTCAAGCCCCACGACCGACAAAAAAAAGAATACTTTTTGAGGCCCCAGTCTGTGCTGAAGGTGGTTCTAGGCTCTGAGGCTCCAGAAGTGATAGTATGGATGTGCTCACTTACCTCAGGGGGGCTAAGAGCATACTGGGAAGCTGGACACTGAACCCCAAGTATAAGTGTTAATGAATATCATCAAGGAGATGACCAAGTCTGAGAACACTTCGTTGGGAAAGGACACTGACGCTTTGAGGAGGGAGCAGTGGGGGAGCCACATGGGAATTGAGAAGAGCTTCCAGCAGGCAGGGGGGTGTGGGGGGGTGGACAGGAAGGGCATTGGATGGGCTGAGGTACTGAATGGACAGAGGTTGGCATGTAAGGTAAGCAACAAGGATAATTAATGTGCTGTGTGTTGGAAAGAGAGCCAGCTAGGAAGAAGACAGAGAAGAACTAGGTACCAGTACATGCTAGACCTTATAGAATATCATGTTAGGATTTTCTATTTGAGTCTAAGAATCCTGAGTGACTTGAGTTATTTCAGGCTTGACCCAGGACCAGCATATATTCACTGTCACTGAGCTCCTGTGTGGAGAATGGACTGTATTGCATATGTAGAAGGAAAAAAGCCTTGCTAGGCTTGTTACAATGGTACAAGTAATGTGTGATGTTGGCCAGAAACAGGAACAGAGCAGAGGAAATGGAACAAGGTTTCTAGATGCTGAATAGGCAGAACTTGAAGAAGAGCTTGATGGGTGAGTGGAGTTAGGGAGAGGGAAAACATCTGATTCTTCCATGAAAATGGGGAGCAGGAAACATAGGAGAGGCAAGTAGGAACAGGAGGAGAACCAGAGTTTATGTGAGGCATATTAGCTATGAATCACCTGAGAGACATCTAAGAGAAGATGTTAGGAACACAATGAACTTAGGAATCTAGGGTACACATTTAAAGTCCTCAGTAAGAGTTCTGAGTAAAGCTATCCAGGTGAGTCAAATGCTAAGAAGAGTAGAGGGCCTAGGACAGTGTTTGAGTTCTATGATTCCAGTGCAGTGATTACTTGCAGATAGTTAAGGAGAAGTGGTTGAAGGGAGACAAGGAAAAGTAGGAGAATATGGTGCTCTGTTCTGCAAGTCAAGAAAGAAATGTTGGTTAACTGCACTGGATATCATGAGTTACCACTCTAAACAAAATGAAACAAAAACCCAAATGACTGTGACATTCTCTTGACTAATAAATCTCACCACTATTTACACCTTTCTTCATTAGTGTTTAAATTCCTGTGGAATACCAGAAGTCATATACCATTGCCAAGACTCTCCATATGCATCTCCCGTCCTGCCTTCTAGCCCAAATTCTCACCATACTGTTTTACTCTTGTGACACTGATGTGCAGGTCATTTACTCTCTAGCATCTATTTTCTCATATGTTATTTATTTGCTTGTTTGGAGGTCCAGTCCATTCTCATCCTCTGCAGGCAAAGTAGCCTAGAAAATCTGGAGGCCTTGGTGTGGGATAAGTGGTAGACAATGATCAGTACATTTACTTCCTGTTTAGGGGTAGGCACAGGAAATGTGATTAAGTTGGTCTGATCAGAGTGAATCTCTTGCAAGTTCTAGGACAAAAAGCATGCTGGTTCAGGGTTTGGAATGTTGGCAGCCATTTGGTGACTATGAGAGAAAAGCCAATCTGAGAATGAGGTGAACACGCAAGAGTGAGCAAAGTACAGAGACAAGGAACCTGGCTCTGATGAGAACATTGTTTGAGTCAGCTTTAAGGTTTAATGTTGTTTAAGTCATCTTTAAATCCAGGCCAGAATCCAGAATGGTGCTAGCTTTTGAGCTGTGGGAACACATGACTTTCTTTTCCTTTCAATTTTTTTGTTTAGGGCCAGGGTTTCTATTATTTGCAATGAAGGACCCATGAGTCCTAACTAATATGGACATATTGCTGTTGTTCAATAGAATGCTTCTCTGCTCTCCCCTGGAACATGTACCCAAGACTCCTCACTGAAGCCTTTTCCTGCTGCTGTGGGCATGGCTGCTTTCTTCCTCAGAGCCTGGCATCATTAACTGTCCAGGCATGGTTTCCACTTAAGAGCCACTGATCAAATGTATCTTAAATAACTCCGACAGAATAACTCTGAATGAATAAAAGAAGCATAAGCAATATAAAGGCTCAATATTAAGAAATAAGAAGGTTCTAAAGAAAGAAAAACGTGGTTAAAGAAATTCTTAAGCAAATGAAAAATAAAATGTATCATCTTCAGTATTGGCTAACTACTCTTAAAAATGTCATTATTTTAATTATGTAAATGGCCTCTCAAAAATAAAAAAAAGAATAAATAAAGCATATCCTGGTTCCCAGATGGAATAAACTCATTTAGCTATGTTACATCAGAATAATTTCACAAAATCTGGTATTCAAAGCATATTAGGTCAGGTTGGCTGAGTTTTCCATAATTATTTTAAATGTTCACCATCTACAGAATTTCAGTCCAAACCCAAACAGTCCATGGCATTTAATGAGCAGGCTCCAATGCTCAGGCCCAGGACTAGCTGCCAGCTTCAATGCTATGTTGGGTCATCATTAGACATCTATGGAATACATCCAGAGCAAGCTGTCAGTACCATGGCAACAAGCACAGGAAAGAAAAGGGTAGCTGTCATACATAAGATGAGAATTATGTACAGGAAGCACTGACAAGTCACTAAGGAAACAATATGAGGTCTCCTCAGTTAAGAATGGCTTTTCAAGATCAACATGTTAAATATGGAGCTGTCAAAACACCTAATGAGTAAATACTCAGAAGCCCATCAGCCCAATCAAGAAGAAAATCCAACGCTCACCCCCTATAACTCTTACATGTAACATACATTCTAGAACAGAAATCCTCTGAAATATGCATTCAGGCAACATGAAGCTCACTGGAATATATACTCAATGTATGGTTCTACTCAAATGTACTTATTAATTAAGAAAACATCACAGTTTTTTGATATATGTTGGAAAAAAAAACAGTCTCTTCAACAAATGGTTTTGGGAAAACTGATCTACTGTGTAGAGAGAAGCCCAGTTGCATTAAAAAAAAAAAAAAAAACACATTCCAGGTCCGGTGCCGGTGGCTCACACCTGTAATCCTAGCTACTCAGGAGGCTAAGAATTGAGGATCACCGTTCAAAGCCAGCCCAGGCAGGAAAGTCCCTGAGACTCATATCTCCAATAAACTACTCAGAAAAAGCTCGACATGGTGCTGTGGCTCAAGTTGTTGAGTACTACCCTTAGCACAAAGAGTCTCAGGGACAGAGCTCAGGTCTTGAGTTCAAGCCCTAGGACCATCAAAGCGAACAAACAAACAAGCACCACACACCACACACACACACACACACACACACACACACACACACACACACACACACACACACACACACACACACACACACACACACACACACACACACACACACACACACACACACACACACACACACACGACTATACCCAAAGGATTTTTCATTCAAAGGAAACAAAGTAAAAAGGTGACCAATGGAATGGGCAAAACATTTGTAAATTATGTATCTACAAAGGGATCAATCATCAAGTTATATAAAGAACTCCTACAAAACCAAAACCCAAACCCAAACCCAAAGAACTCATTATTCAATTATAAACTGTGCTAAAGACTTGAGTAGACATGTATCCTACAGAGACATACAAATAGATGACAGATGTATGAGTAAAACTTCAGGACATTATGCTCAGAGAAATAGGCTAGTCACATAAAAATATTGAATAATTCTAGTTACATCAGTTATCTAAGTCAAATTCATAAATTAAAGAGTAGAATAGTAGGTGATTGCTAGGGTGAGAAGAGGCAAATAGGAATCAGCAGCCATAAAGTTTCAGTTAAATGAAGTAAGTTCTTAAGTACCACTCGCTTATGCCTATAAAGCTAATTACTCAGGAGGCTGAAATCTGAGGACTGTGGCTCAAAATTAGCCTACACAGAAAAATCTGTGAAACTTATTTTTAGTTAACCAGCAAAAAACTGGAAGTGGAGTTGGGGCTCAAGTGGTAAATATGTACTTTTGTCAGTAATTAGTTGTCAGAACCAAAATTATTTATGAAAATAAAAATAGCATGAAGAATACAGAAAGCCCAGGGCAAAGTTTCAAGAGAAAAAAAAAACATGAACAGCAGGGGTCCTTGGGTTTTCTGTGTACCTTATCTGATTCTCCTGGTCACCCATCAGGAAGAACCATCGGAACTTCACAACCAAAGGGCTGTAGTTGGAGACTGTAATTGAGTGAGTCATCTCTGTGTCATTCAGGATACAGCCAAAATTCACCTCTGTCATTTCAAAGATGAGGTTGGGGTAACACACTTCTCCACGCAGCTTCAGGCTATCTACCTGAGGATGTTCAGCGTACTTAATTGACAGAATTTCTTCTGACACCCAGTTGTTTAAATCACGTTTGAAGTTAGGGTCAAACTTGATCAGTAGGCTTTTTTCTTCATTGATATTCAACTTAATAGGCTAAAAATAAGATAATGTAGAATAATCAGCTTTTGTACTATGAAGTTCCCATTTGATACATGAAATTTTTATGTATACACACAGGCACACACACATATTTATTTATACACATCAGTTGAAATACACACACACAAACTTACGCATAGTACTATGGTTTGACTATGGTTTATCCCTTCCAAAACCTATGCTGACATTTGATGGTCATTACAGAGGTGTTGGGAGGGAGATTGGGTCTTGAGGTAATGTTCAGTTCACAGATGTGGAGCCTTATGAACAGATTAATGTCTTTCTCAAAGGAATGAGTTCTTGCTTTTTTTTTTTTTATTGGTCATGGGGCTTGAACTCTGGGCCTGGGCACTGTCCCTCAGCTCTTCAGCTCAAGGCAAGTGATCTACCATTTGAGCCACAGCACCACTTCTGGTTTTCTGCTGGTTCATTGGAAATAAGGGTCTCATAGACTTTCCTGCCCAGGCTGGCTTTGAACCACAATCCTCAGACCTCAGCCTCCTGAGTAGCTATGATTACAGGTGTGAACCACTGGCGCCTGGCTGAGTTCTTACTAGATTAGTAAGATTCCTTACTAGATTAGTTTCTTTGTTTATGGGACTATATTAGTTACCTTGAGAGTGGATTGTTATAAAGCAAAAGTGTTATAAATCCTTTGTTTGATATATACCCACTTGCCAAAGGGCCACATTTCTAACTGATATCCTCATGTGCAGCCAAAGATCATGGGAATGCTCATGGAGAACTATTTAGAGAATGCTGCTTCCTGCCCCAGACTCATAGCAGGGGTTAGCTCATAACCTCCTCCCTTAGCTTGGTTCAGATTTCTCAGTATTTCAAGGTGGGCTTGGTGGTTATTAGTCTGGGCTGGGCTATTTCCTTGAGTATGGAGTTTTGGCTGAATCTGAAGGACGAGAATTAAAAGCTCTTCAGTAGTGCTTGTAGGAGTGACTACTGTCTACAGATTGGCTTTATCATAATGGGCAGGAGACAAAGGAGAGAATAGGTAGCTGCAAGTTTTCATACCATTAATGAGGGTTCCTACTGACTGATACTGGTGTCCATTGACTATTTATGTTTGAACTGCTGTTTTCTTTCCTGCTGTTTTCCTAGATCTTTTACATTCTTTTCTGGATGAAGTTTAGGAAGCTTAGTATTATTATCATTATCATTATTGTTAGTATTATTTTGTTCCATTTCACATATTTAGCTCCCTGTCAAGTTACCTTAGGAATTATGGGAAGCAGGGATTTGTCATTCTCACATATAAAGAAGGGTCCAGCTGTGGAAAGGAATATGTTCACGGGCAAGGTGGAAATATTCTTTATGACCACGGGCTGATAACTAGGCTCCAGGACAATATTCGGTTTCTGTGAGAAAAAAAAAAAAGAAGTTGAGTTATCACTAGTAATCCTTTAGTAATGGAAGTTTCATACTATCTCCCAGAAGAGATTTAGATAGATCACATGGAATTATGTATGGTAGGCCGCAGAAAGGTGAACCTACATAATCCAGAAAAAAAGATGGTTTTTTAAAAAAAATTCTTTTATTTCTCCTTTTTGGAGGTAACTAAGGTTTTAGACTCAAGGCCTTGTGCTTGCTAGGCTGGTGTTCTACCACTTGGGCCATACCTCATGCCCAATGTTATTTTTCAAGATAGAGTATCATACTTTTTGGTCAGGTCGGCCTTAGACTATAGTCCTCTCATTCATGCCTCCTGTACAGTTGGGATTACAGACATAAATTACTGAGCCTGACCTAGATTTCTGACTATCTTTTTGCCTCAGTGAAAACTTACAAAAATCCATGCTTTTGGATAGAACTATTATTACAGTTTTCACAGTATCATAAAACAGTCATTCGTGTGAAAGAATCCAGGTATCACTAGAACAGATAAACATTCTCCCCTTATGATACTCTGTACTTAAAATATTATTTGCAAACACTTTTAGAATAGCCAGTGTATGAATGCTCATAATTATTTCCTATATATTTTTCTTGATACCAAGAACAGAGTTGATATAGAAGCATCTTCTCACTCTGTTAGACATATCAGTTTTTACTTTTCAACTGGAGGAGGAAACTGAAATAGAGGAAACTGAATAGGTCTGGTCAACCTGGATTTTTCTCATGCTGATCTCAGGGCTCACACTTTTTCTTTTTTTTTTTTTTTGTCAATTGTGGGGTTTGAACCTCTTGGGTTCAAGACTAAGTGCTTTACCACTTGAGCCACAGTACCACTCGGGGTTTTGAGTGGTTAACTGGAGATAAGAACTTCTTGGAGACTTTTCTGCCTGGGCTGGCTTCAAACCTCAATCCTCAGATCTCAGCCTCCTGAGTAGCTAGAATTACAAGCATGAAGCACCAGCGCCAAGCTTCACATTATTTCTTGAATGATCTGTAAAGGGAATGTTTTAATATCAGTCAGAAATCATTAGAAGTCTCAATTGCTGGCTTCTAAGGAAGGCTAATCTCTGCACCCACCCTCTCTACCCCCATTATCCTTGGGCTTTTCCAACATATTGTTTCCTCCTTGTGCTAGGCTAACCATTTTTTGGTTTGCTTTCTCTCTTTGTTCTAATTGTAGTGAGGGCTTCCTTATTTTATATTTTGATCTTCCATTTTTCTGCTGGTATGTCTGGCACAGTTTTCCTTCCATTGTGGTTCCTGGGTCCTCAATCCTGGGTGAACCAGAATGACCAGCATCTGTTGGCTCACCTTACTCAGCTGTGCTAGCCAATGGTTATTTCAAGGGCTTGGTCTGGCGCTTGCCACACAATGCCAGCCTCCACTGCCGTCTTTCTACTGTTAACAACACAGATACCAACTCCTGTAGCATTTGCAGGTTGCATTCCCCAGTCTAGGGAGTGATGAAGCAGTACATTTAAGCCTACTAAGTAAAAGGCTGTATGGAGAATGGTCCATCCAGTGACCTTCCCTGAAGGCTGCTATGTCACTACAGATGTCTTTGAAGTGTAGAAGCCACACTTGGTTGGTTTTGGCAAGAGGCCATTTGAAGGTTAGTGATGAGAAGGAGCTGAAGGCCAGAGAAGCTGATCTATTTTAAAACGACCCCTTCTTTCTGGGCTGATTGTCTCCCCAAATATCAGCAGACAGAGGCTGCTGCTGGAACTTCATGAAGTAAGCAGGCTGAAAGTTTCAGTTGACCTTTTCAATCCCACAGAGATGTGATTTCATCTCTGTGGCTTATGAATGTTATAATCATAATAAACTAGATCAAATCTGAGGGAAGAAGTATGGAAAACCTGTTCTATAGGCAGGATTCTTATCATTATATTCTAATGCATCAACTCAGAAGCATATCCTTGAGCTGACCATGAAGAGAGAGAATGGATAATTGATATTAGACAACTACATCTGAATACTGAGACCTAACAGTCTCTCACACATGCCTGATAATGAACTTGCTTCATCCCTGTTATTGATTAAATGTGAACACAAAATGAACATTGAACACTACAGTTGTAGGATAGAGTTCAAACTTCTGGTATTTGGGGAGAAGGAAAGGAGGGTAAATATTAAGAGTAGGTATTTGTGACTCAATTCACTTTGTAATTTGATGATGAGAAGTTGCTGCCATATTCAGAATACTTGCAAGTTTTAATCTAATGATAAACCTCAATCGCAGACATTTAAGCAAAAATGTGCTACCCTCCCTCTGCCAAAAGGCACCAGGATTTAAAGAGAAGAGACAAAACACTACCTACATATTTTTATGTGTGTCTATGGGTATAGAAAGTAATAAGAAACTAAGCTGCATATTTAATGTACATTACCATGTCTTGTACAGGATAGCTATTCAAGAAATATTCATCAAATAGCTGTGTTCCAAAA
Source organism: Dipodomys merriami (assembly GCF_024711535.1). Lineage (NCBI taxonomy): Eukaryota > Metazoa > Chordata > Mammalia > Rodentia > Heteromyidae > Dipodomys > Dipodomys merriami. The sequence goes on along the minus strand of NW_027203115.1, from coordinate 1,572,383 downwards.
AAATATGACACCACCAAATTCAGTATAGCTGGTGCCAATAAATATCTTTTCTGATTACTTCTAACAGAAAAATTGCAAACAGAGCCATGAATCTTAATAACCATAACAGGAACTAGTGCAGTATTTCCTTTTTACATCTCTCATTGAGCTTATTAGCTTCATATTCAGCTTAGCAGTCACTGAAACCCCATTCTACTGTCCTGGTGCCCACCTGCCTCTCAAGTATGCTAATTCAGAGACTTTATGCTGTCTTTTCTGCTTTATGGTTTTGCTTTTTTTGGAGGAACCCTAGGTAATTAGAAGTGAGTCCTTTTAACTGGTTTGGCTTTTGTACAGCAGCATAGATCATGTGATCGTAATGGCTTACTTAAGGCCAGGTCTTTCCAGTAGGCTGTGACGTAATCAGGGATGGACACCTTCCTATTGTATCCCTAGCAGCACACACTATGTCTGGCACACGACGGAGCTGAATAAACATTTCACTTATCAGCCAGCATGACTATCTTTTTGTGTGTGTGTGTGAAAATACTGTACAGAGGGGTTACAATTACATGGGCAAGATAATGAGTACATTTCTTATCAAGCATTATAGCCTCCTCCTTTCCTCCTTTGTTTCCCCTTCCCATACCTTCCCATCCTTCCCCCCCCCGTACCCTCCCCCCCGCAAAAACTCCCATGCTCTTGGATTGGAAAGATCAACATCGTGAAAATGGCAATACTTCCCAAGGCTATCTACAAATTTAATGCGATACCTATCAAAATTCCAACATCATTCTTCAAGGAAATAGAAGAGGCAATCCAGCATGACTATCTTGATAAATAAATTTGACCATTATAACCCTCTTCTTGAAGCCCTCCAAAAGCCACCTAGAATGAAACTCAAAATCAAAACCCACCATGTACAACTGAACCCTGACCTTTCTCCATAGAGACCTCCTTCTATCTTGGTATGTTTTACGTCCAAGGTGGCCTGTTAGTTCTTCCTGTTTATCAAGTTATTTCCTAGTGCAGGCCTTTGGCATGAAGGGTTCCTCAGCCTATAACTCTTTCCCTCTCCCTTGTCACCAGAAAAGCTTCTCTTTATACTTCAATCTCAACTTGAGACACTTACTCAAGGAAGCAGCCTGTGAACTCATGTCCCAAACCCACAGTTTCTACTCCATGATCTCAGGGTCTTATATCTCTGTTTATTGCTGGAGCTGAAAATGTTAATTTTCTAGATAGGATTTCTAGATAATTTTCTAAATAGGTTTGTCATGGCCAACCTCAGGTTACAATGCTGCTTCCATCTACATTCAAGTAGCTGGGAGTATAGGCATGCATCACAACATCTAGCTATGAAATGGCTTAATTTTAATAACTTAGTGTAGTAACTTCTACTGGTTTCTTCTAGCAACTAGTAACTTCCACTAGTTTCTTAGCTTTGATTGTATCCCTCTGGTTCACTGGAGTCTCAGTACAGTGTAGTCCTTAAATCAAAGCAAATGTTTTACTCATGTCTGTTTTGATTGGTAAATGATTCTAGGATGGTCAACTTCTACTGTGATGCCTCCTCTCCATCTTTGCCATCTTTATCTTAGCCCACCAAATGGACAGCCTCTCCCCTACTTTCCCATTTACTGCCTGGCCTTAATGTCCATGTAAAATTATAGACATATATAGTCTTATCCCATAAATTATAGAGTGCAAATAAATAATCACTTTTTCTCTAGCAGTATTAGGTGATTTACCCAGCTTAACTCCTGCCTCAATGTATCACATGAATAACAGAAATTTACCATTGTAGGGGTTTTGTGAGGGATAGCTAGGGAAATATATGTAGCTGGAGAAATAGATGTTATGAACATGGCTCAATGCTAACCAGTAAGAGGTATGCACTCTTACTATTATTATAATTATTGATATATTTTTTTGCTGGTCCTGTAGCTTGAACTCAGGGCCTGGGTACTATCCTTGAGCTTCTCTGTGCTCAAGGCTAGCGCTCTACCACTTGAACCACAGCATCACTTCCAGATTTTTCTGTTTATGTGGTACTGAGGAATTGAACCCAGGGCTTCATACATGCTAGGCAAGCACTCTACCACTAAGCCACATTCCCAGCCCCTTATTGATAATTTTAATCCCAATTCTTTGTCTGTGCTGCTTCTTCTAGGAGAAATAAAATGACTGGCACATATTTTCTTTGCTGAACTGCTCCTTCCCTATGGCCTTATACATCAAGGGGCAATGGAAAAAGAACTTCCACTTCAAATGATTCTACATTTAGATTCAGAATCCTTTGTTAAATATATATTAGCATCTGAAATACAGAAAAAAATGGGCTAGCTGGTAGGTATAATAGGATTTTGACTAATTTAACTTCCCAAATGAAAATGTGAACATGTTCATCCCTGCTCAGAGCACCCCACTCGCCTGAACACGGCCTTACTGACCTTCTCCAGGCGGTATGAGAGCTGCTTGCTGGAGAGCTGGATTAGAGGTGCTATAAACTCACAGATGATATTCACTGACATCACCAAGCTCTTCCCCTTCTGGGCTCCAACGATGGCGTGGCACACCAACTTTTCTTTAACTTTCTGTACACAGCATACATCAGAATCTTTAGAACCACCATATCTCAGAAAAATTAGTGAACCACCAAAAGCAAACTGATTCCAAACTACCATCATGAGAATATGAGGAACAAACACATTATGCTGAATAGTACAATTCAGGGATTGTTTTCACTTTACACCGTTTTGTTCTGGTTGGTTAAATATAGCTTTGATGAACTCTATGTTTATTTCTGATTGCCCCTGAGGATAAAATCAACTTGCATTCATCCATACATTGATCTGTATGAAATTTATTACACAGCAGGGGCTGTGTTCAGGTCTGGGTATATAAAATAATGATGATGAAGACAGATACAATTCTTCATGGGGCTCACAGTTCAGTGGTGGCTACATAACCTCTTATCCAATTAGCTGGGAATTGTGGTTGGATCAATTTTTCCCTTCATCCTTACATGGTTAAAAATCATGCATTAGAAACGACTATTTCTTTGGATTCAAGAAGGCGAAGGTTTTAAAAAATAGAATGGATCAAAAGAGAATTTATATCATGAGTAGCTTAGACTGAAGTGTGCTCAGGTTTGGGATGTTAATGAAATCAACTATATAACATGATTTGAAAGCACATTCTAGGACAATTTTAATAAAGCTTAATCTGAATTTAGTTTTCCAATAGCTCAGATTTAATGCCTTTTGAAAACATGCTCAACCCTTGATAACTGTATTGTAAATGTTCTCTTCTTACAGGCTCAAAGTGTCTTGAGATCAGAGACTGTGTCCTATTCATCATTTTATCCGCAGTGCCCAGCACAGTGTTTGTCTCATTATAGACTCTATAATGAGAACTTTTTCTGTGCATTGAGGATGCAAAGAGGAACTTTACCTGAAAATGCTCTGTGAAAAAATAGTACAAATGTACTAAAGTGGAACCCATGGCCCTTAGTAAAGCTAAGCAATGGATCAATTTTCTCATCTTCTGGGAGACAAATTTCTTACTGCTTCCTATTTCATGATAATTTGGTAAGACAGGCAGGAGCTTAAGAAAACACCATTTCTCATCCACAAAGTCTGCATTTCTAGGAGAGAAGCATCTCTGAAGTTACTTCAAAAGTCTTTCTTTTAGGTTTTTGGGAGTTTCCAAACTCCATGAGAGAAGGTAATAAATAAATACATCATGTGGGTATGCTTAAATGTTTTAAGCACATTCTGTGGTGATAATGCAAACAAGAGCAGAAATTTAGAGCTGCTGAAGATAAATATGTCTGTGTCACTGATGCACATACAATGATGTTTTCAAGTGTGATGCTGTGGTGGTCATGGAGGGAGGGAAGAGATCACAGGATGCTACAATATCTAGACAAAAGAGGCAGCCCTGAGTGTCTAATTAAAATGCCCTTTTATGAATAAACATTAAATGAATACTAACTGCTAATAGGAAGGATTTCTTTGACTGAAAACGGCATTTTCCCCAAACAGAAATTGACTGGCTTGGTCACTGTTGACTGTGGAGAGGAAAACCTGCTTTAAACAGTCCTTTAAGGTTAAGGTCATGGAAACCACAGAAACAAACAAAAAAACTGAGCACAGCTGAACCTTGAAAGCAGTGGATGCTGCCATGGTAACTCACCGCTGTAGGTAATCTTTGAGAAACCAGATTCTTTCTCAAATAAATATCAAGGGACTCTCCTAAGAAATAGATAAAGTACAGAGAGGATTTACTTGGGAGAAAAATAGCTTCTAAATGTGTTGTCCTCACCCTGGGAGTCGCAGAATACCCCTCTAGTGTCACATCTGTTGTCTGGCCTGGGTACAGCTCCATCCTAACAGGATGCAGCTGAAACACAGGGGTCTCTGGATCTTTGGGCTCCTGGGAGCCCCTGGGCTTTCCTTTTGTCATTTGTCCCTTTTTGTTCTGCTTTTCCTGGGGGTGGAAATCATCATTCATCCAGAACAACTGTTGGACTCGACGTCCTTTGTTGGTCAACTTGAAGTTATAATAGTAGATATCCAGGCTGGAAAAGAAGAGAAAGGCACTGATAAGAGTCAACATAGGGATGTTACACTTAGTTCTACATCCTTGGGAATTATTTACTCTTCTGAAAGTACTTAAAGAGCAAGCAACAAAACAAGGTACACCTTTTTGAAAAAAAATCCATAGGAAAACCAAGTCATGACTGTATTAGGACCCATTATAGTGATAGAGTGAGCTTGACTTTAGGAGTCCTAGACTTGGAGTCACAAGCCTGGATTTCTTCCCAGAGTTGCCACCACTCTGAGTGGCCATGGCTCCACACACTCTTAGTCTACTGTAAAGCATACCATAAGATAAATGAACATAGTTCATGTAGGAAGCCCTCTAACTCATGAGAAATGTCTTTGAGGTGAGAAAAGAAAGGAAAATGTTGACTGGATGGGGAGGATATTTCACATTGTGTTGACTAAAATTCTTCTGAGTAAAATATCTTGTGATGGCAGGCTCAATTTAAGTGGCACTTTGAAGTAGAATAAGACAATAAACCTAAGCAGAAGTAGGGGGACTGGACTGAAGTGGGCCAGGATACCATCTAGACTGGGTATTCCTTTCAGATAGATGTGTTTTGGAGATATTGCTATTTCATTCAATCCTTCCTTCTTTCCTTCTTTCCTATCATTCTCTATCACACCAAAATGTCTTAAGAATCTCCTGATTGCTTGGCTCTGTGAAGTAGTTGATATTGGAGGTAGGTTCAAATAGGTTGATAGAAATTTAAAAAATAACTGATTTATGGACAGTTTATATACTTAATTACCTATTTTTCAGGGGAAAACACCTAATCCTGAAACTATATTTTATTTTTTTAATACCATACTTTGCGATTTTTATTCCAGTTGCTTAGAAAATGACATCTTACTAAATAAGTAACTTGAAGCACCAAATAAATACTCAGAAGAAATATTTACCAGTTGTGAGATAAAGCCATTTTTCTCTAAATATGTGTCTACAGAACATGCTGAATGGGATATCTTTATCTGGCAGTTTAATTTTATGGCTAATGGTAAGTTTTTAGGAGAAATAATGAATACATGTTGTTTACAGAGTAGGTAGGGCCTTTGTTACTTATTCACATTACACTTTCAACAATCATATAAACACAGTGATTGAAAGTGTATTAACTTCAATTTTATAAAGATATAGAAGCACTGGAAAGCTAAGAGAACAGACCTCTATTTAGAAAGGGTAGTACATAGATTTTCTTTAGACTTGGGGTTATCTAGCATCTTCTGTAAAATAATAATAATAGCAATTAATAATCATATTTAGGCTTTGAGGGCTACATGGCTTCTGTCACAACTCTTTTTTTTTTGAGGTGTGCACATACTGGTGATTGAACTTAGGGTATTTTAATTGCTAGACTAGGGCTCTACCACTTGAGCCATGCCTCTAGACCCAACTAGTCAGTTCTTTGTGTGAAAGAAGCCAGAGACATACTTGCTATGTACTAATAAAACTTTATAGAAACAGGCAGTAAACTGTCATTTACCTACTCCTAATGATTCTTCTAACTGTTGCTAGCAACAGTTGTGTCTAAAAGAAAAACAATAGAGTTTAGGCAAAGGGATTAGCAGCTAACATCTACATTTTGCTTATACATTAATAGAAAATTGTTAATCTTCCACTTCCAGGCAATTTTGAGTTCTTTGGCACTCTTTGTAAGTTAAGGACTATAATTGCATCTAGAAGCATTAATATGCAATGACAAAATGTCTGAGCCTATGGACACTAAAGGAGGATTTTTATTTATATTTGTCGGTTGTAGGGCTTGAACTCAGGGACTGGGCACTGTCCCTGAGCATTTTTGCTCAAGGCTAGTGCTTTACCACTTTGAACTACAGCACCACTTTTGGTATTTTGAGTGGTTAATTGGAGACTTTTCTGCCTGGGCTGGCTTCAAACCATGGTCCTCATATCTCAGCCTCCTGAATAGCTGGAATTACAGGTGTGAGCCACAGGTGCCTGTCTGAAGATTTTTATGTTTATGTGACTCAAAACATATGATTCTTATCTAAAATAATACAACTCTATCTTTCCTGTTACTTAATTTGCTATTGGTTTTTGGTATTTTTAGTGGACAAGCACTGTTTTGTAGATGGAGCAGAAGGAAGGAAACACAGAAGACCCCTAACTGACGACTATTAGTCATATCTGTAAGAACTATGCATATGACTTGGTTTCAGGGACAGTTGGTCTAGAAGGCATGAGGAGTAACCAAAGAGGTCTATTCATAGTACTGCACCAGACCTTGTGGCCCAAATAATGGTTAACTGCATAAGTCTCTTGGAGAACCAGGAGTAAATCTTCACACATCAGAATTCAAACCTCATACGTTTAATATCTACACTAGATTGTTCTACTCAAAGCTATCTATACTGTAACACCTCTTATTTAAATATTTATACTCAGTAGCTTTTCCTGAGTAATCAGGTGAAACCAGATTGTAGCCATCTCAGTGCTATGGTAAGGAGCAAAAACAAGTCACTGGCTTTTCAATACTTAAGGTGATATATTTTTGATGTATTTTTCCCTTCCTTGGTAGACTTTATTTAGGTTGGCACTAAGCTGTATCTGTATTTTCTACATTTATGGGGAGATATTAGCAGTGTAATGAACTCAAAAAGGAGAATAATTGAGATTCTAAATTCATCATGGAGAAGTCACACATTAGGGTGTGATAATGTAGCGTGGAAAAGGTAACCAAGCTATGATTAGTAAATGTCTTCTTGCAGGCTAATGTACCCACTGGAAACCAAGAAAAAGTGAGGATAGGACAGAAGAGGCAATGAATATGTTAGTACTATTTAATTAGAAATATTTTTATGAGGTAGAGATGTTGCACTGATGTGACACATATGATATATACCTATAAAAATCAGTCCATGGTATTCCCTTACCTAAAATGTGCTCCCAAATCGAGTTCTGGAGCAAAAGGCTTATCTGAAACAATGGTAGAACCAATTCCTGAAGCCTGGACAGGGATCCGATAGGTATTGCTATTTTTAACGTCAACAACAACTGTGTCTTTGAATGTTAATATATCATTCAGGTTGGCAGTCAGTTCCAGGGCAATATCGGTTTCTGGGGGAACCATGCCTTCATAGGGTCCAACTGTCCACAGGGATTTTTTGTTTGCCTGCAAAACAAGACTACAAGTTAACAAGAGTACAAGTTAACAGGCTTTTCATTCTGCATATGTCAAAGCCCTCTGTGCTTCATTTGGCTGACACCACAGAATTTAACATCAGAGACAAACATTATGCTTTAGAATCAAAGCAGCTGAGTGTTTGTTGGCTTTCCTCTTTCTTTTTCCTAAAAAAAGCAATTTGATTCTGAAGGGCAAACCTACAATTCTACTTTTGAGTACTCTGTGAAGATTCTTTACATCTTTTTCCCATGATGACAACACAGTTCTCTAACAAGCTTATATTAATTATCCGGCTTAACCTCCAGATTCTGAGATACCAACTGAAAGGACAACATTCTTTATGGAATTTGGGAATTTTTAAAAGACACATTTTTTCAAATGCAAAGTTTCTGGTGAGAGTGAAGATGAACTACTTTTATTAATGAACACAATATAGGGCCATTGTCCTGATTTCTAATAATAATAAAAACTAATATGAACTTAATTAGCTCAAATTCCAAACTCACTTTGAAGTACATAATATGGTAGAGCTGCAAGGGACTCCTGCCCATCTACAATCTACTCCTTTTAAGTGCTTAGATTTTCGTAGTTCTCTCTCTCCTCTCTCTCTCTCTCTCTCTCTCTCTCTCTCTCTCTCTCTCTCTCTCTCTCTCTCTCTCTCTCTCTCTCTCTCTCTCTCTCTCTTTCATTAAGGTCATTCACAAAATAACACCTTTCAATAACACTGTCTTGACCATCACATTTTAAATTGCAACATGCCTCTAGCACTTCTTGTTATCTTAATTCTTCTCTGTCTTTTCTCTCCTCCTTATGCTTACCATCTTCCAAAATAGTGCTTAATTACTTATACCATGCTTACCTGGATTAGAGGCATGAGCCACCAGCCTGGGGATAAAGCTTTCATCTTTTGTTTATCTAAGGTATTTTGTAAGAGTGATATTTTTTCTCTTTTCTCTATGCTTCATTTTCTCCTGAGTTTTCTTCTAGTTCACCAATTCTCTCTTCAGTGGTTTATAATATGGTGTTAAAACTTATCTATTACATTCTTAATTTAGGGTTTTGGATTTTTAGATCTTTGTTCTTTTGTTTTTATTTTATGTTTTCAGCATTTATAACTTGGATTATGACATCTTATTAACTGTTTCTTTTAGTCTCTCTGAAAATTTGATGAGAAAATTGTTCTTAGGACTTTCAAGTAACAGAAAATATACATTTCACTTCCTTGTGGCCAAGGTGTTCTACAAAATAAGAAAAACTCCAAATATATCCTCTTTCCTAAAGAATCTGGCCATGATGACATAAAGGAAGAGCAACATGTAAATAATAAAAATGCAAGTTACAAGAAGTCTGGGACATAAGTGCTTCACGGAACTCTAAAGAACAAGATGCTATTCCAGGACAGAGGATATAGGAATTCTTTGTAATAAGTATAACCCACAGGATTTCCTTTTCACTCTAAATGTGAAATTAGACAACTATCAGTGGCATGTTCCTAATTATATTATGCTGTTAAAACTTCTAATTTATTCCACTCTAATGATATATGTAAGCATTTATCTCTAAAAAGTATCTTTTCTCTCTTTTTTGATAGTTACTTCTATTCAAGTTGGGTAGTTCTAGTTTATTTGGGGAAAGACATTATTTATGTATATGTATATTTATCCATATATGTGAATTAATCTTCATGTAAAACATTTAGTGATTAACAATAGCGCATTGAGAAAAGGCCAATAAAAGAGGATGGAGATTAGTGGAAACTTTCAAAATAATGACTAGAAGAGAATCTAGACTCCCCAATCCATTGGAGAAGAACTTGATTATTTCCTGGCCTATCTTCCTTGGTTCAACTCATAGTACAAGGGCTCAGAAGATAATTTATTTTAAAACTAATGTAAAATTCACTGAGCTCAACTTCGGAGGACAGTCCAATCTAAAACTATCCTTCTGGCATTTAGTTTCTAGAAAAAAGAAGAAAAGGAGAAACATAAAATATAGCATTCTGGCAACACAGGTATAATGGAGGCCATAAATCAGAAACTTCTGACAAGCTTAGGCTGGGTTTGGAATAGAGTTGTGCTGATAAACTGTAAATGGGAAGAATGTCCATTGCACATCACAGGCAAAAGTTAGAAACTGAGGCCTGGCAGAACATCACAGGAACATTTCCAGTACCGTGGAACATCACCCAAACCTAGAGCTGTCTCTAGTGCAGATTCAGAAACTGGATTTCATCACTGGGGCCCAACAGTCACTCTTTGAAGAAATGGCTCTTTGGTCTTACATAAGGAAAATCTAATATTTAAACCAAAATGCCAATTTTCCAATTTGCAACTGAAAACAAATCCTGTTAGACAGACCAGAGAGCTAGTTATATTTCCTCCTAGTCTAAAAGTATACATGGTAAATAAGTAAATTGTATTTCAAAAATTAAAGGAATTAAATAAAGCACTGAAGAACAATTTGTTGTATACAATTAGGATGTAGATAATGATAGAAGGAAATTTTAATTTTGGTATTAATGGAAATTGTAGGTTAAACTTTTCAGTCAAAAGACATTATTATGCAAACTCTTTGAATGTAGAACATCCATAGAGACACAGATATAGAAAAAAAAACAATTAAGCATTAAATAGTATTCTAGATGAAGTAGGACCTGGTTAGAGATATTATGATAATTGTATTTGAAGGACACATGTAGAAAACATATTAATTCTTGCAATCCCCCAATTTCTCTATAACTTCCCTACTCATTGTCACTTAGTCCTGGCAGAGGATTAGAATATTGAGAAAACAGGAAGCAAAGTCTTTTGTATCAGTACATTAGTAAAAGATAATAATCCTCTTAAATTTCATCTTTGTGAATGTGGATCAATTACTATTGGCAAGAGAAACTATAAGAATCAAATGCTATAATACTGTGCTTATATTTAGATTCAAAGAAATAAGTCTAGTTCATCCAATTTTTGTACCAGTTCCAAAGTGAAAAAACTAAAATTCTATAACATATTAATCATAGAAGATGACACAAAATAGAGCTTTCAAAGTGCTATAAATGCAAATCCAATTTTCTACAGATATTTTAAGATAGATCAAGGTAACTTCATTTCATTTAGAGTTCTTATTACAGTGGATAGAAATCCTTGATTTAACATATTCAGGTTGACCTACACAATCAAAGTAATACATGGAAATAGATTTTTCATGCTTGAATGACTGGCCTTTCTCCTTTCTTCCAACTATCATCTTTCGTATTTGCAGTTTTTAGAATCTAGGCAGCTATTTAAGATAAGGTAATAGTAGCTGCTATAATGTAAAGGCCCCCTGACATTCAATGGCTTAATATAACAACAGAAGCTTATTTCTAGATCACATGAATTCCAAATGGTAACAAGGATGAGGACGGGCTTCTATTCTATTTAATCATTGAGCAATGTCAGCTAAACAGATTCTAATAAATTTAATAACTTCGATAAAATGATTTCAGACTAAGTTGGGACGTGTAAGGACATTAGACCCTGACACACAGTCAGCCACTAATGGTGAAAGAAAACGAAATAGCTGTTGGTGGCATTTGTGAAGTGTAGCACATTATTTCTGTCCACTTGCCCTGGCTAGAACTCAGTCATACACCCATACCTAACCCCAGAGGAATCTGGGAAGTGTAGTCTAGCTATGGGCACAGAATAAAAAAGACCAGTATGGTGAGCTGCAACCTGTTCTCTGTCAAAACTACCTTATTGGTTCAGTCTACTGCCACATTCTCAGGCATTCCCCCAAATGCAACTCTCCAAAACTTCAGATTTTGAAAGGCAAACAGCTCAAGTGAGCAAATAATTTAGCATTTCAATTCCTCTAGCAATTTTGGACCCAGAGTTCACATCTATCTGTGGTTAGGGAAAACTTCAAGCAAGTTCTAGGCAGGAAGATTTCACTTTGTTGGCCCTTCTCCCTAAATCTGTGGCTTTAGAATATTCTATATAGTTGTGCTCATTTATGAAACTGAGCTTACAATTGAGACATAAATCCATGTCTTTCTTTCCTTCCTTCCCTTCCTTCCCTTCCTTCCCTTCCTTCCCTCCCTCCCTCCCCCCCCCCTTCTTATCGAAAAGCAAGATGCCTTTCGGACAGGGTACTGGCAATGTCATTTTTTTCATTACAGCTATTTGTTTTCTTCCTCTAGTCAGTGGCATAGGTCAGTCCTCTATCCACAATAAAGTGGGGATGCCACCAGCATGAGTGCTATTTCAAGTCAGGGGACATTAGTTTTCAAAGGTTGTGTACCATTTCTGTTCTTATTCCTGCTGACACAGGTTAGCTGCTTGGAAACAAGACCTGAGGTTGCTTTCTTGGCAATTGGTGCATTTTCTTTTTGATGAAGCTCATTAATCAATTCTTGGCATAAAAACAGACAGCAAACTACAATATAGAGCCCAAAACAAGGCACATTAAAATGCCAGATGCTATGGTTTTGGGCCATCCTTACTAAAAGTAAGGATGTAAACTGATCCAACATCCTTGGGTTTCTTTGATATTTGACTTTTAAGATGTGTCCTTTGTTTTTAGGGAAGATGCATGATCAATAATCATCATAGATATGGAGAATATTTTGTAACCTTTTCAAAACAGTAACAGAGTATGGACACTGATTCAGAAGGAAGATTCTGGAAGAAAAAAGGATGTGGGTTTGATCTCTTTCTGCCAATTTCCAGATGTTTGGCATTAGGTATAGGTGGAAGGTCCATGCAAGGGGACCATACTGTAGGGAACTGTTGGTGTCTTAGTCACAGCTAAGAGCAGTTCCTGCTGATAACCAGTAAGGAAAAGGAAATCTCCATCACTCAACTGCAAGTAACCTGAAGGGCCTAGTAGTGGACTTATTTCCAATCAAATCTCCTGCAAAATACACAGCTTGGCTAACATATTTTTTTGGGTACAATCCAAAGAAGAGGATCCAGCCAGGCCATGCCTGGACTTTTGACCCATGGAAGCAGACAATATATTAGCATCACCTTTTCTACTTAAAAGAAAATGAATTTAATCATATGTTACATGTATATCAATATATATCAGTATATATTAATATATCCATTTTTATTAATTCTACAAAATAGGCAGTTTCATTATGATTTTATATGTATTTTTATGTGTATAGGAATTCTTGTGTGTGTGTGTGTGTGTGCGTGTGCGTGTGTGTGTATGTGTGTGTGTGCCAGTACTGGGGCTTGAACTCAGAGCCTCATGCTCTTACTTGGCTTGTTCCACTACCACTAGAGTCACAGCTCCACTTCTGACTTTGTGCTTGTTATTTGGGTATAAAAGTTTCACAGACTTTCTGCTTGGTTGGCCTTGAACCATGATCTCAGATTCAGTTTCCTGAGTAGATAGGAATATAGACATGAACCATCTGTACCCAATTAGGAATTTTGTTTTAAACCCCCAAAGGGTGTCAATTTGCTACCCAGCAATAGAAAAGTGATATAAGGTTATGTATTTGTTTCAAAGATGATAAAAAGGAGTCTTCTATCAAAACCTCAACAATAGCTGCCTGTTATTTATCTGAAATTGGGGTTGAGGGCAAGTCATTTCAGCAGCCTATAAACAACATGCATTCAAGGTAGGAGTATGAACAACAGTGCATATGGTTGTATGAAAAATGGAAAATTTAGAGTTTTTCTTTTTACAATTTAGAGTTCCATGCCCACTGGTGACTAGTGCTAAGCACTCCACTCTGAGGTTTCACATACATAAAGATCACATTTGCTTTAGATTTGACAGTAGGGTAACAGCACTGTTCTTTGGCAGTGTTCAGCTTCCAAGGTCAGAGCTTTTATAAATTTCCTTATAGTGTATTTAATATTTGCTCTAAAAGGCAGAAGTGAGTGCTATTGTTTACAGATGTCACATCAACAATAATGAAGAGTGTGAATTTCCTTAGACAGACATGCTATTCTGAAGCTTGAAGAAAATAATTCTGTACATTTAAAAAACAACTTATTTGCAAACTGTAATCTGCAAGAATTTCCTCCCATGGAAGGAGAAAAAGCAAATGACAAAAGGAAGCAACCTGCTGAGTGAGATTTCTGAGGATTTGTACTATTATCTCAGAGATGAGCAATTCTTTGTAGAATGAGAACAATGAAGTCACTAAGGCCTGTCTCTTATTCGTCTCTAATCATATCATTCCCTTCTCTGAAATGAGTCACTTTGCTGCTTAAAACAATTAACAGAAAATGTGGAGAGGATATGAGAAGAATCAGTTCTAGAGCTTTATAAGAGAGGCCATTAGGGTCATGAATAGCAATGTAAGCTTTAGAGCCACATGACCTAGTGGTCAAGTTTGGACTCTACCATTTATAGCCAGGCAACTTTGGGCTCTCTCTCACTAAGTCTAGACTTTGGTTTTCTTATCTGTTAAATATGATACTTAAAGATGAAATAAAATGAGTAGCAAGCATCTAGCACCTAGTCTAGCATAGTAAATACTCAATAAATGGTAGCTACTATTCATGTTATCTTCCATATAGTTCGTTATCTTTCAGATATCTCAACCTGTTCCTCAACTACTGAAGATTCTGGATTATTTCTTAATGTCTGGATCAGTGGTTTTGAGCTTCGTATCATCTTTGAGAAAGTCATGGATCCCTTCCATAAAAAAACCCTGCATATATATAATATACCTACAGAAAGTCCCAGACATTACATACAAGTTATAGAATTTATGGACCCCAAATGTAGGGAACAGTTGTCACTATTTTCCTGTTTAGTCCACATAGGATCACTTTTTTTACATTTGGGAATCCATTATTTTACGTAGAATTTAGTAAGCGATAGGATCTCACTTCTTTTTAAGGAGTCATTCTGCAAATATGGTGACCCACAATCTGGACCAGAACAGCAGATCTGATCTGGATCTACTCCCAGATCTCCACAAGAAGTTCTAACTACTAGTGGCTCACTCTTGTAATCCTAGCAACGTAGATGGTTGAGATCTGAGGATCACGGCTTGACGCTACCTGGGCAGAAAGGTCTGTGGGATTCTTATCTCCAATAAACTACTCAGAAAAAGCCAGAAGTGACACTGTGGCTCAAGTGGTTGAGGCCTAGCCTTGAGCACAAAGAGACTCAGGGACAGTACCCAGGTCCTGAGTTCAAGCCCCACAACCAATGGAAAAATAAAAGGAAGTTCCAATGATGTTTTTAGCCTCACTCCCAGAACAGATGGCCATCCATTCTTCCCAAATGTACCCAGTACCATCACCATGTAAACACATTCCCATTTGTCCATCCTCCTTCTTAGCCTGAAGCCTCCATTCTAATGCTGCAACCAATGATAAACTGTTAGTTGCTTCTGTGTAACTGTATTGTCTCAATTAGTTAGTGAGATTATGAGCACTGAAGAGGGAAACCATTCTTTTTATGCTTTGGTCAGCCCAAGGCCAGAGAATGGGGACAGGCCTCAAAAACAATATTTACTTGTTAGCCAACAGATATGTTAATAATGTTTAGCCTTACCAGAAAGTCAATGAATCATAAATTTAAAACAACATTAAAAATTTTGCTAGATTTGGCAAAACAAAAATGGTTGGCTAGGATCTAGGAGAAAAAGAATTCTTCAATACTCTGTAGAGGAGGAGCAAGACATGAATTGGTACAAATTTTCTGGGAGGTAATTCATGAAATGAAGATTTCCACTTATGTTCATGCCATTCAACACAGCAATTGTGTTTCTAGGAATTTAGTCAAAGGAAATACTTAAGGATGTGAGCTATAATTAAGATACACACATTGTTTACAGCATTAGAAAATTGGGAACAGTCTGTCAGTAGGGAATTAGTCAAATCCACTGTGCTGAAGGAAAATGATGCAATAAAGTCAGCCAGTAAAAATGATATGTACAAGAACAGTCCTTAATAATTCATATTAAATGTGATGACAATATATCTTGAGTGAAATAGCTGGCAACAGAAACAGTGTTTATCCCATGAGAGGAGTAGGAATACATAGATGGACCTAATAATACATAGGCCCTCTCTCCAGGCCCCCAATCTCCTCTCTTTCTGCCCTCTCTCTCTCTATTCCTCCCCCCTCTCTGCTGAGGATTGAACCCAGAGCCTTGTGCACGCAAGGTCAATATTCTGCAACTTAGCTATATCTCTAGATAGTCTCTCTTTAGAGGTCATCTAACTCTGCTTTCTTGTGCTTCAGCCTCACTCTCACTTTCTTTCTTAGAAGGTTTTATTTTAAACAAAACATGCAGGCACACAATGAAAAATTCAAAAAGATTCAAAGGGAAAATGTCTCTCAGATCTACGAATGGTTTCTAGTCACTATCCCTGGAGGTAGCCATTGTTAGCAGTTTTCTATGTATCCTTTCCTATGTATTCTATGGCTAGGAAAAGCATATTTGTATATAAACTTTTCCTTATATAAATAGACAATATAGAATGTCCTGTGCCATCATTGAAACTTTAAATTTTTTATCAAATGTAAACATGCACACAATTTAAAAAATGATATGGCTCTATAAAAGGGGCACTGTGAAACATAGTTATTTGAATCTTCTCTCCAATGGTCATTTACTCAATTTCTGGGCCATTGAAACAGCTGACCACTGTTGGTTCTTTGAGAAATTCTTTTGTTACTTGCTGTTCTATCTCTGTAATCTGCTGCTACATAACATTTTTTAATTGGACATTATCTAATTACTTCTTCCTATGGAAGGCAATAATAGTTTTATTCTCTTGCTCTATTTACCTTCCTTCCCTCCCTCCCTCCCTTCCTTCTTTCCTCCCTCCCTCCTTCCCCCCTCTCTCTTTCTCTTTCTCTTTGTCTCTCTCTCTCTCTTTTTCTTTTCTTTCTTGTGCTGATCCTAGGCCTTGAACTCAGGGCCTGAGCTTTCTGTGATCAAAGATAGTACTCTACCACTTGAACCACAGCTCCACTTATAGCTTTTTGGTATTTACTAGGCAGGTATTCTACTGCTGAGCCATGACAGAATACATGAAACACATCTATTTATGCTATTTTCTAGTCCCCTTTATGCCTGGTTATTTGAAAATTGTTAGGCATTTGTAGATACAAATTGTAGTTTTCTTCTTCCAGTGACGATATGTTTGCTTCTTGGAAAGCTGTGAAAGGATTAGCAATCCTGAATCTCCTTCATCCAGGAATAATTTGAGTTAGGATCTGTTCTAGGTTACTTTGTTCCTAGTGTATGGAATTTAGAGTCCTAACTCCAAGTTTGGGAGGTGTACTGGAATTGCCCATTTATTTCCTTGGCCCATCCTGACTCAAAATTTGACCTCACTAATCTGATGTGTTTTTTTTTCTACTTTCAACTTTTCAACCACATCTGAAACCATCTAGAGAAGAGACTCTATATAAATCTTTATCTCTGGGTGTTCTTTTCTCTGATTTGCCACCAGATTAATTGGTCAGTCCCTGATTCCCTTAGATTCATATCTTTCTAAATAATTTTGTTATGTTTCATCATATTTTATTAACTTTATTTATTGTTTATGTGGTACCATGGAATTGAACCCATGCATGCCAGGCAAGCCCTCTACCACTAAGCCACATTCCCTGCTCTCATATTGTCTTAAATATTTTTTAAGGCTCTTCTCTTTTTCATACAGAGGGATACTTTGAAATGATCTACCTATTTATTTGTGGAAAAAGTCTATAAGAATTATAAAGCCAACTAGGGGAGCAAGTATATGTAATACATATTGTTTTCAAGTAATATGCAGCAATAATATTTTAGGTTACTAGGTTAACACCCTGGAATAAAGACCATAAAGTTCCATCTTAAAGTCATTGCCTTCTCAAGACTCAGTAAAAGTTAAATAAAAGGAAACAAGACCGCTCCTGAGCACACTGGCATGATTTACACAAAGCTATGGGACATCTGTACAAATAAATAAGCTCCAAGAAGATGAGAGTCATAAAGCTAATGCGCCTAAAATTTCCACATAGCAATTTGTTTCCTGATAAGTCTGTTTCTTTATAAGATGGCCTCACTGTCAAAACTTTAGAAAAACAAGTGAAAGGTGATGAAAAGGCAGCATTAAAACTCCCATTTCACAGAGCTCTGTTCTAGATAGATCAGTTTATTTCCAGACCTTAGGACCTACCTCACTCTCATTTCTTTTTTGCTTTTTTAGGTAAGAAAGAAAAACAAAACACACTCTGATATAATACCACAAAAATGTCTTCCTACAAGCCATTTCCCCTGGCTCTTTTTGTATGATGAGAAATAATAATCCAATATATTTTTATTCAATGCTTATTTTTAATAGGCATTATATATTATCTTGTTTAATATTCTAGGTATCATTATCACCATTGCCAGTCCTGGGGCTTGAACTTAGGGCCTGGCACTGTTCTTGAGCTTCTTTTGCTCAAGGCTAGCACTCTACCACTTAACCCATAGTGCTACTTCCAGCTTTTTCTGTTTATGTTGTACTGCAGAATCAAACCCAGGGCTTCATGCAAGCTAGGCACTCACTCTACCACTAAGCCACATTCTCAGCCCATCCTTACTCTTGATGGTACAGTACATACCACCTCAGGAGTCATACTCAATAGCCTTCATTTAATGACTACCATAGGTAAGACAGTTGTACCTAGCTGCATCCCAGTTTAATGTGCTATCATTCCATTGAGATGTTTTTCTTCTAAAGCATTCAACTTAATGTCGTACATAATAATTCCATGGCAACTGACATTTAAAAATCTATACTCCAAGTGCCATCATATAGGAAGTTCTACCATATGTCTCTCAGGTCTCTGTTCTTTTACTTTGGACAATGAAGAGGAAATAGGACTGAGGAAGATTATGATGTTTTCCCTTACAGACATTTTAATGTCTTGATGGATGTGTATTGAGGTTTCATATCATTAATAAATCTGCACACCATGCCACATAACATATTTCTTGTTTTTTGTATAAAAGTATGTATTTCATTTGGAACTGACTTCATGTTGAATTATGACTAACTACCACTAGGGCATGAAATAGGCAAGTAAGTGATTTAGTTGTAATGACGGTAGTGACCAGCTCTTAAAAGTGACCTGAGTTGGGCCAATGATGATGCTGGTTTAGGGAAAGAAGTTATAAATTTTCATTCAGGAAGGAAACTAGGATTAGAAGGAAAAAAAACTCCCACATTTGACCTTAAGAAGAGTTTAATCTTAAACTTTTGTGATGACAGGCACTAACTGTATATTGGAATAACAATTAATAGGAAAAACAACTCACTATAACTAATTAATTAAAATCTGAGACAGGCAGAATGGAGATAGATAGGTTTGTTAAGACATGAAAAAAAACCCCTAAGATATTTTTCATTTATCATTTCTTCTCTGGACAACTCCCTAGTGACAAAGGAACCAAATCCCCTCCTTTCATTTTGACTTTAGTTTATTCTCAAACTAATCATAGTCAGCCAGTAGAACTGTCACTCTAAATTCTGGGAAGGTGCTGACCCATCATGTTAACTAAGGTCCAGTCAATACCTTCCCTTCTCTCACTGTGCTTTATAATCAATTTGGCCTCAGGAATTTGTCTTCTGGGTTTCACATTTAGCTTTGCCAAAGTGAACAAAGGTCTCAGGTGGGATATGGAGTAAGCAGCTTATAGTTCTCTGTCAATCTCAAACTTTTGCTTCTGGAACTCTCTGGATGTTACTCACTGACATCCTCTTGTCACTAAATGGGTGACTTGGGATGACTCAGCAAGAGCCCTAATATACTCTGGAATGGCCATTAATTAGTTAATGAATTATTTTGTGCTGGTTCCCAGGCTCTTTTGTTCATGCTTGGCTTTTTCTTTTTCTGCTTCAGCTCGAGTGCTCTTTCTTACTTAAGCCACATTTTCACTTTTGGGTGTTTTCGTTTTTTTATTTTTATTTTTTGATTAGTCAAGATCTTAGTACATATATATGTATATATTTATATAGTTTTCTGTTTTTTCTTTTGTTATCTTTAAGTAGTTGTACAAAGGAGTTTCCATGTAAAAAAGAAGTTTATATGAACTCAATAAATCTTGATCAATATCACCCCTTTCAACATCCTCATAGTATATATTTCTTTTTCTGTTTTTGTGTGTGTGTGTGTGTGTGTGTGTGTGTGTGTGTGTGTGTGTGTGTGTGTGTGTGTGTGTGTGCTGGTCCTGGGGCTTGAACTCAAGGCCTGGGCTCTGTCCCTTAGCTTTTGTGCTCAAGGCTATCACTCTACCACTTGAGCCACAGCTTCACTTCCATCTCTTTGGTCTTTAATTGGAGATAAAGAGTCTCATGGACTTTCCTGCCTGGGTTAGCTTCAAACTGTGATCCTTAGATCTCAGCCTCCTGAGTAGCTAGCTAGGATTACAGGTATGAGCCACTGGCACCTAGAATGTATTTCTTTTCTTTCTTTATGTTTTATTTTAGTTTTTTTTTTATTAATCTTGGCCATTGTGATCAAGTTAATTCCCCCAAAAACAAATCCTCAAAGAAAAACCACACCATTAATGAGTGGACTAAAGACTTAAAGAATGACTTCTCTGATGAAGAAATAAGAATGGCCAATAGACACATAAAGAAATGCTCAACTTCTCTGGCCATAAAAGATGCAAATCAAAACAACATTGAGGTTCCACCTCACCCCAGTTAGAATGGCTATAATCAAGAACTCTAATAACAACAGATGTTGGAGGGGATGTGGTCAAAAGGGAATGCTACTGCACAGTTGGTGGGAGTGTAAACTTGTTCATCAACTCTGGAAAGCAATATGGCGGTTCCTCAAAAGACTCCACATAGAGTTCCCCTATGGCCCAGCAATCCCACTTCTGGGAATTTACCCAAATGATCAGTTCTAGTTTTTGAAAAACAGTCACTTCTCTGTAATTAAAAGGATTAATATTGGGGCATCTTTCTCAAAGGTTTAATTTACTCTCCTTTAAGCACACTTGATCTACATGTTCTCTATTGCTCCATTGGTATAGAAGATGATGTTTGCTTTTTTAATCTATGTATGTTTGGGCGTTATGAAGAAGAAACTGTATTCCTTGGAAACTCTGCACTTCTCTCTCTCTCTCTCTCTCTCTCTCGCTCTGTGTGTGTGTGTGTGTGTGTGTGTGTGTGTGTGTGTGTGTGTGTGTGTGTGTGTGTGTGTGTACACACTTTTAGCAATAAAGCAGCATGGGCTGTGAATGCACCAGAAAAAAAAGTAGTTAAAAGGATCAATGAGTTTAAGTTTTAAAATGAATCTTTTACTCTACTATATAGAAAGCTGCGATGAAATATTGAAAAAAAATGGAGCTAAGATGGTAGCTCAGGCAGTAGAGTGCCTGTCTAAGAACCACAAGGCCCTAAATTCAAACCAATACTCCAAAAAAATTTTGTCTTTTCTTTTCTTTTTTTTTTTTTTTTGGTACTGGGGATCAAACCCAGGACGTTGCACTTGCTAGGCAAGCGCTTTGCCACTGAGCTACATCCTAGCCCTCCAAAAATTTTTTTAGAATGAAGAGCTAGGAATAATTGTATTAAAAATGATATACATCATATGGACCACAAATGGAAAAGAGAGGTCTGAAGCTACAGACTTGGTAGGCTTCCAGATTCTGAAATCAGTGACGGCATGTCAAAGGAGAACGACAGCCCCACAGATCCTGTAGGAACACAGGCCAGCGTTGCTAGCCAAGGCAGCCTCCTGTGTGCCTGAGAAACCTGAATAAGCTGTGATGTTCTCGAGTCTGTATAGTGCACACATTTATGTTACTGGGGGTGAACATAGGGTAGTGAGATAGAGAAAGCCCGTAGTCACTGGCCTGACTAAACCAGACTTTCTCTCTAATGTCTGCATGGAAAAGTTGGCTCAAGACTTGATTCTGGACTAGTGACCACTATCAGTGTGAAGGCAAATGTAAAAATGCCAGAAAGGAAAGTTGTGAGCACTGAGAATGGGAGACAAACATGTTTCATGCCAGATTCATTTATAATTTGAAATTCCAAACACTCAGAAGAATAGCTGTAAACAATCAGGTAACTAATTTATTTTTGAGCAATTAATATCATGAACTGAAATTGATTAGGAAGTGTACCTGAGATCCTCAAAGAGCTGCAGAATGGGATAATATATATAATAAAACAAAGAATTAAAAAATTACTATGACATGTGACCAATAAATAACCAATTACAAATCTGAGTGTTAAAAATACAGCCAGTGAACAATATAGCCAATGACATTAAATTGAAAATGTAGATAGATGTGATAAACTTTAGATTTGCCAAAGACCAAGACAAAATTTGTAAATTAGAACACGTCATCAAGGATGCATAAAGGAAGGAAAGATGGACAGGTAAAATATTTATAAGAAATAAAAATGATTTGTAGGATAGAACAAAGAAAATACAGCTGTGTGTGTGTGTGTGTGTGTGTGTGTGTGTGTGTGTGTGTGCATGTATATGTGTGTCCCCTCAAAGTAGCAAATCTGAAATAATGGGTAAACATCTTTCCAGAATTTAAGGCTGAAGTCCTCTGATACATTAGAGAGATATTTATAAAATCAAGCATAAAAAGACCTTAATATCAGCTAATAAGAAAAAGTCAAATTATTCATGAAGGAACAATAATCAGCTAATAAGAAAAAGTCAAATCATTCATGAAGGAACAATAATAAGACTAATAGAATCAGACTAATAGAATAATCAGACTAATAGAATGGTTTTATCAGTAACCATTAATGCCAAAGGTCAGTTTCAACAAATTCAAAAGAACGTAACTGGAGTAGCTCTTGAGTTTTTCTTTATTAAAATATGCTAAAGGTTAGAGGCATGGTCCAACTCAAGGCACTGTATAATACAAAAAATTAAGTTAAATGTACATAGTCCCTGACCCTCTGGAATCAAGCTATTTCTGTGATTAAATGCAAAAGAGCTATTTTAAAATATGGGTCTCAAGAATGAGATGATTGAGTTATTTCATTAGAACTAAATAAATGTTAGCCATAATTAATGTCATAATAATTATCAACCAGGTATTATCAACAGTGCAGAGACTGTTGTCATTTAAAAAGAGATTTATAAACAAATACATATAGAAAGAGAAAGCAAATCCCTAAGGAAGTAAGAAAATTACCCAGTGGTTGAGGATTTGAAGGGGAGGTGTTCAGGACTTCTTTGACTGCCATATCATGATGTTTGGGTCTGGGATGTGACCAAGGAAAAAAAAATGTTTTAAAAGAACTGTGTTCAATGAATGCATCAGGATTCCTCTTTCCAGACTCTAGGAATTTTAAATATCAAACAACAAAGGCCTCTCCCTCCAGATCACAGAGGCAAAGACCACTGCAAAGGGGGTCTCAGTACTAGGTAACCCCAGGGATTACTGGCATCTGAACCCAGGATTTTGAGCTAACTGTATCCAAAGCCAAACTAGAGCTAGGAGGATGAATAAAAGGATTCCAGATGCTTATAAACAAGTACAGCGCAATGCACTTGTTCTGTCTACCTAAAGAAACCCAGGAAAATAAGTCATTTCTCTTCCAGCCCAGTATTGAGGTCCTTAGGGCCCTGCCATATTCTTACCTCATTTCTGCTGAGAAATTTCTTTTTCCTAGAGAGCCCTCTGTGGACAAGCAGAGTCCATTCTCTTCCAAAAGGGTTTTTCCACAATCTGTTCTCCCATTTGGATAGTTTTACCCCTCCAAACCAGAGGGAGCTAACTCTATTTTTCCAAATAAGTCACTTCCCTGGCAACTTGCAGGACAAGCTGGTGTTCTCCATGTTCCAAAGCCAAGGTGACACTACTGTGCCAGGCCTAGTACTCTTCCTTACGAGAAGCAATTTATTTTACACTCAGGATAAGTGAAACTTTAATGGAATAATATATACAGATATAAATCCCCCTCTGTTTCTGCACTTCATATTAGATTAAGGGGGTCTAATTATCAGTTTCATAAAGAAAATGTTTGTTTTGACGCCTACCTATGCCAAACTTCTCTTTCTGTGAAGTTCACATTTGTTTTGTGTCACTGGTCTTCCCAACAACTTTGTAAAAGGTGTTTCCAGCCTCCTACCTTCTCTGACCACTCTGGCTTGGCAAGTTTCCTTGCCAAGAGAGAACTTAATCACAGTGGCTGCCATGATGGGTGGCCACATGTGAAGCCGAGTAGCAGATGGCTGACCACAGGGGCCGCATCTGGGAAGGGATGACATTCATTGACAGCCAAGAGAGAAAAGAGAATAACCCTTTCTGTCAGGACAGCCAGCAAAAAGGAAGATCACTCGGCACTTGTTGCCTATAGCAAGCTTAGTTTAGGAGACAAGCAACTATTAACTGAAATTCTCAATAATCACTGTTAGTGAATGTGAAGGCTTAGTATGGTATCAGGTTGAAATGGACATCAGTGTCTTCCCACGGTAGTTAGTTTCCAAGTTAGCATAATTCAATTTCAATAACATCAATATGTATTTGCTTGGAAATCCACAAAAATCCCAGCTGAAATATGAAAGCAATTTAATTTGCCCCTGTGAGAACTACACTTGACTAATTTCATGCTATAACTCAATAAATACCAGTTCTCCAGGAGCAGATGGAGGGAAAATCACACCCTACAGTACATCATTTACATCACACATTTGGAAATTTGAAACTGGCTTAAGAAAACATTCAAGAACTGAAAGATAGAATTATGAAAACTTTGTGGAAAAGAAAAATATCCTATTTTAATAAGCCAATTGGGTCATTCAGGACACAGCTTACATTAGTTAATGGATCCTTCATGCACTTTGTTTTCTTTTTGTTTTTGCCAGTCCTAGGGCTTGAACTCAGGTCTGAGTAGTATCCCTGCTTCTTTTGCTCAAGGCTAGCATTCTGCTACTTGAGTCACAGTGCCACTTCCGGCTTTTTCTGTTTATGTGGCACTGAGAATCAAACCCAGAGCTTCATGCCTGCTAGGCAAGCACTCTACCACTAAGCTACATTCCCAGCCCCATTTTCTGTTTTCTTGATATATACCAAAAGTTGCCATAAAAAGTGAAATGTGGAAGCTGTAACATGTGTTGTTGGGAGAAGGGCCAAAGAGAAGGAGGAGGCAGACAAATGGAGAGAGGAAGGGCAGGCAAAGGAAGTCATAATATTCAATGTACATATAGGAAATTAAAGGTAAATTAAAGGGATGGGTGAAGTTGAAAGAGATGGAAAAAATGAAATGAGTGACACTGACCAAGATGCATTGTACTCACAGATGACACACCAATTTGAAAACCCTTTGCACAACTAAAGGATAATAAAAAATAAATTAAAAATGTGAAATTTTGTAGACCTTTGAGAATTAAAAGGGTTAGTATTGTGTATGTATTAAGCTTCCTTGGATTACCTGCCTCCTTCCTTCCTCTGTCATCTGTAAGGCCCTGCAGTGCCTACCCTCAGATGCTGATGCTTTTCCTCTCTACTGTGAACACTAGGAAGCAATATTTCTTAGACAAGGCCTTATTATTTCTACCGAACACATCCTGTTCATCAACTAATTGGGTGATGACTAGAGAAAATGTGTTCTCTACAGGCTCTTTCTTTAACCATTTGTAAGCAAATTCTTTACACAAGATCTACAAAGCACTGGAGCAAGATTGTAATTGTGTTGGAACTTAGGTGTTAAAAATGGCAGCCTTTCAAAGGACATAGCTAGCAAGATCAATTAAAAACCCATGGGTTGGAAGAAGATCTTCACTAGCCATACAACTTGGAACTCAAAAAATTAAATCCCCCAACAACAAATCCTCAAAGAAACAACTACCTGATAAATAAGTGGGCTAAAGACTTAAAGAGGAAGAGGAAATAAGAATAGACACATGAAGAAATGCTCAACCTCTTTAGCCATAAAAGAAATGCAAATCAAAACAACATTGAAATTCTACCTCACTCCAGTTAGAATGGATATAATCAAGAACTCTAATAACAACAGATGCTGGAGGGGATGTGGACAGAAGGGAACCCTACACTGCATTGTTGGTGGGAGTGTAAACTTGTCCCTCAAAAGACTCCACACAGAGCTCCCCTACAACCCAGCAATCCCACTTTTGGGCATTTACCCAAATGATCACAAACAAGGCCACACTAAGGCTACCAGCACAACTATGTTTATCACAGCATTATTTACCATAGCTAAGATATGGAAGCAACCCAAATGCCCTTCAGTAGATGAATGATCAAGAAAAAGTGTTTTATACACACACACACACACACACACACACACACACACACACACACACACACACACACACACACACACACACACACACACACACACACACACACACACACACACACAATGGAATTCTATGCCTCCATCAGAAAGAATGACATTGCCCCATTTGTTAGGCAATGGAAAGACTTGGAAAAAATTATATTAAGTGAAGAAAGCCAGGCCCAAAGAAACATAGATCCCATGGTTTCCCTTATCTGCAATAACTAGTACATGTGTAGGACAAGCAGAAAAGGCCAAAAGCTATGCACATATGAAAATATAAGATGATGTTAAGCAAAATGAACCCCAAGAAAGGGATACAATTATCTTTTTTCTTTCTTGCTATTGTTTCTAACATATTTATAATGTACCGTGTGATTTTTTTTGTTGCCTTGTATGTTCCTCCCCCACTGTATTTGATGTTGGTGCCCTGCAGCTTGTATATACACTTCTCTAAATCGGGGAGGGGAAGGGAAAAAACAAAATGCTTGAATAGGGATATAGGATTGACCCATTGTAACAATGAGATGTACAAAACACTATGTTGAAAATGAACTTTACAACTTCAGTTGGGGGGAGGTGGTAGTTGTGGAGGTGGGAAGGAAGGGAATGTAGGGGGAAAATAAAGGAGGAGGCAACAATGCTCAATAGGAAATATACTTACTACCTGTTCATATAAATGTAACCCCTGTGTACAGCATTTTTACAATAAAAATGTACCAAAAAAGAAATGGCAGCCTTTGTAAGGAAAAAGTAAAATGCTAATAAAGATAAATCATGATAAAAATAAGTACCTGCTAAGTGGGACCAATGTTTGGTTAGCTATTACAAATCAGCAGAAAAGTATCACCTCATTCATTTCATAATTACTTTTATAAAATTAATTACATTTGATTCCCCAGAATCTACAAACGCTGAACCTAAATGTTAACTGTCATTCAAATGCCAACAATTTGGGGACAGAAAGAGGGCTAAAGCAGTTAAAGTTTTATATTTAAATTTATAAAAACCATTTTTATAATTAAGGGTACTTTGAGTCCTAGACCAGAAATTCCCAAAGTGTGTAAACCATCCACATTCCTTTATAATACCTTTGCTTTTGTAGTTTAAGAGATTTGTCATTATAAAGTACACAGAAATAAGAGACTCATTTAAAAAACACATTTCTCGGGCTGGGAAGGTGGCTCAGTGGTAGAGTGCTTGCCTTGCATGCATGAGGCCCTGGGTTTGATTCCTCAGCACCACATAAGCAAAAAGAAAAAAGCCGGAAGTGGCGTTGTGGCTCAAATGGTAGAGTGCTAGCCTTGAGCTGAAGAGCTGAGGGACAGCGCCCAGGCCCAGAGTTCAGGCCCACGACTGGACCCAAAACAAAAACAAAAATAAAACAAAAAACACATTTCTGCTTGTATCTGTCTTTGCTTTGCCTGTTTCCTTTACTTCCTGCTTTTAGAAAACATTATCTTGTATTTCATACATCCTTACAAACCTTAAATACTCTAGAAGGAAGAGGGAATCAAAATAGAATAAACATACTAACAAATTTGTAGCTATGAGTATTCCCATTAAGGGAAATGCTTCCATTTACAGAGAGATATTTAAGAGTTGTTCTTCAAAGGTCAGGAGACTGGGCTTGGAGACTTTAGGTGAAAGAACTGAATTACTGTGAAGGATCTTCTGAGATTATATGAAAGGTATCTGCTTACCAAAAGATATGCACATTGTGTTTCTTGGTGGACAAAATGAATATAAGAAGAAGAAAGTTGGGGTTGGGATGACACAGTTTAACACAGTTTAGCCATACAAATCTCTGCTTTCTGGTGCTTACTTTGGAGACATAGTGCATATACCATCCATAAGACAAAGATCTGTTTTCATCACATGACAACCCATAATTTACTCACCATGTATGCCCGAAAGTATGCAGGAATAAAGGACTGATTGGATAGGCTGAGGATCCTCGTAGAGTCCTTTAAGACATAGATTTCGCCAAAATCAACTTGATGAGGATGTATGTAGATGACCGGGCCTTCTCCAATGCTCTTTATCTGACAAACCTATGTTCCAGGCAAGAGGAGGAAACAGGATCAGCTGAAAATAGCTAGCAGGGTCATAAAATCATGGTTATGGGAACTGTTCCTTCTGGTACTCTGTGATCAAAGGGATGCACAGATGGCCATTTAGGGTCAGGACATTTAGAATATAGCCTAGAATTCCTCCCTAGGGATGGCCATCTTCCCCTGAGCCCACACTAAGGGGAAATAAAGAGGGCTGCTCTGTCCCACAAAGCGCTCCTCTTTCAACAACATTCAGAGATGGAGTTCACAGCTATGCTTCAGCATCAGATGGGATTTGGTTTGAGTCTTTGTTCTGTCACTGTACTGGAGGGAGGGTATTGCACACAACTGTGCAGGTGGATCATAAAATCCACTTGGCATTATGTGTGCCAGAGAAGATGGGCCCTTGTCTTTTATAGCACACTGTCTGTCCTCCTCGTAAGCTGAACCTACAGGGTGTAGTGGTGTAATAGTGAGCAGAGAAGGAGATATGATGTCAACTTTTGGGTTGACCTGCCTTTCTGATGATGCTTTGTAAGTCAGGCCACATATATATGGCATCTTGTAGGGAAGAATTAAGAGTAAACTCCTACCAGAGGTGGGGAACCACCTCTGCTAGCTGGTATCAACATTTATCTTGCTATTTAAAAAGTACTACAGGGGCTGGGAAGGTGGCTCAGTGGTAGAGCGCTTGCCTTGCATGCCTGAGGCCCGGGGTTCGATTCCTCAGCACCACATAAGAAAAAAGTTGGAAGTGGCACTGTGGCTCAAGTGGTAGAGTGCTAGCCTTGAGCTGAAGAGCTGAGGGACAGCGCCCAGGCCCAGAGTTCAGGCCCCACGACCGGACCCAAAAAAAAAAAAAAAAAGTACTACAGGTTGACCCATTGTAACAATGAGATGTACAAAACACTAGGTTGAACAACGAACTTTACAATTTTGGTGGGGGGAAAAAGGTGAGTGTAGTTGTGGAAGTTGAAGGGAAGGGATGGTATGGGAAAAACAAAGGAGGAGGCAACAATGCTTGTTAAGAAATGTATTCATTACCTTGCTCATGTAACTGTAACCCCTCTGTACAGTATTTTCACAATAAAAAACTTATTAAAAAGTACTAGGATTTATTGAATTTCTGGTCCTCTCTGTGGTTGCCTTGGCAGGATTAGAAATAATTTTATTGGCCTTATATGGCCAATGGATGGACATTCTCTATCCTTGAAAGCAATCAGAATCACTTCAAACAAATGTAGATTGACATCACCCAGCTCTAAGTTTACCAAATGTCCAGGAATACAGAGGCTCATCAGAGACTCAAGATTTGGTTCAACCTTCCATATCATTTGCTAAGTATACAGATGAAGAAGGGCCAAGTGTGTGTGTGTGTGTATGTGTGTATGTGTGTGTGTGTGTGTGTGTGTGTGTGTGTGTGTGTGTGTGTGTGTGTGTGTCTTCTGGTACTTGAGTTAGGCTAAAGACCAATTGCTATAAAATCCTACTACCTTTAATGTCTCTGCAAATAGATTCCCGATATCATGGTATTTCATGATTGCAGAAAGAAAATGTAAAACTACAAATACTAGAGGGTATATGACTGTGGTATATTCCTGAAAGGAAGACTTTAGAAATACTTGATAAGAAGCATGGTGGTTTCAACTGTAGTTCTGAGAATTGGCTCTCACCAGAGGGGGGTCCTGGCTCCCAAAAATGGAGATATAAACCTTGGACCTGTGTTCTCCAATAGCCTGAGTCTCCAGAGTCAGTGGTATATCTACAGTGCTATGGGGAGAGATGACCCCACAGGGGCTAGAGCTGGAAAGCAGCACAGTAGGCGAGTTCTCATAAACCTGGAGAAAGACAAGCCAAGGGTAAGAAAGCCATTCAAGGCAAGGAACAAATGTCATATTCATTTATCTTGAAGTAAAAGTTGTCCTTAGTTCATGGGAAGTCTTCAGGAATGCCTCATTTTTAAGAAAATCCAAGGTGATGAGTACTTGATTTAGCCACAAAAGAGTTTGGTCAAGTGGAGGCCAAAGTCAAGGTACCCATCACAGCAATTTGCAGAAAGGATCTACCACATGAATGAGAGTAGGCCAGCAGTCTTTCACACCAAGTTCTTAACCTGGCCCCCCTCACATCATGCTTCCTTCCCTGTCACCTTGCCCCTTTGTACTCCATTAACAGAGGCCATACTATCACACCTTTCTGAGAACAGGTTGCTCCATCCCACCTCCAATCCTATGTATGCTGGTTCCTCTTCCTAGAATGCTGTTCCCTTCCCTGATACATCCTTCATGGGTTTTCCTCACCTCAGGCACCTCTAAAGCTCTATGGTGGGTATTTTTGCCTCTGCTCTTGGGGAGTACACTGTAAGGCCCTTTCCCACAGTAGGCACTGACATCACAGACCATCTGCAAGTCTTTACTCCATGGCTAGAGAGTTGTTGGGGCAGAGCCCAGCTACTGCTCTCTACATGTCCAGTTTTAGTCCCCAAACATATACTTAATACATGTTTTTTTTACATGAGTGTATGAATGAATGGATGGATGAATCAATAAGACCCCTGGTCTCCAGTGTATTACAAGTTCTCATGCAACAACAACAACAAATGAATAAAGTTTTAAAAATCCCAAAGTCAGAGAACAATGGACAGGGTGGCATTGATCAAGGAGTGACATTGTCCTCATTATCTGATTTAGGGACTTGAAATCCCTTTGTACAACTACATAAAAAATATCCCGAAGTCAATCAGGTTTGGGTAATCCTGAGAA
This sequence comes from Dipodomys merriami, assembly GCF_024711535.1. NCBI lineage: Eukaryota > Metazoa > Chordata > Mammalia > Rodentia > Heteromyidae > Dipodomys > Dipodomys merriami. The sequence goes on along the minus strand of NW_027203115.1, from coordinate 1,541,605 downwards.
ACACTTCTAAGAACTTTAGCTCCTTGGGAGAGTGACAGAGCATGTGGGTTATACTCTTTTGCAGGATCCCATCTTTCTGGTATGGCCTAGCATGGCCCAATCACATTCTACCTTTCTGTGCAACACTGCTCTGTCCATGCTTCTGGGGCCTGAAGAAAAAGGAAAAATCAGCAATGCTCTCTTTATCCAAATGTTGGTATTTTGTTCCTAATGAGATTTTAAATTAATTTTGACCTTTTAGAATATTGCATACATATGCATATTGCATATGTATTTCTTACAAAAAGATATTAGCATCTATTAGTTACACAAGGGGGATTTCATTGTGATATTTCCATGCATGCATGCAAAGTATCCTGATCAAACTCCACTCTTGTTATCCTCTCTCATATATCACTTTCCCCAAAACAACTCCAATAGGTTTCATTGTACCATTTACATACATGCCTGTAAAGTACTCTGACCATATTCACCTTCTGACTAGCTTCCCCTAAAATTCTCTCCCAAGGCAAGTGTCTCATTCTAGCTCTGTTGTATAGAAATTGCTTCTATGACCTCAGATGCAGACTCTACCCCTGAGTTCTTGAGATGTGTACCATGCATGGCCAGCCTATCTTCCTATGGAGCATCTGTGTGTTAGGCCTACCTCAAAACTGGACCCTTGGTTCCTGCTTCTGTTAAAGAGAGACCCACACAGTAATTCTAAATTCCTTTTTACCTAAGACCCTTTCACTAGAGGCAAGTAAACATTTTATCCCAGCTAAATCTTCTCTGTTGCAGGTTAAACATGAGATTGCTCCTTTTATGATTTAGATTTGGAGATGACATGAGCCACATTCTGGTTACTCCAAACATGACACATTTTTCAAGTTCCCATTAAAAATATGCATTTCCCATTAAAGCTGTATTTCTCTGATGCATCCTAAACTTGCCTTGGGTCTCTGGGTCCTCTAAAGCTCTTTTAACTCATATTGAACTTGAAGCCATATAAAGCTTCCATTGACTTTTTTGCATAAATTTATATTAGATTACTGTACTTATACAACTGCACTTTAAAACAAATGCATTTTTGGTAAATTGTACATCATTATTAACCTCCCATTATTCTAGTCTTACCCATATGTGAACTGCTTAGTCACCCACTCAGACAGGTGTAGAGGCATGTGGACGGACACATTTCAAAAGACATTAAGAGATAATTCCTGCTTTCTCTTCCTGTGTTACTGCTAGGCCTTCTGGTCCAACAAGTCCATTTATAAATACTGCATTACTCTATCTTGGTGATTCTGTTCGAATCACAGCCATGGGCATACACGAAAACCCCCAGCTCATTTCCCATGCTTGGTTAATTCACAGGCAATTATTTGCAGGTGCACTTTTGCATGCTGGCTTAATTGACACTTTTCCTTCTTTATCAAGGGCAATTTCCCTGGGAAATTAACAACTGTTTATACCTGCAGCTGCTCACTCATGCAGATGGCAATCCAGCTGTGGTTTTATAGCCCCATGCTTAGTTTATCCAAGGGTTAAAAATCAGGATTACATAAGGTCATGTGTTTGGAACTGTGACTCTTCAGAAGGCTGTCTCTCTCTCTTTTTTTTTTTCATGAAAGGAATCCAATGGGAGAACACCAAAGGAGAAAGTCACTCACCTGAGGCAGGACGGCGTAACATCCTGGGAGGTCGTCATTATTGACAAGCTGGATTGTCTTCTCATAGGGGTACTTTAGGAAGCAGCGCCCAAAGTTCACCTCCGTATCAACCAGTTGGAGGGCAGGTACAACACACCTGCTCAAAGGAGCCCATCAAACAATTCAAAATAGAGAACTTGTTTATAGAGAATGAAGAGTCCTTAACTACATCTATTTGTCATTGTCATTAATCATGTTCAAATATTCTCTCCTGACATCTTTCTTAGTCTCCAGTCACTATTTTTTTTCTAATCAGAAAAGAACTACCAGTAGAACTCATTAAACAGCTGTCTGTAGTGAACAGTCACTAACATTTCCACTGTTTTTTAGTTTGGTCTTCCTCTTGCTAAAGTACCATGATACAAGTTCCTTGGGATTGTGGGTCTATTTCCATGAATGGGGTGATTACTACTAGCATGGGTCCTAAATAACTATGCTTTGGTCAGGCAGAAAGTTCCCCAAAGACTCCCAACAGATCATACCATCTAAATAACTAATAATAAATAACAATAGCTAATTAATAATTCTAATTCCTATGCAGAACAATTGTCTTGAGTAGGTTGCCTTTGGGCAGCTGCTCAGTCTAGAACTAGTGCTGTGATAGTGGGTCTGATATACAGGGGGTTGGGTTGGGAAGCGGAGAGCTGGGTACAGTGATGAGAGGAGATGGAGTCCCATGTTGGCAGTTAGTCTCTCATTAGGTGAGTTGGGTTTTATTTTGTGTCTGTAGCTCTCAGTGTCTAACCTGCCCTATGTCATTGCTACTGCATGCAGTGCTATGGGGAAGAGTTGCGACTTTTGAATTAGACAGACCTAGGTTCAATGCCGACCTCACAAAGAACCTCTGTTACTTTGGGCCAATTGTGTTCTCTGTCAGGGTCCTACTACTCTCATAGGTAAATTGAAAGCCATTCTAGGGATCGATTGGCATTATTATGCTTCTTGGGGTGGCAGGACAATCCAGAGAAAGTGTGAACTGAGGGCATGACCCAGCACCATCTAAGTGTGAAGTGAGAGGAGGTGGACCTGGGGTGAGGGCATGGCTAGTGTCATACTGGCTCACTGAGAGAGTCACTTTGGGGTGCAAATCCTCAAAGCAACTCTTCAGGTGAGAGTCAGTGAGCAGTGTCTGCAGATAACACCATAAGTAATAATATAAAAGGAATGCTTTCACTTAAAGCCTGTTATTGAACACAGGATGACTGTCCATTTTTAGCTGGAATGGCAGTTATTGAGTTGACCCAATGACTTTCTCAAAGCTAACTTTTTTGCTGCCTGAAACCCTGGACTGAAAACCATAACCATAGAGCATGCTTTTAGTAGAAACTAACCATCATTATTATGTTTGTAATCTAAGATTTCCTATTGATAGCGACAGGAAAAGGAGCTTGCAGCATATTGAAATAAGCATGCATAGAAAAGAAATCCAAGGCCAGAATAAAAGGCAAACTTGTCAACAGAGTGGACCAAATCAGAGGGGCTTTTCTCTTTTTAATCAAATGAAAAAGGAATTAGGCCTAGAAGAAATACTAAGTAGCTTCAGGCAATACAGATTCAAGTTCTTTTGGGGCTGTTACCTGTCCTTTATCCAAGCCCAAGACTGTGTGAAATAGGGCCAGCTGGGATCTCCCCACCTACTAGCACATTTGCACCTTTGTTAATGTATATCTTCCCAAGATTCATGAGAGACCTGAATTCTAGAAATTCACGTATTGGCTAAATGGTTCTTTCACTGAAGGACTGAGAGTAGTGTCTTCATGCTACATGACTTTGGAGTACTATCTTGAAAGATAAAACAAAAAACAAAAAACAGCATTTCATCACTTCTTCCTTCCAAAACTTAGTTTGAAGACTCATCAGGGAGCACTACAAGTGCACATGTGTATTCACACACACACACACACACACACACAAACACACACACACACACACACACACACACACACACACACATCCCACACCTTCTTACTGTTACCAAAGATGCTTCTCTAAATATTTGTTGTCCTAAAGCTTTGTCCTTTGACTATTCAATTCAGTTTTCTTTCCCAGGAAGGAAGAATGTTCTGGCTAGCAGGTGAGCTGCCTTCTGGGAAGCAGCCCAATACAGGGCCTGGAGGAGGGATGGAGGCGGTAGGGGTGGGGAGGGGGAAGGATTCCAGAAGAGAGGAACAGGTGAGGGCTACCTGGCTGTAATGAGGAGCGCCAGCACTTCTTCTCCAATGCCCTCCACATCTACCACCAATGCCAACTCATATTTTTGCACAGTGTTGGAGCATAAGGTCACCTGGAAAGGAAAAGGTAAGGAGTTGGTCTTCTCTCTTTGTGTACAGAGAGGAACTAGGGGAGACCAAAGCTCATGAATGCAGTTTCCAAGTATTTTATAGATATGTGACATATTGCGTTTTTAGTTAAACACGTTATTATATGGTGAGGTCAGGGCATACTGTGTGTTGTCATAGGCCAGAAGTGATGTTAGTAAATAAGTTTGCTCATTTCTGAAGTTTTTTCATTAAATAATAGAAGTTATATTTCCACACAAAGGGAAAATGGCCATGAAGTCTGAGCAATATAAAACAAACTTTAATCATTACAATTTAATTTTTCCTTATATCTCAGGGCTATATGAGTGATGAAAATTCAATATACTGATAAAACACTACAATGAAATTTCTCTTACATCAAAACAAATGAGAAAATAATCATATGGGATCCAGAAACTGTCATAAGAAATCAGTCTTTTATTACCCAAATCGTTCCCTTCCCTATATTTATTATTAGAACAGAAAACAGGAAGTTCCAAAGAAAAGTCCATCTGAGGACATTGTCTGACCAGAACATTTTAACCTATGCTTTTATTTGTGGCTGTCAGACTTTATGTTTAGACTTTGGAAAACCTTGTTCCAACATTTAATTGCTTTAAAATGATTTGTACTAGAAGAGGTACTTGTTAGTCTAGAACACAGCTGCTGGCCTGTGTTAAGGCTTTTCTATCTATAAATTATGTATCAGGTACTAATTAAAAATCTTTTTGGTTGCAGAGGGAATCACTGAATGCAAATTTGAATCCACATAGACCTGGCTGAAGTGCAGATCAGGAGGGGAAATTGTAGCTTAGAGAAAGCTTTTTGAAATATGCAAGAAAATAAAGTAGAGATGAAGTCATTGATTTGGAAAGAAAACTTGGACTTGGAGAAAATCAAGAGACTTGAAGTATGACTAGAACCTCTTGTTTATATATCAGGTCTGTGGTTAGAAGGAAGAAGGGCAAATGTTTCTGGAAGAAGCTGATGGAGGGATAGCATGTCTTTAAAATCCTTCCTGGGCTATCTAGAAAGGCATAAAGAATGATAGGTAACAGGTAGGCTGAACATTATTAAGTAAAAAATAAATAAATGGATTACAGTAGCACTTTTTTAATTAGAAAAATGACAGCAATCTTGACAAGATAAAGTGGTATATAATATCATCAACCCTCACTGGAAGGAGAAAACCATGGAAGAGATGAAAAACCCCACAGAAGAGATTTAGGATGAATAGATTTGAGATAAGATATTAAGAAACATTTAAAACAAATCTGGGGATAAGATAACAGCTGGATTACATCCTCAGTGGTAAAGGCTGAAGAGAAAACTAGCAACCTTAGCTATGAAGTCTTACCTTTTTCTCTTTCCCAGAAAGTATAAAGTCATTTCAATTTATTAGTTCTCAGTATTGCTACACTTCACTGGTGAAGCAAGTAAGATAAACCCTTCTCAGCCAACTGTGAGGCAATTTTGCTGTTGGCACCACAGGCCATAACTATGGCACTGTGCTATCCTGATTTCTGATCAAGTATGGGGCTAGGGGTTGGGGATCAGCAGCCTCCTCACTGCTCTTCCTGTGAACCTAAATTCAAAGCACTGGTTAAAATATCACATTTGTGTTGACTATAAAGTCCAGGTTCATTTTTACAAATCTCAGTAAGCTGGCTGTCATCTGAATATTTATTGGTATAAAGGGTCTGAGTCTGAAGGGAAGAAAACTCTAATTATAAGTTCTATAATTTTGTATTAATACCAATGTGTGTATTATCTCATAGATAGTTGTCACCAGAAATAACTAGAAGCCACTGTTGTGAAGGTAACCCATCCAGATCAATGCAAATCCATCGTCCAGTGTATTTGTGTCTGGTTTCTTCTCCCATAAACCCGATGTTCCACGATTTGAGAGGCACGCATTCCCACTGTCCCTAGACAGTCACTTTGTTCTCAAAGGCTGCCTGGAAATCCAGCCTCCAATTGCTGGAAGGCTGTGCACTTACCCTGATAGCAGCAAATGCCTGGGAGCGAATTGTTCCATGGCTGGGAGCGATGGTGAATTCCTTTGGTTTTATTACAGGTGTTTCTTCACTGGTCCAAGACTGTCTGCTGTTGTCTGAGATCTGCCCATAACTTGGAACACTTTTTGGGCCAGTGCCATCTCCAGGGATACGCAATGTATAGGTCATAGGAATCAAAGATGTGTTATTCAGGGAACAGATCAGGGTATGAGGAAACCCTAGAAAATCAAATAAGAGGTGAGAAATAAAAGCCCTCCTCCAATAGCCTCCCTGGGCCACTGACCTCTTCTGGCAACTACCCAACAATGAACAGGTTTTAAATAAATTGTTGCTACAAATAGTTGCCCTATACATTGTTTTCCATAAGTAAACAATTTAATTCTTTCATGCATTTACTTAATGATTGTAAGGTTAGGAACAGGTGCAAATGGGTCATGCCTGCAATCCTAGCTACTCAGGAGGCTGAGATCTGAACATTGTGGTTCAAAACCAGCCCAGGCAGAAAATCAGTGAGACTCTTATCTCTGATTAACCACCAGAAAATCTTAAGTGGCACTGTGGCTCAAAGTGGTACAGTGCAATGCTTGAGTGATGAAAACAAAAAGCTCAGGGACAGTGCTCAGGTGCTGAATTCAACCCAAACTCCCCACAGAAAACCTAATAAATATTATGCAACAGGCTAACTAGTAGATGACACAATAAATCCCTTGACTGTCACCTCTTCCAAAGAGTGATCCTGTAGTATTAGTTTGCTGGGTTGTCTTGCAAAAGCATATTTTGCTTTCAGATTTTGCATGAAATGCTTGCTATTTTTTATTTATTGGTTCATGTGTGAAAGCAGAGTCTTGTGTGTGTGTGTTCCCCCCCGTCCCCCCCCCCCCCCCCCGCCATGTGGCCTAAAGCTTGCCAAAAGGTGATAGAATTAGTTCTGGCCTGTCTAAGGATCATGCTCTCAGGGCTGGCTGAATAATATCAAAGAATAACTTCTACCAAGAGAGACTTGGTGATCTGCTTTAGAGCAAGCTAATCATCCAGGCAGAGACTAACACCAACTTTCACCTTCCTCAAAGCTACTTTGTCATAGTATATGCAGCTCTCCTGTGTTTTCAGGTAGACTCATGTTCCTTTCTTTTAAGATGTGAATCCTCCTTGCTGGGCAAGAGATAAGCTGAACTTTGAATTTTGATTCCCTAGGTGGTTATTCTATATGCTACCACTTTCAGAGCAAGAAGAATTAGCTATAGCCATAGAACACAAGTGTTTATTTCTACTGGTTGTAAACCTTGCTCTACCACCTTGAACAACCTTCTCTTGAAATGTTATTCTTGGAAAATCCAGAGGAATGGCTACAAAGGTAGTTTCCCAATTATGTAATTGCTATGATGACTTTTCTAAATGTGCCCAAGATCGACTTTTGAAACTATGCCTTATTTTACCTGATCATTTATGGGCTAAACATTTTGCTAATTGATAGCATAGTCTTTCAAACTATTGCCAGATAATTTCCCTGTAGCCAGAAACTTTTCACAGAAGAAAGCTAATCTTAACTTCTTTGTTAAAAGAATTCCCTGTACTAGGATTTTTAATATTCCATATGATATTGCTTGTCAGGAAGCCTAAGGAAGGGGATATTTATTTGCTAAAGACTGAACGATTACTAGTAAGAATGGTATTCTTGGGGCTGGAGCATGGCTCAGTGGTAGAGTGATTGCCTTGCATGCATGAGGCCCTGGGTTCAATTCCTCAGCACCACATAAGCAGAAAAAGCCAGAAGTGGTGCTGTGGCTCAAGTGGTGGAGCACTAGCCTTGAGCTGAAGAGCTGAGGGACAGTGCCCAGGCCCAGAGTTCAGGCCCCATGACTGGCAAAAAAAAAAAAAGAAAGAAAGAAAGAAAAAAAAAAAAGAAAAAAAAGAATGGCATTCTTAGGCTTCTGGCTGCACCCAATTTTGTATCTCCTTCTGAATGAAAGTATTCTATAGTTCTAGATATCTCTGCTCCCTCCAAATACTATCAAGAAGAGAAGGTCAATAGCTATTTTTCTTATTGATATATTTTTATTCTACAAAGGGGTTACAATCCAGTATGTCATTTTGATCTATTCAGTGCATTTTGGTCTATCGCCCTTTTCATTGTTCCTTCTTGTCCCTTCCAGCCCCACCTATCACTACAATTTTTCGAGTTTCAGAGGAAACTCCTCTTTTCTTGGCCTATCACCCTCCCCTTGGGCTTCCTGGTATTCATTTGGTTAGACTGTAAGTTAGTTGCTCAAAGGAGTTATAGCATTTGAATTCTCTGCATATACCATACTTTAGTTAATATGCTTATATGTATATTCGATATAATCCTATATAGGTCTCTCTCTATATAATTTAGATTTAACTTTCAAATATGAGAGAAAACCTGTGTCCTTTGTCTCTCTGGGCCTAACGTACTTCATTTAACGTAATTTCTCCCATCAATTTCTCTGCAAATGATGTAATATTCTTCTTGATAAATGAAGGAAATTCTATTTTTATTTTCTTAGAGTAATTAACAAGATTGGATAGAATGTTCTAGGATTCTCAGAGGCAACTCATATTTCTCCCAGTACTTAATTACTGATTTAAAAGACAACATTCTCAAGAGATTCAATTCTCCTTTAATTTGCATAGTTTTACCTGATTTTAAAAAACCTCTACTAAGACTTCTTGAAGAAATTAGCAGCTGCAGATCAAAAAGCTGCACAGCAAAAAAAAAACCCAACAATAAAATTATTTTAAAAGGTGGTCCATCATTTAGACGATGACCCCCTTCTACTAAATAATGGAGAGTATTCAACTGATTCAGCAACATGCAAAGTCAAAAATTAAACTACAACAGAGAGATTTGGGGGGTATTCGTAGTTTTTTTTAGACAAAAGGTTCCTGCTTTTCTAGTAAAATAAAAAAAACTACATAAAGCAAAGGCAAATGTATTGCAGATCATCATGCAAGTGAAGTGATATTTTTGTAGTAATACACAGAAGTAATTCAGAATATGGGAGATCAATAAACACATACAAAATCCATAAAATTCAGACTCAGGTTTAGGAAATGAACATGGTCTATATGGGAGTCTTGGTTCATTTCAAGTGTTTCTGACACCAACTATGCGACCAAATCTGAGATGGTCTTTGACAACAGTGTTTTATCACAAGTCCTATTATGAGTAAGAATTAATTTGAAAATTTTATTGTGATATTTTCTGGTCTTTTGCTGCTACAAGATATCTGACAGTAGTGTGATCATCCTCTCTTGTAGCTTTATATTGCAATGCTATGTAAGGATGTGTTGTTGACATACATCAGTTGCCAGGATCCCTGCATGGACTTGGCTGAACTTCTTAGAAGATGATTGAGCAGGGCTTTGGATTTACTAATATGCCTCATATTTTTCACTAGCCACAACTGGACAAAGTCTAGAGAGAGTCTGCTTCACTTATTTGACTATTAGGTGAATTTTAAGTTGAAGATCACACTTATTTTCCTTCAGGAGAATCTAACTATCACTCAAATATATGATACAAGTGTCTCCAGTCAGTTTCTTATACTATAGTAACATGAAAATGCTTGTAAATCATTTTCATAGATTTCCCTCCACTATGTGCCTTATGCAATATGATGTTCATGGAGGTATTATACATGTAATGTGATTTGAATAAAGTTGTTATAACCCTCATGTTGAAGCAATTGACCAGACATTATGAACAAAATTTTCCTAAAGAACTATTTTTCCCCAAAGTAGATGGGCCTACTCAAAATGAAACAAAATAGAAAAAATTACATACATACATATTTCAGTTAGTATTTCACAACCCCTATTTCCATTATCACTTACTTAAAAAGGTAAATTAATTTTAAACCAAATTAAATTAAATCATGAAATAAGATTCAAAATAAATTTGAAGTCTCCCTAATGAGAAATTTAGTACTAAAGAATTATTTTGTTGAGGATAATTGAACTTTGAATGATCATTGGTACACACACACACACACACACACACACACACACACACACACAATTGCCATTAGTACATGTATGTTTTCTTACCATCTAAGAACCAGTTTTTCCCTTTAGTGGGGGCAACAGTGAGCATACATGAATTTAAGCAGATCTCAATTCTTCTGATCTCAGTTTGAAACTGGAGGCATCAAGTAGTACTGCCTCATAGGATTACTAAAAGAATTCAATGCAACACTATATATAATACATTTAGCAATGACTAAAATACAAAACACAATGGATAAGTAGAGCTTCTGCTACTGCTGTTGTTACTGTTCTTATCATTTTATTAGTGGTGAAGCTTAGAAAAAGAGAAATTACTCAGGAGAACAACTGGGCAAGATGGTAACATCCCAACACTGAGGAGCGAAAGAACACCTGAGTCAATACACTGAGTTCACCTTAAACTTGAGAGCATCTTTGTGAGGCAGTGGCTTTGCTGCCAGATGGGCAAATCAGAATCTGCATTTATTAGAATACAGAATGTTCAACTAGTGGAGTGAAGCATAAAGCTTCTGTTGTCTCACTGTGGGAAGAGGGAAGACAGCTAGGTCTGACAGCTCTGAGTGCTCAGGACACAGCTACTATTTTCACATTCAAATGCCACTGCCACAGAGAAAGAAAAGAACAATTCTAGGCCTTCTTAACTGTTACCTATAAAAGAACAGTAAGAGAGAGGCTTTGTAAATATTCTTCCTCCCATACAGAGACAAAAAATATCCCTACCCCTCTCTAATCTCTACATTGAAAGTAGAAGTACTCACCATAGGAAACATCCCCAAAGTGCAGAGCAGGGACATTAAAATGGAAGGTAGGCCCAATGACACAGCCTCTGAAACACAAAAGTTGGAGAGTAGGGAGAATATCTAATGAGTTCAAGATAATGACCAGGAACTGAGAGTACAAACTAAAATACCATAACTTGGAAGTAAATCCATTCTAGAAGTGAGAAAGTTATGAGATGATGATCTCTCATAGAGCTCCTCAATTATTTTTTCAAAACTCCAACCATGGTTTTGACAAATGATACTGTTGTTAAAACTTATGGCCCAATTCCTACCAGCAAGCAAGGCAGGGGCATAACAGATAGATCACCAAACTAATGGCATAAACTGTCATCAATTTGGATGAGTCACTTATAATGTGTAAGTTATTAACTTATCAAGAAATAAAAATTACAGAACATCAATGATACTGCCAGTGATCAATGATACTGTTAACAATACTGTCAATCTATTCTATGCTTTTATAATTTCATTCCTACCACACTACCTTGCTGTGACATTGGCCATATATTTATTGGTATTACCGTTTCTTCCTCCAGTATGAAAAAGAGAAGTCTACACTAGGTGACTTTGAAGGAATGGGCATTCCAAATATTCATCTAGTTCTCCCTTAGTTTAAGTAAGGCTTGACAATCTTGAAGAGATGGTCCTAACTTAAAATATGTAATAGATTCTTCAGTTTCTAGTTTACTTCAGGTGGCAGGTAGAGTAATGGTTCCGAAAGATATGTACATTTTAATCCTTAGAACCTGGGATTATGCTAGGTAACATGGCAAAGGGGAATTAAGCAGCTGGAATTAAGGTTGCTAATGGATTGAATTTTAGATGGTGAGATTATGGTAGGTCCAATAGATTCATAAGGGTCTTTACTGACAAAGGAGGAAGACAGGAGAAGAAATCTGAGTTACGCAATGTGAGAAGTTACTTTGAAGGAAGAAAGGAAAGGAGTCAATGAGAATAGACAGCCTCAAGATACTGCAAAGTTTAGGCAATGAACTTTCCCCCTTCAGGAAAAAACTTAGCTCTGCCAACACCTTGGTTTTACTTCAATGAAACCTGTGTTGGGCCTCTAATTTACAGAACTGTAAACCAATAAATCTGTGCTATTTTCAAGTTAGGAAATTTGTGACAATCTATTAAAGTAGAAAATAAAGCCCGATAATCAAGTATTCTTGTTTCCTTTTAGAGCAATAACTACTTTCTCCACAACTCATATATTTAAAAATATTTAGACAAAAGAACTGAACAGAACATATATGTAATAAAGCACACAGATACCAGATAATACCTTAAGGTGGAACTATCCTAATTCACCAAGGTCCGGATGTTGGTGAAATAGGCATGTTGCACCATGTAGAATGCATTGGCGCTCTAGTGATACCTCCAGCTGCTCTAGCTCTAACTATAATGTGATGAGAAAATATCACAAGCCTGAGAAGAGTGGCCATGGCTAAGACTCACTGCAGCAAGTTCCTACTCCCAAATATGTCTCATGACTATCTGTTTTCATGATTGGAAGTGATTTCCAAAGGAGTGGCAAGAACTTAGCAAGGCAATTAGGATCCAGCTGAGCTTCAAGTCCAACATGCCTTCAGATTAGATGCTTAGCTTGGAAAAGAAGCTTTCAGGGGCCAAAGTAGCAAATCAATGACAAAGCATGTGACCTGTACAAAGGTGCTCCCAGGATTGCACAAAGCAGTCATTAAACCAGTGCAGAGGTTGAAAGAATCAGAGATAAATCACATTTGTTCAAAGGCTCCTATAACTGAGAGAACTGTATCTGAATACTATCTGGACTTAGAGATGGTCAGATGAATCCTAATAGTGATTTTTCTAAATATTAGGAGAGTCTATGTCAAGACATGCATGCATCAATGCAGTGATCTGTTAAAATTATAATATACACCAATTATAATTGAGTTATTATGAAACAAGCTGAATGCATAGAAAAATATAAGAGAAAAAACTGCTAATGGGAAAACTTTATATTAATTTTACAGTGATGTTTATGTAGCCATTTAAAATACTGTGTTATGTGATTGGAGGAGCAAATAAAAATAGCAAAAGTATATTTGTTTTAACCTTTCAAAATTATATATATAACCAAAATTATATATATATATATATATATATATATATATATATATATATATATATATATATATCAAGGACAGAATGGTTTTAAAAGAGAAAGAAAAAATTCTAGAATCTATAAGCCTTGTAGACATTCTTGGGGCGTAAGGTCTAAGGAAGTTCTGATGAAGTAATAAGTGAAATCAGCAATAATATGTGGGGTGGAAACTGATGATATATTGTACATGCACTTTCAGCCTTTGAAATTGCATATTTACTTGTGATACCAGATAGGATTTCAAAATTGTAGTTCATGGTTTGAAGTATTAGAATATAGTTTAATACATGAGATACTGAACTTCAGAAAACATTGTGTGGGGAAGAAAAATCAGTAGGTCTATTTCTTTCAGAAACTGGTGATGAGCTTGGAGACAAATGGACTCTTATAGTACTTCAAAGCATTATAGGTAGGTTGATTTTAAGAGTTTCCCTAAAATAAAAACAAAACAGGAAGGTGTAGAGAAACTGTGATCATAATCAAAGGTTAGTCAAGAAGATAATTTCCACCAGACGTTACTATAATGAATTATCTTCTCCAAATACCCTAGTCCAGAGAGTGACTATAGGCTAGTTTGATAAAGTTACAACCGATGGACAATTCTGATCCCCCAATAGCATCTATAGCCATATTGTAAGTCACACCTGTTCATTAGGAAAACATTAGTTGAAATTTAACACATCCCATTATGCTGAAGTGCTCATATCAACAAAGATGATCTAGTTCTAAAACTCAAGAAAGCAGTAGGTGAAAACTTCAGTTAGTTTCCACCTTAAACATTCCTTACTTAATGGTCAGTTTCACAGGCTCTGGTGTCCCATTGACATCAATCAGGAACTCTTCTTCGAAGTACCCCAGGATGGTAGAACTGAAGGAGATCTGGACAGCTTGGACTCCACTTGGCTCAATGATGCCCTCCTTGGGACTGAAAACAAAGCAAGACCCCAAGGCTGAGGTTGTAGGGACCACATGGAAGAGGGCATCGATGCTGCCTTTGTTGGACATGACTGCCTGTTTCAAGCAAAGACAAAGATGGGAAAGTCAAGGGACCTGTGATCAATTTCATGTAAGCATGTGGTTGTATTTATTATTTCATGTCAGCACAGAATAAGATACAGGGATTAGGACCAAAGGAAAACATTCACATTTATATTATATTCATGCTATAAAGACTTGTTCTAGGAGCAAGCTTCCCAGAAGAAGGCAAATGTAGACAGAGGTCAGAGAAATAAACTGAGAAAAGGTTTCAGAATTTGATTTATTATTAGAGGTGACCTCTAACCTTGAAGAAGAAAGTGGCTGTGGTGGGTAATGGGCAGAATCCAGTAGATAACTGTGCAGGGAGATCAAGGACATAGAGGAAGTGGTGGGCAACTCATTTTGAGAGCAGTAGTGAAAAGTGAGGCTGGAAGATGAACAGGGGTGGAAAGCTATCTTAGTGGGCACTGAGGGTGCTTGTGTTAAATTAGGTAATGCACCGTCAGGGCCCAACCCAGAGGAAGCCCTTACTCTGTGATGCCTTCTGTTGTCATTGATCCAGAAGACAGAGCTCTAGGGGACCAAGGGAATGGGGATCTACCTGGAGGTTAGTTGCTACTCAAGAGGAGCTTGAGTGGGGCACAGCCACTGGCCTCTGCAGGGGAAGAGGCAGCTACTTGTGCCAACAGAACACAGCTAATGCACCAAAGCAAATACAAGAAGGATTTGTCTTTTTATACTTATTTCCCATGCTCCTCATTCTGACGTCCTTGAAAGTCTGAATTGTGTTTCATCCTTTTTTAAAGGAATCCTTTAAAAGAAAGGTTCCTTTTAAAGGAACATTTCTAAAGAAAAGTGTTTATCGTAAGGGACTCTGGGGCCAAACTCCTTGGGTTCAAATCTCAGCTTTGCCATTGAGCTACTACCTATGTAGCTTTAAAAACAGTCTTGACTTCTCATATTAAGAGTAAATTTATCAACTTATATAACTTTTAGAATAGTTCTTGACAATTAGTGCTTATAAATGACAATGACTGTTACTTATAACCTCATGCAAAATGGGCACAGAATTTATCTGTGTTTAGGGAGTCACTGAGAATACATTAGTGGTAACTTCAAGGCCACTTAAAGGCATTAGTGGCCAAGAATGCCCCTTTCAGGCTGGGAAGGTGGCTCAGTGGTAGAGCGCTTGCCTTGCATGCATGAGGCCCTGGGTTTGATTCCTCGGCACCACATAAGCAAAAAGAAAAAAGCTGGAAGTGGCACTGTGGCTCAAGTGGTAGAGCGCTAGCCTTGAGCTGAAGAGCTGAGGGACAGCGCCCAGGCCCAGAGTTCAGGCCCCACGACTGGACACCCCCCCCCAAAAAAAAAGAATGCTCCTTTCAGCTATATACATATGACCATATAAGATGATGTTAAGAGAAGTGAACCCCAAGATAGGGACACAAACATATTTTTTCTTTCTTGCTATTGTTTCTAACATATTTATAATGTACCATGTGAATTTTTGTTACGTTGTATGTTCCTCCCCCATGGTATAACCCCCTTTTCACTGTATTTGATGTTGGTGCCCTGCATCTTGTATATACACTCCTCTAATTCGGGGAAGGGGAAGGAAAAAACAAAATGCTTAAATAAGGATATAGGTTGACCCATTGTAACAATGAGATGTACAAAACAGTATGTTGAAAACAAACTTTACAACTTTGGTGTGGGGAGGTAGTTGTGGAGATGGGAGGGAAGGGATGGTAGGGGGAAAACAAAGGAGGAGGCAACAATGCTCCATAGGAAATGTACTCATTACCTTGCTCATGTAACTATAACCCCTCTTGCACAGCATTTTTACAATAAAAAACATACAAAAAATTGCTCCTTTGTTCTTTCTAGGAAGACGCATAGTTGCCTTTGTGTTTGTTTTTTGTTAACAGGACTATTTAACCCAGGGTTTCTAAACTGAGTTTCCCCATTTTCAAGAACATGCATGCCATTCTATCCCTGACAAAATAATACTGAATCTAGAAATCAAGTTGGGGATGTAATTTTAAGGCCTCTTGACTTCTGGTGATAACTCTTACCCTTGGTTTTTTTCCCTTTGATAGGGAAACACTCTAATAGAACTTCACCTCCAATTTGTTTTTCTTTTTGATTATACTAGGGAAGAGTGTATATTCTTGGTGTTATATGGTTTATTCTTTCTATATCTGCTAAGCTCAGCAATGACTAAGGGCAATCTAGTTATTCAAATTCATCTCAAGCAGGTAATATAATAAATTGAGAGATGCAACGAGGCATCAATTTTATGCAGAGAGTGCAAAATATCCCCATAAGAAGCACTTTGCCATGTCCTTCTTTGCCACTGCTCAGCTCTCCCAACTGTTCAATCTGTTGCACCACCTCATTGAACTCCTTAGTTAACTGTGGTTTGCCTCACTGTTAAAACTTGGGAGGGTGGGAAGTGGTGGTCTTAAGTAGATTTGTGTTATACTGTAAGAAGTTAGTATTTCACTTAGGGAAATCCTGTGCAGCCTACATTAGCATGAAAGATCCTTATCTGATGGTGTATCCATAATCTGTAAAATATAAGGGGTACTCACAAACGATAAACTATTAGAGCATCAATTACTAAGAACTATATACACAGTCACTAGTGGTTCATGCCTGTAATCCCAGCCACTCTCTGGAGCTTATGTGGTTTGGAGTTCAAATGTATCCCAGACAGGAAAATTAGTGAGACACTTATTAACTTATATAACTTTTAGAATAGTTCTTGACAATTAGTGCTTATAATTGGCAGTGACTGTGACTTATAACCTCATGCATAATGGGCACAGAATTTATCTGTGTTTAAACTGAAAGTAGAGCTGTGGCTCAAGTGGCAAATCATCAGCATTGAGTGAAAAAGCTAAGGGACAGTGACCATGCCCTGAGTTCAAGGCTCAGTACCTCCATAAAACAAATGAAAAGAACTATCATATCCCCCACTACCACCCAGAGACCCTTCTCTTCCATGCAGCACATACATCTGATTTCTTTGTTCAAATTGTATGTTCCTATTTTGTTCTACTTCCCCATGATTTAACATCTCTTTACATTTTGCATCATGTCACTTAGGCTACAGATAAACCAGCAAATGTGGGGACGAAGAACATTGTCCACAAGCAGGGTAGGATGGGCAGAGAGCTGAGCTGGTTGTAGGGTAGAAGACTGGGATGCTGAGAACCTAAAGGACTAAAAGGCTAACAAAAAGGCCTTCTAGTTCCAGAACATGATAGAGGGTGCCAGGAACCCAGAGCTCTCAATATTTACAATCTGTGACTTGACCGAGTTAGTTATTTCACATTTCTGGCTGTCAGTTTTGCTGTTCCCTGAATCTATTTCCTCTTCTATAGTGACAAATTACATTCTCCCTTCCCTTGTAGTCATATGGCTAAGAACAATGGCAGTACAATGAGCTATATTCAGTGCTACCTTCTATATATATAGCTCATGGACATTTCTGTATGTTCTTTTCCTTTCTTCCAGAGGGATACAGGTAAAGCCACATTTCATTGTGCCACCAGGCAATCAGTAGGAGTAGCTGAGCAGAAGAAAGAGCCTGTGGTGTTACAGATACTCTGCTAGAGGAATACACTTTTTGAACCTTGGCTGCAGAGTTTATCTAGCATTATTCTGTGCCTGGGCTTACTCACTTATAACACAGGAATAGACACTGAGCCTACTCCTCACTTGCTAGTGTTTCTATGCAAACTATGGCAGGGCATCAGCACGGTCACACACACTTGGAGATATTGTCGAGGGTATTAACCACACATGTTTCATGGTTATCATTGTGAAACAAACATAACATATTTTTCACCATTTTGTAAGCACCAGAAATTGCACATATTTTGTACATATACACAGACATGTACACACATGGGGCTTGACAGCTACTTGACACTCATTAAATAACTGTGTTTATCATTTCTTTAAAAATATAAACATGTATAATGTTTGAATATCCTCAAACAAAGCTTCAACTGTTACAGTTAGATCTAGTATAAAAATGTGCCCTAGATGCAAAGTTAGCCATGAGGAAATACTGGAGTGGCTTTGACCCTGAAGAACCCACATGAGTCCGTCTTGTAAGATTCCAATTTCTAGTTAATTGGAAAGATAGAGCAGGGAGGTCTCTTTTAGAAACCTCGATGATTAGTTTTTTCAAACTTGAGCTGGAGATGAGGGCATTTGGAGAGAAATCTGAAGTGTGAAAACAGTTCTCCTCATTAGGACATTCTAGAAAATGTAAAAAGTTCTCTCTCCTCTCAGCTGTAGAATTTATGTTGTCAGAGACCAAGCTTGAAACAGATGGGGAGAGGTATTTATGGTGTTCCTCTTTAGAATCTACCAAATGAGGAGGATAAAGCCAATTTAAATTATGGCTTTGACACTTTTTAGCTTTTAGTGAAGTCAAAGGTACTGATGAAGAAGGGTAGAAGTTGGTGTTTGCAGCACAGCTACTAGGAGGGAATCAGCATTTTGGGGTCTGAATGGGGATGAGTAATGGCAAATGGATGTGACTGTACATATTTCTGATCACATAGAAACACTGATCACATAAAGGTGCCAGTGGCTCATACCTACAATCCCAGCTACTCAGGAAGCTGAGATCTGAGGATCACAGTTCATAGCCAGCCTGGGCAGGAATGTCCTTGAGACTCTTATCTCTGATTAGCCACAAGATGCCAGAAGAGGAACTATAGCTGAGTGGTAGAGCACCTGGACACACACACACACACACACACACACACACACACACACACACACACACACAAAGGATCCTCTGTACTGTCAGGAGCCACACACACACACACACACACACACACACACACACACACACACACACACACACACACACACACACACACACACACACACACACACACACACACACACACACACACACACACACACACACACACACACACACAGAGGATCCTCTGTACTGT
Organism: Dipodomys merriami; assembly: GCF_024711535.1. Lineage (NCBI taxonomy): Eukaryota > Metazoa > Chordata > Mammalia > Rodentia > Heteromyidae > Dipodomys > Dipodomys merriami. Next base: position 1,522,694 of record NW_027203115.1, on the reverse strand, counting down.
CAGGAGCCTCAGTGAATAATTCTGCTCACCTCATAGCAATGAACAGATCCAATGAATACTTTCCCAATGTCAAGCAATTCAAAGTTGAAGTGAATCTTAGGTCCTATTCCTTCACCTCTGATTCGGAGAGGCAAGCGGATTTCTCGGCCTACAGAAACAATTGAGATTTTATTATCCCATATTATCCACAATCTGTCACTGAGGTAAACAATCAAGATTTCTGTACTGAGGAAACTGTAATATAACCAATGCTGAAGACTTATCTTACTTTTAGAAACAGGAATAAGTAATACTGTAATTTTTTTTACCTGTAAGGAGTGGTCTATATTGCAATTTAGCCTGACATTTTAGCAGCAAAAAGATTAAAAAATTTAATCACAGAAAGACAAATCACTGCATAGTCTCCCTAACATGCTGATCTCATAAAAGCAGAGGGTAGAATATAACAGAAGCTGGAAAGGTTGTGAGAAGGAAAGATAGAGACAGGGTTAGCTTAGTGGTAAAATGCCTGGCTCATATGCACAAAGTCCTGGGTGCAAACCCTAACACTATCTCCCTTACACCAACACAGATAAAAAGGGGATTTAATTCTAATATCTCATAGTAAAATAGGTTTGGAGTACTTGGAGTTAACAATAATTTATTGTATATTTCAAAGTAGCAAGAGGATTTTGATGGTTCCTAACACAAAGAAATGATTAGTGTTTAAAGTGATAGATATATTATTGTCCCCAATTTGATCATTACACATCGTTTAGGTATATGAAAATATCAGAACCTTGCCGGGCACCAGTGGCTCAAGCCATTTTTGATGTGTCCGTATGTGCATACAATGTGTTTTGATTAGATTCTTCATACCGCTTCCCCTTTTCCCAAGCTAATCTCAACAAGCTACATAGTTCCATTTTCACACATGTACCACACATACACATACTATTTCACATGTGTGCACATCCTAGTACCCTCCCCTTCTAGACAAGACATATATCACCTTCCTAACAGCCATTTTTCAGATGTATGTTAATTGCTCAAGGGGATCCACCATATTGAATACATGCATATACTGTACTTTAATACTTATGCTCCCACAGATGTATATACCGCCATGCCAAGCTTGTTAGTAGGAGACAGGGATTTCATTAGCTTTTCACTGGGTCTGGCTTCCTACTCGGATGCCCTTGATCTCTGCCTCCAAAGTCTCTGGGATTATAAGTGTGAGCCACCTTGCTCAGCATCTGATTGTGACTAATAAAAATTACTTTTAAAATTCTGTCTGACAATTCTATTATTTAGATAATTCTGAGTCTTAACTGTTTAACTTGGTTTTCTGTCAGATTATCTTATTCCCTCATATTCTGGTGGTTTATTGATTGAATGATGGTCTAGGTACATGAAATTCATAGAGATAATTGAAACCCTTAAAAGATAACTTCCTGTAGCTTCTGGCTGTTGACTAGAGGATACTTATAATCTCAGAAAAACCTAATTTAACTGTCCTCAGCTAAGATTGTGATTACAGAATTAAGCCCTGAAGCAAATCACTTGAGTATCTATTTTCTTAATTCTCCCTAAAAGGGCTTAGAGATTCTAGGTATAAAAGAGAAGAGCTATTTCCCCACAATCAATAAACACCTCCTTCTCTTCTGGTACTTTAGTGGAGAAGTGTCTTAATCAAATCAAGTGAAAAAGTGATTCAAAGCTGGTTTTCAGGCTTTGTGAGGGCTAGACTACTTCCAGTTCCTACTGGATCCCAGTCTAATACCTGAAGTTGTCAAGACCATTTCTCCTTGGAAACCCCATGAACATCATGGCTCTCCAAGTCTGATGGCGATTTCTATCTTTTGGATCTTGGCCCCATAATTTTGCACTCTCCTGACAGTTCTCTTTTCCCTTCAAAAACAGTTTTTAAAAGTATTGTTTTCTTTCTTCCTTCCTTCCTTCCTTTCTTTCTTTCTTTCTCTTTTGTCGGTTGTGGGGCTTGAACTCTGGGCTTGGACGCTGTCCCTCAGCTCTTCAGCTCAAGGCAAGCACTCTACCACTTGAGCTACAGCACCACTTCTGATTTTCTGGTGGTTTATTGGAAATAAGGCTTTCCTGCCTGGGCTGGCTTTGAACTGCGATCCTCAGATCTCAGCCTCCTGAGTAACTAGGATTACAGGCGTGAGCCACTGGTACCCGGCTTGCCTGGCTTTTCTAGTTGTTCTTCTGCAGAGAGATAGAGTTGACCCAAACCAACCATCCCACCATTATTAGAAGCAGAATTTTCAAAACAAACTCATACACATTTGACATTTTGGTAGCTGTAACCATATTGTCCTCTAGAATGGCTGTACAAACAGCTGTACTAACCACACTTGGAACATCTAAGTGATAGTTCTAATTTATTTCCATCATTATAATTTCTTATGATATTTTATATATCATTGTCTTTTGTATCCTTAGTACTTTCTTCCCAGGACTACTGTCCTTCTGTCCCCTCTAGTGTTTGTCAACACAGTGGTCATTATGTAAGTATTACTTTGAGAAATCCTAACAGTATTTGGGATTGCTGATTTAGTCAGAGTGTCCCCCACTCCATCTGGTCCCCAGAGAAGAGATTCCTCTAAAAATCAGATATTTATGGTAACAATATTATACAATTCAAGTAAAACTTTCCGAGGGCTCCAATGTTGTCACCATAATCTATTATTTATACTTCTAATCAAGGCAATAACTTGTATTCTTTGGTTAAAAGGGATGGATTTTGATTCAACATTCAGAATGGCAAAGAAAGAGAACTGCAAATATATCATGGAGTAAACTATCAGACTATTTACAGCAGTCAGGCCTAAAACTTTCCCCATCTGTTATCTTGACTTCTTTCCTAAAACGAAAAATGAAGTACTATAATAAAGCATGGTTTATGTTTCTTGGGCATTACTAATTACTTCATAAGAGTTGGTCTTATTTGTAGTTAACCACTTCCCTCACCCAGAATAGAAGATAACCACAAGTAATTCTAGCTTTGCATTTCTAAGGGGTCACATAAATTTTTGGTCATATCATAAATATTAATTTTCCATAAGATTTTCTAAGCAGATTATTTTCTTATCTTGACAAAAGATACCAAATGTGAAGGCACTAGCAACTTTCAGGACAGGTTCTTCATTAAAGGACAACATACTGTGTTTTTTAATCCAGAGGTTTTTCTCAAAAGCAGCAGAAAGACACACTACAGAATTTCTTTAATGAACCTAAAAATTCCTGACTACAACAGAGTCCATTGCATTAAATACCAGAAAATTGCAGCCATGGGTACTTGAAAACTTGCCATCTATTATGGTCTAGTTATTTGTCTCCTCCAGCCTCCACGTCCTCAGATTCTTTGGTTGAAATCTTAATTCCCAAGGTGAAGAAATTAAGAAGTGATGCATCTGGAAGACGATTTAGGTAATAGAGCAGAGCCCTAATGAGTGGGACTAATGTCTTATAAAAGAGGCACTAGGAAGCTTGTTTGCACCTTCCACCAGGTACAAAGGACTCAGCAGAAAGGTGCTATGTTGAATATGTGTTGACTATATCAAGAACTGCTATAAATCAGCTGGACAAAGACAACACCAAACCTTAGAAAAATGGGCCCACATGAGTGTCCAAAGATGAGTGGTCAGACAATACATGTTATTTTCACTAACATAACAAAGTTCATAACTGCAGTTTTATTTCAAGTGCTCTTGAGGGGGAAACTTAAAAGTTGATCGGTCCTGAGTGCAGTCAAGATTACAGAAAAATGTCAGGGGTACTCATCTCTTGCAGGTAGGAAAATAAACTGGCACAACCCTGTGGAGAGATTAGCCAGTCACCTGAGTGTGTGTATCGTGTATGTCTCAGAGATGTTACTTTGAGGAGTATATCCTAGAAAAACTGACATTGTGTTCCTGGAGATTATTCTTATGCCAGTTTGGGGTATTGAATTTAGAGCCTCCTACTCACTCAGCTTTCTGGCTCCCTATCACTTCAGTCCTATCTCCAGCCTTTATTGCTGGTTAACTAGGATAGAATATTGAAGACCTTCCTGCCCATCTGGCTTTGAAATACAATCCTCTAGATGTCAGCCTCCTGAGTAGCTAGGATTACAGGCACAAGCCACTGGCATCTGGCTTTAAGAGCATGATTCTTAGATGCATAACAGCATTAATCTGGAAGCAGCACACATGTCTATTGGGAGTGGAACTTTTAAATAGCCCAACAATAGACTATTAATGATTAAATCATAGCCACACGTATGTAATAAGGGAACTTCAGAAAAATATGATAACAAAATTAAAATGCGTATAGTTATGGGGTATTTCTTGTACTTTATCTATATATTATAAAAATTATTTTGCATAAACTCAATATAAACAAGAAATGTAAACAAAGCCTGATTAGGTATAAACTAAAACATTTCACTATATGTTTGCATGCACAAAATTGCTCAATATACCTCAAATCACATGAATTTTCACATGACAACAATAATAATATATCATTTTGTCTAAAGTTGTTATCTAAAAGAAAGCAATACAATAATACATATGTATACACACTTGCCAGCAAAACATTTATGCTTCCTTGAGCTGCAATATTAAAACAGTGTGTACCACAGCCCAGTTTCTGCTGTTCTGAGAAAGCAGATTTGCATCCTGAGTCTTCATTTAAAACCTGTTGCACATTGCCAGTACATCTTCCCACATTTCCCCTGATGGTTTAAATCCTCTGTGGGTCACAGAATTTGTTTTCACCAGGTACCTAGAGCAACCACCAACCCGGGACCAATTTAGGTAGCATTTTTAGAAACTTCAACACATCATTGTTTATATTATGGTTCATGTTCACAGCAGTATAGAAAGAAAATACAGCTTCTTTACTTGTTAGTATACTACTAATATAGTAGTATACTATTTTAGTATATGTATTACTAATATACTATTAATAAGCTTATAGATAATTTATGTATTGTAAATGTTTGGTGTCATAGAGAAATAGTTGACGAGTTGTTATATAGATGTTTTTAAACACTTTAGGAAAAACTAGATAAAGGGTTTGGGTTTTGTTTTGTTTTGAGTACTGGCTTTCAATTTAGTTGGGGTCTTGTGCTTGCTAAGTAGGTGCTCTGCTACTTGAGCCACACCTCCAACTCTTTATGTTATTATTATTTTTCAAATAAGGTCTAGTTTTGGCTTGGGCTGGCCTGGACAGTGATCCTCCTATTTGCTCCCATGTAGATGGCATGTAACAGGCATGCACCACCATACCTAGCTTTTTATTGGTTGAGATGGGGGTCTTCTGTTTTTTTTGTGTGTGTGTGCATGGACTAGTGTATAATCTTCTAGGTATAGTTTTTGGATGGGCTGGGAACTTAATTATTTCTTTTAGTTACAATGGTGGACTATAGGTCATACCATTCCACATGAGATATATCTTTAAGGGATAGAGAGGTACAAGGTATGCATAATACAGGACTCAAGTCTTAGAATTCATGACTCCTGTAGACAATTTACTAAGTTTTCCAAGCTTTAGCTTCCTCATTTATAAAATAAAGACATCATCTGCCCTACCCAACTGAACTACTGAGAAGCTCAATGAGATCAGTATGTTCAAGATTTGGTGCTTAGATACAAATGTTCAAATATATATGCTTAAGTGTTATGTAAACTGGATTCATGACTTTCAGTGGAGAAAGATGGGCTGTGCAGTAGAAGGAGCTAAAACAACTGGACATCCATAAGATCTATGATAGGCTACATGATGGGCTGCAGGAGTCCATGTTTCAAATCCTAGGTCTATGAATATTACTGTATGTCGCAAAAGGATGAGTATTATATTACATATCAAAAGATGTGTTGAAAGTAAAAGAATTCCAGATGGCAAGATTATTCTGGATTATATTAATTACTATAGCTTTGAATGCCTCTTGAAATCAAGTAATAGTAGCTCTCCAATTATACTCTTTTTCCAAAGTTGTCTTTTGCATTTCCATTAGAATTTTAGAATTAACTTATCAAATTCTATTTTAATAAGCTATTTAGGTATTGATTTTGGTTGCATTAAATACATTTTAACAATATTGAGTTTGTCAACTTATGGCAAATGTATAGTTGTCCACATATTTGGGTCTTTAATCTCTCTCATTGTCTGAGTAGTTTGTGCCACAATGCCTAGCTTCTAAGACTTTTCCCTCTCCATCTTCCTCTTTCTCTAACAGTACTGGGATTTTTAACTCAGTGCTTTGAACTTCCTAGGTAAGTTCTCTACCATTTGAGTCATGCTGCCAGCCCTTTTTACTTTAGGTTATTTTTCAGGTATTTTTCAGAATTTTCACACTTTTTGCCTGGGATTACAATCCTTCTACCTTTGCATCTTGCATAAGTCAACCACAAGCTTTGTTTGTTGAGACAAAAAGCTTGTTAATCTTTTACTCAGGCTAGCCTCAAACTTCCCGTGATCCTCCTGATCTCTGCCTCCCATAGCTGGGATTACAGGCTACTACATCCATCTGAAATACTACACATTTTTTAATTGCTAATGTAAATTATATTGCTTTGGAATTTTTTAATTTCTTATTTTTACTGTATGTTGAAGAAATATAATCTATCCCTTTCCATGTCAACCTTGTATGCTGAAAAACTTCTAGAATTGCTTCTTAGTCCTCATTTAAAATGAATATTCTCCAGTACCATTTCCACAGAGTTTGCTTCAATAAAACATAAGTGAAACCCAAGTGCCTACATTTTTAATGAGCAGCTAGTTTGATTCTGATGCAGAGTCTCTAAGGACATCATTTAAACATACAAAAACTTCTAACATTAACTTCTGACAACATGGTCGAGTTAGTTGACTTGGTCTATTCTTCCACCCCAAATACAAAAAGAAAAAAAATGACTAAAAACATAGTAAGTATATATTTTAATGTGTATCCAAACTCAAAAAAAGGAAAATACCAGGTACTAGACGTAAAAAGGGAACTCAGCATAATAAACTAGCAAATTTCCCCAAAGAAAAGCAGAGACTTATAGAGCCTATGGTCTACTGGCACCAGTGTTACTCTCTCATGAAGGGGACATAGGCTTTGTTTTCTATTTGGAATGGAGAATTAAACTCTGCATAAATCCAGGAGCCTAGAAAGTTTTTTTCTTAAGCCTATATATTGGTCTATGGAAGTAATAATGAGGCTCATCTTTTAGCTAGTACTCCACATGGGGCAGAAGCTCCTAGTACCAAAGTCTCATGCTGTACGGGGAGCAAGAATCAGAACAAAAATTACAGAACCCTTAGCAGAAGACATTAAAAATGATTCACCTAAGGAAATATTTTCACAGTGTAGTTGCCAGGCTAAAATAAATTCATAATACAAATACTTAAAGGACCAATCCAGTATGAGGAAAACCAGTGGCTACCATGAACATGAGCACCAGAAGAGTTGAAATTCCTAGAGAAACTCTAGTAGGTTTTCTAATAATCTTTGAAGACATAAATAACAAAATACAAACTATAATTAAGGAATTAAAATAGGTATTTATTCAAACTACATATATGATTTCTAAAATGGAAAAACTAAGTCAATTAAATTAAAAACTGAATGGATAGATGACTTGATGAGCAGATATAGCTTAAGAATTAGTTAAGTAGAAAAAAGGACTCAGAAAAAGCACCTAGGAGCCATACAGACATAAAGATACAGGAAATATAAAGAAGAGGTTAACATACATGATGATTCCAAGGGAAAGACATACATACATATACATATACGTATATGTATGTAACAAACAAACATATACATATATGTATGTATATACACATATACACACGTTTGTTTATTGTTTTTTTTGTCAGTTGTAGGGCTTAAACTCTAGGCCTGGGCATTGTCCCTGAGCTCTTCAACTCAAGGCAAGCACTCTACCACTTGAACCATGGCGCCACTTCCGGTTTTCTGGTGGTTAATTGGAGATAAGAGTCTCAAGGACTTTCCTGTCAAGCGTGACTTTGAACCTTAGTCCTCAGATCTCAGACTCCTGAGTAGCTAGGATTACAGGCATGAGCCACTGGTGCCTCATGTTATACACACACACACACACACACACACACACACACACACACATGTTATACAAAAGAACTAGAAAAGTGACATGAGAAGAAAACAACACTAAGATATAAAATCATCGAGGATCTTCCAGAATTGATGAAAATCACTTAGTCTCAAGAAACATATCAAATATCATGCAGAATAAAGGGAAATACATCACAATGAAACTATAGGATATCAAAGCATAAAGCATATTTTAATACTGAGGGAAAAGAGACAGTTAATATAAATGGTAATTTGACTTCCAGTTTCTGATCTCAACAATTTAGGCCATTGTCTATGTGGTAAGAAAGTAGGCAGCCACAGAAAGGCCACAGACGGGGGTCAGCAAATAGCTAACGAGCAGGATAAACAGAAACATTACAAGTGTGTAAGGTAAGCTATTACCTAGGAAGAAGGGCAAGAGAAGAAAGAATCTCTACATGTATTTGCTCCTATGTACCATCTAGATCTCAAATCAAAGAAAAGCAAAGTCAAAGAAGGGAAGGATCTTTCTTATCTGCCCACAATTTTTTTTTCCTAGTGACCTCAGACAGGCACTTTCAGCAACTGGTTGAAGATAAAATGAATCCTTCCCATGTCTTCTAAGAGACACAGAGAATTACATGGAATTTACAGGAAAGATAATATGGAATTACTATGTAAACAAAGCCTTTCTTGGCATCTGTATCTTTTAATAAACCACTAACAAAATAAGGAAGAATTATTATGCAGATGGAAAACTGCCTGATTCAGTTTACCTAGGATATAAATTCTGTGGTAGAACTCAGCATTACAAATGAAACAACAGATGAATACCCTGGTTGTGTAATGTTTGGGAAACCTCTGGAAGGCAGCTAAACCCCTGGAGTATGGCCAAACCCAGTGCCCCTGGAAAGTGGGAGGTGGGAGGGAGGCCCCACTATCCTGTTGTAGAGGCCCTGCTGTACACTAACATTGTCTCCAGATCCATTAAGAAGTCTGTAAGTATAGGAATAGGCAGGTCAACTCCCAAACTCCCAAGTCCATCCTGCATTCATCCTGAAGCTATCCTGAGAACCACACATTCATATACAAGGCCCTAGAATAGACCAAGTCAGGATTCATCCACTCATTCATTCACCTTTAAGCTACTTGATTACTCACGGAATCAATATTTATTGAATAAGTTTTATGTTCTTGGTGCTAGCAGTACATAAAAAATGGCTGTAAAGAATGTCAGAAAAAAAAGCTGAAGTTCTTGCAAGTAATTGGCAAGGGCTAGTTTAGTACTTGATTCTACTTCATCTGATTACAAAACAGGGAGGGGGAGCAAAGCTGGATATAGTGATTCATGCTTGCAATCCCAGATACTTGGAAGGCAGATAGAGAAGGGTGGCAGTTTGAGGTCAGCCCAGGCAAACAGTAAGACTTGATCTCAAAAACAGTAGATACAGTGGCACATAGTTGTAATCTCAGCTACCCAGGAGGCAGAGGTAGGAGGATTGTGGCTGATGGCCAGCCCTGATAAAATTAGCTGAAAACCCTATCTGAAAAATGAACTCAAAGCAGAAGTACTTGGGGCATGGCTCAATCCTTGGTACTACAAAAATAATAAGAAACATAGAAAAAGAAAACATAACTATTTCAAGTTTTTGAGTAGTAAATATTTGTGCCAAAGTTCCATGATTCAAGATGCCCTAAAGTCAATTGCAAAATGTTTTCTGGAATCTATACAATATAGGCAAGGAAAGTCTTATCTATAAAGGGGACAAATTTAAGTTAAAGAGTAACTTGAAGAGAAAATTTCCAGCATGTGTAAGCAATAGCAGTGGAATACCAAGTAGTCTACTTAAGTTCAGGGAGGTGGCTCTCAACATCTGGGGAGATTCCACCCAATCCTTGGCCACGGCTGTGCTGGTAGCTGGGGAGTAGTGCTTAGTGTTTTTTGACCAAAAAACATCAGTCTTTCTCCAAGCACCCTATTGAATAATTTTGGATTCTATTTAATGCCTTTTATTATGGTTTGTATGATTAAAATCTTATTCTTTGACACCGGATCTTTCAGGACTAGTTTTAGATTATTAAATTTTAGAGAAGAGTAAGATAAAAAAAATTGAGGAAAAACTATCAAAGAAGTAATCAAACTGAATTTCTCAGAGTTGAAGTAATATATGAGTAATCAGACTCAAATGGGCTACAGTGAGCCGGAAAAAATCCCATTCCTGCATAGGGCTTCATCCCACTTCAGAACTCAAGTGCAAAAAAGAAGACTGAAAACATTCTGAGAGTCTTGAGAAAGCCCTTGAGTAGACCAAGAAGGAAAAGATGAGATAGGGTACACATGGAAATGCATTTTTTAATTCTTGGATAACAGCTCTTTTGTAGACATAGAATCTGAACTACAATAAGAAGATGGTAGGCTCTGAGAAAAATATCTTCATAGAGAAGACAATGAATTGTAGATTAGACAGGAGTGAAAAAACAAACATCTAAAAAATATAAGGAAAGGAAAGTATAAGTCAATTATGTATAAGTCAATTATGAAGCAAATGAACACAAAGCACACTTGTAAGTAAAGGAAGGTAATCTACTGGTATAGACTTTAAGGATATTGTTTGAGTGACTCAGGGTCAGAACTTTGGATCAACTCAGGATAAAATGTGATCCCAGAATATCTGGCTTTTTGGTGAGTAATATGTATGTAAATTGAAGCCTTAACTATGATCATCAATGATGATCTTGAAGGATAACTCACCGAAGGCAGAAAGAATGGTTACCAATGTATTTATATGTCAAGAGGTATTATAAAGTTTAAGGAATAAATTCCAAGTATATTATTTAAGGGAAATTAGGTTCAAGTATGTTATTTAAGATTATATTAAAACTCATAAAATATAGAATAAAAATGATTGGATCACCAAAGGCCATGGTGGAGGGATGAGGTACCTCCCAAGGGGCATATGGAGGAAATCATATGGTGTTAGAGATTTTCTGTGTCTTGATTTTGGTGGTTGTGACTGTTCCACTTTGTCCAAATTCATAGAACCATACTCTGAAAATAGCTGAGTTTTACTGCAGTAAATTATAACTCAATAAACCCGGGCAGGGGAAGAAAAGATATAAGTAAGCTAATATCTTCATCTTTCACACTGAGGATTAGGGAAAGTGTGGGGTTAATAAATCAGCAAATAGCAACATAAGTATTGAGTTAGCAAGGGAAATCACCATCCCAAGAAAAGAACTACAAGTGCTTCTTAGAAGCAGTGAGGGAGAAATAGACTATTGAGCTTTGCAATTTACTTTCTACATAGTTTACTTATATATCAGCACTGACATTTTTAAAGATTCTGAAACATGTTTAGAGGACAGAAGAGTTTCCAGAGAACAAAGAACTTCCTTAGATCTCTTACCTAACAATGGTCTTGTGTATATGTGTGCATGTGTGTGTGTGAGTATGTGTGTATGTGTGATAGCAATGGGGTTTGAACTCAGTGCCTCACACCCTCCTCTCCTTTAGCTTTTTCACTTCTAGACTGGTGCTCTACCACTTGAGCCACTCTCTACTTCCAATTTTTTGCTGGTTAATTAAAGATAAGAGTTTGATGAGCTTTCCTTCAAACAAGGATCCTCAGCTCTCAGGCTCCTGAGTAGCTAGGATTACAGGCATGGGTCATCAGCACCTTGTTCAACCATGTTCTTCATAGCAAGAATCCAATGAAGATTACATGTGGTACTCTGGTAGAATGCTCTCAAACCTTCTTCTGGCTGGAAAGGTTCTTTCAGCCTTTCTAGAGTTTCAGGACTTTGACCTTGTGAAGTCACTAGATGATCATTTCATTCTGTTCTTTAATTCAGTTTGCTTGATATTATTAAGTATACATATTATTTAGACCCAAGGTACATAGTTTGGTCCTCATATCATAATTAGGGGTGTTGTTCATTGTTTTCTTACCACATCCTACTGGGGGATCAATCACAGATAATTAAACACTGCTGGCATTAGACAAAATAGTACTCATAAGATCCATCAATAGGTTTTTAAAAAATCTGAATTGGTTATTACAGTGATGATTGCCAGATGGTGCATCTTAATGAAGTGAATTCACAGATTCCTTCTTGTTCCACACATGATAATCTATTAGCAGCATTATTTGATCTGAACTTAGTGGGAGTCCCTCCATTGGCCTCAGTGTATGCTGACATGTCCCCATCATTCTCTGAGCATTCTTTAATTTCTGGAACCAGAGGAAGTCCCAGGCTCACCTTGTTCATTCTCCGCCTCAGTCCTGGAGTCAGTTCCTTTCAGTCATCCAAAGCTTGGCAACCAGTAGCTTCCCTTTGGGTGACTGATATGTACATGACTAGGCTTCCACGATTGCTCAATGAGCGTAAGTTGGAAACACATATATGCACACACCTATTTACATATGCATTTTATTTGCAGGTCAGTCTAACTATATTTATATCAAGTTTATAATGGTCACTCCAATTCCATCTTAACTTCAAAGTATTTATGTCGCTTTCCCCCTTTCTCTAAGAGTATCTCCTTGCTCTAAGAGTGAAACATACAGGTCCCATCATCTCCAATTTTATATTTACTTTTTCACATAATTCCTTCAGTTTCCCCTTGCCACCAGGCTGCCAGTCTATTTGTGGTTTTAAGCCTCTCCCAGGCTGCCTTCTCTTCCTGCTTGACATGCATTATTTTGATTAAAAAATTTGGAAGGCAAAAATAGTAGCCAGGTGCTATAAAAGGAATAAAAAATAACACTTTGCACTGTGATAAGTTACCACAAGTAATAGTCTTGCTGTTCTAAGCATCTAACAGGGAACCAAGGTCTATGGTTTTCCTATCACTTTGTCCTACCAATACAACTGTAAGGCACTTTAAAGCTTGATCTGTTCTAGAGAGAAGTAGAACTGAATGTCTTGAATCCAATGTTACTCTACTGATATTGTGTAGTGTTGATGTCCCTAATGTATGTATATACATGTATGTATATGCAAGCAAAACATACATCTTTTCTCTTTCTCTCTCTCATACACACACACACCTACCCACTTTTTGCTCTGATTATTTAGTAGCCCAAATTTACTGTGCACAAGATGTCTCTACCTGAAATGTCGCAGTATACAGTCTGTTGGTACTGCTTGGCTTCCAGAGGGTTAAAATATACTGTGATTTCAGCTGAGGAGTTTGGCCAGACATCACCTTCCTAAACAACAGGAAAGAATAATTTTAAAACAATGAGATTAAAGGAAGGAGCTGCTTTTAAACCATGGTTTAATTTCTTAATTATCTTTTCATTGAATAATCTATATTTAAGGGGTACAGTATGATGTTTTACTGCCTATAGATAGGGAAATGATTACTAAAATCAAGCAAATTAACCTGTCTATATCCTTGTATAATTACCTTTTAGTGTGCAGAGTACACTAAAATACATTATAGCTGCCATACAGTAGATTAAGTCTCTAGGACTTATAAATGCAAATTTGTACTCTCTAGACAGTGTTTCCCATTTTTCCCAACTGCCTAACCTCTGCTATTTCTATTAGCTCTGATTTTTAGATTCTACATATTAAATGAGATTGTGTAGTACAGTATCTAGCTTAATTCACTTAATGTTCTCCAGGTTTATCCACATTGCTGAAAATGTCATAAGGATTCAATTCCAGGACTGCAACAAATGCAAGAAAGCATAGCTTTGTTCAGAAGACAGTACTTATAAGATGGTAAAAGTGTAGAACAAGCTTCAAATATAACTTCAGTTAATTTATGACTACATAATGAATTACTAAGAGAACCAGGATAGACAGGGTACCTTAAAAAAGTGTGTGTAGCCAGTGGACATGTGCCAGTCCACTCCATGTGTGGCCAGACACAGGGACTTAGATAAGGAAAAGGGTCTGGTATAGGCTACTGGGGCTCACAGCTTAATGGAATGGTAAACACAAACACAAACATTTTATAATGTATACAACAAGTAAGGTGCCTATAACAAAATTCTTCAGGGGCCAAAGAGAAGGAAGTATCTGACTTCATTGGTGGAAGTACCATCTTTCTGACCAAGGGAAAGAGACCTTTACTCAACAGCATTGGCCTAAGGTAGAGAAAGGGCCAGATGAGAATGCATCTGACCCATTGCCCCACTGTTGGTTTTAATTCAAATCACCCCAAAGATACAGTCAGGAAACCAAGTTTTGATACTCTAATGCAAAACAGAACCTCATACCAGAATTTCTGTGTTATGTATAAAGATTGTACCAACCATAGAATTTGGTGCTATTTCACTAATTTCTCAAAGCTGCACTAAAAGCACTTGCCTACAAAGGTTTCTTAAGGTCTGACAAAGCCAACAGCCCTGTTTTGCTCTATGTTCAGCACACAATAAGAGTTCCTGAAGAATTTGTCTTACTATGACCTGTGTTACTTTTATGCCATTTAAGTATATTGAGACAAAGTATTGAAAAAGGGGGAGAATGTGTTTTTTCCTATGATTTCTTTTGTAAATAGAGCCAGATGAGTCTAAGTACCAAACAATCCAAAAATCTATAAACAGTCTCACCAGCTCAACAGAAAGCCACAGCAAGACAAGCTGATAAATAAACAGATTGCAAACAATCCCTAATGTATACTCGATCCAGTCTGGCTAGAAATGACCCAACCCCTGGAATAAAGAATTTTTTTAATGACATGCTTTTAAAATTTTTTATTAATAACTGTTTTCATTGTCAAATACTGTACAGAAGGGCTACAATTACATGAGCAAGGTAATGAGTACATTTCTTATTTCTTATCAAGCATTGTTGCTTCCTCCTTTGTTTCCCCTTACCATCTCTGCCCTCCCATTTCCCCCCACCCTCGCGCTGCACCCCCACCCCCAGCCAAAGTTGTAAAGTTCGTTTTTTTGACATAACGCCTTGTACATCTCATTGTTGCAATGGATCCACCTGTATCTCTATTTAAACAATTTGTTTTTTCCTTTCCTTTCCCCAAATTATACCAACATCAAATACAGCGAAAACAGGGGTTATACCATGGGGGAGGGACATACAAAAGCAACAAAGAAATCATCTTATAAACATGTTAGAAACAATAACAAGAAAGAAAAATCATTTCTAAGTCCTTATCTTGGGGTTCATTTCACCTAACATCAACTTATCTGACTGTATCTGCTTGTCTCAGACAGATACTAGTTATTGCAAATAAGGGAAACCATGGGTAAATGACATGCTTTAAAAAACCAACATCAAGCCAGGTGCTGGTAATCCTAGATACTCAGGAGTCTGAGATATGAGAATCGCAGTTCAAAGCCAGCCCAGCTAAGGAAGTCCATGAGACATTTTATTTCCAATAAACTACCCTAACAAGCCAGAAGTGGAGTTGTGGCTCAAGTGGAAGCTTAAGGACAGCACCCAGGCACTGATTTCAAGTCCCAGGAAATTTTTTTTTAAGCCAGGTGCTAGTGGCCCACACCTGTAATTCTGGGTACTTAGGAGGCTGAGATCTGAGGATCACAATTCAGAGGCAGCCCAACCAGAAAAGTCCCTGCAAAACTCTTATCTCCAATTAACCACTCAAAAACCGAAAGTGGCACGATGACTCCAAGTGGTAGAGTGCTAGCCTTGAGCAAAAGAGTTCAGGAACAGTGCCTAGGCCCTGAGAAAAAAACCAACATCAAATAAAAAGAAGAAACACATCTAAAGGCTGGACTTATTTATGAGAGCAATCAGTTTGATCACTGTACTTTTTCAGGCAACATTGTTCCTGATTTCAGAATGATGACACCCAGGCTCTAGGACACAACAGTGAGATCATGTGGATCCTGGGGACTCTTGCATCTCACATTGGCCTGAGAGGATTAAAGTGCCATGAGGGAAGGGCTGCTATACCACCAGCACCTGAACTAGAGGAAGTCCCTAGGTGCTCATTAAATATCTGCTGAATTAGTTGTATCTACTCAGTGTGTACTCTATATAGTTATTATCAAGTATCTATTTATTTTTGTAACCTTTTTCTGCTGTGTTCTCTTCACCTGGAAACCTAAAAGTAATATTTTAGAGCTGAAAGAGACCTTTGAAATCACATAGGGAATAGAAAAGTTCTAAGCACTTTCATTTCTTAGACATTTTACTGTGGTGCTTTTCCAAACCTTGACACAAATATCTGATGAATGGAAAACATGTGGAAGCTTTTGATTAGTGGACTTTTAGTGATACAGAGTTATTAGGAGTATTCATGGCTAAACTGGGTGGAAAGCCAAGCAGACGACATGGCTCATTCATCTACATCTTTAACCAATGATGTATCAGTTTACAGATGCATGTTCCATCTCAGAATTACTACAGGCAGTTTGGTCATTCAGTTTCCTATCTGAGAGGCCATCAAAGCAAGATCACTTGAAGGGCACAGACCCTGCAGAAGGATACTTCTGCCTTTATAGTTAGAAGCAGATAAAAGTTAGACTTCTAATTCTTGATATCAAAAGCTTAAGTAACACTGCCCCAAAAGACATTACTCATTATCTGCCTTATAAAACGATAACCCTCTGTATATCACCTTAATAATAATAATAAATTTAAAAACTCATAGAATTTTCTAGCAAATGAGAGATCAAACCACAGAAACTGCCAATAAGTCTAAAATGATCCTACTATTGCTTCTGTTTTTGAAACATTTCATATTATTTCTCCAATACTAGTGAAATTAACTTTCATATCCCTTACATTTCTGAAAAGATTTCTTTCTTTATTGCTCAGTTCTAACATTTCTGAAAATCAAAACATTCAGATATTCTCCTACTGGCTCCAACATTAATATCCCTTCTTTCTAGTCCTCTGAAACCAACCTAATCATTTAGAACTTCCTCTTGTTCTCTTTTCTTTCTCTGTATGACTGCTCTCCCTTCGTTGACCTTTTTTATTTCTTCAAAGGAGAGCTGTTACATTGATGTAAAAAAATAATCATCAAAATGAGTTTCAGTTGCATTGTAATTATCCTCCTTCTTGGTCTTAATGTTTGATTTTCTCTCAGATCTAATGAGTTAAGTAATTGCATTTCACATATCAATCAAGTGGCCTGCTAGAAGGAATCAACTTTGAACTTTTAAGTCTAAAACTGTTCCTATATTATGGGTTTTGTTCAAATATTAAATATTGCTGGATTTGGAGCTTCATGTTCCCTCTGAACACCAATCAAGCAAGAGATATGATGGCCACTTTTGTGGTTTTCTATGAAACATTAATCATTAGTTCATGATTGGTAATAAATAATCATAAGTATATTGTCCTTTAAAATTGATTGACTTTAAAAACAATTATATTGGTAATGATCAAAGGGGCTTTAAAATCTCCCTCAAAAATGCTAAAAGAGCCAGGCATTGATGATTCATGCCTATAGTCCAATCCCAGCTACTCCGGAGGCTAAGATCTGAGAATAGTGGTTCAAAGCTAGCACAGGCAGAAAAGTCTGTGAAACTCTTATCTTCAATTAACCACCAAAAGGCCAGGAATTGGTGCTGTGGCTCAAAGTGGTAGAGCATTAGCCTTGAGCACAAAAGCTCAGAGACAGCAGCCCAGGACCTAAGTTTGAGCCCCAAGACCAGGACACCCACACAAACACAAAAATCTAAAACAAAAAGCTCTAAACAAAGAAATTGCCTTTCTTTCCTATTACTCATTTTTTTTGGGGGGGGGGTGCGGGGTCCGGTCGTGGGGCCTGAACTCTGGGCCTGGGCACTGTGCACCACTTCTGGCTTTTTTTCTTTTGGCTTATGTGGTGCTGAGGAATCGAACCCAGGGCCTCATGCATGCAAGGCAAGCGCTCTACCACTAAGCCACATTCCAAGCCCCCCTATTACTCATTTCTATCTCTCTCCCCTTCCTCCTTTTTTTCTTCTCTTTTTTTTCTTTTTCCCTCTCTTCTTTACTCCTTTGAAGGATATTTCAGGAAAATCCTGCCAAATCAAAAACTCAAGTGCAAGAATAGAGTTACTTATGCTTTTACTTCTCTTATCTGGAAAGCAATATGTCTCAAAGTTTATAACATGACCCAATTCCCACATTTATTAAAGTAGCTACATGAAATTTCCATCCATAGGAGTGATACAAATGTTTCCCTATTCAATGGTATACTTTCCAATCATAGTCTGGGATCTGTCAAGTGCCTAGAATGTTGTCTAATTCTAAATTATAATTTCACAATTTACTAAGAGCTTTTGTTCTTACCATTGTTCTAAGTGTTTGTATATATTATTTAGTTCCAATCTTAAAGTTGTATGAAGTATTAATTCCAATTTTAAAGATAAGAAATTAGAGACAAAAAGAAGCAAAACATTTTTACCCAAGAGAAAACTAATAAGTGGTAGAGCTAAGATTCTACAGTAATTTTTTTCCCCAGCTTCCCCATCCCTACTACAAATGGATCAAACCTCACCTTTCTCACAATGTCATACAAAAGGCCAGAAGTTTACAATCACTGCAACACAGACTTTGTTTTTCACCAGTTCCTGTCTGGTGAACACAGTGTGATACCCTGGGTGTACATATGTTCAAGTACTTCTGGAAGGTGACTCATAGGAGGTTCTTTCAGAAAATGTAGTCCACAGTAGTATGTCACTACTCTTGAGAAATGCACTAGGATTCTACCCTGGTTGGGCAAAGAGTAAGGCCTAGCCAGTTCACAGCAGGAGAGGGGAATAATGATGCCAAGAGCAACTATAATACCTGATGGATTGCATCATGCTTCACCCAAATGAAGATGTTCTTGGCTACATAAGCAACATTTTCAGATCATTTCCCTTAAAGTATTAGAGCAATACCAACATAAAGAATTTTTCTAATTGCTCAGGAATCTGAGGGAGGACAATCATTTGAGCCCATGAGTTTGAGACCAGCCTGGGAAATGTAATGAGATAGTTCCAAAACAAGAAGCAGAAGGAGTAACAGGAAAAACAGTAAGAGGATGAGGAGGACGGGGGGGGGGGAGGGAAAGCAGGAAGAATTATCCTTGAGAACTGAAAATATACTCTCAAAGGCAAAGTCCTATCAATGCATAACAAGAATAAAAATCATTAATAATCTATTAATCATTATAACCTATTCTATTATTCACAAAGGTTCCATATCAATGAGAGAAATTACGGCTTTCTTTGATATCATTTGGAGAAGATACCAGTTGTTTGAAAGAAAAATGGGAAAATAAATGGAAGCTCCAAAAATGAAAAATAAACTAATTATCAGTGAGAAATAAACATTAAACTGACACATGACACAGAAAGAGATTTTTTTCTGTTTCTGTATGCCCACTGAATCAGGTAAAGTTATGATTCTCAACATAATGATCATAACAGTTTCTAAGAGAAAGTACTAAGATTTGTCCATCCGCCAGAGGAAGCATCACAAAAAGCACATTTTTCTCTTGTTCTCACCTCCATTGCAAGTACAGTGAAGATTTCATTAGGCTTTATAAAGCAGATATAGTGGTATATGATGTCCATGCCTTTCTTTGGGGCACACAAAAATGTGTCTTTTCCAGTAAGGATGGGTGTTAACTAATTTAATGAGCCAAGAAGAACCTTGATGTTCCTAAGACTTTTCTAGGGCTTCTAGCCACACAGATTCTCCAATAGAATACTGAATGTGCCTACGCAATTGCAAAAAGTGAAGTTGAGCACAAAGGCCTTGAAGGACAATCCTAAAGAACAGAGGCTGGGGAATGGGGAAAAACTGTATCAACAGAGAAGCTATGACTTGTCAAGGACAGTTTGTTCTCAGCAGATCCTTGTCCTCCATTCTCCTTCCTGGTATCCATTTCCAAGAGTCAGCTCCCACGTTTGCAATGTGACTCGTGGCTAATGGTACAAGAAGTGGCTGGGATCTGCAGGAAAAAGCTAGGTCTTCCTTCTTTGGTAGCCATCTGGGCTTCTACCCAATCTGGTTCTGCTGAGCTCACATGGTATGCCAAATGGGGAAAAAGAAAGTAGACTAAATTTGAGCTGAGCTATCAGTGTGAATTGCTAGAACAGCACGTTTGCTGTGGGCTTAGATGCCAACAAAGCATGGTTTACTATTACTTACATGGTAATAAAGAAATTATCATGTTTCACTTCCTTTATAAGGCTCAATGAAATGAAGCATAAGCTTCACTGGGGACAACGGATGAAAGTTTTCTTTGGAGCAGATACTTGGTAAAGAGAAAGAAGTAGGGTTGTTTTCTCAGCTCCCCAATAGTTAGTCAATCAGCTAGGCCAGTCTGGGCAAATGCCTTTAAATTTTCAGACCTTTTCTTTTGGAGAAAATATCAGTATTCAATATTTGGAAAATTGCTGCATCTTCAAAGTGTGACCTGAGCCAGCAGCATCAGGGTTCATAGACAAGGCCAGCACATCTGTGCTGTGATTTCTCAGAGGATTCCTAGGTGCCTGGTAGACGGGAAAAGCTTAATTCTCTCTTTTTGCCCTGCGATATTCTTTTGCCTCTCAATTTTCAGAGCTGTGGTTTTGTCTTTGAATCTCTTTCTTTCAGAGTACCCAAGAGACAGAGCAGAGGAAATAACAGAATGAGATTGTCAAAATTCTGTACAGCCAGGGTCCATCTAGTACAATAGAATATTATATTTCTGAAAGTAGCCAATTCGACTTGCTTTTCTGGAAGGCACAAACATACATAATAGACTCAATTTTGTAGTTCCTTTCCAAGGAGAGAGAGAAAAAACAAATATATGGAAGCAGGTGGCTTGGCAAATAATCATTGTTCTACAGAACCCAGTGCCTTCCCTAGGTAAGAAATAAATAGAAAATCTGAGGCTTCATGGCATTTGTACTCCAAGATATTATCCAAAGAATTTACATATGATAAACTTGATGTAAATATTATTACCATATGATGTAATGACTACACAACTACTCCAGTTGCTTTTAGAATATCAACAAATTATCAAGTAAAAATTTATAAAAGCAACAAAACAAAACATTTCCAGGCTAGGTGCTAATGACTCATACCAATAATCCTAGCTACTCCAGAGGCTGAGTCCTGAAGATCAAGGTTTGGAGCTAGCCCAAGGATGAAAGTCAGTGTGACTCTTATCTCCAATTCACCACCAAAACACCAGAAGTGGAGCTGTGGCTCAAGTAGTGGAGTGCCAGCCCTGAGCAAAAAGCTAAGAGACAGCACCCAGGCCCTGAGTTCAAGCCCAGTACCAGTATATAATACACAACACACACTACACAACATACACATACACAACACACACACACAAACACACCTCTGTCCTGAGGTCACTCTAGGTTCTTGATATCCTCCTTTCTTTACCAATCAACCCTTCAGAGTCTCTCAAAAGACAAAGTCCCAGCTCTCTGTGAGTAGCATGGCTTCCAGCCTCCCTCTGCCTAGATGATCAGGAAGTAGAGGACAAAACAAGCCGGGGCTCTGCAGCTCCATCAGCACAGAAGATGCCCAACTCCATCTCCATAAGGTTTGAGAAACTGTGCCTCTGGTCTTGAATCCTGGTGGTCATTTTTGTGGCCACATTTAATGATAAGCACAATGAGAAGTTTTCTGAGACAATGGGCAAATCCTGTGGCCCATTTGTGGACAAGTGGAGAAATGGAGAGGAAACTTGGAAGTTCTAAAGTCTTTGGTTTGTCATTCCCCCAGCAGAAGAGTCAAACCACTTCTTATATGGTAATATCAATGCAATATGATTAAAATTCAGACCCATAACCACCTCCTGGAAATTAGGAGCAGGATTGATCTTTTGATATTGAATCTCCTGGCTTTAAATTGGAAGAGTCTCTGAAATAGGAACAATGTTCCCATAAGATGTTCAATATGCAGAGAACACAACCAGGACTACACTAACCTTTTGCTTTAGCTGATGCAGTTGAAGAAATCAGTGTAGACCTAAGAAAATAGGTATTTATGTATGTATGTATGTATGTATGTATGTATGTATGTATGTATGTATATACATACATATGTATATATGTGTGTATGTATATGTATGTACTTGTATTTCTTTCCAGAACTTCTGGTACCAGTTTTCCCTCCTGTCTCTCTTTTAAATTTACTTCATTTGAAGATGACATCCTTCCTCAGTGGACAACAGAGGCTAAAGAGGCCATCAGAAAGCAAAGTAGTACTGGAGCCTCTGCATCCACCTTGTATTTTGTTCAATTTTACAGAAGGTACAACAACTAAGATGCATTATTTGATCAGTTGGTAATGCTGCTTTCTAATCTTTTATGTTTCATAGCAAAAGCTTGCTTATTAAAAGGAATAGTACTATTGGGGGAAAAAACAAATCACCAATACAGAGCTCAACTATCAGAAATTAAGTGGTAGCCATTTGGCACCAGTGACCTGATATGTGAGCGAGATTCAGAAGAGACCTTCAGCAGAAAATGATGCAGAATGAGGCATGATAGATGTAGAAAGAACTCCCTTTGGTCCTTTTCTATGAAGCCCTCATTTCTCCTCTCTTTCCAGAGCTTCTAGGGGTGGGGGGTGGTACTAGAGGCCCTCTTGTATACTCTGTACTTTTCCTTTTTTGCTCCCTCTTGGGATTTCATGCTTTTTGTGGCTGCAATAAAGACGTCCACAGGACACTCACAAATCTTGTCTTTGGTCCTAAATCCCTTCCCACAGTTTAGTACTGTATTTCCAAAGCTCTCTGGACATCTGTAGTCATCTGGAATTCAACACAGTTAGAGGCAAACTCACTATAATTAATGGATTGATGTTAGTTCATTTGTTCATTCATTCACTTAACAACACTGGACTAGAAACTGAGTACCAATGATAATAAAATATTTCTTGGTCTAAAGGGGCTCAAAGCCTCGTCCAAAATTGAGGAATCATGTTTTGTGAGTTAAAGAAAAAAACAAGAAACAAAAAACAAAAAGCATGCCAGGTGCTGGTGGTGCATGCCTGTAATCCTAGTTACTCAAGAAGCTGAGATCTAAGGAACACGGCTCAAAGACAGTCCAGGCAGGAATATCCTTGAGACTCTTATCTCTAATTAACCACCAGAAAACTGGAAGTGGCACCGTGGCTCAAGTGGTAGAGCACTCACCTTGAGTTGAAGCGCTCAGGGACAGTGCCCAGGCCCAGAGTTCAAGCCCCACGCCTGACAAAACCAAACCAAACCAAAACCAAAAAAACACATATGAGCAACCTATTCCCAATGTTTACTGTTTCTAAGTCCAAGGCACGTGAAGCCAAAGGAGATCAGGATGAGTAGTTTAAGATCACAACTTGTCATTGGCAAAGCAAGGGTTTAAACTAGGGCTCCTGACTTGCCAATCTCTACTAAAGACATCATACTCTCCCACATCCAGTTCAGATCCAAAGAGATACAAGCACTCTACCCCTTACAGAATCAACTTCTCTTGAAACATTTTCCCCAAAATTTATTTGACCACACCCTTTTGCAAAGAACTCTCATTACTATCTCTAAGATCTATTGTCTTCAGAAAAGTACAGTAGGAGACAGTGGACTGTGGGCTAAATCTGGTAGTCAGACACACTTTGTTCTCCTTCCTAACCAAGAAAGCTCTTCTTCCCATAGTCATGTAACCTGCCATGAACCAATGACCCCTTTTGTTGTTGCTGTTTTCATAGTTTTCCCAGCTGTAAACATTCTCTTCCTTTTCTGTTTAACTCAACTTTTCCTTTCTTCCAGTATCCTGTTCAAGTCTACTGTCTCCTCTAAATTCTCTTGAATCTCTTGTCTGAGACTACTGTAGCATTCATTTACACACATCAGAATGCTAAGATCTCAAGGGCAAAAAGTACATTGTGTTAGCTGTGCACCAGTGGTTCCATATCTGTAATCCTAGTACTAAAGAGGATGAGGTCAAGAGGATCACACTCAAAGCTAGCATAGGCAGAAAGGTCCACAAGTCTCCATCTCCAAAATAACCAGCAAAAAGCCAGGCTGATTCAAGGGTAAAGCACTAGCCAAGCAAGCAAGCCAAGCAAGTAAAAAGCCTTGAGTTCAAATCCCAGTAGCAGCAAAACAAAATAAACTCTGTTGAGAGGCTATAGAAAAGGTGGAATTTTTCCTATCCAATACCTTCAAGATTAGTTTACAAGGTAATATTGTATTGCATTCATGAGTAAGAACTAAGTTTTTAATAAAATGATCAGGATCTTTAAGTGGAAAGAGGAGTGGAAGGAGATCTAACTTTAACAATTCACCATGGGAATGTAAATTAATACAGCTGGCATGAAAAAGTAATATGGAGGTTCCTCAGAAACTAGAAATAGAACTACCATATTATTTAGCTATACCACACCTGGGTATATACTTGAAGAAAATAAAGTTAACATACATAAGAGATACCTGCATACATATGCTTATTTCAGCATATTCATAATGACAAGCTATGGGAATTATCCTAGGTGCCCATCAGTGAATGAATGAATAAAGAAAATATTGTCAATATACTCAATAGAGTATTATTTAGCCATAAAGAAGAGCAATTTGGGAGAGTGGGTATGAGTCAAGCATGACATATGCATGTATGGAAATGTCACAGTGAAACAAATATACCTTAGCAATTAGAATTGGAAATTATGTCACCATATCTGAAAGTAAGATTTGCTGTTTCGATCTGAATTACTGGTAAAAGACACTAGGGAAGTTTCATGTCTTCATTTTCATTTTGCAAAAATTGTCAAGAGCCAGTTTACAAATGCAATTAAAAAAACAAAAACTGAACTGTGTATGGAAAAGACAGAAATCATTACCGAGTCCATAAAGACCACTTCTAATGTAAATTAACTTCACAGATTCCTATTACAGTGGTGGTATCTTTTTCTTATATAAAGTAAGCAAGTCAGTTTCACTTAGAAAAGTACCATTTCTGCTTATTACTACTTAAAGAAAATGTTTTTCTTTGTAATGGGAAAAAGATGCCTTGTGACAAAGAATGCTAAATTCAGCTTTTATCTGGGTTCACCAGCATACTGAAGGCCACGTTTTACAGTATGTGTGGGAATAAAAATGTAAGTTAGTATGTCCATCGTGGACATTGTTTCCATGTACATCTCCATGATGGAGTTTGGTTATGAGAAGATGCATGAGATGAACAGAATCTGAAGTAATTTTATCTTTCTACTTTGAACTTGGACATGGGCAAGACTTCTCTGTGGGTCTCCCATCCAACTCTCCCTGACCACCACATTTATGACCTCCACACCATCCACCTCCAGAAAGCAAGAGTAACAGGATGAGAAATCATTAGCCTGGCTCTCCACTACTGGCTGTGAAGAATGGGGTGGACTTTGACATATCTGAGATTATCAGGACTAGTTCTTCCCTGCTCAGCACAGCTCAGTCACTGGAATGCTTTTTCCAGTAATTCCTTTCTGACTTTTTCCTGACCTTTTCCATATTCCTATACTTAACTTATTCTTCACTTTGGTCCTCACCCTTATTTAACCCATTATAACTGAGGATCCTTCAGCTTAGCTGAGCCCTGGACAATGTTTGGATTTGGCAGGAGTTTTGACCTCAACTCGCATTTCCAACATTATTTCCTGCTTGAGTATTCACTGCAGGCAAACTGATCTACTCTTGAAGCCTTGAGTGAACCATTCCAGGCACATCTACAATTTTGTTCTCTGAAAGTCTTGTCTGTCCTGCAAGACCAAGTTCAAGGCTCTTTGAAGAATCTTTCTCTCACTTCTTCACCTGTGATAATGGTTCCATCTTGAGCACTACTATATTTTTTAGTCTTCCCTAATGATTCACACAAAGGGACCCGCATAACATCAAGATCCATAAGAGGTCTCTGAAGCGAAAGTACTTCAGAGGGTTATAGAATACACTAACATATTTAAGCCTTCCCAAAGTCTTACAGCAAACCTTCCAAATGGCAACCCTATGTATCTCAAAATTATTAGCATTCGACTCCTTCTTCATGTTCTAATTGTATCTTGTGGGGCTGTTTAAGATAGTACATATCCAAGTGATACAAAATGGAAAGTATGGTAACTTGGTGATGGGTGACAGGTGACAGGAAGTGTGACCTGTGAACATTCTATGCTCACTCCTAATCTTCATCTGACATCTCACATTGATGATGAAGCCCTTTGGATAGAGTCTCTGCTTTCTCAGAACTCACTATGTCAGTCCCAGAGGGAGGACTGTCACCAAAACAGCCCTCAATTCCCCTTTGTGTTTACTGAGTGCCTTGATTTCATTTATGTACTCACCAGGGGCTCAATTGTGAAAATGTTATTCAGGAAGAGCATGCTATCTCCCTGAACTCGCCTCCTTTGATTCTCAAAGGTACGAGAGAGAATGGAAAGACGTTCTCGGAGTGAAGGATCAATAATGCACTCTTCAAGAAATGCATCAGTTTCACATTTTTCTTCTTTGTTCAGATCATCACAGACCCTAAAGAAAACATAGGAAATATGAGTTTCCTTTTGGTACTTCTCTGAAGAACTTTGTACCATACCTCCTTCTGGAAATGTCCTTGGTCCTTTACCTGAGGGTGATCCCTCGAGGCCCCAAGTCTGTAACATACTAGCAGGGTGACCTTGTACTCACTACTCAAGCTCTTTTAAAGACCAAGGTCGCTCATCTTTAGTCACTTCCTCCCAGGAGTCCTCTTGGGATTCTTCCTCTTACAGAAGGCCCATTTGTTTATTCTTGACTCCTTATGTATCTAGACAAATATTTTCTTTTAGGTAATGTGTTTCCCGGCTGCTTTTAAAATATTTAACATCTACCTTGCCTCTTATACTGTGAGGATGATTTTGTTCCAGTTAAACTTGCTTAGCTTTAATGCTTTCTTAGTTGTTAGCTATCTAGGGAATAGAGTTAAAGGTTCACAAGTACTAGGTTTAGATACTGATTTTTTAAAATATATGTTTATTGTGAAAATACTGTACAGAGGGGTTACAATTACATGGGTAAGATAATGAGCACATTTCGTATCAAGCACTGTAGCCTCCTGCTTTGTTTCCCCTTCCCATCCCTTCATTAGATACTGATTTTTTATGATCTATTTATAGCTCTGCAATTTTGGGAGTTACCTAATTCTGGCTAAGCCCATATATCATAGAGATAGGAAGAGTAGAGCTCCTCCATCAAAGGAAAGAGGGTTAAATGAATCCAGGACCTGACTTAGTTCCTGAGAAAGAACAGGCACGCTTATCAATACTGGTTTTAGCCCTAGGTCAACCATAGGTAACTGCTAAACTGCCAAGCTACATCGTGCTTAAGCTACACCTGAAGCATGCCTTTTCTTCTCTACCTAGCTCTTGTTATCCACATGATCAATCTGAAAAGTAGCCTTTCCAACTCCCCCTCAACACCTCAGCTTCCACCTGAATTTTGTGGGCCAGATTGTACCTTCTCTAGGATATATGACCCTATTCCAAGCTTCATACTGTTCTAACCAGTCGTGACAGGCATATTTAGCAAGTGAGGACTGAATAGGAATCTAAGGTCATTGAATTCCTGTCCCAGTCCCAACTCTTTCTAAATGACTTCATGTAAACCACAGGCTTTGTTTTAATAACTTTGGTATTCAGAGTCCTTTGGCTACACAGCATAAAAAGTCAAAGAAATGGATTCAGTGTGTCCTGCTTCCAAGGAAAAAAGCATTATGGGCTTCCTTCTGATTGCTGGGTAGGAAGTAGTGTCCAAGGTAACCAGTTGCAGACTTTCTATAATGCTGGCAGAGTGGGGCAAATTAAATCAGCTCAAAAGAAAAGAATCTAGTTCTTTTATTTTGTTATTTTACAGGTATCTAAAAGACATAAAATTATATACCCTTTAAAACAACAAATTTCACTTGCAGGAATAAATTCCACTTGCAGGAATAAAATTCTCAAGAAAGAATCATGGATATAAACAAAGACACAGCTATAATGCTGTATACTAAACTTTGGGGTTGATAGCAAATAAAGTAGGTAAATTTGATGTAAAATATTGAAAAGTTGGTTAAATGAGAATCATAAATATTATAGCTACTGGGTACTTTCTGAACCCTTCCTATGTGTCATCATATAATTTAATGCTCACAACCACTATCCTAGATAATTACTATGATGGTCATTGGTCCCATTTTACAGATGATAAAACAGGGGTTCAGAAGGATTAGAATTCTTGTCTCAAATCACAGGTTACGCTGAAAGAATAAGCCTGAAATTCAACATAGGTCTTTTATAGTTTTAATCCCTGAATGTTAATCAACCTGCTACAGTCTCTTATGATAAATTTATACCAATGGAAAAATAAGTTGTTGTTAAAATAATATTAAATAAGACTACTTATTTGGGGTGTGTGTGTGTGTGTGCATGCACACACACACACGCGTGTGCTAGTAGTGGAGCTTGAATTCAGGGCCTGGGTGCTATTCTTTAGCATTTTCCCTCAAGGCTAGTGCTGTACTACTTGAGCTACACCTCTACTTCCAGCTATTTCTTGGTTATTTGGAGATAAGAGCCTCATAGACTTCTCTGGCTGGGCTGGCTTTGAACCATGATGCCCAGATCTAAGCTTTCTGAGTAGTTATGATGATGCATGAGCCCCTAATGCCCAGGTTTACCAGTGTTTTCAAAGGCCAGAAATACTTTTAAAATGAAAAAGCAGATTACAAAATGTAAAGTGCAAAGTAATTCCAATTTGTAATAAAATTTTATATTACAGATTAATAAAAGTTAATCTGAGATTGAGGCAGTGCAGATTTTTCCAGGGTAGCCTAACATGCAAGCACTTACATGAGCCAATGTTTTGGCTGAAGAATTACAGAAAAAATGTGTGGGTCTACAACAGAGAATAGTCTGTAGGTGTCAGAGCAATGGATTAAATGCACACAAAGCAACAAAAACCAATCTTAATACATAGAGTCTACTGGAAAGGAGACATCTGAATGCAAATAAGACATCTATTTATTTTACTATCTCCCAGAGCAATGTCTATTTCACAAGAACAGATTCACATAAAAATATACACATTAATGTATTACAATATTATCTTTTGGAAGAATTAATGGAATGTGGGATGCAAGAAAATAAATAAAATGCTTAGTGTGAAGGAAGGATGATAATATTACATGGATGGAGGAGTATAATTAACTCAATCTTCCTACCTAGAAACAAAACACAAAAATTCACTGCTTTCGTCTAATACTGTTCTGACTCTAAGTCAATAAAAGCCACGGTAAAACTAGGAGAAAGTGAAGGAAGGAGTGATATGGTCCAAAAAGAAATGCACTCATTACCTGACTCAAATAAATGTAACACTTCTGTACATCACCTCTGTAAAAACAATAAAATAAAAATAAATAAAAAATAAATAAAAAAGAAGTGTACTCATTACCTGACCTATGAAATGGTAACCCCTCTGTACAACACCTTAATAATAAAAATAAAATTATATGTTTTAAAAAAGCTATGGTAAAGTGAGGGGAAGGTAGTGGTGGATGGAACAGGAGGTATCTTTCTCTCTGATCTAATGAAGAACTGGAGCCACTGGAACTTCAACCTTCAGCTAATTTGAATCTAATTTGGGCTGGCATATATGTGAGTCTATGACATCACCATCCGGTCGTGATGATAGCTATAACTCTTTCCCTCACAAAGTGGAAATAGCTCATCAGAAAGGGTAAGAAAATAACCAACCTTGTCTTTCAGTATAACCATGAACATACCCATTTTTGCAAATGGTCTGATGGCCACACACACCATCATCTTTAGACATCAAGTATAGGCCAGTCCAGGTAGCCCAGGACAATGAGAAATGCTATGATGATTGTTACAAACCAATGACTAGAGGTTCTCTTCCTATTTATCATTTTCTACTTCAGTCTTTAGATTTTTGTATACCCTAGAGAAGGGAACAGGCTGCCAAACACAACGGAGATTGAATTTACTACAACTCAGGTGGTAGATTCAAAATCCAATTAAAACAGATGCAGCTACAGAAATGGGCCATGTCCTATCTGAATTCTGTGGAATAAATTCATGCTAACCACTGTGTGAGCTCCATTGAGGATTCAGGGAGATCTTGTACAGCACGTAGTTAGAATCAGAGCCACCTGCTTTTGAGACAATGGCTTTGACCCTGCTGGAGAAAAGAGCACAAATCCTTAAAAACTCAGGCCAAAATTCTGAATACAGTAAACGTGATGAGCATGAGTATGAAAATTTCTTGCAGAGTGTTTAAAAAATCCCTTGGAAAGGTTGCGGCAGAAAGGATGAACACAGCCTCTTTCTGAAGAGATTAATTTTTTGCCAGTTCCAGAAAAACATCAAGAAATAGAACAAAAAGGTAATTTTTAAAGGTCCATGTTTCTAATCTCAGATTTTTTTAAAGAATAAAAACAAAGTTAAAGCCCAGAACTTCTTCCTACCAAAGGAGACATCTTCATTGCTGGAGGTGGGTGCCAGGAAATAGTCTATATTTCCAAACCTGACATATGTCCTTGGTTTCTACCAAGGGAGAGGAAGGTCATCCTTCCTCAACTGGAAATGATAAACTGCCAGAAAGGAACAGAGCTTCCTGGGGCAGAAATTTCTCCATGAGGAGAATAGATATCCACTCCTTTGCTCATCAAGGTGCTGGTGGACAAGAAACAGGAGGGGAGGCATCTGTGAAAGCCTTGGACATTCTGGAACAAGTCTCAGAACCTGTGAATAAATGCCTCCAGTCAAGATTTAAGGCACTATAACTGGAGAAGCTGAGGAAAGCCTCATGACTCTCACCTGAGAGTCTGAACTTATTAAATCTTAGGTCCTTGGTGGGACAAAAAGGGAAATTCCAGTCTCTGAGACTATGCATCACACACTTAAAACATGTTCTTTCTTGGTTCCAAATACAGGAACAAGGCCCATCTTTCCTTCTACATTGGATGAGTGTGAGTGTGTGTGCATGTGCATGCACCCATACTAGGGCTTCAACTCTGGAACTACACGATATTCCCTGTGTTTTTCACTCAAAGTTTGTGCTATACCACTATGGCTCCCCTTCCAGCTTTTTGGTGGTTAATTGGAAATAACAGTCTCACAGACTTCTTCTGCCTGGCTGGTTTCAAATCACAATCCTCAGATCTCATTCTTCTGAGTAGCTAGGATTATAGGTGTAAACCACTGGCACCTAGCTTCTCTTCATTTTTAACTACAGAGCTGTTGAAGGGAAAGGAGAAAAGGAAGAAGCTGTTCCTTAGTAGGTGCAAGAGAGTCATCCAAAGGTCCTGGCCAAGAATAGCTGTGCTGGCCTTGCCAGGGGCCACTGGTGAGGATCTATCTCATTGGCTAACGACCTTGCTGCTGCATTTTAGCTATGGGCAGACGTCTACCCCTAAACAAGCTGTCACAAAACATTCTGCTTCCTCTGCTACTGATGTGTTACCTAAGACACGACCTGACAATTTGTGACATGGAAGAAGAGGCCCACACTCATTGTAAGAGCACCTCCCCTTGCAGAGGGACAGTTATACAGACAGGAACTCAGGGTTTAGTAAGGTATAAACTGCTCTGACATAGGCTTGCCTTTCAAGAGATTGGGAATCTCATGGCAGTTACACAAAGACAAGAATCCAGGGTAAATAAGATGAAAATTGATGCATGCTAGTAAAGTCTCAAAGAACAAGAGAGAGAGAGGAGAGCCAAGAGCCCACTGGTGGGCAAAAAAAGGATCAGGCATAAAAGATCTTCATGACTCAGTTGTCCCTAGGCATCTGACACTCAGGAGACAGGAAGGAGGGAAAGAAGGGCATGGCATTCAACAACTTTTTACTTGGATAAACCAGTCTACTTCTGGGAAACATGAATTATATTGCCATATGTTACCCAAAGTGAAAGCAAAGAAAGGTATTCTCAGCAATCTAAAACAAGTTTTCAAGTTCATGGTTTAAAAGAAGGCCATGACCCTACACTTTCCATACAGGTTATAAAGATGTTATACTCTATTGTCCCCTTGTCACAAAAGGAATGTAAGAAATAGCACAGAAAGAGCAAGAGAGAAAAATCAAAAAAAACACAAGAAAGAAGAATGAAAGACAATATTACAGCGTGGTTATAAGGAAAATATGAAGTGGAGGAAAAATGTCCAGCCACATTGGGTTGAAATTATTTTCTCTATGGTTTGACAGCTCTAATATGATTGCTTCTTATTTTTCATGAGTTTAACTGTGGAAATTAACTCCTTTAAATATTTCTTGGATATTGGCACGGCAACAGACACATACTACATACAGTTACAAAGACACATAGCTGAAATTAAAGCTGTATCTCCTCTTAGCATATACATCATTTCCACCATAAGGTTATGTGCACAGGACAGCATGATACTGAAAAAAACGTGTTCATGCTGCTGCTTAACTTTCTTGATTTGATACTCTCACTTGATGAGGCCGCTCTGATTGCCTGTTAGTACCCATCAGCTGTGGAATCAGGACAAACGAAGCAGTGGATAAGTGGTGTTTCCTCCTGATTTTTAAACCACTGACATTTCTAAACCATAAGGCTAAATGGAGTTTGGAGGCAGGAAAAGGTTTTTCTTCCCTCACTTTTTAAAGATGGCACAGTGGCGATGCTGTGATTAAAGTTCATTGTGTAAATGACAAAGCATCTGGCTCACTGCTCCCTGTCATTGTCATAGCTGCTTCTGATTCAATTAGGGACAGCGCACTGGGGGATTTCTGCCTGGTTTCCATGGACCGAAGGCTTTTATTTTTATCCCATCCTAACTTGGTTTTAAACAAAGCTTTGAAGCTTCCCAGGGCTAATCTTTAATGGAAATGGAGAGGCACATAGAAAAGACTAAGATAAATTCCAATGAAAGCAGCAAAAAAAAACTTTATTCAGAGAGGGTGGAAGAAGATAAAAATGAAATAGTAGTTTAAAAGAAGAAAGGATGGGTGCAGTAAAAAAGAAATATTCAAAATTTAACAGTGATGAGATTAGTTAAAAACCATCTGGTTTTACGTTATAATAATTTCTCCCATTGCCTGAAGTATCATTTTTTTTACAAAAAGTAGAATATTAAAGATACCAGTAAGAAATCATTATTAAATTATACAGTTTGCAAAGATGGAGCGATGATACTAAAACTAATAATATAAAGTCATTATATCTAAGTCCTTCATTTTCCTCATCCTATTTCTTGGAAATAGCTTTTCACTGAAGTAAATTTATATTAGTGACACCCCAAAATAGGTTATTTTCAGAAACTCTTTATGAAAGCTAGTCAATTCGGTTGGGGTTACATATAGGTAGATTCATTTGGGAAAAATTATGAAGAGTGATATATTTGGTTTTTAAAAGTCTAGGAGGAGTTCCATTACTGTTAAATGATAACCAGGTTGAGATACACCCAGAATGGAAAACATTTCATTCCACATGGCTTACTCAGCTTAGATTCAAGCCCCAGGACTGGGGCTTGAACTTGGCCTACATGTCCCTGAACTTTTTCACTCAAAGCTGGTGTATAACACTTGAATCATGGCTTCACTTTTAGCCTTTTGGTATTTAATTGGAGGAAAGAGTCTCACAGACTTCCTTGAACATGCTGGCTTTGAATCATGATCTTCAGATCTCAGCTTCCTGAGTATTTTAGGATTACAAGTGTGAGCCCTGGAAACTTGCCTTGATTCTTTAGATAAGCAGTTCCCAAAGGGAACTTAGAAACCTACTATAATAGTCACTGATTGGGCTGGGAAGATGGCTCAGTGGTAGAGTGCTTGCCTTGCATGCATAAGGTGCTGGGTTCCATTCCTCAGCCCCACATAAGCAGAAAAAGCTGGAAGTGGTGCTGTGGCTCAAGTGGTAGGGCACCAGCCTTGAGCTGAAGAGCTGAGGGACAGAGTCCAGGCCCAGAGTTCAGGCCCCATGACTGGCAAAAAAAAAAAAAGTGACTGATTTTTTCTTATATAACTGAGCTCCCTCATCCTCTGTTGCTTCATGTAAGGGATTTTTGTTACAAACCTATGCTTTTCCCCATCCTCCTCTTCTTGGGTAGCAAATATCTTCCACTGGAAATGGGCAATGATGTTACTGCTGTTGTGAATTGTGATAGTCCGCTGACTGGCCAGAGTTATATAGGTTTTCTCCAAGATCAAAGAATTTTTGTCCAGCCGTATATTCATGTCTATGGCAGCTCCATAGAGACAGACAAATACAGTTTCACCTGGGAATTAACAAAGTACAAACACCTGAAGTTTTATTCTACAGTGATACTCATAGTCTATTTTTTTTCCAACCTGAAGTTAGGCATAATGAAAGCATTAGACATTTCATTGTCCCCATCATTCCATTAATCTGAAGATTATACATGACCAGAAAACTTACATACTGTGCTTAGTGGGGTTATAGAAAGACAAACTATCTTTATTCATGATTATAAAAAATACATAAACATGAAGTGGTGATATGGGTCTTATGAGACATTTTCTTCTTCATAAGTGGTTTTCCATCTTATATCTCCTGACAAGGAGAGAATTCAAGTTCTAGAATTATAATCATATTCCTCACCTTCAGCCCATGCCTTTTAGGTTCCAAAATTATTGTACCACATCTACCTGGAAAGAACTGCTCAGCATGAGAGGACTGACATACAGTCAAGAACAGGAATCAGGAGAGAAGATTCAATAACTTCAAAAATAGAAAACTAAGCCAAATCACACCCCAAAGAACAGTAATTAAAACCACACACACACACACACACACACACACACACACACACACACACACAAACACACACACACACACACACACACACACACACACACACACTATACCACACCATGCATCTATAACTGGGTAGTGATTAACCCCCCCAAATTGAAATAAAAAACTATTTCAGCTACATGTTTAAAACATTAGGAAGCCTTTTTATTATTCAGCACAGCACTTGAGCCCTGACATGATTCAAGATTCACTAGTTACCTTGATTCTAGATATGAAAATGAAGTACATGGGCTTTTAAGAAGACACAAACTACAAACTACCTTCTGTTTGACTCTGTGATATCACAGCAGACTATCACTTTAATATCAAAATAGATTTTAAAAACCCACTTAAATACCGTGACTACTTCTGGTGATCTATGCTACTGAAGTTTTCTTTTTTTCTCATACACTTTCATTCAATTTTTTTTTTTATTGTAAAGATGCTGTAGAGAGGGTTATAGTTACGTAAGTAAGGCAATGAGTACATTTCTTGTCAAGCATTGTTACCCCCTCCCTTATTGGTTTCCCACTATCCCTTCCCTCTCCCACCTTCCTCATTCCTCCCCGCCCCAAGTTGTAAAGTTCATTTCCAATATACTGTCTTGTGGGTATCATTGTTGCAATGGGTCATCCTGTGTCCTTGTTTCTGCGTTTTTTTATTCCCCTTCCCCTCCCCCAATTAGACAAATGTATATACAAGATGGAGGGTACCAAAATCAAGTACAGTGACAACAGAGGATATACCATAGGGGGAAGAACATACAAAGGAAATAAAAACATCACAAAGGTTTTCACTCGAATATAGAAAACATAGTCCCTTGCATTTTATCTTCTGGCAAATACATTTGTTTTTCATTGTATAAACTAGATAACCACTCAGCAAATTGATAACACTTTATACTATTTTATTTACTTATTTATTTATTGTGTTGGTCCTGGGTCTTGAATCATGGCTGGAGTGCTATCCCTGAACTTCTTTGCTCAAGGCTAGCACTCTACACTTGAGCCAAGCTCCACTTCCAGATGTGTGTGGGGTTAATTGGAGTCCAATAGACTTTAATGCTCTGGGCTGACTTCAAACTGTGATCTTCAGATCAAAGCCTCCTGAGTAGCTAGGATTACAGATGTAAGCCACTGGTGCCTGGCCATTTATACAATTTTTAATTCATTGTAAAATTTTTAATTCTTTAAGTCCATCACTTTGGACACAGCAAAACTTATCTCAAAATTAAAAAAAGTAGGCATCAAGCTTTTGACTCTAAAATTTAAAAATTTAATAAAAATTAAACATTTTATTAAAAATCCATAAAGCCAAAAATTCAAATACCTCTAAAGCATAACATAAAAACAAAATGTCATTTTCCTCCTTACTCAATCCCAAATTTGCTGTTTAGAGGAAAGAAATGCCATTTTTTTTTTTTTTTTTGGTTCGGTCGTGGGGCCTGAACTCTGGGCCTAGGCGCTGTCCTTCAGCTCTTCAGCTCAAGGCTAACAACGCTCTAAGAAATGCCAATATTTTTGTGTATATCCTCTCCACAACTTTTTTAAAAACTAGATGAGTAAAATTTGATAATCTCCTCAGTGAAAACTCACTGTTGTATTTTGCATATCTTTTGGTGGTGTTGGGAATTGAACCCATAACGTTGGGCATGCTACACAAGTAAGTATTCTACCACTGTGCTATATCCCTAGGCTATACATTGACAATAATGTTTTGATAATATATTGAAAAGGAGGTAGAAATAAAGAATTTGTTGATAAAAGTATAAAATTGTTACCAGTGACTTATACTTGTAGACAGTCTTGGATTAGGTGCCTAATTCAAGTGGTATAGAACCTTCCTACTAAGCACAAAAACTTGAGTTCAAATCTCAGTACTGCCAAAAACAAAACAAAATCTCACACTCACATGCAGAGAAACCTTGTATAAAGATGCCTGATGCACCAGTTTATGATAAAAGCAATAAAATAGGAGCAGCCTAAACTCATTAGGAGAACAGATAAATTTATACTATTTTCACATACTGGAATATGTTATTTAAGTTAAAATTAATCAAAACAACCTGTGCTTACATGTTTAAATCTTTAAAATATAACATTGAATAAAAAACAAGTCGGAGAAGAATACATATAATATACTTATGTAAACTTTAAAATGACTTGATTGTGGGTAAGTAAATTTATAGAGACTACATTAAAAAATGTACCCAGTACAGTTCTTCTAAAAACTAAAATATGGGGGGCTGGGAAGGTGGCTCAGTGGTAAGGTGCTTACCTTGCATGCATGAGGCCCTGGGTTCAAGTCCTCAGCACCACATAAGCAGAAAAAGCCAGAAGTGGCGCTGTGGCTCAAGTGCTAGAGTGCTAGCCTTAAGCTGAAGAGCTGAGGGACAGTGCCCAGGCCCAGAGTTCAAGCCCCATGACAAGCAAAACAAAATAAAACAAAACAAGGATATGGGAATTACATCAGAAAAGATCAATAAGGTATCCTTAAACATATCATCAGTTTAATTACCCAAAACATAAAAATGTATATGGAAATTTTTCAGATGAGCTAAATGTAACAGGTATTAATTTTTATTATTTTCTGTACTTTTCTGACTATTTGAAATTGTTCATTGTTTTACAATTTAATCAAGAGACAAAAGACTCAAAAGTTTGTTTATATCTAGGGGTCAGAGGGAATAATGTCATTAATTTGAGTTGCTCACAGCAACAGTGCTCCTTCCCAAAAATATAGCAAGAGATATTATTTTTGAAAACCATCTAATATTACTGTTTGTAATTTTCCTTAATCATCAGATCCATAAAGACAAGAATGCAGTAACTCTTCTGTTGTCACCTAACTGTTTGAAGTACTTTGCTTTTCACAATCACTTAAAGACAACCTTAAAAAGGGTCCCCTCTATCCTAGAGGACATCAGATGGAGGCAGAGGCAAATCTCTAGGGATGGAGAAGGCTGATATGGCTCTGCACTGGCACTATTTGTGCCCTTGGAGTGCCTGTTCCCACACTGGTTTAATTTCTGCCACCATTCACTACAAATGGAGTTAGCTACAATCATTTATTATGTCTCAGGAGAAAGATATATGGTGTAGAAGCTTCATAACTTCTTGTCAGTTTTTTTGGTATTATCAATCAAGCAAAACAAATGGAAACAAAACTAACTTCACAGAAGTGAAGTTAGCCATATATACAGCATATTTCAGAAAACAAAAGGAACCACTCAAAATACATGAGTAGAACCATAGATACTTTAGTTAATGGAAAGAGTATTTCTCTCATTTCTTGGTTATAGCCAGGTTAAACTCACCTCCATTGTATACTACTGGAATCCAGCTTCCTTGGAAGGCCTCTTCTTTTATTGGGAAAATGGAATTGAGGCAATATGACTGAGCTCACCTGCACATTAGTGGTAAAGGCAAAGTAGCTATTCTTAACCTGCACCAGAAACTATGAAGATCTGTAGAAAATGTAGCCTTAAAGGGTTACCAAAGACTTGGGTCTGAGTTCTAGCTTTACTTAAACATGCTCATTAATCAGTCCTTGGACTCAGAAT
This sequence comes from Dipodomys merriami, assembly GCF_024711535.1. Lineage (NCBI taxonomy): Eukaryota > Metazoa > Chordata > Mammalia > Rodentia > Heteromyidae > Dipodomys > Dipodomys merriami. The sequence goes on along the minus strand of NW_027203115.1, from coordinate 1,484,376 downwards.
ACTCATCTCAAAAAGAAAAGAGTTAAAAAGAAATGTCCTCAAAGTTGGAGGTATAAATGGATGGTATAGCTGCTTGCCAAGCATAAGCAAGACCCTGTGTTCCATCCCATCATCTTCCAGCATCCCTTTGAATACCAGCACCAAATGTTCTGAAAGTTTTCCCTTGTTAGGTAATTAATAGAAAGTTTATCCCAACTCCCTAAATAATCCCTGACAGCCAGGATTGCCCTAATTTGTACTATTATTCCTTAGGATCTTGTGTTTCATTCTCTAGGAATAAAGAAAACAAGGTTAAAAAAAAAAGGTCCTATTTGCTTGTCTTACAATTACATTTTGTTCAGATTTCGTATTTGTAATGGTGCATATTCATTCATTAAAATAAGCACACATTTAAAACAAAATCTATGCAGGTAAATTTGGATGCATATTATTTAGCAGTTTCAACTTTATTATTCTCAGGTACTTGATATATTATGTTTTTACTCATTTATTGCCCTTTACAAGGAAAAAAATGAAATTCTTTATAGTTTTAGAAGGCATATTGAAATAAAATATATATGTGACTGTAAAATCTGTCCTGCAAAGTCCTAACAATATAAATGCTTAGCTATAATAATAATAATAATAATAATAATAATAATAATAATACATCAATGCATCTTTGGGGGAGAAGCCTACCTGCCAACTCCCAACTCCTAAATTGAAATATCTTTCCTTTTGTTAGAGGAACACTGCTGTTAAAAATGCTGAATAAGTATATCAGCGCTGTTTCCTGATTATGCCATGGTTAATGTCACCTCTAAGGTGACAGCAACCTCACTAGGCATTTAAGAAAAAACTACAGTGTTCCTATTTTTCATATTCATTCAAGTAACCTAACATTCAGCAATTGTTTTCATTTTTAAAAGTCCTGTTCTGAATACTAATATATTCATGAATTCTTAGATTATATAAAGTTGTTCAATATTCAGTTGATTATGTCAAAACTGAAAAAGCCATCAACCAATTATTTCTCTCTTGAGTGAAATAAAATCCTCTCCAATTTATTGAATGGAACAAACTAGGGTTTTGTTTTGTTGTTGTTACCAACATAGCCTTGAGTAGTTGTATGCTTAATCTTGTAAAAGTTCAGGTTCTTCTCCATTTTTTACAACAATTAAAAGATAACTGCTGGGTGTTGGTACCTCATTCCTAAAATCCTAGCTATTTAGGAGGATGAGATCTGAGGATCATGATTGGAAACCAGCTCAGACAGGAAAGTCTGTGAAACTCTTATTTCCAATTAACCAGTGAAAAGGTAGAAGTGGAGCTCAAGTGACAGAGAATGCGCCCTGAGTGAAAAAAAGTACGGGCCTTAAGTACCCAGGCCTTAAGTTCAAAGCCCCAGTACTGGCACATGCACATGTGTTCATATGTACACACACACACACACACACACACACACACACACACACACACACACACACACACACACACACACACACACACACAGAGTCATTTCTAAAAATAAAATTAGCTGCCTAAACAAACTTGGTTTTACTATAGCTAGACACTCACAGGGGAGGGAAAGGAGAATTCTGGCTCAGAAATGAATAAAATATTAGATATCAGTAAAGCATTACAGTTGACTGAAATATCTTAAGTACTAGGACACTGGTTCAAATCATAATAAGCAAAGAAATCTCCTTGATGAACTTTATCAAGAATATGTCTGGTAGAGCCAAAAGCTGATGGAAGAAATAAATTCAACTGTGAGAAGTCTAATTAAGTAATTCCTGCTAAGGAGTGTTAGGGCTCCTCCTTCTAGAACACTGTCTGAGGAAGAATGAAGAAAATACATTCATCAATATCTCATATTTAATTCCCCCTTCAAATCAATTCATACTTTGAACAGCTGCAGAAAGTTCTATCAGCTGCTTATTTGGTAAAATAGGAAGACAGTGATCATGGCTGCCTGTCAAAGCTCCATGATTAATTGTGTCCAAACAGTCATTATTGTTCTTCACTGATGGAAGGTTATAGATTCTGAACACTGATAGATAACTCACAATATGGATGAAAACATATCCTTATGGGCAGTTCATTTCATGTAAGGAGAACTACTCTAAGCCATCTCCCTTCTGTCTGTAATCTTCAGAAATGACTTTATTCACTCACTAACATCAACATAAGAATCACCAGTATGGAAACCACCTTTTCCACTAGTAAATTAAATTTTAAATTTTAACATACAAATATTCCTTATGATGCAGCCTGCCTTTCCTTGAGTATAGGACTGTAAATAACTTTGGGTACCATTGCAAACATTTATATAAAAGCAAAATCTAGAGCCTCTAGGAGAATATAGTACATGTTAAAGCCAATGAGTTAAGGGAGTAAGAGGTACATGTTGTAATGACAGACCAGGAACACGTTGGCAGTGGTGTATGGAACAATCAATGCTCAGGAGTTAAGAGTCCAAGAGTGACTTCTAATTGAGAGTTGGACTTTGGGCAAGTATTTGGCTTAGGACTTCAGTTTTTCCTCTGTGAAATCTAAGATCTGGATCTTTCAAGTTTGGATTCTATTGTTCTTAGATCATGCTAAGCCAATTCTCAAAACCTATGCAAGAGATGTCTTTAAAAATTATATCCTGCTGGGCACCAGTGGCTCATGCCTATAATCCTAATTACTGAGGAGGCTAAGATCTGAGGATCACGGTTTAAAGCCAGCCCAAGCAGGAATGTCCGTTAGACTCATCTCCAATTAACCAGAAAACCAGAAGTGGTGCTGTGGCTCAAGAGGTAGAGCACTCACCCTGAGCTGAAGAGTTCAGGGATAGTGCCCCAGGCCCAGAGTTCAAGCCCCAGGACTGACAAAAAAGTTATAAACCAACATATGAACTTATTTATTTATAAATTAGATATACTAATAGTGTTTATATATCAACTATGTTAAAATACATTAGAAACACTTAAAAGGATATGAGATATGCAATATCTCATTTTATTTATTATTTATTTTGGTTATTTATTAAAGGCAATTTATTTAACATATTTATCAATGGTTAAATATTTTAAAGAGAGTAAAAGGGTTAATTATTGTTTTTATTTTTTGATTCCCTGTTTTAAAACGTCATGAGACAGTTAATGCGCAGGTAAATCAAAGTTAATTTTTTTTCTGATTCTTAGTTTTAAGGACTGCATAAAATGATACCTTACAGAGGTGTGGAGATCCAAGTGGGAGGAATGTACCACCACATTTGTTAGCACTCATATATTTTCAACTTCATCTACTATTAACACTAATATCAAAGAAGTGTTAGTTAAAAAATCAAGTAGGAATTTTTTATTGGCTATAATGGTTATAACTACTTAGTAGTCAGAATGTCAAGTCCAAATATGTCAATAGTCTCATTCAACATAAAAAGACTGAAGAGTCCAATCAAAAGAAAGATTTTCAGAACAGATTTTAAAAAATAACCACTTGGTGCACTTCCAAATGTCAAACTTTAAATGAAGACAGAGGAAAGCCTGAATGAAAAAAGATGAATGGAATATACAATGTCCACACTAATCAAAAGACAGCTCTATACTACATAAATGTCAGATCAAGTAGACTTTAATGTCAAAAATCTTAGCAAAGATTTAAGAGATACTTTATGTTATGCTAATATTTTTTAGTTAAAGAGATGTGTCATAATGATACCATGGTAACAGGAAGTTATGTTAGCCATATATATGTATATATTGATGACCATAGTATCAAAATATATAAATGAAAATTGATAACACAAAAGAGAAACAGCAAATCAATATGCACAGTTGTGAATGTGAGTGATATCTTCTAACATCTGATTAAAAAAAAGGAGACAGAAAATTAATAAAGGTTATACGACATGATTATTAACAAAAGTGGTCTAATTGCCACTTATAGATTTGGTATCTTTCTATATCAAATTTGCTTTGCCAGACCAAAACCTGATAAAGACCTTTACTTAATAAGGAAATTATAGGCAAATTTTTCTCATGAATTTGGGTACTAAGCTCGCAAACAAAATGTTAGCACATCTAATTCAGCAATTTATTAAAATGTTAATATTTAAAACTTGAGTATATCCCATAATATAGCAGAGATTTAGCATTTCAAAATCAATCACCAGTTTGGAAGAATAAAAGTGAAATCACATAGGATGTCAATAAATGCACAAAAATATTTGATAAAATTCAACATTTATCCAAGATTCAAAGTGATAGAACCTAGGGAGTAAAGGAAACTTTTTAATCTGATAAAGAATCCCCTAAAAACTGGCAGCAAACATCCAACTGAAGTAAACTCTAACTAGTATCCCAGAACAAAATAATGAGACTGGGAAAGAGCTAATAGCTCATATGAAAAAAGAGAAAGACAGAGTGATAGAGACAGAGACAGACAGTGAGACAGAGACAGAGAGACGACAGAGACAGAGATGCTTACTGCTTAGCAAGGAGATAAAACAATCTTTAAAATCTGAGAACATGGGCTGGGTGCCGGTGGCTCATGCCTTTAATCCTAGCTATTCAGGAGGCCCAGATTTGAGGATTGAGGTTCAAAGCAGATAAGTCTATGGGACATTTATCTACAATATACTACTCAGAAAAAGTCAAAAAAAGTTAGAAGTGGCTCTGTAGCTCAAGTGATAGAGAGCACAAAGAGGCTCAAGGACAGTGCCCAGGCCCTGAGTTCAAACCCCAGAACCAGGAAAAAAATGAGAATATGTATTTTATCAAAATTAAAAATTAGTTCTCATCAAGAAACATAATTAAGGAAATGAAATGGCAAGATATAGGCTGAGAGATAGGATTAATAATATATCTACCTAACAAATGACTGGTATTTAGAATGTCCAAATACAGAGACTTACAAATTAATAAAGACAAAAAAGGGAGAAAGAGACTCATCAGATTTAAGAGTAGAAATAGGAATGGCTAGAAAGCACATGAAAAATGCTCAACATGATTTATCATTAAAGAAATAAAAATTTAAAAATGGCTTTACAGCTCTAGTATATCTAAGATCAATCAAACAACACAATATTCAAGCAAGAAAGCAAAGCAAATGAAACTCTTATACTGTTGCTAGTACAAAATAGTGCCGATTTCTTAGAAAACTGACATCCCCATGTATTATGAGCTGTGCTTTGTTTACGTGGTTCAAAAGTTTCCTCTTGTTTACACTAGTTGCAATTAGGCTTCCCTTAGTCAGTGGTTTTGAGCTGACACCAGTAGGGAAGATTATCCCAATGACTGGGTGTTGTTATGGTGACAATGTGGAGCCAGGACCACTTGATCCCAGAACATAAGGCCCGGACAACAATGCCCTGTCTGTTAAGACGTATGTCTTGGAACTGTGACTACATGTTATTTTACTCCTTCCCTGTCCAAGAACTTCTATTATCTTCCCCTGGTGCCTTTCTTGTTGTTGTTAAAATATTGGAAGATTTAAACTTTATCCAATGCACTATTCCAACTTCGTATTCATCTTCATAGCATCCTTGTAAGTCATTCAATAAGGGCCACAAGGCATTCATTCTTTTGCATGTCTAACAAAGTATATGATGTTATATATGCTTGGGGGGTTAACAAGCAACTTGATCATATGGCTGACAAGTCTCATCATTTGCTCTCTGCTCTGGGGAAAAAAGAAAGAAAGAAAAGAGAGCTCAGGGCAATACAGCTCTAGCAGTAGAGCATCTGTGTGGCAAGGGCAAAGCCTTAAGTTCAAAGTAGCACGCGCACACGCACGCGCGAATACACACACACACACACACACACACACACACACACACACAGAGCAGTAAGTCAAATGGAAAACCATGGAGTATTGATTACCTTCAAATTTTCATTTATATATAAACAGCCTCAATCTTCCAGTGAGATTCATGGGTATAGGTTCTTCCTGAGGCTTGAATTCTTCAGGCTTTCAGGTCTTGAGGAAGCTAGGGACCTGGGATTTTTATCTGGCTCAATCTCATTTTTGGTGGAGGCCTTCATCTTGTGTTCTTTACCTTGTGGAACTCAGTGTATGCTCATGCAGCCAAAATTCCTCATAACCTTTTCCTCATAACCTTTCTTACTATACAGCACTTTAAAGAATAATGCATACCTGTGTCATAATTGATTATAAGTTTTTGGTCGTGATTACCCACATTCTGTGGCTCAAAGTTGACTTCCAGTTGCATGGACTCCCCCACATTAACAGTTCCATCCACTGGCTCCACAGAGAAAGGCCTGCAACAAACAGGAAGACATACCATCAAAGCACAGTTCTTATTAATGTGAGAGAAAGAGGAAGAGAAGGAGTTGGAGGAGGAGGAAAAAGAGACACTAGTTCTGTAGACAACTTACACCCCACACTGTAGCCTCATGTTCCAGAAGTGAAGTATTCTTTCTTCCGTAATGGGAAAAAATTTTAGATTTAATGTTAAAATAACAGCTAAAAGACCAACAACAGCAACTTAAATGATGTAATAAGATTCCTGTTTGTGTCCTTGGCCGCCATTTTCTAACATTCATTGAGCCTTTCCTGCTAGCTTCAGATAGAGAGTTAGGATGATTACAAATGCATAAAATTTAGTCCTTGGCCTCCAGATACGGAGATTTTAGTAAGGGACATATTGGAATATGTATACAAAAACTCATTTACAAGGGATAAAAATCAAGTTTTGTGAGCATTCAAAGGAGAGAGCCCCTCCTCCCTCCCCCTTGCACCTCCTTGCTTTCTGGGACTCCCAGCAGCTAAAACCCAACCAGAAGCCAGAAGGTGCTGAGGCCTCATGACAACAGTCTGGAGAAAACCGGAGAGTGCATTTAGAAAGCCAAACAGGACCAGCTCTGTGTGTTGATAAGAGACTTAGTGGTTAAAGCTATTGTAAGGCATGAGGGTGGGTTTAGGAAAAGGAAATAGCTTTACTTAATTGTCCTGGAAGGTAAGGTCTAGAGAGGAACTGAATCTGATCATGAAGTATCTTAAATACTTTCCAGAGTTCTTCCTTCCAAATAGGAAACTCAGCTTGTTTAATTATTTTCATGGTCCATTTCACTCCTTTAAATTGCTAGTTTTTCAAAGTAATGTGTTATACAATGTATCTGGCAGGCTAAGCTGTTTCTGATTATTTACTTCTATCACAACAGTTTTGAGAGTCATCTTCCATAAATCTTCCCTTAGATAATGAACTCAATTTCAGAAAACCCAAGCTTTCTGCAATGTGGGTACAGAACTGATGAGAAAGGGCAGCACCGGGTGGTGCCTGAGATTATTACTGCAGGGGCCTCTTACCAATGATGGACATGTTTATTTTCTGGTGCAGTCTAATCTACATTGATCTCCTTGCCTTTTACTTCTTCATTTGACCCTTCCTTTCTCTGTCCTTTCTTGGTACCCCCAGTACCAATCATCCAGTGAGCCCCAACATTGTGGTAAGGGCACCAAGGGGTGGTGGTTACTATCCCAGTATCTGGAGCCAACTGAATGAGTTCAAAATCCAGCCATACCATGACTTTGGGCAAGTCGTTTAATCTGGCTTCTTAAACAATAAAAGAAGAAAAAGAATTGCATGGGGTTATTGTGTAGACTATAGGAGTTCATATAGATAAAGTGCTTATAATTTACACCTGGCAAGTTCTCAGTGTTACTTTTGTCATTGCTGCTTTCATCTCCCTCACTGATAGCCCAGAGGGGCTGGAAGATGAAGCTGAGGTTGAGTTTGGGTGCTTAGGTAAGTTCAACTTTCATCATTGTCTACAGCATCCTTCCCTCAGCAACAGGGATACTGTATGTATAACACACCTTCTTTCTCCTGCTCAAATATCTTCATGTGATCTCATAATCTATGTGATAAAGTTCCAACCCTTAGGCAATCCGGGTCCCTCCTAATCTGTTCCCGACCAGGTTTTACAGGGTGAGCACACACATGTCTGTCCAAATATCCTATACACCTGTTAATTTCTAAGCTACCTAGGCTAGGGTGAGTGGGAGGTTTTGGTCTCTCCATCTAAAAGCTCTCCCAGCAGCACAACTGCTCCACCTTCTAACTAGACTATGCCCTCCACATGTACAATCCAGAACTGCTGTCTGGAGTTATATGAGAATACCACGATATCCTACATGCCACACCCCTTCCAAGGTTGCCAATCACAGCCTAGACTCAAAGTCATCTCTTAAATAAAAATTTTGCATATGTAAAACATCCAGTGTAGTAATGTGCACAGTAGAATATGTGCTCATAAAATTCTGGGTTTTTCTCTCTTCCATTCAAGAATTTTTAGCTATTGAGTCCCAAATAAAGCACAGACAGATGTAAAAAGAAAACACATAGCATCTGAGAGAGGAAGGAGACATAACTCCCAAGTACATCCTCTATTGGGGATGGAGGGGAGTGCATTCCTGCATCTCAATTCTTATAATTCTCCAAAATATCTTTGGAAAAGTAGCTATTAATTCTTTCATCTTAATAATAAAAAATAGCAGGGGATTTGCCTAAATTTGCCCAACTGGGTAGTGGAAGAACTGGGAGGGAAGCCTGCCTTCAAATCCATCATTTTCCTGGCTAGCCCAAGCTATGGTGGGAGCCATATTGTTAGACAAGTGTCATTTGCCATCCTCCACCCACAGACAGTTCTTTACTCACAACAGCCTCTCCAAAAAGGCTGTTGAACTGAATTACAATCAAATCCATTAATTTTTATAACTTATTAATGGAACAGAAAAGATGCCAACTTTCAGTAGCTCAAGAATCTTGCCAGGCACTGGTGGCTCATACCTATAATCCTAGTTACTCAGGAAGCTGAGATCTGAAGATCATTATTTGAAACCAGTCGAGGCAGGAAAATTCATGAGACTCTTATCTCTAAAAAATCAGTAAAAAGCTGTGACTCAAGTGGTAGAATGCTAGCCTTGAGCAAAAAAAAAGCTAAGGGACAACATCAGGCCCTAAGTTCAAGTATACACACACACACACACACACACACACATACACACACACACACACACACGCACGCACACACACTCTCTCTCTCTCTCTCACTCTCTCTCTCTCTCTCTCTCTCTCTCTCTCTCTCTCTCTCTCTCTCTCTCTCTCTCTCTCTCTCCTTAATGGGAAATGAAACAATGTGGTTTCCTTCATAGGAGAAAGAAATTGTTTCCTTTCTGCTGTCTCAGTAAAATCTGAAAAGTTGAGAAAGGAGACCAATTTTCTGGCTTTGAAATCAACACAGCAACATCTCCCATATTTTCTTTTCCATTTTCTAACATTTTTCTTCCTGCATTATGTTTTCATATTCTTTTCAAATATTTCTCAGTAGCCAAAGAACAGTTTTGAAATGAATAAGATATTATTACATTGCAGAACCTAAGCTAATATTTTACAGAGGTGTGTCATATGTGACACTACTGTCACATCTCTACGACCTGGAGGAATCCAAATTGTGTGAAGTGGTGATGGATACATTCCTTTTGTGCTAATTGTTAGGTTTAAATTACACTGAACTTCTTCAGTAGTTAGGAAATCACCTGGGATCACCAGTGCCTCTTAGAGAGCTGCCTAAGCTTTCACAATAAATCAGTTGTTAATTGGATAGAGTGTGTTAAGTCCCCGTGCTTAAACATTGTCTATAATTTGATTTTGCACTTCATTTTACTAAAGGCAAACAGGCTGAACAGGCTAGAAAATATCAAGTAGCAGAAAATGCTCTTATGAAGGAGTGAAAAGTATGGTTCCTCAAGGGCATATGGATTGCTCTGCCTACCAAGCTATTTGGAATTGATATCACACACTCATTAATACCAAATACTTGATTATAGAGGAAACTCGGTTTGTGAAGTCATGAGCCACAAGAAGTCTTGAATTTTGTTTTCTGCATAAGCTATGCTTAAGAATTAAAACTATTCTAAGGGATTTCATGTTTAGCAGGCTCCTAAATATTGGTCCTATAGTATCTGTATTTTGATTCAGATAGCTTTTCTTCTTTTATTCCTAACTTGAGGTTTTAAAATTGCTTTTTAATCTTCTATTTTTTCCCTTTCCAATATGAATTCTACTTTAATAGTGAAAGTTATTCTGGGACCTCCTGGAGTTTTAGGTCAAATTTGTAATAAAGTTGAATGGTAATTGTTTATGTCTATATATTTTATAAAACATTGCAGCTCCTTTTATTACTGTAAAAAACATTAGGCCCATTTTATAGTACTTGGAGCATGTATTTTTATTTTAAATTATTGTAAAGGTTTATAGCTGCAGCTTTGCCTTTGTGATATATTATTGGTTAGGCATCCTATAAACATTTATTGGACACTTTTTTATCCTAGACAGTTGCTCAATGCTGGGACATGCAAATGAAAAGAGTCAGATACAGTCCTTGCATTGCAGTTCCTCATATTCTAATGAGGGCATCATTTTCATTTTTATAATCTATATAAACTGAACCATTTTATAAATGTTAACTATTCATTAAATCATCATTTCAGAGAGGGAAAATATGATCTGTTTAAAAAATAATTTTCTGTTAGATATTTTTTCTTTTTTTTTTTGTCCCAGACCAGGACTCAAACTCAATATCTGATCACTGGCTGGTGCTCTACCAGTTAAACCATGTCCCTAACCCTGAGATATTATTTTTAGCTATACACTGAACCCAAGAGTGACAGAACCAAGAGAAGAGCTGAGCTTTTGAGTCTAAATTCCTATAGTCACTATTCTGCTCTATTAGCAATCATGTTAACCTTCCCCGAAAAAGAGAATCATGTGTACAATTTTTAGAATGGAGAATTTTTAATGGGCTCTCTCCATAGATGATGTGCCCACAAATCCAACCACATCCTTCCCACTATCATCCTCAGGGTTCTTAATGGCAAACAAGAGAAGCCAACTGTGTCTAATTCAAGAAAGGGATTGATTGGGAGGATTTGGGCCAGCTCACAGAACTGTCAACATGATTGGGGAAAAAACATTTTGTGGAAGTAGCAGAAAACATCTATTTAATGAAGACTCTAAACAGAAAAACAAAAATACTTGAGAGACTTGATTACCTAGAAGATGGGAGAGATGGGAAACCCAACTTAAGATAGCAAGATCACTCTGGAATTAGCAGCAGTTAATCACCTCTAAGGAAAGGAACAAGTGTTATCAGATCCTGGGGACCCGGATTACATTGTAGAAGTTGGAACCATGGCATGCCAGGCCAACAGTTTCTAGAACCAGAGAAGAGATGCAGCTGCTGCTGGGGATTTGACTGACTATGGACAGGAAGAAGAAATACCATGACGTCTACATTTATTCTATCCCCTCTAACATCTCCACCCATCATAGCTGAAATTCAACTGACTGAGGAGGCCAGGAAGGATAACACAGTCCCTCAGTGATATCCAGCCAAGCAGGGGAACTCTGAAAATGGATCTGATTGCAAACAAGCCCAGAACTGGCCCAGCTTTGTTTCAATCAAGGCTTAGATATTAATTTATTGGGAGATCTTAGATAAGTCATTTCCCTATTCATACCTTACTTCATCTGTAAAGTGGGAATGCTACATTGTCTTTGTGACTCCTAGCTAGTTTTGAGTTAGCTGTCCATTTTACCTTAGAATTATTTCAGTGCTAGGAAAAGATGATGATTCACATAGTCATATGGATAGAAAATGTCACATATTTTTCTACAACGTCAGAACTACCTTGCATTTACTTGAATCTACTACGTAAGCAATTGACACTTGTATATAGTTAAGCCAAATTGTCTGGGAAGATATACTGCCTACATTTGAAAGTAAATCCTCTTTTTCATATAAACATTGTCAAGGTAACAGGAAGTTTTTAATCTAATTATGGATGGTAGTGGTTGTGAGAGAACTTTTATTTTAATTTTTAAAATAGGTTCTTTCTAAGATATTGTGAGCCAGCTGAACAACAGGCTTCCCACTTCTCAATCACAAAGGTTGTACAAGTGCCATGAACAATGCCAAGAGACTGATTTCCAAAAGAACTTTTTCCCCATGGTGCCTACACTATAGGGACTACATAACTACTCAGATTAAAATCAAACTCCATCACTTACTAGCTCCAGGGCTCCTGATATGACCTCTTCATCCCACACTTGTCTCCTCTTCATGACCAGCAATAGCAGGCTGAGACTTTTCACATCCTATCTCTCTAAACTCTGCTTTCCTGTTCTATTTTCTAGAACCTTTGTGATTATATTGGGCCCATGCAAAGAATCCAGGACGATTTTCCCATTTTAGGGTCAGCTGATTTTTTCCCATATATATTTTTATTGTAAAAATACTGTACAGATGGGTTACAGTTACATGAGTAGGGTAATGAGTACATTTCCTATTGAGCATTGTTACCTCCTCCTTTGTTTTTCCCCTACCATCCTTTTCTCTCCACCTCCCCAGTTGATTTTTTTGCCATGAAATATTCTCAAATTCTTGGAATTACTGGCAGTAGCTTATTTGAATTTAAAAAAACAAAAGGGCAGACATTTATACAGCAGCTATGTACAGCAGTATGTTTATTTACATTTTTTCCTCATAATAACTCTGTGAAGTGCTGACTATCCCTTTCCCTATTTTTTTTATTTTTTATTTTTTTTATTGTCCGGTTGTGGGGCCTGAACTCTGGGCCTGGGCGCTGTCCCTCAGCTCTTCAGCTCAAGGCTAGCACTCTACCACTTGAGCCACAGCGCCACTTCCGGCTTTTTTCTTTCTGCTTATGTGGTGCTGAGGAATCGAACCCAGGGCCTCAAGCGTGCAAGGCAAGCGCTCTACCACTGAGCCACCTTCCCAGCCCTCCCTTTCCCTATTTTTCAGGTGAAAAAGTTGAGGGCCATAAGCTAAGGTATGTAGGTAGCTCAAAGAAGCTGGAAAAGGCAAAGGAATGAATTCTCTCCACAGGCCTCCAAAAAGGACCACTGCCATGTCAACAGTCTTATTTGAAATAAGTAATATATTAATTTGTAAATGCCCATTGGGCCATTTTCTATACTAAAAGTTTATCCAGCATTTCAAAAACACCGAAGAGGATAAGATGCTTTAGAAAGAAAGAAACATAAGATAGTAAACTTGGAGTTTTAGTTTCTTCTGAGGACATAGAAGGAGTCTTCATTACTCCATTAGTAAGGTGTCCCATCTTTGCAGCTGAAGATTGTAACAAGGCTCTCCCACCCAGAATGCTATTCTTCCAAATTACTTGTGCTGGCTAGCTTTAACCATAGTCCATCAAAGATGGGAGTCAAAGGAATGTTTCCATACCTGCACGTTCTGATATGAAACACTGCATCTTTGTTGCCAATGTTTCGCACCAGCAGAATCTTCTGAGTGCTGTATTTGACAGGGCAAGTGGAAAAATTCAGCTCATCAGGAAAATCCAGGATGGCTCTTGCACCTCTAGCTTTGATGGGTACAATAAACTTCTCTCTTTCAGTTATACAAGTCAACATATGGGCATAATCCTAGAAGGAAAAGGTACAATCATTATTTGGGGGCAATAAGATCAAGATAACCATGCCAGAAAAATGATGGTTATGCCAGGCATGGTGCAAAACAATTTAGGGCAGGTATTTCAGTGAAAACTTCTCAAGGTAAATGTATTTTCAATGAGATTACCTTTTCTGGTAAAGTGTTAAAAACCCACAAGCCAATAGCATAGCTCAGGCTTCATATGTTTCTTAGCTATTCAGGAAGTGGGATGGGAGATAGTGATTAAAGATTTGTGCCAGTTCCTCTATTTATCTTTCCAGCTTCACCCCCACACTATACACAATGTGACTTTGCAGCATCTCCAACAGGAATGGAGGCTATTGCTCTACTACTTGCCTGTTTCAGACCATGGCCTTACGATGCTTTGGTATTCCCAGTTTTGTTCCTTAGATCCTGACACTGACATGTGTCCTTGCCTGTTCTAGCCAAGACAAGAACCTGGTGTCCCAGTCAGGGCCAGGGAAGCCTAGTCTCAGCCACCTGATCATCATAGAGAGAGAATCCAGCCAAGTGAGTGGAGCTTCTATCCTGCCTCAGGAGAACAGAACAACCATAGTCTTGTGGACAATAATAAATGCTTATCATTTAAGGTACTAAATTGTGGAGTGCTCTGTTGTTATGCACAATAGCTAACTGATAGACAATCCAGTTTGCAAAGTCATTACTGACCATTTCAAATAAAAATGCTGAGGCCATCGGCCTCTGTCTTTCCTGGTCTTGTATCTAAATGCAACAGAATACTGAATAAAGTCACTCTTGATGTCATCTCATTAGATAGAACTCTGGCTGATATATCAGCAAAGAAAAAGTTAAAGTGAACCTTTACCAATAAGCAAGACTTACTACAAAAGGGAATGGTAATAGTCCCCTTAAGAATTGGCCAGAGTTTATTTTTCTTTATTCAGTTTTGCACTGTGCTGGTACGTTTTAGCTGCAAGGCAATCTTGATAAATGAAAAGTTATTTTGAACTTAAATCTCCTTTTCAGTAATCATATAGCAAATGGTAAAGAGAATGATATTGTACCACTTGTAAAGAAATGGGAAGACCTGTTAAGTGAGGTAAGTCAGACCCAGAGAGCTCATATGTGGAAGCTAAGTATATAAAAATGTATTAACTGAAATTTGGTAGATTCAAGGGAAAACTCAAATAGTATAATTCATTAGAAACACGAAGTCAAAATTCAGTAAGATAAAACATCATGAAATGGGTACTCGAAAGGGGTGGGGTTGAGGTCAAGTGGAAAGGGTAAACAAATGAAGAGGAGAAGAGGGGAGAATACAGTCAAGAATTCAATATCTATCCTACAAAATTAAGAATGAAGGACGAGGTGGATAGGAGAGTGATGAATGAGAATGCTGAAAGGGGTGACACTGATCAAGACATAATCTTAAACTGCTTTGTTAAATGGCAAGTCCTTTGTATAATAACTTAAAGATAATAAAAGAGAATAGTATCCATGTATAAAAACAAAGAGTTTTGTTTTAACAACTCTTCTTGGGCCTCAGTAGGAATAAAAACATCTGACATATAAATTAACATATAGATTTGCCATGCACTGGACTTCATGAAGCTGCAGAATAGAGAAGCAGTAATACTCCATTCAACCAAGTTTATTAAGTGCCCAGGCGCCAGCTACTCTGCAAGGTTTAGAAACACAACTGATTATGGAACAGATATGGATGTGGTACTTTTCCCCTTACATGGCAGTGAACAAATGAACAATGCATATGCATGCAATATACATATCTAAACAAAGGTAAAGATAAAATAGGCAGGAAGGCTCCACAACATGGCCTGTTTACCCACAGTTCTCTCTGCAACTACCAAATTCCAAACCATACAAAGCAACCCAGCTGGCATCTCATGGATGCAAATATATGTCCAAACCAAAGCCCTTGGTTAAAATGTATATATTAAGATGCCCTATTGAGGGGCAAAAATGAGGACTGAGATTGAACTCTCAATCTTTCCACCCCTACCCCATTCCTCTAGTCTCAGTACTAGCTAGCATCTATATGTTTCTGGTAGACTGGATTTAAAAGCCTAGGAATAAGGCATTCCAGATTGCCTTGCATCTCAATTTCTTAGCAAACATTTAGGATCTACTTCAAAAGACATCCACTGTGTGACCATTCTTGTCACATCTATCTCTGTCACACTGGTCTTAGGCATCACAATCTTCCCTGGGCTAATAGGACTCTCTCTCCATTCACCCAAAGGCTGTTTCCACCCAAGAATCAGACAGATCCAATTTTATATAAGTCAGCTTAGGTTGTGCTTCTGCTCCAAGTCACACAGGCTAAAAGAAGCAGAATGATGGCGAGGGCTCCATGGCCTCGCCATGGAGACCCTGTCCTTTCTCTAGCCACAACTCCCTCTACCCTCATTGCTCATCTTTGCTGCTGCAGATCTCTTTCTGAGCTTTTAACAGAATGCTCCCTCCATCCAAAACTTGCTTCCCTTTACTTCCTCACAGCCGCCTCTCTCTCATCTTCAGGACTGGAACAACTGTCCTTCTCCAAAGCCTCTCCTGACTGCTTTATTATTTTTTATTTTTATTTGAAAAATGCTAAAAATAGAGGGGTTATGGTTACATAAGTCAGGCAGAGAGTACATTTCCTTTTGGACAATGTTACCCTTCCCTCACTCTCTCCCAGTTTTCTCCTTGTATTCCACCCACAAGTTGTATAGTTCATTTTCAACATAGTGTCTAGTGAGTATAACTGTTGAATTTGTTTACACTTTGTCCCTCCATTTCTGTGCTTCCTCTTACAGACAAACAAGACAAAAAGAAAAGAAAACAAAAACTGCTTTATTTTAAACTCAATTTCTCCTCCCCTCCCATAGCTCCCTAGCTTTTTATCCCATTTGGGTTTGTCCCAATTCCATATTCTACCTATTACATTTGTTATGTTTCCCCATAATAACTTCCTGTTCAACAGGGCCTCTGTCCATCTTGACTTCTGTATAGTCAGTGTTACAATAAGGCCTATATTTAGCCAAAGTTCAATAAGTATTGGATGAATGAACAGAGACAATATTTCAGGACAGACTTGAGTGAGTATGAAATGAAGTCTTGTGGGTGGACGGCTGTCTGGGGGAAGTGTGACTCAGAGCCCAGGGCTGGAGGGAAGCATGTGGTGGGAATAGCTAGATATTTGGCCAAGAGGTTGGGATGGGGCAGGACACTGAGCATCTTGTACAAAACTTGAGTATGGCTGGAAAAAAGGAAGTGATACAGAAAGCTGATGAGGATACAACCCAATTTTTGTTTTAGAAAAAGCACTAGCTGCTATGCAGACAACAGTGTAAGAAGACTACAGTGGCAAAAGGAAGGCAAGTTGGGAGGCCACTGCAGTAACCCTAGTGAGAGATGATCCTGACCTGGACTAGTCAGCTAACATGCTTACTTAGTCTAGTGTTTGATGAGTAGGAAAACAGCACTCAATTTTAGCTGTGACTGTTAAATTTTTATATCAAATACAGTGCTTCATGTAAGGCATATGAGAAAAACTCAGCAATATGCTTACTCTTTAGTACAAGGACTAATAATGCTGATCCTGAAAATGATCATGATAATAGGACAAGGTAAGTACAGACAGCGATAGGGCTTTAAAGAAAATAAAACATGGGCAGGCAATAATATGGGCAAGGGGCTGCATTAGGTTTCATGCCAAGGAGGCCTCTCTGAGTAAATGACCTCTGGATGGAGACCTGAACAGCCTAAGGAGCCAGCTAGGAGAGATCCAGGAACACAGTGTCCCTTGGCAAGGGGAATTGTGAACATAAAAATCCTAAGGTAGGAGTAATAAAAATCAATGAACAGTACTCATGAAATTTATTAAAGCTGAGTTGTTGGACTCTTCACTTTGCAATTGATTCTGGTTTCCAGATGGCAATGCCAGGCTTAGAAATTATGATATACAGACAGAAGGAAGTATAAATGACACTACAATATTTGATCTGTGGAAACCCTGTAGAATTCAACAACACAACAGCCTGGTCTGATTAGAATTAAATCCTAAAGAGATAAGTGCTATTTTCATTTTCCTTAGGAGAGCAAACCCAGCCAGCAAAGGCTTTGTTGGGAATTATAAATTGGGGAACAGTTGGCACATGTGGAAATTTAACATTGAGGCTTTCAGAGGGGGAAACAAAAATGCTGCTCGGCCTCATCTTAGTGTCCATCTTGAGTGGTTGGTCTTTCTTTTCCTTATTTTGTTCTACATTCGTGTTTCCTCTGCCTTGTTTCACAGAAAAATTAAGACAGAGGAAAATGGTCCAGGAAGCTGACTGAAATATCAATCAGGCTCTTTTCCAATCTTTTCAAGTTCCCAAATGAAAAGGTGGGCAATTGAGTCCGAATTACGTATTTTTCATAATCAATTTATACTGATAAAAGAATAAAGACCTATGACCTTCTTTAAACATATTGTTTAAAACATACTTTGAAGTTACATGTTTAATATGATTATATGAGATGATGTAACATGCCATTATATATTGCACTACTGGCTTAGAATTAATTCAGATGTGATAACTCGGGAGGCTGTCAGCCTGCAAGCTAAGCAATCACTTCAGCTGAGGTCTTTGCCTTGCTGTCCTGAGATTCATAGCAATCAGGTCACCGCTGAAAACCCAAATATTTATTCTATGCTCTTTCACTTCTAGGAGAGAGCCACAAATCACTCTATATCCTAAAATGCTGTCTGAATAATAATGCTCTTCAGTCTTCCCTCCAACTTTTTGGTCCCTGCACCAAACTTTAAAAACCTTGCAGAGCTGAGTGCTGGTGGCTCAAGCCTATAATTCTAGCTACTCAAGAGCATGAGATTTGAAGACCGCAGTTCAAAGCCAGCCCATGCAGGAAAGTCGGGGAGACTCTTATCTCCAATTAAACACCAGAAAACTGGAAATGGTGCTGTGGCTCAAAGTGGTAGAGTGCTAGTCTTGAGCAAAACTAGCTCAGGGTAAGTGCCCAGTATTCAGGTTCAAGCCCGATGACCAAAACAACAACAACAAACAGCAGCAGCAAAAACAAAAAAAAAAAACAAAACAAAAAAACCCTTGCAGAAGAATATGAAAATGGCACACAGGAATTCCTGCAACGTGAAGAATGAATCATTATTTCATACTGGTCACATGTTAAGAGTGCAAACGTGCCAATGGTTCTTTACTTCAAAGCAAAGAGATATGATGTCTGCTGTAGAAATATGGATTAAGCCATCACACATGGCCTTTCTGCCTTTCTCCTGTTAACTGTGATGAGAGGATAGCAACAGAGCAAACTAGGTCTGCTTAGGATTCAATGTGTCTCCTATCTAGTATCCCTGGAAGTGTTATGAACTCTTTTATCCACATTGAACCCATTCACTCTGCCCCTCCCTACGTGCTAAATATCAATCCTCCACAATTCTCTGGAATAACCAATGTTTCTTCTTACTGAACATACTTCAGCTTATACTTAAATAGTCTCACTTATACTTAAATAGTCTCACTGTAACGATTAACAAACAAAACAAAACCCCTACTATTGACCCCAACATCCACCTTCAGGTATTTCCCCATTTCCCAATTACCTTTTTTAGCAAAACTCCATTTTGCTAGCTCCCCACTTTCCATCCTCTCTTTAACTCTACCAGTCAGGTTTCTGTATCCAATGTTCCAGAAAAATCTCCATACTAAGACCACTCATGGTTTTGCCAACTCCAATGGTCAATTTCACATCCTCATTTTATTCTTGATTTGCCCCAGCTAGACTTGCAAACCCAGTGTTTTTTATCTCAATAAATGACACCACCATCTTTGCCAGTTGCTGACCAAAATTATGAGTCAAACTAGACTTTCTCTTACATCCTTCATCTGATACCACCAGCAAATCCCCATAACCTTATAGTGAGAAATCCTAACTCCTCCCTCACTATCACTTCATTAGTTCAAACTATCCTCATCTTTTCCTGAACTATTAGAAAGCTCCTTGCCCCAGAGGCATTTTCAGAATTCAATTCAGCAACATGCAACAGGAAAAAGAAGAAAATAATTACAGATGGTGTGTTGTGAAATTGAAACTCATTAGGAAGGGAAAAGACAAAGGGTCAAGCACTCAAGCTGTGTCCTGTATGAACTGTACCTTGGGAGAAAAAAAGTTGGTGAGAGAGTTTTGTTGTGATTATTTTAGGAAAAATTCCAACCAGTTACTGGTAACGACAAAATGAGGAACTTAAATGTCAATAATCTAGCCAATGATTCTTATTGGATCATTATTAAAACAAAACATTACCATCACTTTGTGACTCCTACTATGATGTGGTAAGTACCATACCACTGGGACATTCCTGCCAAAAATAAATACATGAGCATAAATCTAATCAAGGCTCTCTATACATTTATATGCAAGTGGTGAAAAAAAACATTCTAGATAATCTGATAGGGATCAACAAAGGAAACTTGCTTGCATCTAATTTAACCAAACTAACCTTAAAAAAACACAAAAGATCCAATTGTGAAGACTTGAATTCTGACTTGATATTTGGTGGTATTAAAAGGATACAGGAATTTTCAGGTGTGCTAATGCTATTACTGTTATGTTAGCTTTTTCAAAGGGCTATAATTCTTAAGAGACAAAAAATTACAGTTGAATAAGATGATGTATGGATTTAAGACTCGTTAGAGCAATGGAGAGAAGCTAAATTTATCGTGCACTGATAAATCTGAAAATCTGGGTGATGCTAATTTACTTTACTATCAGTGTTTCCTGAGTGTGAAAGCTTCCATCATCATCATCTTCAGCAGCAGCAGCAGCATAATTTTAAAATATTTTATGGTGCCGGGCGCCGGTAGCCCACGCCTGAAATCTTAGCTATTCAGGAGGCTAAGATCTGAGGATCATGGTTCCAAGCAAGCCTGGGCTCTTATCTCCAGTTAACCACCAGAAAACCAGAAGTGGTGCTGTGGCTCAAAATGGAAGAGTGCTAGCCTTGAGCTGAAGAGCTTAGGGACAGTGCCCAGGCTCAGAGTTCAAGCCCCATGACCAACAAAAAAAAATTTATGGCAACTTCTTATCATGCTAGGCATGACTTCTCAGATCTTTTATGAACTTACTACCCTCTGCAGCCTCAACCCCTGCCATCTTCTCTGCCAGCTTCCTCTGCTCTAGCCCCACTAGTCTTCTTGCATTACCTTGGGCCTGCTGCCAAACGGGCTTCTGTCACAGGGCTTTTGTACTTGCTGTACCCTCTCCCAGAAAGCTCTCCTCCCAGATATTTGCTTGCCTTGTTAGTTTCTGCCCCAATGTCACCTTAACAGAGAACTCTTCCCTTACCCTTCTATTGAAGGAAATGAGGCTCCATCACTATTGATAGTCTGTGGAGTCAGTAACTGACATTAAGTTATATGTTGGTTTGTTTGTCTATCCACTATAGGTGTAGAGCTCTAGACAATATTCACCATTGGATTCTACCTCAAAGTACTGAGCCCCAGAGAATGGAATCATCACTCAAAGAATTAGATCCTAGCTCAAAGACCATACACAATGAAAGGTTCCTACTTATTTGAAATGTTTTTATTTGGGCACTAACCTACCAAGAGTTCTTCATAAAGAGAATTCATAAGCTCTTCATTAGCCTGATTATAAAGTGATATTTGCTGGGTGCTGGTGGCTCATGCCTGTAATCTTAGCTATTTAGGAGGCTGAGAGCTGAGGATCACAATTCAAAGCCAGCCCAGGCAGGAAAGACTGTGAGACTCTTATCTCCAATTAACCACCAGAAAACCAGAAGTGGCGCTGTGGCTCAAGTGGTAGAGTGCTAGCCTTGAGCTGAAGAGCTAAGGGACAGCCCCCAGGCCAAGGTTCAAGCCCCATGACCAACAATAAATAAGTAAATAAATAAATAGAGTGATATTTATCAGTCTAAAATTTAGTGATTCAACTTGCTGAAGATAGGACAGAAAATGGAAAGAAACATGCCTCTTCAAGAATTCTTAGACATCTTTTTGCTGGTATAAATAACAAGCAAGTTAAAGAGTGTGTGTGTGTGTGTGTGTGGTGTGTGTGTGTGTGTGGTGTGTGTGTGTGTGTGGTGTGTGTGTGTGTGTGTGGTGTGTGTGTGTGTGTGTGGTGTGTGTGTGTGTGGTGTGTGTGTGTGTGTGTGTGGTGTGTGTGTGTGGTGTGTGTGTGTGTGTGTGTGTGTGTGTGTGTGTGTGTGTGTGTGTGTGTGGTGTCCTTCTAGCTCAGCCTCTTGAATAGCTAGGATTTTAGGCCTATCCCACCATATTCAGCTTTTTTGTTTCTATGGATTTCTTTGTTCCAGCTGTTTTTGAACTATGACCCTCAGATCTCAGCTTCCTGATTAGCTAGGATTATAGCCCAGCTGGTTTTGAGATAAGGTCTTGCTGACTTTTTGCCAAGAATAGTTTCAAACTGTGATTCTCCCCTCTCTGCCTCCCGAGAAAGTTAAACGTTAATACATTCAGAGCGCAAAAGCTATCTGAGCCCTTTTCTCTGCTTCTGCTTTTATCCTCTGCAGGCCATGCTCAAGTTGAAGAAACTTCTTTTATGTTTTCTTCAGATTAATTTTTACCTACTCACCTCATTCAATGTTTACTGCTTATTTCTGTGTGTTGGGCACTGTGCAAGACATTAGGGCTTCAGGAGGTACTTGGACAGAACTGGGAAGGACTAATCCCAGTTAGGAAGAATCTAAAATACTTACCATTAAACAAAAGTAATGGACAGTAGAGGATTTTATAGCATCCATACTATTATTTTAAATACCGGTGATATATTTTATTATGATACACCTAGTGCACATGAGATATGTTAACATACCATACTTCTTGGGACACAGTTTAAAAATTTCATAGTAATGTATCAGGAAAACCATCAACAGCAAATGAAATATTTCCTCAAAAGATAATGAAGAAGACTGCATCACTACCTACTGTCTTCAAACACTGCAGCCATTTCCATGGCAACACTAGCATAAACAGATGCTTTCTTTCATCCAAGGAATGACTCTGCTTTCTTTTTTTCTCCTTTTTTGTCTGTTTTTTTTTCCTTTTTTCTGCCTTGCTTTCTGACAAAGCATCATATTCTTCATAATCATTTGAATGCCAAATGTTCAGATTTCAGAGGTCAAGAAAAATGTCAGGCCCCAAAAGTTTAGTGTTATTTGGTGATAACATTGGCTATTATATTTTCATAGTGCATGATATATAAACTAGAATTAGTAGGTTAATAACATATCCAATGGCTAAAAATAAGTCTGTATGAGGAGAGATAAGGAAAGCCAAAGTGAATTTTCTGCACCTGCTAACTGGCCATTTGGCATGCTTTACATCCCATCTCCAGGAAGCCAGATCAAAAGATGAGAGGGAAAAATATAAATTGCATTATCATCTTCCACATGCTAATATACACGGGGTACTGAAAATCCAGCTGAAAGGGGACTGCCTTATTAACGGTGGCATGCTGCAATTTACATATCTCATCCTCCATGTGTGCACAGGGTAAATGAGAATGGGGAAGGCTCGGATCAGCAGGGAATAATGAGGAAGCATGCACACACACACACACACACACACACACACACACACACACACACACACACACACACACTTTGGCTATCAATTTGGCCAATTGTGAAACAGTGATACTCAGAGAAATGATTGACTTCTTCCTAAAATAAATCTGGCTTGAGTTTCTCCTCAGCTGCATTCTGGAGGTAGGGCAGACACAGAAGATACTAAAGATCCATCATTCTGAGCCAGGCAGCTGAAGGGGAAACCAACTCTGTTTAGGAAAATGAGTTCTATAATCTCTACTACACTTTATAGTCCCAGTCCAACAAAAGTGGGTTTTTGTTTGTTTGTCTCACTCTGTAGGCCAGCTTGGCCTGGAACTCATGGTCCTCCTGCCTTGACTCCTTGATTGTTGGGATTACAGGCATGTCGTACTACACCTGCACAACCAAAATTGGATAATAGATTTCTTATAGGTAACTATTAATTCATTATGTCTCCTCATATACACATGTTGCCTGTCATAACTTTCAAATAGAAACTTTCAAAGAAACAATAGTGTAATAACATTGGACTTAGTTAACTTTTTTAATTAGAGGTTTACCCAAAGACATGCATCACTGAATAAACGGAATGGAAAGAGGGAGCTTGAATAAGATAAGTAGCCACAAAATATAGCCCAGTATATTAATCCTTAATGACAATATTAGCATTTCATAGCTATAAAGCAAACACCAATCTGACTAAAATACTTTTCAACTAGTATTGGCTGGGTTGATAGATAAACAGTCTAAGCAATACTAAAATCTATCTTTTTTCTTTTAGCTTTTGGTTATAGAAATTTTAGAATGGACACAAAGAAAACAGAATAATACAACAAACCCCAGTGTACCCATCACTCAATTCAACATTATTAACCTTTGGGTATTCTGGTTTCATCTACCTCCACCCACTCCTCTCTTAGTTATTATACAGTTCTTAAGGTAAAATTTGCATATATATTGGAAAGCATAGATATTAAATGCATAACTTTGACAAATGAAGTCACCATGTAATTTACATGTCTATTACAATATTGAACATTCCCCCTCTTCAGAAAGCCCATGTGTCCCTTTCTCAGTGAACGGACCTGTGGGGAGAATACCATATAGCCAAAGAAGAAGTGAAGGAAAGCCTGTGCTTCAAATCCAACACAATCAGGATTTCACGCCCCACTGAGGTTTAATCAGCATTCCACAGAAATGACAGGCTAGGAACCTGACACCCAAATTCAATCCACACACATTCTCTCTTCACAGCTCACATTTGAGAGAGTACATCTAGGGAAAAGGAAAAAGAATTCAACAACCTACCCTCCCCCCCTCCCCCCCCCCACACACTCCACATCTGGAGTAATTTGTCTTTTAATTTATTTCAATAATACCCCAAACAAAAATCACAGCTCCATAAATACAAGGCAAGACATAAATAGGAACACTACACAGTGGTGAAATAATAATGGCAGAATGATTATAATGGAATTTTTAACCACTCATTACCATGAGCACATGCTTGGTTGACCAAATAAATTTCTTCTATACTGCTTTCCAGAAAAGCAGTAAAAAGCACATGAGCAGCAACACTAGAAATGACATTAATAGTTACTACTAAGTAGTGGTAGTAGAGAAGCAGGGTCTCAAAGAGGTTCTGTCTAACTCGCCTTGTTCTGTTGATTCCAGCTACAATGGCACCATATATTATAAGCACTCACTACTAACATTACATACATGACTTTTTGTTATGCATACGTAAGTCTGTTTTCTATTTTGGTCCTTCAGTTGTGCTGATAAAATGCCTTTCCTCCTCCCTGAGAGTCTCCACTTAGGCTCACAAGGAAGAAAACCTCACCAACAATTCTGCTCTTATGGAGAAGGACCCAGAGGAAATGAGCATCGTCAGCCCAGTCCCACCTACCTGCTCCTTGTCTCCTAGAACCTAGGGTTTCTATGACCCAGGACAATTTGAGAACAGGTTCCATAGCCTATAGCTGCGGATGGTGCTGCAAAAAAAAAAAAAAAATGGCCTCCTCTTTTTGAATGAATGTATGCAGCCAGAGGTAAGCATACCAAACAGATCTGGTTTTGGCTGGCATTTTCCGGCTTACCTAAAGGTGGGACTGCAGGGAATATCTTCATTTACCAAAAATAAGTTACTTATTAGCCATTGGAGAGCAGAGGACCCCATCTATGGCACAGGTCCTGGTTACATTCTTTGCTATGAGTGAGGCTGATCCTGTGATCTATATTTGCATAGTGAGTACCTTTCCCAAACAGGTTAGATTCTGGGAGGAAAAATACAACTAACTAGGGTCCTACACTCCCAAGCAATTTTCTATATCCTTTGTTTCAGTTCACCGCATCCAGGCTACACCTTTTCTTTTGTGGCATCCCTGGGGCCATGCGCTTCTGTATTAAGATGCTGGGTTTCAAGATGAAGGAGAGCATGTAGCAGGATTTGCCTTCATTACAACATGGCTACTTACAGTTCATGGAAGCCCTTGGCACTGTTTAAAAAGTCTTTGCTCATTCCCTATGGAATACCATTCCTTCCTCTCACTATACTCAAGATTCCTTTCACCATCCTCACCATAACCAATATCATCCATGTCACCATTACCAACACCAACTCCACTGCTATGGGTTAGATGCAAGTTTTCCCCCAGGGTTTATATGAGAGAGTTTCATCTTCAGTATGGTAATGTGAGAGGTGATAGATCCTTAAGAGGAAGTGCCTAGCAGGAGGTCACTACAGGCCCCTCTCTGAATTCTGGCTTTTTTTTTTTTTTTTTGCCGGTGGTGGGGCCTGAACTCTGGGCCTGGGCACTGTCCCTCAGCAATTCAGCTCAAGGCTAGCACTCTACCACTTGAGCCACAGCACTACTTTGGGCTTTTTCTGCCTATGTGGTGCTGAGGAATTGAGCCCAGAGCCTCATGCATGCAAGGCAAGCACTCTACCACTGAGCCACCTTCCCAGCCCCAGTTCTGGCTTCTTGACTCAATATTCCATTTCTAGTTTTCACATGTGCTACCTCTCATGATGCTGTTTGGAGTGTCAGCCTTCAAAACTGTGAGGTAAATAGATCTTTTTTCCCTTTATAATTACCATCCTCAGGTATTCCATTACAGTAACAATAAACAAATACAAATACCCTCAATGACAAAAATATCACTATACTACCAATATTAATACTCGCCAACACCAAACCCATTTATACCACCAGTACCCACTAATAACAATACTTCTGCTGCCAATACCATCATTAACACCAGTATGGATAACATTACCACCTTCTCCATAAATATTTAAAACTAAATTGCAAGCTTCTAATGTCACAGATTCAATCTCTTGCCAGTGCTGCTTATTACCTTGTTCTCCTCTGGAGTGAAGAGGATTCGAAATATGGATGGTACTCCAGGAGCTACTTTGTGGCCAATATCTTTGGGGCTGATAACTTTAAAGTAAGGTGAACTTTCCTCAACAATTTTAACCATCCTTGGAATCTGCAAAAAGAGCACATGATGATGAGCAATGTGTGTACGAAAGGTAGAAGAAAGAGTACTAGCCTCAGAGTTAAGCATAGTTCAAGATCAGTTACGTACTGGACAAGCAAACTTGATCATGTATATGACCTCCAGTCTTCTAACTGTAAAGAGAGATGTCAGTGCCTATCTTTAGCCCTCAAGAAATTTCAACCTCATTTTTTATTAATGTTATTACTACTCATTTTTATTATCACAAGTCGGTATTCACTTTACTATTTAAATGCGATTATCTTCAAAAACCAAACTGGATAATTAGCTAAGGCCTTACCCACAGGGTAGAATTAAACTGGATTATTTCCCAGTGTTTGACACTTACTGTGTTCTTTCTGTTGACCATCTACAGGACATGATACACCATTCCATCTTCCTAGTAGCCTTCTGGCTTCCTCAAGACTCCCATTTATCAAAGGAAGAAAGCGGGCCAGCTCCACCAAGCAGTGGTGCTGGGAGGACTGGCCTATTCTGACTCCTCCCTGCCACATGTCCCAAGTGAACACCTCCAGGAAGCAGGAAATCATACCCCAAGCCAGTCTCCGCTAGGCTTCAAAGAATTTCATTCTTTTGAAGTCTTGCCTTCTGCTCTCTACATGCTCACCAGGTGTATGTATCTCTATATCAGGTTGTCTAATCTATTAAAAAAAAATCATATGGGGCATGATGTCACAAACCTATAATCCCAGCTATGGGAAGTAAATGTAGGAGACTAACCCAAGGAAAAGTGAGAAACCTTATGTGAAAAATTAAAAACAATAAAAAGGTAATCATAAAGAGAATGGAAGCTCAAGCTTACTAGACAAGCTTTCTGGGAGTATATTTAGTTAGAGCATAATAGACCATTAAAAACCAAATAAAGAATCAATAGCAAAACTAACAATAACAAAAAAAATCATACCAGTTTAGCACTTAGGATGGATACAACAAGCACTCAGTTAAATACATTCATTTTCTCATTTAATATTTAAAAACACTCAATTGAAATGGGTGCCATCATCCCCATGGCAGCAATGCCCAAAGTCTCTAGCTAGAGACTGATGAGTCTGACTCTGGAGTCTACATGTTCAAAATTGTATGCCAAGTAGAATCATAATAGCTTGCAAAGATGGAGAATATTTTCTCTGCCAAGTGATATTTAGATATTTGTAATACATTCAGGGGCCATAAAAATTCTTAATATAGGCAGATGACCTATAACGACTGACAAGAAGCATATGTGCCTGTCCCATCAGGTACCAAATGAACCCCATTAGAGTGTTCATGTGTATATGAGAGACAAAGAAATAATGTCCAAACAAGTTGTGGATTTTTCACTCCATGACAGTGAGGAAGGAAATATATAAAGGTGAAGGAGGCACCTTCTCTGTTCCCCAAGTCTCTCCATAGTCCTAGAACATGAATGAAGGACAGAAAGATTGAGGCTTATATCAGCCTCCTAGTAGTCTGTAGTATAATTACCTGGAGAACAAGCCTGTCTAGCCTGAAGAACTTTGTCAGCTTGTTGGTAGCTGAATTTCCCCTGGCTGTGGACTCTCTTTGCATGGGGCCAGCACTTGGGCTGCATCTTATGAGGAGGTATTCTGTTATCCATGAGAACCAAGTGCCTTTACACTTGACTTGCTCTCTCCAACCACTGATATTTATTTGTTTAGGGTCAAAGAGAAATGGCCAAAGGGTAATTTGGACTCTGTCTTTAATAGTCTCACAATACCCGAACAAGAATTATTTTAGGAGGAGGGAGTGTGGGGGGGAGGGGAGATGGGAAGTGATGGGAAGGGAAAACAAAGGAGGAGGCAACAATGCTTGATAAGAAATGTACTCATTATCTTGCCCATGTAATTGTAACCCCTCTGTACGGTATTTTCACAATAAAAAAAAAGAATTATTTTAAATAATTTGGAAAAGAGAAAAGAATTCAAAGTAAGGAACTGGACTGGAGGGCATGCATGAAAAGTCCTAATGTCTATGTGATATAGCCCTTGGGGGCTAGGGACATTACTCTGAGTACCTTGGACATTACCCCAAGTACCTTGGATTCTTTATCATTTCTTTGTTTACCCTTTTACTTTTTGTTCTATGAGCTCCTCTTGCTAACTATACTGCAGCAAATAGCTAAATATACCATTTTCTCTGGAGCCTGACTTTGTATTGATCTCTGAAAGGCATCACTGATTCCTTTAATGAGCTGTTGTACTCAATATGCCTCCAGGTCTTCCCATGTGCTTTGGATTCCAGCATAATCTTGATTTATTTTCTAGTAGCTCAATTTGGGGGGGCTCTAAGTATTCCTACCTGTATTTTAAGTATAGCATCTTTCAGTTGCCTTTCTCTTCAGGCATAATTATGCTTAATGTTGAACTTTTTG
Organism: Dipodomys merriami; assembly: GCF_024711535.1. Lineage (NCBI taxonomy): Eukaryota > Metazoa > Chordata > Mammalia > Rodentia > Heteromyidae > Dipodomys > Dipodomys merriami. Next base: position 1,455,431 of record NW_027203115.1, on the reverse strand, counting down.
TTGTTGTTGTTGGTCATGGAGCTTGAACTCTGGGCTTGGGCACTGTCCCTACGCTTTTCAGCTCAAGGCGAGCACTCTACCGCTTGAGCCAAAGCACCACTTCCAGTTTTCTAGTGGTTTATTGGAGATAAGAGTCTCACGGACTTTCCTGCCCGAGCTGGCTTTGAAATGCGATCCTCAGATCTCAGCCTCCTGAGTAGCTAGGATTACAGGCGTGAGCCACAGGCGCCTGGCTAATGTTGAACTTTTTATTATTATCTTTAGTTATAATCAGATGCCAAGGAAACCTTCAGGCGTTTAATATATTTCCCTGTAATAAACCCTAATCCACCACTGAAGAAAAAAACATAAGCTAAGGACTAATTATCAGTGGCAATCACAAAGAGACAAGGTATAGACATTGAGAGAAGACTCCCAGAACTATAGCTATCTGTAGACAAATTTGAAGGTTATGTCACATAGAAGGAAGAGGTTAAAAAAGGGGAGAAAGAGCTTCACAGGTTGTAGAAAAGAAGTTACCTAGACGTATAATTCACAGGACATAAATGTTAGTGCCCAATATTTATAATTCATAGTAGTAGATTATTCCTTGAACTTGGAAACTAAGGTCATAGTACACCAGCATTAACATTAACTGTTCTGTCTTAAAAGAAAACATTGCTGGACTGGTCAGATATGAGAACTTCCTGCCCTTCATCAAATCAAACCTTCATTCACCAACAAGATATTGTATTTGTTGAGAGTTCACTATTTGTTAGGCAGTGCACTGGGTCTGAACATGTAACAACAGAAAACATACAGCTGAGTGCCTATGGCACACCCCCACAATCCAAGCTCCTTGGGAGGCTGGGTTAGAAAGTGCTCAATTCAAGGTCAGCCCAGGTGGAAAAGTTTGCAAGACCATTTTCAATGAAGAGCTGAATGCTATGAAAGCAATTATAAGCTACACAGGGAACCTAACAGGGATGAATTATACTGAGATACATACAGCAAAAAACAACCAGCAAAAATCAGGGCTGGAGACATGACTCAGTGGTAAGACCAAATGCCTAGTAAACATGAACACACAAGCTCAACCCATACTCCCACCAAAAAAGAAAAACAAAACAGATACAACTTGTCTTCATTAGTCAAAGGCTAAATTTTCACTCTATTTTCCTAAGTCTATCAATCAAAGAACGTATCTAAGATCCTAATCCTTCTCATATATCCTGAGAAAGTTCATCTACTCTAGAGAACATACTCACCTTGTCATTGTTCCTCAAAACCAATGGAACTTCATAGACTTCGCAGGGAGCATAGTTCTGAAATATAATTTCTGATGGAAAGGGCTGGAATAATGCCTGATCCAAGTCAATTCCTGAAAACTGCAGTTGAAAGAAGAAATTATTCATTTAAAACACAAAGTGGCAAAAAATAATACAGGAAAATAAGAAAATAGTACATACCACCCTAAATATTAAAGCCAAGAATCAGGGAAACACTCAAAAGCAGTAACAACTATAAAATTAATAAGTATGATTAGTGAGATTATTGTCATTAACTTCTTCAATATAAAGAAAGAAGAAATTTTGGTTTAAAAATAAAATAGGCAGGTATGACCATAACCCTAGACTTCCTTTTGTAGTGGTGGTAAATGAGGTCAATTAAACTAACACCCTTACAGAATAATTACAAGAGCTGTATCAACAAAGAGCTGATTGGAGGCACTTAAGAATTAACAAGATAATCAACAATCACTGGTCAAATTCCAGAAGAAAATAGGAGGAAAAAGAATAGTACAAATAGAGACAACTGGGCTATGTTTCCCTTCAATGCATTGTAGGTGGCTGCTGAGCTCTTGGAATTCCCATGGCTTGTCAATGGTAGGGAGCCTAATGGATTTGATCCTTATTGGCTTCAAAGAGGTGATGGGCCATGGGATGGACTATCTCTCAGTCCTTGAGTATGAACCGAGTGGATGATTCTAGATTGCTGGTGCTTATAGAAGTCTGGCAGGAGCTTCTTTCTTTCTGGAAGATCTTATTTCTTACTAATGCCTTAAATTATAGGTTCCATATTTTTGCGCAAGTTATGACCCAATCCCTACCAGACAGACCACTGGGGATTAGTTTTCTGTGAAAGGGCTCCTTCACTGTTCCAGAGAGTTGTCTCACACATGGAGAATGAGTCCTTGTGCTACTTTGCTATATTACTGCCTCGATATTCTAATGTAAACCATACTTCTAGGCTCCTAAAATGTAGGAGTATATTTTACATTATAATATAGAACATTTAAATCATTATTTTTTTACACACAAAAAGGATAAATTTGTTTTCGGAAATAAGCCACAAATAGACAACAAGCACCTACTTGGATGAACAAGTCCACTTTTTTTCCCTTCCTAGCAGAAAACTCAGGTAAGAAACAATTGTTTATCCTAAGGAGATGACTTGATTAGGCTTGGCAAATGTTAACTTCTGACATTATTCTTACCCTTGAACTGTGGTGTCCAGAAGTAGCTTAAAAGGAAATGTGACTAATTAGAAGTGATTTTTCAGGGGCTGGGAAGGTGGTTCAGTGGTAGAGTGCTTGCCTTGCATGCATGAGGCCCTGGGTTCGATTCGTCAGCACCAGATAAGCAGAAAAAAAAAAGCCAGAAGTGGCACAAGTGGTAGAGCGCTAGCCTTGAGCTGAAGAACTGAGGGACAGTGCTTAGGCCCAGTGTTCACCCCATGACCGAACAAAAAAAATAAGTAAATAAAAAAAAGTGATTTTTCAATGTTTTTGCACTCAATTTTAATTGTCACCATACTCAATTCCAGAGATCAAGATCAACAGAGAGAAAAAGAGAGAGGCAAACTCAGGGAAATAGTTGCTATTCCACAAACAACAGCTTTTATTTACTTATGACGGTGCCAGGATGTTCACGTTACATGTTCAGCTCTACCTACCTTCTGATGTGTTGTTTCTCCCATGTCTAAGAGTTCGATGACCCGTGGCCGACACATACAATGTGTATTTGCCAATTTCTCTTCTGTAGTGAGGGACATTTCCTTCAGGAACTCCGAGGGTGTCAGCTAGAATTCAAACCATAAGAGCCAAAGCTTCAAACACTGAAAAAAATGTTTCCATAAGTACCAGCAATGAATAATTTGTGTCTGCAGCTTTCAGGATAATTCTGGAATGCCGTTAAGTTCCATTATAAAATATTTAAAATAACTAAATTATCCAAGAGAAGTCCCTATACACTTTTGTGGTCTTTGAACAGTAATTTAAAATGACAGGTAGTGTCCTTCCCTTATAATTTTGAAGGAATCACACAAAGGATCTCTAGAGGAAAAAAAAGTCAGGAAACTACATGGGCAGATGTCCAAAGAGCTTAACATTTATGCTCACAAGAAGCATCTGAGCATAAAACTCTTTAACTTTGTAAAAATCACATTTAGGCTTTGGAGCTAAGGAGTCTGAGATATTCCTGTTTCTCAATTGAAGATACAATGTGCAAGCAAAGCTTTGGCGTGTTTGTCACATTATAATAGAAAAATCATTTTGTTTTTATGTATGTGTGCTGGGCTTGAACACAAGGCCCTACAATCTTGCTTATGTCTGATGAGCAGCCTCCAGGCTGGTTTTTACTGGTTGATTGGAGATAAGAGTCTCCAAGACTACAAAACACTATGTTGAAAATGAATTTTACAGCTTTGGGGGCGGGGTGTGGGGAAGAAGTTGGGGAAGTAGGAAGGGAAGGTAAAGGAAAAACAAAGGAGGGAGTAACAATGCTCAATAGGAAGTGTACTCATTACCTTACTCATGTAACTGTAACAGTATATTTACAATTAAAAAAATATAAAAAAAAGTCTCTAAGACTTTTCTGTTCAGGTTGTCTTCAAACTTCAATCCTCAGATCTCAACCTCCTGAATAGTTAGGATTACAAGCATTGGTACTTGTCTTTCACAGAAAAATCTTATAAAATGCAAGGATCTTGGAAGTATGATTGCACTATTTAGAAATGAGTTTGAGCTTGTTAGAAACCCAAGAGGATATTTAGATTATGTTTAGAATGAGCTTTAAGATCCAGCAGTCAGTCACAACTTAAACCCAAATAAGAACACAAAATGCTTTAACTCTCTCCAGTGTTGTAAGTAAATAGCATATATCCCATCATTTAGACAAATCAACTCATCAAGGGATTAGTTGGCCAGAACCCATTGCTATCATTTGTAGTAGTTCTAGAAGATCCACACTGCCACCCTAGGCCTACTTTACATGCCAGGAGTCTACGATTGTTGACAGCAACATGGTGCTTAAGTGTATGCTGAGAGTTATAAAAACATTCAGGGGTACATAATTTAGTTGATTTATTTTAGTCTTTGGTTAAAGTCAAAGTTCTTCAAGAATCCTTATTTTCCTACAAAGTTGACATCTGTGATTGAATCTATTCAAATGAAGACACATTACTAATAGAGCTTTCAGCCTGATTTTTAAAGTTCTTGTTTATTAGAACACAGATTAGAGTAATAGGGTGTTAAGAGGTATCAGCAATATTGTGATTTAAGTTAAAATAATAAAATATTAAAAGCAAAAAGTCAGGAGTTTCTATAAGGTGTACCAATAGCCACAACAGAAAATGATTGATTTATTTTTTAGTGGGAATGCAACTTGAGATTCATTTTTAAAATGTAACAAATACTATTAACAGCATGAGTTTCTATGAATATTTTCTATACTATGTGGCTAAGAATTTGGTTCTCAACAAGCCATTATGAATCATTAGGTTATAAATATCTTAATTTTAAAAAAGAATACTTATTTTTCTTAGATATCATTTAGTTATTTTAATGCTCTGTGTTATACAAATGTGTAAACAAAAATAACTTGCCAACATACAGGTAATATATTATTAGGTTAAATATTATACAATTCTGATATTTATTTTTGAATTATACAATGACAGGTCACCCAGTTCTACTCAGTTATTTAGAATTCTATGATTTGAGTGTGACCCCCCAAAACTCATGTGTTAGAATCTTATCATATGGTACCCTTATGATTTAACACTTCTCTTGGGAGTTTGAATCCCTTTACTTCTCTTGCTCTTCTGTTGTCCTGCCATATGAGTATGTAGCATGAGACCCTTACTAAATGCAGCTACCCACTCTAAGATTTTCCGGGCTCCAGCTAAAGTCAACCTTGTTTATAAATCATTAAATTTCTGGTATTCTATTATAGTCAGACTCAGACTTTGAAAAGCAGCACTTATTCTCTCCTGCCTACTAATAACTAAATTGACACTAATCATTCAGGAATTGTCTGTCTGATATTCTGAAATTTTCAAGTATCAACAATGGTCATTGTCCTGAAGAGAAAGAAAGCATCCTAGTATTTTGCATAGAAATTCCATGATACATTACCATGCGGTTCACTTCTTCTTCTGTAACCACTCTCGGACTCATGGGTGGCAAAACTTTGCTGTGGAATCCTTGGAGCATTTTGATTAACCCCATCTGAACAGCCCCAAGGGACTCCTCAAGTCTTTTACTTGACATTTTTTGTTATTGTCTTCTCTCACCTAAGAGTGAAAAAAGAAAAAAGAAAATAATTTAGAACAAATACAATCAATTTCTAGATACAAGTCATGATTTCTCAAAGCTTTCTCAAATATGGGAAGGTTTAGAAAATCCCATCTTCAAAAACAGATCCAATGCTTGAAACATATACCTTAACTAAAAGTTTTTATTCATCCGGTTACATTCATCCTTATCTCCCCAAATATAAGCCAACTAAGGGGATCTAGATTCTGCTTAAGAAGACACAGAAATACAAGCTGCTCAAGGGGAAGAATAGATGGCAATAAGAAAATGGGTAGAAGTTATGTATATTTCCCTATAGAAACACTCAGTAAAGCCTTCCTGCCACAAAAGAACAAAGGAGTAAGCCGAGACAGCCAAAATCTCACTTCAAAAATTTAACCAAATCTTAAAAAATTTAAAAAAATCCTTAAAAAATTCAACCAATCTCAAGAGACACATATATTCAAATTACTCAATAGAAAGTAATGTAACTTAGGCAATGTCTGGGAGAGAATATAAACCCCATAGTACTCAGCCATTCAAGAATCAGGGAAAGGACCTCACTCACTAGGAATAAATAGCTTGTTTTAATCGCCTGTGTGGTGCCTGCCCATCAGACACCTAATCTTGTAAAGACCACCATTAAAGTGTAGATTTTTGCTTAAAAAATAAAAGAAAGAAAATAAATACAAGCTGTTCTTAAATTTGGCCATTTTTATTTTCCCAATGAGATAAACAAGCTATGTGATTTGCTACTTTATTTGCGAGTTCTCTCTCATGACAATCAACCCTTTACACAGAATAAACATAAAGCTTTAGGACTATAGGCAGAAACTCAGAAAAGGTAGCATGAGAAAGAAGTAATTTCTGAGAAAGTTTTAAAAAATGATTGCCTTAAATAAACCATTATCAGAAAGAACTAAGAGATGAAAAATGCAGTTCTTAAAAATAAAAAATAAATGGAAATACATTTTATTGTGTATCTGATTGGTATTAACAGCCACAGAGAAAAAATACTTATCCCAAAAGATTGGAAGACAACAGACCTGAAGTGAGGATTTGGACTGTACATCCTCAGAGAATTTTCTTAAAAGCAAAGAGCAAGAGACAAATCTAATCATTATTGAATGGGTTTATTATTGGTCATAATATTAGTAATAATGGTTTAAACAAATAACTAATTATATCAATAATGTTCAGAGCCAAGCATTTCAGCATCTAAGAAAATATAAGACCAAGAAAATTTTTATATTGAGAATCCCTGTAATCTTTTGGGTTTTTTTGATGAATATTAAACTCAGAGCCTTTTATATGCTAAGCATATAAACCACTGAACTATACACCCAGTCCTGGAAGTCTAATATTCTTAAAGTTGAACATAGCAAATACATGCTCATGATAGTTTCCTGTTTTAAAATAACCTGCCACCTAAAAAAGCCACAAAGCAGCTGGGCACCCGTGGCTCACACCTATAATCCTAGCTATTCAGGAGGCTGAGATCTGTGGATCCTGGTTCAAAGCCAGCCGGGGGCAGGAAAGTCCATGAGACTCTGATCTCCAATAAACCTAGAAAATCAGAAGTGGTGCTGTGGCTCAAGTGGTAGAGCACTCACCTTGGGCTGAAGAGCACAGGGACAGCGCCCAGACCCTGAGTTCAAAGCCCCACGACTGACCAAAAAAAGCCACAGAGCAATGAAAGTCCAGAACCAATAGGACTATACAGGGCCTCCAAATTTCTACCACTAAAAGAAGCCTAAGAGAAATAGGCTTAAGGTCAAGGGCACAAAAAATGTAAGAGTATTCTATCAAACACGGAAGGCATTCTGCTAAGGATCCTGAGCAGTTCGGGATTCTAGTCATCAAAGATGGGACAAGATGAGTATTGGGGAAAACAATCAGCAGTGGATTGGTTGTTTCTGTTTCTTTTTTTTTTTTCTTTATTTTTTTAACAAGCTGAGCTCAAATGACACTTTTTTTAAAAAAATTACTGGTCAAACCAGGCATTGTCTGTAATCCTAGCTACTTGGGAGGCTGAGATTGAGTAGATCACAGTTTAAGGCCAGTCTGGGCAATATTCATGAGACTCTCATCTCATCCAATATAAAGCTAGTCATGGTAATACAGTCCTATCACCTCAGGTATAGTGGAAAGCATAAATAGGGGGACTGCAGTCCAAGCTGACCTGAACAGAAAAATGAGACCCTATTCAAAAACTAGTGAAATCAAAAAGGGCTGGGGCATGGTTCAAATGGTAGAGCTCAAGTGGATCTGCCTAAATCTTCAGTCACCTTCAAAAAAGTTTGTAAATCACCTATTTGGTGTGGGGAGGGAGGGGGAAATTAAAGGAAAAACGAAACTATTCTGTACTTTTTCTGTACAAAATGCCTTGTAGGGTAACCAAATAGTTGATGCAAGGAAAATACTTTTTATAAAAGAATTCCAGCTAATTAATGCAAAAATATGACAGAAAAATATCGCCATTCTGCAGCCCCTAATGAGAGGAAAGTTCATTATGCTAAACCAATTAGGTAGTGTTGGTAAGGAATTTCATAATGGCTCAATCAGGAATGACAACACCTGAGTCTCCTAAATAAATCTTAGCACTAAGAGAATGAAAGTAGACACAGTGTGCTGCCTGGTGCCACACAGGCAAGATCACTTATAAAGTACTTCTAACAAAAATCTGGACCTAAATTCCACTAGTCTTCTAAACCTACCAATCATGTTGGGGAAAATAAAGGGAAAAAAGGGAACATATATCACCTATGTAATTAAGGCAGATCTAGAATGTAGAACATGTTATAGCTAATGAAGATTAATGAGCATGAATATGACCAAGCAGTTGATTTGCACATATAAGACCTGTTGAGATTGGTGTAGAAGGCAGAGAAGGGATGGAGAGTGCAGGGGGTGTATTTGATTATGATATATTGTATGCATGTATGGAAATGTCATAGTGAAAGCTCCTCTTATACAACTAATGTATGCTAATAAAAATCATTAAACAAGGAAACGTCATAGGAAAATGACATAGTTTATTTAACTAATAAATAACATAGGAAGGAAGGGGAAAGGAGGAGAGGGGAGAGGGGAAAGGAGGGGAGGGGAGAGGGGGAGGAAAGGAAGGAAGGAAGAAAGCAGGAAGGAAGGAAGGAAGGAAGGAAGGAAGGAAGGAAGGAAGGAAGGAAGGAAGGAAGAAAGGTAGGAAGGAAGGAGGGAAGGAGGGAGGGAGGGAGGGAGGGAGGGAGGGCAATTGTGAACCATAAGAGGTTTTAACCAACCAATACAAGGTATAACTTGTTTGGATTATAATCCAAAAAATGAGTAATAATGAGAAAAGTAATTATTGTTCATTGGATTAAATATTTTTGTTTTTTAACTAAGTAATACTCCTGTCAAATTATATCCATTCTAAAGGATTAGTGGTTCTATCTTTATTACTATTATAAGCATGACAATAAACTTGAAATATTTTTTAAACTATTGTTCATTTTTTTAGGATAATTGGACAATTAGTAACATTTTTAAGGAAATTCTTGTCTTATACAGATATTTAGGGACATATTTATCATGTTTCAGATTTACTTTAAAATAATTCAGTGTGCACATGTGTGTATATGTGATTGTGTGTGATTGAGTATATGTGTATCTAGGAAAAAATGAATTGAGAATGGGAGAACATTGGGAAGTGTTAAAGCTGGACTGTAATATGCTTTCTAATTTTTGCACATTTAAAATTTTTCATAATTAAAATATTAATACACTAAGCCCATTTTTAAAATTGCAAAGAGATTTCTGCCCCTGATACAATAGAGTACACAAACTCTCCATTATTCCTTCCACTAAATATCACAACAAATCTTGGATATTACATATACAATAAACAAAAAAAGACTAGAAGGTTTAGAAAGGAAGGCAGGCCAGCTACGGATCCAGACTCAGAACCACAGAGTACTGAGTCCTCTCTGCTTTCTTTCCCCTTAATACCTCTGATTAGATGCTGGATACACCACTAGTCTGAAAAGCAAACAACCAGGGAAAGAGCAGCTCAGCAAAATCCTTGGACAAAGCCAGTCTCCTCTAGCCACCAGACAAAAAAACTACAGCACCACCTAGCAATAAACTCAAAATGCCATCCTAGATGCCCATCCTCGCTGGGCTGTAACAAGATATTCAACCACTACCAATATGGTATCCAGAAAGACTAAGGACCATAGACTTCCATCTTCAGTGATGAGAATGATATCACACACACACACACACACACACACACACACACACACACACACACACACACACACACACACACACACACACACACACACACACACACACACACACACACACACACACACACACACACACATACAGTTTCAATTGAGATAAAATGGTAATGAGACAACTCTTCCCCATCGACTGAAGTGGTGTCAAAGGAAGCCTAGTGATGAATCAGACTTTGGTTATCATCAGAAGTAACAAGACCACCACTCCATCCTGCAGCGTCAGCAGAGGACACATGAGCAGTTCAATAGGGCAGTTCTACCCCTCAACCAAGTTGTACTGGCAAAAGTGTAGTGGGGAGACTAAACTCTCACCTGCACCCCCTGTCTCCACTTTCAAGTATCAATGAGCACTGATCTGAAGAACAAGACTTCCATCGAGAAGTATATGGCTGTGGCTCTCTCCCACTGGAACAGAGACTGAAGAGGGCTGCTAGAACATATTATTCTCTGAAAAGACTCGCCAGCTATAAATGAAAACTTTACAAACCATAGGAAAATGACAAACATCTAACATGAATGTTAGCAGAGTCCAAAAAGAGAAAAAGAAGGACATAAGCTGAAGAGTGGCTTTTGAGTTGCTGTTGTTTACAAAATAACAACTGAAAATGTTCCACATATAACAAAGGACTTGAACCTACTAATTCAAGAGAACAAATGGACCCCAAATTAGATGAAGAAAACCAAGTAAAAAATAGGGACACAGACATTATTCAGGAAACGACACTACTGTCTTGCCTACAATACAGTTAGAAAAATGGGTGAGATATAAAAATAGACATATGAAAAGATGTTCAACATCACTAGCCATCAAGGAAACACAAATTAATACCATATTATATATCAGAATAACTAAAGCTAAAAGAAAAATAGGGACAGGAAGTAGCACTGTAGCTCAAGTGGTAGAGCACTAGCTTTAAACACAGAGAGGCTCAGGGACAGAGCTCAAGCCCTGAGTTCAAGGCTCCGAACCAGCAAAAAAATAAAAATAAATAAATAGAAAAACATGCTGTACAAAATAAAATAGGGACAATATTACATGCCAGCAAGGATGCAGGGAAATTGTTCTCTCATTGCAGATGAGAAAATAAAATGTTTAGTCACTCTGTAAAACAGCTGGGCAGTTTCTTAGCAAACTAAACATACACCTATCACATGAACCAGTAATCACATCCCCAAGCATTTGTCCACACAACAACCTGTGCATCATTATTCCTAGTAACTTTATTTGTAATAGAAAAAAAAAACCAACTCTATAAACCATCAAAGTATCCCTCAACAAATAAATGGTCAAGCAAGCTGTCATTCATCCCTACAATGGAATATTACTCAATAATGAAAACAACAATCTAAAACCTATTGATATGCATGACAACTTAGAAGGATGTTAAGCAAAACAAAAACAAAAGCACAAAAGGGCCAATCTCAAAAGGTCGTATAATGTGATTATACTTCTATAATGTTCTCAAAGTGACAAAAATTATAGATGAACAAATCAGTGGTTGTCAAAGGTCAGGAATGGTGATGGGCAGGAGGAGAAGGCTGATTATAAAGGAGTAGCATGAAGGAGATGTTTATGGCAATGAAATAAGACACATGAATAGAGGGAAAATGTCAAGCTAATCTTGAAGTTTAGGGAGCTTCAGTAAATGAAAGAAAATATGCTATTGGCACATTTTCCCTGCTTTTATGCTGAGTTTATTTCTAGCAATGCCATTGAACCTATAAAGGACTGTTCAGTATCTTAATTGCAGTGGCAGCTGCACAAATCTACATATGTGATGAGTTGATACGGAAATATGTGCACCTTTTACCAATGACAGATTATCAATACTGAACGGTAGCTAGATGAGATGAAACCAATGAAGGGAATAGGAGGTCAGGATGTGAGGGATCTCACAACTTCCCTTGCAACTTCCCTCACATCTCTAATTGTTTTCAAGAAACTCCAATTTGTCATGAAAGACTGGTAAAACTCAATGATAAGAGTGTGGTAGAATTTTCTGAATAGAGACCCGGAAGCACAACAAATCAAAGAAAGGTTGGACAAATGGGATTGCATAAGGTTGCAGAGCTTCTGCAGGGCAAATGACATAGCTAGCAAGATCAATAGAAAGCCCACCGATTGGGAGAAGATCTTTACTAGCCATACAACGGACAAGGGTCTCATATCTAAAATATACTTGGAACTCAAAAAATTAAACCACCCAACAACAAATCCTCAAAGAAACAACTGCCCAATAAATAAGTGGGCGAAAGACTTAAAGAGAAGCTTCTCTGAAGAAGAAAGAAGGATGGCCAATAGACACATGAAGAAATGTTCAACATCCCTAGCCATAAAAGAAATGCAAATCAAAACAACATTGAGATATCACCTCACTCCAGTTAGAACAGCAAAAATCAAGAACTCTAACAACAACAGATGCTGGAGGGGATGTGGACAGAAAGGAACCTTACTTCATTGTTGGTGGGAATGTAAACTTGTTCAACCACTTTGGAAAGCAGTATGGAGGTTCCTCAAAAGACTTCACATAGATCTCCCCTATGATCCAGCAATCCCACTTTTGGGCATTTACCCAAATGTTTACAAACAAGACCACACTAAAGCTACCAGCACAACTATGTTTATTGCAGCATTATTTACCATAGCTAAGATATGGAACCAACCCAGATGCCCCTCAGTAGATGAATGGATCAAGAAAATGTGGTATATATACACAATGGAATTCTATGCCTCCATCAGAAAGAATGACATTTCCCCATTTGTTAGGAAATGGAAAGGTTTGGAAAAAATTATATTAAGTGAAGTAAGCCAGGCCCAAAGAAGCATAGGTCCCATGGTTTCCCTTATTTGCAATATCTAGTATAGGTATGAGTCAAGCGGAAAAGATCAGATAATGTGATGTTAGGAAAATGAACCCTTAAATATGTATTTTAATGTTTTCGTTTCTTTCATGCATGTGTTTCTAACGCATTTATAAGATTATTTCTTTGTTGCTTTGTATGTCCCTCCCCCACAGTGTAACCCCTGCTTTCACTATATTTGATGTCAGTATAACATGTGGAGGAGATGGGGACAAACAAGTCGTTTAAGGATTCAGGTGGACCTGTTGCAACAATGAGAAGTACAAAATGTCATGTCAAAACCAACTTTACAATGTCGGTGTGGGGGGGAGGGGGGTATAATTGGGTGGGCGGAGGGGGGAGGCTGGGAAGGGAGGTGAAGGGTAAACAAAGGAAGAGGCTGCAATGCTTGGTAAGAAATGTATGCATTATCCTGCCCGTGTAATTGTAGCCCCTCTGTACAGTATGTTCTCAAATAAAATAAAATTAAATTAAAAAAAAAAAAGAGTGTGGTAGAGGTAGGAGATCTCAACAGAGGTGCAATACAAAATAAGGAACTTCATTTTGACAATTTTCAAATATCCTTTGAATAGCCTTCAATTCACAAGTGTTTTCTGGTAACAATTTAAGTGAACTATTCTGATTTTACAGAGTGGCCTTGTTTTTAAAATCAAGTAGACTTAAAATCTGATTCTGATGACCAGCTTCTTTTTCATCAAATCCCATAATGTTTGGCCATTTTCCTTTTGTGCTTCATCACTAACAGTATGATGCAATTTCAGCCTGAGCACTTGGATCCTGCTTCTGCAGCTCTGTATCTACAAGGATAAAAGTATCTTCCCTAAAATTTTGCTCAGATCACATCCTTGCAGTAGGACTGCAATGTACTTCTGCTGCCCCTGCATGAACCCTCAGCCTTACTCCATGCCCTGTCATTTCCTTCCAGGAACAATTTCAGATCCTATCAGCTGGAAGTGATTCTCAGCCTCTCTGATGTTCTAGTAACTTACTTTTTTCTTTTATTACACCAAAAACTTCCTACTTGGAAATTAAGTGTGTGTGGTTATTCTTATCTTAATAGACTATATGCTTCTGGAAGAACAGAACAATACACAGTGCCTTGTAGATAATGGATCCTTGTGGATTTCTAATGAGCCATCTGCCAGTAAACTAGTCTATATTCATCTTGATCCAACATCTAACAAAGGACTCAAATGAGTTGTATGGTCTAATGTTCTTGGAATGTCTTAGGTCATGTGGTTCATGGGTCATTTAACACCTTGCTTTTAAAGGCCTTGTTTAGGATACAATATGTTTTTTTTTAAGTCCATAAACCAAAAGCCTTTCAGCCAAAGAGATCTAAATGGCTTTTTATGCGAAGGCTGTTCTGTACTATGATCCACCTATTTATGCTTTTCCCACTTAGCTGATGATAAGCATGTGCCTATACACCCAGCTTTTTTTTTTTAGTTGAAGTCTTGCTAACTTGGTGCCCACACTAGTTTTGAACTCCAGTCCTCCATTTCTCAGCCTCCCAAGTAGCTGGAGTTATAGGTGAGAGCTATTGTGCTTGGCCTGTAATAACTTAACTGGCCCCAGAATAATACCTCTCTACTCCCACCCAAACCCCCACCCAAGTCTTTCTCATTTGCAGACCCAGTGACCTTTTTAAAGGGCGGTTTGGGGTGTGTCATTTCCCTGACTGAAATCCTTTAGACCAGACCCCTCTTCAAGCTCCTGTGTGACATTCTTCCATGATATTCAAACTTCTTGTCTTGTACTTGATGCTCAACTTAAGTTAGGCTCAGAATGTGCCAGCAGTCACATTCCTGAAATATCACTATCTCCTCCCCTTCTGCCCCAACCACAGCTGATTCTCATTCACTTTTTTGGACCTGGATATCACCTCCTTTGGAAAACCTCCCTTGACTCCTCACGACTGCCCCTTCTTTAAGATCTCACTCATCTTTATGCTCACTCCACCATGATTATTGCCCATCTCCCTCCTTCCCTGCTAGACTGTAAGCTCCTTGAAGACAAGAACTTTATCTTTTTTTTCTTGTATTTTTTTTTTTTCTTGGTGCTGGTACTTGGGCTCTGGGCCTTGTATTCACTCAGCTTTTTTGATCATGGCTGGCACTGTGCCACTTGATTCTGCCTTCAATCCAGCTTTTTGCTGGAAATGGAGTCTCATGGGCTTTCTTTTTCAGACTGGTTTCAAGCCATGATCCTCCATATCTCAGCCTCCTGTGTAGCTAGGATTATAAGAGTGAGCTACAGGCACCTGACAGAACTTTGTTCTATTTCTATATTCTCAGCATGTAGCACAGGACATCATGTATATGATTGTTTACTAAATGTTTTAAAATTAATGAATCCATAATGATGACTTTTCACAGTCCCCAATAGCCAGATTATTTTATATCTTTATACTTTTTATAGAGGTTCGTCCTTCCTTCTCACATCTGTATCTCCTGTGGGCAGGTTAGGCCCTCAAGTTTGCCTAGCAAACTTCTATTCATCCCACAAAGCCATCTCAAGGGGACCCAGTAACGATGCTTTCTCTGGTACATATGGAGTGTCAACTACTCCACCCGTTGCATATACCTTTATTATTGCATGCACTAAATATACTAAATTACAATTATTTGCAGACAAGCCTGTCTCTACCTCAAGAATATAAGCTTTTTGACTTCAGGAAACATATATCACTGTCACAAAGGAGCTCAGTAAATAATTGCTAAACTAAATAAATATTAAATTGCACTCACTAAACAGAATTTTTATTAGGCTAAAATATTTCTCAGAATAACTATTTCCCTCTTCTGCTTTGCTTTTCTCTTTTCTTTCTTTCTTTTTTTGTCAGTTGTGGGGCTTGAACTCAGTGCCTGGGTGCTGTCTGTCCCTGAGCTCTTTCACTCAAGACTACCATTCTATAACTTTGAGCCACAGCTCCACTTCCAGTTTTCTGGAAGTACAGATAGGAGTATCACATACTTTCCTGCCCAGGCTGGCTTTGAACTATGATCCTCAGATCTCAGCCTCCTGAGTTGCTAGGATTATAGGTGTGAGCCACCAGTGCCTGGCTTGCTTTTGTTTTTTTACTTTAAATGTCAACATTCAACTTCTTATAGTCCAGGTTAATTAAGTGTTCAATATCTATGAACTGTACCATCAAATTATGTTTTTTTATGTTTGTGGTTAAACACAAAATCCATTTTCTGTAGGAATGTGTTCTGTTCACCTCTAGGAACTGATAAGGGAACCAAATCTAAAAGAGTTCTAATTTAGAGTGGATTGCTGCTGGTAGAGAATTCTGTGATGTGTGTTATTAAATTAGTGAATGCCTCCAGATGCTGTGGGATGTGTACATGTCACATTAATAACTATCATGATCACACCATAATCACACCCCACCCCCAGCCTCCACGCTCTTTCATCCTAAATGTCTCCAAAACCTATTTCTTTGTAATTTTTCTTATCTTCCATTTCTAATCCCCTCCTTCTCTGCCAAAAAAAACTAAACCCAAACTGATTTGCTCCTAGCTAAAGCTCAGAAAAGTTAAGGTCCTTCCTATCCAGTAAGGAATATATTGTAAAATGCAAACAAATCTTAACAACTTCAAAGCCAAACACTGCATTTCATATTTACATACTCATTTCAGTAGCCTAAGTGCCTTTAACACATTTAAACATATATAAGCTTTGGCTGATAAAATAAATGTGATTTCCCCAGTTGTTATTTTTTAAAGTTTTCTTTTCAGAAAGAAATGTCAGCAATAATAATCCAAAACCCTAAAATATTACTGTTTCCATTAGGACTCAAGGTTTTGAAGCTGTCCGACCTGAGCTTTAATCTTCTTGGGCCACAGTAACTTCATTTGAATAATGACAACAACAATTGCAATAGAGAGGCTAATGTAATAGTTACCAGTTGCCACATAACAATTACTCATGTGTTACTGGCCAAAATAAGCAATGTTTAATCAATAACAAATACTGTTCTAACCAAACTTTAGATTGATAACATTAAAAACAATTAAGGCAAAGCATTTACAAACACTACGTCAGTATTATTACTGGTTGTTTCTCAATGTGGGGAAAGTTTGGTTGGGTAAGTCTGGTTTGGATCTCTTAGGAGGTTGCAGTCAAGGATTGCAGCCAAGACTGCTCTCTGCTGAAGGACGGACTAGGGCCAGAGATCTACTTCCAAGATGGCTCACTCACAAGACTAGCAAGTTGGGTGGGCTACGGGCTCCTCCCCTCGTGGACTTCACAACAGGGCTGTCTGAATATCCTCACTAGGTACCAGTAGTTCAAGTCTGCTGTCCTAGCTAGTTAAGAGGCAGTGATAGTTCAAGGCCAGCCAAGGCAAGAATGTTCAGGAGCTTCCCCCATCTTACCAATAGAGGTGTGGTAGTACACACCTGTCATCCAGGCTATATGGGAGACTGGGATGGTGAGGCAAAAATAAAGAAACAGAAAAAAGTTTGTGAGACCACCCATTAAAAGCTGGGCATGGTTGAACATACTTGTAATCTCAGCTACAATGGAAAGCATAAATAGGAGGTTAGTAGTCCAGACTTGGGCAGAAAGTGAGAACTTATCTCAAAAAATAATCAGAGCAAGGGGGGCGTTGGTAGTTCACACCTGTAATCCTAGCTACTCAGGAGGCTGAGATCTGAGGATCGTGGTTCAAAGCCAGCCCAGTCAGGAAACTCTGTGACTCTTACCTCCAGTAAACTTCTCAGAAAACCAGAAGTGGCACTGTGGCTCAAGTGGTAGAACTCCAGCCTTGAGCTGAAGAGCTGAGGGACAGTGCCCAGGCCCAGAGTTCAAGACCCACAACCGACTTAAAAAAAATCAGAGCAAAAGAGGAGGCAACAATGCTCCATAGGAAATGTACTCATTACCTTACTCATGTAACTGTAACCCCTCTGTACAGAATTTTTACAATAAAAATGTATACAAAAAAATAAAAATCAGAGAAAAGGGGCTGGTGGCATAGCAGCCACCTGCCTAGCACCTACCTAGCAAGCACAAAGCCCTAACTTCAAGCTCCAGTACTGCCAAAACAAAACAGAACCAACTCGTGAATACTGGCTACGTCTAGCATGGGGTGTCTGGCAAGAGACCATGGGACAAGCTTCAATATCTTTTTTGACCCATACATCATATCGTCATTTACTCAACATCTACTGGTTGCCATCCATTTCAGTGTGGGAGACACTGCACTGGGGCATGAAAGCCAGGAATGAGGATAAGTGGGGGCCATCTTGGAAGCGATGTACCACATCTACCTCCCATGGGTATTATGAAGACTAAATAAGGTAGTATTCCCTTTGCACAGGACCTGGTATCCTTTGGTCAATCACAAAAACAGCAACAAGAAAATGTGAAGAGAAGGGATTCCATTCAACTAAACTTGCTTGCTGGAAGCAAATGTGAGAGTCTAAACCTGTCCACATATCTTCAACTTCTGCTACTACCATGGTGAGGGCATTATACTACTTTAGCAGGAAAATGTCAACTAGAAATAAGGAAAAACTCATTAATACAATGTGATTTTGTTTATCCATGGTGGGGGGGGGGGGGGAGAGGGAATAGGTTTAAAGGATCTCCAGGCCCTTGCTGAGTAAAAGAAGATTAGTTTTCAGTTTCTAATCCTCCTTGATTCTCCCTTTTCACTGTCTCTAAAAGCTGTATGCTCCTTGGCTTTTGCATTTGTTTGATCTCTTTTAAATTTGATTATTTCAGATTTTATAGGTTTCACATTGGCCTCTGCTCTCTTCCCCTCCAAATACTTCTTGAAGACAATGTTTCTCTGTGGGGGTGGTATGACTTCTTATATCTGAGGATCTGAGGTAGATCAAAGAGACAATTTTCAGAGAAAGAATTCTCTTATTCGACCTATGATGGGGAAAAGTAAAGTTCAGGTGAATAAGGGAAAGTAACTTTTGTATGTCTCAAATTTCAAAAAGAATGGCTTCTCTATAGGAAAATATCAGATGCTAAAAATTTGTTCAGACTAAGAAACTTTCTAAGCTTGACAGAGATAGGAGAAAAGACAAATGGGCAACTATAAGCCATACAAGAAGGTAAGAGAAGGTAAGAGAGGGGCGGGGGAACACGTGGACACTACCAAGGGGGGTTTTGTAAGCCCCAATTCATATCATTTAAATTTTTTATTTGTTTATAGTACAAAATAGTGGGTTTCATTACAACAGTTCTGTTTATGCATGTAATTTATAATTAATATTATTGTAAGAATTTTAGTTCCAAAATAGATTACTTTTCTTACATGGGAATTCAATTATCTTTCAATATAATAAAGAGGTGTGATAATCAATTTTTGTGTTGACTGGATTGCTGGATATATAATAAATGATATCTAATAAATGATATTTAGGTGTGCTTATGAAGGAGTCACTAAAAGTTATCAGAATTTGAATTAGTAGACTATATAAAATCCACTGCTCTCCTCAATGCCAGTGGGCAGTATCCAACTCATTGTGGGAAGAATAGAATAGAATTCATCTGCTCCTGGCCTGACTGCTTGAACTAGAATGTGAGTCCTCTCCTCTTACTGGTGATTCTGGCGTTCAGGACTCTAGATTTAGAGTGGGACCCACACCATTGGCTCCCCAGTGCCCAGTCTTCAAACTCACCACTAACTTTCCTCATTCTCTAGTTTATAGAAGACAAGTTGTGGGATTTCTCAGCTTTCATAATCCCATGGGTCTACAGCTTATAGTAAATCTCTTTCTAGGTAACAATGTAGAAATGTGCTATTGATTCTGTTTCCTTATACATAATATATGCAAAGCATTACAGATGTTTCTACTCCTTTCCAGGAGTGAAAATGAAACTTGGTGATACAATTCCTAGCACATGGTAAACAAGCACCCAGAAATCTACCTGGATTTAAACTTGACTACATATCAGTCCATAGTCAGACTTGATTCACAGCTCTAACCTAAAAATCACTGCTGTCTAAAACATCATCTATTAAAAGATTTTTTATGAATCAAGAGGTCACAGTAAATGTTCATATAGCAAAGTGCCTCACAAATGAATAATTTAATGTATTATTGTAATTATTCAGCAAAATAGATAAGAATAAAAGAAAGTAGACACAAGAGTATAAAAGAGAACAGTGTGAATTCTAGTGAAATACATTGAGTCTGCCTATGATAATGGTGTAACAAAGCTCTGAACACTGTTGAACAGGGCTGGGGGAAAGGGAAAAGAGAGCAATAGAGGGATTATTCTGATTAAATTATAATAATATATGCACTTGCAAAATACTATAGAGAAACTCCTTGGTAGAATTAGTGTACACTAATAAAGATGAATGACAGGAAAGCAAAACAGGCTTGGTTGGCGGTGGGCTATCAGTGGGAAGGGAAGAGTAAACACAATCAGAATATTTTATGTGCATATTATATGAAAACTGAACAATGAAATTGCTTTAAGAAAGAGGCTTTTACTCTCCCTTATCTTAAGGGACAATAAAAGGAAAGGGCTTAGTGAAGAGAAGGGGTACAAGGGCTTTCTGGTGTGCTGGCAGTGTTCCCTTCTTTATCTTGGCCCATTAATCCACAATATCCTTATAACTCATTAAACTCTACATTTGTGTAGTCTGTTCATTTTAACTTATGTCTGACAATCCACTGTTTGAATATACTATGATTTCTTTATCCATTCTACTATTGATTTGGGTTGTTTCCAACTCAGATCTATCACAAATAATGATGCCACAAACATCTCTCTAGGAACAAAGGCAAGCAGTGTGTGTGTGTGTGTGTGTGTGTGTGTGTGTGTGTGTGTGTGTGTGTGTGTCTGTGTGTCTGTGTGTGTCTGTGTGTGTCTGTGTGTCTGTGTGTGTGTGTGTGTGTCTGTGTGTGTCTGTGCCTGTGTGTCTGTGCCTGTGTGTCTGTGCGTGCGTGCATGAGTGTGTGTGTGTGTGTGTGTGTATGTGTGTGTTGTGTAGGAAAGGTATTGCAAGATAGATCTCTAGGTGGCCTTAGGTTAACTAAGTTTCCCACTGCAGTTCTCAAGAACAACTACAGAATGTGTTAGAAATGAAATGTCCTGAGACAGGGAGTGGCTGGCATCACCTGGGCTCTTCCAACACTCCCCTAGAACAGGATATTCATAAGTTCTTTAACTTAGCAACTCATGTCATCCTGGTACATATTTGCATGTGCTCTCACAAAAAGAAGTCCCTCCAAGTTTGTGACTCACATCCCTGGGCTTCTGTAACCTTCTCTAGATTTCTTCACCATCTCCCTAGTCCTCTAGTACCCTGAAGCAAGTTTTGACTATAATCTCTTCAATTCTTGCAGTTGCCCTCAGCAGAAGAGTGGGTGCGAAATTACCGGTCTACTATTATCAGACATAAGAAGTTGGGGAGGTAGGGAGGGAAAGGATGGTCAGGGAAAAACAAAGGAGTGGGTAACAATGCTCAATTGGAAATGTACTCATTACCTTACTCATAACCTTACTTACTGTATCCCCTTTGTACAGTATCTTTATAATAAAAATATATAGTAAAATTTTATTTAGGAAGTTGGTGTAAAAGAAGAATTCCTAATCCATGTCTAAAGATCTTACTATTGCAGAAAAAGAATTTCTTTTTTTTTTTTTTTTTTTTTTTTTGTCGGTCGTGGGGCTTGAACTCTGGGCCTGGGCGTTGTCCCTCAGCTCTTCAGCTCAAGGCGAGCGCTCTACCACTTGAGCTACAGCGCCACTTCCAGAAAAAGAATTTTTTATATAAGCTTGAAATATAATGCAATACAAATAAGGCCCAGGCTAGCAGAAGGCTACTTAGAGCTCTACTCAGCTATTTGTAATTAATCTGGATAATCTACTCCTACCACCTAATCCAAGATGTACAGATTTACAGAGCTAATTTCTTAACATGTCCATGGCTTCATTTTAGGTGGCAACTTGAGACATGGTTACCATTAGCTGAGATGTATTCCTGGCATATTACCATGAATGGCTTATTCCAGAACTTCAGTGACCAAAAGTAAACCTTTTCTGTTTGTCTACCTTCTTTCCATTCCTTTATCACTTGAAGAAACCAATAGGACCATAAAATTTTTTTAAAAGAATTAGTAAAATGGAGATTTTTCTGAACATGATCATATTCAGACTTTGAAGATCAGAAAACTGATTATTTTACATTTTCATGCATTTTACTTTACATACATTTTTTCTCAAAATACTAGCAACTTGTAAACATTATTTAAAAGTGATCATATATGTTAATATATGAAAAAGAAATACCTGAGAATCAGCTTTCCTTTCATAAGAAAGGTTAGAAACCCTTTAAGAAAGCCAGCTACACCCCTAAGAGCAAGTCTGGATTTGCCTGTTGACCCCGCCATGCCTCCCACTGACATAAATGAAGAGAGACTAGTGCTTTCCACATCTCTACCAGCCTTTGGGGAGGAAGCAATTCCCAGAAGCCAATGAACAGCAAACTCCTTTGACCCTTCTCTACTGAGTGTTTTTAATACTGATCACTGGCTTGTATATCCTCACTAGCAGCTAGCTCTCAAATCCTGCATGTTTTCCTTTATTAAAATGTCATGTGCAATTTCCTTTCATTCAGATTGGATGGCTGTCATAACAGAATTCAGTAATGAAAACCAATGACAGATTGGTTGCAGACTGCACACTGTACTTGAGCTGCCTGGAACCAAACAGGACCATTTTTCTTCTCTCACTTATCCCATTGATAAATATCAACATAGGAAATTCTTAGTGTTTTGCTTTCACAAGGTTTGGCTCAATGATTCCCATTAAAAGCATGAAAAATATTTGTGTTTAGATTATATCTCTAATAAGGATAACAACAACAAGGTATTTTTCTAAGACTAAAGAGAACTTCCATTCCAGTAACAGCAAATAACAGTCAAACCAACCATCCATGTGAACACAACTAAATGCTCTAGGTGAAAAAAAAATTGTATTTCCTTAAAAGCATTAAAGAGTTGTCAAGATAGTAAGCAATTACTAGACCCATCCCTAAAGAAATCAAGCACCAGAGAAGTTAAGCTCTAGAACACCATAGTCACAAGAACCCATTGGACACTTACTCATCCAGAAAACACATGAGCGCGCGCACGCGCGCACACACACACACACACACACACACACACACACACACACACACACACACACACACACACACACACACACACACACACACACACACACACACACACACACACACACACACACACACACACACACACACCCAGGGCACAGGGCTTTAATTTGGGTGGCTTTGCTGGGCAATGAGATCAAAGTTAATAACTAGAGTCTGTTCAAGAGGGGAAGTATAATGAAAGGCCTTTGCTACCTGAGTCTAGGACCCCCAAATTAAAGCTGGCCACTCCATCAGCATCCCCAACAAGCCACAGAAAAAACTGTCATGGTGCTGAGAAGGAAAAAAAAGTAAAAGAAAACTGAAAGGAGAAGTACCTTAAGGGATGGAGTTATTTGTGACTCAGCTTTGTACACTGATCCGGACAATGTAACTTGTCCAGAGAATGTCAAGCCATGAGCTCGGTCCAGGGTTGTCCCAGACTAGAGGATCTTAAGGTACTTGAAAGAAGCAAATTTAAATCTTCTAGAGACACTGTCATCCAAAAACTCAAAGAAGCCCTCCAGGTATTTCAAGGACAATGAAGAACACTCAGTCAGAAATAAGCAAACACACAACAACACCACAAGAAACCATGAGGAAAACTAACAAAATAGTAGAAATACTTTCAAACACTTTATATGGGGGCTTATTAGATACAAGCAATAAAACAGCTTTCCTAAGTCACAAACATTTGTGGGGCATGAAAATCTATGGGAAAAAAAGGATAACAAAAATCTGACAAAATGGACTCTTCAAAAATAAAAATGTCCTGGAAAAATCAGCCAGTAACTCAAAATAAGGGTAAAGAACTAGTCTATACTAGAGAAAAGCTTAGCAACTGGAGGCAGTAATGTAATCCTTAAGGGGACCCTTACTATTATTTCTTAAATGCTATTTATATGTGGAATCTAAATTTTAAAAAGAGACAGTAAAGTCGTTGATTCAGTAGGTCTACAGCAGGTTCACGGCATTGTTATTTTCAATAGCAATGTGGCTTGCAAAGCCTTGAGTCTAAATTCCATGGAAGTTGAGGCATTTGCTGGAGAGTGCACCTGGGTTGAGCTGTAACAAGCTCCCTGCTTCCCCCTCCCCCAGGCTAAAACTCTCTCTATGGTGTCAATGAGGATTGGACATCCTTTGTCATTTGTCTCAATCATTGTCCTACATAGTCATCAGGATTAGATACTCAGGCCAGGAACTGACAGCAGTAGGTACCTGTTGGGCAAGCTCTTATAAATCTCTAGTGAAATGATGCTTCATACCTAGATTAGCACTAACAGTTAATTTGACCCACACTATAAGGTTTTCCTCTCCAGTACCCTGCTGTAATTCATTCAGTCCAGCCAATAAATCACAAACTAATACTCAACATTCCATAAAAAGTGATTTCGAATTAACACACATTTATCCCATTTGAAGTCTAAATGATGCTCCAAATTGTCATTCAAACAAGTTCATAAACACACGGACATCCATATTGATGTACTATTTTCCAAAGTGAGGAACCAAAATACTTTTAACTAGCAGGGATCTCATTTGTTCCTAGATGATAATAATTTGCCTGGACTACGGATCTGTATCAATTACTTTGCCCAAATAAAACCACGTTACCCATATATGAATTTCACTTCTGAACACAAAGTAAAAATCCATGCGTGGTGACCTCAAAGTGAACTGGTTAAATCTGAGGGCTCATTTTTAAAGGTCAATGTCCTTTGCTGCAAACACAGTTCCTAGGAAGATAAGACGTTGAACCTGCCCTGTGGCACTGAGCATAATTAGCCAGCTGCACCCTCATAATAAGGTGCAGATGGTTAATTGCACCAGCAAATAACTGCTTACTTGTGGGCACAGAAGCCCGTACCTAAAAATCATTGAAAGCACGCTTGGGCCTATTTGTGCTCAGGCAAACAAAACACATTCCCAAGGTTTCATCTGTGAACAGACCTCAGCAGGCTCCAAGCCATTGCATGGGGAAAGATCCATTCACACTGCTAAGGTTGTTTCAAGAGAGGAACCATGGCCACAGTCATACCTCAACTGATGAAATACTTATTGAGGTGCTGAATCTTTGTTTTAAAAAAAACTAAAGGTAATTTGTTATAATAGTAATCAATAAATAAGGTAAGAATTTCATTTCCATGAAACCAAAGTAAATCTTTTTATTTTTATTTTTGTGCCAGTCCTGGGGCTTGAACTTGGAGCCTGTACACTGTCCCTGAGCTTCTTTTGCTCAAGGCTACCTCTCTTCCACTAGAGCCACAGCTCTCCTTATGGCTTTTTGTTTGTTTGACAATTAATTTGAGATAAGAGTCTCATGGACTTTCTTGCCTGGGCTGGCTTGGAGCTGTTATCCTCAGAACTCTGCCTCCTGAGTGTGTGAGCCACCAGTCCCAAGCTCCTTTATCTTTTTTATGTCTTTTTGATAAAAACCTTGGGCTACAGTTTGGATCTTGAGTGACCACCAACCCGCCCCCCCCCAAAAAAAAAAGGCCAGTGTGATTGTTAAAGGATTATTCTCCAGCCTGTGACACTATGAAGTACAGCCTTTAAGAGACTGGACTAGGGGGAGAGTTTAGGTCATTGGGTGTGTCCTCGAAGGGGATTATGGTATACTGGTTGCTTCCTCTTTTACATCTGGCCATGAGGCAAATGGGCTTTCTCTTGCAGGAGCAGATCCATCACAAACTACAAGCTCCAAAATTGTAAGCCAAAATAAATCTTTCCTCTTTTTAAGTTGATTTTCCTCAGGCATTTGTTACAGTATTGGAAAGCTGACCAACACAGCCTTAAATGTCCATTTTTCACAAGCAAGCATGTCAACATTAATGTTATGAGTAAGAAAAATGAAAGACTAGTTTTCCTATGCCTTAGATAATGGAATTTCACAAGCCAGAGTGGATACAACTAACCCAAAGGGCTTGAGAGACTCTTGGATCCCCGTTTAATATTAATCCCTGTATAGCAAGAATAGGATTTGGGCAGAAAAGAGAGAAAGGATAGCTACTTCATAAAACCCATGTTTGTTTGGAAGCCCTCTGCCAGCTGCAAAGCTCCATTTGGCAAAGGGTCAGGATGATAGGGCTGGGGAACAGAATACTAATCTACTTGCATCGACACAGACCCTTTTCTTCTGAAACCCCCTGGGTTGCGTGATTCTATTCAGTTTAATTGTATGTTGGGGAGGAGGAAAAGCTGCTTGCTATGGTTTTAATTGCTAAGGACACACTATCTTTTTCGGAACCATCTGTTTACTTGTAATTACAAACCACGATGTAAAAACACAAGTGATTACCAAGTACAAAATTCCCTGCCACCAACAGTTTAAACATAACGAGCCATATTGTGAAAGAGTAGGCTGCCTTTTTCCCTCTGTGCAATATTTCATGATTTAGCAACTGACAACCTACTATTTATTACAAAATCGCCTTCTGGGAGGGCTAGATTATTAATTAGTGTTCTTAGATTACATCCTCTTGTTGGTTCTTATTTAACCTTAATTCTCTCTGAGATCATAAAAAATGAAATGCATAAGGATTTCTTCTTCCTACCTCCCACCAAAATCTGAGAGACTTCATAGATGGCACATTACCTATAATTAATTGCCAGGCACATTCCAAAGCACTTCAAGAATAATTTTTGGCTTTCATCAACACAAATTTCTGCCTCCCTGGTTTTGAAATATGCTTACCATACTGTTATTATTTTTAAGCTACAAGTATTAATAATTGTTTTCAGGCATGAATAAAATAGCTTAACCTTGAAATTTATTTTAATTAGGGATTTTTTTCAGAGCCACTGATGCAAATTTGGGTGGATTGTTTATAACAAGCATCAACAACATAGTTGTACAGAACATAGAATTAGGCAAAGTTGCTAAACTTGGGCTTCCAATGCCAGTTTAAATAAATAAAAACAGACACAGGTGCAGTCAGATCATAATGTTATTAGAGAAGCCTTATACTCAGGACATTTCGATGGCCCATTAAAAGCAAGGAGATGCTATTTTACAGTGAAATAAAGGGAATTTATAACTGCCAGTGAAATTACATAAGGTTTCATTTAGTCATTTCAACTAGTTTTTCTTTAAATTCAATCAAATCGACTTTTCAATAATCACTTTATGATGAAGATTACTGCTTTAACAATATCATACACTTTCCAACCAGCTTTTTCAATCGAGCACAGAACACTTTTTTAAACTTACTTTTCCTCCCTGCCACCTCAAGGGAAAAAATACGACCCTTTAAAAAGAACTAAAATACTTTCAATCTTTCAATACTTCACAGTGTTTCAAATTAAATTGCATTAGAAGCATTCTGTAATATATCAATTTCTCACTTATTCCCACTCTGTCCAACCTGAAATGCTTCCAGCCATGATTGTACAATTATCTCTCCCTCATTTCAAGCCTCAAGCCCTCCTTGAAAGACATTTTGTACCAAAAAAAAAAAAAACAGCCAAATGCTACGTGTGTCTGCAGTGTTAATGAGGACATAGATTTTGGAAGGAGTCATTTGAGGAAGAATTGCTGGTGAGAAAAGGCTACTGCTTCACTAATGATGGTACTGGTGATGGGGCTTACTATGGTCCACTGCATTCTGAAGTGCATGTCTCCCAAACCAGAGATCTTTAACTTCTATGATCCAAGTCCCACCACAACACTGATGAAGCACTACCCCCCCCCCCACACACCCCTCCGATGGACTTAGAGGCAAAATAAAACCCACATGTCCAGGGGCAAGAATCACACCATGAATTCCAAATGCATGACAATGAAAAAGTGCTGCTTTCAAGACTAATGAGAGCTTTAAGATTCTAAATGGGAGGAGGGGAAGCATTCTCAAAATTGTTCATGTAGCCTAAGAAACTATAACCACTAATTAATAATGGGCAATAGCTTCCCTGGGTTGGTGACTGTAGGAAATCTGCTCACATACAAGCCAAAGGTATTATTGTGCCTTCCAAAAATAACTAGCTTTGCCTCCTTTACTATATACAAATTTAAAAAAAAATTCTTCCAAGAGCTGGGCATCAGTAGCTCATGCCTTAATCCTAGCTACTCAGGAGGCTGAGATCTGAGGTTTGCAATTTGAAGCCAGCCTGGGCAGAAAAGTCTTTGATACTCTTATCGCCATTTGACTACCAAAAAGTCAGAACAGGAGCTATGGCTCCTTAAGAATGTGGTAAAGCAGTAGCCTTGAGCAAAAAGGCTCAGGGGAAGTACCCAGGCCTTGAGTTCAAGACACAGGAACAACAAGAGCAAAAAGTCTCAGGGTAAGTACCCAGGCCCTGAGTTCAAGACACAGGAACATCAACAACAAAAATAAAGCTTGCAAGCACTGTTTTCTAAAGAACTTTTCAGACATGATTTTCCAAGAAAAGTAAACAGCTCACAGTCAAAATGAACAAACATACTAAAGTGAAAAAAAGTCGGTAAAGAACTGCCAAATACAAAGTATAGAGAAAACTTCAAAAATAAACCTTCAAAGTATGTGCAACCAAGATTCAATTTAAAAGCTCAAATAATAGAATTTCTAATCCTAAAAAATTAATAGTAGTGAATGCTTACATCTACTTTAACATCTAAAAAATAAGATAAATTAAGACAGCCTTATTTTCAAAGATATTAGTGAGCTATACCCCAGCATGGTCTCAAAAAATTACAATGGTCCATCCTGGGTCCTGTTTTTCTCTGAAGACATTTGCTAATTCTAAACAAGACAGAATCTAGTAGACAGAGAATCTAGTTTGGCAATAGGCAGAGAGATATTTTAGCTAAGGCAGAAGCCAACATAATAATGGATGGTTCCGACACTAAGAAACTAAAACTAAAGACGACAACATAAATAACTCATATACAGTATTGGAAGACTCAGTTTTGATAAGATCTCCATTCTTCACCAACTGACTGATTGAAATCCAATCTAAATCCAAGCAGGATTTGTAATAGACATCAACAAGTTAATTCTAAAATTTATATGAAAAGGTAAAAGAACCAGCATAGCAAAACCAGATGTAGTGTTATGGATATGTGTGTGTGCCTCTAAACAAATATTATATTCTAGAAAAATATTCTGGATGAAATTCTAATTATATATATGATCAATCTATAAAGTAATGGTCTATTCAATTAAAAGAAAACTGGATAACAGATTATGGGCAAAAGATATGAACAAATTTCATCAAGAATTTCATCAAAGTTCATCACCAAATATTGAAAAACAAACACAAGTTGTTCAATGTCATTAACCATTAAGGAAATATAAATTAAAATTACAGTGAAATGCCACTATACCTCTATACTAGCTAAAATAAACAAAATGATAACCACCTAAAGAAATTATAGAACATGAATAAAAAATTGATCAATCTTTTTGGAAAATAATTTGGGACTTTCTTAAAAACTTATACATTGACCATACAACCTCAAAACCCTACTGCCATTATCAAAAAACATGTCAATGCATGAATGTTTATAGTTGATTCATTCATTTACTTATGACTACTAAATGCTAGAAGCAACCCAAATGTCATGCATCTGATGGTGTATTCATTCAATGGGGGTAGTACTAAACATTAAAAAGAAATGAAATTCTGTAACAAACGACAACATGAATAAATCTTAGAAGCAATATGCTAAATAAACCAGACAAAAAGCTTATGTATGCCGGGCACTGGTGGCTCACACCTGTAATCCTAGCTACTCAGGAGGCTGAGATCTGAGGATCACGGTTCAAAGCCAGCCCGGGCAGGAAAGTCCGTGAGACTCTTATCTTCAATAAACCACCAGAAAACTGGAAGTGGCGCTGTGGCTCAAGAGGTAGAGTGCTTGCCTTGACTGGGAAAGTGCCCAGGCCCAGAGTTCAAGCCCCACAACTGACCAAAAAAAAAAAAGCTTATATATTTTATGATTGTATCTATAAGATAACCTGGAAAACATAGGATCAGAAATAAGGTTATTGGCTGCTGTGGGCTAGAGGTAGGAAAAAGAAGAGTGATTACAACCACATACAAAGGAACTTTTTGAGTTAGTATAATTAATTAGTGTGGTTGCAGTTACAAGGCTTTATATTTTCAAACCAAATTCACAGAATTGTACACCTAAAAAAGGGGAATTTAGCTGTGCATAAATTATATGTTCATAATTTTAAAATTAATTTAAAACATCTAAGTTTAAAATATCTATTAATAATTTTAAAATATCTAAGAACATACCTATATCTCAATTTAACATACAAAGTGTTAATAACCCACTCCTACAAATCAATACAAAAAGGATACCCAAGTGTATTACCGGTCAAAATAAAAACAGGTAATTCCCATTAGAGCAATTATCAGTAAGTCAACTATTAGCAACTGCTTAATCTTACTAATAATCAGAAATATAAATTATAACTAATAACCATTATTCCCATCAGAAAAATAAACTTTATAATGACTGACAATATCTAGGGTTCTTAACTATGCAGGCCAAATAAAATCTCTACAATACAGAGTTGTATACACGTGGATGATAGGATCTGAAGTGTATCTGTATTTTAGTCAGAAGATAGAAAAATAATCTTTAGTTAGGTTTATTTGCTCTTCCAATCAATAGACCTAAGCAAGATTTATTTGCTCTTCCAAGCAATAGAACTATGCATTAGAGAAAATGAGAAGGTCTTGACTATACTGATATATTTTTTTTGTCAGTTGTGGGGCTTGAACTCTGGGCTTGAGTGCTGTCCCTCAGCTCTTCAGCTCAAGACGAGTGCTCTACTGCTTGAGCCACAACACCACTTCCTTATGCTGATACATTTTATGGGACAGTCCTGCATAGGTGGTTGACTTGAAGGGTTTACCAACTTTTCAAGCAAACAATGATGTCCAGACAGCCACATGGATGGTGATAGGCCCCTCAACATTGTAAGAAAAATGCCAAAGCATGAAGAGACAAAATTTAGAAGGAAAAAGACATAATGAACTGATCAACATATCCCTCTACTTATTGATAATAGCAAATAGGAAAGTCCGCAGATTAGAATTTCTATGAAATTTACTATTTAAGTCTCAGAAGTCTAGGTTTTTGGTGACTACATTTCTTCTGTATTCCCTTCCTTTCCCTTCCCTTCCCTTCCCTTTTTCCCTCCCTCCCTTCCTTCCTTTTCCTTTCCCTTCCTTCCTTCTTTCTTTTTTTTTTTTTTTTCAACTTTAGTGGTACTGGGGTTTGAATTCAGGGCTTCATGCTTTATAAGCTGGTGCTCTGCCATTTGAGTCCTTCTGCCAGCCCTACCTTTTTCTGGTTTATTGTAATCTCACAGACTTTTCTGCCCAAACTGGCCTCAAACCATGACAGGATTCCCCAGTAGCTAGGATTACAGGAGTGAGCCACCAACAACTGGTTCAAGGGTTCAATTTCTGAATTGGGTTGCTTCTGGGTTATCATTGTGAATATTATTATTGTGTCTTTTTCTTACCGAGTTCAACTTTGACTTTAATCGAAGTCTGATGTTAAGACTTACACAGAGCAAAACATTGAAACCACTGTTTGAACTCAAAGAGGTCTTGTCTTGCATTTTCTCCCCTCCCTACCTCCCGGAGGTGGACATGTTTGTTGAGGTAAAACCTCAATTGCTTTAAGCAAGGATTTAAGAAGAGGAAAGTATTGTCTAGATAAAACACACTTGTGGTAGGTTGGGGGTGGGGGAGGGGCGCGGGTAGGAAGCAAACCCAATACAGGCAGAGAAGAAAACTCGATAAAGAGCCTAGGACTAGACGCTGCAGCATAATCTGAGTGTCACACAGGGTTTGCACACTAGCCCGGACTATCAGGCACTTTCTGAGCCCAAAGCGTGCAACTGGAAAGGCCGGTGGATCCTTGAGGTCACTTCACCTGACCGACGCAGCACTATGAGGAGTCAACGTAGATGAAGTACACTCCAGGAGGTAGGGTCATGCATGGGGTCCTCGCAGTCGATTCTGAGAAGGAAATGGGAGGGGGCGTGGCACCCCGCTTCCGGGCTGAGGAAAAGTGATCTGCCCGAGGCCTTGGAGCTCCCTGGAAGTTAAAAAGCGAGAGTTAGTTGTTCAGTCCTCGGGCCAGACGCCAGCCTCAGGTTCCCTAAGTGGACGAGGAGCTCCAAGAACGGAAATCCAAGCTCGGAAAGGCGGGGGGGGGGGGGGGGGGGGAGGGAGGGGACCCCGGGACGCAGGGCAGGAATTACCGGTGACATTTCACGACACCTCAGCAGTCCCCGGGGTCTGGCCTTTGACCCCAGGATTAATACCGGGACCTTCGACCGCGGCACACCCCCCCCCAGGCGAATTCCTCACCCTACTGCCCCTCACGACCCCGAGGCCAACTCACAAACAGCACCACAGGGCACCTCAGGGCTCCCTACCAAGCTCCGGGCCGCGAGCTTCTAGCCGCTCTTCCCTGGCGCCGCCGGTTGCCAGCTGTTGCCACGCGTTGCCCCGGCAACCGCGGAGCGCCGCACAGCCTAGCAAGCCGCGCGGTGATTGGAGGAGAGAGCGTCCGTGGCAACCGCCAGACAACCGCCAGACAACCCCCGTGCGGAGCCCAGGGATTGGGTTTCCAGGGATTCTTGCCGCACCCCTTCACCCCAGAGTACCTTCACCAGGTACTTGTTGTGGGTTCTTCAAAATCTTCACGCTTTATTTCACTGAAACAACCTGCTTCTCGGGGCTGTCATAGGGAACCCCGTTTCCACGGGGATGCTTAACTTTGGGGTCCTTTGACGCTCGTGAATCCCCTCAAGTTATATATGCAAAAGTTTCCCGCCAGGTGCTGGTGGCTTGGGAACAAACCGTCCTCTTCTCCTTACTGCCCTTCATTTCGTCAAAGTGAAAGATGTGCAAATGTTCGACGGAGCACCGATGTACAGGATCCATGCAGGTCCTCCCTAACAGGGAAATCAGATAGGACAGAGACCTCAGTTAAAGGGAAGCTGAGAGCTGTGGTTTGAATGTGTCCGCTCCGAAATTCATACACTGCTTTGTGCAATGGCACCTCCTTTGTACAACTATTTAAAGTGTTTTTGTTATTGTTGGCCGTGGGGCTTGAACTCTGGGCCTGGGCGCTGTCCCTGCTCTACCGCTTGAGCCACAGCCCCACTTCCGGTTTTCTAGTGGTTTATTTGAAGATAAGAGTGTCACAGAGTTTCCTGCCCAGGCTGGCTTTGAACCGCGATCCTCAGATCTCATCCTCCTGAGTAGCTAGGATTATAGACGTGAGCCACCAGTGCCCGGCTTATAGATAATTTTTTAAAATTAAAAAACAAAAAAAGTCAGATTTTGAAATTTAAAGGTCAATGTGGGGGCCTCTAATGGGAGATTAGATCATGAGAACCCTCCCCAAAGAATGGCTGGAGTGGGACTGGGAAGGTGGCTCAGTGGTAGAGCGCTTGCCTCGCATGCATGAGGCCCTGGGTTCGATTCCTCAGCACCACATAAGCAGAAAAAAACGGAAGTGGCGTTGTGGTAGAGCGCTAGCCTTGAGCTCTTGGACAGTGCCCAGGCCCAGAGTTCAGGCCATGACCGACCAACACATACAAAATAAAAGAATGGGTGGAGTGGCCTACTTCCACCTTCTGTAATGAAGGTGCCATCTTGGCAGCAAAGATTGGCCTCATTAAACTGAACTCTCCAGCACCTTGATCTTGGACTTTCTGGCCTTTAGAAATGTGAAATTTTCCATTCTTCATAAATTCACCAACTGCAGGTATTTTGTGATAGGAGCACACACATTGAAGGTAGTCAAGGTAAAATAGAAATGTGATACTATCACTACTCTTTTTTAAAAGAATCATACTAGGGTTTGAATTCAGAGCCTTTCACTCACTAAGCAGGCACTCTACCATCTGAGCCACATCCCTCTGCATTTTTCACCTTAATTGTTTTTACAAGAGTCTCACTTTTATACCTGGACCAGCCTGGATGGACTTCAGTCCTCCTATTTATGGTTCTTGTTTATGTAAGTTGTAACATGTGTGACACTATATACAAATTTTTATTGGTTGAGATGGTGTCTCAACCCCTTTTTGCCTGGTCAGGCTTTAAACCTTAATCCTTGCAATCTTCACTGAGAGATTAGAATTATAAATGTGAACCACCATACCTGGTTTGATCTATTTCTTAGGGTATGTAGTTGCCCAGTGATGAGGGTAAATTCTCTGAAGAACTTTTGAAATTGGCCTATGAAGACATTTGAAGACATACCACTTAGTAACAATTTAGCTAGGGGCACATCTGTAGAAGATTAATGAGCCCAAAAGACAGCAAGCAAGAAAGAAGAAGGTGACTTTGCTTTCATTCTCCAACTGTTGATTGACTTCCTGCCTGCAGTCAGCTCAACCTAAGAATCTGCAAGATGTAGTGAAAAGTTTTGCCTGTCACCTTGGACAGAACATTTGAGCAACTATATTGAATCTTTGAGTCTTGGCATCAGACTGTGTTTACCCAGAACAGGGAAATAATTTCCCCCTAGAGAAAATTTTAAGAGGAACAAGAAGACAAAAAATTCAGTTGTTTTACAAATGCAGTCCACAACTCATCCTTTTGTTTGGTCAACGGTTGTATAATAAATAAGAGATGTGCATATAATTGTGGGAAGAAGCACATTAATCTTGAAGTGGTGTACAGAACAGTAAGAGATGTGTAATGTTAATGACTGAATACCTATTATAATACAGAAGAAAGTGGGTTATCCAAAGTCACAGAGCAATGCAACCCCAGCCTTTAAGCTAATCCCTACCCTCCAAGAAGCCTGTTGGATTGCCTATGGCAGCAATCAGTGGTAATAGGCTGTTCCTTGGGGGCCCATTTACAGCTGCTGCACAATGACGGAAGCCTGAACACAATGATGTTCTTAGTACTTGATACATAGTCTGAAAAGCAGGCAGGGAAATCTTGCCAGGGAAAACAAACACAAAACAAAAAAGCCACTCAGCTAGAAACTGACGTTTCACTGAAGGCTAACTAGACCATTAAAAAAAAAAGTAGTTCAAATTTGTGAATCATGTATTTTCTTAACTTATATTTTCCCTAAAGCAAAGAGGATAACTGAAAATAGAAAGACTTCTCCATTCTTAACTGGAGCTGCCCGACTTGCAAAGAATACAGCCAGTTCTTGGACTGCATGGGCAACAAGAGGCAAAGGTCTCGTTCTTTGTAGCATGCGAGCAGATAATCGAGCTGTAAAGTGAAGACTGAACCATCCTGAGTGATTAAGTAGGCCAGTTATAATGAGTCCCAAATATACCCATCAGGGAAGGGACCTGGACAAGAACTTGGGAGACAAATACCAAGAAATTAGGCACTAAATCATCTTAGAGATCAACATGTGACTAAAAGCCTAACAGTAGTTTCAAAAAATGAGCCATGATTCTTCTTCTTATTACATGACTCAGCTCCTACCACTTACGTTGTATTGTATAGAGTTTGTTACTTAACCTCTCTGTGCTGTACTTCCCACTTCTATACAATGGAAGGGAAGCAGGGCATGAGAGCTGGAGCCTAAAATCCTGCCCACTTGGGCAGCAAGAGATGAAAAAGAACAGTTGAGCCAACTTGGGCATAAAGTGAGCAAGACTCCATCTCAACCAATGGCTAGGCATAACAGGGTACACTTGTCATTCCAGCAACAAAAATAAAGCATAAACAGATTGCAGTCAGGCTGGCCTAGGCATAAAATGAGACCCTATCTTGAAAATAACCAACATAGAAAAAAGAATCAGAGTGACTTAGGTGGTCCAATGCCTACTTAGCAAGCATGAAGCCCTGAGTTTTGACAGTACACCATTAAGATCCTTAGAAGATTGTTGATGAAGACAGAAGGTCTGCCAAAAATGAGACCACCTTCCATAACATATTTTTTTTGTCAGTTGTGGGACCTGAACTCTGGGCCTGGGTATTATCTCTCAGCTCTTCAGCTCTACTACTTGAGCCACAGCACCGCTTCCAGCTTTTTCTGCTTATGTGGTGCTGAGGAATTGAACCCAGGGATTCATGTATGCAAGGCAAGCACTCTACCGCTGAGCCCAGCCCCTCATGGTTGGTTTTGATTGTTAACTTGATTGAATTTGGAAACATCTAGGAGAGTGGTAAGGTATAGACTGCTTAAGCTTACTTTTCCATGAATGTGGACAGCTCCATCCTATGGGCTGGGTGCCTGGATAGGATAAGAGGGAAAGAGAAAGCCACCCCAACACCACATTCTCTCTTCTCTGCTTCCTGGTGGCCATGACGTGAACTTCTCTGCTTAACCCTCCTCGCATAATTGGACTGAACTCTCAGAAGCTGTGAACCAAAATAAATCTTTCCCTTCTTAATTTGTTTGGTTACAGTCATGATAAAAATGACACCTAGGCATTCAAGAATTCTATTTTGGTTGCAAAGTAGGGAAACCCATTCAAATGAGCAAATGTGAAAATTGTCTCATCAACTACACCATGGAACCTAAATTAACCAGACTTTCCTGAAGACTGATGTCAAGATAGTTAAAGTCAAAGCATCAAAGCAGAGCTCATCATCTCTCATCTCTCTTAACACTCAAACACCCCTTTATTTATGTTTCTCTCTCTACATCCACTTCATTTTTTTCCTATTTAGACCTGCCTTTCTCTATTGAAATCTTCAAAGGGGTCATAACAGCCTCCTATATACCTCTTAGTATGGATGGTTGAATAGTAGACCTAAAAAAACCCTCCAAACTCAATGTCTTATTATCCTGACTCTTTGATTATTAACTTACTTGGAGAAAAGACTCCATGGGTGTAATTCAGTTAATGACTTTGAGATGAAAGCATCCAAAATTACCAAATAAGGTAGACCCTAAATCTAATACCCTAGTAAGAAACAGAACAGAAGAGGAGATGGACACAGAAAGAGGAGTAGTTGATTAAAGAGGCAGAGCTTGGAATAATGCAGCCACAGAAGTCAAGGAAAACCAACTGCCACCAGGATGGAAGAGGTAAGGCACTCTCCTAGAACCTCCAGAAGGACGCCTTGAACTTCTGGCCTCCAGAACCATGAGAGAATAAATTTCTGTTGCAGTGATTTATAACCACCTGTGGGCATTTTCTGCAGCAACCATAGGAAACAGATATAAGTATTAATAATAATTTGGAAGGGTTTGGGCTGACTCAAGTAACACATCGTTGGTCCACCCTATCCTTTCCTCTGACAGAGAGATGGTTCACAATGGGATGAAGCTGCCACCAGGGCCCATACCTTTGGGGAGGATGGTGGTTCTTACCCAGGAAGTAGAGTTGTACAGGACAGCTGTCTCCAAAGCCATCTTCTACACAGCAATTCTCTCATGATTTAGATCCCAACTTTTTCCAAAATCTCGTTCCTCCATCTCTACATACTGTTCAACATTTCTGAACTAGTTCTCTCTGCCTCCAATTTTTCACTTCAAAGTAATTGTCCAATTTTACTACTTCATTCCAACCCTTCTGACCTGGTTCTACCTCCAACTAGTATTTTATTTTACCTTGGTCTACTGCCATTGCTCCATGCTTGTACATTGAGACACAACACCTCAGGGTGCCACAAAGAACTCAAGGAATGTGTCAGGATGTTCACAGTTTTTGAGGGTGTCACAGCATCCTATGTTAAATACTAGGCCAGCTACAAGCTCAGGAGGGTTCACCATTTCAACATTACTGTCTTTTTGCCAATGACATCAAATCTTTTGAAAGCTGGATTTTAAGCAATTGCTATTATCAGAGGCAAGTTCCCCTAAAAAAATCAGTGAGGGAAAGGAAACGAGAGTGATGAAGCCCAATAAAACCCCAAGACTCAAGAAGTTGGACAGGGGCCAAATGTACTACACTGCTTGCACATAAATACTTATTAAGCTATTTGGACCTGACTAGTTAAGAAATGGAATTGTTAATTATTTCTTGGGGCCCTCCAATGCCATGAAACAACTACTTACAATGCTGAAAATATGGCTCACCTTTTCACCCTTATTTTACCAAGAGCAGGAGATGGATCTGACTTCCATGTTAAGACGAGCCACGCATAGCTCATTATTCATGTTCTCTGGGGAAGAAGATTAGCTGGACTCTTCTGAACAGAATGACTTTCTGAGATCATTTGCTATGTCGCATAGAAATTATGTTTCCTTTGCTTCCTCTTCTGGGAATATCTAATATGTCCAATTCAATTCAAAGAGCATGCACTGAGCATTTAATGGGTGGCTTAGAATAAAAAGCACAAGACTCAAGAAACAGGTTGGAGACTCAATTGGACCATCTATTAACTTTATGTTCAGAAGCCAACCACTTCATCCCCTCTGAATTTCTGTTTCTGCAGGTAAAAGGTCAGCTGCAGTCATCAAACAATGTTATTTATGACCCTACTGTGTGCTCAGCCCTGCTTTGTACTGCAAGACAGTGTTATCTATCACTCCCCTAAGGAGTCTTTTCAGACATCTTTGTCTTCATGTGCCTCAAATTTTAATGCCATGAATTTCTGCCTGTTCATGCAGTGTCTGTACATCCGCCCTTTGGCCATAATGAGACAAATTTTTGCACCCTCAAGAACCAATTTTGAGATTAGAAAGGAAGTGGGGAAATGTAAAAATGAGTGTGGAGGGGGGAATAGGGGAGAATGATGGAAGGAGTGATAAGTCAAGAAGTACTGGACACTTAGACATGTTAAAGTGTAACCTCCTTGTACAACCTTTTGAAGTTCAGGAAAGAATCCATTTTTGCTTCTTTAGGGATACTATTGCCATTCTAAGGAGACAAAGAGGACCTCATTTCTGCCCTCACAAAGTTGATGTTATAGGGTAAAAGCTTGTAATAAGTAAATCGAGGAAAATGTCAACAAATGAACATGGCTATGACATAGTAAAATAGAGTACTCTTTCAGAGAAGGACATAGGGGATGAGGCTGGGGTTTCTCTGAGTGACCTCAATGGTGAGAACTGCACAATATGCCAAGGGAAGCTGTATGTTTTAATGAGGGAGATTCATCACAGACAAAGGAGCCACCAGTGGGGAGGCCAATTGCTAGGAGAGAGCTTGGGGAGAGAGGAAAAAGAGGCAGAGCCAAAGAGCATGGGATGACATTGCCACCAAAAGGAAAAACACATTGTAGGAAAACACTCCGTACATAGGTTGTGAGATACTTGGGAGGGGTTATGACATGTACAAGGCTTCTTTTGGGTGCTCTGTGCAGGTCATGACTGAGCTCTGGCCCCAAGAAGCTCTGACCCAAGTATCAAAAGAGAAACAACTGAACAAGCTGAATTCTGGGGAAAGGTTTCTACATAAACCTAGAAGAGAAAGAAACATGAAAAGAATCCTGAACACTTTCAATTGCTTCCTAGATATTTCTGCACTAAGCTTTATGCTTAGGAGTCCTCACAACCTTCTGAGTATATTGTCTTCATTTCACAAATGAGAAACTGAGGCTCAGCAGCTTAAATGATTCATCCAAACCATATAGGTAGCAAGTAGTAAGACTGAGGTCTCTTTGACTTATGTCTAAGGTTGTAGGTAAGATGACACAATTTCCATTTTCCACCAACAACATTATCTTTGGACCACTCCATCTTGTAAGCCTGCCCATCATTCAGTGATTTATGTCCATTCAATCTGCAGAACTGGACTTCAGACTTAAGTCCAACAATGAGAAGACTAATTAGAATGCTTCTTCTGGGACCATATTTAATTACCCAATGTCTTACTTGTAGTAGGAAGATATATCTTATTTTATGTCCTCAGAATTAATCAATATGTCGTAATATATTGAGCTGTGTTGGAAGAGAATTTAAAAGCAGATTAAATTCTGTTTTAGACTTCTCTTTTGTTTCTGTTATTTCCTTCCTTCCTTCCTTCTTTCATTCCTTCCTTCCTTCCTTCTTTGCTTCCTTCCTTCCTTCCTTTCTTCCCTCTTTCTTTCCTTCCTTCCTTCCTTTTTTTAATGTTTGAGCTTGATCCCAGGGCCGTGTGTGTGCTTGGAAAACACACTACTGCTTTGGACCTTATTTATTTGTGATACTGGGGTTACAACCCAGGGCTTTATTCTTGCTAAGCTTCATGCCAGTATGGATCAAATGGTAGAATACCAGCCTTGAGCATAAAAAGCCAAACGAGTGTGAGACACTGAATTCAAGCCCCCAAACCAGCGTGCATACACACACACACATGCACACACACACAATCTTAGCTACTTGGAAATAAGACCTAGAGAGCAACAAAGCTAAGAATCACATAAAGAACAAAATAGAGATTGGGTACGACTTTGAGTTCAGAGGGGTGGGGGCATAGCAAATTCTAATTTTGTTTTTTACTTTTTCTGGAAAAATGAAGAGGAGTTTGTGAAATGCCCAATCCAGATAATATAAAAGAGGAAAAAAAGACCTGATTTAAATCCCTATATAATGTTTCACTCTTCTAATAACAATATCCTATACAGAGATGTAGAGGATCAGAGGAGGAATCACCCATTTGTTTATTTAATCACACATCTCTCAGATACCCAGGCATTCAAAGCTGCATTAACTCTGTCCAATTCTAGAGTCAGAAAGGGAAATTCTCAATTGTGTAGGTTCCGCGTGCAGTCTTTCTAATAGCGGCATGGCCATAATTCCTGAGAAGTTCATATCATTATTCCCATCCTATTGATAGCTGTCATCATAAAGTAGGTCACCCTCATGATTCACTGAAAAAATAATGCAGAGTTAATGAGGTTAGTTCCAGTAGAGAACGTGAAAATCAGGACTTAGCCAAACCCCAGTATTATTGAGTAGAGGAGCTCAGAATGGAATTTGCTCTTAAGGGGTCAGAAGACTAGCCTTCTCCACATTTCCCTTATCTTTAAATAACATTTCCTGCCCTGGAAGGACTCAAGGCCACAAGAGGACTCTAACAGCCTGATTAATGGAACTGCTTATAATTTATTGAATGCATTCTTGTTCCACATGACAGTGGGCACTAAGTCTATCTTTTTATGTGGAATCTAACCAAAGTCCCAAAATAATTGCATTCTTCATTAACAGAAACAAAAAATAATGACTCTTTCTAAAAACAGAGTGATCAAGAATTAAGATAACTTTGTTGAATGGTAACTCCTTTCTACAACTAGTTAAATAGAAATCTTTTTTTAAAAGAAGTTGAGGTAGACAGTCATAGTAACACACACCTATAATGCCAGTTACTGGGCAGGGAAGGGAGAAGACCATGATTCAAGATCAGCCAAGAAAATGTTAGTGAGACACTATTATGACAGAAAAAATAAATAAATAAATAAATAAATAAAAGAGCTGGTGTGTGTCTCAAGTGGTAGTATGCTTATGTACCATGAACCAGACTCTGGGTTCAATCCTCAGTACCATACACTAACAAAAAAAATTAAGATGATAAGGACACATGGGGCTTATGCCTGTAATTGTAGCTACTTAGGAGGCTGAGATCTGAGGATCGCAGTTGGAAGCCAGTCCTGGCAAGAAAGTCCGTGAGAGTCATATCTCCAATAAACTACTCAGAAAAACAGTCAGAAATGACAATGTGGCTCAAGTGGTAGTGTGCTAGCCTTGAGCAAAAAGAAGCTTAGGGAAAGCACTCAAGCCCAGAGTTCAAGCCTCAGGTCTAAATTTTAAAAATTAAGATGAAAAGATGAACAAAGTACTCTAGAGAAAAGTGCATGCCTGCATCTCTCTCCACAACTGAATTAAAGGCCTCCAACCTGTTTTGGTGGGGCAAAGACAATGCCAGGGATGTGTTCCATCCTGGAAGAGTACATTGCTGCACAGAGATGTTCCGGGTCCTGGTCTCCCTTCAGCCTACATGAAAGGGAACGATCACAATAATTACCTTTCTGTGGTACATTATGGTTTAATGAATTATGTTTCAATAAGTTTAAGGTCTTCCTGACAAACAGAAGTCCTATTATCAGAGATACCACTCATTCATTTATTCATCCAACCAATATCATTTTAATATTTCTAAGTCCCACACACTGTAAAAGGTACAATATACAATGATGAATAACAAATGCATGGCCTTTTCTCAAGGGCCATGATGTTACTGAACAAGCTCTAGCCCATAAAGCCATGACTACAATCAAATGAATTAAATCATTCTGGACAAGTCATTTGTCCTCTTTGACCTTCAGTTCTGAAGGACATAACAGATCCAGTAACATCTGTCTTTTCTATTCCAAAATTGTTGTGAGTTCAGTAGAGGTCATGGATATGAAAATACTTTGTAAACTACTAGGCTCCCACCTGGAAATCTTGCCCCATGCTGATGCTGACTGGGGTAGGACTGTCTGCAGGTTTATTATCTAGAGGTGGTGTCAGTTGCGCAGGAACCAATGCTCTGCAAGGAAGGGAGCCAGTGATTGTTGATAGGCTGATTGGGCTGAATAGCAGGACACCATAAAGTCAAACAAAGAGAAGTTCATTGCCCTCATCTTGCCATTAGACCAACCCCGAGGCTTTCGAGAGTCCTCAGGCCTCTGGCCTCATTAGAAAAGCAGATGGACATACAGAGGGGTTAATGGCAGCCAGTGGATGACCCTACTATGCTTTGGTCCTAGCAACTGACCCTCTAGAGATGGTAATATCTTTGGAAACTGAAGGAGGTGACTTTGAGTGAGGCATGAGCAACCAAGGGCAAAATCTAAAATTATGTTAAGATTTAAGAAAATAATTTAGAATTACTAACTCAGAATAATTACTAACTCAAAATAATATTCTTAGAATAATTTAGAAAAAATTAAGAAAAATAAGAAGTAATGCTCCATTATAGGAGTAGGAGAAAAAGAGAAACAAATATTAAAGTAGTCACAACATTGTAGACTGTTAAATCAAGAATCACCTACCTGCACTGATAAAAGTTACATTTATAGTACACAAAAAAGGAGCAAAAATTTCTTAGTTGTCCCATTAATAAGGGCAAAATTGAAAGCTTTAATACAAGATTATAGAGACAGATATGGGTGTGGATAGTGAAGACTGTGTGTGTGTGTGTGTGTGTGTGTGAAAAGAGAGAGAGAGAGAGAGAGTGAATATTCACATGTACAAACATATTTCTTAGCCAAGATGAATTTGAGGACATAAATCTAAACCCATATGAATAAAATGGAATTAATTGTATAAGGTTTTTTGTGCCTATGTTCTTGTTTCTGACCAACTATCAATGTCTGACCTTTGCTTACAATGTCTTTACTTTTATTACTAACCACTAAAGTTTTCCCAAGTCCTAGAAGACTGAAAAATCTTATATCTTGGATAAATGGGATTCCTAAAAAGGTATGAAAACTCGATTGGTTTCCTAGATGTTCCTATCATGGAATAATGCAATAGGAACATCTCAGAAAATAGTTCCACTCTCAGAAAATAATTTCCTTGTTTTGGTGCCTAGGAAATAGAAGAGCTTCCAAATCAGTGAGGCCTATTCCTGCCTAGTCTGCTTTTCCCAAAACTTGTACAGCTCCTTTGAGCTGCAAATGGCTCAATATTCATAAATATACAATGAAAGCATTAATCTTCCTGATTAATTAATCCATTGGCTTATCTAGACTCTTGCCTTTGTGAACTATTGCCTTAGACCCATGATTCTTGTCCTCCCAAATGCCAACAGGCCTTCCCTCCATCAGGCAGAAGACAATTGAAAAAAGGGATCCCTGGACTAGATTGTTCCTGCATTCCTCTACAGGCTACCAACAAGAACTTCACAAATTTATCATGCACTTTTAAACCTCAGTGACAAAGATTATAGATTTGTGAGAACAAGTGGCAGATAGAATTTGAAATCCAATTTATTCCATTAATTAAAATGTAGGTCTGGCATATTACACACTCAAGCACAAGGGATGTTTTCCCATTTAATGAAATAGACCACTAGCTGTCTCATGCAAGAAAGGATTTGACTTTACACTGAAATGCTATCCAAGAGTATGACAGGGGCTCTCTGTGTTATAAAAGTTTAAAGATAGTGAGGGTTAGCTGGTGAATTTTTGAAAGTGTTTATGATCAAAGTGAAAAAATGGATGAGAAGCAGTTCCCTTGAAGAGGATTCTAGTGAGAAGCCTGAGCTCAAGGAGCCAGGTAATCTCCACTAGGTTCTCTGACCTAAGAAATACCTGTTTTAAGGTACCTTAAATAAAAGAAAGATGAAGAGAGATTTTGCTGGACACATACTTCTGGAAGGTGCACATTCACCTTATCTTCTTGCTTCCTTTCATCATTTCTAACTTGATAGAAACTATACAGCAAGCCAACAGGTCACCAGACTGAGCCATGGTAGCTTTTCCCCACAGAAAAGCAGAACCTGCAGAGAGGTATGCACTTTCACCTTTCTGGAGGGGAAAAAAAAGTTTCCTGTAAGAAAATGCCAATTTCTTTTTTAGATGAATATGTTCGTATTCAGGGTGGGA
Organism: Dipodomys merriami; assembly: GCF_024711535.1. NCBI lineage: Eukaryota > Metazoa > Chordata > Mammalia > Rodentia > Heteromyidae > Dipodomys > Dipodomys merriami. The sequence goes on along the minus strand of NW_027203115.1, from coordinate 1,411,189 downwards.
AATATCTGGCCCACTTGGCTATATAAGGCCCTTGAAATCATTTAATATATATTTTTTATTGTAAAGATATGTACAGAGGGGTTACAGTTACACGAGTAAGGTAGTGAGTATATTTCCTATCAAACATTGTTGCCCCCTCCTTTGTTTTTCCCCTACCATCCCTTCCTTCCCCACCTCCCCAACTCTTCCTTCCTTCCCCCCCTGAAATCTTTTAAGGACATGATGGGATATATAAACGTAATGCATCTCATGAGCCACCTGTAGCCAATTTTCTTGATCTGATTTTTTTTTAAGTTTGCTTATTCCTTGTGATGGTATAAAAATGACTTCTGTGGTCTTCCTCCCAGAAACCCTTAATCCCAGCTCAGTGACAGATAGCATCCTATAATACATCTGGCCAATACTCTCCAGGTCAGCAAAGGAGTCTGAGAAACTGTCACAGCGGAAAGAAACCTAAGGAGAGACAATTACTAAATGAAAGGACAGACATAGGTAAAAATTTAGGAGCTCTGAGCTGGCACCAATGGCTCACTCTTATAATCCCAGATATTCAGGAGTCTGAGATCTGAGAATTGTGATTTGAAGCCACCCTGGGTCAACAAATCCAAGAGACTCTTACTTTCAACTAACCAGCAAACAGCCAGAAGTGGATGTGTAGCTCAAGTGGTGGAGTGCCAACCCTGAATGAAAAAGCCCAGCAAGTGTGTGAGATCCTGAGTCCAAGCACCAATACTATTCCTAAATAAATAAATGAAATTATGTCATTTGCAGGAAAATGGATAGAACTAGAAGTCATCATATTAAGCCCAATAAGCCAAGTTTAGAAATAGGAATATCTAATATACTATATGTAACACAAATCTGGGATTGTTTAGGGGAAAGGTTAGAAGGAAAGAAGAGGGTGAGAAGGCATGCATATGATCAAAGTTCATTGTGTCAGTGTATGAAAAGAGCACAAAGAAACCTATTAAACACTGTAAAAACAGGGGTGAATAAGGGAGACAAGAGTAATAGAGGGACCAAATCAAAGTTCAGTATATGCCCGCATAGAAAGACCACATGAACCAAAACTACTTTGTAAAATTAATATTCACCAATAAAACTGTAGGAAACTATTTTTTAAAAAGGTGCTTCTATGAAAAATTCTGACCACTTTTGGCAAACACACATATCCAACCTATAGGTCAAGTGGAATTTCTGGGTCAGAAAGTATGAGCTTTAGCAGATATCGTCAACCAGTTTTACAAAGGTTTCTTCCAGTGAAATCCCTCTTAGCAGCATTAGGAGAGTTCGTTTGCTCTATACCTTCACCTGCCCTTGGTTTTCTCATTTAGCCATTCCAGTGAGTATATAGTGGTTGCATTGTGGTTTCCATTTGTATTTCCCTGGTGACCCAGAAAGTCAACAGCCTTGTCAAATATAGACTGAACAAACATGGTGTCTGGCATGTAGTAAGCATTCAATAAGTGCTAGCAATTACCTTTGTTGTTATTGATCTGTGATCACTGCATCAGAACTTTTCAAGTGGGAACACAAGCAGAAACTTCTGAAAGCTGCTAGAATATTAAATTTTCTGGTTCTTGCTTTTATCTTTAGCATGGATCTTTTCTTGCTCCTTATCTACCTCTTCTTGGAGCCAGTTTCCCTCTTCCCATAGTCTAGTTATACTGAATAGGAGGAAATAAAAGTCATATGACCTCTACTTGAGACATTTCTACCTTTGATCATATGGGTCACTTCCAAGAGACGCTTCTGGGACTCTAGGTCATCCTGAGCCTCACGCATTCGACCTCACTTCCCCCCACCCCCCACCTACTTTTTCCTGATGAATGGCTTTGACAACTTTCTCATTATTATGGCCTCTGGTCTAAATCTGACTTGAATCTTTAATGCTTACCGTTAGGAAAGATGCATCACTTGGATTTTTTATATATATATAAGATGCACACACAACTTCCCCTTGCAAAGCCGGTATCCTGAGGGGTTTCTTAATGCATCAAGCCATAGACCTCTGAGGAAAATTCCATCACGTCCCCCAAATAAGAAGAGAGTTAAGCTCTACCTCCCCTGTCCCCAGTTTAGTTCCTATTGGTGAACTCCAAAAGAAAAGGAAAACGAAACCTGGGGTTGTATAATTGGGGGTAGAGCTCCATCTTTCAGATTCTTTAGAAAGAGAGAGAGAGGCAGCTGAATAATCCTAAACCAGGTCAAACATTTTTATCCACATTTATATAAATTAGTCTTCATTATGTAATATAGTAGAGATAATTTTATTTTCCAGATAGTTGGGTTAAAAATTCCACTTAGCTGAGACTAACTTTTGTTGGGAAAAATGTCTTTGGCTACTTACATGGACTAAAATGAGAGATTCGTCCTCCCCAGCCCCTGTCACCAGGGACCTTGGGGAGCAGAAATAATCCAGATAAGACAAGAGAGTAAATGTGCTGATTGCAAAAGGTTGAAGGGATGGGTAAGCTGAAATGTGAGTAGGTAGTTAAAGGCTGTTCATTGGAATATGTGGCCCCTTTAAGTCTTCCAAGAAGCTGCTTACCTCATTAAATGCATAGTGAAAAATACATCTTTGGCAGAAATCTGTGAAGGAACCAAGCTGGGTGTGCAGGTCTGCCTGGAATAGAATTGTGAATGCCTGAATAAGGAGACCATAGTATAGGGGTCAGAAATGTTCAACTGTTTGGAATTAGCAAAGATTGTGGGAGTGACTGTGGACTCAACCAGGCTAAGGGAGAGAGGCTTGTCACAGGACTCTCCAAGCATTAGCATTAGAAGTCTGGCATCTCAGGAAACCCCTCTGCCTAGGCAAACCCAAAAGTTGAATGTGCTGTTTCAACCATAATTCAATATATCAGTTGTGAGATCTCTAGTCCTAGGACATGCAAGTTAATGTAACCCAAACTCTCAACTCTACAGTCTGCTTAGGGTTTGGGGGGGTTCTTAAAGAGGAAGGGATATCTCCAAATTCAGAAAAAAATATCTCTGCTGGCTTCCTAGCTTTATTGAAATTCTGCAAGCCACAGCTGTCTGTTTCCCCCATCCCCACCCCATAATGCACTGGGTAACATAGTAGCAGCAGCTGCCCCATGAAGGGAAAAACCAAGGTCAGGAAGTGAGGCCACTTTGGGAAGGAAAAAGAAAATGCAAATCGATCCTGAAAGCAGATGGTCTCTGGAAGAGAAAGTATGTTTGGCAACAAGAAGAGAATCACAGGGGGGAAGAGAGAAAAGCAGCAGCAGAAAAACCGCCAAAGGAAGTGGTAATTAAGTGTGAAGCTGAAGATTTCCAAGGGATTTTTTTCGGCTTTGGCAAGAGTCAGGCCCCTGGACGATTCCGTGGAAGTATGCAGACATTGTTTTTCATTTCTGTTCTTTATTAAAAAGTATTCCACTAGAGCAATAGCTCATGATATCCTGACATTCTTCTGTGAGCAACTTTCTGATTATTGAAGTTTTCAAAGAATGTACTGAGTCTTGCTCCCTGGCACTCTGATATGCTTTCTGGAGTGGAAGATGGAGTAAGTCACTGTTGGGGTTGAGAGAGCTGTGTATATCACTTGTACACTGTTTGTCTCACCATCCACCAATATTGTCACTCTTCTGTAGGCTCTGGGGCTTCCCAGGAGACATTGGGACCACCATAATGTGTAGAGGTGCTTGTGGCAATCAAGACTCATAGCATTCCTGAGGTCCCCTGTGGCATTAAGTGAGCATCTGGAATGTCCAATAGCAGAGAGATTAATTGATGGATTGTTTTGCATTAAGCTGCTTGCTGCTACAGCTGCTCAGGATGTTAATGAGCATCACCAAATATGGCCACTCCATTATGGAACAGTTGTCCAGCTGCAGGCCCCCTCTCTATCCTGTGAGGGGCAGAAAGCCTTATGTCTACATCAACCCTCTGGTCACCCCAGCAATAGTTCACAGGACCATGAAGCACAGGCTTTACATATGGTCCTAATAACCTTTCAATGTCACATAAATGGAAGTAGAGCCAAGAATACGTTCTATAAATTCCAAATGATCAATTCTATCTTTAAGATGTGCACCAAGTATCAAATTGAAAATTGGGGGGCAAATCTCTCCCACACATGGTTAAGACCTTTTTGGTATCATAAAATGGGACTTGTGGTACAAGTTTACTCTTAATTTTTAGATTAAATGAGCTCTAAACATTGCATGCAGAGAGGTAACATTCTAGATACTCACACTCCAAACTTGTGATTAATCTCAGAAAAGTATGTAAATGCACAATACATATCTTTATTATATGTTTATGGAATGGTAAATTATAGTCTCTTCCATATATTATTATTATTTCATTTAACAACCTTATAGAAGTGCTCATTTGTGAATCTTGCAGTAACCTCTCTCAGAAAGGATTTTTAAAAAAACATAACTATAATTTGGTCTTTATCACACATGACACAGTTAACATGTTCTTGGTATCATCTCACCTAATTTTAAGTTCATTTAAAATTTCCACACTTGTGTTTCAAAGCATTATGTACAACTGCTTCATTTGAACCACCATTACACACACACACACACACACACACACACACACACACACACACAACACACACCACACACCACACACATTCTCTAACTCTACCAACTAAGAGAATATAGGGCCTAAGAACAAATGTATTTGAGTGGCAATGATCTTGGCTTCTAAATCGTGTTCTCCACTAACAGGAACTAGGGTTCCTTGAAGAAATGACTGATTCCAAGATTGGGACAAGGAAATGTTCAGATGTGTTTGGATATTGAGCCAGAAAGCAATGAAGTGCTCAAAGAAAAATAGGGGGGTGGGGGTGGGGTGCCAAACAGACCCAGAAGCCAGACTAATGGGTATTCTGCTTTCTAATCTGGGAAAATTGAGCATCAAAATAAATAATGATAGTAATAGATGATATATAATTCATTCTATAAAATGAGAACTTTTGAGTCTACCTGATATTAATAAATGAATAAAATAAATGTTTGATGAGGGACAGGATATTTAGATATTTTGAAAGTACTTCCTCATAAATTACTCATTGCTTACTTCACAATGAAGAAACCTGACAGACACCACCATAATCAAGTGATCACCATGAACATCAAAAGTAATGGTTCACATCAAAATGATATAGAGTACCACTTGACAACAGGATGTAAAGGAGAGAGCTCAGTTTAATTGGTAATGCTTTAATCACAAGAAAATATTAAGCAAATCCAAATTGAAGGGCTGTCCACAAAGTAACTGATCAGTAACCATCACCCTGTCAAGGTCATAAAAGTCATAACACTGAGGAACTGTTCCAGAATGAAAGGAACTGAAAAAACTTAACCTAACACAACTCATGATTCTGAACAGGATCCTCTTGCTGTAAATGATGTTATTGGTAAATTAACGTATCAATGATATTTTCCTAATTAATGCAAGTTGTGGTTGCATAAGAGAATTCCTTTATTTGTAAGAAATTCACAGCAAAGTAGTCAATTGTGCTGGGCACTCATGTTGAGAAATTCTTCTCAGTGGCCCAAGGCAAGAAAATGCATTTTCTGCTACTATGCCAGACATTGTCAGTAGTTTGACATTGTTTCAAAATAAGAAAAAAATTATATAATAGGAATAACTTAATTTTATCAGTTATTTTCCCTTGAATATGGTTCATATGATAAAAAGAAGAGCTGCTTGGTTCTGAACTTTATTACTTTCCAGAGTATTGTGCTGGTGTCATAGAAATTTCCAATATCAATTTTCAAGTATCAATATGAACTCAGATATTTTTGCATTTTCTATTCTTCAATTAGTTTTTTTTATTTACAAACTAGTTCTATGTCCATTTGCCACATTTTGGGTAGTCAATAATCTGCCTGCCTGCCTGCCTGCCTTCCCTCCCTCTCTCCCTCCCTTCCTTCTTTCCTTCCTTCCTCCCTCCCTCCCTCCCTTCCTTCCTTCCTTTCTTCCTACCTGCCTTCCTTCCTTCCTTCCCTCCCACAGCAAAAGGTTATAGATTCATTGTTTACATGTCCTGTCTCAAATCTGGGATAAATTTTGGGGTCTTGAAATATATAGAGAAGTGATTCCCTTCCAAGTTCTCTTCCAAGTTCATTTATTTTGGAAAAACAAAATTCAGAAACCCTGTTTTCTCAACACCCTTGTTGAAGTTCGTCCCTTCTCCCCCACCCTCTAGCTATGAATGCCTAAGAATGGCAAAACAAAAAAGGGCATACCTGGAAATCACACAGTTGGCATCTACTTCTCTGTGTGAAGATAAGGCAGCTAAGGTGGGGTGATCCTTTTATCAATTCCCTGAAACCAGGAATGATAGGAAATAATTAAATTTCATTTTCAATTTTTCTCATTCCAGGCACTGTGAGGCAGATCTCAGCTTAGGTGAGTTCCTTGTTTCATTTCTTTAGTGGAAACATTTACAAATAGTAAACAGGCCAATTTCCAGAATCTTCTTGTTTTAAAACTAGAGTTGGCCAATGTTGTATTGTTCATTCCAGCCTCCCAGTGTTCAAGTATGATCTTCATTCTTTTGATGTGAGAATGGTTAATTTTTAAAAAAAGAAAACATTCACTGCTGTTAAGGAAGAATTTATACATTGACTCATTTTGTCTTCTTATGGAGTACCTTCCATGGGGCCATATACTGTTCTTGGTATTAAAAACATAGTGATGAACTTAACAAGAGAAGCTCTTACTTTTGTGGTATTTACTTTGGGGAGAATTGATCATAGTAAGGTAAATAAATTGTAAAATGCAAGGAAAGGAAAAGTGTGTGGGGGGGAATATACAGAGGAAAATAAAATTTTAAATAAAGGATTTCATGGTGGACCCCACTGAGATGATGATGTTTGGGCTAATACTTGGAAAGACAGGGGTGAATGAGCCATGTGATTTTTGCCAGGGTGTAGGGTAGGTTTCTGGCAGAGGAAATTATTTATTTGAATATCTTGATTACAAATGTGCTTTGAATGTTTGTGAAATCATAAAATGGAAAGGGCCACAAGGGATGGAAGAAGGGCAGCTTCTGGAGCTGGTAAAGGCAAGGACATATTTAATGCCAGCATCATCAATTTATCGAAGACCTTTAAACTCAGAAAAATGCTTTGCGATTTGATAAAGAAGAGGTCTGAAGAATGAGTGTTTGGATATTTGAATACAAAGTCTGGGAAATGTGGAAGGCCTAGCAGAGACTATTGAAAAGCAGGATACACAATGTAGGTGCAAAACAGGAGAAAGTGGTATATTGGAAGATAAGTGAAGAATCTATGGCATGTACTGCTACAAGACCAGGTTCAGATCCTGAAACAAGACAGACAGACGAGGGGAGGTCACATGGGGTCAGGCTAGCTGACAGAGTGAACCCTGGCCCTTACTATTCAAGCTTTGTAAATATTTAGGTACTAAAGGATACCAGTGCAAAATGCTGGCTTTTTCTTTTCTTTTGTTTTTGTTGGTCATGGGGCTTGAACTCTGGTTCTGAGCACTGTCCTTCAGCTCTTCAGCTCAAGGTGAGCACTGTACCACTTGAGCTACAGCGCCACTTCTGGTTTTCTGGTGGTTTTTATTGGAGATAAGAGTTTCACAGACTTTCCTGCCTGGGCTGGCTTTGAACCAAGATCCTCAGATCTCAGCCTCCTGAGTAGCTAGGATTACAGGCATGAGCCACCAGCGCCTGGTAATGCTGGCTTTTGCATACACAGGGATTCTGATCACCAGCAAACTTGGCCCAGCTAGTACTCTAGAATGCTTCTGATCAGACTGTGTGTTTCCCATGTGAAAGTCAAGAAGAAAGGCTAAAGGAAAAAGAACAGAAAGAGCTTTCAACTTTCTCTTACAGACCTACTGTCTTTCCTTTTGCCATCCAATATAGTCTTCCCCCTCCAAGGCCCTCACTTGTAAAATTATATGTAGCTAAGCCCAAGAGAGTTAATCTAATTTCTCAAGATCAGGAAATTCTCTTTCCTCAGAGAAGATATAATCTCATCAAAATTAAAATACACCTTCCACAACATGGCATTTCATATCAGTTAAAGTTCAACAACCTTTTTCTTCCTTCACCTCAAAACATATGTTAGGTGATCATCTATAAAAGATATATGAACTTGCATGCCAGTAGCTCACACCTGTAATCCTAGTAACTCAGGAGGTTGAGATCTCAGGATCATGGTTCAAAGCCAGCCTGGGCAAACAAAATCTAAGAAACGCTTATCTCCAAAAATCTGGAAGTGGATCTGTGGTTCAAGTGGTAGAGCACCAGCCTTGAGCAAAATATCTGACAGTCCCCAGTCCCCGAGTTCAAGTCCCAGAACCAACACACACATACACACACATGTATGAATGTGAGAAGGATTCTTGTGGCCTGAGCCAAATATAGCCCTTGCCACACAGCCTCCCATTAACTTACAGTTACTGATTTACCTGTCCATCTTCTCCACTAGATTTTTAAGTCCCTAAGAAGTGAGACTACCCTTTCATTTCTGAATTATAAGAGCAATAATTCATGAATTCCCTATTCATTCAACTTCTCCTACATGTCAGGCACAGTACTGATTGCTTTCAGGCATTTAATCTTTATAGAACCCTACAAAATAGCTAGGATTTGTTTTGTTTTGAAGATAAGAAGATTGAGGTTCAAAAGATTAAGACATTTTATTCACTAGCCATGTAGAAGGCTGGTCCATTGCCCAGAACTGTGCTGAATTAGAGGCCAAATGACCACAACTTTGTCCCCAGAACCTGTGAATACAACCTGGAAAACTGAAAATGGTCTCAGAAGATTTGGTGAAGAATTTTAAGATAAGAAGATTATATTGGATTATCTAATGGGGAGGGTCAATGTGATCACCAGGATCCTTAAAAGAGGGAGTAGTCAGGAGAACAGTTTGGGTTAGAGGAGATGTGACAGAAACAGCAAGAATGGAAATGACAGGGAGAGAGGCCCCAGCTAAGATTTGCATATGGTTTTTAAAGTCTAGAAGAGGCAAGGAGACAGATGCTTCCCTCCAGGCTTCCAGAAACCAATAGAGACAGCTTTACAAACCCCTTGGTCTTAGATCTCTGGCCTTCAGGATGTAAGACAACCCATTTGTGTGGCTTTGAGCTGAGCCATAGAGCCTGTGGGAATCTGGGGTAGCCATGACAGTGCTCTTTTTTGCCTCTCTCCTTCCATGGTCTTTACATCTCACACTCTTAAGGCAGTGATTTGACACAGAACATTCAAGACATATTTGCTAAGTGAATTGCTAGAGGAGGAGATTTTCCTTTGAGGGTTTTCCTTCTTGCACCACTGAAAGTCCTGGCCAAGAGAACATAGCCTTGCTCAGGAAATAGGTGGGCAGAAGCACCCCAGTATACTTGAAGCAAAAGTTAATTCCTTATTGCCAAGTTAGGTGGATGAGTTAGTTATTATCTGAAGTTTATTCTGGACTTCTGATTGTACCCCTAGAAAACACACACACACACACACACACACACACACACACACACACACACACACACACACACACACACACACACACACACACACACACACACACACACACACACACACACACACACACACACACACACACACACCAACCCTAACTTCTATCTGTGATTTAGAGCCTCAGGAACTGAAAGGAAGGAGAAAGAAACTGGCTTTTATGTCAACTTAGAATCTTTTTTCCATTCTTTACAGCAGTGCATTAAGCATTGCAAATGATCTCATTGAAATTATAAGCAACATTAGTTGAGATGAGCAGAGATTATATTTTATAATCTCATTCCTTTATTAAATGATTTCATGACCAATTGGAATAACAAATACACATATACAAAGTACAAATGCAGTTTCACATACCTTTCTTCTGAAACCACAATGGGCCATTCTTTAAATAAAGAAGATGACATTTTCTATATCAGTGTGTCAATAAAGAAAAACCTTTCCAAGTTAATAGAGTCAATACTTCATAGCTTAGCTGCTTAAAAAATGAAGTTTCACAATGGCTCATCATGCCTCAAGGATTATTTCCCCTTTTAGTGTCCCAGTTTCTCTGGCCAGTTAAAATCCTTCCCTTAGAAATCAGAAGTCTCTAAAATAGCTTCCAATTTGTGTGTGTGTGTGTATGTGTGCCAGTCCTGGGGCTTGAACTCAAGAGCCTGGGCACCGTCCCTGAGATATTTTGCTCAAGGCTAGTGTTCTATCACCTGAGCTACAGCTCCACTTTTGTCTTTGTGTGATAACTTGGAGATAAAGGGTCTCATACAGACTTTTCTGCCCAGACTTGTTTTGAACCACACTCCTTAGATTTCAACCTCTTAAGTAGCTAGGATTACAGGCATAAGCTACCAGCTCCTGACAAATTCTGATCTTTTATAACAAGTAGTACACAAGCAGAAAGATGGTCAAAACTCAATTGCAAACAGTTATTTAGAACTCAATCTCAAATTCGTGCTTGTGGTGGTCATCTATTTGTAGTTGATCAAAAATAAATTACTGGGTAGATCTAGACTAAGATCAGTCATCGTCCTCAGTCTAGACTTTTTGATTAGATTGACAAATCCTGGCCTTCTCAGTTTGCCTGGTTTGGCAGCCAAGGTTCACAGTGGTCGTGGTGGTTTTAGAATCTGAATAAATCACACATCCCAGACGTCTATTGAGACCACCAGAAACTCAATTTATTTGTGACCTGAGACAGGATTTTATTGCTTCCCAGATTAACAGTTTAAAATGTTTTGCTTTTTCTGCCTCCAGGGTATTAGTTTGATGTATGATGCAGAGAGATTATTAAATCTTCGCTGCCTCCCAAAGATGTAAATTAAACTACGGCACCTCCTTAGCCACCTTCCTGGTACAAGCTGGGGATTTATTATTAACCTGTCACTCTTGCATGGTCATCAAAACAAGTAGCACCATGATTAATTATGCCTGTCTACTTAAGGGTACTTGTCATCCCAAACTTTGGGAAGACAGAATATTATAAAGTCTCTCAATTTCTTTGCAAAGTCCTATGAGGACTTTTAGAGGACCAATCATTTATATGTCTGCATTGGAAAGAAAGGTGGCATCCATGTAATTCTACATTATTCTATCAACTTTAAATGAAGCTACATTTCCTTTGCCAGGTCACGGATATTACACTGGCTGATTCATTTGGACATCTTCCAAATGAACACATACTAAAATTCTTATCAGTTCTGTTACAGTTCAATGCAACAAAGACAGCGTTTGTTAGGTTCTTTCTATGTAGGAAGCAGGAAATATGAATGCATTTATTTCTTCATGCAATATTTATTTAATGTCTTCTGTGGGCCAGTACTGGGTCTATCGTTCATGATCAAACAGTAAACAATCCTTGCCCTCATTGGTTTTATAGCCTTGTTACTTCCAGAGCACTTCTCTCTCCATATTATGAACAAGGAGGAATGAAGAGACAATAAGAACCTGAATGCAAAATGGGGAGCGGTGTCTCCCTTTGAAGGAAAGTTTACACAAAATAGACTCTTACTAAGCTAATTCAAGTTTAATGGGGAAGAGCTCCTTTCCTTATCCTGACCCAATATGGATTTACAGACAGCATTGCAGTAAAGCCATGGCATTTCACATTTTTTTTCTGTCTACCTATCATATTCCAGGTCATCTGGTTTGTGGCATAATCACGGATGCAGGCAACTTTGAAATGAACTTTGTAGACATGGCTGCCCAGCCACTGATCTGCCAAAGAAAATGTCACCTTACAGGATAATCATTTTTTAAGCTATATATAGATTCCTTGTCATATTCTTATCTTTTTAAAAGTTTTCATTACAGAAATTGTCAAACCTACAAAAAAAGATGAAAAATGGAAAGAAAATAAACCCCCACATAACGATTCCCTTGCTTCAAGAATTGTGAGTACTTTGTTATTTTTTTAATCTATCATCTATCTCTTTAATCCTTTTTGTTTTAAAAATAAATCCTGCCACACCATTCACCTCTAAATAAATCAGAATGTATCTTTAGTATAGATAACTATAGATATTACTGAATATATATATATATATGTATGACTACAGTGTAATTGCAGTACCTAAAGTAACAATAATTATCTTAAATGTTTCTACCAAATATATGGTCTAAAAATATTTCAGATTGAAAAAGAACTCAAAGTCTACACATTATATAGTTTGATGCGTCTTTCATTGACATCTTTTCTCCTTATATCCTTTAGTATCTCACCGAAATAATCACCAATATTTTTTATCTACAATAGCTATCTGTCAAAACCTGACATATAATCCTGGTAAAAGTTCGCTGTGCAGTATTTTCAAGATAAATGACCAATAGATAGATAGTGCAGAGAAGTCCTTGTGTGAAGTGGGTGCTCAATACTTGGGAACCAGGAAAATACTTACTGTATTGGTTGAAGATATCAAGGGTAAAAAGGATGAACCGTTTTCTGGATTCCACTTGGGAGGTAGCATGCAGGAGAGAATGGCCTCTTACCTTTTCCACTGAAAAAACTTGAATCACAAGCCAACAAATTTTCTTGGATGCAGCAAAGAATTGAGGTTCGGGAAAAAAAAAAAAACAATTAAAATTTGAAGATAAAGAGTACATGCAGGAAGATAGGAAATGAAAGCTCTTCTTTACTTGAGGAAGTCGAACAACAACAGTAAAGACTCACCTAGATTTAAAAAAAATTAAAAATCGGTCAAGTGAATTCTGGATAGTGACATCACAAATATAGACTCTAAATACAGAGACTCACACCAACCTGACTTCTCTCTACAGACCCAATGGAACTCATTGCTTGAAGTGAGCAATATGGTTCCCATAAGATGATTTGCTCTTGCTCCAGGTTGCAGCCTTGTAATTATAAGCAAGTGTCTTCATTTAGGGTGGAGGTAGGTCCTATCCTGCAAGGCTCTGTTTTTCAGGGATGTATTGATATTTCCTTTTTTGGCAGGGGTGGGGGTGGGGGGAGAAGGGTACTGTATCTAAATATTTGGTATTTAGTTTGGATTCTGTTGGCCTTATTGTTATTCAATGGTCTGATCTGTCCCCTTTTAGTAGTGGTAGAGATCAAGGCCACAAGAGGAGTCTGCTTACTTAGAAGACTCTAGTATAAAACCATTCCAACAGATACATAAACACAAGAAATATGAAACAGCCATGCAATATGACTCCTCCACCAGGTTTTTAACTCTTCATTTAAAAAACCCCCAAATACCAGTGACTGAAATGCTGAAAAAAGGACTCAAGAAATCTAATTTCAAACTGACCAATGACCTCAAGGGAGATACCAATAAACAGATGAATGAAGTAATGAGGCAAAGACAGATTATGAAAAAGAAATGGAAATCTTGGAAATAAAAAGCACACACATATACCATGCGTATACTCTCTCTCTCTCTCTCTCACACACACACACATACACAGTAGAATAGACTAAAGCAGAAGAAAGAATGGGAGTGAACATTACACTTAGATAGCAACAAGGGAAGAAGACAATCATGACCACAATTTTCAACAAGCACTAACTTTAAGCAAAAAAAAAAAAAAAAAAAAAAAACAACAAACTAAAAGACAATGCCCAGGCCCTGAGATCAAATCCCCAAACCTGGAAAGAGACAAACAACAACACAGTGAAAGAGAAAGAATAAAACTAAAAAATCGTTGGTGTAGACAAGGAGCTGAGATCAGACTAACAGTATATAAAATCTAACCAGTGAAATTATTGCAGAAATTTCCCCAAATCTAGGAATTTATATGACTAACAAAGTACAGGAGGAATTTAGAAACCCAAGTAGTGACAACCAGAAAAGAGTTCCATGTCATATTATAGTTAAAATTCCAATAGTACAGAACAAAGAAAGAATGGAAGGTTGCAAGAGGAATTTGCCAAGTTATTTACAAAAGCACACCTACTAGAGTAACAGCAGACATCTCTATAGAGTCCCTAAGATACAGGAGATCATGGCCTGATACATCCTAAATTCTCAAAGTAAATAATGGCCCAGTTAGACTACCATAATCTAGTAGTTAGACTACTATAGTTATCCTTTAAAACTGATGGGGAATAAAGACCTTCCAAAATAAGCAAAGTAAATCAATGAATGACTACTAAAACAGTTCTGGAGAGGATGCTTAAAGGAATCCTACACAGAAAAGAGCAAGACAGAAACTCAGAGCCACAGAGTTCATGAAAGAATAAATCCCACTAAAAGGACAAATCCTTTTTTAAAATGAGAATTAAGATCAAACATTATTAACTCAATAATCCAGCAAAATTCAAAGATAAATAGAGGAGAATGAAAAGAATGGAGTAAACAAATCAATTGGGGGATGAGAATAGGAATTAGCTTTGTGCTAATTTAAAATGAATCCTAAATGTAAATGGTCTTAACTCTCCAATTAACAGATGCAGACTGGCTAGTTGGATTTAAAAGCAAGATCCAATTGCTTGTTGTCTACAAGAAATTTGTCTCAACTGGTAAAGACATAGACTAAAAGGACAGAAAATAATATTCCAAGTAAAAAGAATCTCAAAGCAAGCTAGAATAGTTACACTCATCTGATAAAGCAATTAATCAGAAGAGATAAGGAAAAATTACTACATACTAACAAATGGAACAACTCTTTAAGAATTACTATAAATATGTCCTTGATGGAGTTCTAAAATAATTTTTATGGTGTGTGTGTGTGTGTGTGTGTGTGTTGCTGAGAATCCCAGGGCTTTGTACATGAGGCCACTTTTCCTGAGCTCTGAGTAGGTGAAGGAATTGAGCAAGACTACATACAATTCTGGCTTCATGCTGATATAGAAGGGTTGTCTCCAAGAGAAGCCTTTGTGTGATTGAGCTGAAAACTCAGGTTGTGCATTTTTTATAGAACATCCTTTTTACTTAAAAAAAAAAAAAAAAAAACACCTGGCAGCAGATGCCAGTGCCCCACACCTGTAATCCTAACTACTTAGGAAGCTAAGATCTAAGGATGACAGTTGGAAGCCAGACAAGGCAGGAAAGTTCATGAGGCTCCTATCTCCAACTAGCCACTAAAAAGCCAGAAATGGAGCTGTGACTCAAGTGGCATAGCACTAACCTTTAGCAAAAAAAAAAAAAAAAAAAAAGCTCAAGAATAGGGCCAAGGCTCTGAGTTCGAAGCCTCAGGACAGGCACAAAGAAAGAAATACACACCACAAATGCTTTTCTTTGAAAAGTATCACAATTACAAATCTCAAGACTTATGAAAAAATTAAAAATGGTAACTATCTTGATAAGTAATGCAAAACAGCTGGGCACTGGTGGCTCATGCCTTTAATCCTGGCTACTCAGGAGGCTAATATCTGAGGATCACGGTTCAAAGCCAGCCTGGGCAGGAAAGTCCATGAAACTCTTATCTCCAATTAACCACCAGGAAACTGGAAGTGGTGCTGTGGCTCAAGTGGTAGAGTGTTTGCCTTGAGCTTAATTGCTCAGGGACAGAGCTCAGTCCCAGAATTCAAGCCCCATGACCGACAAAAAAAAAAAAAAAAAATGCAAAACATACATCTCTCATAGTACCAGGAAATGAACCCAGTGCTAGGCAAGTATCTATCATTTGAGCCACCTTGCCAGTCCTTCTGTTTTTGATTTTGAGATAAGCTACTTTTTGCCTGAGCTAGCCTCAAATTTTGATCCTTCTGATATGGCCTCTCCCAAGTAGATAGAATTATAGGTGTGTACCACATGTCCATGTTTGTGTTTTTATAGCATTTAGCTTCTTTGGCAAGAGAAATTGCTTTAAATATTAGTACTTACCATCTCATCATCTCAGTTCAGTTTGAACCTTTCTCAAGTCCTATCACATATCTAAAGTAGTATGAATCCAAAATCCCAGATGGACAGCAATTGATTCTAAAATATTTTGAAGTATATCCTAATATATTCCAGTGATACAGATTCTAACAGAGTCATGTTAAAACTACTAATCACTCAATACTTTTTGAGGAGCTTAAAACAGTCCATAACAGCATTTGGATCCAGGCTTTCAAATTCAGCCGAATTAAATGGTTAAAATAAATCAAAGAAATTGACTTATTACCAATAAAGCATGAGGTCCATCCCGTGCAAAACTGGTTTTTTTAATCAGTCTTCCACATAATACTAGTTTTGCTCCCAAAAAGTCCCTAGTAGAACATGAGCTTTTTTCCTCCACACTCCACTCTACTTCTTGTGAAGCTCTTCCATAAATATTATCACATTATGGAATAAATTTTAATACAACTCAAAGGAAATGAAGGAACATTAACTCCCATTCAAACCTTCCTTAAGAGTGAGTTTCCAAGTTAGATTTTTAACCCCCATGTGTTCCTTTTTAGAAGATGAAATGTGCCTGTTGAATTTTTTTTTTTGGGGGGGGTGCTGGTCGTGGGGCCTCAACTCTGGGCCTGGGCACTGTCCCTCAGCTCTTCAGCTCAAGGCTAGCACTCTACCACTTGAGCCACAGCACCACTTCCAGCTTTTTCTGTTTATGTGGTGCTGAGGAATCGAACCCAGGGCCTCATTAATGCAAGGCAAGCACTCCACCACTGAGCCACCTTCTCAGCCTGCTGCTGAAGATTTTATTCATGAATCTATAATGGAATTCAAAAATAGCAAAATATAAAAAAATTCTGATTATCAGCCAAATACATCAAAGATTTAGTGTATTTTTTATATAGCTATAAAAATACCTAAAATGCATTTGTAAGACATTCTTTGCTTTGTGGAACTTGCCATTAAAGCTTCCTTGTATTATTAAATACATATGCAAAAGAAATCAAATGTGACTAATAAAATCTCACAGCTAACATTTTGGTAAAGTGCTTTATTTATACTGATAAAAAATTAAAGATTACAAAATTAACTGCTGAACCATCATTTTGAAAATATCAAATTTTTCAGTATTCACTATGTACATCAATCACATTTGTAATTGCCCCATATGAGATTATAAATTATATCTTAAAATCTAATAAAAATCTTTTCATTCAGTGGTTGTTTTCTGGAAGTTAAAAATCAAAACATTGCTAAATGAAGCTTTTCATGATACAGAAGTGTTACCAGATATAAATTTTCATTGTTTTAAACATGATCTTTGGTTTGAAGCTGTCCTGTTATTAGTTGGATGGTTATAATTAGGAAAACCTTCACAAAAGAGCATACTAGTTTTATCTGAACCATACAAGTAAACTGGTCCAATGGTCTAAATGGCACATCTTATCAAGAAACCTGGTACAGAGTTCCCTGAAAGCCATATGTGACATGTTGCATGCTCAAGTAAATTTCACTGCTAAGGAGTAACTCGCTTCCTTTTCATAAATGACCTCTTCCACTTAATTAACAGCATTAGTCAATGAGAGGAAATTTGTCAGGAAAAAACCCTAAGAGAAGGCACAAGGTGCAAATCTTAAAACAGATAAATTCAACCAAAGAACATATGCAAGCATGGACCCACGCAAGCACACGGAGCCCTCATGTTTAAAGGCTGAATAGAATCTGTCACAGGAAGAACTTTTATGCCTATGAATGAGTGTATGCACCCTAGAGATCAGAATAGAATTAATGAAAAGATGCAAAAGTCACCCTTTCTCCAGAATGAAAGGTATGAAACAAACAGAAAAGGTAACACTGAAAACTATTAAGTCATAAAACTGGTCTTAGAAAGGATATGCTCAATTTCATAACTGTAGGTTGCTGATGAGTTCTCTCTCTACTTGGATAATCAAATGCAAATGTCTTTTAGCAATGGCAGCATTCAAATCCCACAAAAAATCAAGCAGTGCCCCCTTAAGTAGCACCTCCATTGGCACAAACTGTAGAACCTGTTGGGGTGCATTAGAGTTAAGCAAGGTGCTCAACAACTCATTCACATTCTGCAGATACTGAAAAACTGGATTTGGAAGATTCTGATAACCAACACATAGCAGAACAGCACAGGTCCTCAGGGGCCCAGAGGGTGTAGGACAAGAAAATGTGACAAATCTAAAACAACTGTGGAGTATAAAGATCAAGCCAGCCATAAATCTTGTTAAACAAGAAAGTATAGGCAAGATCAGACTATCCCCTGTATGAAGCTGCTGTAATGAATGCAGAAGGCAGTCTAAAAACAAATGCTGGTAGGATGGGTCTCCATCATGAAGCAACGAACAGCTGTAAGTCATGAGTTCAGCTGATTCCAAGAGCTGAACATCCAAAGGTCCATGCATTTTGACATCACAGAGAGTTGGTAAACCCACAAGCAGGCACTTTATTTGGTCACTGGGTTCTATAATCTGCTCTTCCTGAAGGCACTTGGTAAGGCTAAGCAACTCAGAAAATATCAGTTCTTCAGAAAAAATGTGACAGGAACAACAATACTGCTGTTTCGGCTTAAACTTGGAATTCACACTCAAAGCTTCTCCTAAGGACTTTTCAATTGCTTCATTAAGAGTCTTTAAAATTTCACCATCACAGAAAGGCGAACACTTGACCTTTGGCAGTTTCTTTCCTTCTAAAATATGCCATAAGTGGCACTCAAGGTTAGACGCTGTCCCTTCTAAAAGAGAGTTTTGCCCAGGATGGTACACAACATGTTCTTCAGCCCAACTATTAAAGTATCCTTTGGCTATTTTATCTTTCCATGAAAGCGTTTCCAGCATCTTCCTTTCATTATAGGTTTTAAAGTATTTGTTCCTTTGCCCAAACCATTTTGTATTTGTACTACAACCAATGTTAGATTTCTTTACTAACCAGTTATTTCTGCAAAGAGGCTTCAGTTGGAATTTTTGCATAAAGTATTGTACAGCACAATTTCTTAAGTTATTCAGTTTTGCTTGTTCCCCTTTGCCCATGCATTCAAATAGACGGATATTCTCAGAAATAGTCTCTAGCTGGTATTTATGAAAAAATGCACAACATTCTTCATGACTTTTAAGAAAAGATTCAGGAATCGCATGATGGGGAAAGAGAGCTTTTCTGGTCATTTCAGTCCCAAAATTCAGCACCATTCTAGATAAGAGAGGATGAATGGCTTCTCTCCCCTTGTAACAGAGACACACGACATAGACTTCTGAGTTTCCTGCCTTGCTAGTAGCAGGTTTGAAAACATGGACTTGTTCAAAGGAACAGTTTAGCAGGTACATCAGGTTTATGGAACAATGTTCAAACAAAGTAAACATCTTTAAGACAAAAGAACCGCCGTTTCCAAGAGTGGTCAGAGCAGTGACAACTTCACAGTAATGCAAAGAAGAAACTAAAGTTTCTTGTTCACCTGGATTTCCTTGGCAATCAAAACTCCCATCTGCGGTGATCAAGTGAATGGTGGCCATGTTGCTTAGGAAATCCTGAAGTCCAGTCAGGTATTTCAGGGTCATGATATCACCAGTGTTATCTGGACCAAAGTACCACCAATGTAAGGTATTTGCAATAAGCCGGTCATCCATAATCATTATCAGATTGTCATTTGCTTCATGGTATGGATTCAGAGTGTTAGCTACCCAACTCCAATCACAAGGGAAATGATGTGACTTTAAATAGTGATTGAGACTAGCTATAAAAGCTCCAGGAGCCTCACAAAGATGTAGAGAATTCAGTTTTCCAGTATGAAAAGCTTCCTGTGGAATAAGTGGGAAGCTACACAAAATCTCATGGAATTTACACCATGCTTGAGTACAAAGTTCAGCATTCACAGACTTTCGTACATGAGAAATAATTTTTCCTGCTTTGTTAGTGAAAGCAGTGTGCTCATGCCACTCATCTAGTTTCTTATCACTCAGGAGGTTTTTTACTTCATTTAGGGAATTCTTCAAATCAAGAAATGCATTAAATTCTGTGTGGTCACAGGTGAAAATCTCACTGGGGTCTGGTAACTGCCACTCGTTATTAAGTGGCTTGCAGTAAGAAAAGTTCTTGGCAAAAAGTTCAAAAATGTCAGCAACAACATCTGGGCTAAAAGTTTCAGAACTTGATAACTGTTGAACTGGAGGCTTCTTGCACTTACTCATTTTCAAATCGAATGAAAACCTAGGGAAAGAAAATACAAAATAAAATGAGTCAACTTTATTGTAAGTAAATTATCATGCATAAATCTGATCATACTTATAATGTCAAATAAAATGGGAAGCTAAGAGCACATTTCTATTATAAAATAAGGCAATATGTACTACAGAATGAATAAAGGCAGGTTTAAATTCCAGCTCTATTACTTACAGCTTAATAAATGGCCTGGGAAAATTACTTTGTAGTCTAGGATTCTGTTCTTCCTATCAAATACATTGACATATTGCTTTCTGGAAGAAGAAAGAAAACACAAATGACATATAAAAATCATATACAAAATATCAGTAAATGACAGCTCTTGTCACTGTAACTCAGAACTCAAAAAAGTTTTCTATCATATGGACACACACACACACACACACACACACACACACACACACACACACACACACACACACACACACACACACACACACACACACACACACACACACACACACACACACACACACACGTGTGCGCGCGCGCAAATCCCTGGACATGACCCTTAATCAAGCTATAACAAGTGACTCTGAGATGGTTTTAGTTCCCTTCAAGAGAGGATGCTCCACCTGAACAGGTTACTGCCCCTCCTTTGAGGCCTCTTTGCCATCAGCCCCTTATATACCTAGGACTGCTAAACATATCTTCTATCCAGATTTCACTGAGATGTGTATTTTGGTGGTACCAATCATGTATACAGGCCATCAAAGTACCATTCATTGCTACAGTTGGGTCTGAAATGTCCCAAAAGGCCTATGTGATAAAGATTTGGTCTCTGGATGGTACTGGCTATTGAGAGGGAGTGGAACCTTAAAGAAGTGGGAACTGTTAGAAAGAAGTTAAGTTACTGGTAGTATGACCTTGAAAGGGATACTGACAACCTGGCCACTTCCTCTCTGCTTCCTGGTGGCCATCAGGTGAACAATTCTCCTCCATATGCATGTCTCACCACAGGACCATAGGCAATGGCCCAACTGGCCAGAAACTGAAATTATTTTTGTTCTTTCTTCTAATTAGTACGTATTTCCTAATTAATTTCCATGTATGTGTACAATATATTCCAATCAAGCTACTGTCCTCTATCATTCTTTTGTATCCCCTCCTTGAACTGTGAGCCAAAATAAAGTTTTCCTCCTTTTAAGTTGCATAACTGATAGATTTTTGTCACAGCAATAGGAAGCTAATACACTCACCAAAAACTATAGCCTCCTCCTTCTTAATGCTGAAAAATTACCAATAGCTCCTTGTGGCATGTCTCTAAACTAGACTCCAGCCTCTCATGAGAGTTGTCAGACAACTCCATGCTTTTACTATAAAATCTTATTATTTCTTCTTGCCACTAAAACACACTTGAGCTCTAAATGGAAAAAATAACCTTACTGAATACAGCAACTGTCACTCTATGTTTTGTATTATAACACTGCCAAAGAAATAAATAATAGGCCCGGTGCCAGTGGCTCACACGTGTAATCCTAGCTACTCAGGAGGCTGAGATCTGAGGATCACGGCTCAAAGCCAGCTTGGGAAGGAAAGTCTGTGAGACTCTTATCTCCAATAAGCCACTAGAAAACCGGAAGTGGCACTATGGCTCAAACGGTAGCGCGCTCACCTTGAGCTGCAGAGTGCAGGGACAGCGCCCAAGCCCAGAGTTCAAGTCCCACAACCGAAAAAAAAAAGAAAAGAAATAAATAAAAAATATTTGTCTCCAGGAGAGGAAAAAGGCTGTAAGAGAAAGAAGCATGGTTTAATGGCATAGTATGGAAAAGTTCTAAGTTCCAACACCTATTCAATGCATTCTATATTTTTTTTTTAAATCTGAATTTGATAAATGTGAAAAAAAACTGACAATAGCCATCCCACAAAAAGCAAGTTATAGGATTAAAATGGGGGAAAATGTGTGCTACCACAGTAATTTAATATTATTCTTCTAGCACAATTTTTTCAACTTTTTTATGTTACATTTCCAAGTTCACCTATTCTACCAGTCTATAATCTCCCTGAAGTTAACAACTATCTTCTTAGGTTCACTTCTGACTGCCAAAACATATTTACAAACTGCATGTAGATAGGTTAACAGTCAAAATTGTAAAAAAACAAAAAAAAAAAACAAAAAAAAACATTAAAATACCCATTTCTAACCTTACTGGTAGAAAGTGTATTTAGAAAATTTTCTGAAACTTTTAGAAAATTTTATGCATTCACTGCACCCTAAATAAGGGAAAAGAAAAGCTTATTTTAACAATTTAAACTGTCTTGACTTAGTGCTTGCTGTAAACTATAATCATGTTTAGGTCTCAAAATGTCTTCTATCTGGGAAAAGGTCTAGGTTTTAGTCATTAAGCTCACATACTGGTTAATGGCTGTAGTTAACCTTACCTGAACTAAATAGATAATTACCTTCATATGAGGACAATCGAAGGGATTCGGAACTACACTTTGGCTGTGTTGCCACCTAATTTTTATTATTACTCATCCTTACTCATTACCCACCAATCACACAAGCCTTCCTGTGGTTCACCGAAGACATCAGGCACATTCTAAGCCAAAATCCTTTACAGTGGGTGATCCCTCTATCTGAAATGATCTTCCCCAGGTATCTGCATAGCCAGTTCCCTCATCTTTTTCCAGTAAGGCTCAACTGTAACTTACTCCGTGAAGCCTACCAGGATATACTTATTTACAATTGCACCTTATACTCCTTTCTTGTGCTTTCTTCTTTCTCAGCACCCATTTCCTTCTAAAGTTATCCCTAACTTATTCATACTTCCTGTTTATTGTCCTCCAAACTAGAATATAAGCTCCATAGGGCAGGACTGTAGTTTTATTTACTTACCTATCACCTCCAAGAGGTTTGAGCAGTGCCTACTACACTATAAAGCACTTACTGAATAAATGGCTGGATACCATACTTAGCACAAGAAGCAATTATCTGATCATGTTCTGAATAGGTCATAATTATGCATTTCAACTTCAACACACTTCAAAGGAGGACTTAAAAAAATAAAACAGCTTGTGGCTTACAGGTTGAATAGACCAGTCGGTCCCTTTTATTAAACACCCCACGGAGTGTGGTATCATAATTCTGCTGGGTGGCCCAGTACCTATTTAGTATGTGCTTTCCTGTCCAAAGCCACAGAGAGGGCATACTCTTGAAATCAGTGGGCTTCATACAAAATCCACAAGATCGCAACAAGTCGTTGCCTGTCCAGTTACCATACAGGAGTTTGGTTGTTTCCTACAACTCCTTCTCCGAGGAACTGGGAAAACGAACGGTATGAGTGCAGAGCTTACGGTGGCTGGGGGGGGTGCTAAGGCCCAAGCCCCCCACCCGCACAGCCCTGGCTCCCAGCCCCCGCCTCTGCCCCGGGCCCTTCGCCCATCACCTCCTCTGAGGCCAAGGACCCCGGCCCGTCGCCCAACCCCTCCTCTGAGGCCCAGGAACCCGGCCAGTCGCCGATTACCTCCGGCCTGGGATACTCAACTCCGGGCAGGCCTCACTTCACCTGCTCCACTCCCACTTTCGCTGCTGGCAGCAGCTTCTTGGGGTGCTCACTCTTTCGGGTTCGCGATGGTCCCCAGCCGCAAAGGGCAAAGGAAGCACACTGAGAAGGGGGAGCCGGAAAAGCGGACCGTCCTCGCGGCGCTGGGACTCTCCTCTCTCCTCCAGGCCGCGCCCCGCCGAACGCCAGCTGACGGCGGCCATAGGACCGAGACACAGCGCGCACGCGCAGTCTAAGCTAGGCTGACGTCAGTACGTCAACGGTACGTACGACCGCTACTTTCCACACCTTTACTCCGCGAGCTACTGGAACCGGGAAACGCCTACACCTCACCGCATCGCGGTCGCCATGGTAATAGAAGCTGCGCGCGCAGAGGGAGCTTCTTTTAGCCGCGCCTTGGAGAGCTGGAGTGGCTGTGGTGGGCGGAGCCTGCCCCCTCTCTGACGCGCTGGCTCCGCCCACTTCGTCCTTGGAGTCAAATATTTTTCTAATGCAGCTGGACAAGTTTAAAAGCCAAACTAGAGAGATTGAGAAAACACTGTGAATGCATCCGTCAGTAAGAAACAGACAAAACTTAGAAGAATAAAGATTTCACCAGGCAATCAAAAAAAACAAAACAAAAAAGGAAAAAGAATCAAATAGCCAATATCAAAATAACCAAGAATCAGGTAGCCAATTCTTTAGCCTCTTATTAAAAACAAAAACAAATGGGGTTAGGGCATGGTGGCACAACCTATAATCCATCATAGCACTGATGGAGGAGGTTTCCAAGTTCAAGGCCAGCCTGGGCTGCATATGGAGACCCTATCTAAAAAGCAAAAAACAAAAAGGGAAACCAAAAGCCGGGCACCAGTGGCTCATGCCTGTAATCTTAGCTGCTCAGGAGGCTGAGATCTGAGGATCGTGGTTGGCAGCCTGGAGGAAATGCTGGAAGGGGTGCAGTGGCTCAAGTGGTAGAGTACTCGCTTTGAGCAAAAGCACTTCAGGGATCAAACCCAGGCCCAGAGTTCAAACCCCAGGAACTAAAAGAAAAAAGAGGAGGATCTGAAGTGAAAACAAAGTTTTCCTCTTACCTAATTTAGAAGATATTAAAAAGACTGATTATGTCCATTGCTGGTGGGAATTCAGATAAAGACATTCATATGTAGAACAATTAGCATAAACTTTCCAGAAGATAAAATACTCATGTACTTTCATCCAGCACTGTCAACTCCTGGCAATATATCCTTAGGAAATCAACAACTGGCACTTGCTTTAGACAGATATTCATTTCCGCACTTTATTTATTTATTTATTTTGGCAGTGCTGATGTTTCAGGTCAGAGCCTCCATGCTTGCTAGGCAGATACTTTTGCCCCTTGAGTTTCTCTGCCAGCCCTCATTTCATCACTTTAGTAGCAATGATAAAAATGTCATTGTATTTCTGTTACTTTGAGTACAGTGAGATATCCAGATTACAAGTATTCAACCACTGTTTTTGGTGGTGCCCTGGCTTGGAATTAAAGACTTCAAGCACTCTTCAATTTGAACCACATCACCAGCCCTTTGTGCTTCAGGTATCTTTCAGATACTGTTGTACTTTTTCACCACGAACAGGAAGTCTCTCTCCTCTATCTTCCTTCCTTTGCCTCCTGAATAGCTGGAGTTGCAGGCGTATCCACTATACCCACCATGTTTGTTGAGATGCAGATCTCATTAACATTTCTCCCATATTAGCCTTGAATCTCCATGCTTCCAATATGCCTTCTGGGTAGCAGGAAGTATAGGCATGTACTACCATGCCTGGTTATTCAACCACTTTTGACAGATTTTTCTTGAATATCCTAGAGAAGCTCTCTCCAGCGTTCCCAGACTCCTATCCTCAAGAACCCACCACAGATCTATTTTCCATCACCATTGTTTAGTTCTGTCTATTCTAAAACTCCACATAAAGTTAATCATTAGAGTTTATACCTGTTGGGTTCTAGCCATTTTCCATTCAATGTCACTTTTTGAATATTAATCTATTTTGTCTTATATATATGTACATTCCTTTTTATTATGAAGTGATATATCATTATAAGGATGTGCATGCTTTTGTTAATGTAACCAATGTGAGTCAAGGTGTGTTTTATGAGTTATGGATATCATTATAATCATGTTTTAAACAACCTTAAAATTAAATTTACAATATAGTTGATACTGTGCTAACCTCATATGTATTTTAATCAAAATTTTTGTTATAGACTGAATTGTTTCCTTCCTGTTGCATATACATGTTAAAGCATTATCAGTGTGACTATATTAGAAAATAGAGCCTTTATGGAAACAATTAAAGTAATCTGGCAGGACTGGTTTTCTTTTTCTTTTTCTTTTTTTTTCCGGTTGTGGGGCTTGAACTCTGTGCCTGAGTGCTGTCCCGCAGCTCTTCAGCTCAAGGCTAGCGCTCTACCACTTGAGCTACAGTGCCACTTCCAGGACTGGTTTTCTTATAAGGATACCAAAAATCTCTGTCTGCAAACAGAGAGGAACGTTCATCTGAGAACACAGTGAGATGCCAGGAGGAGAGGACTCATCAGAATCTAAGTCTGCCAATCTTGGACTTACTTCTATCCTCTAGAACTGTGAAATAAGGTTCTGCTGTTTAAGTGATCTCTCTTTGTTATGGGAGCATCCTCAGACTAATATATATTCCTTTATTCTCTTCCATGTAGAAAGGGCCCAAATAGCTTAAAAACATTGTAAGGATTTAAAGGAGAATGTATAGTACTATAGCTTGTTCAGAACTTTATGAGAGAGAGAGAGAGAGAGAGAGAGAGAGAGAGAGAGAGAGAGAGAGAGAGAGAGAGAGAGAGAGAGAGAGAGAGAGAGAGAGAGAAGGAGGAGAGAGAGAGAGAGGGGACAGCAGGTCCTGTGGTTGACACCTATAATCCTGTCTACTTGAGTATCCTGGTACAAAGCCAGCCTAGGCAGGAAAGTCCTGAGATTCTTATCTCCAGTTCACTACCAAAATTCCAGAAGTGGAGGAGTTGTGGCTCCAGTGATAGAGTGTCAACCTTGAGTAAAGGGACAGTGCTCAGGCTCTGGGTTCAAGCCCCAGTGCTAGTACACATAATGTGCACACATGTGCTTATGCATGCACACACACATACACAATGTTAGGAAGACCAATGTGTAGAATAGAGTACAAGGTATGGCCCATCCTTTGAAAGTTAATCACATTATTGTCTATACAAGACATTTTAAAACAAACAACACTGTACAACTAAGTTCTATATTGTGTTATAGGAGTCCAAAGAAGATCCAATTGATAGGAAAGATATGAGGAAGGATTATGAAAACTGATATTTTAACTTTTATCTTAAAGATAGCTGTTACCTAGGGAGAAAGAGTACTAGCCTAGCACAGGAAAATAACAGGTGTGAAAAAAAACAGATAAGAGGAAGTCTAATATAGATTATACTCAAGGGACAAAAAAAAACCCAGTAAGATTAGAAATGTTGTGTAAGTAGTGTCTTAGGCTCCTATAACAAAACCCTCTGAAACATTTCATAAACAACAGAAACTTATTTTCTCACAGTTTCAGGGGTGGGTAAGTGCAATATCAGAGCTCTCTTCCTGAGTTTTAGATGTCCATCCTTTTGATTGTTTGCAAGTGACAGAGAGAAAGCAAGCTCTCTGGTATCTCCTTAGAAAGCCACTAACCCCAGTGTGAGGGCACCACTTTTTTTTTTTTTTTTGGTCCTGGGGCCTGAACTCTGGGCCTGGGCGCTGTTCCTCAGCTCTTCAGCTCAAGGCTAGTGCTCTACCACTTGAGCCACAGTGCCACTTCCGGCTTTTTTCTTTTTTGCTTATGTGATGCTGAGGAATCGAACCCAGGGCCTCATGCATGCAAGGCAAGCGCTCTACCACGGAGCCACCTTCCCAGCCCAGGGCCCCACTTTTCTGAAGTCATCTAAGCCTAACTACCTTTCAAAGGCCTCATTTCTATATATCACATTGAAGGTGAGATCTTTGACATGTGGGTTTGATGATGGGGAGACAAAGTTCAGCCTACAGCAGGGAGTAAGGAGCCAGGCTCTGGGCCCAAATCTGATGTAACAGGAAATGGTGAAGAGGGAAAGAAATGATTTTTAGGTAAGCTCTTAACAAACTTAGGGAGAGCAGTGAAATAGCCAAATGGAAATTTCCAGAAGGAGGGAATAAAAATCAAAGGTGACTAAAGCTCTAGCAGAAGCACAGTAACACTCAACCCTGTGAATTTTCAAGGAATTACATCATTATGATTTTCCCTAGGAACCATTATGGTACTTCATTTTGAATTGAAATCAATACTCAAGTTGTTAAAGCGTTAGTCCTGGGGGATGCTCACTATTAAGAGCTCACTTGACCTTGTGGCCATAGGGATCGATATGGTTTCGCTTTATCAATGGTAAGTGCACCCAGGTTCTGGCACATGAACTTCACACCTTCTGTCTAGGTGACCTTGGGCAGAGAAAACCTCTTCAAGGTCATATTGCAGATTACTAAGAATGAATGAGTTTGGCGCAAGGTCCTACATGTAGCTGATATGATCAATGTTACTGGCTCCTGAAAATGTCTAATTTTTTTTCTAGAAGCTAAGGTGCTGAATTCAACTTTTCATGCAGAGTTTTCTTTCTGCTGCTGTTTCTTTTTATAGCCAAGATCCTTAATAGAGCAGAAGAGGAAAAGAGAGAGGAAGGCAAAGAAGACAGAGGGAAAGAAAGACGATGACAGGGGCCAAATGATTTCATATCTGCAGCTGCAAAGATGACAGATGTATCTGTTCCCTGTCGTCCACAATTTGGGTTGGTTTCAAGAGTAGAAATGAGACAGGCTGCGAAATGAAAGAACACATGACCAGAACAGTGTAGGATGATAAAGGCAAGTTACAGGACAGTTTTATTTTGCCTTATGTGATGTTTGAAATATAACAAACAATTCTGCATAATATGCATTGGTACAGGCAGAAAAAAGTATAAACACATGGATGAAAAAGATGGTTTCCTGTGGGAAGGCCCAGGGAATTAGGGGAAGGCACAAGGACCCTATAATGTTTTTGTCCTTTCTATGAAGTCCTAAAGCAACAGAAAAGTGTTGATACTTTTTAAATCTAGGTAGGGGGTGCATGAGTGTTACATTTGAATACTTGAAATACCTCCTCAAGTTTTTAAACATATAAAGGAGACTTACATGTTCTCTACCTAATTGTCAAACTGCCATACAGTTTAGAAATCCCTTATTTGCTCAGCTAAATCACATACATGAATGTTTTTCATGAATGAGCATATACCCCAGATCCCATTTGAAAAGGGCAACATGAATTTATTAAAAATAGATCATGGTGAGGTAGGCACCAGTGGCTCATGCCTATAATCCTAGCTGCTCAGGAGGCTGAGATCTGTGAGACTCTGATCTCCAATTAAGCACCTCCCCCAACCAAAAAAAAAAAAAGTTGAAGTAGAGCTGTACCTCAAGTGGTAAAGTGCTAGCCTTGAGCAAAAAAGCTCAGGGACAGTGCCTAGGCCCTGGGTTCCAGCCCTAGGCCAGGTATAGACACACACACAAAAAAACTCATGGGCAATGGCTCATGCCGAACTACTCAAGGGGCTAAAAATCTAAGGATTGAGGTTCAAAGCCAGCCAGGGCAGAGAAATCCTTGAGACTCCTATCTGCAATTAACCAGGAAAAGCCAGATGTGGAGATGTGTCTCAAGTGGTAGAGCACTAGCCTTGAGCAAAGAAGCTCAGGAACAGCATGCTGGCCCTTAGTTCAAGCCCCAGTACCAGCACACATACATACAAGAATAGGTCATGTGTTTGTGTTTTATTCAACAAAATATAGTTAACAAACTGCTGGTATATACGTTAAGATAGGGGATAACCAAGAGGTTTCATTTTGAGGCCCAACTGATAGATGGTAACTGCCCAGAGAGCACTGGTAAGAGGGACTGTGAAATCATGTCTGGATACCAAAGGAGGGCAATGATTGACAACAGAGGGAGAGGGAAGGTGTGAATGGTAGGATGATGGAGAGGCATCCTAATTGTCCTGGGGATATTCCCAACACTTTGCCTCTCTCATTGCTCCTTCCCCATCTCCCTTCACTCATTTCTTCTAACTTGGCACTTTCTAGAATGTTCCCTGCTTCATTCTCTTTGGTCTCATACCACAATATGGATTTTATAGCAACTGGTGAGTCCAGCCAGGTGTGACCCTAAACTGAAGCACATTTACATAAAATTTATCTCTAAATAGTCTATTTGTTTCTCAATTTGTCCCTGCTAGTACACTGTCAGCTTTGAAAGAACAGGGGAAATCATAGCGCTCTTTGTACCTCCAGATACCAGCACATAATAAGCCAGCAATAAAAGTTCAATGAAAGAATGAGTTAATGAATGGTGTCCTTCTTTCCCAGAAAAGGGAACAAACTCAGAAGCTGGTATTTTTCTTAAGATTACCCTTCCTCCAAAACCATCCCATTTTCTTTCAAAACAGGGACAGACAAACATATCATTGACCCACTACCCCAGACAGCTCTACCCAACTTGGAAACTTTGTTCGTTCTTGCTCTTGGAACTCCTCGCCAGTTGTCTCTCAGAAAGTCCCTCCAGTCAAACCTTCCACTGTACAATTCTGCTGTCACCCAGGACTTCTGCATACTAGAGGCAGTGGCCAGTCCTCAGAACTCATCTTCTTACTTCCATCTTTCAGCCATGTTGCATATACCTGCTCTCTTCTCCTAGATACGGAATCCAGTGCGTGTCTTGGATTCCCAGATTCCAACTTTTCCTGGTTTTCCTACTCCCTCACTATCTCTCTGTCTCAGTCTTGCTTCCTTTTCTCCTTGAGTTTTAATATTGAAGTGAACCAGAGCTCATTCTTCTCTATATTACCCTGTAAGTGATCTTATCCAACTTCAAGCCTTAAGAAGCATGATCTATACATTTATAACCCCAAATATCTATCTTCAGCCCAGCTCCATCTTTCAACCTGTAGTCTCCTTTAGTATCCAATTTTCTACTCAACATCCCCAGTTGGATAATATCACAATGTATTCTGTGTTGGCATAAGAGAATACCTTAAGACTGGGTCTCAGGCCAGGCCAGGCCAGGCATTGGCACCTGTTGGGCTTCTGGTGAGGAACTTGGGCTGATGGTGGTGGAAGCAAAGGGCAAGTGGGAGCATGGGGAAGACAGAGAGGAGTGACAAGCTCGCTTCGTTACAACTGTTCTTACAATAACTCATATAGTCTCAAAAGAGCAAGAAGTGACTTTTGTTAGAAATGCATGATCCATATGAGAGTTCCACCTCCATCACCCAAATACCACACACACACACACACACACACACACACACACACACACACACACATACACGGCTCCACTTTCCAACACTGCTGTGTAGAGGAACCAAGGGTTAATGTAAATTTTGATCCTAGCAGCTGCCTCACAGTTATCTCAAACTGAGCTGCAATCAGATTCCAGTTGCACATACTTTCTTCAGCAGCCTCCCACTTGTCCACTAGTTGGGACAGAAATGAGATGGCCATTCATTCTCCCAGCTGTGTCAGAGCAAACGTCGTTATCTCTAAGTAATCAGTTGATTCATTTGAGTCCCATTACTATGGTTCCCCCTTTGTGCTTGAAGATTTTGTTTCAAAAGGGCTCACAGCTACTTGAGAGGGAAAGGTAAGAGTAGCATAATCCAGGGACAGCCTGAGTAAAAGCTTAAGGGAAAAAAAGAACCAAGGCACGTGGCTCAAGTGGTAGAACACTTGCTTGCAAGCATGAGGTTCTGAATTCAAGCCTAAGTGCAGTCAATAATAATAATAATAATAATAATAATAATAATAATAATAATAGACAGAGGGGAAGGGGCACGGGATGTGAGGAGGAAGGGTAAGCAAATGTAGTCATTGTATTCTATGTACATTAAGTATAAAATGAACTGTGTAAGCCAGGCACCAGTGGCTCACACCTGTAATCCTAGTTACTCAGGAGGCTGAAATCTGAGGATCACAGTTCAAAACCAGCCTTGGCAGGAAAATCCGTGAGACTCTTATCTCTAATTAATCACCAGAAAACTGGAAGTGGTGCTATGGCTCAAGTAGTAGAGTGCTCGCCTAGAGCTGAAAAGTTCAGGGACAGCACTCAGGCCCAGAGTTCAAACCCCATAACTGACCAAAAAAAAAAAAAAAATGAACTATGTAACTTTAGGGTAGAAACAGGAAAGGGAGAACACAGGGAAAAAGAGGTGACATTGACCAAAAAGAACTATACCCATAATGTGACTTACAGAA
This sequence comes from Dipodomys merriami, assembly GCF_024711535.1. NCBI lineage: Eukaryota > Metazoa > Chordata > Mammalia > Rodentia > Heteromyidae > Dipodomys > Dipodomys merriami. The sequence goes on along the minus strand of NW_027203115.1, from coordinate 1,379,367 downwards.
TTATAATTCCTTTGTACAACTACTTAATAATAATAAAGGAAAATTACATGCATATATAGTAAACATTAAAAACAATAATAAAACAAAAATAAATCCAAACAAACTTGGCTCGTAGGTGCCAAGTTTAAGCAAATGTAAAATATATTAATATACCCTATTAATTTTTATGTTAAATATAATAACTATGTTCTTCTACCCTTCCACTCTCCATTTATCTGTTCCCCCTCTCTCTGATCTTCCCCCCATCCTATTGGCCTTTATTCTCAAGGTCTACTCTCTTCCCTTCATAAGTTTGTATTGTTCCAGGATGACCTGGAATGAGTGTAGCTTTAGTCCTTAACCTCTTCATTCCCCCTTTGATTTGTTGAATTTCATCTCTGACATATTTTGGTTTTGCTTTGGTTTGGTTTTCATTTTGATTCATTGAATTCAGGTGATTAGTAATTTTATCTGCTTGAAGCAATTGTAGGGCTTCTTCCCAGGTTTCCTGGGCTACTGCAATCTTTCATCTCTTTTATGCTGGTCATGCTCAATTAAGTCTTGTCTTCCATTTTTGCTCCTCTGCAGAATGCTGCTTGCTTGGTTGCTACACTGCTTCATTTCATCTTGCTCATGCTTCAACTAGACAGCCCAGCCCAGTGCTTCCTGCTTGGACAGAAAATGAGGTGGAATCTTTTAAATACCTACCCATCCTTATCTAGGACCTTTATTTCTTTCCAGCTACTTCTTGAGACCTGAGGATTACTTTGTGTTGACTTTCATTATAACTTGAGGAAAGGAACTTGGAAAAGTTCAACCAAGACCCTGAAGCCTTTGGTATAAGACAAGCTCACTCTCTCCTCTAAGGTATTGTTAATGTCCAGTGTAAGATACTCTTCCTACTGTGTGTGTGTGTGTGTGTGTGTGTGTGTGTGTGTGTGTGTGTGTGTGTGTGTGTGTGTGTGTGTGTGTGTGTGTGTGTGTGTGTGTGTGTGTGTGTGTGTGTGTGTGTAGGGATAGGGGTGTCTTCAAATCAGTCCCCAGACTTAGCCTGGAGCACTGGCAAATGATATCACTCATTCGTTTTCTTAGCTCAACTTTGATGTTGTCATTGTTTCCTTCCCTTGTATAACTTCTGGGGAAGAAGTGATAAGTTATGTACATTAGATTTTTTTCAGCCAAATGTTGATGGCTCACACCTGTAATCCTAGCTAGTCAGAAAGCTGAGATCTGAGGATCAAGATTTGAAGCTTGCTGGAGCAGACAAATCTGAAAGACCCTTCTCTCTGTAGAGTGGGAACTTCTTTGTACAACTACTTAAAGATAATAATAATAATACGTAAAAAAGACCCTTCTCTCGAATTAGCTACAAAAAGCTGGCTTAAATGATAAGCAACAACCTTGAGAACAAAAGCCAAGTGAGAGCATAAGGCCTGATACCAACACAAAATCTATCAATCAATCAATCAATCAGTCAATCAATTTCCCAGTTTACTTCATGAGGACCACTTCTTTCCTCCTTTGTTGTTACTAATTTCTTTTTTTTTCTGATTGATACTTTTATTTATTTTTAAATTTAATTTAATTTTATTTGTGAACATACTGTACAGAGGGGTTACAATTACATGGGCAGTATAATGCATACATTTCTTACCAAGCATTGCAGCCTCCTCCTTTGTTTACCCTTCACATCCCTTCTCAGCCTCCCCCCTCCCCCCACCTACTTCTCCCCCCCCACCGACGTTGTAAAGCTCGTTTTCAACATGACAACTTGTACTTCTCATTGTTGCAACAGGTCCACCTGTATCCTTAAACGACTTGTTTTTCCCCATCTCCTCCCCAAGTTATACTGACATCAAATATAGTGAAAGCAGGGGTTATACTGTGGGGGAGGGACATACAAAGCAACAAGTTACTAATTTCTTTATCTAGTTTATTCCATTGAGGATTGGAGAACATGATTCTGGAAGCAAAAACAAATACACGTCCACATACAGGCATGTGCCACGAATAACCTTTCAGACAATGCCGGACCACATACATGATGATGGTCATGGGAGATTGTGTTGCCTAGCAACACTGTAGCTCTTTCCATTCAAGTAAATATGATGATGAATTGCTAATGATGCATTTTTCAGAATCTATGCCTGTTGTTAAGTGACATAGGGCTACAAACACACACACACACACACACACACACACACACACACACACACACACACACACACAAATGGAGGAAACTGGCTATTTTCTTCTTTCATCCTGTAGGGACTGGAGAGAAATGAAAGAGATTGAGTGTAAGAGATTGAGTGGCCATAGTCCCTACTTAGAAAGCCTGGGAAAATTTTGTGCAGAATATCTGGCCACCCTATTTCTCTTGTATTATTTTTTGCTTCTCTTTTGTTTTTCTAGCAAGGAGTAGTGTCATCTTTAACAAACAGGGGCATTCTGTTGTACTTGATTTTGGACAGTCGAAGTGAAGGGGGCTCAGGATATTCAATGGTCTGAATGAATAGAGAAAAGGGCTCAAGGCTGAGCCCCTGGTACCTGTAATAAAGATAGCAATGCAGGTAGGAAATCTGGGCTTGAGCCTGGTCTTGGGAAGGAAAGGGGAAAAGACAAAAAAAAAAAAAAAGAAAGGGGAAAAGACAGAGGTGAAGGAAGGGTGGGAAAACTGCAAATTGAACATCTCCTCAAGCCACACAGAGCCACAGCTCCCAGTGGGAGACCAGCATCACAAGGAGGAATGCAAGTGAATTCACTTAGTGTTTATGCTTGGAATTAATAAGAAATCCTCATCAAACTCTTGACCTCATAGACTTTAGCTTCAGAAGGCAGAAACCTTTCCAGTGCTGACGTGCACTCCTGTGTGCTTCATCTTCAGGCTTTGTCTCTGTGATGGATTGCCATCTGCATTGTGCCCTGGCATTTTCACACACCAAATAATTGATTGCCGAAGGTTGTGGGAGGTCTTTCTGTGGAAGGAAGCTATAAAACACACACACACACACACACACACACACACACACACACACACACACACACACACACACACACACACACACACACACACACCACCAATTCCACTCTGTCAACTCAAATGTTTTGCTATTTTAAATCTATGTTGACTTCTTTATAGTGTGAAATTGCCCCTTATGACCAAAATGAAAATAGTGCCATGTTTTTGTGGTGAAATCATTAGTTAATTTCCATAACTCTGTATGTGTGTGTGTATGCACACGCGCATGTGCGTGCATGCTTTTGCTGGGACTTGAACTCAGAACGTAGGTGCTATTCTTAGCTTTGGTTCAAGGCTTGTACTTTACTGCTTGAGCCACACCACTTTCAATGCTTTCATGGTTAATAAGAGTCTCAGATTTGTCTACTTGGGTTGGATTTGAACTTCATTCCCCAGATCTCAGCATCCTGAGTAGCTAGGATAACAGGTGTGAACCACTGGCATTCAGCTCAAGCACATATCTTGGTATTTTTATGTTCTTCTATCATTCTATAAGAGGCATCAAAGTTTCCAGATTTTTTTTCTGAAGAAGAAATTGACTTCTAGGATGTTGGAGCAACCGTTCCAGTGTGTCAGGAGCTCACGTGCAGATTAGCAGCTGCCTCCACCTTAAGGTTTCTCGTAAGGCCATAGTCAAGCTGCCAGCCACCCCAGCGTCATCTCCAGGCTCCACTGGGGAGGGGTTCACTCCCAAACTCTCTCTTCTAATAATGTTTAGCTCCTGTAGGCACTCAGCCAGATGCCACCATCAATCCTTTGCTACATGGACTTCACCATGGGGTGTGATCTTGCTGTATCAGAGCAAGGAAAGAAGATGAATCAGAAAGGATTCGTGCAAGGTGGAAGACCCACCTTGCGTTTTGGAAGAGCACCTCATCCCTAGGCAATGTCTGCTCATTAGGAATCAAGTCACTGTGTCCAGGCCTTGCTAAGGGGAAGGAATGGCGCAGAGGTAAGCACGGAGGAGCTGGGATGGTTGTGGATCCTTTCAGAAGCTGCCTGCCCCAGGGCCCGTCTCGAGTCACTCAGCGGGGCAGGTTAAACACTATGCTTGTGTGATGTGGCTGTGAGCCCCTGGTCACAGCTGGCTGGCCCATAGATGGACACTGATCCACAGGAGGCCAATTAGACCTTCCCCCAGGAATTCTAAGTGGCAGTTCAGAGACACCGCTTTCTGCTAGAGGCTTGAAATGAAATGATATTAATTGGGAGGTATGGAGCACCCAGTCTTCTTCTTCTGTTCTGCTCTGATAAACAGACAGAGGGTGTGTGTGTGTGTGTGTGTGTGTGTGTGTGTGTGTGTGAGAGAGAGAGAGAGAGAGAGACAGACAGACAGACAGACAGATGGACAGACAGACAGACAGAGACAGAGACAGATTGGCTCTTGTTCCTACTCTGAAGAGGGAGAGAAGACAGGCAGACAGACAGAAACACACACACACACACACACACACACACACACAGAGATTGCTGTGGTTGCTGTGGTTTCTCTGATTTGGAAACGTACCATAAAAGCAATAAAACTCTGTCGCTTGCAACAGTGTCTTGTGACATTCACAATATTATACAACTAAGACCCAAACACCAGCCAATACAGTGGGAACACCCCATAAGCAACTAGAGTAGCCCCACTGTTGAATGCTGGATACCCGCCAGCAGGTTGTTTTGTTTTGTTTTGATCTAGAAAATAGTATGCATTTAACCTGAATATTTAAGGGAGGACCCAAGGTGAAGGTGCTTTACAAAGATAAAAGGTGAGACATGAGGATGCAGAATAGAACGTGAGACCTGCAGAAATTGAACGCAGTCCCAGAGAAGAGGAAAATGGAAAGATGGAGCATCTACTCAGAACTTGGAGTATAGTTTTAGGGTGCTTAAACTCTTCCCTGGACCCTTGGGTGAAAAGCAGACAGCCCCTCACTCACAGCAATGCATTGGCTACAGTGCCCCCTGCTGTCTGTCTCGTGTAAAAGCACAGATGCTGACAAGTCAGGAAAAGAATGGGACTTGGGTTTCAGAGACTCTCTGGGGACTTACTGCTACCCCGTAGCAAGGTTATTAGACCTAGTTCAGCAACAACCCCTCACACTTCTTTTCTTTTTCCAGACGTTTCCAAGGAACTGGCATCTTTTTTCTTTCTCTCAGATACAGCTATTATCCATTCCATTCATTGTAACAGGGAACATTATCTTTCAAGCTTCTCCTCTTTCTAGAGACAAAGCTCAAGGCCCTTATTTCTCCCAGAGTTTTATTAGTAGTCACCATTAGGAAATGAGGAATGAGGGAAAGAGGCAATATGGCAAAAAAAATTGCAGTTACCTTACCAAAGTTTTGGAATCTCATGTCCTGGGATCTTAGTCTGTCTAGGCCTCTGGCTCACCCTGAAATATTACCTGAAAGTGGTGCTCCTCAAGATACCCCTTCCTCACCCCTTGGCGTTTAGCCCATTCTACCAGGACTCACTTCCTTTTCCTAAGCACTTTCGTTGATGATACAAATGCAGTAGATTCAGCTGTCCTCTGGGTATAGCAGAGCTTCCAAGGAGAGAATGTTGATGCACTGGGAACTCCTGGCTGAGAGGGATACCTTTGGAAACTTCCAGTTCATTTGGAATCCGAATGAGTAAGACATGCACCTGGTTTCAAGCCAACTATAACTTCTAGCAAACTTCGTGTGCATCCTCTGCTCTGGCATTTCATTGCACAAATAGAAAAAAAAAGAAGAAGAATCCCTCTGTCTTGGCATTATAGTCCAGAATGTGGCTCCCGTTCACATGGTATGAATAAATAATAATAATAATAATGAGTGCTTTCCTGCCTGCCAAGCCCTCTTTGAAATACTGCACATGTGGCATCAGTAACACTAAAATCAGTAACTAAAATCTGCTGCCATTATTATTCTCAGTTTACAGATGAAGAAACAGAGGCAATGAGGAGTTAGGGAACTGACTTGCCCCAAGTCAAGTGAACTGGGATTTGAATACTGGTTTCAACACCCTCCTACCTAACCTCTGAGCTGTTCTGCCTCTCCCTATTAGTAATGAGCTAGAGCTTTGTGGAGTTGGACTGTTACTCTGCTATCTGTAGAAACATGGGCAATATACTTCAAGTCTTACAGCTTCAATGTGCTCATCTGTCAGATAGGAAAAATAAGAGCATCTACTTCAGATAGTAAACTGATGCCTATCAATCTATTTAGTTCAGAGCCAGGAAGACACTAAGCATAAATAAATGACTATTATTCTTTTATGTATATATTTTTTAACTTACTGAATCCATTTCAGTGGGAAGGAACTTGGTTTTGTTCTCTTTTTTTACCCCGGGAGCTGACAGAACTCACTACATGATTGAGGAATTATTGTTCATTTTTTAGCCACATGTCCTGCTTCTCCCTTGTGCAATTTCCTTAGATAGCTAGATACACACACACACACACACACACACACACACACACACACACACACACACACACATACACACACACACACACACACACACACATTACTTTGTTTTCCTATTTAAATATTTTCAGTGGTTTTCTATTCACCAAAAATAAAATCCAAAATACTTCCAATGACTTACAGAACAGCTCAATATATACTGTAGAGTTCTCCTTTTCATTTCTCCTATTCCTCACCTCCCTCATTGTGATCCAGCCATTGGCCTTCTATTACTACTACAGCTACTACTACTATTTAACCTAAGTAGTTGTACACAGAGGTTTCAATTCAACATGTCAGTTTTTGTAAGCACAATGCATCTTGTGCAACAACACCCCTTGCTCTCCCTGACCTCCTTCTGTTCATGAATTTAAGTTCATATCTGTATCTCATGGTATTTGCTAGAGAAGCAGCTAGAAAGTTCTTCACCTTGAACTTAGCAAGCCTAGCTCCCTATCCGAGTCCAATTCAAGAGAGAGAGAGAGAGAGAGAGAGAGAGAGAGAGAGAGAGAGAGAGAGAGAGAGAGAGAGAGAGAGAGAGAGAGAGAGAGAGAGAGAGAGAGAGAGAGAGACAGAGTGCCGGTTCTGGGGCTTGGACTCAGGGCCTAGGCAATGTTCCTGAGTCTTTTGTTTGTTTGTTTGTTGTTGTTGCTCAAGACTCTATCACTTGAACCATAGCTCTACTTCCAACATTTTGATGGATTATTGGAGATAGAAGTCTCACAGACTTTCTTGACTAGACTGGCTTTGAACCTCAATCTGCAGATCTCAGCCTCCTGAATAGTTAGGATTACAGGTGTAAGCCACTAGTACTTAGCTCAAATATCACTCTTTAAGAGGCATATTTCCTAATTCTTGGAGCCAACCTCTCTCCCAGGCACTGTCATATTGTAACAGGACTCACCTGATATTGCTATCCAACAATGTCTTTTTGAGCTCAGTTTCAGGAAAATTAAAGACAGCTCTCAGACCAGAAATCCAAGCATCTGACACAGAAGAACATCAACATTTGGCTCGGAGAACTTCCAGCTCTGGGAACTGAGGCCCACAGGTAAATCCACTTTGCATAAATCTACATATGTATCTTTCCTGGCATTTGTTCCATCCTTTCTATAAGTTATACTACTGTTACAGAGAAGGGAAAGACTAATAATGGTACTTTCCCTAGCTCTGGTCGAAACAATGAATACATCTACTTTTCTATTTTATATATATATATATATATATATATATATATATATATATATATATATATATATATATATTGTATTTTGCTCTTAATGTCAGCTAGTAGTTGGACCCATGGACAGGACTGATGGCATGGGATTCCAGGATCAATGTTACATTGTTTTCTCTTCTTCAAGGTATTCACCATTCCCCTAAAGCCATTTCGCTTACTCATCTTCTGGGCCAGCCCACCAGAAAGCAAACTACAAAAGACCCAGAAGTGTATGAGGAACACCATGCATCCTGATAGAATTGCCCTGTGAATACAGTGCCTGACACCCATAGGTCTTCTTTACATAGACCTTGAATGAATGAATTCCATTAGTCCAAGCAGTGTTGGATTTGGTGGTATCAACATTTTGTCCAGCTCTAAAATTCTAAGCTTCTTTGTACATCTTGGAGTCCTGAGTCAAGAGAGAAAGAGAGGTGGAGGAGGGGGGGGGAGGAAAAAGAAGAGGAAGAGTAGGAGAAAGACAAGGAGGAAGAAGAGGAAAAGGAGGAGAGGGATATCTACATTGTGAAAATTCGAATATTTTACTTATAGTTACTATTTGTCAAATCTGAGAACAAGGATATAATCATCCTCCATGTAACTAAAAAAATTATACTTTGCCCACACGTCCATACTTCTTCCACTGTGACATTTTTTTGCCAGTCCTGGGGCTTGAACTCAGGGCCTGGGCACTGTCCTTGAGCTTCTTTTGCTCAAGGCTAGTATTCTTCCACTTAAGCTACAGCACTACTTCTGGCTTTTTCTGTTTTATGTGATACTGAGGAATCAAACCCAGGGCTTCATGCATGCTAGGCAAGAACTCTACCGCTAAGCCACCTTCCCAACCCCACTGTAACATTTACAACCTTTTTCAGGTTCAGTTTTCCCTGTGACAAGAAGATAAAGATAGTAGACCAGGTATGGTGGCATGCACCTTTAATCCCAGTTACTGAGAGGGTGGAAGTAGGAGGATCACAGTCCAAAGCCAGCCCAGGAAAACGCACCAGACCCTAACTGAAAAGCAAATGAAAGCAAAAGGGCTGTGGCTTAAATGGTAGATCACTTACATAGCAAGCATAAGTCCTTAAGTTCAACCTAGTACCAAAAATAATAAATGAATGAATGAATAAACAAAGATTAATGTTGAACACCTGCTAATGTGACTTTGCCCTTGATCCCGAGATGTAGGTTGACTCTCAGAGGTCTCCTAACAATTTTCTTTTGAGAATTTTCTATCTTAGGAGCAGCACCTAGGACCGCACCTAGGAACAGCAAAAGATCTCTTATACAGGGCCTGGGAATGTGGCTTAAGGGTAGAGTGCTTGCCTAGCATGCATGAAGCCCTGGGTTCAATTCCTCAGTACCACATAAGCCGAAAGTGGTGCTGTGGCTCAAGTGATAGAGTGCTAACTATGAGCAAAAGAAGCTCAGGCACAGTGCCCAGGCCCTGAGCTCAAGTCCCAGGACTGGTGGAAAAAAAGATATCCAGATAGACTTGAGGATCATTTTCAGCATCTTGGCCCTAAGACTATCATTTAGGAATTTATCCACACATTTTCTAAATTAACCAATTCCACAAACATGTCTTTGACTATCAGCAGGGAAAGGATAATCAAAAGAGATGTCAATACTTACACTGAGGAAATGTCCACCAATGAAGCACCAAAAATGACGTGTGACTTGTAAATTATAATTAAAAAATAGCAACATATTCTTAGGAAAAATGCATAGATGGTTTTCCCATGTAGTAGATAAAAGATGGGGGTGGGTGGGAGGCATACACACAGAATGAAATGTACTGATGGGAAATAAAGGGTAAGAAAGATCAGTAACAACATACATGGGCACAGAATAGATTTTTGCCTTTATCCTGCTTGCATCCACCCTCTTCTGAGCTTTTTCTTGTTTACAAGATTCTAATTAGCATGTGTGGTTAGGAGTCAAGGAACCACATGGGGAACTGAGCCTATCATTTCTACACAGAGAAAATGGGCTTCCTTAAAAATCCTGGTGCCACCATATGCCAATCTCCAATATACACATTAATTTGTATATATTCCCTGGGGAGAGCAAGGAGGAGCTTTCAGAAAGAGAGGAACAGAAAGAGACAATGACACCTTGGGCTACACACAAAGCCCTGTAATGGCAGTTCTAAAAGAGAGGCAGTTACATCAGCATCAAGAGCAGGTGAGCCTTGTCTTATTTTTCTTTCTGCCTATAACCAGGTACTCCATAAATGTCAGACGGACGATGAGAAGAAGTAAACATGTTATTAGGAAAGCAAAAGGGGCCACGGAGTTCCTGTCAGTTGTCTGGGTTGTAAAATATCGCAGTGTCCAGGCGACCTTGAAAGGCCAGCCCTGGGATATCAACTACTTAGGTAGATATATTAAAACTCCAGCGTAAGCTAAAGTATGTATTTATGGAGCTCGCCAGTACAGGTGTTCTTGGAATGTGTGAACTCTCCTCCTGTTCCCTTGAGTTGACTATGTTCTCTTTGCTTGGATTTGTTCTGAGTCAACCCATCAGCATGAGGATGGTGTGTTTGCAGCTATGGCGGATCTGCTGTGTTTAGCAATCCCTCACAACCCAAGAGAAGCCTTTCTCCAGATGGTGGGGCCCTTGGGGTTCCGAGGAATATGTTTTTGGCTGTCAGCAAAGCTTAGTCATCAGTGTTGGCCAGTCACCCGCGCCGAGCATCACATGACGCTGAGCACTGTGACATCCCACAAAAAGCCCTGGGCCCAAAAATTAAGACTCTCTGTGAGAAAGTAAAAAAGTGTGCTCTGGAGTAGATTTGATTATTCAGTTATCAGACTTAATCATCTTTGAGAGAAGAGGTCTGGATATAAATGTCAACTCCACTCCTATATAACTTGTGTGACCTTGAATAAGTTATACAATCTTCTTTATTAGCAGATAATTTATTGAGAAAGTGGGTGTGAACTGGAGGCATGGCTCAAGTAGTAGAGCTCCTACTTGATGAACACAAGGTCCTGAGTTCAAACCCCAATACTGTCAAAGATAAATGTAGAGATAAGAATTCTAGAGATGGAGAGGATAAGAAAAAAGAGTTGTAGAGATGGTATAGCACTTACCTAGATATTTCAAGGCCCCGAGCTCATATATCCACACCACCACAAATAAAGAAATGGGGATAAGAATGTTCCTTGTCTTTTATGAGTAAAGTTATAATCAAGATTAAAAAGAAACGAAATCTACAAAGTGCTCAGGTTATTGGCTAATAGCTAGTAAGAGCTACTGTGGCTGCACACATTTCTGCAGTGATACATCCAACAATATAACCAGAAAATAGTTTGCAGAGTGGAAAAGAGGAAAGCAGGTATCACAATGCACCTTCTGGTAGGAGATGCAAGAGACCTTAGGATGTCTTTTCTTTGTGTATGTGGTCAATTTTGCTGACAAAAAAATCAGTACTGTGGACAGTTCCACACAGAGAAATGATGGCTGAAGGTGCAGGCTTTGAATCTGAACAATCTACAGGCAGTGTTTCAAAACTATAGATCTATGTGAAATCAATACCAATAAAATAAGAAGTAAATGAAGTAAAAATGCAGAATATAATTTCACATAGTAGGGTGAGTATTGTTTCAGGAACTTGGGTGTGTGTGTGTGTGTGTGTGTGTGTGTGTGTGTGTGTGTGTGTGTTTCATATTAGTACATCCCATATGGCCAGAAGTTGGAAAACCACTGATCCATTAGAACATTTTTCTCTAGATAAAACAATTTTCTTCACTGACTATTGGCATCTCCCTCTCATTAAAGTTGCACGTGCTCTTTTTGTCTAGCTTTACCACAAGAAATAGAATCTGCTCAATGGGCTAGAAAGTCACAATCTCTGGGACCTAAGATGAATCACCAAAATGCCAAAGTTACTAGATAACAAATTTGATGTATTCAATGGCAAGTAATCTACAGAAATATTTCTCTCTGCAAAAAATAGCAAATTGGGGAGTCCTACTTTGTTCGCTAAATTCTAGACATCTTTTGGATTGCTTATCAATTGAGCAGGCAGCTACAGAGCTATCCTCTGCCTTAGAATACTCATTGGGATAACCACCACTCCAGAAGAGATATGAGGAAGTTTGCATAGGCTTCAGACCATAGAAAAGGTTCCTAGAAAGCATGTCACCAAATATCTTATGAGTTACTCAGTGATAGGACTGGGACTCAGAGACAAGTATTCTTGCCATTAAATCTCACAACTCGGTACTCCCCCCCTCCCATGAGTGTGTGTGTGTGTGTGTGTGTGTGTGTGTGTGTGTGTGTGTGTGTGTGTGTGTGTGTGTGTGTGTGTGTCTTATATTAAGGTCAAAGTTGAACACAAGGGTAAATTGAAAAGCTTTCTTTCCAAACACAATGATCCTTTTCACTAAACATAGAAACTTTGTTGTTAAACTATATAATGTAGAGATTTTTTTAAGAAAAGGACACTTTTTCTCTTTCTTTTTCTTTCTTTTTTTTTTTCCTTTGGTGCCATTGTGGATTGAACTCAGGGCCTCATACTTGCTAGGCAAGTGCTCTAACACTTGAACCACATCCCAGGACTTTTGCTTTCCATTTTTTAGACAGGGTCTCACACTTTTGCCTGGGAAATCTCAGACCACAATCTTTCTTCCTCCTCAGTAATTAGGATTACATGTACACCCCACCATGCCCAGCCTCCCTTCTTTCTCATGAATGGTTAGTCAATTTGATTGCTTATACAATACTCAACTTCATCCCATCCTATAAGCACCTTTATTAATCAGTAAAGTATCAAGATATTTCTCCTCAAGGCAATCATTCTGAATATTTGTTGTCTTTTGTCTCTCCTGTCTTCTAAAAGTATCCTCTTTTCTTTTGGGAGACTACCTTTTCTCTTTGGGATACAATAATCTGGAGTTTGCCCTTGGCCAATCAAAGCATGTCAAGCATCCTTCTGTGAAGTTTTATTTATGGGCAGAGGGCCAGAGACTGCAGTGGGTCCGTTCCTGACAGGCATCATCCTCACTGTGCTTCTGACCTGCAATAATTGCCCTTGGCATTGCCCTTAGTTCTCCAGTGTCCAAAACCTTTCAACTCCCCTTCCTTCCATAGCATACATCTTTGCAAAAGCTAATTAGATTCTGTTTCTACTACCTGCCACTAAGGGTGCTGATCAAAATATTTAACAAGCAATCATCAGAATCAATCAGGGCAGGTGTCAGCCATGGAACTGGTATGACTGTTCTGGTGAGTTTGGCTAAAGGTCTGCCTAGTTGACTGCCAAAGAGCTACAGCAGAGACCCAAGCCAAAACACTCCAGCCTTTCCACCCACAGACGTAATATCAGAAGAAATCCCAGGGATGGAAACTTTTGCCTAATTCAGAATAGGGATTTGATCCACTTCAAGTTGATGAATGAATGGATAAGCAGCTTCTCAGGAAAAAAAACTGATATAGAAGAATGATCAACTTGCCCTGTTATAAAGTATAATTGCTAGCCAAGTGCCAGCGGCTCACACCTGTAATCCCAGCTGCTCAGGAAGCTGAGGTCTAAGGATCAAGGTCAAGCCAGCCCTGGTGGAAAGTCCATGAGACTCTTCTCTCTATTTAGCCACCAAAAAAGCTGAAGTGGAGCTGCATGCAGCTCAAGTGGCTAGCCCTGAGTGAAAAAGCTAAGGCAGAGTGCCCAGGCCTTGAGTTCAAGCCCGATATTGGTGTACAGGCGTGTGCATACACACACACGGTGTAATTATAGACAAGTAACTGTAGAAAAATTAGTATTTCTGCTCTGCTTCCCTCATAGGATTTAGGCCTAATATATTCCAATAATGGAATTCAAGATATACCTGATTCATACTTGGATGTTGATTAAACTATACCAGTTATATAACTTATTATCACACCTTACGGTTACTTTCTATTGTATGGCAAGCACTATTACTTTCATTAATGATAAGAAGATATATTTTCCTTATATCTAAAATTAAATAAGCTGGGTGCTGGTGGCTCATGCCTGTAATCCTAGCTACTCAGGAGACTGAGATCTGAGGATCACAGTTCAAAGCCAGCCAGAGCAGAAAAGGCTGAGAGACTCTTATCTCCATTAGCCATGAGAAAATTGGAAGTGGTGCTGTGGCTCAAAGGGGTAGAGTGCTACCCTTGAGGAAAAAAAAGCCTGGGAACAACACCCAGGCCCTGAGTTCAAGTGCCACAACCAACAACAAAAATAAAAACAATTAAGTAGATTATGAGTTGCCTTTGAATACTGTGTAAATAAGAGAACAGTTGTGTAAACGTGTGGTAAGAACCATCCTAGTGACATAGGAACCCCAGGCATTTAGGAAACACTGTGTTACAGTAAACAACGAATCTAAACCCAAGGTGGATATTTCCATCTTGACTTGTTCTTGGCCCCTCTACACACAGCTTTCTCTCTCTTCATCTCTACATCCAGCACCCAGCGAATGACAAGGCTAGCGATGTTCACAGAATTGATATAAAAGGCAACACCAAAGTGTGGCCACAAAGAGGTAGAGAAAACCCAACCCTGACAGCAAACGAAGCTCCCGAGTCCTTTGGAGCATGGTCCACCGAGCAGCTGTTCATGCTTACACATCGCAGACAATTTTGCCCTGGGCTGGCTTCAATTCAGTGACCTAGACATGAAGCACTGTGTGCGGCCCAGTTCCAGGCTTCTGAGTTGTGTGTCCTGTCCTTCTGCTCTTACGTCCACACCCAAATGGACTCCACAAGACAAGGGTTTTCCTACATTTCTTTCTTTTTTTCTTAAGCATGGTGGCTTAAAAAAATTAAGTGAGCATTTAAAAATGAACATGCACAGAGCTAAAGGGAGATGAATGCATACATTTTCCAGGAATATGTCAGTAATCTTATCAGCCAGAAAGCATAATTTCGAGAAATCATTTTAAAGAGTTGATACTCATGAGACTAAAGTTCTGATCTTGAATTTTGTAAGAGCGACAGGGATAAACTTCTATCTCTTAATAATATATAAAGCAAAATTTTCTAACTTGACATTTCATAGATTCAAGCAGACTTATAAATATGGGAAGAGCAATGTAGGAAATTAGGTAGGATAAATCTGTTAAAATTAATTGCTCAAATGTTAAAAATGGGAATTCTCACATTAGAGTATTCCCTTTTTTGAGCTGGTACTGGGGGGCTTGAACTCAGGACCAGCGAAGTCTCTCTTAGATCTTTCACTCAAGGCTGGTGCTCTACCATTTGAACCACACCTCCACTTCTAGATCTTTTTTATGCTGGTCCTGGATGTGAACTCTGGATGTAGGCACTGTCCTTGAGCTCTTTTGCTTAAGCTAACTTTCTACCACTTGAGCCATTGTGCCACTTCTGGCTTTTTCTATGATTAATTGTAGATAAGAGTCTCACAGATTTTCTTTCCCAGGCTGGCTTCAAACTGTGCTCCTCAGATCTCAGCCTCTTGAGTGGCTAGAAATACAGATGTGAGCCACTGGTGCCCAGCTGACTTCCAGCTTTTTACTGCTTGATTGGAGATGAGATTTTCATGAACTTTCCTGCCTGGGTTGGCTTAAACTTCAGTTCTCAGATCTCAGCTTCCTGAGTAGTGAGGATTACAAGCATGAGCCACTACCCAGCTTCCATTTTCTTCTGATATAGTGCAATTACTTAACAAGAGAATCCTTTTTAATTTGAGAAGTGACTATCCCCTCAATTGACCATTGCTTTCTGCTTACTAGGAAGTCTCTTTGATATTAGAACTTTATTCCTATTTCTCAAGTGTCTGTCTCCAGCCCAGACCCCTCCCTGAGCTCTAGACATCTATACAGATTGGCCACCTATGTAGAGGTCTAATAACATAGCAAATGAACTTATCATTACCAACACTGGACTTCTGGAAGCCATGCCATCCCACTAGCATTAAGCACATCTGACATCCAGGGCTCCTTGGAGAAATGACTACTTCTAGGGCCAGGGAGAAGAAAGCATGTAAGTGAGGAGATATATTATAACGCCAGAAAGTAAGAGTTAACCAAACATACTATACTCCTCGTCTGTCCATGGAAACTATTCTTCCTGTTTCTGAGGCCAAAAATCTTAGAGACATCATTGACTCTGTTCTATTTTTTTTCACCTTGCCTAAGCCAGCATCCAAGCACAGTTTCACCTCAGAATTCCTCGCCTGGAATTCTGAGGATCACACAGCCTCTTTCTGACATCTTTCAGGTCTCTGTTCAAATGTCAGTTTTAGCAGTGAAGCCTACTCTGGCCATCTTTATGTATGCCCTAACTGTCATACACATCCTCACAAAATGATTCACCATGAGAAAGAAGCAAACATTCCCTGGTGACCAAGAGCCAGCCTGTCACCCTCAGCTCAGCTGCCAGAAACATATCACAGAACAAAAATGTCAGGCAAAGCCACTCTGCATCTGTAGTAGATCAAGACAAAACAAGACCCTGCCCTATAATAAGGCATTAAACATGGACAAAACACCATTGCCTAAAACATAACAATAGCATACACATCCTATATTCTGGTTAATATAAGTGATGGCTGTTGTTTTACAGGTTGAAGCTTAGAGCCAGCTGCTCTGTTTTCCTTGCCTTCTAGGTAAGAACTGTTGAGTTCCTATGTTAGACAAAAATAAGCTCCTCCTCCATCTCCAAGATGTCCACATCCCAATCCCAAAAACTTGGGAATATGTCACTTGACATAGCAAAAGAAAATGCGTTGATGTGATTAATTTGACTTCTAGATGTTTATATCCAGGGAGGCATAAACACAATCATCCTAGCAACAAAAACAGTAAGAGAGATAGGAAACATTGTGCTGTTGGCTTTGAAGATTAAGGAAGGGGCCACAAGCCATGTGGGGAAGAAGACAGATTCTACCCCCCTGGAGCCACCAAAGGAGGCAGCCTTTGACTGAGCAGGAAAAACTGACTTTATATTTCTTCCCCCCAAGGACTGTAGTAACTTTGGTTGTTTTCAACCACTATGTGTATGGTCATTTGTTATAGCAGCAATAAGAAACTAATACAGATACTTGAGAACACAATGACCCCTCTTCCAGGTGGCAGCGTTCAAGCTGGAGCAATGTTGCTCTTCCTTGACCCTTGTCACGTGGTCCTTCATTGGAGAGAATATGTTATTGCTGTTTAAAGCCCATAGTTTATGGTCATTTGTGACCGCACCAAGAGTACCAAGCACACTCACATGCATTAAATCCACCCTGCAAATACTTTGTATCAGATAAAAGTATTGCCTCATGCTGCTGCTGAAAAAGATGTGAATGATTAAGCCTGGGTTCAAACAAGTGGCAGAACATAGATTTAACCTGAATCTGCCAAGTGTTAAAAACTCATTCTCTTGAGAACTAGTTTGACACAACTGGAATCCAAGAATCCACCTACAATGGGACAGTGACTTAGATCCAGGTGAGTGCTTAGGAGGGAACGTTCTGGGTGCATGGAGGTGCTACTGGCTTGAATTCAGTTGTCCTCTACTTCTATAGAGCTGATGATTAAACGAGAGGTGTTAGAGATCCCTGCAGAACTCACCAACTCTGACATTATTTACAGAAACAGTGTATACATTCATCCCTTCAATGCTTACTCATGGAATGCCTGGGATATGCCAGGCACTGAGGCATGACTCAAAGCTGCCTTCTTCTTCCTCTTCCTCTTCCTCTTCCTCTTCCTCTTCCTCTTCCTCTTCTTCCTTCTTCTTCTTCTTCTTCTTCTTCTTCTTCTTCTTCTTCTTCTTCTTTTTCTTCTTCTTCTTCTTCTTCTTCTTCTTCTTCTTCTTCTTCTTCTTCTTCTTCTTCTTCTTCTTCTTCTTCTTCTTCTTCTTCTTCTTCTTCTTCTTCTTCTTCTTCTTCCTTCTCCTCCTTCTCCTCCTTCTTCTTTCTCCTCCTCCTCCTCCTCCTCCTCCTTCTTCTTCTCCTCCTTCCTCTTCTTCTTTTCTTCTTCTCAACTAGAAAATATGCCTGGTACCTCTTCTTTGCACTCCGCCTGGAAATCCAAGAGTGGATAAAATGATGACACTCCCTTCTAGGTTTAGGCCTTGTGCTCCTGGAACCACTCAGGTGGCCAGTGCATGCCTGCCCTGTTGTTCCACTGTAATTTCTGATCAGTGACCAGCAGGAAAGGTGAGAAGCTATGAGACTACATTGCAGCTTGCAGCTTGCCAATGTCTGGCTGGCCAGTATTCAGCCTTGAATGAGGCTGAAGATTCTTGAAATAACCCCCACAGTGTTCCCTGTGGAGTCTCTAGGCTGCTTTGATGGGGTCTAGTTGACATTTGCTATAAAGACTTATTAAATCCAGGCCTTTCTCACACAGCTGAGACTCCAGGACAGTGGGCCATGCCAAACAGTAGGGAAAAGCTATTGAAATCACTCAAGGCTACACACCAGCAAACAAAGATCATCTGTCTGGCACTCGCAGAAGGAAAATTCTACATGCTGCCTGCCTTTCCTCAGGGGTTGCTGCAGGAGCTGCCTGGAGAGAGGCACAGTGCTGCAGGACGGCCACAGGTTCAAGAGCGACTGCACAGGGCATGGCGGGGAAAGACTTCACTGGGTCTAACCAATTTACTTCTATTGATTTTCAGATCAAAGTGGTTCAGCTCACAAATCAAAAGATGCTTCATGTTCTCTCCTGCTAAGCCTGCAGCCTCTCCCACGCACCTCATGAATCTGCCTTTCGTCTTCATTAGCCTGGTGCCTTCAGGTTGGAAACTGTGGAGAGCCAGAAATCTAAACGTATCTAGGGCACATCAGGTAGCGTGGCATGTGTATGCATAGAGGTGGGTCACACAGCTCAGAGATCAGTGGTCTAAGAGCCTGGATTGGAGGCTAGTCCAACCACTGTGGTCCATCCACTACATACTGTAGTATGTAAGTTACATACTACCTAGGGTATCTTTTGCTAAATTCCTACCCAAGGTTGACACCTTCTAGAATGATCCACACTAGAAGGTTGGCAGTGGGTACTTTCAGATGGAACAATCGTAAGAGGTTTTATGTGTTTGTACCTTATACTATTTTGTAATTTTTTTCTCCTCATTTTCCTACAAAGTATATGATCTTTATATTTCTATGGTGAAATATATAGTGCATTTAGTAAGACATATTTAGCCAGGTACCAGTGGCTCACACCTATAATCCTAACTCAGGAGGCTGAGATCTGAGACTCTCAATTTGAAACCAGTTCAGGTGGGAAAAAAATCCATCTCTTATCTCTAATAAACCAGCAAAAAGCCAGAAGGAGAGATGTGGCTCAAATGGAAGAGCGCCAGCTGAGCAAGAACATGAAGAATTCAAGCCCCAGCACCAGCACATATATACAAAAGACATGCTTAAAACATAAATTTGTGTTGCCAGACACTGGTGGCTCATGGCTGTATCCAACCTACTCAGGAGGTTAGGATGTTTGGATCATGATTTGAAGCCAGCTAGGGAAGTAAAGTCCATGAAACTCTTATCTCCAGTTAACCACCAGAAAACCAGAAGTGGCACTGTGGCTCAAAGTGGTAGAGTGCTAGGCTTAAGTAAAACAAACAAACAAAAAAAACTCAGCACCTAGGTGCTGAGTTCAAGCCTCAGGATTAACAAACACCAAGCCACAAATTTGTGGTTCTGTAAACTGTAGGATAAGTAACAATACAGAGGTCTCCCCAGAGCCTGATTCAGTGAATTCATTCCCGGTTAGCCCCTTCTGAACAGAATTGACCCACTTTAAAAAGAAAGATGTGTACTCTATAGAATCCATGACCAGAAAGAGAAGGGTCATCCATGGCTGGTCCACTTCCTTGTTCTGTACACCTGTCAGAGGTTTGCGCCTGCTCTTCCACCAGGCCAACTCAGCCAGCTGCCTCTAAATGGATTATCCAATTCACTGCCATTTTTCCAAATCACTGCCTGGGTTCCAAATCGTGTTTCTCTGCCCAGTGGGCACTGTGCCCTCCAGGGCAGCAGGAAGTGACCCTGCCCCTTAGCGCTTCCTGGGATGTTTAATTTGTGTAGAGTCTTTGAATCCTTCCACTTGGGAGCTCTATAGAATTTTGCTGCTCTTCTCACTTTCCTGTTTTCACCTTGCCTCTGTTTCTTTCCATCCTACTATTTAAAAACTCAACTTACGTTTTCAAACATATCCTAAAATAAAGAAAATAGTATCATGAACTCCATCAGACCCTTATCTGGCTTTAACAATGACCAACAACACATGGCTAGCTTTTTACTTCTATATCCCTCACAGTTTTTCCCATTCCTACTGGGTTATTTTGAATTAAACCCAAAATTCATCATAATAATGCAATATGTATCTTAAAATATATATGGTGTCTTTCCAAAAGCATAGTTTACCAGATAAAGAGCTAACCTTCAAATTTCCTCCTTTATCTCATATTTCTTTACAGTTGTTTGTCCAAGCCAAGACCAAAACGAGAGCCATATGTTTTGTTTTGTGGAACTGTCTCCTTTTGTGGGGAATAGTAGGAAGGGAAGATAAACTAAACTCTGGGCTCCTTGTTGCTCTGGAGTTGGTCCTGTCTTCTAGTCCTCTAGGCTTTTTTGAACTTACAAGAAATACAAAACGTGTGCATGTGTGTGTATGTATGTTTGTGAGCATATGTATATGTGTATGCATGTATGTGTGTTTAAAAGATGATTATAAGTATAAATGCATACTTCCAATTCAACATTTAAATTACAAAATTTTTACTTAAAATCTTTAATTTTGTATTTATGTTTTGGTTTATAATAGCATCACAAAATTATCATATAATGGGGGCTGGAAAGGTGGCTCAGTGGTAGAGTGCTTGCCTTGCATGCATGAGGCCCTGGGTTCGATTCCTCAGCACCACATAAGCAAAAAGAAAAAAACCAGAAGTGGCGCTGTGGCTCAAGTGGTAGAGTGCTAGCCTTGAGCTGAAGAGCTGAGGGACAGCGCCCAGGCCCAGAGTTCAGGCCCCAGGACCAGACCCCTCCCCCCCAAAAAATTATCATATAATTAAAATCTTAGTTTATAATAACATTATTTGTTTGCTTTATTTTACTGTATGTATGTGTAATACTTGGGGGAAATTATACTGTTATGGCTAGGCACTAGTGGCTCATGCCTAGCAATGCAATGCTGAGATCTGAGGATCATGGTTCAAAGCCAGCCCAGGTAGAAAAGTTCACAAGACTCCAGCTCCAAGGAAGAAGGAAAGAAGGAAGGAAGGAAGGAAGGAAGGAAGGAAGGAAGGAAGGAAGGAAGGGAGGGAGGGAGGGGGGGGAGGAAGGGAGGGAGGAAGGGAGGGAGGGAGGGAGGGAGGAAGGGAGGAAGGGAGGAAGGAAGGAAGAAAGGAAGGAAGGAAGGAAGAAAGGAAGGAAGGAAGGGAGGGAGGGAGGGAGGGGGGAGGAAGGGAGGGAGGAAGGGAGGGAGGGAGGGAGGGGGGGAGGAAGGGAGGGAGGAAGGGAGGGAGGGAGGGAGGGAGGAAGGGAGGAAGGGAGGAAGGAAGGAAGAAAGGAAGGAAGGAAGGAAGGAAGAAAGGAAGGAAGGAAGGGAGGGAGGGAGGGAAGGAGGAAGGAAGGAAGAAAACGAAGCAACAGTAAGAACCAGGCTCTGGTGGCTCACGCCTGTAATCCTAGCTACTCAGAAAGCTGAGATCTGAGGATTGTGGTTTGAAAGCAGCCTACCACGAAAATCCCTGAGACTCTTGTCTCCAATTAACCAGAAAAAGACAGAAATGGAGCTCTCTTCAAGTGGTAGAATGCCTACCTTGAGCAGAAAAAAAAAGGAAAAATGGAAGGCTCTAAGTTCAAGCCCCAGGACCAGCACAAAAGAAAAGTCAGCAACAGGGCTGGAAGGATGGTACAAGTGATAAAGCACCAGCTTAGCAATCAAACTGAACCAACATAAAACCCTGAGTTCAAACCTTATTAGTGACAGAAATAAATAAGTAAAATTAAATAATGCTATTATTTGGATGTGGTTTGTACCCAAAAGTTCATATGTTAGAAGTTGAGTTTCCAGAGTAGAGGCTGATGGCACTCTACTTAGAAAGTTTATGAATTTATATAACTATAAATGCCAGCATTATTTCCAAGGATATTATTTTTTACTGAAAACATTTTAGTCTTCTGGCCTCAAGATTTATTCCACTGCATGTGTACAAATACATTACTACGTTTTCCCCATCATTTGAAATAATTTCCCTTTGAGTACCTCCAACATGATATACAATTGGGTTCACTTGTTTCATATACATTTCTTCCTGGTGTTAGGGATGGATTTTTTTCAGTGAATTATGCTTTATAATAATGTAAAAAACATTTATACTCTTGCAAAGTCAAATCTGTAGAAAATACATATTCTGAAAATCCCCGTTTCTATCCCTGTCCATCCTCTTATAAATATCTAATATTTAAAATTTGTTATTATTATTACTTCATTTGTTAATAGCTAAAAATATGACAAATACAAGCAAAGCATTAAAAGTAACACATTTGGGCTGGGAAGGTGGCTCAGTGGTAGAGCACTTGCCTTGCATGCCTGAGGCCCTGGGTTCGATTCCTCAGCACCACATAAGCAAAAAGAAAAAAGCCAGAAGTGGTGCTGTGACTCAAGTGGTAGAGCACTAGCCTTGAGCTGAAGAGCTGAGGGACAGCACCCAGGCCCACAGTTCAGGCCCCACGACCCAACCTCCCCCCCAAAATTAAAAATAAATAAAAAAATAAAAGTAACACATTTAAACTTCATTTCTAAGTGGTAACAAAAGCCTTTCCTTCTTAAACAACAATCACAGGATGGGGCCTCTTGGGTGAACTACATTGCTCAATTTTTCTACCTTGATTGATAAGAAGGGAGGTAATTTACTCATTTAATACAGAAAGGAATAGGAAAAGAGGAAGACATTTCCCTCAAGAGCACAAAACGAATTTGGCTGAGGTTTCAAAGGGCCATTAGGTAGGCCTTTGTTATGGTTTGAGTCGTCACCACCTCCCCAAAACCATGTGCTAAGCATTGGACCCTAGCTCATGGTGCTATTAGAATTGGTGTGAACTTTAGGAGATAGGGCCTAGTTGGAGGAAGTAGGTCATAGAGAGAGCACCTTTGAAGGGTGTATTGGGACCCTGGCCCTTTGCCCCACCTCCCTGCTTCCTGGTCACCATGAGGTAGCCATGCTTTTCTGCCATGATCCTCTGCCTCACTGAAGGCCCAAAGTGACAGGGCCAAGTGGTCATGGGTTGAAGCCTCTGAAATCTTGAGCTAAAATTAAGCTTTTCTCCTTTTAAGATTATTTTTCTTAAGTATTTTGTCACAGTGATAGGAAGCTCACTAACACTTCTCTGGCCCATCCAACAGACAGCACAGGGCAAGTCCACCCTGAAAACACTGATTTTTTTTTCACCTCTGAGAATCTGGGACCTAAACATAGAGGATTTTGCAAAACTCTCTGGGGACAGTAGGTAGCTCTAGTGGATAAACCATGCACATACACCTGTAACACATATTCAGGCTTCTTTTTGAGAATTTTAAAGCAATTTGTTGTGGAAATAAATCTTGCATCCAAGACACAGGACTGCAAGAAACATGACCTTCTTTTCTTTAAATACAACTTAATCTCTACTCTGACCCCTCCCACTCCAGAGAACAGATGTTAAAACTTGGCCAAATTGAAGATGCCTAATTCCACACACATACACGTAAATCCCCAAGAACATCAAGGGGTAGGGGCTTCTTGCTGTCCCCTGTGCCCTCCAGCTTCTTGGGAATCAGCCATCACTCTGCCTTTCCTCCTCATTGCTGATTTTAGCAGAAGGCTGCTAAGCCAGGGCTTGTTCTGGCCATTGGATCATTCAAGCTCAGCAGCTCCTGGCTGGCTCTGGTCCACAGCACCAAAATCATTCTGCCTTCCTGAGTCCCTGTGACTTTTGATTCTGCAAACCTGACATCTTTTGCCACAAACCTGTCCTTCCTCAGACTTGATCCAAGGGAACAGAATACAATGGATCACTACCTTATATGTGTTTGCTGCTTTTCCTTCTAATAGCCTGAGGAATATTTCTTTCTTTAGCTTAAATTGAGTAATCCTTATTCTTGGGGGGGAGGGGGAGACTGCACACACACGTACACTCGCACACACACACACACACACACACACACACACACACACACACACACACATCCTGGGCCTTGAATTAAGGGCCTAAGTGCTCTCTCTTAGCTTTTTTTCTCAAGGCTAATTGTCTACCACTTGAGCCACAGCTCCAGTTTTGGTCTTTTTTTGCTGATTAATTGGAGTTAAGAGTCTCACAGACTTTCCAGTCTAGGCTAGCTTCAAACCACAATCATCAGATTTCAGCTTCCTGAATAGGATTACAAACCGAGCCACAAACAGACTTCTTATTCTCTTTGTGGTTATAGGGCTTGAACTCAGAGCCTGGGCACTGTCTCTGAGCTCTTTTACTCAAGGCTAGTGCGCTACCACTTTGAGCCACAGCACCACTTCCAGAGAACAGTCTCATGAGGACTTTCCTGCCCAGGCTGGCTTCAAACCATGATCCTCAGATCTCAGCACCCTGAGTCACTAGGATTACAGGTGTGTGTTCTTTTTTTTAATGTTTTTTATTGTGAAAATACTATACAGAGGGGTTACAATCACATAAGCAAGGTCATGAGTACATTTCTTATGAAGCATTGTTGCCGCCTCCTTTGTTTTTCCCCTACCATCCCTTCCCTCCCATTTCTACAACTACATTCCCCAGGCTTCTTATTCTTAACTCTCTAGTGTTCTCTCCTTCTTTCTGGCTCTATTATAAATACCTTTTCTTTTCCTAAAGCCGATATTTTGGAATGCAAAATCCTTGGAGCATTATTCTCTCCCTGTGTTGTTATATGTCTTGCCATGGGATTGTTACACACACTGCACAGAAAGCATATGGCCATGCGCAACCTGAACAGCTGTATGTATGTGAACACACAGTCTGCAGGGACAGAGGGATGCCAGAGGGGAAATCACACTAACTAGTGCTTCCTGAAACAACAACAACAACAACAACATTGTCTTGCCACTTAATAAAGCTCCAGAGGGTGAGCCTGGGTGATTACTTGGAAGTTTGAATGAGAAAGAATATGAAAAGTGAACAAGGTTTTTTATTTCCTCTCTCTTAGCTTTAGACTATCCATCCCCTATTGATCTTGTCACTTTGGTCTCCCTAAGACAATCTCAGTCTGCCTCCTAGGAGCCCCAAAATACCAACGATCCAAGAAGAGAAGCTGAAGATATCCCAAAGACAAGCCCTGGAGATTCTGCTCCCCATCGGGGTGTGCTGAATGCTGGCATCAGGAAATACTTGAGCTTCCAAACCCCAGCATGATTTTAAAAAGAAAAAGAAAAAAAGCCTCTGAAAAGTTTACCTTAGTCTCTGGCCTGTTCCCCAGTCCCTGAGTTCTAAAGTTCATCTAGTTGCCATGGCAGCTGCTGCCCAATAGAAACGTTTCCCTTCATAGCAACTGCTGAAAGCAGTCCAATCTGATAGGGGCTGTCTACAGGGAGGACGTTGCATCCTCAGACACAAAGGATGCTCTGTTCCAAAACCATCACTAGACAGCACTTGGCCTAAGCGATGGAGCCCAGATAGTGGCACTGAGACCTCAAGTGATGGAGGGCCTGATTCATCACCATCAGTTTACTCAACATCAATACCTTTTTCATGCTGAATTAGGCTGCCAAGTCCCTGCGGCCACCAAAGCAGTGAGTTGGGGAAGCCAAGAAAAAGAGAATTAGAAGGCAGTATAAGAAAAGAAGAAGAAGAAAAAAAAGAAAAGAAGAAAGTGATGGTGATGGGAGAAGATGTATGGGGGTTGCTGAGGCACCAGTCCTGGGAGGGAAGGACATAGATACTGTCCGGAGAACAGCTAGGTGGAGTTGAGTGTGAAGCTGGGTACTTCACAGACAAAAAGTCATCCGTTGCAACACTTACATGTGTACCAGCATACTAAATATTTATTTTTTGCCAATCCTAAGAATTGAACTCAGGGCCTGGGCACTGCCCTTGCATCTCTTTGTGCTCAAGGGGAGCCCTCTACCACTTGTGCCACATCCAGCTTTTTCTGAGTAGTTTATTGGAATGAAGAGTCTCATAGACTTTCCTACCCAGGTTGGTTTCAAACCACAATCCTCAGATACCAGCCTCCTTCTGAGTAGCAAGGATTACAAGTGTGAGCCACTGGTACCCAGCTTATCATACTATTATGCTAATGGAATACTACTGTTATCACATTACAGAGTTTAGGCAATAAATGTTCAGTGTCCCATATTTCTCTAAGCCAAATGGGGATTCAATCCATCACTGAATCTTCAATACATGTCCTCTTCCTTGCTCTTTTTCAGTGTTTGTCAAGGAGCTGTAGAACTTAGAAGAGACCACACACACACACACACACACACACCCCAAAATCTAACCTTTCCAACTTTATTCCAAGTTCTAACAATTGTACACTGAAAAATATGAATGAATCCTTAAGGAATAGAGCAAAGAATTAGCTGCTCTATTAGACAAGAACTGGTGACAAAGCTGGGCATGTTGGTACATACCTGTAATCCCAGCACTTGTGAGTATAACTTCAACCCAGACTAGATATGAAACACTACCTTAAAAATGCAGCGGGGGGGGGGGTGAGGTAAGGGACTGAAAACAACAGCTTTCCCTGGTAATAACAATTGGCAAATAAAGAAATTCTAAAACAAGGGATGTTCTGGTTTGTCAAAACGACATCGTAGAGGAAAGTGCAGTGACATGGAAAAGTGGTCAAAATATGTCACTGAACTCAAGCAATTTGCACAGTAGAGTCCCATTTTTGTAATAAACATAAAATATGCAAATATATGCAGAGGCAAAACACTGGAAGGAGACAAGCCAAAATGTTAGTAGTGACTAACTCAAAGGGTGAAGTTGTGGGTAGATTTTGTTCTTTTTGTATAGCAGTGTTTACTACAACAAATATTTTGCCAAGACAATGTGTGAGTGCACGTGCATGTGCGTGCACACACACACGCACAAACACACACACACAGCTAGCCAGAAAACTTCCCAGGTTGGCCATTGGGTGTACAGACCCTGAGTTTCTCTTGCTCTATACTCCATTCCCCAACAAGCAAAGGGAGGTTTGGCCTGCAGATCCTGTGTTTAGTTCAGTCCTGTTCCTCTAAAATGAAGCAGCCCCCTGGCCCCAGTTAGAATGTTTGAAACATTGCTGGCAGCCTTGCTTTCCTTCTCAACAGACTTCAGGACACAAAGCTAGGAGTGGTGGCGGGGACCCGCTGCTGAAGCAGCAAGCCAAGTCGGCCAGGGTGCCAAAGCATCAGAGTAATTAGCACTCCACTTGTCAAAGGGCCTAGTGCTATTTTTAAAAATCTTCCAAACACATTGGCTTCACAAAGGATTCCAGGAGTCCTTTGCAGTCCAACCAGTGCTTTGAGAAGGCAAATGAACCAATTAATATCTTAGCAGAAATCACTCTGCACTGGGAACAGATGTACACCCCCCCCCCGGGGCGATCCAACCAGAACTTTATCAATTCTTTCCACATGTCTCAAGACTCCTGGACTACTTCATTGGTCTGAGCTGACTATAGCCAAACTGCAGCAGACAGATGGGTGAGTTCAGCACCAGCCTGCTGGCCCTGCCACTCTCTAGCCCCTGCCTTTCCCATACCTGTGTTCTCATTTGTAAAACTAGGAGTGTATTGGAGCACCTGTCTTCCAGGGGAGCCTTTCAGCAAACTATGGCCCATGCCCCATTTCTATAAATAAAGTTTTATTGGAACACAGTGGTGCACATTCATTTGCATATCATCTGTGATGGCCTTTGGGCTACAAAGGCAGAGTTAAACCGTTGAAACAGAGACTATGTGATCCACAAAGCCTAGAATATTACTAACTGACCCTTTGCAGAAAGTTTTCTGATCCCACCTGAGGTCAGATTTTTTCATTTAAAAATTTTTTTTACCATCTTTACATAGTTGTACAAACAAGTTTCAACTCAGCATATCAATTTATGAATATGACGCATCGATCTGTGCTATTCTATCATTCTCCACCTCAGGTTAGACTTTTCTAAAAGCAAAACAAGAGGACTTAAGAAAAACCAATAAGGGAGTGGGGGAAACAGAACAGGGAAAGAAAGACAGCCAAGCAAGGACGTGATGTCAGAGTCCCCAGACAGGTCCCACGAGAACAGGGCCAGATCCTACAAGGTGAGGAGGCTCTAGCCATCCCAGTGGAAGGTAGCAGGGGTGAACTTGTAGAAACGAAGTCCACAGAAGCTGCCCAGGACCTGGGACAGGGATCCAAGAGACCTGGTGGAGCTCTGACAGGTTTTTTGCCCTGGATGTTCAAAGCTGCTCCCACATTTCAAGCTGTCTCAGGCAGTATAGAGTAAAGGCAGAGACAGGGGAGACCAGAAGGGTAGAAAGTATGGTAGAATAGATGAAGATCCTAGAAGGCCCTAGATGAAGACATACCAATGGAGCTTTCCACAAGTGAATCTGTGGTTGGCCGGACATATCGGAAAGCCTGCCCTGGTTTTGCTCAGAGCATTACTTGGAGGGGACCAGAGGAGGGAGATGGGAGAAAACTGATTGTAGCTGGCTAGCCAGTCAGAGCCCAAGATGCCAGCGGCTGCTGTGAAAACTTAAGACACTGAGCAGCCACGTCCAGGTTGAGCTGGCCCCTCTCCACTGTGACTGACCCTTGTACCCAGGCAGCAGAGAGAATGGGAAGACAAGTAGAGTTGTTGGACAAAGGCAAACAGAGCCCAGAGCCATAGTGGCCTGCAGGGAAAGCATGGAGGCCTACAAAGGCACAAAGCCAGCTGTCACCAGTCCTCTGGACCAGGCAAAGGGGATTTGGCCTTGGGGGTCACTGCCTTGGGAGACTCTGATTTGCTTACAGACTCTCCACCATCCCCGCGCTATGCACTATCAATTGTTCCAAAGAACTGTGTACAGAAGGCTAGAGGAAGGAGGAAGCCTTCTCCACACTGTCCTCCATGATTTATTCCCCCAAAGGTCTTGTTTTTCTAGATCCTTTGGTCCTGGATTCTGGAAGCATCCACCTTTTGCAACTATCAGACTCTGACTCTCTTTTTGACTCCCTGTCCTGTCTGTCTGTCTGTCTGTCTGTCTGTCTGTCTGTCTCTCTCTCTCTCTCTCTCTCTCTCTCTCTCTCTCTCTCTCTTTCACACACACACATACGTGCGCATGTGCATGCACGCGCACACACGCACCAATATACACCCTCCACATTTCAAGTCCCACCAAAAAAAATCGTTCCTTTAGTCCATCCTCCTGGGAGAAAGAGGGTGCTATGCATTAAGTCACCAACACCTTCGTGTGAATTTCTTAATCAGATTTTCCCTGTGCATCAGCCAGGTGTTAAGAAAGTCCTAAGCTTTTAAACAGGAATGAGAAGGCATGGACTAGAGGGGCGGGGTGGAGGTGTAAGCCAAGGAGAAGCCAGGTGGTCAGGATCCTCCAGCTTCCTTTCCTCCTTTCAGCTTGGTGGGAGCTCTACCATTGTCACCCGAAAGCACCATCATTGCCAATCAGCAAGGAAGAGGTGTGTGCTGTATTCTAATCAAACTTTTGTTATGGCTGCTAAAAGTTGAATTGCACCCAATTTTCACAAAATATATTTCTTTTCTCTTCCAACCATTGGCAACTGTAAGAATCATTGGTAGCCGGTGGGCTGCTCATGCGCAGGGGCCGCCTGGTGGCTTCCTCACCCGTCCGCAGCCGGCTGATCATCTAAACGCCCTCTCCAAGAGTCCAGGCTCTCAGCTATTCCTCCTGAGCCCCCTCCCTGCCTCCCTTTCTCCAGGCCTAAAGAAAAACAGCGACTCCTTCGTCTGTGCACTTTGTCCATGATCCCTGGGGATCTGCTTTCAAAGTGTGGAGGCGATGACAGGGTGACAAATAGCCTGGCGTGCCAGCAAGCCGCCAGCGGCAGGCTGCAGCAGACCACTGGCCTCCGGGTTCATGCCGGCTGACTGAGAAGCCAGCGCAGGTGGGATCCATCTGCCTGCCCCTCACCGGCCCACACCTGAGGAGACAGAGCTGGTGGGGTCCACATGCCCCGTTTCCAGGACATCTCTATGAAATGACCATTATTATTATTATTATTACCATCTGACATAGCATTCTGATGAGTACAAACAACTGCACTTGCTGCTTTTTTTGTTGTTATTGTTGGTTGTGGGGCCTGAACTCTGGGCCTGAGCGCTGTCCCTCAGCTCTTCAGCTCAAGGCTAGCACTCTACCACTTGAGCTACAGCGCCACTTCCGGCTTTTTTCTTTTTTTCTTATGTGGTGCTGAGGAATCGAACCCAGGGCCTCATGCATGCAAGGCAAGCGCTCTACCACTGAGCCACCTTCCCAGCCCCTGCACTTGCTTCTTATTGTCAGTGCCAGGTGCTATGGGCACTGTATCCTGCTGGACTTTGCCACATGGGCCAGGCTCCATGGTAAGTACTTGACTCTGCAGTTAGGGTGCTCAGGACTTATCACCATCTTCAACTACAGAGGATGCTGACTCAAGGTCACAGAACAGGCAAGTGTATGTGACTCAAAATCTGGGTTCCCTGCTCCCCACTAGGCTCCCCTGTCTCTCCCTGACTCATGGCCACCCTGCAAGTTTGGGTTTGGACCCCAGATCTTCAGATCAGAAACAGAAACTCTCCCAGAGGAAGGTCTTGGTACCCATTTGTGCAGCTGATGAATGGAGGTGGTGGAATCACTTGCTGGCACATCACTGATAGGTAGAAGAGCCAGAACCACTCTGCCCTCCTGGGAAAACCCCACATCCTTCTGGATGCTTCAGAACCCAAGGCCCTAGCCTGAAAGGCTGGGCTTCCAACAAGTGGTGGGAGATGAATTTTAGTCTGAGGGTTTTGTCTGAGGTCCAGAATTTGACTTCTCCTGTCTGTCATCGACTGTGGGCTTTCCCACTGAGTGGAGGTGGGAAGAGCATTTCTGGGCAGGGTCATGGTTCTTCAGATAATGGAGCAGCCATGAGCCTTAGCACCCAACCCAGGGCAACTGGAGAACGTGTAAGAGGAGACCCAGGTAGGGGGCCATTGGTGTCTGTCTTGAGCAGCACCCAGGAGTTGATTCTGAAACTCCTGGGGGGAAAAAAATGACATGACTTGCCTTTCTCATTCTTTTCTCTCTTGCTGCTCCTCTTTCTGATCTTGTCCTATGTCATCTTGGTTTTTGTTTCATCTTATTTTTTTTTGGTCGGTCAGGAGGCTTGAACTCTGTACCTGGTCACTGTCCCTCAGCTCTTCAGCTCAAGGCTAGCGCTCTACCACTTGAGCCACAGCACCACTTCCGGTTTTCGGAGTGGTTTATTGGAGATAAGAGTCTTACGGACTTTCCTGCCTGGGCTGGCTTTGAACCTGGATCCTCAGATCTCAGCCTTAGCCAGGATTACAGCCACTGGCACCCAGCTCTATGTCATTTTTATATCCTGGGTTGGACCAAGCTGGGCCTGGATTTCTGGCTCTT